>NC_092872.1:295103871-296339705 GCF_028372415.1 Notamacropus eugenii
TGTCTCTCCACTCAGCAGCCAAAGTCCTCTTCCTAAATGTCACTCAAGAAACTCCAGTGGCTCCCTATTACCTCCAGGATCAAATACAAAATCCTCTCCTTGGTTTTCAAAGTCCTTCACAACATGGTACCTTCCAATTTCCAGTTTTCTTAAACTTTATTCTCTTCCACTACCATTGGGTTTCTTGCTGCTCTTCCTTGGCTGTCTTTTGACTTTACTTGTATCCCTAGCACTTAGCACAGTGCCTGACACATAGTAGTAGGTGCTTAATAAATGCATGTTGCCTATTACATGAAATCTGTGCCTTTGGACTGGCCACCTTCATGTCTAGAAAGCTTTCCTTCTTTTCCTCTGCCTCCTGGCTTCCCTAGTTTCCTTGAAGATTCATTTCAATGCCACTTTTTCAAGTATCTTTTTCCAATCTGCCCTCCCACTCATCACCCATCCCCACCAACTGCTAGTGTCTTCCTTCTGAATTTATCTCCAGTTTACTCTGTGTATATCTTGTATACGCTATATATAGTTGCTTGTATGTTGTTTCCCTCATTAGAATGTGATGTCCTTACTGTGCTCAAAGGACAATAAAACAGTGTGTGCCCTTTGATCTAGCAATAACACTACTAGGTCTGTATTCCAAAAAGAAAAAAAAAGATGAAAGAACCTATTTATACAAAAATATTTATAGCAGCTTTTTTGTACTGGCTAAGAATTGGAAATTAAGGGGGAATGCCCATCATTTGGGGAATGGCATAATGAGTTGTGGTATATGATTGTAATGGAATATTATTGAGCTGTAAAAAATGATGAGTAGGATGATTTTAGAAAAACCTGGAAAGACTTACATGAACTTACACAGGGTGAATTGAGCAGAACCAGGAAAACATTGTACATAGTAACAGCAACGTTGTATGATGATCAGCTGTGAACGACTTAGCTATTCTCAGCGATATGATGATCCCAAACAATCCCAACAGACTCAAGGTGAAAAAAGACTATCCACCTCCAGAGAAAGAACTGATGCCATATGAATACAGACCAAAGCATAATATTTTCACTCTTTCTTTCTTTTGTTTTTTGTTGCGAGTTTTCTTCCAAAAAACAACTAATATGCACATGTAATATTGAACATGTATAACATGTATCAGACTGCTTATTCTCTTGGGGAGGGGGAAGGGAAGGGAGAGAAGGATAGGATTTGAAATTCAAAACTTAAAAAAAGTTGGAAATTTCTTTTACATGTAATTGCGGGTAAAAATAAAATATTTTTTTAAAAAAAAGAATGTGAGGTGTTTGAGGGCAGGGACCAATGCTTTTTGCCTTCCTTTGCATCTCTAGTTCTTAAAAGTGCCCAATATTTAGTAAATGTATAACAAATGCTTGTTATAATAATTTTAATATTTTAATTGCTATAAATAATTTTAATGGCTTCATGATGAAGAATTAAAGAATGAGTTAACATTCAGTGACAAACCACATAAAAACAAGTAACTGCAGCAAAAGGACATGCTGCATGTTAACAGTTTTTAAAAATGCAAAAAAAATATTGTAAGGTTTATAGCATGTGTATAGTGTACTTTGGTCTCACTCTCCCAGAATGACACCATCTACATCTCCTCCTCAAGATTCTAGGGAGTACTCCTGTGGGTTAGGGATTCTGGCTTCATAGCAAAAGAGGATCCCCTTCCTAATGGACCAGGACTTGTTATAGAATGCCTGTAAAAGCTCCCAAGTCCACACTGTGAGTCTATAAACAGAGTATGCTCATAAAGGCTCTTTGGTCAGTCTGCCACTATGTATGTAAATAAATTTAATTATTTTATTTTCTTCTAGCTAACTTGCACACAACTGTAGAAGTATCCAAAATGGAGGCAATGCATGGTTCCCCTTCATTGGCAGACTTCAAAAAGAAGCTATATGACCCCTTATTGACTATATTGTTATAAGAGTTCCTTTTTTTAGTTAGCCATTAGACTAAGTGGCCACTGGGATCTGCCCTAACCCTGAAGTTCTGTAATGCTCTGATATCTTCAGTTATAAACATTCCCTAGTGATTGGTGAGAATATTATAGGATCATAGATTTAGAACTAGAAGAAACCTTAACGATAGGTGAGCCCAACTTCCACATTTTACAGATGAGGAAACTGAGGTACAGAGAGATTATAAGACTTCCTCATAGTCACTCAAGCCGTGTCTAAAGTGGGATTTGTCCCTAAGACTTTCCAATTATAGATCCCTCAGTCTATCCACAGTCATATTGTTTATCAGCTTGCAGTCTCATTGACTGAGAAAGAAGCCTAGACCTCTCATGTGATAAGCAAGAATTCCACCATGGAATTGCCAGTACATAAAACCATCTAAAACCAGGATCATTCTCATTTGTAATTCCCAACATAAGCAGCTCAATTAACCTGGTTATTCAAAATTCAAGGGAAAAAAAGAATTGCCCTATAATGTATTTATGGGGGCATCTAGGTGGCTCAGTCCACAGGGCCTGAAGTCAGGAAAATGAATCTTCCTGAGGGCAAATTCAGCCTCAGACACTGATTAAATCACGTTATCCTGTTTGCCTCAGTTTCCTCATCTGTAAAATGAGCTGGAGAAGGAAATGGCAAACCATGCCAATATCTTTGTCCAGAAAACCTCAAATGGAGTCACAAAGAGTCAGGCATAACTGAAACAACTGAACAACGATATTTTTATAGCTTAAAACTTAAACACAAAAAAATACTAATGTAAAGTCTTGGTTATCTTTCCCTCAATATTTATCCTCTGTGATATTTTTTGCTCCTTCTCCTCCCTCTTTCCTAGTTATTGAAGAACAAAAAAATGGATGTTTGTGTATGGAGTTTATATGTGTGTATGTGAGTGTGTACACATATACTGTATACGTATACTGTGTGTGTATATATATGCGTGTGTGTGTGTATATATATATGTATATATATAGTATATATGATTATATATAGATCACTGGCCATGGATGCAGAAGATCTGGGTTCCAAACCTACTACATATACATACTAGCTGTGTGATGCTAGCCAAGTCACTTAGCCTCTCAAGGCTTCAGTTTTTTCATCTGTAAAATGAGGGGTTTTGAAATCAGTGCTTCTTAGATCCCTTAGAATTCCAGATTCTGTATATCTCTGTTGCTGTTTGGTCGTGTATGACAACTCTTCATGACCCCATTTGGGATTTTCTTGGCAAGGATACTGAAGTGGTTTGCCATTTCCTTCTCCAGCTCACTTTACAGATGAGGAAACTGAAGAAAACAGGGTTGAGTGACTTGCCCAGGGTCACCCAGCTAGTAAGTGTCTGAGGCTGGATTTGAACTCAGGGAGATGACCCTTCCTCACTCCAGGGCTACACACCACTTAGCTGCCCCATCTTATATATCTAATGTTTGTCCAAACTATCTGTGATTCCACAGTTCCGGATTGATTTTTTTTTTGGCTATTAGTAATGAGTGTTATCAAAAACTGCATTACTTTACAAGTACATCAAGACCTGTGGAAGTTAAAAATTCCCAAGGGATTTTAACTTCATAAGCTGACATTACATATGCAGGAATCAATTTGTGCTTAAGTTACTTGTTCAGTTCATGGCTCTCTTCTGGGTTATTTAGTTGTATTTCCAACATCAAAAAGTAAATTACTCACAGTTGTGGCTAAGTGCAGTCTCATTAATAAATAGTGCCTTGAGCAAATCAGTTTATTTTTCTGTCTTTTTAAAAAAGCATTAATAATCAGCTGCTCTCTCTCTGCATCATCCCTGTACTTCTCCCAAGAAAATGGAACTGCTCCAGAACAGAGACCTTTACATTACTGGGGGTCACACAGACCAAGTGCCCTGATTGATAAGAATATTATCTTATATTTGAATAGACTATTAGAGTTTGCAAAGCACTTTTCAACAATCTCATTCACCTCTCATAATAACTTTGTGAGCTGCATAGGAAAAGGATGGTATTAGATCCATTTTATAGCTGAGGAAATTGAGCCTCAGAGAGATTGTGGCTTACCTGTTCAACACTACGTAGCAGGTGAATGGTAAACTAAACCTAGTGGTTTTTCCAACTCTAGCTTACTGGTCTGTTTTTATTTATTTCATACAGCTAATACAAAGCACCCAGGACAAAGTACAAAAAATAGCCACCTGTAGTAAACCTACTATTACTGTTGGGTCAGGGTTACAGCGCTTAAAAGCTATGTAACATAAAAGCAAGCCACAAATGAAGAAGGCCTTTAAGCAGTCAAAATAATTATCCAAAGCCCATTAACTAAAACACTTAATTGTGTAGGACAAGGGCTCAGAGACTGATTAGCCCATATTTAATTTATAATTACAACAGAATTGTTTTCAAGAGGTCCTGACCTTTGACACAAATAACAAGAGAAGTCTTCTCCAAGGCACAAAAGCCAAGCATCTGCCACCCTTAGCCTGTTTCCTCTATACGTACTCAACATGCCATCCCCTTCCCTTGTACCCTTTGCAACCTCTACTCCATGGTTAACAATCTCCCTTTCATCCTAGATTTCTCTTTTTCATCCTGGGATCTCTGGAAATCTGCAAACATCTTCCTCCCCCAAAGCTGCCCCACCTCCAAACTCTCCATTGCAGTTAAGGACATTACCATCCTTCCCAAAGGGAAGGAAAGCGACAAGTATTTGTTGAGGTCCTACTGTGTTCCAGGCACTGTGCTAAGTGCTTTACAATGACCATTTTATCTGATTGTCACAACTCTGAGATGTAGGTGATACTGTTGTGACTGCTGTTTGGTCATTTCAGTCCTGTTGAACTCCTTGAGACCCCATTTGGGGTTTTCTTGGCAAAGACACTGGAGTGGTATGTTTTTATCAGTGACTTCATCCAGTGATACATAGAGATCTCTCTCTCTCTCTCCATCTCCATATGGAGATAGAGGGGGAGAAAGAGAGAGATCTCTATGTATAACACATAGAGAGGGAGAGCATTGATGAATTTATACTTACCAGTGGAGAAAATGCCCACATTAATGAGATCACAGATTCATAGAAGTGTTAAATGATGTGTCCTTGTGTTCTATGAGGAATTTCCCCTCTGGGAAAGGGGAGCTGTCAGAGCACGTCATTTAGATGTATGGAGATGGAGAGAGAGATCTCTCTCTATATATATGACTGGATGAGGTCACTGATAAAAACATATATTTTATACATTAATATATTATATTTATAGAATATTGTTCACAATATTCTATAAATATAGTCTGTTAATATTCATATAACAGATATATTAATTTGTGTGTTTTTGTTAATGACTTTACATAATCCTTCCATAGAGGAAGATGCTGTTCTCTGATTCTTTATTTTTTGTGGATACCAGAGCAAGATTTAGGTTAACTTTTTGTTATTACTCTTACTGCCAACAAACAGGTTCTTTCCTTTTCCATTTAGACAAATCTTTGGGTATGTCTTTGGCACCATCTCTAGCGTGTAAGTTACTGTTGATAATCTACACCATCCTGCCTACGTCCTTTGTGGCCCTTTCAGCCACCTGCAATTTTCATTCTTTGAAGAAGATGGTGGTATATAACTGACAGCCACATGGCATCCCTGGGAGAATCTCCATAAAATTTTCCAGATGTTGCTTTTTGTAGATGGGTCTGTGCTGGTTGTATCATGCCTCAGGGTGCTACAAAGAGAAGTCTCTCAATCCAGAGCCACTAAAAGGAGAGTGACCCAGTATTCCAAATGGCATATCGTCTAAGCTATGGTCTGCTGTTCGGTGACCAGACAATTGAACCAGTCCATTTGGGACAGGCACTACAGATGGACTCTGAGCTGTGCCCAGAATCGGATAGGAAGAAGAGGGCTGGCTAGAACAGCTATGGAAGCGTGTTCTGTGCTTTCAAAGATGCCGAGCTGCTCTTGGTTGCAAAAGTTCATCTTTTGAATAATGACGTCACATCAATCAACGAGCATTTATCAAGTGCCTACTCTGTACTAGGCACTGCGCTAAGTACTGGGGATACAAAGAAAGGCACAGCACTTGCATGAAATAATAAAGAATGAAATTAGCAGAACCAAGAGAACGTCATATACAGTAACAGCAATCTTGTTTGAGGAATAACTGGGAATGACTAAGTTCTTCCAAGTACTATAAATATCCAAATCCACTACAAAGGACCCATGAAGGAAGACGCTATTCACCTCCAGAAAAGAACTGAGAAGGAAACCTGAAAGAAACTAGAAGAACTAGAAGTATAGTCTGGTTTTACATATGCATATATCAAATATATATATATATATACACACAATACACACATGCATATACACACATATGTATGTACATATATGTGTGTGTGTGTGTGTGTGTATCTGTGTCAAATGATGGCTTCTATTACAGGAGGGGGACAGTTGGGAACTTAAAATATAACCAAAGAAAATTTAATTTAGTTTTTAAAAAAGAAGCTTACAGTCTAAGGGGAAGATCATGTGCAAATAGCTATATAGGAATGAGATATATTCAGAACAAATTGGGCACAAAAAAAAGAGGAAAGCTACTAGCATTAAGGGGGATCAGGAAAGACTTGTTGTGGCAGGTTGGTTTTATCTGGGACTTGAAAGAAACCAGGGAGTTCGGAAGATGGAGGTGGGTAAGGAGAGAATTCCAGGCGTTGGGGACAGCCAGTGAAAATATACACACCCAGGGTAAAAATACTGGGGTACCCAGATGACCTCAGCAATGATGCTGCTCTAATATAAAGATTCCCCCCTGATTCTTCTTGCTATCAGGCTCCCAGTATCTAACATTGGCATGTGTAAGAGACATGGGAAAGGCTCAATGACATAGAGACACACTTGTTCTCCACAGAAAATAGAATACCAGACTGGAGGACTAGCAGACCTTGGTTCAAATATTGTGTTGACCACTTACTAGCTGTGTGACCCTGGGAAATTATGTAAGCTCTCTGAACTTCACGTTCATCATTTGTAAAACGATAGGTTGCAAGAAACAGAGGGTTATTTGCTTATCAGTGATTGAGTGAGGTCTATAATAAAGTGAGAGAATCAAAGCAGGAATGACCTTGGATCTCTTTCCCCTTGATAAGAATTATGGTACAAGCAGAGACAGGTGTTTGTTATCAGAGTGCATACCCATACCAGTTTGCAGCAAGTGATGTTGAGGGCAGGAACAACAAATTCAGGACTCAGTCTAGTGGCCAGAATGCTGGATCTGGACTCCCAGAACATACTATTTCAAAGAGGACACTTAGGACAGTCATGTCCTCTCTAGTCTGTGTTCTTGACTCTCTGGATTTTTCCCTACCCTGTCATGACCCCACCAATGACCCCTCCTCCCCTCCTCCTCATTTCCCTTCCCCACTTTTCAATTCCCTTTTATGTGTGTTACAGAGTCCCAGTATCCATTAGTATGGGACTCTCACCTCATCTGTGGAGATGTCTTGCATCTACGTGAGGAGTAGGGTGGAGATGGAGAGAAGAGAGAGGAACGTTTATTCAGTCTCTTCAGTTCTCCTGGGTGTCTTCTGGATCTGCAGCTGCTTTAGGCACTTCTGCATTCTAGCTTCTGGATTCTATCTATCTAGAGAAGATAGATAAGGCCAATCTCACTTCAAGTTACTGGGAAGAAGTCAACAGGAGAGAAGAGGGCAGTCTCCATCATGTTCCGAACCCAGCTCGCTACCCTGAAGTGTTTCTTAAACTATGGGTAACAATCTATATAGGGTCGAGTAACTGAATGCGGAGATCATGAAAAATTTGGCAACAGTAAAAGGTTTCTGAACATGCAACGACCAAAAATTAATTCAAAGTCAGACACAGAATGAATCCAAGGTGTTTCTGGCAGCGCTTATCCATGTTGCATCTCTTGACTTCACTTCAGCCTTGGTTCTGAACACAGCATTGACGATTATAAAACTGGAATATCAGTCAACTCTGGAAAATGTTCAAGATGCTCTACGTCCTGTAGTATTAAATATTCCGTCCAGATTTAATTCTTTATCTAAAAATAAACAAGCATATCCATCTCATTAGTATGTAAATTTGCTTTCATCTTTAATAAATAGTAGAATTATATATATATGTATATATATCAAAGAATTGTTTAAAAATAAATTTCTTTATTATTCATTATCAGTAAATGTTTCATTTGTATACCTATTTTATATACCTATATACTCGAGGTCATGTAAAAATTTCTTGGATGAAAAGGGGTCACTAGTGCAAAAAGTTTAAGAAATTCTGCACTAGAGACTTGGAGGAATTTCCCCTCAAGTGAGATCTGGGACTCTCTCTTGGTAGAGTTGTGAGTTACTTCATTCCCAAAGGGAGAGTTCTTTCATTCTATGTACTAGCTGACATATATCGTTCTGGGTCTACTTTCTCTGATTCTGGTTTTGCTAATAACTTAATTCTATTTGATTAATCCTATGAGCGTGTTCATTGTGGAATTGGTATTTGGTGGAGGAAGTCAAGCTTTGAATGTAAAGTTTGGGGCCTTCCTTTCCCCTTAAGAAATAGCAATCAGAAATTTAGTTTGAACTTGAAAACCACATCCTCTAAGACTAACAAAATTAAGGGATCAGACAGATGGAATTCTCTCCCTGTGCCCCTGAATCTCCGCTTCTCCTCCTGGCAGGAAATAAAATCTCCTTTGGAGAAAAGTGAGAGAAGAAGCTAGAGCTATCTCTTCTGCCTTCTTTTGAGCCACATGACAACACCCTATGCTATTAGGGACAGCCTCACTTCATGTGTTATCTTGTCCCATTGGAATATAAGTTTCACGAGTACAGAGGCTGTCTTTCTGTTTGCATTTAGGGTGCTTAGTACAGTGTCTGGAACATAGCAAACAATAAACACTCTTTGACTTGTTTATGCCTGACTTGTATACTTTGGCAGTCTTGTGAAAACTCTGAACCCCTTCTCAGAATCATGCTTTATTTTAAATTCATAAAATAAAATACATGAGGTTACAAAGACAAGCAATTAAACTGGAATATAGTTGTCAAAATATTTTTATATATTTATTTTTAGTTTTCAATATTCACTTCCATAGGTTTTAAATTTTCTCCCGCTCTTCTCTCCCCTCCCCAAGTCGGCAATCAGTATGATACAGGCTCTGCATATTCATTCCAATTAAACATATTTTCACATTAGTCATGTTGTATAAAAGAATTAGAACAAATGGGAGGAACCATGAGAAAGAAACAAAACAAAACAAAAAAGGAAAATACTCTGCTTTGCTCTGTACTTAGACTCCATAGCTCTTTCTGTGGGTGTGGATGGCATTTTCCATCATGAGTCTTTGGGAATTGTTTTAGGTCTTTGCATTGCTGAGAAGAACTAAGTCTATCAAAGTCAGTCATGGCACAGTGTGGCTGTTACTAATGTACAGCATTCTCCTGGTTCTGCTCATTTCATTCAGCATCAGTTCATGTAAGTCTTTCCAGGTTTTTCTGAAATCTGCCGGCTCATCATTTCTTATGGCACAATAGTATACCACTACATTCGTATAACACAACTTGTTTAGCCATTCACCAGTTGATTGGCATTCTCTCAGTTTCTTGGCCACCACAAAAAAAAGCTGCTATAAATTTTTTTTGTCCATGTAGGTCCTTTTCCCATTTTTATGATCTCTTTAGGATACAGCCCTAGAAGTGATATTGCTGGGTCAAACGGGATGCACAGTTTTATAGCCCTTTTTGGAATAGTCCCAAATTGCTTTCCACAATGATTGGATCAGTTCACAACTCCACCAACGAGTTAGTGTTCCAATTTTCCCACATCTTCTCCAACATTTATCATTTTCCTGTTTCGTCCTGCTAGCCAATCTGATAGGTGTGATGTGGTATGTCAAAATATTTTTCAAAAAAATTCATATAACCTCACATTAAGAACCTCTGTTACAAATCATCTACCCACCCTCCACTCCCATTTTACAAAAGAGAAAACTGAGTCACAGAGAGACTGAGGGATTGGTTGATGATCTCACACCCAGGGCTAGAACTCAGGTCTTCTCACTTCAAATTCAATGTTCTTTTGCTCTGTTCTCTCTGTCTTCTTTTCTCTGACTTGCTCTTTGCACAGGAAGACCACCCAGGCTCTCCTTGCCCATGCCAGGTTATACCATGAAAATCCGTGAGTACAGTTAAGAAATCATCTTGAATCTAAGCTCTCTGACAGGGCCAAAAGCTGTTAAAACAGAATTGAGAAAACACAGGTGAATTCAGTATCCCATTATGCAGAGAAACCCATGATCACAGTGTGATGAGGTATAGAATGATTTCTTATTTCCTACTTGAGTCTATTAATGATTATCATCGCCATCCCCCACTCCTGGAGTTGGATGACTCAGCCCCCTGGTGGGCATGGCGCTAGGCGAGGTACCACAAAGATGCAGTTAGAACAGAGAGCACCTTGCACGACTGAATACAAATTGGGTAAAATGCCAGGGTCATTAACGTTTGTTTGCTTCCCACAGCTGTCTACCAACCTATGGTAGAGAGAAAGCTGGCATTTTGAGAAGTACAAAAACCTTCATGGAAGCCTTGAATGGAGAAAACGTGACAACTGCCTCTGAGGATTTGAAGGACTTCATGTAAGAGAGAGGTTACTCTTGTTCTACTTTGAATCAGAATGCAGAATGAGGAACAATTTGGCAGCTAGTAAATGGCACGCTGGACTTGGAGTCAAGAAAATTTGCATTCAAATCCTGCTTCAGACTTCCAAGCTACTACTACCCTAGGCTCTAAACTCTGCTTGCCTCAGTTTCCTCATCTATAAAATGGAGATAATAATAGCTCCTACCTCCCAGGGTTGTGAGAATAAACTGAGATAATATTTGTAAAATGTTTAGCAAACCTCAAAACACTATTTAAATCCTATTATTATTCATGGATAAAAGTAGCAAAGAATTAGATTTCAGCCTCCCATTATGATTCACTACCATGTAGTAGGGAGGAATGGACTGTTGGAATGGGACAGAGAACAGGTAAAATTTGATTGGAAAAAAATCTAGAGTCAGTGATATGCTGACAAATGTTTAGTAACGAACTCTCTAGGGGGGGAAATGTACACATGACATACTTTAAGTCTAAGTCGCATTATCCTCCACAGCTTTCCTAAGTCTGTACAAGAAATAAAACAATAACTCAAACTCTGATTTGTAGCATCTGCCACTTTCCAAGATATGAATGCTCACACTGAAAATTAAACAATCACTTTTCTCAGGCAAGTTTGAGCTGCCTTCAGAACAGCTCTGATGGAAGGAGGACTTCATTCACAATTACAGGACATGAGTTTGAAACCTGGCTTTATTACTGATTAACCCGAGAGTCTTTGAATCATCTCGTTATTCCCTAATTTGTAAAATAGGGAAAGGGCAGTTAGAATAGATAAAATCTGAGGTTCCTTCCAACTTTCCTCCCAAATTACTTAGCTCTTTTAACCCTCCAGTTCCTCTTATGGAAAGATGGAGATGTGATGAGAGCCTAGCACAGAGGATGCCTCTCCATGTGGAGAGGTAAGGGATCCTCCACCTAGAAGACTCATGATGACTATGAAGGGCTTTGGAAAAATTGTGGAACATGTATTAGGTGCTCTGTTACAAGTTCTAGTCTGTTAACCATATGGAAGAATGTGAAGCTCTTTGGCCATGGTGGCATTCCAAAAGCCTTGGTGATCTTCCTCCAAAGACCCTCTTGAGCCTGTCCTTTCAGATGCTTGGTTCATTGTTGGACTCTCATGCCCACAGTTCCCAGTGATAGACCATGCTGTAAGAGGAGACTCCTTGGGGAGGGGAAAGGAGGGGGGAGGGGAAGAGGGAAGGAGGGGGGATGGAAGGTTCATCTTGTCTCCCTGAGGTCATGCAACCTTGAGCAATGGATCTTGGTCCTTGGTCCCTGTGTTTGTTCTTTTCTGTCTTAAAGCCTCTACCCTTCTAAATTCTGAAAGATCAGGAGGATGCTCCAGATCCTAGTATCTCAGCCTGGGTTTTACAACTAGCCCAGCGCCTAGGCCCCAAGAAACAAGGAAAGATGTTTGGGATAGCCAAGCCCAGGGGCTGCTAAGACTATGACTCATCCTGCTTTGATGTTGCCTTTAGAAGTGAACTTAGTAGAACCAAGACTATGTAGGAACTGAATGAAATCAAACCTACTCCCCACAAAGACCAAAATGGTAGAGGAAGGTGTGTACCCCTGAGGTACTGGGAGAAAAGTTTATGCTTTGTTCTTTAAAGTAAATGTTAAACAATGTTACAAAAAGGCCTATTCATTGGATGCATGTATCTCACTCAAAGAGAGAATGTGATAAGACCTTAGCCTGAAAGAGCCAGGGTCTCCCATTGCATCCTGGGCCATCTCCAGTCATCCTGATGAATATCAGGCCACTGGACCCAGATGGCTCAGGAGAAGAAAGGGAGGTTAGTGACCTTACACAGCCCTCCCTCACTCAAATCAAAGTCAACTGCTAGTCATGTCATCATCTTGATGCCATGGTCCTCTTCAAGAATGAAAGACAAACACAACAAATATTCCTTTGCAACAGCTAGTTGATGTTAAGTGGTTAAATGGAACTGGGGTAGAGAGAGTGGCATGTAACAGATGGGGAAACATAGCTGAGGTTGCTTGATGATGGTAGTAGATACTGAGACACTCCAACCCTTCAGGATACTCTAGAACCCTGAGGAGTAGATATAGCCTGCTTGACTCTGGGAGAGTGAACAGAAGTGAGCCTGCTACAAAGATAAGAATACTTGTGATGGGGAGGTGGGATCTGGACCCCAAAAGGCAAAAACCATGCCTTAATCTCAGTAGGCCCCTGTGAGTAAATTACATTTACTCACAAATGTACATTGCCCAGGCAGCTCTTATGCTGAAGAGGGTACCAGAGATGAAGGAGATTTTCTCTGGAAGTCTGTTGGCACTGGAATTAGTGAAACATAAGATGCTTTCCAAAGTTTTCACATAGAAACTATAGTTTCAATCTCCGTCCTAACCCACTAGTTGCTATGGTCAGACCTGATTCAGATCCAACTGGTCATTCGGGCTTAAAATTGGAACCAAATGAGACACTTGTTGTAGACCAGCCAACATTTTTTAAAAAGTACATTTATTTAATAACATGGAAAGGATACTAAGCAAGAAATCTGTACTGGTTCAAGTAGATTCACCTCCCTCATTTCCATAGAGAAGGATGTGTTGGCTTGCAAGATAGTGGGATATCCATCAAGTCTGAATGACACTGACTCTTCATTGGCTGGCCTTTTTATATCCTACAAGACCAGGAAGTCAGTCAGTTAACTAGCATTTATTAAGTATCTGGGGTGTACGGGGTGTTAAGGGAAAGCTAGTTCCTCTGGTGCGAGGGCCACTTTCAGCTTTTGCCTACCACCCAACTCTCACAGCGGCCACATCTTGGTAAATCATTTTGGCAGATGGGCTAAACCAGGATGAAGTAACTGATGGGCCTCAAACCTGTTGATGGCTTAGGAGAATGTTTACTCCAAGTGTGTGAAGACTTGCCTGGCAGACTAAGCAAATGTAAACAATTTGCTTCAGTGGATCATGAAGGTGGAAGAAGCAAACATTGTGTAGAGCTAAGAGGTTAGATATTAAAGATGCCAAGGTCATCCCCTGCATCGTGGGTCATAGCCAGTCATCTTGACATTTGTCTTGCCACAGAGTACAATCACTCAGAAAGAGAGATTGAAGACGATGACTTCTCTCTCTGGTAACTATATATGTATGTAACAGTTAGACAGTTGGATCTGTCTGTTGATCTGTGATATATATATATATATATATATATATATATATATATATATATATATCTGTCTGTTGATCTGTGATACATATATATATATTGCTTATAGCCAGACAGTTGGAAGCCCTGTCTGTTCGTCTTTATTTCTCTGTTTGTATTTTCTCTGACATTCAGGGTACTGACTTTTTCCCCTGAACTAAGTGAATGATATATATGCTTGATTAAAGTCATTGTTGATCCCTCAAAAGTTGCTTTCCTTTTAGAAAAGCAAATCAAAAAATCTGTGATAGCAGGCCATCCTGGATATGTTGGGGTCCTTGCTTTTACACACATCCATGTGCTGATTAAAGACCCCATAATATTAGATATTCACTTCTGTTGGTTTGTGGACAGCACCATTACCCTAGTCCTCAATTCTGTCTTTCAATGCTTCTTTCTGTTTTCATGATTCCTGCTTAAAAGAGATGTTTATATTAATTAGAAAAAATCAAGTCAGAAGTCACTGTGTTCCCTAGCACAGACGCACCTGTCTAATAATAATAACTGACAATTGTGTAGTTATTTGAAGTTTGCAAAAGGCTTTCACCAGCATGATCTCATTTGAGCCCCCCAGTAAGGCAAGGATAGGTATTAGTGAGGTAAGCTTCACCAGGTAATAGCATTCTCATTTTATAAGAAGAGAAAACTGAAGATAAAAGCTGAAGGACTTGCCCATCCATGGTTGTGTAACTGACAATACTAAATAGTAACTGTTTCTCTTTTACCCAGAAGCCCCGAGGGTCTTCCCCTCCCAGTTTGATTTTATTTTTGCTTGTTTTTTATTAAAAGTAACTATTTAAAGAGGCCTATTCATTGAATGGGTGTATCTCACTCAAAGTGAGAATCTTAGACCTTAGCCTCAAATGGCCAGGGTCCCACATTGCATCCTGAGCCATTTCCAGTCACTCTGATGAATATCAGGCCACTGGTCCCAGATGACTCAGGAGAAGAAAGTGAGGTTGGTGACCTTGCACAGCCCTCCCTCCCTCAAATCAAGGTCAACTGCGAGTCATGTCATCATCGTGAGGGCATGGTCCTCTTCAAGAACAAAGGACAAACGTACAACTGGTAATAGGAAAGATTGACACGAGGGTCTCCCTAACTACAATTCCAACATACCAATCATTACACCAAGCTGTCTGTACTTTTTTTTAAGGGGATGGGAGAAGAGGGTTGGAGGAGATTGAGGAGAAGTGGATTTGTGATTTAATTTAAATGAAATAGTGAACTACCAGCCTGTGATCACCCTCTATCAGTACGCCTTCTCCACTTTGCAGTTTATAAATTTTAAAAAGTTCCCTTGGGCAACAAGAGATGGAGTGACTTGGCCCGGATTTCCCAGCCAGTACATTCTGCACATTTGTTCTCTGCATTCTTCTGAGTACACCGTCTTTTGTCTCTGGTAGAGGAAAAGCAAAACCCTTTGGGTCTCCATAGGACTAAATATCCTAGTAGTGCATAGCTGACTCCATAGTTTTAGGGAACTGAAACAATCAGGTAATTCTGAAAAAGAAACAGTGACCCCAACCTCTCCACTTGCTTCTACTCTGGCCCTCAAACAGAACAAAGTGACAGAGACAGCATCTCTTCCAATGGTCCTTCTTGTTTTCATGATTCCTGCTTAAAAAGAATGCTTGTATTAATTAGAAGCAATTGAGTCAGAAGTCACTGTGTTCCCCACCGTGGTGAACTGTCTAAATCGCTCCAGTGTCCCACACACCTTGGTTTCTACCTCAAATGAGAAATCAGTTGCTAGGAGACTTAACAGGAAAACTTCAAGACCTAATGTTTTCCATTTTTTTCCTTTCTGATTCTCTCTCCCCATGCCCAGGTTGGTCTGGATGCTTCCTGAAAAAGGAAAATGGAAAATGCCTTTCATAATCATACAATCCCACTTCACAGGAGAGACGATTAGAAGCATTAGTGACACAATTTGGCGGTGTTTACTTTAAAAAATACAAATACTTTACCGAGGAAAAAGCGAACAAGCTAAAATACACGTACAGATTTTAAGATGTTATCTAAAGGTTTTTAACAAGGGACTATATGATTCCTACTTGATGTCTGAATGAAGGACTGGGAATTGCCTGCTCTGCGTACCTGAGGCTTGGTTGTTCTGAGATTTTTTTAAGGGGAAAAAAAACCTTTTTCTTTCTTTCTTCATGATCTGTGAAGGTGACAGGCTGAAGAAAGAATGGGAACTTCAGAAAGAAAAAATGTACAGGACCGATCCCTTTATTTTGCAATGTAAAGACTAGAGAAGATGAATTTCTGACCACATTGGGGAGCGCTACTCACCTTTGGCAGCTGGCTGTGCAGTGGACAGAGAGCCAGGAATGGAGTCAGGAAGGCCTGAGTTCAAATGTGACCACAGACACTTACTAGCTGTGTGACTCTGGCCAAGTCACTTAACCCTGTTTGTCCCAGTTTCTTCATTTATAAAATGAACTGGAGAAGAAAAAGGCAAACCACTCCAGTGTCTTTGCCAAGAAAACCTCAAATCCAGTCATGAAGAGTCAGACTCAACTGAACAACAGTCAATTTGAACCCATACAGCTCAACAGAAGCAACTTCTTTTAAGGAACACGAATTATCCTTAGTGGAAGTGAACCTTTACCAGAGTTAATTTTGGGTAGAATCCCCTCCACTTGAAATGTAACCTTAAATAGCTGATATAAACAAGTTAACATTTATTTATTTAAATTCAGTTTTTAAATTTTCTGCCTCCCACCATTCTCCAGTGAAAAAGCAAGAAAAATAAAACTCATCACGAACATGTATAGTCAAGCAAAATAAATGCTGCTTAGCTATGTACAAAAAAATGCCTCAAGCTCTAGTGGGAGCTGATCACCTCACTTGGGGGTGTGTAGCAATTCATCAAACATTTCTTAAGCTCCTGCTGGGTATCAGACTAAACTCTGAGGATACAAAGAAAGACAAAACAAAAAATAAAAAAACCAATACTTGCCCTCAAGGACCAGGAATCCAGTGGGCCTTCTCATAAGGAAGGGATGACCTCACCTGAGGTTTCTAAAACTACTTTAGATTTAAGAATTTAAGGAAAAATAAGCCAAACTGGCATGCTGGAATTCAAGAGCCTCTCCAGCGCAAACTGATCATGCCAGTCAACTGCAAAATTCATTCAACGTCCAACAAGCACCTACTATGTGCAAAGCACCGTGGAGGAACTGTACATACAAGGAGAAAAATGGAACAGTCTTTGCCCTCAAGGAGCTTATTTACTGTAAGGAAAAGCAACACTAACATACACGGTGGATAGAATACAAAACTTTGGGTTCTGACAGAAAACTAGACTGGTCTCCCTCCATAAGGGGAGTTTTGTCCTTCATTCTAAGCCAGACCTGCACAACCTGGCAATATTTTAAAATAGGCTAAACTTCTTCCCTGTTCATAGGTTAGAAGAGACAGGCTGATGTTGATCACGTGACAAACAGGACAGTGCCTAGTGGCAACTCTACATTTTTGCCTTTGGTGGACCACCAATGGCCTATGGGCCGTACAGGCCTGCTCTATGCCCGGATTTTTGACTGTCACTTTCTTTTTAGGCAGTACCTCAACCCTATATCTGGGAGGGTTAGACTTGCTCTTTAAAAATTTCAGGAAATGGGACAATAGGAAAGAGGAAATAAGTGCCTGAGGTACTACATCCCATACTAGACTCAGCTGTTCCCAAACTATTTTGTTTATTCTGTATCCAATACTCTTCTCATAATACTATGCATCAAAAAATCTCAAGCCCCCCGTCGGGAGTTCCAGAGATTTGTTGTACTGTCATGTTCAATTTTTCATGACCCCTTTTGGGATTTTCTTGGCAAGGATACTGAAGTGGTTTGCCATTTCCTTCTCCAGCTCATTTTACAGATGAGGAAGCTGAGGCAAACAGGGTTAAGTGACTTGCCCAGGGTCACACAGCTAGTAAATATCTAAGGCCAGATTTGAACTGAGAAGGATGAGTCTTCCTGACTCCAGGACTGACTATCTACTGTGCCAGACATTCATCTTATCCAGAGATTAGACGATAATCTCTCTCTCTCTCTCTCTCTCTCTCTCTCTCTGTCTCTGTCTCTGTCTCTGTCTCTGTCAGACAGATGTCTCTCTCTCTCTGTCTCTGTCTCTGTCAGACAGATGTATCTCTCTCTCTATCTCTGTTTTTCTCTATGTCTCTCTGTGTCTGTCTGTCTCTCCCCCTGTATGTGTCTCCTTCTCTGCGTATCTAACCATTAACAACCTCTCTGAAATGAAATACACAGAGACCAGTAATGTGTTGGTTAACCACACTTTTATCTTAATCTTATCTTAATCTTAATTTTTATCTTAATCTTAAAATAAAACCACAGTTTTATCTTAATGTTGCTAAAAACCAACTGGATAGAAATGCAAAATAGATTTTAAAGAACCGAGATAGTGTTTGAAATAGATGCCTGGTCTCCTGAGGAATGAGAAGGGAATTGCAATGCCAATCTTAGATTAGAATATGGCGCATCCATAAACCAGAATCTGCCCAGACATTGCTCTTGACCCCCAGAACCTGGTCTCATGATTTTATAGCAGCTGTTCTTTCTTCCTGGATTCTTCTGGTCTCAGTCTCTGAGTCCTCCTTTTAGTCACCTGTAGCAAATCTTCTTTTGTCTCTTGTCTTTATGTTCAGAGCTGGTAGCGCAGGTAGTGGGGATAGTCTTGAGCTGCTATGGCAGAAGCAGCAGCAGCAGATGGTCTTGGCTGCCATCCTTTTCCTCTTCCTTGGCATCTATCATCTTACACTTCCTGATATCATCATTTCTCATGAGCTACCTCCTGTCCTTCCTCTCATCCCTATGAAAAGGAGGGGCTGAGCTTTCAGTCATAGTCTCATGATTCAATACTTTCAGTTTATACACAGATAAATCGATATAAAATATATGTAGTGTGCTCATGGGAACAAATCTCTGGAGGCAGGGGAAATCTCCGGAGGCAGGGAAATCTCCAAAGAGTAGCTGCATGGGTCCCTGGAAATCGATGAGTGAAAAAGTCTTTTTATTAAGTGTTCAGAGACTCGGGTTCCAAGTGTAGATACCTGAGTTCTAGAGGGAGAAAGATAATCAAAGTCCAGGCATCAGTTTGGAGATGACTTGGAAGTGGTGTGGTGACTTGATTCTGGGAAACATAGCTCAGTTTCTCAGAGATAGCACAGGGAAGGGGCTTTTCTGATGAAATGGGTTTTGAGGAATTGTGTCTCAAGAAATGCATAGGGAGAGGGAAAAGAATGGTGTTGAGCATTCTGGATCTCCAACAGAACACTCGGCATCTTAGGCCACTAGACTAAGACAGGACATTGATGACCAGAATATGAGAGAAAATCAATCACTGGTGAACTTTCCCTTGACCTGGACTCTATATGGCTGGTGGAGTGCCTCTTTCTGCCTGATATTTTTTGTCTTTCCTCTCTGTTTTCCATCCAAAAGAAGAGAAGTCTGAGTCAAAAATTCTGTTTCCTTTTGTTGTTTTAATATTTCTTTAAATCTAGTTTTCTCCAGAAAAAGACTGGCTCTGAACTCAATTTTTCAAAAGTAAATATTTATTTAAATATAAGGAGTAGGAATTTCTGGAGTAAAAAGTCTGGAACTAAAAATACACAAGAATTTGAATAGGTCAGAAAGTCAGTTGTTGGTTAAATGCTAGGATTTATAGCTGGAGGTCTAAGTGCTACATGTATGTGATTTTAAAAAATCAATAAACTGTCTTTTTAGGACCTCTACATTTTCACAGAAAAAAAAATTTCATGTAGATTTGGGCCAGTGATGTGCTGGAGCTGGCTCAATACTGGCTCACAAGAGCTGATTGCTAGATTTTCAGTGTGAGCACTTATACCATGGAAATCAACCAATCCACATGAGACCTTGATTTATCGCTTCGTTGATTTATAGACTTTAAGGAAGTGATGAAGAAAATGATAACAATGCAGATTTAATTTAAGTATTTGTCATATATACATTTTTTTGTTGTTGTTGGGGAAGGAGTCAATTGGTAAATGTGTACAAACACACTCCTTTTGAGTTATTCCATCTGGGATAGAACGGAACTCTTCTGGGCTGTTTTTTGAATGAAGGAGAGGGGAGGAGAAGACAGTGGCCAGGAGGAAGCTAAGAAAGAGATAGGTATGGGCAGGAGAAAACATAGGCTCCCTTTTCTAGAAAGAAGGGAAAGTCCTTCTACCATCCACAGTGACACCTATTGGTTACTGTAGGGAAAATGATTTATTATATTATTCAGAAAATTTATTATACTGTTTAAATCTAACCCTATGTGATTAAAGGCTGTTTGCACCTAGAATGTCACCTGATCCCAGTAACTCTAGAAATACTGGAGATGGCTACAACAAATTTTAGGTTCCCCCAAGTCTTGGATGCACCCAAAGCATTCTTGTTTTGGGTTATCATACCCAACACTTGTCATGGGTCCACCCAACTTTTTCTTTGGGTTCCCTTCTGATTTGGCCTCACCCAAGCTGTATTAAATGTTTACAGGTACCCATATCTATCTCATTTGACCTTGCTTTCATTTCCTTCCCAGCAATGGTTCTTGCCCATAGTTCTTGTCCAGTGCATATTGTCCTGTCAACAACCGGCAAAAGAGCCCTGGGAGGAGATGGAAAAACCTTCCACAAGACAATCATCTGAAGCACCGAGTGTATGAGGAAGAGGAGGGATCAATCAGTCTAGAAAGGCGTATACGGAGGACTTCAAATGATAAACCAAAGTGTTTATATTTTGTCCTAAAGGCAAAAGGTCCCTTGAGGAGACTGTCTGTGCTTTAGGGATATCAAATTGTCAGTTGCACAGAGAATGGATTGAAAAAGGAGACACTGGAGTCTAGGAGCCCAGTTAAGAAGTTATCACAGTAGTCCAGATGAAGACATAAGGGCCTGAACAAAGAATATAAGAGAAGTTGTAGAAGTTATACTTTGGAAGGAAATTTTTTCAAAGCAATTTTTCAAATTCAAATCTTGTTTTCTCAAGTTATATGATTAATTGAGATAAGAGAATTAATAATAATAATAGCTTTTATATAGCACTTACTATGTGATGAGGCTGAGCTCTGCCCAGCAAGAATGAGAGCATCACCTAAATCTAAAACTGCCATTAACGGGGCTCTTCTATCTGTTGACAAGAAAACCTTGTTATTTTCTATGTATGTGACTGACCTCCTTGAACGTTGCAAGTTAAGTTCCCTGTTTTGTGACCATATCCCTGAACTGTTTTATAAAGTGCCCAACACACCTGCTTCCGTTTCCCTGCCTTCCCTTACACACCTGCTTTCCCCTTCCTGACATTCTTTGCTGTGGTTAACTGCCCACATAGTGGCATACCCCAATCTCTAGCTGAGTGCCCAAAACTTGGGGATAAAAGCCAGCCTCTGTCTTTTCTCAAACTGCTAGGGCTCCTAAGGACTAGCCCGCTGCTTTTGGTCGATAAAGCGCTCTTGACGTCTGCCCCCTGAATTCTTTCTGGACAACCAGACTCCGAGCTTCATCTACCTCTTCATCAGGCATTTATTTCATTTGATCCTCACAACAGCCCTGGGAGCTGGGCACTATTATTGTCTCCATTTTACAGTCAAGAAAATGGAGGCAAACAGAGGTTAAGGAATTTGCCCAAGGTCACATAGTAACCGTCTGAAACCAGATTTGAACTGAGGCTTAAATAAACAAAGCAAAACCCTGAACCATCTAGCTACCCTGTAAAACAAAAAGACAGGCCAAAGAGAAGAGATGATTGCATCAGTGATGCAGTTACCAAAAGAAATTAAAATAATTTCTAAATACTTCATTAAAGAAAACCTTTAATGGAGCCTCACCAACAGGGATAAAGCTACGGAGGCTAGGGAAAGGGAGGGTGTGGTGGATGACCTCTGTAGCGTCCAGGTAGGTACCTGTGGTCCAAGACAGACAAAGTCAGGAATTCTAAATGTCTTAGAATCCTTTCAGTGGACTTCATAATTAGCTGTTGAAAGGTCAGCTTCATCAGGTGCTCTTCTGAGAAGAACAATGTAAAAACAGAACAGAATAGGGAAAAAAGTTGAGAAGTCTGTCAGAGAAAAGATCAAGATGGCCTGACTAAGAGTAATTTATTTAGTAAAGTATGGGGGATGGAAGAGACTGGTAACCACTGGCCTATCAATCAGTGTAGATAGGCCTGAGTAGGAAGCAAAATTATGAATCGGCAGTAAATCTGTTTCTGGTACCTTTGTTGTTCAGTAGTTTCTGTTGTGTCTGACTCTTTGTGACGCCATTTGGGGTTTTTCTTGGCAAAGATACTGGAGCAGTTCTCAATTTCCTGCTCTAGCACATTTTACAAATAAAGAAAGTAAGCAAACAGGGTGAAGTAAGTCATGCAGTTAGTAAGTGCCTGAGGCCAGATTTGTACTCACGAAGGGGATTCTTTGTGACTCGAGGCCTAGCATGCTATCCACTGTACCACTTAGCTGCCTCTCTGGTACCCTTACCTCCTTATTTTCAGATTTCCTTTTTCTGATGCCACTCTCAACATCTTTCACCACTCCTAACTGCCCCACTCACAGTGCTTGAAATGTCACCATCAGAGACACAGAAGCAGAGAGCTGGATTTAGAACAGGGGGTTTGAGTTCAAAACCGGACTCTGTTGTTAAGGCCTATATAACCTTAAGCAAATCAAAAAACCCTGGGCCTTAGTTTCCACATCTGTACAGCACAGGAGATTGAATTAGATGGCCTCTAAGGTCCCTCCCACTTCAAATCCAATGATTATTTTTTAATTTAAATTTCATTTTCTTATTCCGAAGTTAAACAACAAAAATACATATACGTGTATATATACGTATGTACAACAGTAGACAAAAGGTATTGTACATAAAATTGTGAATCTCTATCATGTACAATGTGCTTTTCTTCAAGACTATATGATAAATTCAACACGTAACTGTCAAAGCTGTACTGCATGTCTGGGATTCTTCCTGGCCTTTCTGTGTTCCTTTTTGTGCATTAATAAAAACTTCAATGCCTCTTTCCTTTCCTTTCCTTCCTTTTTTGGGGGCTCCCCTAAAGCTCTCTTTACTAAGAGTCTCCCTCTCTTTCCCTCCCACTCTAAAAATGAGAAAAAAACTTTGGGGCAAATATACATAGTCAAGAAAAACAAACATCTACATTGCCCTTTTTTAAAAATGTGTATTTTATTCTGCACCTTGAGTCCATCCTCTCTTGTCAGGAAGTTTATAGCATGCTTCATCAAGGGTCCTCTGGAATAATGGATGGTCATGACATTGATGAGAGTTCTTAAAGGGTTTCAAAATCGTTTTTCCTTATCGTTTCTGTCTTTGGATAAACTGTTCTCCCAGTTCTGCTGCCTTCCCTTTGCATCATTTCATTCAAATCTTCACAAGTTTCTTTGAAGCTGCCTTTCCATCATTTCTAATGGTACAATAATATTTCATTCCTCAGTTTATCCAGTCATTCCCCAATTCATGGGCACCCTCTTAGTTTCCAGTCCTTTGCTATAATAAAAAATTTCCATCAATGTTTTCATATGAATGGATCTGTTCTCTTTTCTTTGATTTCATCTAGGTATAGGCCTAGTAGTGGTATTACTGGGTCAGAGTTTAGTGACTTTTTCAGAAATAGTTCCAAATCGTTTTCTGGAACAGTTGGACCAATCTACAGTTCCACCAACAATGTATTAGAGTACCTGTCTTCTCACATCCCCTGTAACAACTGTAATTTTTCATTTTTGTCATCTTTGCCAATCCGATGGATGTGGAATGGAACATTAAAGTTCCTTTCAATAGAATTTCTCTAATTATGAGTGATTCAGAGCATTTTTTCATATGATTGTTGACATCCTGGATTTCTTCCTTTGAAAACCGTCTATTGATAGCTTTTGATTTATAGGACTCTTAATATGGAGCCCATAAACCTTAGAAAATATATTTTGATAACTGTTTCTCAATATGATTAGTTTCCTTTGCAATCTTAGGCATTTTATTTTATGCATTTAAAATTGTTATTCTGAAAAGGGTCCATAGGTGTCATCACACTGTCAGAGGGGTCTATGACACACAGCAGTGTTTGATTTAGAGGGAATTAATTTTTTAAATGACTTCTGGACTTTTCTGACTTAAATTTCCCCTTAATAAAATGTCAAAACCACTGGAAGATATGATATCTTAGACATCATCCGCTAAATACCTGGAATAGCTGAAAGCAAGTAAAACTCAAGGAAAGAGACATAGGATAAAGCGAGTGAGTACGTTTACAAGGAGTAATTCTGGTTCCTAAAAAGCTAGATACCTATCCTAGGGAGTAGGCAGATATAGATTACTCATGGGAATCAGCACTTACTGAACACTCAGGATGTATTAAGAATTAGACTATAGAGATACCTGATTATCCTCCTATAAAGTAGGTTCACAATCCAAAATTGTGGGTTGGGAGGTGGTGTACTGACTGCCACAGAGGTCATTATGGTAGTTAGCATAATTTAGAAAGAGAACCAAAAACTCCTCCTTTAAGGTGTGGAATGGTTTTTCCCTCGAATGTTGCTGTGTTGCTTCATCTCTCCAGTGTGTCACAAATGAACACACAGAGAGGCCAGGTACGGTGAGTCTAACATGGATCATTCCCCCAGGAGCTTCCTTGTGTTCATCATTCATTTTCAAAGGGGTGATGTCTTGACTTCTATGTGAATTAGATTGAAGTGAGGCAGAGTTGCACAAAGTTATCAGCCTCACTTTCTCTTACAGAGTCATCAGAGTCCATTGGCTGGACAAAGTCAGGATGACTGGAGATGACCCTGGATGCAGTGGGTGACTTTGGTGTCTCTGATGTCTAACCAAACTCTAAGTGCTCCATAGTGCCTGCTTCATCCATCTCTTTTGTATCCTGGTGAGGAATACCTAGAATTTCCCAACTGGAACAGACAGGAATTAATCTAACTGAACCCAAAACTGAACAAGATTCTTCCCCACAGCATTAGCAATGGTCATGACAAAGATGATGAAGACAGATTATGAAAAAGCATGGAAAGATTTATATGAACAGATGCAACGCAAAATAAGTGGCACTAAGAAAACAATATACATAATGACTTGTTGTTTAGATGTTTCATTTATGTCTGATTCTTCATGAACACATTTGGGGTTTTCTTGGCAAAGATACTAGAGTGTTTTGTCATTTCCTCCTCCAGATGAGGAAACTGAGGCAAACAGGGTGAAGTAACTTGCCCAAGGACACACACAAGTTCAGTCATTTTTAATTCATGTCCAATGCTTTGTGACCCCATTTGGGGCTTTCTTGGCAAAGATACCAGAGTAGTTTTGTCGTCTCCCTCTCCAGCTCATTTTACAGAGAAAACTGAGGTGAATAGATGAAATGACTCGCCCAGGGTCACACAACTGATAAGTGATTGAGACCAGATTTGAACTCAGCTCTTCCTGACTCCAGGCCTGGCATTCTATCCACTGCACCACCAAGCTGTCCCACATAATGACCAGAACAATGCAAAGAAAACCACCACAAAACAACCAAAAACAAATGTTATAAAATTACAAAGAACAAGTGTGGCTAGCTCCCAAGAAGAGATATGAGAAGTAATACACATAACGCCACTCCTTTTCAGAATTTGCTTTGTTTTTAGCAGCAGGGCCCTGGGGTTGCAAAGACATACCTTCTATGGAGGAAGGCAAAAGAAAGTCCTGGCCCTCAAGGAACTCTCTCTGGGATTAGATCCTTTGCAGAATTGGGTGGGATCCCTGGATGCGGAATATCCCATATGAATGTAACCAGGGGCTCCAAGGTCATCTGCGTAAGACTCTCCTTATTGGTAGAGAATGCCCTTCCCCAATGTGAGGGGAGGAGTCAGTAAGAGCAGTCATCTACATATTTATCAGTTTCTACATGGCATTGTTCTCACCAAGCTCTCATCCCAATGTAGCTTCACCAGTGGATAAATCTTACCTACATTATTGCCTAGCTGAGGGCCCAAGAGTTACTTGTCATTTACTCTGGCTTGGCTGATAGACCTACCATGGATTTCACTTCTAGACTCTCAGACTCCAGTATGGCTCTCTTTCCTGACATTTCCAAAGTTTCAAGGTCATAGCCTCTTACTTCCCCAAAAATGAAAAAACAAATTCTGAGGCAAAGGGCTGAGTCCCATTTTTAAAAGGCTCATTTTCATGGGGCCACATGTTAGCCTCAGAAGGGGAAGGGACTCAAGACTTCTCCCTTTATAGAACTACTTCACAGGGGACACCATCCAGAGGAAGAAAGAGAAAGAGGTAGTCAGAGGTTGGCCAAAGCCTTATAAACACGCCCCCAGCTCTGGTTCTATCACTAATGCTGATCAGAGGTGGCTGTCTACCACATGATTAGCAAACTGCAACCAGTTACCAATTGTCTACACAGACTCCAAATCTCTCCAACAAACTTCCATTATATATTATCATGGCTACTGGAAACAGGTTTCCCAGCCCCGAGCCTCTTTCATGTGGGTAATTCCATAAGTGGCATTCTGTGCAAGCTCATGGGGAAGGACGAGGATCGTTGGCCAGTCCTCCAGCAGAGGAGGTTGAGGAATAGTCAGACAGGAAGGAAGAAAACCAGAGAAAGATCAGCCTTGGGTAAATCACTATAATCCCCTAGGCCATAAAATGGGGAAAATAATATCTGTTCTGCTTTCCTTGCAAAAGTAGACAGCTGGAATGGCTCGGTGGATCAAGTACTGGACTTGGAGACTAAAAGACTTGAATTCAAATCTGATACTCAACAGCTGGGCAAGTCCTTTAGCCTCTCTTTGCCTCAGTGTCCATAAGCATAACATAGGCATAACATAGCACCTCCCTACCCCCACAGGGTTGTTTTGATGATTAGATGAGATAACATTTATAAAAATCATTTAGCACAGTGCTGGTACATAGTAGGCATGATATAAATACTTTATATATTGCATTATATTAGTCATATAAATATAAAATTCTTTTTACTTTCCTGAATAGAGTGCTGAATCTCAAGTCAGGAAGACCTGAGTTCAAATCTATCCTCAGGGATTCACAGAATCATTATCTGTGTGACCCTTGGCGGATCATTCAGTCTCTGTCTGCCTCAGATTCTCCATCTGTAAATGAGCGTAATCATAAGACTTATTTCCCAGGGTGACTGTGAAGATTGAAAAAGTGAGATAACTATTGTTACTGCAAAGTCATAGACACATAGGATTTTAGAGCGAGAGATTAACAACTCTGAAAATATTTCATAAACTGCAAAACACTATGGAGCTTTTTTCTTATTATTTTATTTTACCAATTGGGTTGGCCAGGATTAAAATCACTGAAAATGATATAATGATATAATAAAATGATATAACTAACCACAGGTATCTATATACACATTTCAACACAAACATAATAATATATTGTTATATTAGTATTACCTTAGCATATTAATAATGCAAATATAATACAATTCATTAACAATATCTTGTTAGTAATAAAAAACGACTTTTAAATACTTAATAAAATGATCCAAATCCATCATTGTCCTTAGCCTTCCATGTCCTCCAGTTCAATCAGCATCTCCTAATTTTCATCTCCAGGCACCCAAATCTGCAGCCTTTTCTCTGAAAGCAGAAATCAGTCTAAGTTAAAGAGGTTCAGGCTACATTTGGATGGATAAAGTGAATCCTATGTGGAGGTGGATTTGCCCTCTCATTGTAACTTGCAAAGTTCTTGGAAGGTCCCACCTGCTCCAAAATACTTCCTTTGCCAGCCTTCTACTCTGCCTAATATTTCCATCGTTTTATACCCTTACAGTAGTTGTTCCCAGGAAATTTGATTTAATATGCAAATATTTTAACTGGGTGGTTCATCCATTCACTAGTCTCTATTATCACTTTAATGTGTGAACCAATCTGTCCATTTCTCTTTACAGAGGGGAGCATAGAGAGAAGAGGACAAAGAAGATAGAGGTAGGTTTTGAATAGGAGCAAGAGAAAGAGGGTCAGGAACATCCTGCGGTATGATAGAGCCAGCTCCAACCAAAAGCCAATTAAAATTCAATTTTCAGCATGAGCATTCACACTTTGGAAATTGACAAATGCTACAAATCAGGGCTTGATTTATTGTTTTGTTGATTTTCTAGACTTCAGAAAGTGATGGAGAAAATGTTAATAATGCAGATTAAATTCAAAAAGTGTATCTTGCATACATTTTTTTCTCTCCCTGGGTGGTTGGTTGCTAAATATTTATCAACACACCCCGGGGAGGTAAGGGGAGAGGAACTAGAATGGGATGCCAGAATGGCCAGGAAGAATCATGATGACAGTGCAAGCTTTGAGTGGAAAAATCAAAAGGGAAAAAAGAAGATTGGGGGGAAACCTCAGAACTTCATGATTCAATCCAAACTTAGCCCTGACATTGTCCAAAACTTCTGTCATGATCATTATGGAATGTTAGAGCTAAATGAGATGCCCTTGTTGTTTCAGTCATGTCTGACTCTTCGTGACCCACTACTGAAGAGGTTTGCCATTTCCTTCTCCAGTTCATTTTACAGATGAGGCAAACAGGGTGATGTGACTTGCCCAGGGTCATAGCATTAGTAAGTGTTTAAGGCCACATGCTCTGGAACTCAGGAAGTCTTCTGGACTTCAGGTCTGGGGCTCTGTACACTATGGCACCACCTAGAGGCCCTTAAATGGGATATTATCATCTAATCCAGGGCTCCTTAAATTTTTTCCATTTGCGACCCTTTTTCACCTGAGAAATTTTTACACAACCCCAGGTATGTAGGTATATAAAACAGGCATGCAAATCAAACACTTGCTGATAATACCTTATAAAGAAATCCTTGGCATACATAAAATTTTACCATTTATTAAAAACAAATGCAAACATGCATACTAATGAGATGGATATGCTTATATATTTTTACATAAAGAATTAAACCTTGATGGAATAGTTGATACTGCAGGCCATAGAGCATCTTCAACATTTTTCAGATTTGGTTGATATTTTCATTTTATAATTGTCAATGCTGAGAATACTACTTCACATAAATACAGAGGACAAAATGGCAGAAGTATGGTTAGGGCCCTTTCAGAAATTGTTGGAAACTCTGTCCTAATCCGAAGTCAAAATTCATTTAATGATTTTTTAGAAAACTCAAGTTTCAAACCTCTGTTACTTGATAACTCAGCAAATTCTTCTTGAACTTTTGATGGCAAATGACTGATGTTATTTATTTCAATTGCGTATGGTTTATGAACCCAATTTAGTTTTTGAGAATCAAAATTTGAAGGGAAGTACTTCCCAAACTATGTCTCTACGCATTTCAGATGATCAATTATAACTCTTACAATTAAATCTTTGGGAAGGTTATTTTCAATTATAAAATCATCTGTAGCTGTAAACATTTCTAAAGAACCATTTTCCACCCTATTCTTCCATATGTTAATTTTGTAAGTAAAACTTTCAATTTTATCTTTTAACATAAATATGTTACAATTTTTTTTCCTTGAAACGACATGGCTAAATCATTGAGTTTTTCAAAGAAATCTGACAAATAACACAGTTTTGAAAGCCAGAAGTCATTATGAAAAAAAATTAACAAAATCAGATTTCTGTTCAGTCAAAAATATAACAACTTCATCTTTCAATTTCAGTAATCTGTTTAAACTTCATCCTCTTGAGAGCCCCTTACCTCTGCATGTAGTAATAATAAGCTTTTCTAATTAGATGTATTGTTAATGTATCTTTAATGGAATTAATGTATTTTTAATGGAATGGGAAGATCTTTCCCACTCATTAATAGGCCTATGTGACCTACTTAAGTCACAAGGAAACCTAAGCCACTTGCGGTGGGAGAAGATTGCTGAATGGGTGGAACAGGAAGGGTGGAACAGGAAGAGGCAGAACTGGAGCAGAGCTCAGAGGAAGTTGGTCAGAGAGCAGTCAGAGCTTCCAAGCAGCAGCTGGCTGTGGGTGAGAGAAGGGCATTTTGCTCTAGGGTTTCTGGGAAGGTCTGATAATGTGTATAGACTTCTTAGTTACTATGATGACTTTCTTTGTTACTATGATGGATTTGACTTTCTGGTGTTGGGATTTGGCTTTCTGGTGTCTAAATAAATGTTTTTCTTCTGCCTTCTATATTGACAGTCTGTTATACTTTGTGATTGAGAGCTATGCTGGCATATTCAAAGTTGCCCATGCAGTGCTGTGAATATTGCCTTGTTGATACATCAGAGTTCATGTCTTTCCAAAGGTTTGAAAACAAATCAGTATTAAGGGTAAGGATTTTAATGAAGTTAATGATTTTGAGAGTATAATGGAGCACATCTAATTCTGGTGATTTTTTTTGACTATAAGTGACTACCAATGGACGATCATGCAGCGAGTAAAAGTGATATGTTCATCGCCAACAGCTTTAACTTTTGCTACAAATCCAACATTTTCACCCATCATCGCTCCAGCACCATCTGTACAGACTTCAATGCAATTTTTCCACTGTAATCTTCATTTGTGAAAAATTCATCAACTTTAAGTTATACATCTTCCCCTCTTATGTGTCCTTCCAAAAGGTAACAAAACAATTCTTCATGCATACTTCCTTTATACACATATCTTACATAGAGTAACAACTGTATCATATTAGAAATATCAGGTGTTTTGATGGAGTCCTAATAGAGCTGCCCCCAGCCGCAGTAGTCTAACTTCATTACAGGCCCACTGTACCTACATACCCCCCTACCCACACCAATGTCCTAAATTCTTCATATATGCCTCACTGCTTACTAGAACAACAAGTGTGTCCCTGAAACTCATAGTTCTCACAGATACAGCAGGTGTGAGAACCAAGTCAATGCCTCTACTCAGCCATGACCCTCAGACCCATTCTCACAGAAACAGGTATCCTTGTAGTCATTCACAATCACATTATCCATCTAGCCCAAGACAGGACCACAATACCTAACTATCTATCTTGACCAGGCAGGACCACAATAGCTAGCCAATTGGAGGGCAGCATGACCAGAATATTTAATTACCAAACCATAGATGGGACCCCTCTTCCATTACCTAATCCCTTAACAAACTCTTCCTGCCTTTTTAATATTAATCATATTCCTATATTCTATGTAAATTTCTCTTATGTAAATGCATTTTTACCCTATAAAATTCCATCTTGTTTTCTCTGAGGTTTCTGGGTCCTCTTGGAACTTAGCCAGCCTCATGAGATGTGTTAATCTCAATAAACGCCTATACTTGGATTAGAGGTAATCTGACTCTGAGTTCTTTGATATGGTTCCACTACAACACATCATGAAACCTTAACAGTTTTTGGCACCCCAGAGTTTAAACCTCAACAATTTCATGTAACTGAATTGCAATTTGGGCTGTCCTTAATCCTGGTAATAAGCTGTTGGAATTGGTCATTACTAATTTCAGAAATCCTTTTGGAAATAGTACCATTCAATAAAGGAATTTTACGAATTTCATCACCATATTTTTTTCCCATGAATATTTCTGACATTTTAGTAGCAGCAGGTAACACAAGATCTTCTCCCATAATGTAGGGCTTTTTAGTCTTTGCAATTAAATAAGAAGCTTCATAAGATGTAAGTCAAAACTTTTGTTGACAGTAACAAATTTCAAAAAGCATTTTTTTCTTCATTTGAAGATTTTAGAAGTCATTCAAAATATTTCTTTGGTTTATTGCAGTATGCTGCATGCTTGGTATTAAGATGTCATTTTAGTTCGGCTGGTTTCATGCTCTCCACAGCCAAAACTTTACTACAAATCAAGCTAAGAAGTTTTTCCACACCATCATCATTATTAGAAGTAAATCTGTATTGTAAAAATGATTCAACATATTTTCTTTTTCTTGTCAGTTTAGGCATGCTACAACCTGGTAGTAGAGACTTTGTCACATTGTCATCAGTACTTTTATCTCTTCTGGCTAAATTTAGCCACTTAAAAAATTTCTGTCCCAAAATATAAATATATATTGCTAATAATTTTTCAAATAAATACTAGCTTTAGTTTATGAGATCACATTTATTTGTGTTTAATTGAAAAAATTGGTGCTCATACTTACACATAAAACAGAAAAATATTATTAAAGAACTTTGTCTTTACTTGCTGCAATTAAACACATATTGCTGTAAAAGTAGGAAATAACAGTAAATTTTAAAATAAAATGTTCTAGCACAATACAATTCAAAGATATACTGACTTGATACTTACATGCTGAGGAATGATGGTAGGAAAATATTAAGTCTTTATTTTCCATAATTAAACTATTATGTTTCTGTAAATGTAGAAAACTTTGTATGTACAGTAAAAACACTGCAGTAAAAGCACTCAAATCTGAACCAAGGTGTTCTGGTAGCATTTGTTGGTGTTGAATGGTGTAACAGCAGGCATAGTGCAAAGTGCACATGCTTTGTGTTCAGAACCAAGGCTTCAGTGAAGTCATGCAATGCGGCACAGGTAAGTGCTGCCCAAAACACCTTGGATTCATTATGTGTTTGATTTCGAATTAATCTTTGGTTATTGCACATTCAGAAACCTTTAACTGTTACCAAATTTTTCATGACTCCTGCATATAAGGTCATGACCCACAGTTTAAGAAGCACTGAAATCTAATCCAAGGGTTCTTATCTGTTATATCATGGACTCCTTTCATTGACTGGTGAAATCTATGGACTCCTCAAAATAGTGTTTTTAAATAATTGAGGAAAGTGATAACTTTCAGTTGAGATTAGTGAAAATCAGGGTGCATTTTTCCATCCAAGTTCATGGACCCCCTGAAATCTATCTATGGGATTCAGGTTAATAATTCTGCTCTAATGTAATATATTTTAAATATTACTGGAACTTACGGTATTGGCATTTGCTTAACAAAGTTATCAAACTGCAAAATAAAATAATGCTGGTTCCTCCTCCTCCCAAAAAGGAATCCCCTACTGTAGTCCAACCTTCCCATTTATAAAAACAGATGACAAAATTCTGGCTACATGAAAATCCAGGCTGCTTGGTGTCCTGCTTCCCATATTCACTGATGCCCAGAAGAGTGCATGCTTAGTCTCCAGTATGTCACCATACTCCCCAACCATCTCTGAAAAGAATTTGGAAAAGAAATTTTGTCCAGTAAACGACCAATCTGACACTTCCATCCCCCAACCCTGCTTACACATATATTATAAGAGTTGGGAGTGCCGACATAGAAAATAACCTGTTATTTCAAATTTGGAGTGCATGAAAAGTCTTTTTCTGAGCATAACTGGTTTGTTTCTTCTGTCCTATTGAAATATAGCTTTGGATCAGTAGGCATGTAAAGACAACAAATCGACACTAGAGGGAGCCAGCAACCTACTGTTCAAACTCCTAGGCCCATGCTCAAAAACAAACCCCAAAACTCAGAAAGATATTTGCATAAAGCAAACCAGACGAAGTATCATTTCACTAAAAATGTATTCCTCGCCAGTGAATCATAGGATCGTGGATTTTGATCTGCTAGGGACCTTAGAGGCCTTCTGGGTTATCAGAAATCCTTCAAATTCACTACTCCCCAAGTTGCCTGGCTATAGCTGTAGCCACCCTAATAGAACACTGGCTGGGGAGGTCAGGGGAGATAAATTAAACCTTGTTTTTCCATTGCTTTAAATGACAATATGGGTCTTCATTTCCCATTTAGCTTCATTTGGCTAGTCATTCTGGAGTTTCAAATGTCTCTCCACTCTCCTAAACTCTGTGAATAGTGAATTTGGGAGAGGCAGGGAAGGTGGGCAAAGGGGGAAAGGGGAGGAAGGAGGGAAAAAGAAGGGGAGGGGGGAATGGGAGGTGAAAAGGGGGTGGCCGGGTCTTGGTCTGAACCCCAGCTCTCCTGCTTAGTACTTGCTAGTGCGGTCCAGTGGAAACAACATTGTCTCTAGACAATTTGAGCCTCAGACTGAGGCTGAAATCTTACTTCGGATGGTTACTATCTGTCATTGCCCTCCTCTAGACCTCAGTTTCATTACCTGGAAAAGGAAGGACTAGAGGGGTCTCAGCTCTTAATTGCTATGATCCAAAATAATCTTTTGGTCTTATTCCTTTTTTAGGCTTATACATGCACTTAAGAATTCAATTCTTCAAGACTCCTTGTGACTGAATAACTTACATCAAATTGTTTGCCATCTTAGGGAGGAGGGAGGGAAGGGAGGGAGAAAATTTGGAACTCAAAATTGTATGTTAAAAATTATCTTTACATATAATTGGAAAATAATTTTAAAAAATTTTTTAAAATGACTCCTTGTGAAAAACTTTTCTGGTCATGCAGAAAATGAAGGTTTTGGTTGTCTATTTGGGAGGCAGCAGAGAGTAATGGAGGTGGGGGGGCATCTAGGTGGTACGGTGGATAGAGCACTGGGCCAGCTGTCAGGAAGACTCATCTTCCTAAATTCATATCTGGTCTCAGATACTTACTAGCTGTGTGACCATTTAACCTTGTTTGCCTCAGTTTCCTCATCTGTAAAATGACCTGGAGAAGGAAATGGCAAACCATTCCAGTATCTTTGCAAAGAAAAATGACTGAACATGAACAACAAAAAAAGAGTAAAGGATAGAGGACTGGTCCTGCAGTCAGGAAGATCTGGGTTTGAGTGCAGCCTCTGACTCATAGGACCATTAGTTTGTTGCTGTACTTGGTTGGCCCTTGAAAACCTGTCAAATTTTAAGATTACAGAAGAATTAAAGATTAGGAGAATGTTACAGAAGAATCATAGATCTGTATGTGGGGAAATATGTCCATCCGGGATAATTCCCTACATACATGAATAAATGTGAGTCCAGAGTCTAGCCTTCCTTCTACCTGTCCCATCCTCCCCTCCCCACAAGGTTCTATATTTGGTAACTTCAGATTTTTGACTCTCTGAACAAAGGAGCATAGGTGGTACAGTGGATAGAGCACCAAGTCTCGAGTCAGGAAGACTTGAATTCAGATGTGGCCTGGGCAAGTCATTTCACCCTGTTCACCTCAGTTTCCTCATGTGCAAAATGAGCTGGAGAAGTAAATGACAAATTACTCTAGTGTCTTTGCCAAGAAAACATCAAATGGCATCACAAAGAGTTGGACATGAATGAAAAATGACTGGACAACAATGAGCAAAGGAAGGCATACTTGTGGTTGATCTTTTTGTAATGGTATTTTCAACTAGAGACCTGAACTTAGCCAAATTATGAACCTAAACCTAGATGTCAGTATATTAAGAGAGGAAGGAAGGGAGGAAGGGAGGGAGAGATAAAGAAGGAAGGAAGGAAGGAAGTAAGGAAGGAAGGAAGAAAGAAAGAAAGAAAGAAAGAAAGAAAGAAAGAAAGAAAGAAAGAAAGAAAGAAAGAAAGAAAGAAAGAAAGAAAGGAAGGAAGGAAGGAAGAAAGAAAGAAAGGAAGGAAGGAAGGAAGGAAGAAAGAAAAAAAGAAAGAAAAGGAAAATTCTCAAGAGATGCAGAAGGCAAACACTTATTAATGTAGCAGACAATACTTAGAGAGTTGAGAGAAATCCAAGAACTTGCCTGTGGTCACACAACTAGTGTCAGAGGTAGAACTTTGCCTTAGATCTTCCTAACTTTTAATCTAGTCCTTTCTCTATCTCTGGTATACCATGATGTTTCTCTAAACCTGGAATGAACTGTACTAATTAGCTGATCTCCAATAACCAAACCATTCCCAGTTACTCATTTTTTAATACCACTGCCAACGGAAATTCGTCAAAACAATGTAGAGCATCAGTTCAAATAGACTTGAGCCTACAAGTGTCAAAAGAGACAATAACTGATTATCAAAGGACTCCCTCAAATAAACTGCTCAATGTCGAGTCCCTGCTACCAGTAGTTTGCAGATTCAATACTGAGTAGAAGACTTGAATTGTTGGGGGCGAAAGGAGCAATAAAGGCCTTTCACATTTCCTGAGGATCTGAGACATTCTCCTCCTACCTTCTGCTTTTGCCTCAAAGTGTGTTATTCTCTATAACCTTCCTAACCTTTAATTAAAAGGGAGGATGGATAGACAGAGAAGCACCAGTGATCAAAAGAGATTATTTTCAACCAAAAAATTTTCTAAATTCCATGGAAGTTTTGTAGGAGTCTCCCCCATTACCCCTATAAAGGATAAGATGACTCACTCATCATGGGACCTGGGTGTTGCACATTTTTGTACATTCTGAGCTGTATCCACAGAAACTTGGGTGGGTGTTCCATAAAGGGAGAAAAATTTCAAGACCAGATGGCAAGCAACTAGGAGAACAATGAACTTGGGTTTAGCCAAGAGCAGACTAAATGACAGGTACTAATGATTCCTGAAAACCTGCGCCTAGGGGTAATCTATGGGTTGGTGTTCCTGACACAAGTCTCCCTGCGTTACAGTTCATCCTCCACTCAACAGTCAAAGTGATCTTCCTAAAGCTCAGTACTAGGCACTCCCTTTCCTTTCTCCTCCCCTCCAGCACCCTCTACATCCTCTGTTCAATAAACTCCAGTGGTTCCTTACCATTCCCAGTGATATTCTATCACCCCTTTATCACCCCCAATGAAAATCCTCCATTTGGTCCTCAAAGCCCTCTGTAACACACCCTCTTCCCATCCTGTCCTAGTCTTGCCTTTACTCTCTCTCCACGTTCTTTGCAATCCAGTGACACTGTCTTCCTTCCTGCTCCTCACAAAAGACACTCTGTCTCCCAACTCTGGGCATTTTTCACTGATTATCCTCCCTGCTGGAGATCCTCTCCCTCCTCATTTCTACTTCCTTGGCTTCCTTCAGATCCCAGATAAAATCTCACCTTCTACAAGATGCCTTTCCCAAGCCGCTTTAATGCTAGGCCCTTCCTTTGGCAATCTCTAATTTATCCTATATATACCTTGTTTGTACATAATTGTGTATATATGGTCTCCTCCATTACATTGTGATCTCCTTGAGAGAAGACTGACTGTCTTTTGACTTTTTTGATAAACCCAAGCACTTAACATTTCTGGTTTCTGAGTCAGTCTCAAGCTAATAGAGGGTGATACCCCCACCAATGATTTGTGAGCTTTTCAAAGCATGACAAGAGTTACCATTGAATCTTAAGAATAACCGACTAAGAAGACAAAATGTGCTGGCGAATCTTTCTCAATACCTCTGGGTGGCAGGCAGAGGGTGTCAGTGTCTCAGCCAACTCCTTATCCTGACTGCCAGCTCACAGGATCACAATGAGAGTAGGAGACCTCAGAAACTATTTATTTAATCCAACTTGGACTTGAGGAAGGATTTTCTCTACAACAAACTTGACAAATGATCATCCAACCTTGGCTTTCAGACCTCCAGGGAGGAGGAACCCATGATCTCCTGGGGCAGACCGTCCCATTTGTTTTTTGAGAAGTCTGCTTATTAAGGGGTTTTTCCTGACATTGAGATTAAATTTGAGTCTTCATACTTTTATCCATTTCTCTAAATTCTGCCTTCGGGGGTCTAGCCAAACAAGCCAAATTTCTCTTCTATGTGAAAATAAACTTTCAAAAACTTGGAAACAATTATTGTGCTTCTCTTAAGTCTTCTTTCGGCTAAATTTTTGGCTAAATACCAGTTCTTTCAAATGGCTCATATGACATGGACCTGAGACCCTTCACCATTCTAGTTGCCCTCCTTTGGACTTCCTTGAGTCTATTAATATTCTTCTTAAAATGGTGTTTAAACAAAGCACTGTATTCCAAATGTGGTCAGGAAATGGTGATTTTTTCTAATGTATCTTAATTGCAGTTTTTTATTTTTATCTCTAGCTATCATCTATCATCTTCCTCTTCCTCCTCCTTCTTCTTCACCTTATTTTTTTTGCCCCCATTCTTACTTACAGATAAAGACCCACTGAAGAACACCAAGGAACAGGTAGGAAGAAACACATTTGGTAGTGTGGTCTTGGGTTCTAATCCTGGATTCTAAGTTATATAATGCTTTACAATTTACTGTTTTTTTATGTATACACCTGCATGAGGTAAAACCTATAACAGAGGTCCACAAACTTCTTTTTCAAGTTTTCAGCATTCATTTTTTATAAGAGTTTGAGTTCTAAACTTTTTCTCCCTCCCTCCTCTCCCCCCTCTCCAAGATGGCATGCAAGCTAATATAGATTATGCATATACAATCTTTTCAAACATATTTTCACATTAGTCACATTGTGAAAGAAGAATCAGAACGAAAGGGAAAACCATGAGAAAGAAAAAATAAAGAAAGTGAAAATAGTCTGCTTCCATCTGCATTCAGACTCCATAGCTCTTTCTCTGGATGCAGATAGCATTTTCCATCATGAGTCTTTTGGAACTGTCTTGAATCACTGCATTGCTGAGAAGCGCTAAGTCAATCATGGTTGGTCATAGCACAGTGAGACAGTTACTGTATACAATCTTCTCCCGGTTCTGCTCACTTCACTCAGCATCAGTTCACGTAAGTTTTTCCAGGTTTTTTCTGAAGTCTACCTGCTCATCATTTCTTATAGAACAATAGTATTCCATTATATTATACCACAATTTGTTCAGCTATTCCCCAGTTGATGGGCATTCCATCAATTTCCAATTCTTTGCCACTACAAAAAGAGCTGTTATCAATATTTTTGTCCATGTAGGTCCTTTTCCCTTTTTTATGGTCTCTTTGGATTACAAATCTAGTGGTGGTATTACTGGATGAAAGGGTATGCACAGTTTCACAGCTCTTTGGGCATAGTTCCAAATTGCTCTCCAGAATGGTTGGATCAGTTCATAACTCCACCAACAATGCATAGTGTTTCAATTTTCCCACATCTTCTCCAACATTTATCATTTTAGCCAAACTGATAGAGTTGAAGTGGTACCTCTGAGTTGTTTTAATTTTCATTTCTCTAATCAAAAGTGACTGAGAGCACTGTAGATAGTTTTGATTTCTTTATCTAAAAACTTCCTGTTCCTATCTTTTGACCATTTATCAATTGAGGAATGAATGCCAGGGCTTTTATTACATCATTGTTGGTATTTATTTCCCATCATCCTTTTTGCAAAATTATGTTATAGCATTTGATCTTCACAACAACACTCTGAAGTATGTGTTGTTGTTATTCCAATTTTAAAGATGAGGTAACTCATACTAATACAGGTTAAATGACTTACCCAGGGTCATAGGGCAGAGCTGGAATTTGCACCCATTTTCTCTGACTGCAAAGTCAGGGTTTCATTTTGTCATTATTAGTATTTATTCCCTGACATCACTTCCAGGAGACCAAGTATACTTTGAGGAGTTTCCTTTCAAGGGTACAAATAATTAGCATTTATATATGGTTTAAAGATTTGCAAAGTGCTTGACATTATGTTATCACATTTCATCCTCACAACAGCTCTATTGGGGTGCTCTTATTAACTCTATTTTATAGATGAGGAAATTGATAGAATCAGAGTTGGGCTGTAGCACAATCCCTTATACATAGGAGGCAAAAATAAATGTTAATAAATATTTTGTTGTTGGTACTGTTGTCTCTTTGTGACCCCATTTGGGATTTTCTTGGCAAAGACACTGAAGTGGTTTGCGATTTTCTTCTCTAGCTCATTTTACAGATGAGGAAACTGCGGTCTATAGGGTTAAGTGACTTGCCCATGGTTACACAGGTAGTAAGTATTTGAGGCCAGATTTGAACTCAGGTTTTCCTGATTCCACCTCCAGTGCTCCATCCACTGTGCTACCCAGCTGCCCCAATAAACATTAATGCATGTCTATTGATTGGCCAATTGATTGACTGACACAAGCTAAGTAACTGGTCCTGTGACACACAGATCTTTATAGCTAGTGGACATTCCAAACACTGACTCTGTGAGGGAGAAAGAAGGGTTTTATCTTTTCTGTTCACTTCTGAGTTTAGAAGTGTTTTCCATTAAGAGCTAGGGGCAATTTATAATTTAGCCTCTCATAGGGACCTAGTGGGTAACTCTGGGTTGGGGCGGAGGGAAATACATTCTTCCTGTTCTCTCCTTCTCTTTCTGAGAGATGGTTTAAAAAAAATACGGGAGATCCAGGATAGAGTGAATGACCCAAGATTTTGACACAGAGCCCTCTTGTCCCTGCATCCCCACGCCAAGGCTTCCTTGGCTCACTAGGAAGCATTCATCAGCCAGTTGGGTGTTTGCTGTGGTTTACACTTGAGAACTGTGCCTCTTCTGTTTCCTTCAATCTATGGTTGCAAGCCTAATACAGAAGCTTTCTAACCAATGGGCTTTGAGCTATATCTGCCAGGAAGTTTTGCTTTGTCTTCTAATTGCAACCTCACCTTTGAAGAACCCTACAGATCCAAATTACTAAGATGACTGAATTCAATAATGAGATCTGTTGAACCAGAATGTGAAATTCCTTTTGTTTCTCTGGCTTTAAATGGGGCTGAGTAGTTGGTCAAAATTTCAGAAATTTGTTTAGAGTAAGAGTTCTTAACTTGGGACCCACAGAACCTACCATACTGCTAAGGATGGACTTCATGTTGTATATGTGGGGGGAAGGGGGGAGTGAGGGGTTGTTCTGTGAAATGGAATTGGAAAACTTGCACCTTTTCTTTTCACTAACTGAAATTTAGCTTTCACTTCAATTATTTATGAACATTATTTTGAGGAGAAGTCAATAAATTTCACCAGACTGCCAAACAGGACTAAGAGATGAAAAAGGGCTCAGAACCCTTGGCAGAAGAATGTTTAGGTGGCTCCTACTTAACATCTACTGTTTGATAAAAACTGAAGTCAATCAATGAATCAGTAGCCTAAATAATCAATAGAAGGGTGACATCTGCATGGTCCTCCACATACAGCCCTCCAGTTGGGATACCTGAATTCAAAGGAATGTTATCTGCAGTCACTGAGGAAAAATGGATCATCCTTTTCCCTTCCCACCCCCACACCAAAGGAAAGAAATTTGTATTTGAAGTAAAAGCACCTGGATTCAAATATTGACTCTGTCACTTACCACTGTTCTGATCTCACCTATCTATCTATCATCTACCTACCTATCTATCTATCTATCTATCTATCTATCTATCTATCTATCTATCTATCTATCTATCTATCTATCTACCTACCTACCTAAGTTGTTCAGTTGTTTTTCAGCCATGCCTGACTCTTCATGATCCCACTTGGGCTTTCTTGGCAAAGACATTGGTGTGGTTTGCCATTTTCTTCTCCGTTCATTTTACATATGGGGAAACTGAGGCAAACAGGGTGAAGTGAATTGCCCAGTATCTGTGAGTGTTTCTGAGGCCAGATTTGAACTCAAGAAGATGAGTCTTCCTGACTCCAGGCCCAGTGCTGTATCTGCCGGGTCACCTAGCTGCCCATCTATCTATCTTACAATAATGGCAACTTCGCTGCTATGGCTAGACCCTAGAAAAGCTTTTTCTAGGGGTTTTGAGAGCTGAGGGCACACAAATCCTTAATTCTTTCTCATTACTAAGATGTTTTAGTTATTGTGGCAGGATTCAGAATAAAGGGAGCCACTTGGTCATAGGACGCTTTTAAGAACAGGATGCTACAGAAGAGTAAAGAGCCACCCCTTGATTTTCAAGGTGGGTGTGGTTAAGCAGTCAGTGCTTCCACATACTACCATCTCTCTTTGACACCATGTTAGAGGATTTAAACGCTGACTCATAATCCTTTAAGGAACAGAGGGTAACAGTTCTAGGTATGTTCACATGGAGATTCTTGGGATAGTAACCTTTGTTAAGCACCTACTGAATTGCCAGGACCACGGATACAAAGACAAAAGCTTCCTTGTCTTCAAACGTCTTACATTGTATGAAATATTAATAAGTATATACAAAACATGTGCAAAATAAAGACAAGGTATTATTTGGGGACAGGGCCTTTGGATGAGGGGACCAGGAAAGCCCTCCTGAGGGCGGGGCGCAACTTGAGTTGACCTTGGAAGGGAAATCAGGGTTCTAAGAAAGAGGCTGAGGTAAAGAGGGCCTGGAGACAAGCCTAGACAAAGGCACAAAAAAGAGAGATGGAATGTTGTGTAGGACTAACAAGTAGGCAGATTTAGCTGATAATTAAAATGCTTGCAAGGGAGTCATGTGGAATAAGCCTGGTAGGCTAGAGACAGACTGAAAAGGGCTTTAAATGCCAAATAGTTTGTGTTTTAATAGTTGGCATTTATATAGCACTTTCAGTTTTACATGTTAACTTATTTGATCTTAACAACCCTGTGAGATAAGGGTGATTACTGTCTCCATTTTACAGATGAGGAAACTGAGATATAGAGATGGTAAGTTAAGGTCAGACCTGAGTTCAGAAATATCATTTGAGAGTTGTACAGAGCTTATAGACTCTTCAAGTTCAGGAGTCTCTTCTGGAGCTTTTGGCTTCCAGCTTTGACAGAGAGGAACACTTCAGGTTGCTGAAGGAAGAAAAGACTCTGGGAAGAAGTCAGCATGAGAGGAGTTGGAATTCTCCATCATATCCCTGTCCCCATCTTGTTTAACTAAAGACTGTGGAATTTCCCCATGAGTGAGACTGAGTACTCTCTCTTGGTTGAGATAAGTCACCCCATTCCTAGCAAAAAATCTTAGCCTCATCACTCTGTATTGTCTGGTATATATTTTCTCCTCAGCAACTTGAAGTGGGGTTGGCATTGTCCATCTTCTCTCCTGAAGCTGGAAGTCAGAAGTGCCCAAAGAGACTTCAGGGACTGAAAAGGCTGAAGAGACTATTCCTCTCTACTTTCTCGGACTCTCTCTGTGCCCTGTCCCTACTTTTCAGATTCTCTCTCTGTGTCTCTCTGTGTCTCTCTGTCAGCTCCATGCCACCCTTCACATAGACACAGGATATTGATCTCCACCAACGAAAAAAGAGTCTTATACCAAGGGGCTTTGGGGCTGAGGTTACATTCATATATACATATATATGTGTGTGTGTGTGTGTGCACGCATATATGTAAATATATAAATTTGTATATACTTATGTGCACATCTATATCTACCTCTGCAGATAAATAGGTCTAGATAGACAGATAGTAATCTTCAAAGAAATGATAATGAAACCCACAGGAGCCAGGAAGTTCACAAGAAGAGTTTGGAGAGAAAAGAGGACTTCCAGCTGAAATGAGATGAAAAGTCCAAGAAGAGTCTAGCTTTTCTCCTATATGTACTTTGGCAACAACCTCAAAATGTAAACAGATTAAAGCAGTTCTTGATAATAATTAAGAAACTGAAAGAGAACCAACAGTAATCTCCATCCATTTCAGAATTGAAGAAAAAAGACAGGTAAAACCCTTCAAGAACTGAGAAATGGGTTCATCCAGTGAAGTCAGCATGAACCCAGGTTTAAAAAAAAGCTTGAAACTTGTCATTGCTCTTCTGAGAGTTGCTCCAGGAGGCCCCAAAGCTTGTCATAGTCTGGGAATTCTCCAGAGGGTTTGGAAGATATTTTGATTGAGGACATGCTGGGGGGCCTAAATTCTGCCAGTACATTGAACAGTACACATTAGGAGAAATGGAAGCCAGTAGCAGGAACCCAGGAAATCAGGGACAAGACCAAAAAGGACTCAACTATTCTGTTCAAGAATGCAAGAAAGGGAAAAAGGCTAACCCTGGAACAAAATCCCAAACCAGGAACTGAGGATGGAGTTATGAGTAAACAAAAGAAAATTTAGAACACAATGAAAAAATAACCCTGGGAAGACAGGAACCTAGAAGACAGCAACTCCACAACAACTACAGACAGAGGGCTTGGTTGCAAGGACTGCAAAGGTATTTAGAATTAAGAGAGATTTTAAAAAATTAAATAAGAGCTTTGCAGGGGGAAAATTGGAAAGTGAATAAATAGCTTAGAACAAAATGTGACAAACTTATCCAAGTAGAAGACTCCCTGAAAAATAAGACAGGGCAAACAGAACTCTGACTCCAGGAAATAACAAGAGATATTAAAATTAAAACAAAAGGTTTAAATTATACTCACACCCACACACACAAGGAGAGCTGATGTAAGATTAGACTCCTTGAAAACCATAACCAAACAAAAAATCTGGACACCATATTTCAGGAAATCCTAAATGAAACCTCCCCAGATCTATTGAAATAACAAAGTGAAAATAGAAAGAATTTATTGGTCACTTCTTAAATGAATCCCCAAATTGAAAACATCCAGGGATGTCATAGCCAAAATCCAGAGCTACTAGGTAAACACACATCTCTATATCTATCTGTCTACCTATCTATCTATGCTCAACTCTCATCTTTCCATCAGGAATGCTTGACTGTCTATTAAAGTTTCCATTTTGTTAAAGGTTCATTTTCCCTCTGTAAGATTATACTCTCCTTTCAGGTAAGGTATTCTTGATTGCCTTTTGAATATTATAATATTGTATTCCAATATTATCTCTTTTTCTTAGTAGCTGTAGCATAATCTTGTGTGATCCTGACTATGATTCTTTGGTACTTAAACTCTTTCTTTTTGGCTGCTTGCTGGGGAGGGGTTGGGGCAGGGGTGGAGGATGGGGTTAATGGTCATATAAAAATTTTTTTTAAAATTATGAGCAATAATGAAGCAGTATTTAAAAAAAAAAAAACAGAAGGAAGTTCAGAGGTAAACACCGACAAGTGGGACAACTTTGAAACCATATTCTGAATGGTATCATATGCTGAGAAGAAAACATCAAGCTGTATGCAATGGAGATCCCTGGTTTCATGCCCAATCTTCTTTCTCTGTTCTCCTTTGTGTCTGGAAATGCTCATATTTGTGAGTGTTTTTCAAATTTAAAATTAAAAAAGAATTCCAATCCTTCAAGGTAAAATTCACCCTCATATAGATCTTGTTTCACATTTCCTGAATGAATTTTCCATATGCTATTGTATATTATGACACATATGAATCATATTCTTCTATTAGATTGTAAGCTCCATGAAGACAGGGACTCTTCTAATTTAAACATTTTGTCTCCTCCAGTACCTAGCATTGTTCTCTGTACATAGTAAGCTTTCAGTAAATATTTTGGAGGGCAGGGGGAGATGTGCTTTTCTTCTGTGTTTGCAAATTTATTCCTGGCTCCTACACCAATCTGGAATGTTAACCTCAGTTTAATTTGAAAGAAATATTTAGCACATGAAAACTCATTAATTTGGAATTTGTGTTAATTTGACAAGGCCCTGATATCTATATATGAAAAATACTTTTGGTAAGCAAATTTATGGTGTGGAAACAGTGCAAGTACACTTAAATATAAGAGAACAAACTATTTTTAAGTCCCCTCAGGCACTTCATAAAGCATCCATTTACATACAAGCAAAAGAGGCTAATTAGAAATCATTCTTAATTATTCCTTAAAGCAAGTCCCTTAAGCACTGCCATTTCAGTTAACACTTTGTTGGCATTTTCTTCCCTTTGATCTACTACCATATCACAGAGTTAAGTTTTAGTAACTAAATATATTTACCTATTAAGGCTCTTCACTAATTGGGATTGACCTTTTCCCAAATAGAATTAGAGAGGTATTACAGTAGAATTCAGGGGTTTCCCTGAAAGGCAGGTGAATAGCTTCCTTTGGTTGGTTGGATGACAGAGTTCATTTCTAAAATCTTAACAAAAAAGTCGAAGGAAAAGGTGTGTGGGGAGAAGGGATGAGATGAGAAACAGCTCAAATGAGTACCTCTAAAAGGCAAAACTAATGAGAGACATGGTGGCAGAGTGGATAGAGTGCCAGGCCTGGAGTCAGGAAGAATCATCCTTATTAGTTCAAATCTAGCCTCCGATACTTACTAGCTATGTGACCCCAGGCAAGTCACTCAACTCTGCTTGCCTCAGTTTCCTCATCTATAAAATGACCTGGAGAAGGAAATGGTAAACCATTCCATATCTTTGCCAAGAAAATGCCAATGGGGGCATGAAGAGTGGGACACAACCAAATAGGACTGAAAATGAAAGGCACACATGGGTGTGTAATGGGAATGTAATCCATTCTGGTTAAGTGCTATGTCAGTGGAATATGTAATGAGCTGCTTAAAAGAATTCTCCTATTTAAAAGGTAGACTGTGAGGCACATAGGACTGAGTGTAAAATGTCTAAAAGAACACGTAGGTTTAAAAAGAGTAATGAAATATATCTAAGTGGAAGGTGGCAATGAGCTGCATATGTTTAAAGGTAGAGACAGATGCTTGGCAAGAGCCTGTTTAAAAGGAGAAATGAAACCTGTGCACTTTCAGTCAGTAGTGGGAGGTTTAGACGGAATGGGATATTCAATATGCATGTTTAAAGGGTGTAATGAGATGTAAACACTGGAGGGCTATAACAAGACACCAGGGGAAAGGGTATAAATCAATTCTGGAACAGAAAGGTGTGATAGAATGCTCACACTGAAGCTCCGTAATGGGATGCAAAGACTATAATGAGATGTCTGAGGGGTTGTAATGAATCGCACAGAGGAAACGATATAATCACATTGATTATTTTGTTATTTTGGGGTCATTTCCATTGTGTTGGACTTTCTAAGATCCCATTTTGGGGGTTTTCTTGGCAAGGATACTGGGAGTGGTTTGCCATTTCCTTCTCCAGTTCACTTTACAGATGAAGAAAGTGAGGCAAACAGGGTTAAGTGACTTGCCCAGGGTCCCATAGCTAGTAAGTATCTGAGGCCGGATTTGAACTCAGGTCTTCTTGATTCCTGGGTCAGGAGGATTCGTCTATCTATTGTACCACCCAGATGCCCTGATTTATTATCAGAAAGGTATAAGGAGCAGTAGGAAAGACAAAAAATTTCAGAGTGAAAGGTATAGTACCAGAGATGGTAAAGGTTGGTACTATCTCTGGTAATGGCAGATGAAGAGAAATTTAGCTAATGCTGAAGTGGTTTTGAAGTGGCTTTTTCTCTACTGTAGATGTTAAAATGGGGGAGGGAGGCATGGATTCCTGAAAGAAGCTGAAAAGAGCCTTACACGGGCTGGACCTGGAAAAAAGTGATGATGTAAGCAGTTTATTTCCAGCACCTCCCTGCTAAGCCATCAGTGGCTTCACACTAACCCCTGATTACCCAGGATACACCATAGGGCCCGCTCTCCCCAGTAGAATCCTATGCTCCACAGTTGTCATTGTGATTTTCCTGGAGTGCAAGTATCATCATGTCACTGACCTTACTCTTCCAACAAATTCCAATGGTTCTCTTATCTCAATCTAATATAAACTCCTTCAACCAGGTACCTTACTATTTCCACTTACTACATTTTACAGCCTTCCATGGATTGTATTTTAAGTTTACTTGCTGTTCTTTCTGCACAACCATTCCCTTTTCTGTCTACAGTGCCTTTGAGCTGGTCATCTCCATGCCTAGAATGCACTCTCTCCTAACCTAACATCTCTTGGAATCCCTGGTTTCTCTCAAGACTGGGCTCAAGTATTAGCTTCTTCAAGAAGCCTTTCCTAGTGCCTCTTACCCTTCCAATGCCAGGGCTCCCTAGCAGCCCATGTATACCCATATGTATACATATTGTCTCCCCCAGATCAGTCCCCTGTAAAGGTGATAAACGCATTAGCAACCACTGTTATAACAATCTCCATAGTCTTTTTATAAATGATTGTTGATTGATTAGTAGATACACTTGGAAGTCAGTTCTCTTGCACCATTTCCTCTTAATTATTTTTCTCTAGATTTCCTAGTTCCTCTACATCTCAATGTGTAGAAATGTTTTGGCTAAATAACAAGCATTTAGCCAAAGTCAAAGATGGTGGAAGTGTAGTAGGATGGAAAGGAAGCTGGATTTGAAGCCAGAAGACTGGGGTTCTAATCCTAACTATGCTGCTTACCATGTGAAACTGGCCTTTGCATTTCTGGCCCTGTTTCCTCTTCCATTAAACAAGAGACCTAGACTAGATGAATTCTGTGGTTCCTTCCAACTCTAAAACCGTGATCCTCCAATTTCCTAGCATGCACTATGGAAAAAACACCAAGTATCCTCTAGTTATAGGTGATTTAATAAGTCTATAGTATTCTAAATTAACTTATGAAAACACACAACAGATCTATATTATTGTTTCTTAATACACCTCCACATCACTGCTCATTCAGCTTGTGGTCAAGAATGACACTTGGTAAGTTTTGTTTTTTTCCTGAGTATACATCTTGGATTTTAAGTCTCAAAAGCTGACTATTTTGTGTTTGAATCTACTATCTCTATAAGGAAAAGGTCATGTGAAGCAGTAGAGTGAATGCTCCACAGAAAGACAGCAGATCTGGGCTCCCCTCCTGATTCAGCTACTAATTAGTAGCACGTCTCCAGACAAGTCAAACCTTCTCTGGGACCCATAGTCTTCCCCTCTGAGGGTAGAAGGTGGCCCAAGTTATATCTGAAATCCTATCTAGACCCTGTTACAGTTCATCGTAGTGTCATGAGTTTCATAGACTTCATAAGTTAAGATGTATTGATTTCATAAAACAATTTCACCCTCAGGACTGTCTCCTCCACAATATACTTTAGTTGGCATGCCACTGATACTACAGCGCTGCATAATCCCAAGTCTTAGCTTTAATAACTTAAAACTGACCTAAGACTTTTGGGACACCTTGTATATCAGAGTATTCAACTCTATGTAATCTTCATAGGTTGTTCATCAGAATTCCATATAGGATGGCATCTTTTGATTCAGTGTAGCTCTATGATTCCAGAATTTTTAGGGTTGCTGAGAAAAAAAGTATAAAAATACAGTCAATTCCCAATTAGCTGCATCACTGGAGGAGAACAGTTATGTGGATAATCCAAAAAAATCAATTCTATATGGTTTTGAAATGCATTATGGTTTTTGTTGTTGTTTTGCAGTAGATTAACTTTTCTAATTATATTTTACACAGGCTAATAGCAATACTAATTTGCATGCTCTGAGCACCAACTGATGTTGGGGATGAACAATGTGCCAAGTCTCAGGAAATTAAAATTTCCTATAAAAATTTCACATATGAATAATCCAGAATTGCTCCATTATAAACACACTTTGAAAATATGAAGTGGTATGGAAATATTAACTTAAACATAGAAGGTTCATTATGCACACTGTTACATACATAATCTAATCATGTATAATAAAACTTTGGTATTATGTGATGTTAAAGAAATGTGGTGGAAAAGGAAGTGAAGTAACAAGATAAATTCTCATGTAGTTTTTCAAAATAAGAAAATCTCAAAAAATAATGCCAAAGGGTTTTAGAAGAGCCTTTAAAGTCTGTTTTATTGTCTGAATTTTACAAGTAGCCTTTAGAGGCTTCATACAAGAATTCTGTTGCAAAACTCTAATAAATAGTCTGCCCCAAGTCCCAAAACAAAATTTAAAACAAAATAAGACCAAACTTAGGATAAGCAAGGCTTCAGAATGCTTGGATGTTAGCAACATTTCCCATTTACAAATAATATCAGGCACTGTACAAACCTCCTTCATACAAATCAAAGAGAGAGTCACAATCTTTACAAAATAACTTGGAAATTTTCCTTTTCCCATAATGCAAGTATTACTAGAAAAGGATTTCATGAGGGGAGGAGGAAATCACAACATGGAGTGAAATTTTAGCTAAAAATTTGAGGAAGAGAATATGTATGAATGTATATGGCTTCTCCAGGGGTCAGGGGATGGATAAATTATTTTTAAACTGTATGAGAGAAAATATGAAAGATGTAAAACTGATGAACAATTGTTGCACATCAATCACAAATTTTGTGATTATGAAGACCTGGAGGAAAAGGCTTGGGTTGCTTTCCTCCAGAGGGCTAAACATGGTTTAGAGTAGTATTGGGGCTCAGCAATGTGGCCCATTAATGGTGTCCTAAAATACCGAAATTTCTGAATTTAAAATGGCAAATCAATCATTTCTTCAGAGAAACTGTTTTGATGGCCTTGATTTGGAAAATCCTATGCTTTGATGTCACATTGAGGGAAAAAAAGGTCAATTCTAGATATATCTCCAAGCATGTAAATACTGTGCATTCAAAAGGCAAGCAACACCTCTTTACCATTTTATAATTTATCACTAGGTTTTCCTAACTGTTCCCAGCAAAGACCAATGCCTAAATCTTCTCTGGGTACTTTTAATCAGTATTAATGGGCAGCTTTTAGTTTCATGAATCTTTTGCCTCACATCCCACTAAAGAAAAACCATACAGAGGAACCATCACTTTTTGATTACATAAAATGGAGAGTCTGGAGTTGTTGGGATGGCTCATTCAAGGACATGGTATGAGGCAATCTTAAACAACTTTATGTTTATAGCCAGGAGGATTATTAGAGGTTAAGTCTACATTAGGAGAGATTGCTTAAGATTTCACTTAAGAAATATATTTGCCCTGTGGAAGCAGGTAGAAGTGTATCTCTAGGAAACCACAGGTGACAAGTCATGGAGTAACGTGGGATGTGGAAAAGATCATGAATAACATGCCTCATCCATGGACTTTAGCCTCTGTTCCCTGGCCCAATCCTGCTGGTCTGGGTAACACAGGGAAAAACAGCACTGACTCATGCATTCAAGGGAGATACAACTCCTCATGGCTAGTCACTTCAGCAAAGAAGGCAAGGAACATAGCCCTCCCAGAGCCCCAACCTAACCCCCAGGAAACAATCCAAAACAAACATGTACTAATTTTCTACCAATCACCACATCTGCCAGGAGGAGAGCAAGAAAAAGGCTTGGGTTACCTGAAACAGAAAGGAAAGAGCTGATGGGAAGTAAATGAGGCAGATGGACTAGGTCATTCTAGTCTAATCCCCATTTTCTTTCTTTATACATTACAGAGAAAGATACTGTGCAAAAAAATAAAGACATTCACATTTTAGCAGTTAAACTTTTATTTTACTTTTTAAATTTTTTATTTAATTTTTTTTTGTTTTTGTTTTTCTACAAAAGGCAGATGTTGATTGTTGATCTGCAATCATTTTGTTTGTGCACTCGCAAAAAAAGGAGTTATCTATAAGGAAGGTGGGGAAAGTGCTCTAAGATGCTCTTGACAGCATGAGACGGGGCATTAAAGCCATCTCAGGAGAAAGGAAACGCTCCCTCTTGGTCCCTTTCCTCACCTTCCCCCCACATCTGCATGTTTTATCAGTCTTTAGCTCATATCAATTGTGTTGAAGACCCATTCAGTGAACTTTTTCAGCTTGTCTGATGCCGTCTGGGACTCCTCCTGTAAACGCAGGTTGTCTTCCCGAAGATGCTGGACTTCTGCCTGAAGATGGGCTTTGTCTTCTTTTTCCTGAGAGGAGACAAAGAGTGGGGGAAACCTCAGAGGACAAGTACCCAAGAGGTAGAAAGCATAGGCTTATAGCCAAGACAGAGAACTAGATGGGGTCCTATTGGGCTCCTCATTTTCATATCCACCTAGACACACACCCTAGAGTGCTCAGAATTAAGGAATTCCCATCCTTGATGCTAGTGGGTAATATTCATTCTTTCTGGGCAACAATCACCAGAATTCAGCTTGGAAAACAAAAATCTAATGGAGAAGCACACAAGATTGTTATATGATTTCTCCCATTCATTTTAATTCTTCTATACAACATGACTATGGTGAAAATATATTTAATAGGAATGTGAATGTAGAAACTATAATTGTATTGCTTCTCGGGCAGGGAGGGGGCAAGTGGGAGGAAGGGAGGGAGAGGGAGGGAAAAAAAATCTAGGTTGTATGGTAGCAATTGCAAAACAGTGAAAATAAATAAATGAATGAATGAATGAAAAAAAAAAAGAAGCACATGAGAACCCATACACATGAGAACAAGCCCCTTCTCCATATTATTGATATATGCTCTTCTATTGTGTCCTGAGACTCAAAAAATCTTCTGAAAAGAAAAACTTTTTGTGAATTACATCAAATACCTTTTCTAGTTACGTCTCAGGTGATGGGGACTGGGCTGATTAACCAGTTGGCCACTGCACCATGGTATCTAAACTTGGGAGCCCATAATTAAAGTGGGGTTGGGGGAATGACCTTGTACACTAAGAGCACACTCCCACAATGTTTCCTTGGCCTTGGCAATGGGCACAGACTGGGATATTTTCTTTCAGAAAATACCTTCTTCAAATCTTCCTGGAGCATCTTCAGCATCCCTTCCAATTGGTCCACTTTAGAAGCCAGTGTAGGAGAAGAATCTTTACTGCTGGGGATAAGAGAAAAAAAAAGACCAGGATGAAAAGAGAGAGAGAGAGACAGAGACAGAGACAGAGAGACAGACAGAGAGAGTATTTTTTCTGTTACATTTTAAATTATAAACTGTTCTCCCTCTCTCCCCACCCTATACACCATTTGACATAGATATGTCTATATCTATACCTATCTATTTATATATATGTAAAACCATCCTATGCATGCATACTTCTACTTAGCAGTTCTTTCTCTAGAGGTAGATACTATCTTCTTTCATAGGTCTCTCTAGTTGATCTAAGTATTTGTAATACTCAGAATAGTTTAGTCATTCACAGTTATTCTTTGAACAATATTGCTGTCACTATACACAATATTCTCTTTGTTGCGTTCATTTCACTCTTCATTTTTTCCTACAAGCCTGTCCATGTTTTTCTAAAATCAACCTGCTCATCTTCTCTTACAGCACAGCAGTATTTCATCACAATCATATACTACAACTTGTTTAGCCATTCCCCAACTAATGGGCATCCCCTCAATTTCCAATTCTTAGTCACCACAAAGAGAGCTGTTATAAATATTTTAGAACCAACATTTAGGTTCTTTTCCTTTTTCCCTGATTGCCTTGGGAAACAGACCTAATAGTGTCATTGCTGGGTCAACGGGTATATACAGTTTGGCTACAAGAGGAATTAGGGGCAGCTAGGTGGTGCAGTGGATAGAGCACCAATGCAGGAGTCAGGAAGACCTGAGTTCAAATGTCCCCTCAAACACTTGACACTCACTAGCTGTGTGACCTTGGGCAAGTCACTTAACCCCAACTGCCTCATCCTGGGTCATCTCCAGTCATCCTGATGAATATCTGGTCACTGGATCCAGATGGTTCTGGAGGAGAAGTGAGGCTGGTGACCTGCACAGCCCTTCCTCACTCAAAACAAAGTCAAGTGCAAGTCATGTCATTATTTCTCTGATGGCATGGTCTTCTTTGGCAACGAAGGATGAACACACAGTTTCATAACTCTTTGGGCATAATTCCAGTTTGTTTTCCAAAATGAATGAATCAGTTCACAGTTCCATCAACAGTATATTAATGTCCCAATTTTTCCAAGTCCCCTCCAACATTTGTCATTTTCCTCGTCTACCATTTTAGCCAATCTGATAGGTGTAAGATATCTCAAAATTATTTAAATTTACATTTTTCTAACCAATAATGCTTTAGAACATGTTTATATGACTACATATAGCTTTGATTTCTTTATCCAAAAACTTCCTGTTCATATCCTTTGACCATTTATCAATTGGGGAGTAACTCATATTCTTCTAAATTTGATACATTTCTCTACATATCTGAGATACGAGACCTTTATCTGAGAAACTGCCTATAAATTTTCTCCCCCAATTTTCTACTTTCCTTCTGATGTTGGCTATTACCTATTTTCCATCTCACAACGTGAGACTGCCTTTGTAAATGGGTTTTCATGACACTAAATTGCTCAGGATGGTCAATGTAATAGACATTTTTTTCAGAAGGACAACTTCAACCACAAAACCTACACACATGCTTTAGTTCCAGTCAATAAAAGCTTTTGTTGAGGATGCCCTACCTTTGTTGTCAAAGAACAAAGGATAATGAGCAAAAACGTATTCTTTGGTACTATAAAAGGGAGGCAATGCATAAAGGGCAACTTTCTGACAATAACTGCTAAACAATGAAATAATTTCTTAGGAAACCATGGAATCTTTCTGTGCTTGTCAAGATGAACAGCTACCTCCCCACCTGTGAGATGGTCTGTCTTCGGGCAATGGAGACAGGTGCTCCAGATTGGTGACTTAGAAAAGCACTTTCTGCAGCTAATTATCTAATCACATCCTAAAAACTAGCTAAACTTTCTAAAGTCTCTTAAAAAACTAGCCTAAGTGTTACACAAGCAGCAAGTCCAATTTGAACAAAGTTGAAGTCTTGGTCCTTATTCTGCTTGGCAAAACCAGAGAGAACATACTTCATCTCTTTTCTAGACTGCAGTTCTTTAAGGTGCCTACTATTTCTATAAATTTCGCATGTGACCTTTGGTGATGTAATCTCTGTAAGCCCAGGACTATCTAGGAGGGAGAAGATATCTAACCCATTTGCCTTTTTGGAGAGAATTGAGAAGAGGTGCTAGTCAAAGTACAAGTTAGAATTCCTGTCTTAGAGAAGACTATGCAAATCCCTGCTTCTGATTCATTCATAGACCATAAAGCAAATACCAGAGTAATAAGGTATGTAAACAAGCTTTCCAAATTAAAGCAATAATAATCAAAATAACCATCTCACACAGGGCCAACAATACTGGGCCCTCTGTCACTGTCCTGTGTAAAAACTTATTAGCTAAAAATCTTGCCTGTTCATTTGTCACAGGCAGCAAATGAATATGATTTTGCAAAGATACCACCAACTGAAATTAATGGACTTCTGTTGACTAAAATGGCATCACGTGGTATTTTCTAAACTGCTACCGAACTGGTCTGTAATGGAGCAGAAGAATGAAAATTGAGTACAACGGCTTCAATTACCTTGTCTAGTGAACATGAGAGAGCACAGTATGACAACCGCAAGTTATTTTCCATCCTAACATTTCCTCACCTACCTTTTTCCAAAGAAGATGACACCTGCAATTTCTTCTAGACTTTTCTTTGTCCTCTCCTCCACCTCTAAGCTGTCTGAAGTTCCAAACTGCTGAGTCATGCTCAAGGCTGAGCTATTCCAGTGATGCTCTATTGTACCTTTTTTTTTAAGTAGTCAGGTTTTTCATAAGATCACAGAGTAGGAAGAACACGTGAGGCAAGGATATGGGGTAGATTTATTTTTGGGGGATGGAGAAAAAATAATATGAAGAGATACTTAATACCACTGTCTTTGAATAACTGAAGGGATTATCATGAGTTATTTGTTTTGCGTGGTCCATGGGGAAGAATTAGGGGTAAAATCCAGAAAGTCAGGAAAGAGACTTGGGCTTGATACAAACAATTGGGGCTTCTCTGAAGCTGAACAGGATGATTGGTTCTCACTCAATCAATATCTTCAAGGATAGACTAAAGACACTTGTTGAGAATGCTGTAGATGGGATTCCTACTCAGGTACAGGTTAGACTAGTGATAACCCCTTACCTCCTAATACAGCACTTCTCACACCTGTAATGTTTACTCAATGTTTGTGTTGTGTTTGTCCTTCGTTCTCCAAGAGGACCATGACCTCACGATGATGACATGACTTGCAGCTGACTCTGATTTGAGTGAGGGAGGGCTGTGTAAGGTCACCAACCTCACCTTTTTCTCCTGAGCCATCTGGGTCCAGTGGCATGATATTCATCAGGACAACTGGAGATGGCCCAGAATGCAATGTGAGACCCTGGTCCTTTCACGTCTAGGTCTTATCACAACTTTACTTTGAGTGAGATACACCCATTCAATGAATAGGTTTCTTTAAGTTACTCAAAGGATGACCCCTTTAATAAAAAAAAAAAAAAATCAAACTGGGAGGGGAAGACCCTCAGAGTCCCTGGGTGAAAAAGAAACAATTACTCTTTAGTTGTTCCATCCACTCTGTGCTAGGTGGGTGGGAACTTGTCCAGTCTATGAGCTCCAGAGTGAACTGGATTTAAGGCTTGATCTTTGAGTAAGAAATGTAGCCAGTAAACCCAAAGGAAAAAAGGCAGCTTTTGACCATGGAGTCTACCTTCCCCTGAGCAGAACACCAGAGGAGAGGGAGAGGGAAAGGAGTCCCTCCCTGCCCGATGTAAAGACCACTTTCTTTTGTAGCAGACACAACTGTAATAAACTTGAACATCTGGTTTCTTAGTAAATGGCAGATTAGAAACAGGAAATCAGAGTATAAAGAAGGAAGTTAGGGCTAGAGACAGGCACATTGGCATCATCAAGAAGCAACAGTCGGGTAATGAAGTTGGTAGAAAAATGATTCTAAAAATGAGATGCTAATTCAAAAGCATGGCAGCGTGATGCCACTTAAGTGTGAAGACAAACAGTTCTATATTTCAACAATCTGACAGAGCATCACTATATTATAGGCTATATATTCTATTTAAAAAAGCAAGAAAGTAGGTAAAATATTTTAGGAAATATTTCATTCAAAATGGTGAAAATTTAAAGACAGAAAGGTTTTGGTCCTTTTGGGTAGGTAACTAAGCTTTATTGTGATGTAGAATAATCTCAATCTCTTATAATGCTGCAATATTCAAGCTGTCACGTATATTCCCACCCTTTCACACTGCTTAACTAGATGAGGAAAAAAGAGCACATAAAGTAAAACAGGCACTCCATGGAGCCCAACCTTGCGTACGACTTCATCTGGGACATGGCTTGATCCTCTAGATGGTCGCTGTTGGATGCGGCACTCAGGGGTCGGTGGTTTTCATCACTAGCAGCAAAGAATGAGGCTCGCTGGACTGAAAAGGAATGGAGAAGATATTCATTCTTTCCCTTTGGAAACTAAATTGAGTCAGGTCCCTACACACACTAAAAAGCCAAAAAATGCTCTTCAGGGGAAAAATACAACATGTGAAATAAATAAAAGGTACAGGGCATGGTGCCCAGGCTGTCATATCCATACTGTTATTATAAATAAGAATCTTCACTGAATCTCTGTGTCCAGAAGTGGCAAAAATATTATTTACTGTGTTTTATAATAAAACAGGGACAGCTTTGTCATCTGCAAAACATTAAAGACTCTTCTTTTTCTGTCTAATGAACTACAGCACATGGCAATACAAGAAGTTCTTAGCATTAGTTCAAGCTCCCATAAGAAGTCAGTTCCTGAGTGGGGGGAAAGGGTAGTAACCTGAAGAAGAGTATATGATCAATACTTTCAAATCAGCTGGAGTCAGTGAAATTAGAATTAATTAGCCATTAGGGTTTCTGCCTACTTATTGATATCACTCCATAAGAAAACTGGTCTTGGTATCAAAGACTCAAATGGCAGTTAAAAATTGATCCTTCTACATCCATTCCTACTAAAAACATTGGAGAACGTAGGAATAAAGGGAACTTTCCATAAAATAATAAGCAGTATCTATCTAAAACCTTCAGCAAGCATTATATGCAATGGGGATAAGCTAGATGCATTCCCAATAAGATCAGGGGTGAAACAAGGTTGTCCATTATCACCACTATTATTCAATATGGTACTAGAAATGTTAGCTGTAGCAATTAGACAAGATAAAGATATTCAAGGAATAAGAATAGCCAAAGAAGAAACTAAGTTATCACTCTTTGCAGATGATATGATGATTTACCTAGAGAATCCCAGAGATTCAAGTAAAAAATTACTTGAATTAATAAACAACTTTGGCAAAGTTGCAGGGTACAAAATAAACCCACACAAATCTTCTGCATTCCTATATATTAGCAACAAAGTCCAACAGCAAGAGATAGAAAGAGAAATCCCATTTAAAGCTAGGGTAGACAGTATAAAATACTTAGGAGTCTACCTGCCAAAACAAATCCAGGGATTATATGAACACAATTACAAGACACTTTTTGCACAAATAAAGTCAGATTTAAGTAAGTGGAAAAACATTAGTTGCTCATGGGCAGGCCGTGCTAATATAATAAAAATGACAATTCTACCTAAATTAATATACTTATTTAGTGCCATACCAATTAAACTATCAGACAATTACTTTCTAGAGCTGGACAAAATAATATCAAAATTCATTTGGAAAAACAAAAGGTCCAGAATATCAAAGGGACTAATGAAAAGAAATGCTTGGGAAGGTGGCCTAGCGCTACCAGACCTTAAACTGTACTATAAAGCAGCAATTATCAAAACCACTTGGTATTGGCTAAGAAACAGAGAGGTAGACAAGTGGAATAGACTTGGCACTCAAGATGCAGTAGGCAAGGAATATAGCAACCTTCTGTTTGATAAACCCAAGGACCCCAGCTTCTGGGATAAGAACTCATTGTTTGACAAAAATTGCTGGGAAAACTGGATAACAGTGTGGCGGAAATTAGGCATAGACCCATACCTGACACCGTACACAAGAATAAAGTCCAAATGGGTACATGATTTAGGTATAAAGATTGATACCATGAATAAACTGGAGAAGCAAGGAATAGTGTATTTATCAGATCTATGGAGAAGGGAAGAATTCTTTACTAAAGAAGAGATAGAAAGTGTTATGAAATGCAAAATGGATAACTTTGATTACATTAAACTGAGAAGTTTTTGCACAACCAAACCCAATGCAACCAAAATCCGGAGGGATGTAGTAAATTGGGAAAGAATTTTTACAGCTAAGCTCGGGGATAAAGGCCTCATTTCTAGAATATATAGAGAACTGATCCAAATGTATAATCATACAAATCATTCCCCAATTGATAAATGGTCAAAGGATATGAACAGGCAATTTTCAGAGGAAGAAATTAAAGCTATCTATAATCATATGAAAAAATGCTCTAAATCACTATTGGTTAGAGAGATGCAAATCAAAACAACTCTGAGGGACCACATCACACCTGTAAGATTGGCAAACATGACAGAACAAGAAAATGATAAATGCTGGAGAGGATGTGGGAGAGTTGGAACACTAATTCATTGTTGGTGGAGCTGCGAGCGCATCCAACCATTCTGGAGAGCAATTTGGAACTATGCCCAAAGGGCTACAAAAATGTGCATACCCTTTGACCCGGCAATATCACTACTAGGACTATATCCCCAAGAGATCATAAAAATGGGAAAGGGTCCCACATGTACAAAAATATTTATAGCAGCACTCTATGTAGTTGCCAAAAACTGGAAGTCAAGGGGATGTCCATCAATTGGGGAATGGCTGAATAAATTATGGTATATGAATGCAATGGAGTACTATTGTGCCATAAGAAATGATGAACAAGAAGACTTCAGAGAGGCCTGGAAGGACTTATATGACCTGATGCTGAGTGAAAGGAGCAGAACCAGGAGAACTTTATGCACAGCAACGACCACAGTGTGTGAGAATTTTTTCTGGTAGACTTAGATTTTGGTAATAACAAAAAAAAATCCCAGTGGTGGATCTCAAGGCAAAATGCCTTCCACACTCAGAGAGAGAAATATGGAAGTCACTCACATAATGTAGCAGATCATGTTTGTGTATGTGTATGTGTTTGTGTATCATGCTCTGATTTGTTATACGATTTCTTTCATTTATCTTAGTCTGACTACATAGCATGACTATAGTGAAAATATACTCAATAGGGAAGTATATGTAGAATCTATACAGAATTGTATGCAGTCATGGGGAGGGAGGGGGGTAGTGGGGGGTAGGTGGGGGGGATAAAATCGCAATTGTATGGCAGTGATTGTTAAACATTAAAAAATAAAAATAAAAAAATATTTTAAAAAAAAATTGATCCTTCCTCAACTAAAAACATCCACATTAAAAATCTGAGCCAGCAAAAGAAACCAAAATTTTCTAATCAAGACATTATCGGTCATCCCCACATGTGTAAAGAGGAATGACCAGCAATCTGGGTTTTGCTTTAGCTCAGCAAACATTAAAAAGGTAGTGGGGATTAGTCAGCTGACTAGTGGGCTGGTTACCTGGTCAGTATTAAAATGGGCAAGAGGGAAATATGAAACAAGAAACTGACTATACATATAGGGAGGAGCAGGGAAGGTACAGGAGGCCATAGACTATTGATGGCAGGAACTAAAGGTTGGGGAAGACAGAGCTCCTATATTATCCTGAAAGAGATTTTAGCCATGTTGTGGAAATGTTGTCATAATGCGGTGACTGTTCATCTTTTGATTATGTTCTTTGCAACTAAGTGAACCCTGAGATTCTGCCACACCCCTCCTTTCTTAATATGACAGATGGGAGACTCAGCAAGACATCCTGATCATAGATTTATATTCATGAAAAGCAACTCATTGTACTGGAGTGTGTCGTTCTTGTTATGTCACTGAGAATCAGCATTAAACAATACAGTGGACCCTGAATTCAAACATTGTTATGTTTTTGTGATGTCTATTTCAGCACGATACTTAAGGGAATACAGGTTCCTTCCAGTAGAGGAGTTCAGTACACTTACCCTCAAAAGCTTTGGCAGCATCTACTAGGTTTGACCAATCCAGGTCGGAAGCAGAGTCTGGAAGGGGCATGAGACCCGGGTCAGGCATAGGCTGTCTTCTTGGCTCCTGGATATCGGTGAGGGAGCTGTCTGAAGCTGAAAACTCTCCTGCAAAGAAGCAGAAGGAAGAAGTGACATTTGTAAGAAAAATAATGAAATATTCATGCTCACTACTCAATCAGAAGAAAAACAGTTCACTGTTAACCACTATTGGTCAGGCACTGGGAATAAGAATTAATTCTTTGCTTGTTTACGTTCAGGTATAAGGAAATATGGTTTGGTATTTTAATGATTAAGGAGATGGGCAGACATTCCTTCCACAAACACATATTGCAACTCTTCTATGCCTTCACTGTCTGTGCAGTTTTCATCCAAGCTTTCCCATAAATTCTCCTGCAGATGGTCTGTTCAACAGACTGAGGGCCAAAGAAAATGCTCCAAATCCTGACCACATTTTTTTTTTGACTGTGGCATAAGCTGTGGAAAAGTTACTTTTGATCCAAGGCATGTTATATAAAACTGGAGGACTAAAGTAATCTCTTGCCCAAACCCTTTGGCCTGGGACAGTTTCAGGTTTCTTAAAATCCTGGAGAACAACTCAATTCTATCAGGGAAGCCTGATGGCTCTCATGGAATCACTGATTCTCTGACTGATCTTCCCAGCAGGCAAGCTGGGGAACTTGTTCTGATATGTTCCAAAGGAGCAAAGGTACTCTGGTCTGGCCTCTTCAGGACTCCTCTGAAATGAATGAAAAACACTGTGATCTTGAATTTGACCAAGGTCAAATTCACCCTCATACTTTGGAGAGGGGGAGACTGAGTATGCAGTAAGTAACAGATTTGCCTTCTACAATGCACGGTGTACTCCCAGGTAGAACTGGATGACTTCTCAGAATCCTTCCAACTGTAAGATTCTACAATTCCCACAAATACATCTTTCACAGTGCAACCAGAATAATCATATTGACTAGAACTAGTCATGTCACCACTACGTGAAAAAAATCTTCAATGGTTCCTTACCACCTACCAAATAAAGTCTGAATTCCTTTGCATTTTGGTGCCTTTCACTCCACCTTTCCAGCCACTAATATTACTCCCCTTCCAAACACTATGCTTGGGTCAAAACTAACTACTGTGCCTTCTAGTCAAGCATAGCAGCCACCTACATGAGTGCCTTTGCTTCATCTGCTCACTCTGTTCAGAACATCGTCCTTCTTATTACACCTGACCTTCCCACCTCAACTTACTGAATTTCCAGACATCTTTTAAAAAACAACTTATGTGCTACCTCTTCCTCTAACTGTCCCTATGGGTAATAACTTTCCTTTTTGGACCACACAAAATATTTTGTTGTATAACTGTAATACTTATTTAAAATGATATATTACAGCTATGTTCTCTTATTTCCCTCCCACACTGCAAAACTTTATGCTGACAGAGACCATGTATCTACATTTGGCATCCTCCTCAGTTCAGTGCCTACCACAGTTCTCTGCAGTGTTTATTTAAAGTATTTGCTTGGATGATGAAGCACTGGCAGGGGAATGATGGGCTACTGGTATGGAATGAGGTTTACCTTTCCAAAAAGGGTGAACCTATTAACTTCTGATTAATTTGAAGTTGTACTTACTGATCACCAGGAAGGGTTGTATTGGAAGAAGGGGAAAAAAGAAGAGATAAGGGGTATAACTGGGAATGATGAAATGTAAAAAAAGAGAATATTACTAAGAACATATTGATTAAAATTTTGCTGAATGAATGTGACAACTGCATCATTATCCAAATCCTAGAAGTTCTTGAATCTATTTATATTGCTCTAGATCTGACTCATCCAGGACACCAATGTTAAAGCCATATTGACTGTTGGGAACAAAGACATCTAGGAACCTAATTATGTCTATTCGGTGGTCAATCAGCCCACATCATCCTGATTTGTAGCAAGCAGCAGGGGATTCTAGTGTGGTCTAGGAGCTACCAACTGGCCAGAACCTTTTGATGAGAAAAATATTTATTTGGATGAATGTGTGATCAAAACATCAGTACTCCCTACAAGGTAGGTAGTGAGGTGAGGAGGATGAGGTAAGACAAAGTCCCTGTCTTCACAGAGTTTTTACAGAGATTGCAACCTACCCACTCCTTTTTATCTTGTATAACTTTATATTCCATTGTAATTCCTTCAGGAGGGCCACTTGACTCCTAGAATTCTTCCATTCAATTTCTTGCAGATGTATGGATACCCAGTGGAGCACCTGTGGGATCCTCTCCCCTTTGTCACTGGGCTGACATACCTCTCTCTCTTCAGTAACACATCTCTCTAACGATATTTTTTCCTGTTGATTCTGTGACACAATTCTTCAATGATAAAAATACATGTATGTTCCAGCATACTCATGCCCACCATATGCACTAATTCTTGGGAGATGTAGCACTAATTCAGAGCCATACACAATCACTAGAGGAATATTAATGTTAAAAAGACGGATCTTTGTTGGAGAGAGAAGCTTGGGCTCATCAAAAGCACTGCAGAGTTTTCTCCCAAATGCGGTTCAGATCTACTGAATCAAATACTTTTTCTATCATTCAAAAACAATATGCACAATCAATTGTGCAACTGTGACAATATGGCTTACTTTTGTTGCTCAGTCACCTTTCAGTCACATCCAACTCTCTGTGACCCTATTTGGGATTTTCCAAATATCCCAAAGATACTGGAATGGTCTGCCATTTCCTTCTCTAATGCTTGACAGATGAGGAAATTGAGGCAAAAAGGGTTAAGTGACTTGTCCAAGGTCACAATGCTAGTAAGTGCCAGATTTTAACTCAGGAATGTGAATGTTCCCAACTCCAAATCCAGTGCTCTATATACAACGCCACCTAAGCTGTCTCTATATGGCCTACAACAGAAGATAATTTGTGAAAGATCTTCTCATACTTTTAGATACATATGTTGATTGTTTTCATAAATGTTTCATAGAAACGAAAATGAAGACATGGGTTGGTAATGTACATAGCTGGCATTTATATACCACTTTAAGGATCGCAAAGTACTTTATAAATATTATCTCATTTGATCCTCAGAGTAGCCCTGGAAGGTAGGTGAAATTATTATCCTCATTTTACAGATGAGGAAACTGAAGCAGAGATTAAGTGACTTGCCCAGGGTCACACCTCAAGTATCTGAGGGACAACTTCAACTCAGGTCTTCCTGACTCTATGTCCAGTGCTCAACCCATTGCACCACCCAGTTGCTGGATACTCTTTCCATCTTTCTTTTCTTTAGTGACATCTCTGCCTCTTCTTTTAATACATCAGGAAATGTGAGGCTAAGTGTCAAAACGTGGTGGTTCTAACGATGACAGAGAAAAGAGTTTGTGACAAACTCATAAACGTAAGAACTCTTGCATTTTTCCTGTGTTGTCCTCTTTCTGCTTTCATCCTTAGATGCCTTCCAAATGGCTAGGTCTCTCACCACACAAACTGGTCTTATCAGCCAGACTGATCGTAATTTTAAACCACCCTCCGTTTAACAAATAAATTCATATTTTAGATTGGTGCTGCTTAGGCACCAGCACTGATCCTGAATTGGCGGCCAAGTGATGAGAATGAAACTTTTAATTCGTTAAACAACCAGCATCCCAGCTCCAGATACAAAGAGCCTTTCTTTTTCCTTCTAACACTGTTAATCTAACAGCAACATTATGTACAGGAGAAGATGTTATAAGGAGTCAGTGCAAGTAGGAACTAGATGTGGGGAAAGTGAAAGGCCATTTTCCTTTAGTGATTTTCCTTTAATAGGAGAAGAAAATAAAAGAGGATGAGTCATAAAAAAGGGATAGCTAAGTTTTAAAATTTTTCACATGCATATGGAAAAGAAATGACCATGACTTACAGGTCACTAGCTTTTATTTTTACTTTCAAGGGTTATGTAAATAACTCTGAACCATCCTTGGGTTGAATCTAAAGCCATACACATAGAATCCAAAGTGATAAAATGCCATTTTATAAATACTCAACCATTGTCCAAACCAGTGAAAGAAGCCAAACAAAGCTTCAAATGAACACATTTCCACAGCTATATTTTTAGGGGGCTTTGAAGAAGGAGTTCAATTTCCGTATTTGAGGGTATGAAATTAGCCACTTTGCTGCATTTCAGGGCATGACAGCCAGCACCAAATTATACAGATGGAAAAAACTGAAAAAGAGGGCTAGTAAGGGTCATCTGAGACTGTAGCTCTTGAAATGTTAGTTCCTGAAATAGGGCAGATGCAAGGGCAGGACATACAGTTCTGGGAAATTAGTCTACAGAATGTGATCATGCAAGTAAGACAAAAGGCAGGAAAAAACGATCAGTGCAAATCAATAAGCATCTCTAGAAATACCTGTTTGCAAGGAGTTAAAATGTTTTGTCAATTAAGATAAGCTGGTATAACAGAGTATATTTAGCAGTTGTTTTCTTTTTCAAAGTACGCAAAGAACTGCTTTGAAGTGCAGCTGCTAGTTAATAATGTGCTTAAAATTAGCAAAATTATGAGTAAATGGAAATCAACAAATACTGGGAGATATTAAATACTCAGTTCTATTTAAACTGGCTCTCACCAAGGGCAAGTAGGTAGAACAGACATTTTTCTGCATCACTCAAAATTATCTCCAGGCCCCCAATTTTAGATGCTCCTGAAAAGGAAATGCTGTTCTCTCTATACATCCCCATCCCTATCACCCCTCCCCATCCAACAATATTTTAGTAATATTCATAGCCAACTAGACTTTGGCTTATATAATTAGAATTGGTCAAAGTCTAACCTGATTTGGGAACATGTACTGCATTAATGCCACCTCCTGAATAAATAAGTCATTTCTCAACCCTTCTCCACCTCCTATACCCAATTCTTAGCACCTTTTTCTGTCTTGAAATTATTTTTTATTACTTTGAATATATTTACTTGTGTACATGCTGTGTCTCCTAGGACAGGGGTTCTTAACTTGAGGTGAAATTGTTTTTTAATATTTTGATTTTTAAATATGCTTTTCAAGCATTTAAATTTTTTTTATATTTTCAATATTTAGAACTTGCTTAAAATGTTTTTAAAGTGTTCATTGTAACTACTAAATAAAATATAAATTATAAATTTATGTATTTTATTTTACGTATTTAAAAACTTTTTTCTGAGAAAGGATCTCCAGACTGCCACAGGGGTCTACAGCACAAAAGAGGCAGGAACTTCGACCCTAGTAGAATGCAGGATCTTGGAGGGCAAGGTCTGTTTAGTTATTGAATGCTCACTATGTTCCTTGCACACAACAGGTGCTTCACAGATGTTGGTTGAATTGAGTTAAAATAACCAACCATGCTACTATTTGCCACAAAAGGGAGGGGAGAGGAAGGAGTCAGGTCAGCACAGCCCATCCGCCTTGGTCTGGAGAAGGCACAAAAGCCAGACTTGGTTCATTAACCTTTCGAGTTGAACAGCCCTTCAAAGTGATGATCAAACATCGACACAATCCCCAATGTTAGCAGCCTGAAGGGGAAAAAAAAATCGTGTGCAGCCAGAAAGACTCTGGGCATGTTGTCTCTTAAGGAGCCATGCAGGGCCGTGCAGGCTTGCTTCAGTCCCTGTGGTTTTCACATCAGGCTCTCTCTGCTTGACACTGATCGTGAGGAAATAGCTCAGCATGCGAATATTGCTGGATTTGCTGTGTCTGCCTACTACTCTGAAGTTACCGTGAAGCCAAATGATTTCATATTTATTACGTATGAACTATGTGTGCGGTGTGATACAGCCCACACTGAATAAATCATTTCTCTCCTCTGGGAATGTATGTACTAAAGAAACAGAAAATACACACTTTTTCCCCCAAGAGGAAGAGGATGGAAGAAAAGGAATAAAAAGACAGCAACAGCTCACAATTCTGTAGTTCTAAAAGGGTTACAAAGCATTTTCCTCACAGCAGCACTGAAAGAGAGGAGTGTAAGTGTTACTATTTCAGTTTTACAGAAGAGAATCTTGGGATTCTAAAGGGCTTTTCCTCAGTCCCCTGGATAGCTGTGACAAAGCTAGAATCCAAATCAAGGTACTCTGATGCCAACTGAAGTACACAATTTCTGCACATCTATGCTGTAAAAGGTGAAAGGTAGAGGAGCAAATTTAGCTGGAGAACATTTTCCAAAAGAGATAGTAAACTATGAATGAGGGAAAGAAGATACCATGTTACATGTGCAACTGGAAATCATTTAGAGACCCATGGTATTAGGAGAGAGTACAATTGTGCACACACAGGATGGGAACAAGATTTATGTGGCAAGTAATTTTTAAGTTCCCTTAAAATAAGGCTATGTCTAATGTCTCCCTATGTACTACAATAAACATCAATAAATTCTAATTCATGATGACGTGATTATTGCCAAGGTAGATAGTTCCACAGGTACATGGAGATGAGAGAAGTACCCCAGGACAAACATGAAACTGGAGATATCACCATAACAGGAATGGTCTAAATAGGAAGAAAGCAGTAGAAGAAGAGTTTAGGAATGCCTTATCTATTGATAATGCATTCTTTTTGTAGAGGAATGAGGCCTTGCCCTCTTAAGCAAAGAACAGGACAGAGGTAATGGGGTAAAGTGTATAAATGTGGAGATGGATGTAAATAAAGAAGGAGGACCTAGCAGGGATCAAAGCAGGATACAATACTGCCAAAAAAGCAGAGGAGAAACAGAGGCAAAAGACTGATCTGAGAGAATGAGAAAGTGTAGCAGTTCAAAAGGATGGAAAAAAAATCCAGTTGCTTTTACAAGGAAGAATAAAAGGAGGAAGGGAAGTAGGTATATGGGTCACCATCAGAACATCCAATCACCTGTACAGACTCACCCCTATCTAGCACAATCTATTGAACTTAGTAAAGACTTTATAAATGTTTCCTGAATTGTCAGACAGACAGTGATTTACATTGATGATCCATCATATACAGCCCTTTACGAGAAAAAAAACTATCCTAAATTGAAATCTGGGTAGAGGAGAAGAAGCAAGGAAAGGGAAGGGCTCCTTCTACTCCATGTTCTCCTGGTATGGTACCTGGTATGGTACCATACGATCCAGCGATCCAGCCAGTCACAGCAAATGCAATACAGACTAGAACAAAGTCAAGGACACACTTACAGAGGTGCATCCTAACCATAAGGACTGCTCTGAAATTTCAAATGATGGTCAACATCATTAGTGATAACATTACTATTATTATTAATGTCTGGAAGAGAAACAGAAAGATATCAGCTAGAGATGAATCCTTTCCCCCAACTTCACTATTAGACATTGTATTAGTTCTTCCTACTAGACACTGTGTGTAACTTAGCCAGAAACATGCAAGGAAAAGGTACTAGTACAGATGTATGAATGGAATCACATCATTACATCAAGGAAGGGAAAGGTTTTTTTATTTGTTGCTGTTTTTTCATTTTCTAAATTATCTTTGAGTTAAAAATCAGGCCACTTATTGCTACACTGGCCATCATATGAGACAACTGTAACAGCTGGAAAACCCACTTACCATGTAATGACTTCATTCCTAATGTATATGATGGCCTCCGCAAAGGTAGACTCTTTGGGAGAGAGGGATATGTGCTGCTGAAGAGAACATCATTGGGCAAGGCTTGGTCCAGAATCGAGGTCCTTGAGTTGAAGTAGTGCTCTCTTTGACCACTGTAAATACTTTCATCTGACAGTGTTCTATGTAAGGTCCGCCGTGTGGTAGGAGTGGATGGGAAAGGAGACTGTGGAGAGGAAAGCCCATGGAACTGTAAAATAATATCAGCATAAGAGAGAGAGTAAATCGTCTGTTCAGGAACTAGAGTCCACTGATATTCAGGGAAGAGTATGTAGAGGAATGGAACTTGAGGGACTGGGGGTGGGGAAAGAGAGTTAGATCATTAGACTAGAGACAGCTCTAGTTTCTGTCATTTTCAAAATAAACCAACATTTCTCAGCTCAATGTCTCAGGAACTATCCCTTATATATTTCATTACCATCACACACTGGTGTGTCTGCAAGCATTTGGAGAAACATGGTGGTATGAATGCTTCACACATAAGCTTTCTGGGTGATAATCCCTTCCTTCTTACCTCCTCATATTATAATGCATTTGCTGGGCATCAAGACAAAAGGCATCAGCCAGAGAAACACATGCCTTTTTAAAAGAATTCCACAGAACATTATCCATTTAAACAGCCTGCCTTCTCAGAACTTTCTTGTGTTTATATTTTGGACGAAGAAACCTGTTTCCATGAACTTCAAGAAGCAGCCCTCCATGCCTTTAATGTATCTGCTACAAGCTACTGAATTAATATAGAAATTTAATTTAACAAATCTTGGTAAACTAACTCTGAGTAGTTGTCTTTTCTTCAAGCAGATTTCTGTTAGGTTCATCCACTGCTAAGCAACAGAAACTTAACAGCACCTCAATGCTCTTGTGTTCTAAGCAACATGCAATACGACACACTAGATGCAAGTTGACCAACAGTTTCCCATATGTGATCACCCAACCTGTCAAAAAGAATAAAAGAACAGTAGCACCAATGGGGAGGAGGTAGTTCAAGGCATTTCCTGTAGGAGGTTACAATAGGAACCTATGACTCACTGAAGGTGCTGGGATAATAATAAAAGAGACAAATCCATGAGTGATTGCATAAATTCAACAAAAAAAAATTGTGTTTAAGTTGAGTATGTTAAATTGAGTAAAGTCTGAAATATTCGTTTAAGAACAGAAACTGAAAAGGGTAATGTGATCTAAGGCTGTCTTACTAGAGGCATAATACTCAAGATTTAGGAAAGTGATAGCCCCACTGCATTCTGCCCTGGCCAAAATACATCTGAAACACTATATTCAGTTGCAGAGACCCTTCCCCTTTTGGGGAGGGCCCAGATAAACTTCAGTATCTAGAGAGTGACCAGGATGATGAAAGGCCTCAAGATCATGTCATATGAAATTTGGATAAAGGAACTGAGACTATTTAGTTTGAAGAAAGGAAAAATACACAAGAGATATAATAGCTGGCTGCCTTCAAGTATTTGAAAGGTTGTTATGTAGAAGCCCTAGGGATCAGACTTATTCTGAGTGGATCCAATAAGCCTAACTAGAAGCAATGGGTAGAACTTGTGAAGAGGCAGACAAAGACTCATGCCAAGAAAAACTTCCTGGCAGACTCATTTAAAATTGGAATGTGTTGCCTTGAGAGCTAATGGTTCCTCTTCATTTGTCTGTCTACCTTATTATGACATACTACTATCAGCATGCTTATTAAAAAGTTAAACACTGCACATTTTTGGAAGAGTTTGGGAGACAGAAAGTATCATTCCTGGAGTATCTGAGTTCACTTTAAGTTCCAGGAAGGATCCTAAAAAAGGTGACAGGATAACACTCTCCTTCTTTCCACCACCAGTTAAGTGGTGTGGTTGACAGGGCACTGGAGCTAGATTCAGGAAGACCTAAGAGTTCAAATCCAGCCTTAGACACTAATTAGCTGTCTGATGTTGGGCAAGTCACCTAAACTCTGTCTTCCTCATTTTGTCCTCTGTAAAATGGGGATAATAACTGCATCTACCTCACAAAGTTGTTTGAGGATCAAATGAAAAATTATTTGAAAAGCTCTTCACAAACCTTAGAGCATTATAAAAATGTTCTATCATCATCATGATGTCATTCTTATTAGTGTTTGTCCTTAGGGGAAACTAGATCATTTGTAGTCAGGAATATCTAAGTAACTGTGAATGGGCAGGTCAGTCCCACCCAAAGGAGAAGAACATCAAATGCTATAGCGGTCTAATTGAAATGTGAACCGCACTTCATTTAACAGAAAATTATAGAATCCGAGGAATACTGGACTGGGCATGGATCTTAATAATCTTTTGGTCAATTTTCTCATTTTACACAAGGAAACTGAGATTCAGAAAAGTGAAAGTGATTGTTCTGGAGCTCCACAGTAAATGGTGAAACAGGGATGAAGAGTCAAGGTCATCTTACTCCCAGAGGTGAGTGTTCTTGCCATTACAGGGCCATCTTGTATTTAGTGAGCAGCACAGCCATCATTTCCCACCTTCGAAGTCTAGCTTCTGGTTTGTTTGCAGATGTGGCCGATGCCTGAAAAGCCTGCCAAAGCTACCATGGCAGTGTTCATCTCACAGGCTACCCTTATCACATCCACCTGCCCGGGTGTTTTTCAGCTCTCTACAGCTGCGTCACCTCACTGGACCAAAGCTGGCTGTAACCATTTTTCTTAAGAATCCTTCCACCCTCCATTCTTTGTACAGACAGTGAGACATCCAACCCAGCATAGCTTGGCTACCATACTGTAAGCATCAATTTTCTACCTGCTGCCAGAAGTTTGTTCAAGGTGATGGTGCTATATTGAAAGTTTTCAAGAAATCAAGACTAACTTTAACCTCCTCATTTCCCCAACACTTATAAACTGGAAATCACAGTAAGAGTTTCTGCCAGAACAAATTCCATTTTCCTCTGACCCCCCCAAGACAAGATATGAAATAATTATTATCTGGAATATGGTATTTAAATTTTTTTTAATAAGCCTCTTTGTGTTTTGACAAACACAGAAAGGAGCTGCAAGCACTTGCTTTTGCAAAGGTTGCCAGGGAAACCATTTGTACCCTGGGTGATGAGTCTGAACTATTAAGGGCTGGCTTATACAACAGGCTTATAAAGCTGGCTTATAAAGAACCTATATACCTAAAAAGTAATTATGTAAACATTTATAATAATAAATCATTTCTGATAAAATCTTACAACAGCATTTATTCTATGTAAAGACCAATGAAGTTTAGGGAGCAAATTTCAGTTTTTGGTCAAAAATAAAAAAGGAACCCCATACCATCCCAACAATAGGATCAGGGAGACATTAAAAGCATATATTGTGACAACAGCAACTCCCCTTTCATTTTAATCATGACTGAAAGTTTATTTTCAATCACTCCTAGTAGTTACTTTAAAAGGTGCACAGGCTTCAAAGGTGTCCAGGATACCACAAAGGTTAAGAACCTTTGCTCTAAAGTAAGAGATAAAGTCTACTTAAAAATTTCAGGGTAGGTGGTCATTAGGCTTATTAGCTGTGTGACTATAAGCTTCTCAGGTCTCAGTTTATCAGTAAATTGGAGATAATTTTTGCATTACTTCATAGGCTTTGTGGGGGAAAATGATTTCTTAAACCTTCAAGTGTTACATAAATGTAAATTATTATTGCTAGGTTTATTTCCTCTATTATTAGCCTAAACACAGCATCCAAGTGTCCAGTTGATAAAACCTCAGTTCTCACCTTAAGGGAGTGCAAGCATGGTTGAAAGCCTGTATTAGAACTGGAGGAAAAATATATACGACCATGAAGATTTCTTTTGTCATTGTTATATGAGGCATATGACCAAAATGATATCTGTCAGTCAATGGTATCAACAGAATTGCAGAATCACAGACTCGGAGCTGGAAGAGACTGGGAGCAATCAAGACAAGACCTATAGCTGAAGAGGGATTCTGCTTGACAAGTGGTCACCCAGCCTCAGCTCAAAAAATATCAGTGACGGGAGCCCACTACCTCTCCAAGACAGATGGCTCCAATTTTGAATAGATTCAGTTCTTAAGAATTTTTTTTTTAACATTGAACCTAAATTTGGCTCTTTGAAACTTCTACCCTTTGTTCCTAGTTATATCTGTTGGAAAAAAGAACACAACCCCTCCTCTTCCATACAATAACCTTTGAAATACTCAAAGACAGGACTTTTCCTTGCCTCTCTGCCCTTCTTTATCCCTCACACCAAGATTTATCCAAGTCAAACATCCCCAGGTCCTTCAAGTGATCTTTTGCATATAATGGGCTCTGAGTTGCCCATATCATATTATCACGATCATCCTCTGAATAATACCCAGTTTGTCAATGTGCTTCTTAAAATGTGGCATCCAGTACTGAACTCAACACCATAGATGTGACCGGATGTTGACTAGATAACAGAGGGAATAGAGAGTATTCTGGATACTATGTTTCTCAACACTCCTAACATCATATTAGATAAAAAAAAAAAAAATCTGATATTGTATTAGAAACTTAATATTTAATAGCAACACAAACCAATATTGATTAACAACTTTCTACTTATCAATTTCTATGCCTAAAGTGTAATAAATATCTCCCTCAAAATTCTCATAAGCATTTTTCATGGACATTTTCTCACATGATCATAGCTAGTGTGTCTGGTAAGCATGCTGTGTATGCACTCATTCAAGTAATTAAGAAAATGTTTGCTAAGTAGTCATTTTCAGAAGAGTATTTTATATAGTACATGCTATGGGGATATCATAAAAGTTCAGAAGACATTATTCATGACCTCAAGAAAACAAGGACACAACTCATTCATGTATGCTTCTATACAAAAAGAAAAATGAATTTTGATTAAATCAGGGTAAAGTTACTTAAGGAGTCATTGTAATTCAGACTCTTTTAGGGAACTTCCAAAGTAACTGCCTAAAATCAACCTATCTTTTACAATATGGTTCTTTATCAATTTTTTTTGAAAGTTCAGAAAACATAAGAAGGATTTCATGATGACCTGATTTGGGGAAATTCAAGGAGAGAGGAGTGTCAAAGATTATTCCAGTCTTATAAAGCAGGATCTGTGATGATTAAATAAAAAAAGAAAAATTGACAGAATCTTCTAGTATTTAAGAAGCTGTCTTTTAACACTTCTGAAACAGTGATGCGAAGATCATCAGACTGACAGTCAATTCATGCTTCACCTTATATTTCACTTTCACATCCAACTAATGGCCAAATTTCGCCTTTTCTATCTCTCCAGTGTTTCATGTCTCTCGCCTTCTCTCCACTTACACATACAGCCAGCGCTAGTTTAATCCCTCATCACCTCTCACCTAAACTAGTGCAACAGCCTCCTAATTGGTCTCCCTGCTTCAAGTCTCTTCAACCTATTATCCAAAGTGATTTTCCTAAAGCTTAGATCTAACCATGTGACTTCCCTACTCAATAAACTTCAATGGTTCCTTATTGCCCCTAGGATAAATTATACATTTCTTGGTTAAATTTTAAGGCCCTTTACAACTTATTACTAACTTTCCAATCTGAAAATACATTCCTCCCCTTCTTACACTCTGTGGTTCACCCCAAGGGGACTTTTTGCTATTCCTCCCCAGATACTTCATCTTCTATCTCCTCGTCCTTAACAATGGCTATTCCCTGTGTCTCTAATGTACTTTTATCTCCTCTCTGCCTCTTAGAATTCTTTATTTCTACTGGCTCCTTCCCTGAAGTCTACAAACACATGAAAGTCTCTCCCAGACTCAACAACCTGTCTTGATCCACATCCCTATGGGACAAGATCTTGCCCAAATGGGTCTTCCCTTTTTTGGCTAAAATCTAAGAGAAATTGTCTGTCTACACTAGGTGCCCACATTTCTTCTCCTCTCACTGTCCTCTAAACCCCCTGTAAGTCTAGCTTCTGACCTTTATCAATTAAATGAAACTTCTCCCTTCTAAGATCAGCCTTTTCTGAAGCCTCATGTTCTGTGAGTTCTCTGCAATCTTTGACACTGCTGACTGCCAGCTTCTTCTGGACACTCTTTCATGACTGCTCTCTCCTGGTTCACCATCTACCTGTATGATTACTCCTCCTCAGTCTCCTTTGCTGGATCTTTACTCAGAACACACTCACTGAACATACTCACTTGGGGAGCTTATCAGGTCCCATGGACACAACTATCACCTGACAGTTCCCAGGATCTGTATGTGCACTCCAATTCTCTTCTGAGCTCAAGTACCACATCATCACCAGTTATCTTTTAGATATCTATAACTAGGTATCTTGTAGATACCTCAAATTCAGCATGATAAAAACAGTACTAATTATCTTTTCCCCACATCCTTCCCTATTCTCAATTTTCCCATAACTACTACCCTGCCAGCTACCTACCTTGCAACCTTGGTGTTATCTTTGACTCATCACTTTCACTCACCCCATACATAAGACCTGTTGCCGAATCTTCTCATCTCTACCTTTATAAAATCCTCTTGTATGTGTCCTGACACCCATCCCACCCCCTACCACCGACCCCACAGAGCCACAACTCTGGCTCAGGCCTTCATTACCTAATACTTGGATCCCTTTGGTAACGGTCTAATTGGTTCCCGCTCCCCATTTCTTAAAGGCCAAGTGTGGCCGTGTAATCCTATCTTCAATAAGGCGTGCTCCATAAGCTTCAGTGTTTCCCTGTTACCTCCCAGACCAAATACAATCTTCTGTCTGGCCCATCACAGCTGGGTCCCTTCCTAGGTTTTCATGGCTCCTATGCTTTGCTCTCTTTCATGCACTCTATAATCCAGTGACCCAGGGCTGTCTGCTGTTCCTCACACACAATCTCCCGACTCCATGCCTGAAACGCTCTCCTCTCCTCACCTCTACTTTTTAGCTACCACAGCTTCCTTCAAGATTCAGCTCAAATCAAACCCTTTATAAGAGGCCTTTCCTGCCCTGCACCTTCCCAGGCTCCATCTCTTGCCAGGATCTTCCCTCTGAGATTCCCTTCCATGTATGCCATGTATGTATGTAGTTATTTATACAGTCTGCTCCACTGAGCAGAATGGTACCCCCACCCTCCCTTTTCATATCTTCAGCACACACAACAGTGCCTGGAACATAGTAAGTCCTTACCAAATGGTTTTTTATTGTTTCCTTCATAAATGGGTTTAAGCACCACCTTGTACATGAAGACGTTCCTGTTCTTCCTTCTTGCTTGAGCCCTTTTCCCAATGCCACCCCCCCAACCCCGGCAATTACCCTGTATTCTGTACATAATTTTATGTGCCCATTTGGATATAAGCTCTTTAAGTTAGAGACTGTCTTGAAGTTCTTCATAAAAACTTGTTGATTGACAAATTATATATTTCTTGAGAAAACTCCTTTCACGTACCTTAAAATTTTTCTGTGATTCGGGAGTTGGGCTTTCAAAGTCAATGAGTTTTTTTAGATCCTCCTCAATTGTTGACTTAGATGTTTGCTTTGGGGATGCCCGGAGATCCCTGGCAGAGGCACGCAACCTGGTATGGGCTATTTCATTGCCATCACTCTGGTGGCGTCTTAAAAGAAATGGAGACAGCAGAAACTAAAATCAATAACACTGAGAGTAGCATCCTAAACTAGGGGAGAAGACTGTGGAGGAGGGAGGTAGGTGAATTTTATGTAATTAAAGCAGATTTTATTTAAATAAGCACCTGTTAAAGGAATAAAATTATGTTTAAATAATTAAGCCTTTAAATACTAAAGGGATAATCACTTTAATAAATCAATATAAGAGTGGAAGTTGAATAAAAAAATGACACTAGACCCATTGGAAAAAAAATTCTGGTTATCCACCCCTCGATTATTTTCTGCATTAAAACAAATGACTCAACTTACCTTTCAATTTCTATTGTGTAAAAAGTACAAAAATATATACGTGTGTGTGTGCACATGTGCGCTCAGGGATTCCCTTTGAGGTATTCCCTTTGGTGTCTAGCTGCATGTACAGTTGCTACCTTCAGCTGAGAATAGTGCACTTAACATTTGCAAAAACAGAGTGGCCCAAGTGTTCAATAGGTATACCAGATGGCCAGTTCTTCTAAAGTAAGCGCTTTTAATCTCTGGAAAGTTAAGACTCAAATCCTAATGTCTATGCTCATTCAAGGATGAGAATCTGTGAAATGATGACATGATCAGTATGTACACAAATAATAAGTACATACATTCACCTTTGTTGCTGCCCCCCTCCCCCTTTTGTTGTTTTCTCTAAAGCCGCAGCTCTTGTCTTTCTCGTCTTCACGTTTAAAACGAACAACCAAGCAATAGAAGCAAAAAATGCTCTTACTTTCTTGTATCCATAAACCCCACAGAGTTTATTGTCCCTTCAGGTTTTTTCCATCCAATCAGGTACTTGCTAGTAGCACCCTGCCGAGGGTAGAAAGTCCTAGGACCAGAAGAGGAGGAAGAGGAGGAGGAGAAAGAAGGTGCAAGTTGCGGGGAAGTGGCAGAATGAAGCTCTTCTTTGGGTGAACTTCTGGCACTGGTGAAAACAACAGGACTGGCAGAGTGTCGTGAGCTCATGGTACTGGGAGAGAAGCGTAACAAAGACAAAATTTGACTTCAGTTTGCATGTATGCATCTTGTATAATTATTTACTAAAGCCACATTCTGTCACTGGGAACACAATGTTAAAATTACTGCTACTGGAACAAGTCTGCCATAGCTGAGGGTTGTAATCCTAAAAAAATGAACAATTTATACACTTCTAAAGGAGGTCAGTTACTGGTCTTCTTGTTCATTATTGCCTGTAATTTAAATGCCCATTGAAATAAGTGGTACCCTGGGTCCCCTTCTGTATTTTAGACTAAAACAAAAAAAATATGAGAATGTCAAAGAAACTTTTTTTTAAAAAGCCAGTTATTGAAGTTTATTATAGTCTAACCTGGAAGGATAGGTGATAGTTTGGAGTTTTCATGGATGAGTATCCATGTCTATAATGATCATGGATGAAGTAAAACAAGGAAAAGGAATAGGAGGGTGGGGATACTCTATGTCTTCTTTATGGTGACACTTAAAGTGAATTCAACTTTTGGTCTAGGTTCAGGCCTTTATATTCTCAAATGAAGGCTACTTATCATGGGATACTTTTGTTTCTAGGCTAAAACAGTATAGTGATCAGTTCCAAGGTGTGAGTTGTTTCCTACATGTAACATTTTTCCTTCACTTCATTCTTAGCTCTCATTGTCTGAACGCATCGCAGGAAAACCAACTCAAAGTGCTCTAGGTATTCTGATGGTAAACAATGTGGTGGCCGAGGAGTCTTAGGACTCAAGTTCAAATCTATCTCTGCTACTTACTACCTGTTTGAACTTGGGTGAAACATTCTCTGTGCCTCGATTTTCTTACTTTTCAAACCAGATTTATAGTTCTAAATCTTTGAACTTATGAACCACCCAAAGAGAATGGTGAAACATGCCAAAATTCCTTCTCATTATGTGTACCTACTAGGTTTCTGGCATATGGTATCTGAAAAAACAAGACTCAAACAGTATTTAAAAACTGGCCAATGAGACTTCCAATTCACTAATCCCGCCTTCTACAGGAAGTCTAACTACCTCTCATAATGCCTTTCCTTCCTTAATTATTTCCTATAATGTAGTGCCCAACTCAAATAGAAACACTAAGGACCATACACTAATAGGTTCATACCCAAGGACCTGTCAGCTGTGTATTACTGACTTACAAAACCATAGATTACCTTTATCTATGTTCCACTGTATTTTTATTACAATTTATTAATTTGCTAAATATTTCTCATTTACATTTTCATGTTATTCAGGGCTCTCCAGAGGATGCTTTTGCATCGAAAGACCACAGAGTTTTTGACACCTCTGTTGTAGTTTGTATTCATTTGTTTGTGGTCCCCCCATTAAATTATGAGCTCCTTGAGGGCAAGAGCTGTCTTCTGCCTTTCTTCATATCCTCAGCACAATGCCTAGCATATAACAGACCCTTAATAAGTGCTTAGTGACTAAGAGGAAATTTCTTTCACATAGAATTCTGAAAGATTGCAGAGAACCTCCTAATTATCAAGACCTTGTCTATACAACATCCCTCTGGATATTTCCCCCTCACAATACAGAATCCTATTGAAATTACTAGCTTGAGGAAAAACCAAAGATAGCTTAAATGAATTCTAACTTTTAAGAGGTTCAGGGGGTCAAAACCTATGTTTAGATTGCCCATGTTCTTTGCTATTCTCCTCTCCCACTGCTTGTTCATCATCATTTCCACTAATACAGTCAGTGAATTAAGGTAGAGGAGGAGAAACTCAAATCAACTAATGGCCCCAGGAAAAGATTCAGAAGAGGTTAAAGAGAAGAAATAGAACTAGTAAAGATGAATTTTTTTTTTGGAAGGAGTGTTAGCTGTGCTAATTCAAACTTTACCTAGATTAATTTTGACAACAAAGAGCCTTTATAATAATAATCAAAACCCATGTGCTATCTGCAGACTATGAAGATGGCAAAGCTTGCTTCATTCTTGTAATTGCTGAGAAGTAATTGGGCTAAAACTTGGCAAAAGATAAAGCACTTGGATGATGATCAGGATAAACAAAAAGAAAAGTGAATTTCCATCACTGTCATTTAGTCTGCTTCAAAAGTGACAGGCCAAACCTAGTTTCTCCCTTCTAATGTGATCCTCTTTTAAAAACATGTTTCCCTCTTACCAAGCACATAGAAAACATTCAGCTGAGGGCTACATAACCAAAAAAGAAATAAGCTAACTTTTGTACAAGATGATATCCATGCCTCACTGATTGGCTTTTAAAATGAGAACAGAGAAATCAAATTTTGTTCAATAAATAATTGAAACACCTAGAAAAATCAGGTCTATATGAAAGCTAGTTAAAGTTAAAAAAGAAAAAGTAGGGGAGATGAAATTCCAAAGAGGGAAGAAGCAGAGAAAGATAGAAACAGAAAACAACATGCAGAGGAGATAAACTGAAAGGGAGAGGCAGAGGAGTGAAAAGAGATGCCAAGAGGGACAGAGAAGACACACAGAACTTATATGGAGGAAAATGGATGCACTGTCAATCACAGCTTACTAAGAGAGAAAAACACAGACATACAGAGTAAAACAGAAACACACAATAACGCAGAGACATACGTACACACAGATGTTAATGGAGCAAATAATTTTGTGTCCTTTGGTGTTATTTTAAAGTTATTTTATACCTCTGTAACAATAATAGCAGCTTGCATTTTACACAAGGTGTTATAACCCATAAAGCATTTTATATAGAAGTACAGATACTTGCTCTGAGATCCAGAAAAAAATTAAATTGAGGTCCCTTACTCCTGTGTTAGGAGTGTTACAGAAATGAGTTTACAACCTTGATTCATGGGATTAGTTTGAAGTAACAGGGTATAATGGACAAAGTTAGCAAGTCTTCGGTTCAAGTACTGCTTCAGATCCACACTAGAATGCGCGTCATGGCCATGTCCCAGGCAAGGAAGATGTGGCATTCAGGTCTCATTTCTAATGCGTACTAGATTGTGTGACTCTGGGCAAGTCATTCAACCTCTCAGTGTTAAGTGCCCTAGGTAACTTACAAAGATTATAAATTCCTGACCTGCATTAGTAGAAGTTTTCATACTAGGGGTTCCTTAAACTGAGGAAATCATACATTCAGACTCAAATCAGTAATTCTAATAAGGGGAAGGAAAGGGACATGCCACTGTGCTAAGGACTTTTTAGAAATATCTTCTCATTTGATCTTCACAACAACCCTGTGAAGCAGGTGCTGTTACTATTCCCATTTTCAAATGGGGAAACTGAGGCAAACAGAAGTTAAGTGACTTGCCCAGGGTCACACAGCCATTAAGCGTCTGAGGCCAGATTTGAAGCCAAGTCTTCCTGACTCCAGGCCCATGCTCTATCTCCTGAGCCATCTGCTGTTTATAATTAATGAATCATTCATTAGTTATTACAAATATATCTGATGAGGCCCGAGAGTAATGGTTGCAATAAGGGAGAATAATGAAAATGGTTCTTCCATCATTTAGGTTAATTCATAAACTGGGGTGAGGATAAAGTCTCACGCAAGTTCACAGTAGAAAATAAAGGAACAAATCTATACTGTTTAAACTGGTCTTTTCATGCTATTTATTATCAAAAAATGATTATACAAGGGAAACGTTTATCCTTGAATAGAGATTTTAATACATAAAACTGTTGGCTGAAACTGATTCAAAGTGTGAAATGCAAACCATATAATGGCAACACACACTCTTCACAAATAACTATGCAGTCAAAACTATGCCTTTCAAGTGAACAATAAATAGTGATGGGAACCGAATATGTAATTTCAAAGGTACGTGGAATTCCCAGGTAAGAAAACTCTTCTACCAATAGTGTACGACAGCTTTTTCAAGAATAGCCTAGGACACGGAGAGGTTGAGTGATTTACCCAAGGTCACACAAGCCAGGATGCATTAGAGATAAGACCTGAACCCAGGTCATCCTTGGCCTCTAGTCCACTGCAATATCAGCTAGGAATTGACATGAACAATAAGATTTACAAATAGGATTAGAAACAAAAACCAAATTCGATTTTCCAATATTTCTTTCCTCTTTATGTTGGGGCAGACTGACAGTGCAGTGGATAAAGCTCCCAGGATCTGAGTTCAAATCCCATCTCAGACATTTACTAGTTGTGTGTTGCTGGGCAAGTTACTTAATCTCTGTTTGCCTTAGTTTCCTCATCTGTAAAATGGGGATAATAATAGTACCTACCTCCAAGGATTGTTGTGAGGATCAAATGAGATAATAATTGCAAAGCGCTTAGAACACTACCTGACACACAGTAAGCTCTATATAAATGTTAGTTATCATTAGTTAGTGCAGGAAAACTGTTGGGGGTGTAAGCTCAGTTCCATGTGGACAGTCTCGGGCAGGTAAAAGGTGAGGACTTCTAAACCTTAGAGTTTTCATGAGGCCCCCCAGGGAACAGCGGGGAATTGAGGTGTGAGACCGGGCTATCTCGTGCATTTCCACCTCTTCCCCATGGGAAACTTGCCGGGGAGAGCATCCCTGCCCTTGAGATAAATCCATGGTCTGAGCACACCTATTGTTGTCTAACAGACACGGTATTCAGGTGAAAACTATGCGGCGGGAGAGCTTAAGTAGGGTCAGGAAAGCCTGAAGGCGCTCTTAGCGCTGAGGGGCCCTTAGAGGACAGAAGGCCCCTCTTCCCTCTCTCCTCTCTTCCCTCTCCCCTCTTCCACTTCCATTCTCTTACAGTAAGATCTTTGCCTCCTTGGGAAGAGGATTTCTCTCTCCTGAGGAAGAATTCCCCCTGCACATGTAACCAAGACCCTGAATAAAGCCTAACCCTTGTTCGACTCTGGAAAGTCTCTTCTCTCATATGTTTATCCGGTTTGTCCAGCCGAAGACCTGCGATAGGTAAGGTAAGACTCGGGTAGCCCTTAGGCCTCTAGGCCTGACAGAAAACACCTGGGCTTCATCTCCTGATTAGGCATGGGACGGATAAGTTTAAGACAGACTGCATATTATTACAAATTTCTTAGGAGGGGGAGACTCACAACTAGCCACCTGTCCAACACGTGCAGCAAAATCTAGGAACAGGCTAAATGCTGGGATAACACAAGTTGCACAGACAAATAATCCTCCAGGTGATGGAGAATGTAAAAGACGCTAACTAGGTAATATTCCCAATATGTTCAGCACACATCGGCCTTTGAACATAGTTTTGTGGCTGACTGACGGCCACAATTTAAGAGAGACTTGAAGAGTGTTCCAAGGCCAGTCACTGAGATTAAAAGGTTAGAGAAGAAAAATCTATTACAGGGATCAAGGTCTCTAAGTTCCTTTCAGAGCACAGATCAAGCCCTTCTTATCTCTGTAACCTCAGGATCTAACAAAGTACATCAAACAGAGCAGGGATTTAATAAATAAATAAAATTGAATTTATATAAAAATTTTGAGTAACTGCAACAAACAAGAGAAAAAAACTCCTTGAGAGCAGTACAATCTTTACAAGTACTTGGTAGTAAGCTGAAGAAAAAACCAGCCTATGTGTTTTGAAGAGAAGTCTTAGTAAGCACACATAAAGCAGTCATTAAAGGGAGCACAAACTAAACATAAATCAACAATGAGCTATTATTTTAAAAAGATGGCACTGGAGTGTAAGAAGAACACTGTGAGTATGCCGACACAGTCAATAATCTTATTAGAATACCATATTTGAATTCGGTTTATATAAAGCATTTAAGAAATCTGGAGAACCCAAAGGTCATAAGCAAAAAAGTGGGGTTACAAGAAGAGAAAATCAGAACAGAGGGAGGCCAGCCTAAACTTGAGATAGTTAAAAGGTAACTGTTTTCTTCAAATGTATTAATGATTAGTAAAGATGGGGAGTTTTATGCCGTTTGTCTACTTCCAAGACTATGTAAAGGGAAATGGGCAAATTGTGGCAGAAGAGATTTAATTTAGATGTAAGAAAGAACTTCTTGAATTTCACACTGATTAAATATTGGAAGAAGCTATGTGTCAAGGGAAGTGATAGAACATTTCCTGCTGGAAGCCTTTTCAAAAAACAAAAAAAATAAAAATAAAATAATTTTTTTTGCATGTTCTGAGCTGGGCAATTTAGGTGCTTTTAGAAGAAGCAGGTGGCTAAACAAAATTATTTCACTTTCTTAAATGAAGATCAAACAAAAGGAAAATATTTCAACTGTTGCAGGAGTAATTCAGGTTAGAAATGGAAGAATATTTCCTGATAATGACTAATTATATGCTGAAATTAATTACCAAGGAAGGTGTGGAGTTTCATTCCTTGGAGATTTTTTTAAAAACCTCCTAAGATAAATCCTCATCTCTATATTATTTTTGGTCCTATCCAATGAACTAAGTGACCCCTGTTCTCATGTCCAGTTTTCTGACTTCATGATACTTGTAGAATGTGGTGCCTTCAGCAGTAAATCATTTAGCTAGATTAACTAGACTGGTAAGAAATCATTCATTGACTTTTTGTTGAATGATGGAAATAATTCAGTTTAATTGTGTGATTTGAAGAGGGATCATTTTTTTAAAATACCTACTTGCAATTTTAACCACCAAAATTCTGTTTTTTTTACTGTATTTGTACTTGGTTAGGCATCATTAATTAGAAAGTCCACTAAAACAATCACCCAACTCCACGTCCAAGGCTGAAGAGAAGGAAAGAAAGAAGAGAAGGTGGGAGTGAATTTATTAAACATCTACTATATGCCAGACAATAAACGAAGTGTTTTACAGAAGTTTACCTCATCTAATTCTCACAATCCTGAGGTAGGTGCTATTATTATCCTCCCTCTGCAGCTGAGGAAACTAGAGATTTGGGGGCTGGATCATCTATAGCTGTGATTATATATCAAGGTAAACCAAATGCTTGGATGTTTCCTTTGTATAAGAGAAGGAAAAGTTTTAGGGGTTTTTTTGAGGGAGGAGGTAAGGCAACTGGGATTAAGTGACTTGCCCAAGATCACATAACTAGAAAGTGTTAAGTATCTGAGTCCGCATTTGAACTTAGGTCCTCTTAACTCCAGGGCCAGTGCTCTAGTCACTGTACCACCCAGCTACTCTTGAGAAGCAAAAGTTTTAATAAATATTTAAAATAATATACCTGCTCAATTGCAAGCTTTAAAATAGATTTTATATTTCTACACACTTAAAAGTCAGAAATAAATTATAGATTCTTCTCCAATAAAAATAAGGTAGTTTCACTGAAATTTATAGAAAAAAAGTTGGTACAGATGAAGAGGACTTAACATTCTCAGCAAGGAAGAAATGCTGAGCATATTATTGGTTGGATGTATTCCTGAGAAAATCACTGTGAGCCACTGAATCTCTGGTAGACATCTTTCCTCCTTTTCTCAGCCAAAACTAGAAAAAGCTGTTTACCCTCAAGACTTCCATGTCCTCTGCCCACACTCCTCAAGCCTCTGCAACCTTGCTTCCAACCTCTTTGAAGTTGGAAAATGATCTGTGAGGTTACCAATGATCTCTTAATGACAAAATCTAGAAGGCATATAGTAGATATTTAATAAATTCCCTCCCGTCTTCTTTCCTTTCTATGAGGTTATAATGTTTGATCAGTACAATTCAGTGCCCAATAGTGGTGGGCAGGGGGAGTGGGAGGGCAGGAGCACTCTTCTCAGTTTGTATGGGTGGCTGTCCTTGGTATTGTTTGGTTGGACTACGGTTATTTAACACTGATAGTGAAAGCCTTCTGTCAACATGGAAAAGCATCATGCTGAAGGCAAGGTCAGAGCTCAAAAAAGGAGTAGTTCCTCAAGAAATGACAAATTGTAACAGGAAGGAGCCACACCCTAAGAGGTCAATCTCTTATCCTGACCATTAACCAGTATTTTGAAGAACTTATATATTAAAATTCAAAAATGAGATAGTCAATGAAACTGAATAATACCAATGGGTATTAGATTCCTACATCTCACTGAAAATGGCTTTTTTAAAGAAGTCCCAACAAAACCAAACACCCACAATAACATGACTTTATCTAGCTAAAAAAGTTTAAGAATTAATAGGCTGACTTCAAAAAAAATAATTCTGGGAAGTTATTAGTGCTTATGGTTTCTCTTAATGACACTCAGAAATAACAAATACTATGTAATTACCAACCTACTTTAATGCAGTCCTCATAGGATGCCACAAAAAACCTGCAGTATCATCAATAGGGATAGTGGAAAGGAACAGATCCTAGCCAGAAATACTGCAGCAGAATTTAATCACTATAATTTACTTTTTGTCACCGATTCTCAGGTACAAGCTCTTTCACGCATTGTCAAGTGATCTCCACATTAATTATTGTTCCTGTCTTCTGAGGACACAAACACTCTAATTTGCAGTGATTTTAGCTCTTCCTGCAATGTTCATTTGGTTACCAAGTTCTTTTCTTCTAGCAGAGAATAGTTGTTAAATCTCTCATTTTACAGATCTTTTTCCTTACACCAACCCATCCAAATCACAAAAGCATTCAAGTTATCAAAGTCCTGAAACTAATGTTTTTTAATATATCAGTTAGGATGTTAGGGGTGAAGGAGCAGGTCTTGCCATTGTCTCCACAAAATTTGGGCCCTAAAGCCTCACATAACTGTTATTTTTCCAAACATTTAAATTACTTCAAATTCAACAACTTATACCTATACAGCTAATATAAATCAGAATGTTAGATAATATATGGTGAATTCAGCACCATGCAGGCATCCAATCAAAATAAAAGTCAAGACATTTATCTTTTCAGTGGGATTTATCCTGGAGTCGGTTTATAGAAGTAATTCAATCAACACTGAATGGCCTAATCCTGACGTGTTTTGGGTACAAAGAAGTAGCTGATTTCATTCAAACCTTGACCTAGGAACCGGACCTGTGATCTCAGTAGTATAAGATGTTCCCAGTATAGAATTTCTTCTACCAATGCAGATGGGCACCTGCTATGTCATTTATGGTCTTAGAAAACTGCCTAGGGTAATGAGAAGTTAAATGATTGTCCAGGATCATACATACAGCCTACAGGTATCAAGGCCAGATCATTATCCACTATGCTATTCTGCCTCTCAACTTATCACATATTATGGTATTTAAATTAGGAAAAATCCCTGAAAATTTGGGAAAGAGACCTGTCTCCAAAATGTAACATAATTCTTGAAAAAAAAAGTGCAGACCTTTAAGACAAAGAATTGAAAGGAAAACCAAAGAAATAGAGGATAAAGACAACCTTTTGAACTACAGAGAAAATAACCTCATTTTTAAATATATTCTATGACTGTATACAACTTATGAAGACTGGGAAAGCCAAACTGATGCTTAAGTTGTGAAGCTATCCGTTAATTGTTTTTCTCCTTCTGAAGGAACAGGATGCCTTGATGATGCCCCCATTAATCATGCTCTCTAACAGGTACCTTGAAAAGACTGAGAGATTTGGAAGATCTGGTTTACACTCCACCTCTGAAGACACTGCCTAGATCTCAGATTTCCTCATGTGGAAAACAAGTGTGTCAGACTAGACAGCCTCTGAAGTCCCTTCCAGCCATAGATTTAAGAACCTATCCCTACACTTCCTAAATCCATGATTTTACTGAGCAGATGGAGAAAGTGATTACTTCTATACTGGCCCAAAGGAAAAGTAAATGATTAAACTTACCTAGTGAGTCTAGTGAACTAGTGTAGGATGAGAACAGATGGCTTTGTACTTAATACCAGATAGAACATGACTAAGCCTCACTTAGTAAGCTCTTTCCTTTTGTGAGGATAGATGAAGACATGAGAGGTGAGAAAAGAACTTGATTACAGAATGAAAGTACAGGGTGGTCATTCTGCTTCTCTGAAGGAGGAGGGAACCATGGCTGTGTATAATAATGCATGCCAATTTTCTGGTGTTAGTTTTGGAGAATTCTATTCCATTCCTCCTCTTTATTATATAAGTGAAGGCTCTCTGGGAGGGATGAAAGGAAGAAAAATTATCTATCAAATGGGAAATGGAAGTGATGTGAAAACAAAAAGTATCATTTCTCTTAAAAAAGAAAGTGAAGAGTGAAAAAGAGAAACCAGTACTAAGATGAACAGTTCTACAAAGAGAATGACAGAATGGATAACTCATAATAATGGGTAAGGTCTTAATCTTTAGTTTCTGGCTGAAAGTCAAGGGAAGAAAAAAAAAGTGGCTTTCTTCAATTTTATTAGGGAATATAGACTTTTTTAGTCTGAAAAGCATATGCGTGGACATTTCTACTGTTTGCGTCTTTTTTCCTGTCTAGAGCTATGACTTCATTAGTGTGCAGAACCCACAGGGATGAAACTCTCTTCTGGGATTTCTAATCTTAGATTCTGGAATTCATAATCTCCATACCTGGAGACAGAGAGGGTAAGTGACTTGTCTAGAGCTACACGGAGAGCTTACTCTCTCTCTCTCTAAATTACTTAATCTGTTCTGTTGGATCCTTCCTCCATTCTTGTGAGATTAAGCTGAAAAAACTATTTTGTATAACATCACCCCTTCCCTTTAAAATTTGGTGGGTTTTTTTTTCCCTGAAAAGGTTTGCAAATATGAGATTGTTCTATTTTGCATTGTCTATTATCAAATGATATGCAAAATTACTGCCTTTTCTCTGAGATTCTTTAAAAGTACCCAGTAGCTTGAAATAATGAGCACCTTAGGAAAGAAAAATAAAACATAATTCAAATACAATTTTAAAAAGGATAGATGTGTAAGAATTCTCTAGTTTTAAAATGTATTATGATTACAGGACTACCCATCAAGTATTTTATGATCTGATCGACAAAGCATTAAGTGCTCAATAATATTCTTCACTAATTGAATACTTCTTTTAAAATTCTGCAGAACTGAATGAAGTAGGTGGTTTCCTTCAACTTTTTTGAACACTTGGTAGACTATGGAAGAAGGAGATGCTAGATGGAGGACTGGAAATGAAATGGTATTTGGAGAGGATTGTTACCTTGTGTGAGAAGCAGCATCATTAATACTAAAAGTACTGTTCTCCCTTGTTAAAGGATTTGAGGTGGGTTGGCTCTTGCTATGGATATCCAGGCTCAGTGAAGACTCTGTTTTCCGGTCTATTCCATGACTTTCTTTTTCTAAGGTCCTATCTGCCATGGAGACAACTTCACTGGAGCTGTGCCACAGTGGTGCCACCTTTTCCTTTCCAGGTCCTGAGCGAGGGGATGATGTGGCAGCCCCCAGAGATGCTGTGCTGCCATGGCTGGGGCCGTATGAAGTGGTATCTATGCCACTATCCGCAGAGGTGCCTTGAAGATAGTTGTAGCTATTGAGCTCCGACTCTGTGCGATCACCTTCATACCACTTCTCATCACTGTGAGCACTCGATGCATTGCTGGAGAGAGTATTGCTGCTGGAGTGGCTTGAGTAATGACTATCAGACTGAAAAGATAAAGTCAGGCCTTTACTCCATGTCTACAAGGAAAACATAGGTAAAGAAACATGGCACTACTGGAAGTCTTTATAAATTCTCAATGAAGCAGGGCGATTTTGATGCATCAAGGACACTGGAAAATCAAAACTGGAGAGATGGTACCTCAAAATATCCCCACAATTCAAGCCTATGGAGAGTGTGTGTGTGTGTGTGTGTGTGTGTCTTTTTAAGAACATTTTCCCTTACTTGTTAGGAATTCACATGAAAAGAAAGCATGTCTTTAAAAAGTCTTAAGCACCTCATTTAATCTTAAAAATAGAAAGGGGATGCCATTTCTAAAGGACTTGTCATTTGGAAGAATTCATTATTCCAGAAGGCCTGATTACTCATAGTAACCTGAATAACAGAACAGATGTAAGACTGACTCCCAAATAAATTTCACTTTCCATCATCCCTCAACTCCCCCATATTTAGGAAGCACTTTCCTGGGAGTGACACCTTCCCATTTGATGATTTTTACTCATAGGAGCATGTCCTAGGCAATGGCTATGTTGTTTAAAAGGGGCATTTTCTAGAATCCATAGAAAATCATTTAATTCATTATCTAGAGAAAAGGAGAAAGAAGAAATGAGATTCAAAACACACAAGCAATTAAAACAGTGTTTCAATTAAGATAGGTTTCTGCTTTTTGGTGGAGATGAAAAGTAGGCTGAGGAGAGAAGGAAACATGCATACATTATATTTGTTTAAAGAAGGACACAATACATTATTCACTTGGCTGATGTCACAGGGAAGGCATTTCCTTAAGGAAAAGATCTATCTTCCAGAGAGAATTGGTGCTGATTTAAACCACCACAAATATCACTAATATGCATTTTTACTCCAGGGTGATGTGCCTTTATGAAAAGAAACTGAAATCCATTCAGACTAAAGTGTAAATAACTGGTAACTGCTTCTCTTTTCAGCAGCACTGGCAGTGGTAAAGCTGGGATTTGAACACAAGTCTTTTCATTTCAAATCCAGAGCTCTTTCCACTGTACAAAGTTCATACAATGGCCTTAAGAGATTAACTACTTAGATAAAAGTCACATTCAAATAATGGAGAAGTGCCTATCCTTTTTTTAAAGAACTTCCCAAAATACTTTGAACATCCTGGGTATTTCACAAATGTTAATGACTAACAATGTATCTAAGTTCCCACTAAAATATGAAAATGTATCTTGTTCTAAGACTTATAGGAGTAGGAATAACTGAAATAAATTTTTTTAATAGTAGACCTCTTTGCAAATCTCATAAGCTAAAACTTCGGAAATTAACAACTTTAAATATATGAATTCATAATGAATACTCAACTGTAATCAACATTCCCACAGATCCTTTGTTTATTCTAAATGTTTTCCTAAATCACCTATTCAACTGGCTGGAATATATTTCCATGAATACATTTACTGTTAGACTTCACTAAGGCTTCAGAATACTGAAAAGGTAACAAGAGGCCTGCTTTGATGTTTCTTTTACATTCCAACAAAGAAATACTATCTTGAGCTGATTCTGCAATAACATTTCTGAAAGGTATTGAGTCTCTGAGTTATATAAAGCTATCCCTGGTTAGGAGGTAAAACATTTCAAGGACTTTTATTGTTTCTTAAGTTAACTTACATGCCCTTGTTTGTTTGGTGATAAATGAACAACTGGATCCTGCCGCATTAATCTCCCACTAGGACTCTCTCGGAAAGATGGCAACACCTTTGATACAGCTGGGAGATGGCATGTTGGCTCTGGAATATAACACATGATATTAGGTGCAAGCACAAGATAAAGGCAAGAACATGGGTAACAAATGAAGACGGCTTGGCATTGCATCTCTCAGTTCACTGATCAGCAAACTTGGAACTTCAGCAATAAAGCTTACTGAGAGTTGACATGATAGACAGCATGTCAGAAACTGAGTGGTTGATGGATAAAGCTTGCAGCTGGTGACAGTGTGTCACATCAGACACAGTAGCATAGCCAAGTACCACCAAACCAAAAAAGAAAAAAAGAAAGAAAAAAAAGAAAAAGGCCATGAGCAACAGGGCAAAGTTTGTAATCCACTTTTATTTTGGGGGGTATATTTAGAATATATGGGTTGGATTTATGAAAATAATTGTGACATTTGGCTAACCTAGCTTGAACTACATTACCTGGACAGGCATGGATGCAGTTACATATTACTTACCATGGTACTTTGGAAATATTTTACCTGTATATTCATGCTGCTCGAGGACAAAAGAATTGAAATCCTGAGGTCCTCTATAACTGTAAGCTAGGCACAACAGAAAAGACACATAGCAACTAGTTTACTTCAAACATCGGCTTCCTTTTGAACTCCAAGCTGGTATTAAAGTGGGGTTCCAAAGGTAAAAGAGCAATTGTTTATCAGTACTCTCTTTACTAAAATATTGCCCCAAAATGGTACAAATAATACAGAACTCTTCCTGAAGGATGAAGGCACCTTGCAATCTACTCTCTTCACTGCTCTTCTTAACCATTTCTGAAAGACAATTTGCCTAAAAATTGTTACCCCAAAAACCCTAGCCTATGGATGGGTCCAGCCAAGCATGGATGATCACCTTCTTTCTGCTATTAAGACTGGCAAGAGGAGTTTATAGCCTCTGATTTCTTTCTCAGAAGCACATATTCACATACAGAGAAAGATGGGGCAGATAGGAAAATCTCCCGGATACTGTGAATTAGTGAAGTGTGGGTTGTTAGAGAATGTTGTTCTTACAAAATTGGTCCCATACCTAAGTACGGATGAGGGAAAAATATACTTCATTATGTAGCTATTACTTCTAAACCCTCCAGATTATTATTTCTACTTTTCAAGTCCCTATGTTCCCTTTGAGGACAACAGGTGACTGCTTATATGCCATGAACAAAATAGCTCTTAGACATCTCAACAACTCTCTTTTAAGTTGCAAGCCCAAAGAAAATGCTGAGTTTTGGAATGAAGAGAGGAAGTCACTTGTATGTATCTCCTCAAATTGCAGTGAAAAATGCTCTTTCTTATAGATTTTGGGATAGATTTCTAAAAAATGTGTGAAAATGCAGTTTACTAAAAGGAATGAACAGATTACCAAAGCCATTCAATAGCATTAACTTTAAGGTCTGATGTGTCAAGTAAAGCTATGGCACTGAATTAAAAGGGACATGCGGAAAAAAGACCAAGTCTAAGTTTATGTGAAAGAATAAATATAAATCGATGAGGCATCTCATCATGATTCTTCTTAATTTCAAGATACATGCGCCATCTCTCCCTCCTTACTTCCACCCTCCCTTGATTTTGTATGTGTAAGAATTAGGCTTTTATGGCACAAAAGTGTCTGGTCTGGCAGCAACTTTGCTCAAAGACTGAACATACCCCCCAGAAGCTGCAAAAATAATGCTTAACAAGGGATCAGCTTCATTCGTATCATGCCATCACAACAGTATCAAAACATATGTGATTAAACTCAGTCTGTCCAAAGGAGAATTTCAGATCTGTACAATCTAAGGTTTGGTTTTTTTTTAAATTAAAAGGGGGGTAGAAATGGGGGTGGGGGAGAGAGTGGAGAATGACAGATGGCTTTAATAACAAGGCACAGCACACTAAGTTTTTGAAGTTACTGGAATAACGCATATCTTCAGAACCTGAGAATTACATTTCACTTCATAAACTCCTGTCTTTGTGAAATATTCTCCCCCACTCCTGCTCCCATCCCATCCTTCATTATGTGTTAACACAATTATGTGAATACAGTAAGATACAGAATAGTAACAGGAGCTGCCTTTGAGTAATAATAAAACTGAGTCTTCAGCTTACAAAAAATTAAGCTTCCTTTAGTACTGAAATTTCTTTATATCACATCCCAAATTGATGGTGACTCTGCCATTACTGTTGATGGAGACAGGAAAGGAAAATCTAGCAGCCCAGACCCATGCCAGTTCTGGTAAAAGAACTTCACAGAAATACTTGATGAGGTAAAAATAATAATAAAATCAATTAAATTCGTGGCAAAAATCTCACCAGTCCCAACTTGTGTCATTAAGTCATTGCGAAGTAACTATGATGTAGAGAAGGGAAAAAACAATATGAAAATTCCATATGAGAGTTTAATGAGGCAAAGTTGTTGTACCCAGCTGTTTAACGCTACTAACACATTTTCTTAGTCACAGCTTAATTGCAGAGTTATAAAAATGTACAATGGTAGAAAAAGTGTCTAATCAAGCTAGAAATTTATTTAATTATTTAAATCTTCTCTGGATTTTTTTTCTATTTTGTACTAGGATTTCTTAAAAATCAAAAAGAAAATCTATAGGTCTAATATACACATATGACACAAATGGCACCCTTTGGAAAGGTGCACAATGAAACGTTAAATTAAGCAAAAACTAAAACAAAATGGGGAAAAATGGCTTATATACATGTTGCTGACTGTGGTGACTATTGTCGGTACTAAAGAAGCTGATAACTTACTAGTCTGTCTGTATCCTAAGAGCAGAGGGTCTCAAGCAAAGATAGTCTTTAAATCCTTTGTGTTTCATTCATTGCTCTCCAGGAATTGTATCTGGGACAGTCTCCCAGACATCTGATTCTACCTCACTTTCCTTAATAAGTTAGACTTCTATTAAAAGGGAGACAGAGCTTTTATTTCATTTTTTAAAGTCATCTCCTGGATGCCAGTCACCTTTGGTGACTTTCACCTTGTGGTAAAAATAATTTCCTTTCTGTAGAAATGAATGACTTACCCATCTGGTCAGCAATGCTCTCCTCACTTCTCTGCCAGCTGGGCGTGGCCTTCCCACTGCCACTGATATCTGTCTGAGTGTTCTGACGATCAATGGAGGCTGGGGATCTGCGGCTCATCCCAAACCTAGGATAATTCCCCGGAACAAAAGCAAAGATTTCAATAGCATTCTACATAAAGAGAAGATGGTTATGATGCGACATCTTGATAAAAATGAAATTATAAGTGTAAAACATATCTGTAACTATGTATGTTAGACTACTGCTCTGTAGATATGTAAATACGACATGCTAGTACCATCACCAATAGACAATAACCATTTACTACCATGACCTCTAATTTTATGCTAAAAGATAAAAGTTAAACAACTGGTTAGGCCTGCTTTTCAAAGCCATCAGAATAAAATTATGGAAGGCTGAATATCTGAAATATAAGCAACTAAGTGGCACAGAGGAGAGAGTGTGGGATTTGAAGTCAGGAAGATGTGAGTGTGGTTCCTGCAGAGGGCACTTACTAGCTGCGTAACCCTGGGAAAAGTTGGCTCCTTTCAGCATGAGTATTCTCAGCTATGAATGAGGATAATGGCACCTGCCCAAATGAGTTGTGTGGATCAAATGAGGAAAATTACCTAAAGAGGTATGCAAACCTTAAAGTGTTTTATAAATGCTAGCTATCATCGTCATCATCATCATCATCATCATCATCATCATCATTCTATATCTTCTAGTGGATGCTTAGCTTAGGTCTGAGGTAATCTAATATTTACATGACTAATGGCCTTCTTTCAATGTATGTTGCAATTTTAATTTGTTTTAAATTGACTTAAGCGAGTCCTTAAAATGATAGGTATGCCACGGGGTAGGAAGACATTGAAAGCCAACTTATGTTTCAAGCTAGAACTTAAAAGAACTGTTTTCCTAATGGTTTCAAGGGCATGCCATGAATAAGTATAAGATTATGAGTTGTCTATTTGCAACTGGGCAGGTTTTCTACCTATAGCTCATTATATATTGGGACAAATGAATCTACAAGGTAGCAATAACTGGTAAATTAATGAATTAAAGTACTGCTGACTTTTCCCATGTGAAAGATAATGATATATTCAAATAAAGCTTTATTTTTCTATTAAAATAGCAACAGAGAAAACTTTCAGATAAGCTTTAATCCTTCCTATGAAATGGAAGAATATAAAATCCAAACATGTTTGTGGAAATGTACAGATTTACTTGTATTTGACTAATGACTTTAATGAAAGAAGTCCATCTCCTTTAAAAGAAACACATTAGAAATCTAAATAAGCACAAAAAAACCCTCTAATTAATGAATCCACTAATTGCTTTTTATGCAAGAAGAATCTTCAACAGCATCAAAGCTTTTGCTTGCTTAATATTTTCTTACAGAGGATAGTGCATTTCCAATATCGTGCCCACCATCACAGATTTAGGACCAGAAGGGACTTTTGGGATTTCTAATCCAAAAGTTCTTACTGTGGGATTTATGAATTTTTTAAAAAATAGATTTCGACAATCAATCATTTTCAATTTAATTGGTTTCATCTATAATCCTCTATCGTTAATTTTATGCACTAAAAATGCTACTTTTTTCATAGTCTTCTGACAACTTATTCCTCTCTTTATGATCCAGATAGCCTGGTCACTTTGATTTGCACAAGACACTCTATCTCCTGACTCTAGACATTTTCAGAGGATTCTCTCCCTGCTTATCTCTTATCTCCTAGCTTTCCTACCTTTTTTTTTTTTTTAATTTCTCAGTTAAAATTCCACCCCCATGAGAAGCCTTTCCTCATCTTCCGTAATACTAGTAGTGTCTTCCCTCCAAGCCTGGCTCCAATTTATCCTGTCCACATCTTGTGTGTTTGTAGTTGTTTGTATGTTCTCTCCCCCATTAGACCATGAGCTCTTTAAGAACAAGGGACCATTTTTTTTTGACTCTCTTTATATCTCAAGTGTTTAGTATGCTGCCTAGATGTGCTAAGTAGACACCTATTAAATACTTGTTGATTAGACATGATTCTAAGAAGGGAAACTAAGGCTTCTCCAGACTGTCAAAGTTGTCCATAAACAAAGAACTCCTCTTCTACTTTAACTCCAGACAAGTTGAGTGTCTTGCCTTAGGATAACATATATAGTAAGTGGCAAAGGAAGGACTTGAACTTTCCCATTACACTATACTAGGTACAACAGATAATGTGGTAACTTGCATTGATCCAAAAGTCTTCTGTAAGTTTAAGGAAAGTGTTCATGCTAACAAAGGATTGTTTTGCCATCACCTCCTCGAATAAAACACATCCAGCTCTGAAACTGTCAACTATACCAAGATTAGGCAGCATTCAAAATTTACATTTTGAATTAAGTCACAAATGAAGATTATTTAATTTTCCATTGGTTAATTGATTCAAATTTTTGTATGTGACTTGATTTGAAATGCAAATTTTGGCACCTAAAGAAGAAAGAGTTAAACATAGTATAATTTTACTTTTACTTTCTAACAGCATTTCATGAATTCTAGCAGCAAATGATTGTTCCTGAAAGTTGTAGATTTAAAGAATCTAAATCTAGGTATAGATTCTCTTGTCTCCTACGAGGGTTCTTAACCTCTTTTGTGTCATGAACCCCTTTAGAAGTCTGATGAAGTATATGGATGTATTTTCAGAATAAGGATTTTAAATTTGTAAGTCAAAGTCTTAGACTTTTGGGATACCTTGTATACAGAATTGCAAATAAACGCAATTAAATTGAAATATAGTTATAAAAAAAGTTAATGAACCTCCTGTTAAGAACCTTGCCCTGTACTGTTTTAAATAGCACTCTAAGCAAAAAGAGTAGCTTTCTCTAAATTTTATTTTAATAAACATGCTCAAATTTGATTTTACATTGCTATACCACTATTATTTGAAGAGCTAAAAGAATCATATCATTCTGAATATTTTCAATATCCCTGTTAAAAATATAGGACTGGAAGGTGAATCAGCAGAGTCAGAAAGTTACAAAAAAAAAAAATTAGTCTTCTGATTCTTAAAGTATATATTTACTGGATCATACCATAGGCTGATATTGATCCTAATTTGTATGTACTTTTGGTTGCTTTCAAAGTAGTGGTGAGGAATCCTATACAGATTCTGGTTCAATGTTCCTGCTGCCCTTTCTTCTCTGTATGCCTCTCTTTTAGATTCTTCTATACTCCACTCTCCTGATACAGGTCAAGATGCTTCTTTGCCTCTGCCAATAACACTAGCTGAAGACTAGAAAGCAATTTTAAGGATTATGAAATCGTAGGAAAGAAGTAAAATAAAACAAAAGAACTGGCAGTATTTGAAGACAAGTAGAGTTAGATTTGATCATAAGGAAATACTTTCTAAGAATTGTGTGTGTTAATCCTTTGTTGCCAAAGAAGACCATGCCTTCAGAGAAACAATGACATGACTTGAACTTGACTTTGTTTTGAGTGAGGGAGGGCTGTGCAGGTCACCAGTCTCACTTCTCCTCCACAGCCATCTGAATCCAGTGACCAGATATTCATCAGGATGACTGGAGATGACCCAGCATGAGGCAATTGGGGTTAAGTGACTTGCCCAAGATCACACAGCTAGTGAATGTCAAGTGTCTGAGGTGAGATCTGAACTCAGGTCGTCCTGACTCCTGCACTGGTGCTATATCCACTGCACCACCTAGCTGTCCTTACTTTCTAAGAATTAGGGCCATCTCAAAATGAAATGGGCTGCCTGTGAAGTTGGTGGGTCCTCCTGCTCATTAGCAGTTAGGTGACCAGTTATCAGGGGTATTGCAGTAGGGCTAGACGGTCTCTGAGATCCCTTCCTGTGCATATTCTGTGACTGATTTGACCTTGGGCAAGTCACTGAGCATCTCTTAGCTTGTCTCTTCCACCCTCTAAATCGCCCAAATTCTCTGGCTCAAAGAGGAATCAAGCTTACGGTCCTGGCCTTAATAGTGAGTTCCAAAGAGGGAACGAATGTCTACTAAGTCATAAAATGGAGAGATACTGCTTTGAAGGGTGAAAAAAAGACATTAGCAATATAGTTGGCTTGGAGATTAAATGCTGAATCAGCTAGCTAAGAAATTCCTTTAACAAGCTACTTCACACAGATTTCACGTGATTTCACCAGGATGAAACCTCCACTGATGTGTTGTTATTTACAGCCAGAGAGCTTCTTGGGACAAGGAGAGGTGAATGACTTCTGCATGGACACACAATCAGTGTGTCAAAAGCAGAACCTGAATCCAGGCCTGACTCCAAGTCCAGCCTTCAGGCATGTGCCATGCTGCCTTTCATTTGAACCTTATTACTTATAATATTCATTGAAATGGGGTCATTGTTCTGAAGATTTTGGAGCTCGAGGCCATGAAACACAGTTGATTAATTTCTGCTGAACTCTGTCACAGCTCACAGAAAGCACCCTGCTTTCATGTTAATCACCATCTTAACAATTAAGCTACAATTAGCTCTTTCATTAAAAAAAAAAAAAAAAGGCTAACCAAGTCATTTTAAATCAAACAATTAAAATAGAAGAGAACAGAGAGCACATGGTGTTAGTAAGGAGATAGCCAGTCTTGAAGCAACACTGATATCTTGGCTAAGTAATCTTGGGCAAGTTACTTAAGATCTTAGAGTTCGAGACAATTCTCAAGATGTAGAGAAGACCTGCACTGGAAGAGGGAGTTTCCTAGACCAGTAAAAAACAGAGCTCCAGTCCTTACCCCACAACTAAAATAGAAATGTTCACTAATGTATATTGTTTCATTAATACTTATTCTATAAAATCTCCTGAAAAGAGCTAAAATTTGTTTCTTATTCCTATATTGATAAAAAAGCATTTATTTCAGGTATTTTGAGAAAGGAAGAGGTACAATCTGTAATGGTTTGCATGACCTAACAAGGGCTTCATAAGCAACAGTTCTAAGTACATAGTGTTGGGAACTTTGGCTCTTGTGCTCAGTTTGCGACTTCTTGTGAAACGTCAACAAAATTACCAAAGAAGCACATTCACGTAAGTAAAAATGTGCTTAAGAAAGGAAGTTCTGGGGAATAGAAACTTTGGCTTCTAAAAATGTTTGAAATGGTTTAAGTTATCAGTAATGTCTCCAAAAGGGAAATCACAGCAAAAACTCTTATGAAATTATCATTGACTTCTCTCCTTGGGCAAAAGATACTTTAGTGTAAGTCATGTAATGCTACTGCTGCTAATTACTTTCCCAGCTTCAGAGATTCCAATTTATTTCTTTTTTCACATCCTTGGAAATTGCCACGTGCTTAAGTGTTTTACTTTATGAGTCTTACCAAAGGGCAAATTATGGTTTTCAGGTGGCTCAGTGATTTCAAGAAGGAAGAAAGATGTCAGGGAAAGGTTAAAGAAAACTTTCAACATTTGAAAAGAGCAAGTCAGCATCGGGATGTGAATAGCCTTTATCTACTCCCACGTTGCGAACAATGACAGCAATTCCCATTAAATCCACCAAAGAAGTTAATGCTATGAAGAAATGTGGCACATGAAATTAATCCATTTAATGAAGTGGATGGAGTTCAGCTCCTGGTAATTCGGCATTCCCAAAGTCTATGGTATAGACTCCTGAAGGGTGAACTTCTCAAGAAGAGGCTTTCTAACAGTGGAATATAAATGCTACTGGCTCTTAGCAGATGAAAGAATATTTAGTATTCCTATTTTAGTAGTTCAGAGAAGAATTAGATATCTTGTACACTTCACCAGAAGGTAGTCCATAAGGTGATGATTTTTTCCGAGCCACAATTTATATCTATTAATGTTCTGAAGGGCTGCATCCTATTAAGAAGGAAAAAGCGCCCACCCTGATGATGCTGGATTTGTACTTACATCCTCCTGACTCCAGACCCAAGATTAAGTACAAATCCAGCCTTAGACACTTACTAGCTATGTGACTCTGGGCAAGTGATTTAACTTCTGTTTGTCTCAGTTTCTTCAACTGTAAAATGGAGGTAATGATAGCACTTACTTCAGCAGGTTGTTGTGAGGATCAAGTAAGAGAATGTTTGTAAAGAGCTTAGCACAATACATGACACATAGTAGGCACTATATAACTGCTTGGTCCCTTCCTGCTCCCTTCTGATGGATTTCTGTTATCTCACAGATAAAGTATAAACTCTTCCACTTAGTTTTTTAAGATTTTCACTACTTGATCACAATCGTTCTAGGACATCCTGAATTCTGCAACTGAACCAGCCTGGGCCTTCTTTCTGTTCATAATAGCCAGCAGTCCATCTCTGGTCTCCATGCCTTTGTACTGGTCATTCCCCATGCTTTGAATGCCTCTGACTCACAGAAAGCAAGATGCAGCTCAAGGATGATTTTGTACATTTTTATTCCAGATATCTCTCAATTGTTAATGCCTTTCCTCCCTAATTAATTTTCTTTTATCTTTTTTCTGTATACACTCTACTTGTCTTCCCCTATTAGATTATAAACCTCTTTTGAGTAGGGACTAGCTCATTCTTTCTATTTGCATCCCCTGCATCTAGCATACAGTGTCTGACACACAGTAGGTACTTAACAACTGCTTGTCGATTGATAAAATGGTGCAAACAGCATACCTACCCTTCAGGCATGGATTTTTGTCTGTAAGTGCCCCCAACAGAGCCAGTCTCACTAGATGAAGACAGGTTGCTAGGGGAGTTACGACATTGCTGTGATCTCGCTAAAGCAATGGATGAAACTGTCACATAGATGTCAGAACCAGGAGACAACCTGTGTATGCAAACCAAAAATATAAAGTCAACAACTCAAAGGAGAATATCCCAAGGCAATGCATGATGTATGATGTTACATGAACTGCCATATCAGCAGTGACTAGGTTTTTATGGGGATAGTGAAAAATGAAGGCAGCTGATGAAAAATGTCCTTTACAAGCCCCCTCCTTGGGGAAATAGCTGGCAAACTGCCTTGAGGAGAGGGCACTTACGGAGAAAATGAACAAAAAAAAACCTCTAAGAAAATATGTGCGTATCTAGAAATTTCATGAAATAAACTGGTTTAATTGTTTTTATAATCATCAGATACGTACCCAAGTATCATGAAACAAAACTCAATTTTTCACATTAGCTCCTCTGAAAGAGGCAGTTCTTTACCACAGCTAAGCCTGGAGACAGGAAAACCTGAGGTCAAATTTAGCCTCAGACACTTATTACCTCTGTGACCTTTTATGAGTCACTTAACCTTGGATTGCCTCAGTTTCTTCTACTGTAAAATAGGGATAATAATAGCACCTACCTCCCAGGGTTGTTGTGAGGATTAAATGAGATAATATTGTAAAAAAAAAGAAATTTAGCATAGGGCCTGGGACAAAGAAGGGTACTTTACAAATGGTTATTCCTTTCCCTTGCATAATTTAACCAGTGACATTAGAGTTTGCAAGGGTCTCTGTCACCTAATCCCTGTTGCTGAAAATTTGGATTATGTAACTCAAATTCTATCATTCATGAGCTTGGTACATGAAAAAGCAGGTATCAAAATGTCAACAATAATATTCCCATAATCATTATAATGGATCAGCTAAGTGGCTCAGTGCATAGAGCACCGAACCTGGAGGCAGGAAGATCTCAGTTCAAGTTCAACCTCAGACACCTACTAGCTGAGTGACCTTGAGTTAAGTCACTTAACCCTATTTGCCTACATTTTCTCATCTATAAAATGAACTGGAGAAGAAAATGGCAAACCACTCCAGCATCTCTGCCAAGAAACCCCAAATGGGGTCATGAAGACTTAGACATGACTGAAAAGACTAAACAATCAAAAATAAATAATTACAACTTCTGTCAGGATTTTAATAATTTGCATTTGGCTACAATTCTGCAAATATTCATTTAAAGTAATTCTTCTTAAGTTGAGAATATCATAACTTGTTTCCTGGATTTCAAGACAAAAAACATGGCTTTGTTGCAAGGGCAAGGACCAGACCTTTATGTATTAGAAAGTCTACCACCCTATAGTCTTTAGCCATGCACTTGTCAAACACTATAACTGATGTTTACTGATTAATCTAAAGAAACATTTTCCTTTGTGATGCATTCTAGAACTAGAGTTTCAAACTTTGAAAAGTGTTCTATACTTACTGCCCTTGGAAGGAAAAAAAGACTGATTTAATTAATACCAACTTTTAAGTATTTCCTTTAAAAAAAATCTTTAAAATAGTACTTTGACATATCCATAAAAATCTTAAGTTATTTTTCACAGAATAACAAAATGACAGATTTAAAGCTGGATGGCACCTTAGAGGCATTTTAGTCCAGTTCCCTTATTTTACAGATGGAGAAGTGAGGCCAAGAAAGACGAAGTAACTGCCTTGAGACGTACTATCAGCGTCACAACCTGAATCCAAGGCCAGCACTCTATTCACCCTGCTGAACAGATTCTCTCTTTTCCATTGCAGAAGCTTTCACTGAAGCGCAAACTGTTCTAGATGATATTGTCTGAATATAAAGCTATCAGATACCTTAAATCAAATGTCTAGAGTCAGCTAGATTTATGGCAAAACTAATACCTAGCCTGGTTCCCTTCAAGGGGTTTCTGAGTCAGGAACTGTGGTGTAAAGGGAAACATCATAGGAAACTGAGGAGATTCTTTCATTGAGAAAAAAAAAGTAGAGGCCAACAATTATTTGTTGGAGGAGAAAGCAAAGAGTAAGAATCAGAATAAAAAGGTAAAGAATATCTGGCTGAAAGGGTAAAATACAGATTCCTAAGATCAAATTTAAAAAGCCATTCAAAATACATTTTCTCTGTTGCAACTTCCACAAATCACTTTACATGAGTCAGTTTCTTCATCTCTAAAATGGGAATAATGCTATATGTCCCATCTACCACATGGGATTATATTTAAGACCAAAAGAAGAAATATGTATACAAATAATCTGTTAATCTGAATGTGAGTTATTGTTACATGCAAGAAGCGGCATGGCAGTACAGGGAATGCCGGACCCAGATCAAAGGGAATAGCAACTCCTATGCTTCCTACCTGTGGGGCTGTGAGTAATTTAATTTCTGTTGATAACTATCACGCTTTGTCATCTCACCAGTTCCCAAGGATTCAATTATCTCTAAGTTGATGAATCCCATCAACTGGATATATCCAGTTCTAGTCTCTCCTAAGTACTAATCTCAAGTAACCAAATGCCTATTAGACATTTTGACTAGATGTCGCCTATGTATCTCAAACTCAACATGTCCGTAACGGAATTAAGTTATCTTTACTACCAAACATTCTTCTTGGAAATTTCCCCTCTACTACTGAGGTCACCTACCATGCTTCCGACCATTCTTGGCTTCTCATTCTCCTGGAACCCATATATTTAATTATGTACCAAATCTCTGTTGTTTTTACCTCCACAGCATTTCTTGAATATGTCTCCTCTCCCTCTTCACACCGTCCCCTCGCTAGTTCAGGTCCTTATTATCTTTACCTGAACTATTTCAACAACTTCATAAGGTCTGTCTGCCTTGAATTTCTTCCCACTCCAGTTCACCCTCCACAAAGCAAAGTGATTTTCCCAAAGGGTAAGTCCTCTCCCTATTTGGTATATTCTAACAATACCCTATTTCCTCTAGGATCAAATATAAATTCGTTGTTTGGAATTTGAAGCTCTTCACAAACTGACTGCTTCCTACTTTCCTATCACTAACTTCCATGAAAACTATAGGGCAGCCCTACCAGTTGTATCTCACATGCGATGCTTTATCTTTTACATCTATGCCTCCTAAAATCCCTGGCTTCCTTTAAAACTCAGCTCAAGTCTCGACTCAGCCCCTACTCAGCTACTAACAAATTTTGTATTTAGAATGTTTTTGAAGGCTAGAGAGTACCCAGAGCACAGAGGAGGTATTTGCCAAGTTTAATAACATTTTTCAGCACAAAAAAAAGGGGGGAAAGGTCTCTCACTTTGCAATAGAGTTGGACAGGATTGATATAAGTGGGAAATAAACAGTTGAATTATGAGCAGTTGCAAGAAACAATGAAGATGTTTGCAGAATGGATAGTGTGTTCACGGAATGGCCACATAAAGGAAAATCAATTTGAACTAACTCTGGAACATCTCTTTGTGAAATAGGCACAGAGGCAAAAACGAGAAGGCTGCACTGATTGTCCGGATAGAAAGGCAGAAGACTAGAGACAGCCTGATGAAAACTAAATCTTTAAACAAAAGCATTTCCCTTGAAAAGGCAAAAGATCAAGAGGTCACAACAGTTTTATGAAAGAACACCTGCTGTAGACATAGAACGATCTACTGTCATAACTGTAGCCTGGAGGGATGCACTTGACAAAAAGAGGCAAAGATAATGGGAAACAGAGGAGCCAGGGGCAAGAGACACTCCAGAACCACTCCCTCATGAAGTCTGATGTCCTTACCAGTTGCTTATAGGCACATTCCATTTAGATTAAAAAGTGCTCGTGGAGAGAAGATGAAAAAGACTGGAAATGTGGAGTGTTCTGCTGTATTGGACAGTGAATCTTATGCAACCATTTTATTCCAATCACTCTATAAAAGGCGTATGAGGAAAAAACCTGCACATTCTTAGGCTGTGCCAAAGTAGACAGATTAACAAAAAGATCCATTAGAGTGAGGTACATTAGAGTAAGTCTGTTGTTGGTGACAATAAGAAGGTGGCCATCAGGGCTCAGTCATGTCAACAAACACCAACCAATTGTGTAGTGTCAGCATTGACTAGAACCAAGTTCAGCCTATCCAAGGTATTTGCAGGTGATTTTAAGTAGCAAAGTGGGGCTCATCTCTTAGGAGCTGTGGGGACTTCTAAAATTCCAACAAGGGGACAGAGACTGGTGAGATACTGAAAAGTTACGGACTGGGTAGAGGTACATAGTTTTTCTTTGCTCTTGATGGAATAATTCCAGTCTGCCAAGCTGGAAAGAGGAGCAGTTCCAAGATGCTAATTGCCAGCTGCACAAACTACCTGAGGCCAGCAACACAGAGGTGCTCCAGATTCAACCCTTTAAAAGATACTCAGGTGAAACTGTGGCATCTCATAGGTGTTAAGGAGAGAAGAATGATTGAGCTCCATGCACTGTCCATTTCCTCTTGCTCATAGTTCCAAACATAAGGTGGGGGTCTCAGAAATACAATTCATTCTTCCCATTGATTAGTGGGGAGTAAATAACTTGGAACTGTTGTTCTAGCATCCTCGAAAGAAAAGTTGGAGGTGCAAATGGGAGGCGGTTTTAGATAAAGAATTGGAGATGGGACATCCCAGGTAAGAGCACCAAAATGTACAGGCAATTCTGTGATGTTAAGCAAACCATTTGGCCACTTTACATTGACTGCCTTTGTCTGAGAAAGGAAATGCCAAATGTTGAGCGAATAAAACACCATAGATTTAAGATATACTAGTAATTTTGAGTCAGTACTTCATATTATTATCCGAGCTCAAAATCATAACCTGGCCAGTGCTACCACATGAAATTTTAGGACCCAGTCTGGTAGGCAGGTAGGAATGTTTGCAGACTGATTGCTCTCTAGTGGCAAGTAGGAATACTGCAGCTATTCCACATAGAGAAAGTAACTGGACTGTTTGTAGGGTGGTTTGAATATAAATAACCAGGAGGCCTATTCAGATACTGCACTCCCTCTCTGGATAATTAATAAAGTGACACATGGCTTTTCCTGTAGGTATATGGAAGGCAGTACTTGAGCCAATGTAGGCTGCTTACCCTACAGCAGTTTTCCAAGAGCTACACCTGCCACATGTTTGAGTTAAAAAAAAAAACAGAAAAAAAAAAGGAATCCTCCCTCCATTCCCAGTACCCCAAACCCGCTAACATTTCTCTATAAAATGCCTAACGCTAGACTTTGGCTGGAGTTCATTTTATTTGGCAAGTGCTTCAGAAAATTCCACTTGGTTACTGGAGTTATCCCAAAGGGAGGAAAAAAGGAATTTTTTAGATGATCAGCATTCATTTCTTTTCTGCCTTCATAAAACTCAATAGTGGCTTTGTTTTCTAACTGTGAATACAAAGAACACGTAAATAGAAACTAACAATATAATCAGGATACTTTCACTGATCTGTAGCATGTAGCAAGTCCCAATATTAATACTTATTTTTGATCATCTGATCTCTTTTAAAATGCTCTGATTTTGACTCCAACAAAATTTTAAAGCTGGAAAAATACAAGCATTTAATTCAGAGTTAAAGGGGCAGACCACATATCAGCAATCTGTGGTACTTCCAACCAAGGACCGCGTGCAGCTGATTTTCACTGGTATGTCCATGGACTGCCAAAGCTATGGTACACCCCCCTAGCACTTCCTGGATACACCTCAAGAACTGATAACCAAGGTTTTCTCAGCTCCTCCACACACTTAAATAACTTTCATCAGAAATCAAACTGGAGTCAGTGTCATTACATCATATATATCTCCCCATCTCCACCAAAAACAAAAAGGAAAAAAGGTTGAAAATTGGCACACTGTTATTTCAAAGGCTATTGACGTGATCTGATGCAGACACTGAGCAAGAGAAAGAAGCCCATTTCATCTCCAGGAAGTCAAAGCCTGATTTGTATTCTAATTATCTAAATATTTATTCCATATTAAAGGGAGCCCAACTTCCAAATACAAAGAACCAGACTAGATGAGTTTCTGGGTCATGGCTGGATTGTTAAGAATGCTATGACATAATGACTATTAATTCGTTACAATGAAGGCTTTTCTTTTTCTTCTTTGGTGGCAGAGGAATTTGGGTGGAATAGTCAAGGGGTAGAAAGTGATACCAAAAAAAGCAAGAAAAGGAACAAAAAAAATATCCATGAATCATTAAAAACACAAAGAGAGCAGAAGGAAGCCCAAAAGGAGACAAAGATAAGAAATGCTGGAACTATCCTGTAAAATTTGAATTATTTAAAAAATCTGTACATAGTGAGGAAAAGAAGTTCAGTGTCATATAATATCTGTTCCTGTTTTTCTCTGTACCTTGAAATGTTTGTGTTTGCTAATGTTTATTAAGTTTATAATATAAAAGAAATGGCACAAAGAGACACACTTGTCTTATATAATACGATATACTGGAATCGTAAGGACCTGGATTCAAACCACTCTGACACTAACTATATATATGACCATGTGTTAGTCATTTTCCTGCTCTGATTCTCAGAATTTCATTTATAAAATGGGAATAACACTTCCACTAAAAATGTCTGAGAACTAAGATTGTGTGTTTTCTTCCTCCTCCTCTTTTTTTTTGGGGGGGGGGGGAGGGAAGTGATCATCTTCCTACAGAAAATTCTCCCCACTTCAGACCTATGGGAATAAGAAAGCTTAAAGTGTGCTGCAGGGGAAAGAAAACTGATGAAATAAGTAGAATGTAAAACAACCATTTTTACAAAGTAAAGGAAAAGATCACTAAAAGGGAGCTAAAGCCTGTAGGCTTCATAGTACAGAAAAAAAGAATAACTTCCTCCTCTTGGCAGAAGTGGGGGGAGAGGGTGGTTTATGTGGGCAGAATTTTATAAAAATTGGTAGATGGGGTTACTGTATAAAGGCATTTTTACTCAAATGGTTTTCTTTGCTACAAAGGGAAAGAGCATGAATTTTATTTTTAGATAAAAAGTGAAAGGGTTATTTCCAAAAAGCCCCCATAGTTATAATATGGAAAGAACAACAAAACTGAAGACTCTATAATCGTAATGACCAAATTTGGCCCTGGAGAAGAGTTGAGAAAAATCTATCTTCTTTTTTTTGTAGATGTGGGGGACTATAGATATAGATATAGAATACTGAATATGATGTCAGATAAGGTTGATAGGTTGGTTCTTTTTTTGTTGTTGTTATGAGAGACAACCAACTTAGAAGGAAAGGGAAGAAGGACATATTTAGAAATTAAGGTGATGTAAAAAGAGAGTAATAAAAATAAGATTTTAAAAAATAGAAAAAAAGTGCTCTGAGATCCTCTAACAGAAGTAAATATAAACATTTATTAATATTATTTTAATCACCACAAAAAAAGAATTTTTTAAGTCTTTTAGCATTAATTTCAGAAATTCCCCTCCTTACATTTTTTTCTAAATTTGGCCAAGAAATAGCTAAATATTTGTAAAGTAACTTATACCAAATGTTCTCTAAGACTTCCCAAATTCTATCTGAAGAAATGAATCCTCACTTTTCTGTAATACCAAGAATGCAGCAATGAAAAAAAATTATGGCTATCAGAGTTCTGAATCCAACAGATTCCTCAGTCTGCAGGACTGTGTTTAGGCTAGTCTCATTTAAGTGCATAAAAAAACCCAAAAAGCTAAGAGACTAGAAATTTGGAGAAAGTTGGTCCAAGAAGGTTAATACCAGTTCCTCATTTTCATAAAAGTATTACCTATACAAGAAAAAAGTGCTAAGAAAAATACCAGTTTTCAGAGATGACCTAGTCTTTCCATACATACAAATACATGTATGCAAAGGATGGTGGGGGTAGGAAGGCGAGAAAACCTCTCCTTCCTTCTTTTTACCCGTCCTGGGCATGCACTTAACCCTGCCATCATAGCCCCCAAACCTCCTACAGTAAACACAAATTACTTGTTAAAAACTGACCTGCAAACTGATAGATTAAAATTTATGGACAAAAGATAATCACTCCCAGTGCGATTTATGTCAAAATCTTTTCCCACAAGAGTTGTAATGTTCTAGATTCAATTATACCTGTATGTGCTATCTTTCTCTCCAATTTGATAACATTGCTTAGAGATGTTAACATGACTAAAGGTCTCTATATCTCAAATGCAAATCTAGAAATGACAATAACAAAAAAATTAAACTGACTGGAATAGCAGCAAGACTGATGGATTATCTACCCCTAGCCCTCAAATAAGCACAGCACTTTACTAACAGGTAGCAATTAAAATAACATCTGTCAAAGAGCGAGACCAAAGTGATTTCTGCTACTCTATTCAATGATGTGCTATGTGTGTGCAAGTGTGTGTAAGAGTACCTACACACAGGTGCAAGGCAGAAATCAAAAGCATTCCCAAAACAAATCTAGATAACACAGTTTTGGTCCTGTGTCAATAAGAAAGATTTAAACAAACCGCTTGGATGAACACAATCTCACTTCCTACCCAGCCCACTACACATTCCTGGGATACTTTAAGAGTATGAGGCACAGACACCAACTATTCAAAGGGATCCAATTCTAACACTGATCGTACTGTGGCAAGGTCTGTTTGTATAAGGATAAGGATTCCCTTATACAACTGCAATTTATCATATTCTGACAAATGATCACCCCTTCACAATTACTGGCAAGCTGTTACTTGCACACAGACTGGGATATATTAAAAAATCTTTTTCTAAAAAGGATGGGTTGTAAAGTCAGAGTGAGATGCCGTATATATGTATAGGAAGAAAAAAACAGGACTACAGGCACAGGAATGAGTAAATTCAGCAAAATTATTCCAATCATTCATTAAATACTTACTGAGTGCTGCCTAGTAAAAGGCACTGTTCTGAGGTTCTAGGAATAGGCCAAAAAACCTCTAAGACATTTCCTCTTCTTAGGGAAGCTTATAATCCAGTAAGAAGTAATGAGACAAACAAACACACAAACATAAGGTAGCACAGTGATTGCATGAGAGGTACAAAGGGTGATTTTTTCCCCCCGGTCTGTTTATCTGTCTTTCTCAACTTCAACCTGTCCTGATTTTCTAATTTGTTCTACTTTGTCCTTCCGTGGGTAGTCTGATGGCTTTGTGTTCCTGGGGACTCGCCACATGGATGCAGACAGTGTGGAAATCCAACCAGCTTTAGCCCTACTGCAGCTCAGAACCTATGAACTCAGACAATCCATTAAATTCTGCCTCTCGCAGTGGCAGGGATTACATGCATACATGATTATGCTATGCAGGATATGTAAAATTCAACAGGAAATGTCTGTGAGTAGAATGAGAGGGGGAGAACATTTTAGGTAAAGGAAATAGCCTGATCCAACATGGGGGAAAAGCAGGTGTGGCTCAGGGGACACCAAGTAGTCCAGTTTGACTAGAACCCACTGTATGTGCAGAGAAGTTGAAAGTGATAAGACTGGAAAGTTAGATTAGGGCCAGAGCTTGGGGAGTGGGGAGGATGAGAGAGAAGAATGGCTAGGTGGCACAGTACCAGGGCTAGAGTCAGGAGGACCCAAGCTCAAATCTGACCTCAGATACTTATTACCTAAGTGACACCGGGCAGGTCATTTTACCCTGTTTGCCTCAGTTTTCCCAGGTGTAAAATGAGTTGGAAAAGGAAATGGCAAACCACTCTGGTATCTTTGCCAAGAAAACCCCAAATGGGGTCACAAGGAGTCAAGGCACATCTGAAATCACTGAACAACAAAACAGAGGAATGACAGAATGGAGAGTTTGGAGTTTATTCATTTGGAGCTTGATAAAATCTGATCTAGGAAACTTCATTCTTGAGCCATTCACAAAATGTTTATCATCAATATATTTTCATAATCCTACGTTTTATTTTTTAAAAAACTGTTGTCTTATTTTTTATACCATTTCATTTCTGAATATATGTAACCACCCCAGCCAGTGAACTTTCCCTTGTAACAAAGATTAAAATGGAAAAAAAAACAAAAACAGCAAAATCTACTAATACATCAAACTCATCTGACATATACAAAATTCCATATGTATAGTCTCTGAAGTTGAGGGAGGTGCATTTTTTTCAACTTTTCTCCAAGGCCAACCTTGAATATTGTAGTTACAAAGTGTTCAGTTCTCTTCTACTGTTCTATTTGTATTGTAATTATTACATATCTATAAAGATATGTATCTACCATTTCCCTGGTTCTACTTATCTCACTCTGCATCAGTTCACATGCTCCCATTCTTCTCTGAATTCTTGATATTTGTCATTTCTTAATGCACAGTAACATTTCCTTATTTTCACAGTTTAGCCATTTTCCTATGAACAGGTATCTACTGTTTCCAGCTTTTTGATAGCACAAAAATTGTTGCTATGACTGTCTTAGTATTTTGGACCTTCCTTTCTTTCTTCTATCTTTGACATTTAGAGGGTATATATTAAGCAGTGGTATCTTTGAGTAAAAAGAATACAGATATTTTAGTCATAATTCCAATTTACTTTCCATAATAGTTTGACCAGTTCCCAGTGCTACTAACATATCAGGGTGCCTATCTTCTCATGATCTCATTTTAAACATTTTTTTTTCTGTCTTTCACCATCTTTGCAAATTTTCTGGGTGTGAGGTGAAATCTCAGAGCAGTTTTGCGCTTCAGAGCATACCAGCCTGGAATTCTTCAGGATACCTTCTTGGCTGCCCTCTAACTCTGCCAATGGTACTTATTGTGGTGTGGCTATGACACTCTCGGTAGTAACAGCAACTGACAGACCAGCTTGATACTATATGAGCATATGCAAGACTTAATTTTAGTACACAGATTTTTAGTTTTTCTAAACAAAATTATCTTATCTATCAAATAATTCCTTGTTTGTTTAATTGAAATGTAAATTATTCCTTCATGAAGAAGTAGAGGAAATTTATCACATTTATTTCTCCAAGTACCTTCTTAGTGGAAAGATCAGAAATAAAAACCTAAATTGTCACCATGGCATAAAACTAAGTGATTTCTGCTAAAAGAAGTAGTTATACCTTCCCATTTTCCAAGGAACAGAACAAAGAACTTGAATGAATACCTATGGAAATAATTCCATATTGACTACAGGAATGAATTCCAGGTAGTTTTTTTCCCTCCCAAAAATCACGGATTTTTATGGTTTTCTTGATAAACTGGTAATTTTAAAGAACTAGGTATTTTTAAATACTTTAAAACATAACTATAAATAGCCAAAAATTTTTAAAGAGAAATGTCACATTTAAAAAATCAGTTCTCCAAATATTTTTTCAACTGCTATTTGATTTTGATTCCTAATAATTTTATAAAAATGTAACTTGGCAATGCAAACCAAGGGGGCACAAAATGATATCATTGTCCTGAGTGATTAAGATTATCAGACTAAATGGAATTTGCCAGATCAGTTGATACATTAGGCATGATGATGAACGTTATCAACCCACCAATAGGGGTGGGAGGGTATTACAAGGGTTTGTTATCTCAGTCATTCTTGGCAATATTATAATTATCAAATGAAATTATGTATTTGCTGGACAAGGGATGGCTCTTTTTCCTTCTCTCTTTCCTTCCCTATTTACTCCATAAAATTCTTAGTTACCTCAAACTCAAGTGCTGCTCCTACATGAAGAATTAATTTTTATATATAGACTTACATACGTATATATTTTATTCCCAATTGAGTTTTTTGGGCTTTGCACAGTACCTGGCTGAGTAAATGTTTGTTAATTGAGGAAATGGACCCAAGAGTGCTGGCTCCCTACAGATTTTAGTTCTAAGTAGGTTTAATAATAAAATATTTAATTCTGGCTTCAGGAAAGAATAGTCACTTGCAGCTGAATCTGTTGCACAGGAAGCTAAAGCATAGAGATGATGTTTTAAATCATGGTCAGGTAAACTTCCCTTGAGGGTTAGCACCCCAGTTCCCCTACCCCCACCCCAGTAAGTTTCAAGGATGTATTTTGTTTTTCAGCCGCGCAGCTACCTCCAAACTGGGTCACTCAGCAGTATAACAGGCTTTTCTAGGATGAGTTATGGGCAGTCCACCCAGACTAAGAACCTTGTAAGAACTGCATGTTAAGACTTATATAGAATTCAAATGTTTTTAATTTTTATCATTCCTGTCATAAACTCCCTGATGTGTTGATTGGATTCTTATAAAACCTTTCTTCTATGCTGAGGAAACAGTTTTGGTTTTTTATGCTTATGAAAGCAAGATACTTCCCCAACTTACACTGGAATCTGAAAAGTGACCTCCAAGTTGTATTTTTATTTTTATGAGGATAAACTTAAAAATTAATACTTAAAGGGGTGTGTACTCATTGTATATACTTCCTTCTCTAAGGAAACGGGGTCATCCATTCACATTTTCTTAACTCGCATCACTCTTAGCTATATACTTTTAAAATCTCCTGGGGGGTAAGGGTGGGGATGGAGGTGGCATCCACAAATATGGCTGGGAGCTTTTCTCTAAGCTTCTGGTTTCTTGATATTGTATCAACATCAATGAGGCATATGTATTCCAGCAATGAATAAGAACTAACATTTATAGAGCGCTCGAAGGCTTGCAAAGCATGACCTGCATTATTTTGAACAGCTCTGTGATGTAGGTACTATGGTTTCTGTTAACCGTAAGAGGTTCATAGAAGTTAAATGGCTTGCCCACAGTCACATAGCTAATAAATGAGGTAAGATTAGAACTCAGATTTTCCTGAGGCCAAGTCTACTCTATTCACTACAGAGCACTGTCTCTCATCATTTCAAAATGGTAATAATTCTCCCTTGAGAAATGAACACAAGAAAATTCAATTTTTCACGGATACGATTATCTGAGAAGAAATTAAGATGTTATTCAGAGTCCAGTTCTGATGACTTCTTCCATGAAACTCTGATCTTTGTCATTTGAAAGAGGGTCCCCCCAATTGAAAGTGGTCTCTCCCTCAATTTTGCTAGAACACCCTCTAGAGAAATCTTTCTAGAGCTTTCCTTTGCCTGTCAAATTGTACCTTGTACCATACCATACTTATATTTTAAGTGTTCTATCCTACTAGACTGCAGGTAACTTGAAGGCAAGAAATTTTTCCTTCTTTGTATTCTTCACACTTTCACAAAGGCTTTGTACATAGAAGGGACTTAATATTAAATCACATTAAATGCATAAATTTCAATGATGTCATAGTGGAGAGAGGTTTAGTAAGGAACACCTGGCTCCAAATACTGTATCTGACAGGTGCTGATTGTGTAACCCTAGGCCAATCACTCAACAACTCAGCGCCCCCAGGCAATTCTGTAAGAGTAGACATTAGAGAAGAGTGGTTGATCTTCACTAGATGAGAGAGAACACTCTGTGAGGACACCCCCTACATCAGGGGTAGGGAATCTGAGGGCTTTTATTAAAGGGGTTTGTTTTGTGAAGTTTGGATTCCCTCAAAGGGCCACACTTGAAGAACTAGAGGGCCACATGTGGCCTCAAGGTCACAAGTTCCCCACCTCTGCCCTACACTAATAAAACCTCATGTCTAGACTAAAAAAAAAAAAAAAAAAAATTCAATGATAAAGGATAAATTTTTTAAAAACTATTTAAATAGAAAACCTGACCTTGTTGACAAAATAATTTTCAATTTTCCCAAACTGCCAATACTTCTTCTTGAGCCTCCTATGAGGTTGCATACACTGGTTCTAGAGTCAGAGGCCCTGGGTTCAAGTTTCACTTTGGATAATTATGAGCTGTAGAAACCCTGGAAAAATCATTTAATCTTCCTGGGCCTAAGAGTCCTCATCTATCACATAAGGGGATTCCATGACATGGTATCTGAAGTTGCCTTGGGTGAATCACTTAATCTGTCTGCCTCAGGTTCCTTATCTGTAAAACAGGGATAACAGTAGCACCTATCTCGCAGGGTTGTGAGAATGAGATAATATCTGTAACATGCTTTAAAAACTTCTAGTACTGAATGCTAGCTGCTATTGTTATTATTAATTATCTATGATTTCTATCATTGCTTAAAAACCATTATGATTTCCAATAGGTATCTAAGAAATCTACCCTTCCATTTGAGATTAAAGGTAAATTTTTGATAGGGAGAAACACAATGTTTCCATGGAAACAAATTTTAACATGCATATGTGTGTATATATACATATATGTATTATTTGCTTCCATACCCAAATTTATATGTACAGGCATATATTTTTTACAAATTTTATTTTATTTACAAATTATATACTTGTACCACAGTACAAATTTTATATAATTAAAGGTTTAAGAGAATGAGATAAAGATGAAATAAATAATATTTAAAATAATTTATTAATAGTAATATTTTATGAGTACAATGTGATTAAATATGTTTAACTATTGTTTGAAATCCTGGTTTAACACTCTGGGATACTCTAATTTGATGGTCTGGTTCTAAGTTCAGTCTACTCTGATATCTGGCTTTAATGACATAGCTGACAAGAGGCAACTTCACAAAGATATGTAATAGGAATGGGGAAAGATATCATTACCTAAACTTACTAATATTTCAGTTCTTTCTACCTGTCTTCCCTCTTGTCAATCATTCTTATAATCTAATTGAAAGATACTGCATGTTTGTTTATATTTTTGTCAAATGAACTAAAAATCCACTGAAATTCCTTATTTGGAAGTTATTAAGGTTAAAAAATTTTGTTCCCAAGTTTTAAAAATTTACAGATATGGGTTTTTTTTGTTACACATTACTTTCTGCCACAAAATCATTTAATGAGGGAAATATATGATACATCAGCTTTTAAAGTATGCTCCCTAGCATAAGTTTCTTTCTCATCTGTTAAAACATCACCTTTACTTAGAAGGGGTAGATTAGGTTTTTATTTTTTTTTTAACTATCTGTTGGGAACACAGTACTGTCAGCCACTTTTCATCACAGAAAAGGTTGGCAAATTTGGAATACTTGTCTTTTTCTAAAAGAAAAAAATGGCATGATTTATCTTTAAGTCTGAGAACTCTGAAGGATTTAGCCATGAGACAACGAGCACACACATCTGTGAGTCCAAAAGATTTTCACGGTCACTGCTCATGTCAGTACAAGTGTGGTAAATATTCAGCTTAAATTATCAATATGACTTCAACAGTTTAAATAAAATTAGCCAACTTGATGGTATCCTGTAGCACTCTGTGAACTTCATGCTCCATCTGCCACAGTGGTATGCCTACACGGGATGCAGTGAATCAAATTTATGTGATGTTAACCTAGAACTTGATTGTTGTTAATTTTTAATTCCAATCAAAGCAGTGAGCTAATCACTATTTTTCAATAAAGAAGTCATTTACTGAGGGGGTGGAGTCAAGATGGCAGAAAGATGCACCTACTCTAGCTCTTCCCCCACAGTCCATAAAATATCCATAAAAAAATGACTCTAAACAAATTCTAGAGCAGCAGAAGCCACAAAACAATAGAGTGAAAGAGATTTCCAGCCCAAGGTAGCCTGGAACGCCAACAAAAAAGTTCTATCACATGGGGCTTGGGCCCACAGAGCCCAGGCCAGTGCTAGTCCCACAGTACTAGGAGGAACAGCACCTGAATAGGCCTCGGGGACGGCATCCCCAGCAGCAGCTACAGTTCTCAGATTCCTCAACCCACAAACGCCAAAGACAGATTCACAGGTCAGTGAGAAAACTTTTTCACCTGGGTGAGAAGAGAGCAGGGTCCTTCCCTAGCCATGGCCTGAGGCAGCAGCAGTGGCAGCAGCTGCAGTGTCCATTTTTGGAGCCCTAGGACTAAAGCCCCTGGGGGAATTGAGCTGGTGATCTGGGTCACAGCCCTGAGTGACAGCCCTGGGGTGAGGAAGAGTGTTGGCTGGCATGGAGGCTCTGGAAAGGGAATTCTACTTGCAGATCATGGGCAGAAAAGCTTTGGTAGCTCCTAGACCAGAGCGCAGGCCAGGAGAGAAGTCAACTCCTCTCCCTTGATTGTGCCACCTTGGAAGTACTGAGAATGTACAGGTCTCCAGAGTATATCCCCCTCTTGGCAAAGGACTCAAAAAGTCAAGTAACTGCTTGGAAAAATGCCCAAAAAAGGGAAAAAAAATAAGACTATAAAAGGTTACTTTCTTGGTGAACAGGTATTTTCTTACATCCTTTCAGATGAGAAAGAACAATGCTTACCATCAGAGGAAGACCTAAAAGTCAAGGCTTCTGCATCCAAAACCTCAAAAATAAATATGCAATGCTCTCAGGTCACAGAAGAACTCAAAAAGGATTTCAAAAATCAAGTAAGAGAGGTGGAGGAAAAATTGGGAAGATAAATGAGAGAGATGCAAGAAAATTATGAAAAGCGAGTCAACAACTTGCTAAAGGAGACCCAAAAAAATGCTTAAGAAAATAACACCTTTAAAAATAGGCTAACTCAACTGGCAAAAGAGGTCCAAAAAGCCAATGAAGAAAAAAATGCTTTAAATGGAAATGGAAGTTCAAAAGTTCACTGAAGAAAATAGTTATTTAAAAATTAGAATGGAGCAAATGGAAGTTAATGACTTTTTGAGAAACCAAGAAATTATAAAACAAAACCAAAAGAATGAAAAAACAGAAGATAATGGGAAATATCTGGAAAAAGAACTGACTTGGAAAACAGATCCAGGACAGACAATTAAAAAATTAGGAGACTACCTGAAAGCCATGATCAAAAAAAGAGCCTAGACAGCACCTTTCATGAAATTATCAAGGAAAACTGCCCTGATATTCTAGAACCAGAGGGCAAAATAAATATTGAAAGAATCCACTGATCATCTCCTGAAAGAGATCTGAAAAGAGGAACTCCTAGGAATATTGTAGCCAAATTCCAGAGTTCCCAGGTCAAGGAAAAGATATTGCAAGCAGCTAGAAAGAAACAATTCAAATACTGTGGAAATACAATCAGGATAACACAATATCTAACAGCTTCTACATTAAGGGATTGAAGGGCTTGGAATATGATATTCCAGAAGTCAAAGGAATTAGGATTAAAACCAAGAATCACCTACCCAGCAAAACTGAGTATAATGCTTCAGGAGAAAAAAATAGTCATTCAATGAAATAGAGGACTTTCAAGCATTCTTGATGAAAAGACCAGAGCTGAATAGAAAATCTGACTTTCAAACACAAGGATCAAGAGAAGCATGAAAAGGTAAACAGGAAAGAGAAATCCTAAGGGACTTCCTAAAGTTGAACTGTTTACATTCCTACATGGAAAGATAATATTTGTAACTCTTGAAATTTTTCTCACTATTTGGGTAGTTGGAGGGATTATTCACACACACACACACACACACACACACACACACACACACAAATAGAGAGCACAGAGTGAGTTGAATAGGAAGGGATGATATCTAAAAAAAGAAAAAGCTTTTTCAATGGAGGGGAAAAGGGAGAAGGTGAGAGGGAAAAAGTGAAGCTTACTCTCTTCACATTTGACTTAAGGAAGGAATAACATGCACACTCAATTTGGTATGAAAATCTATCTTACACTACAGCAAAGTAGGGGAGAAGGGGATAAGTGAGGTAGAGGGGATGATGGAAGGGAGGGCAAATGGAAGGGAGGAGCAATTAGAAGTAAACACTTTTAGGGAGGGACAAGATCAAATGAGAATAGAAGAAATGGGGGGCAGGATAGGATGGAGGGAAATATAGTCTTACACAACATGATTATTATGGAAGTCATTTACAAAACTACACATATATAGCCTACATTGAATTGTTTTCCTTCTCAGTGGGGAATGGGTAGGGAGGGAGGAAGGGAGAGAAGTTGGAATTCAAAATTTTAGGAACGAATGTTGAAAATTGTTTTTGCATACAACTGGGAAATAAGAAATACAGATAATGGGGTATAGAAATCTATCATGACCTAAAAGACAAGAGAGAAGATGGGGATATGGGAGGGAGGGGTGTGATAGAAGGGAGGGCAGATTGGGGGAAGGGGTAATCAGAATGCATAGAGTTTTGGGGTGGGTGGAGGGGAGGGATGGGGAGAAAATTTGGTACTCAAAATTTTATGGAAATAAATGTTGAAAACTAAAAATAAATAAATAAACATTAAAAATAAAAACAACAACAAAAAAAGAAGTCATTTATCATTGAGAATACATCTTCTCTGGTACATTTCTCCTTTAGTTGCTCACAGTATCATTAATCTTAGTGTATTTCGGTATTAAAACAGATCTAGCAAATGCTGTAAACTGAGACATGTGAGCAGTACCTGTATTCTCATATAACTATAAAGCAAACCACTCTTGATTGCAATGCTTTCTCTACATCTTCCAGTAATATTTGCTAACAAAGGAATGAATTTTAATTAATCATATTGTTTTCCATGTATTATTTCAAATTATTAAAAATAAAAGGACCATGGCAGGGAAGTGTTTCCCCAATGGCACATAGTTTTTTAGTATTAAGAAACCATAAAAGAGGCTTCTTCTAAATATTTATCATTCAGGTGAGACAAATTTTAATATGTATTGAATTGAGTATGGGTTAACTTAGTGCTGAAAAAATAATTATAGAGGATCATCTTCATGTTTATCAAGAACATGAAGCTGAGTTTATAAATGTCTTACTAATTATGATGGCTTCATACTATTATTAGCTATTATCTGAAAGCAAAATATATGCTTGGGTTGCAGGTCAGTGTTAATGATAGTTAATGTAAATTCATATTTCAAATGCTCTTCTTGGTTATTTCAAATGTGCTAGTCAACTTCTTGTCAAATCTGACTTTACACCATAATGTGGCTGACAATAAGCTCGTACAAAGAACAGGAAAAATTTTACCACTTACTATTTTCTGTTTGTTCACTTGTGTTCACTGCCAATCCATGGCTTCACTGCAGGAATGTTTTAAAGCCACTTTCTATAGGGGAGTTTAGTTGAACCTATATAAAGTAGCCTGAAAAGCCATGGAATCAGACTCATAAATGACAATACTTCACAATATGCTGGAAGCTAACAGATGAGGATGCTACCATCAATCCTGCAATCCTGCCCACTGCGGACCAAACTGGCTGGTTCTAGTTGGGCAATGCAGCTAGCTCCTGCCTTCCTTCCTCTCCCTCTTTCTGCAAAGGGAATCATACTTTCACCTGCAGGTACTCTGCCCAAAGGAACATAAATTTTGATCATTTCAACCTCGCAAGATATCTTGGGGTTTATGGGCTAGATTTCTTTTTTAAGGACCATGCCTTAAACCCAAATCACTCTGGCTCTCATTGACTGGCTAACAAGTCTTCCCAGGCCACTGCTGGGACTCTGATAGCTCAGAGTGTAAGTAGCAATTGTATCAGTTTTGGCAGAAACCCCTCCCAGATTTTGTTTTGATCGGATAAAAGAGACTATTCTTTGTTTTAGTTGCTTTAGTTGTTTCAGTTACTACCTAACCTTAGTCACTGATTAAGTGATCAGTCAAACAGATACCTGATAAAGACCTTAGTTTAAAAAGGTCAAGGTCTCCCACTGAATCCAGGGCCATCTTCAGTCATCCTGATCTATATTTTACCACTGGATCAAGGTGGCTCTGGAGGAAAAAGTGAGGCTGGGGACTCTGCATAGCCCTCACTTAAATCAAATTCACTTACAAGTCATGACATCACTTTCCTGATGTCACGGCTGTCTTCAAGAACAGAAGACAAACACTGCTGTGATTCAGATTTTTTCCTCAGGATACCCAGCATATTGTACATTTACACAAGACAAACACATACAGATTGAGGGACAGTCTCAACGTCACTCTATAAGTTAAACAAAAGCGTAATTTGTTTTTTTACTATATCAGATTAAAAAAAGAAACATTTAAATATTTTCTTTTTGCAACCTGATCTCATGCATACCTCATTATGGAGAACACATATAATAGCATTTAAAAAATAACAGAAATAACATTCATTCAGAAATGAGATAATGCAGTCTCATCTCTATCTTAACCATAAACCTATAAAGTTGAGGAAACCACAAAATAATCAGTATGTTTTTAACACCATCTGTGAGCAACATATAAATGGTACTGTTGTGTTAAGATCAACAAGAGGGTGCATAGACGGAAATACTTCTACATTCATTTTCAACATGGGCATGACCTTATAGGACAATTATGCCCAAGAAATGCAGATACCAGAGATTTGGGAACAGATTTGAATTTCTTTCTTCGCAGCTGAATATTTCTTGCTTGTAACTGTGAGTTTGCCAGGTGAAACACTAGTCACAAAGCCAAAGTGCCTAAGTATCAAGTACTCCTCTGAATAAAACAATTGACATTTGGGGCATTTCACAACAAAGTACTAAGGTTTGCCAGACACTTTATATACATTATGTCATTTGATCCACAGCAAAAAGCAAATAATCTGTAACTAAAAACTCCTCATGCAAAGTACTGTGCTTTATTTTATCACCTTATCCTAGCTGACAAATCCTGTGCTATAATTTAGTTTCAGCTAAAAATCTTGTGTGGCAAATTCAATCAAGAGCAACTCCAAGTTCAGTCATAGTCAATTTTAGCTTTGCTCAATTGAAATACATTTACAAAGTTTAGTACTTAAAAGATGACTGGTCTAAATTGAACAAACAACAAATGTCATGGCAATTTACTGGCTTTCAATTTAATTTCAATTGCTCTATCAGATTAAATACTATGTTTATTTTCCCTGGCATAGCATATATCATAGAATCCGGGCTAAAATGAACTCTAGAGATTAACTACCTTAAAAAAAAGAAACCATACAAAATGAATTGTTTTTACTTCTGATTCTCGTCATAAATATTGAATTTTTTAATCACTGTGTAGCAACTTCCCTAAACTATTTTTCATGTTAAATTTTTGTTAATAAAATAAATTTTTTGTTTTGAGCCCTAACTGCATATATTTAGTAAGGTTATTAGAGATATTCATCATACTCATTTAAAGTATTGATATTTCATTATATTTGCTTAACAGAAAAACATTAAGTGATGGTGTGAATGAACTTCATGATATACTATAGTTCTGTATTGAAGTATGGCTGGGACTTCCCTTCAAGAAGTCAATTAACATCTGTGGAACACAGCTGATTCATGTACAAAATTAACATTCACCTCAAGTAGGTTCTTCTTTAAGGTGAAGTGTTATTTGAGAGATTATAGGATAACATACTTAGAGGTGTAATGGTCATAAAGGACTTTTTTTAGTTCAACCCCCAGTTAAAAGATGAGGAAATGGAGGCCCAGGGAATGTCAATGACTTGCCCAAGACTATATATCAGAAAGTGGGATTTAAACCTGGCTCCTTTAACTCCATTATATCAGGTCACTTGCTTTGCAACTGTGAAACTCTCACCTAATTAATTAATACCCACTTATATACTTAAATTGATATGATTGATAGCACTAGAATATTCTCCTAAAACTTCACAGTTGTTTTAATTTTCAATCCTCTTACTAGCAGTAATTCAGAGTATGTTGTCATGTATTCATTTATAATTTGCAAATCTTTTGAGATGTTTGCATTTAAGAGGATTTGTGTATCTCTGTTTTCCTTTCTCTGGTTCTCTCTTTTTGCCACTTATCTACTGGAGAATGGCTTTTGATGTGAACTCCCATTACATTTTGCATTTATTGTGATTAGTAATTTTTAGGGGACATTTGATACCAATATTTTCCCTCTCCATAATCTCCCCCTTGATTTTATCTTCACTACTTTAATTTGTGCAAAAGCATTTAAATTTTATGGTCACAATTATTTATTTTTTTGTGACTTAATTTATGCTCTATATCTTGTTTAAAAATTCTCTTATTAAATTCTCCCTCTACATACAGCTGTTTGGGGGAAAAAAAGGCACCTGAACTTATTTTCTCCTCATTTTTCACTGGTGAAATTCATGCCACATATCCATTTTTAAACTTATTTTAACATGGCATAAAATGTAATACAGCCTAATTTCTGCCAAATTGTTTTCTAGTTTTTCCAGCAGTTCTGGTCAAAAAGGTTGTCCTCCCATTAAATTATGTTCTTGGGTTTACCAAATAATGGACTACTATCTAATCTGTTCCACTGATATATATTTTTCTGTTTTCTTTTTTTAAACTATTACCAGATTGTCTGAATGACTACTGGTTTATTTGGAACAGATTTCACTACAGCTTTGTATAGTCAGCTGACCAACTAATTAAAGCAAAGAATTAAATTGACATAAAAATTTAAGGAAGGATGAAGAGGAGAGGATACCACGTATAACTACCTCCAAGGCAATGTAAATAAGCTGTTGATTCTGTAAAATATGTAAATAAAAGTAAAATGGAAATTGACCCTTGTCATCTCTTTAAAAATATAATCAGATGGCCAAAAAAGCACACAGAAACTGCTTTAGCCATCAAACCATTTTGTAATCATTCTCCATTACCTGGCCTTGCTTCCATCTTCTGTGTTTTTAGCATCTAACATGGTTAATAAATTACCTATAAATCTACAAGGTCTCTTGGGATAGCACCCTTACCTCCTTTTTGGTGCTAATTGAAAGTCTTTTTCTCTTTTATGTGTATTCAGGATTTAGTATTTAACAGCTTCCCATCACTCAGGCTGACATTCCTTAAAGAATTTTCATCTCTGTGATCCCAGCTATTCTTTTTCTGAACTCTATGAAATCTACCTCCCCAAAATGAAGATACATGTCTAAGTATGTCTGGCTTTCCAATCCTCATTCACATTTTCAAAAATGGAACTGTCACTTCCCCACAAAGTTCTCACTATTTCCAGCCCAGGAACCTCCTAGTGGATGAGAATCCGGTCCAGAACAGAAGTTCCCCCTGTTGGTTTCTCTATCTTTTGAAAGATGACATTATTATTTAGGCAAGTGAAAGTCTTAAAAAATACAAGCTTATCTGCTTTGACCAGAAAGAGAGAGCACATGAGCAGGCCAGGTAATCTTAGTTCCCCATTACTATTACAACATGTGCCAGATTTGTTATCTGATTCCTGAACTCTTCATCTATGTCCTTCTGTTTAGGTGGTGCATAGTATATTTTGGGGACAGTATCACTTCTTTTACTGCCTCTCTCTCATTATGCTGTCCTTCTCTGGTTCCTGGCTTTCCTCATGTATATAATTTAATACAATGCTGTCCTACACCACTTTTATCTTTTCTATATTTTGAATAACTTAAACTCTTCCAGTGACAAATTCTGGTAAATAATTCAATCTAATCAAGTATCAGTAAAAATGATTAAGTCAAAATTTGTTCTCTTGCATAACAATCTCTAGTTCACCCTGTTTTTTATCAATGTTAAGTGTATATTCAAGCACCTAAGCACATCGATTTTACTGCTTGTCTTCTACTTGGATATTGTCTCGTATGGATGGCATTTCTTTTCTACTTTCTGTTACATTTACTACTCAAAATGTTACTGATTTTGCCAGATTTAATGCAGGCAGCTCTCTCTCTTCTTTTCCCTATTCAGTTGAAAGCCCTCTTAATTAAATTTTCAAAATCTCCTAGCAAATATACATTTATTGGCCCTTGTTAAGTACATTCCATCCCTTGTCAAGGACTCATCATGCCTGTATTTCATGCAACAGTTTAGAAATTCATTTAGCATGTTAGCTATCCTGAAATACCCTTTCCAGGTACTATAAAAGAACTCTCTTCTGTCTAGTGGGGAAAAGCATTGTACAGTGGATGGAGTGGTAGACTGACTGACCAGAAGACAAATCCCTTAAAGTCTCAGTTCCCCAGGAATCCTTTTAAGTCTCTAAACAAATCTGCATCAGTGACAAAGCCTGGGAGGTCTACACCAACAAAATCACTGGTTGACACAACAACAGTAATATCATCAAGCCAAGTATTGAACCAGCAAGTTCTTCTCCCCAACTCCCATTCCCTTCTCTTACACGGTCAATCTGGAACCATTATACAATTTACTATGTTACGAACTTCCTTTGGTACATAGAGAGGTTAAGTGATTTGCTCTTGGGTCAAGGAGTCAGGAAATGTCAGCAGGAGTACTTGAAATCTGGTCTCTCTGACTCCAAAGCTGGCTATTCATTGTGCCACGATATCTCTCTCCAATCAAGATACAGACAGTTACACAAAAATCATATTTAATTTTACTCATCAGAAGGAAAGGGAGGAGATGCCTGTTCACCAAGAAAGTAACCTTCTATAGTCTTATTTCTTTTCCCTTTTCTGGGCATTTTCCCAGCCAATGACTTGACCTCTAAACCTTTAGGACAAAGGACCAATTCAGTTATTTTTTTAAGATCAAAAAAATTCAGATCAAGATAGCTAGAATTTAGCAAATGGAAATATAGCGATGCTAGAGGAGGGGTACATTGGTGAATTAATCAGCTAGATTCTTTAAGTGAATTATTTTTGCAAAATAAATCAAGTACATTAAAAAAAACCACCACAACTATGGTAGCACCTGAAAATTAAATTTACATGTACTTTAGTGTCATTAAATGGTTAAGAACTTAAATAATGTACATTAACTGTTAAGTATTTGAAACTCTTCCTCATTATATCAAATATATTCCCTAACTATTTGAGGCTTTTAGTATTTCATGAGATGCTTTCCATTTTCTGAGTAGGGACCAAAGAAGTCACTCTTCTGCAGTATGAGGAGGGGCTGTGGTAGTGGGGAAAAAGAGTACTCTGATTATACAGCTTGAGGCAAAGTCACTGAAGAACATGCATCAGAGAAGAGGCTACGACTTCCATGGTGAATGAACTTCTTAGATTATCCAAATGGACAATCTCCTTCAGTGGCATAGGCTTATAGTTCTTGTCTATTTTAAAATTTTAAGGACAAAGTCATTTCCATTTTAATAGAACTTAGTTCAGTTTAAATAATGTTCTCACAAAAAGTTTTACTCTAGACTAGATGAGACTAGAGCAAGGCTAAATTATACACAAGGTTGATCTGCCTCCACCAGCCAAATAAAAGTCTAGCTACTTTAAGACAAAATGCTGCAATATGCTCCATTGTGAATGCCAGGAAAAACAAAGTGAGACCCTCCCCTTTTCTCCCTAGACCCAAGGAAATATGATCATTTATCACAAACCAAAGTGCCAAAATCTAGCTTTAAATTTCATCTTCAACCCTAATGTTTATTTCTTGCTTTTGCCTCTTAATTCCTCTCCTCTTTACATATTTTTTTTAACATATTCTCCAAGTGAACCTTTCTCCCCATAATTCTCTTCCACCTTCACAGCAGTGGAAAGAATGTGGTCTAATGTACTAGTTGGCTTTCTTCCTCCCACCTCTTTATTAACCAAGTAACACAAACACAGTTACTCAACCAAAAACCTGCATCCTGTTGCTAGCATCCACATCACTTACCCCACAAAGATGAATATTTTCACAGATGATAATATGGTCACCATCTCCTCAAAGATGTTTGCCAAATCCTGATCCACAGGGCTACAAGCTTTGCAGGGCTGATTTTTTTTTAAAGGTACCATATGGAAATTCAATTACAATTTCAAGACTACCACTTTGGGGGGAAAGGCATTCCTGGTATGTAATCATGCTTTATTCAAATCACTGCTTTATAATATGATGACAGTATGAAAGCTATTTCCTTACGGATTGTTTGCTAATTTTCAATTTTCATTATAAAGGTACAAATAATTAAAATATATGAATGCCTAAAGTTGGATGTGCTTTTTTTAGTTTTATGTAAATCTTGGGCACAGATTGAAATTTAACTTTCACTTTTTAAATGAATTTCATTGATGCCTTTTGTTTTTACATTTCCTAAATTTCCCCCTATATATTTCTCTTTCTCCCACCACTCTGAAAATAATTCCCACTTAACAAAGAAACTCAACCTTTAAAGGAATATAATTACCTCCGTTCCAATGGGCGGCCATCACTAGAGATGCTACGAGGAATGTTGGCAGCTCGTTCTGGGGGTTGCATCTTCCCATCTCCTTTTCCAGCACTCATTCGAGAAATTACTGGACTCTGGACTTGAGAAGGTACTTGGGACCCATGAGGTCCTTGCCCCTTGTTGGCATTTCTTTGCCATTTGTTGTTATTTCGGAACGGAAATTTGAACTCGTAGGAAACCCCTTCATTCATCTTGTAGTCCATCACTGGCATGCGGTATGTTTCAGAGCAGCTCCTGTCAAGATGTTAGCATAAGGAAAAACAGATGAAAGCTTCTTTTCTAAATTAGTAAAACTTTACTACCTCCCATTAAGAGTTAAAATGCAATGAAAAGAAATCTCACTGCTAGGCATATACCACCAAAGGCAGGAAGGTATAACACACCAAAATATTCACAGAAGTACATTTTGCTGCAGTAATCCATCAGTCAACAAATATTTAAGCCCTTATTATGTGCTAAAAACAGTCCCCAACATGTATGGAACAGAATGACAAAAATGAAACAGATTATCCTTGAAAAGTTTACAATCTATTGGGAAAGACAGACAGACAGACAGACAGACGCACGCACGCACGCACGCACACACACACACACACACACACACACACCCATTAGCAATTTCTGTGAGGGAAGGCCCTAGTAGCAGGAGGGAATCAGGACAACTTTTACTTGAAAGGTGAATTGAGCCTTTCAGTTAAGTAATGAAGGAAACAAGGGATTCTAAGAGGCAGAGGAGAAGAAGGTATACATTCTGGGCATGGGAGGCTGTCAGTACAAAATTAAGAAGATGGAACATCATATGACAAGTATAGCAAGAAGGCCAATGCCTAGCTTAACTCCAAGGTGGAGTATGAAAAGTGACGTACAACGAGGTTGGAAAGGTGGTAGGCTTTAAAAACTAAACAGAAAAGTTTACATTTTATCCAAAAGGCAACAAGGAACCACTGTAATTTATTGAGCAGGGGCTTGATGTGGTCAGATCTGTGCATTAGGAAAACCATCTGTCCAGCCCCAACCTTTCTGCTAGCCACCAGTCTCATTTTTCTAACTGCCTACTGTACATCCTGAACCAAATGTCACTCAGCATGTCCAAACTGAACTCATTATCTTTCTTTCGAACCTCTCCTCTCCTCCTCACTTACTCCTTTCACGAGTATCACCAGCCTTTCAATCATCCAGGCTTATAACCTCAATTTCATTCTCTATTCCTCAGTATCTCATCCCTCATATCCAATCAGTGAGCTAATTTTGTCAACTTTACTGTTGTAACTCCTCTTGCATATGTGTCCTTCTCTAACTGGTCACCAACCTAGTGTAAAGTCTCAATCCTTCCCACCAAGACCACTGCAACAAGCCAACTAGTTGGTCTCCCTACTTCAAGTCCCTCCTCACTCCAATCCATTCCAAAAACACAGATCTGAGTATTCACAACTTCATGACTATAAACTCCAGTGGTTCTCTATTACCTCTAAGGATGAAACAAAAAATTTTCTGTTTGCCTCTTAAAGTCCTTCATAGCCTATCCCTTTTCTGGTCTTTCTAAACCTTACTTCCCTCCGAATACTTGGTGATCCAGTGGCACTCGTCTCTTTGTTGTTTTCATATAAAACACTCCATATCTCCTGACTAGATGCACTTTCACAAGCTGTCCTGAAAGTCTGAAATGGTGTCCCTCCTCCTTATTTCTATGTCAAATTTTCCCAGGTTTCCTTTAAATCTCCCCTAAAGTCTTATTTTCTGCATCATGCCTTTTTCTGTTCTCTTTAATTTTAGTGTCTTCCCTTTAAGATTAGCCCTAATTCATCCTGTATGCATCTATCTTGTTTGTATGGTGTTTTACATGTTGTCTCCTCTTTTAACTTGAGCTTCTTTAGAGAAGACTTTTTTTTTACTTTCTTTATATTCCCAGGACTTTAGCACAGTGCCTGCCACAGAGTAATCACTTAATAAATACTAGCTGACAGACTGACCTTGGCAGCTGAGTAGAGAACAGACTAGGATGGGGCAAGACTTGGGGTCAGGAGACCAAATACAAGGCTACTATAATACTCTAGGAGGCAAAATTTGATTGGGGAGAAAGACTGGCTGAAAGAAATGTTCCTGAGGCAAAAAGGACAAGATATGGCAACTGACTGTGTATATGGGGTAAGGGAAAGTGAAGAGTGAAAGATAACACAAACGCTGCAACCTGAACAACTAAAAAGATGGCGGTACCTTTGGCAGAAATAGCTTATGAGGTTTCTAGGTGAGACTTTAGAACAAAAAGAGAGGACACATCATGTAGCTGTGGGGCAAAAGCCCAAAGAAGGGCACAATATGGATGGTGAACTAGCAAAGGTGAGGAAGGGAAATATTCAGAAATGAAAATTAAAAACAAAAGATAAAAATAAAAAATTTTAAATGGAATAAAAAATAACACACTAAAACATCAATTTTGTGGAAAAAATTAATGTGGAAAATCATCTACTGCCTTCCTTCCAACTTCTCCTCTAACCTATGAGTAAAAAGATTCTTTCTCTCACAAAAATTAGTGCCTTGGGAAATTAAATCTAAATGCAATCCATTGTTCTTTATTATGTACTTAACAAACATGAAAATCTCTATATGCAAATAAGAACTAAAAAAGGATTATATATCAAAAAACTTTTGTAATGGTACAATTTTTAAATTATAAAATTTAACATGATAGTAAGAAAAGTGTCACATGGATCCAACCTTCTAAATGTCTACTTGTTTTCCTTCTATGTATTTTTAAAATGAATTACCAGTACTTTCTTGCAGAGAGGAAACAGTCTAGGAGTACAGAATGAGAAAGGCAATTGTGCATGGCCAATGTACTGATATACTTTTCTTGTCTATGCTTACTGGTTACAAGAATTGGTTGGTTAAGGAGCAAGGGGTGGTAGGGGTTGTTACAATGAATAATGATAGAGATATGCAGAAAAAAAAATTATCCCTTCCTGTACTACCTCTGTTGTTGAATAGCCTCAATTTAGGACAATTAACTCCAATACCTCTATTTCTTTTTGTATAAAATAGAAATAACCAGGGCTTGAAAGCTGGCTGACAGCTTGCGGAAACCAAATATGGCCAACTAACATTCAAAGCAACTGAAACAATTGTTAAAGGCATTACATGCAAGGCATTTTAATAGATGCTAAAAATGCAAAGATGAAAAATTACAGAGTCCTTCAAGAAGCTTACATTCCAAAGGGGAAATGGTATTTATATAGCCAGAGACAGTTTACAAACATGCTTTCTTCACAACTCTGTGAGGGAGAAGCACGTATATCATCCTAAATCGACAGAGGGGGAAACTGAGGTTCAGCTAGTAAGCATCAGAGTGGAGCCTATAATCCAGATCTTCTCTGATTTCAAGTCCTATATTCATTCAATTATAAACAACATACATAAACAACATGAATAATATGTAGCCATGTTAAGGACAAAGGAGGGCTCAAGAAGAAGTGCTCTGAATGTTATGAAGAGAGAGATAATACTTTCAACTCAGGGTGGGGGAAGGGCATAATGGGAAAGTGCTACGGAGGAAGGAAGGGTCACCGAGTTGAGCTTTAAAGGAAGAGAAGGATTTCAGCCACTAGCTCAAAAATGAATCCCTGGAATTTGGGATGGTCTGCACAAATAAAGGAAGATAGGATAAAACTGAAGACAGAGAGCAGTCAAAAGCGGCTGAAACACATAGATAACGAAGGGGAATAGAGTGGAATTAGGCCACAGCCAGATTGTGGAAACTTCCAACAATAGGCTCTTGCATGAAGTTGTTTATATTGACACAATTTGTGATGTCTCAAGCTGCATGTTGTTTCAAAGTAGCTAATCTAGGAGAAATGGCTCATGTAAGTTGGTATATTGGGAAGTATGGTTGAAAAAGAAATAATGGAAGAGGAAATTAAAACAATAATTTGGAATTATTTTGCCCAATTATATGCTAATATATTTGATAATCTTAGTGAAATGGATAAATATTTATAAAAATATAAATTGCCCAGATTAACAGAAAAGGAAGTAAAATACTTAAATAACCCCATCTCAGAAAAAAGAAACTGAACAAACCATCAGTGAACTTCCTTGGGAAAAAAATTTCCAGGGCCAAATGGATTTACAAGCAAATTCTATCAAACATTTAAAAAGAATAATTAATTCCAATATTCTACAGACTATTTGGGAAAATTGGCAAAGGAGTTCTACCAACTTCTGTTTATGATACAAGTATGGTACTGATACCTAAACCAGGAAGAGACAAAATAGAGAAAGAAAATTATAGACCAATTTCCCTAATGAATATAGATGCAAAATTTTTTAATTAAAATATAAGCAAAAAGATTACAGCAACTTATCAAGAAAATAAAACACTTTGATCAGGTAGGAGTTGGAACACTAATTCACTGTTGATGGAGTTGTGAACAGATCCAACCATTCTGGAAAGCAATTTGGAACTATGCCCAAATGGCTACAAAAATGTGCATACCCTTTGACCCAGAGATACCCCTTCCAGGGTTGTATCACAAAAAGATCATAAAAACAGGGAAAGGACCCATGTGTACAAAAATATTTACAGCAGTTCTTTTTGTTGTGGCCAAGAACTGGAAATTCAGGGGATGTCTATTAATTGGGGAATGGCTGAACAAGTTGTGCTATATGAATGTAATGGAATACTCTTGTGCTATAAGAAATGAACAGGAGGACTTCAGAAAATCATGGACTTACATGAACTGATGCTGACTGAAGTGAGCAGAACCAGGAGAACACTGTACACAATTAACAGCAATGTTGTGTTTCTCAGAAATACAAGGAGAAATATAAAATGACTTGTTCAGGGAAACACAGAATTGGATCTGACCATTCAAAATTCCTCATTTTAGTTGAAGACAGTACTATTCATTCAAAATTCAACAGATTTGAAAGCCTGACATTATGCTTAACCCAAAACACCCCACCATACCCCCTTAACTCCCATAACCCAATCATTTGCTAAGTCTTGTTGATTCTGCCTTCACAACATATCGTTTTCTCTCCATTCCCATAATTACCATCCCAATTCAGGTTCTCATAGCTTTTTACCCAGATAACTGTCATTGCTTCCTAACTGCATGCCCTACCTCAAGTCTCTGTTGTCATCAATCCTCCAGGAAAATGCCAGAATAAATCTGCTAAAGTACAAGTTTGACCATATTATTCCCCCACTGAAGGATCTTCTGCTGCTCCCTGAATGCCTTCAGGACAAAACACATTCTTCAATTGGTTGCTTCCCAATATGGCTCCAGTCTACCTTTCCAGGCTTATTTCATATTATATCCATTTGTGCACTCCATATTCCAGCCAAAATAGCTTCCATGCTGTTCCCCAAACTCAGTATTCTACCTTCCACCTCTATGCTTATGCATATGGAAAGCATTCAAGACTACTTTTACCTAACTGAGGCCCTCTCCTTTATGTAACTACAGGAACTGAAATAACACTGGAAAAAAAGGAAATCTTTTGAGAGAAAGGCAGTTATGATCCAGTATTTCCTTACTGGTGGGGCTCTCTTGGATATTCCAGAAGGATGGAGGAGATGGGATATCATATAGAAAATATATGGAAGAATATTAAATTCCTCATCTGATATTTTTTTTTACAACTGGCTTTTGGAAATCCCCTTTTTGCCTCAATTACTGACAATAATCAGACACTCAAATTGATCTGTGATTTAACTGATGTGGGTGCTCCCTTCAATCAGGTGTCATGAGCCTTCTATGCTTGTCCCTTTTCTCATCTATGCTTTTCATAAATTTGCAGCAGGGACTTCCTCCACCCCCTGTAATGTGCTAGGGCCCTTCCTTGTTTTCTCTTCACATCCCAAGGACAACATTCTCCATCTTGGCTCTTGCTATGTGATCAGCTCATCTCTTCTAACCATACATTTCTTTTTTTTTTCCCTAATTATTTTTTTTATGTTTTCAACACTCACTTCCACAAGACTGTGAGTTCCAAATTTTCTCTCCATCTCTCCCCACTCCCACTCCAAGAAAGCAAGCATTCCGATTACCTCTTTTGACAATTTGCCCTCCCTTCTATATCGCCTCCCCCCTCTCCCCCCACTTATTCCCTTCTCTTTTATTTTCTTGTAGGGCAAGATAGATTTCTATATCCTACTGTTTGTATGTCTTATTTCCCAGTTGCATGTAAAAGCAATTTTTAACATTCATTTTTAAAACTTTGAGTTCCAACTTCTCTCCCTGCCTCCCAACCCACCCCCATTATTGAGAAGGCAAGCAATCCAATATAGGTTATATATGTATAGTCATGTAAAATACTTCCATAATAGTCATTGGAAAGATTAACTATATTTCCTTCCATCCTACTTTGTCAACCCATTTTATTCTATTCTCTCTTTTGACCCTATTACTCCTCAAAAGTGTCTGCTTCTAAGTACCACCTCCTCCCATTTGATCTCCCTTCTATCATCCCCACCATCCTCCTACTTGTCCCCTCCCCCTCTACTTTCATGTAGGGTAAGATAGATTTTCATACCCAATTGAGTGTGCATGTTATTCCCTCCTTAAGCCAAATCTGCTTACCTCCGTCCTCTTTCCCCCCCATTGTAAAAGCTTTTTCTTGCCTCCTTAACGTGAGATAATTTACCCCATTCTATTTCTCCCTTTCTCCTCCCAACATATTCCTCTCTCAGCCCTTAATTTTATTTTGTGCCCTCTGTCTCTATATATAATCACTTCAACCACCCAAATACTGAGAAAAGTCTCGAGTTACAAATATTATCTTTCCATGTAGGAATGTAAACAGTTCAACTTTACTAAGTCCTTTATGATTTCTCTTTTCTGTTTACCTTTTCATGCTTCTCTTGATTTTTGTATATGAAAGATTTTCGATTCAGCTCTGGTTTTTTCATCAAGGATGCTTGAAATTCCTCTAATTCACTGAATGTCCATTTTTCCCTCTGAAGGATTATATTCAGTTTTGCTGGGTAGACGATTATTGGCTTTAATCCTAGCTCCTTTGACTACTGGAATATCATATCCCAAGCCCTTTATCATATTCCATATCCTTCAAAGTAGAAGCTGCTAGATCTTGTATTAACCTAACTATCTTTCAAGAATACTCGAATTGCTTCTTTCTGGCTGCTTGCAATATTTTCTCCTTGACCTGGGAACTCTGACATTCGGCTACAATATTCCTAGGAGTTTTCCTTTTCAGATTTCTTTAAGGAAGTGATCAGTAGATTCTTTCCATTTCTATTTTACCCTCTGGTTCTAGAATATCAGGGCAATTTTGCTTGACAATTTCTTGAAAGATGATGTCTAGACTCTTTTTTTTGATCATGGGTTTCAGGTAGTCCAATAATTTTAGAACTGTCTCTCCAAAATCTTTTTTCCAGGACAGCTGTTTTTCCAATGAGACATTTCACAGTCTTCTATTTTGTTCATTCTCTTGGTTTTGTTTTATAATTTCTTGATTTTTTCACGAAGTCAACAGCTTCTATCTGCTCCATTCTTTTTTTTTTAGAGGAATTATTTTCTTCAGTGAGTTTTTGGACCTCCTTTTCCATTTGGCCAATTCTGCTTTTTGACTTATGCTCATTGGCTTTTTGGATCTCCTTTGCCATTTGCAAATTTGCCACTGCATTTTTTAAGGTGTTATTTTTTTCAGCATTTTTGGGGTCCCCTTTAGCAAGCAACTGACTTGTTTTTCATGCTTTTCTTAAATCACTCTCATTTCTCTTCCCAATTTTTCCTCTACTTCTCTCACTTTATTTTCAAAATCCTTTTTGAGTTCTTCCATAGCTTGAGAGCAATTCACATTTTTCTTGGAGGCTTTGGATGTAGGAGCCTTGACTTTGTTGTCTTCTGTTTGTATGTTTTGATCTTCCTTGTCACTAAAGTAAGATTCTATAGTCTGATTTATTTTTCTGGTTTTTGCTCCAGTCAAATTTCCAGTCAATTTCCCAGTCAAATACTTGACTTTGGAGCTCTTTATCAAGGTAGTTCTCTGCTTCCCATGGGGGTGAGAGAGTGTACTGTCAGCTCCTTGATTGCTCCCACATTCTGTCACCCCAGAGTTCCAGAAATAGTCCCCGCAGCTGCCAAAGGCTCCTCCATTCCCTCCACTGTCCCGGGGCTGGGGCCAAACCATGCTACATTCTCACACAAGTCCAACAGATTTTTTCCACTGACCGTTCAAGTTGTCCTTGGGGTTTTGGGGTCGAGAAGTCTGGAAAGTGCCACAGGAGCCAGTGATTCAGTCCCCCTACATCTCCAGTCCTGTTCAGACTCTGTCTGTGGCAGCACAGCCCAAGCTGGACTGCACTCCACTCCCAGTCTAGTGTGATTCATGCTTCCCACCAACCTTCCAGGATGTCTTGGGCTGGAGATTTGCTTTACACCAGCATTCTGTGGGTTCTGCAGCTCCAGAAGTTGTTTATGGTCATTTTTTGCAGGTATCTGAGGAGAGCTCAAGCAAGTCCCTACTTTTACTCTGCCATCTTAGCTATGGCCCCTCACCATACATATCTTTGACAACATCCTTTACACTACTCATTCTTTGCAAATCCTTGCCTTGAATGAACAGTTGTTTTTAATGGTTACCAACAGAATGACTATAAATACCATTCATAAATCTACTCTGGAGGTTAACTGTCCTCAAAATATGCGGGCAATGGACTAGGGAGACAGGGCAGGGTAGGTGAGGAACTATGTAGCTTCATTATGGAATAGCAGTAATAGCTAACAAAAGGAAGACAAGAGAATCAACTAGTCAAAGAACAGAGTAATTAGTTGCTAGGAAAACAGCAGTGGTGTGAAGTGCAGAGGAGGGGAGATACGACAGAAAGGCATTATCTTATTTTGCTTAAAAACTGAAGCAAGGTGTTAATGCCTCTGCTATTCCCTTTGAAATAATTTCTGAAGGGAAGATGGGACAGCAGGGCTTTCAGGTGTTCCAAAGGCAGTAACATTATTTCACACTAGCAAGAATGTCTGAAAGCTATTCCTATGCTACTATTATCTATCCCTCCTTTGCAGATAAGACATGTTCAGCCTTGAAAGGAGATGTCATCTGCCCTAACGCTCATGGGCAGCTCTGGGATAGGAATGGATGATTCCTGGTTCCTTTCTTCACATACTAACGTAGATGCTGGCTTTGTTCAGTCTGATGAGTTCAGTTTGGGAGAGCTATTGTTGGGAGGTTGTTTAAAAAATAATTTGGCTTGGTTTCCATATGTAAGAAAAAGCTACTTTCCATATCAAGCGCTTGTGCCAAGAACATTTCATCTGCAAACCTCAGGGAACTTGTCCTACTTCCCATGATATCAGTGTGTGCCTGATAATGCTGTTACCCCCTGTTATCTACATTCCTTTCAGCTTCAGTATTTTCTGCTCTGATTTTTGAGTTTCTCACAACACTCTTGTTTCCCTCATTATTTTTAGGCAGGTAACAGAACTCTAAAACTAGGAAAGTTTCTAAATATTGGGAAGGAACCTTATCTCAAAAGATAATCTAAAAATCTTAAAAATGTTAAGACAAAGAAATGGAAAACTAGCCAGACAAAGAGTTCTAGGTATTTCCTGGTAAAAACAGGGATATTATAAACCCCGAATAAAATGAGTTACAAGATGTATTCAATAAGCAGGTACTGAATATAGTTCTATTAGAACTTGAAATGCTGTATCTTGCAGCAGCACTCAAAAGACACTGCATTATGTCATTTGTAAAATGAAGGAGTTCAAGCAGATGGCCTCCTAAGATCGTTTGCAGCTCTAAATTCATTATTTTTTCAAGTACCTAGTCTGTACTAGGATATGGGGACATGAAACAAACAGACCTCCAGGCTTTCAAGGAACTTACATTCTTCCAGGGTATATATATATATGTATATATAACATATACACACATAATAAAAGAATTTATTCAAAATAAGTAGACAGTGATTTTGGGCAAGGACTCTAGGGGAAATCTGAAAGGTCTCTTGGCAAAAGAAGCATTTGCAATAAACCTTGAAGGAGAAGTAGGGATCCAGTCAAGATGAGGAAAGAGAATACAGGCGAATAGTTTTTACAAAAACATGGAGATGGAATGTCACATATATGGAAGAACAATTAGTCAATAAACATTTATTAAATGCCAAGTAGAGTGCTGGGTCTTAAGCTAGGAAGACTCGTTTTCCTGAGTTCAAATATGGCCTCAGACACTAGCTGTGTGACCCTGGGCAAGTCACTTAACACTATTTGCCTCAGTTTCCTCATCTTTAAAATAAAGTAGAGAAAAAAATAGCAAACTAACTCTAGTATCTTTGCCAAGGAAACCCCAAATGGAGTAATGAAGAGTCAAACATGACTGAAAAGCCTAAAAAACAAAATGTGCCAGGCACTGTGCTAACTGTTGGGGATGCAAAAAATGGCAAAAGACAGTCCCTGTCCTTTAGGAGTTCACAACTGAATGGGGGAGATGACAAATATAAGCTATATACAGGATAGAGGAGGCACTAGGATTAAGAGGGATTGGGAAAGGTTCTCCTGTATAAGGTAGGATTTTGACAGGGACCAGAAGCCAGGAGACAAAAATGAGGAGGGAGAGCATTCTAGGCAAGGGGAGCCAGCCACTGAGAAAGCATGGTGTCAGGACATGGAATGTCTTGTGTGAAGAGATAATATGGAGGACCAGTGTCACTGGATTGAAGAATATATGGGAGGAATGAGGGTGGTATAAAGTATAAGAAGATTGGAAAGTTGAGGTTTTGGTTATAAAGGACTATTAAAGCTAAAGGTATTTGATTCTTGAGGTGATAAGGAGCCACTACAGGTGGGGGTGTAGGAGTGGATCGGATGACATGCACTTTAGGAAAATCACTTTGGTGGCTAAATGAAGGATGGACTGGAATGAGTGGAGACTTGTGGCAGGCAGACATACCAGTAGGCTATCCCAATAGTCTAAGTTTAAGGAGATGAGGGCCTGTACCACTGTGGTAATAGGATCAGAGCAAAGAAGGGGATGTATTTGAAAAACATTACAAAAGAGAAATCAACAGGCTTTGGCAACAGATTGAATATAGGAATGGTGAGAAATAGTGAGGAGTCAGGATGACATCTAGGTTGTAAGCTTAGAGAACTGGGACAGTGGTGGTACCCTCAACAATAATAAGGAAGGGGGAAAGATGAGTTCAGTTTTGTACATATTGAATGTATTTCCAGAGCATCCATTTCAAGATGTTTTTAAAGCAGCTGGAGAAGCAAAGGTGGAGTTCAGTAGAGAAATTAGAACTGAATAATTTTTTTTGAGAATCAGAAGCAGAGGGAGAATTGGATCTATGAAAAATGATGAGATCACCAGGGGAAACAGTACTGAGTAGGTAAGTAGACCCAAGACAGGGCCTTGTGGTATGCTCATGGTTAGGGACATAACTTGGATAAAAATCCAACAAAGGCAGCTGAAAAGAAATGGTCAGGTAAGTATAAAGAAAATCAGAAGGGAGTGATGTCCTAAAAATCTAGAGAGAAAAAAAGAGTATCAAGGAGAAGAGGGTGATCGATGATGTCAAAGTCTACATACAATTCAAGATGGATAATGATTAAGAAAAGGCCACTGGACTTGGCAACTAAGAGAACACTAAGGTAACCAGAAGAGAACTGGTTCAGTTGAATGAGGTCAGAAGTCAGATTGTAGAGAGTTAAGAAGAGAGAAGAGAAGTGGAGACACTTTGCAGATGGTGTTCTCAAGGAGTTTAGCCACAAAAGGATGTAGAGATATGGATCTCAATTAGCAAGGATGGATGGATCAAGCAATGGTTTTATGAGGATACAGAAGACACAGATGTATCTACAAGCAATAGGAAACAGCCAGCAAACAGGGAGAGACTGAAAATAAGTATGACCAGAGGTGGGGGGGGGGAGGAATGATAAAAGGAACAATTTGCTGAAGAAGATGAAATGATATGTCAGTCAAGAAGGATTAACTAAACAAAACTGAGGGGAAGGAAATGTGATGGAGAAGAAAGGATGGAATGGAATGGAACTGTACTTACCCAGTTGTACTTATAGAGGGGATGGTTTTGTCAAGAAGTAGGGTCATTTCTTCACGAAACAGGAATGAAGGAAGACATAGTGGCAGATGACATGAAGATGAGGAAACAAAAGGAAGCTTTTGGTGAATACCTCAATATTTTCAGTGACATATGAGGCAAGGTTCTCAGTCAAGAGAGTGTAGGGGCCAGGGAAGATCTGAGGAGGGGTGAAAAAGTCTGGAAGAGCAACTATGGAGAGTGAGATGGTGAGTTATGTTTCAAGTTAGTCTGGCTGGAACACAGAGTATAATGAGGGGAAGAAATATATAACTAGCCTGGAAAATAAGGCTCAAGTCAGGTTCTGAAGAGCTTTAAATTCAAAGCAGAAAAGTTTCTACTTTATCCAAACAGCAAGAGGGAGCCATTGAATCTTTTCCTGAAGAGGAATTATAAGATCAGATCTATATTTTAGGAATATAAATTTGGCAGTTACATGAAGAATATATTGGGGGGCAGGGGAGAAACAGGAGGCAAGGAAACTCATTACAAAGATATTGTAATATTCTAGGAAAGAGATGATGAGGGCCTAGATTATGGTGGTGGCTAGGATAACTTTAAAAAGGGGGTTATCATTAGGCCATTTGAATAGTTTATGAAAATAAAATGTACAAAAATACTTTGATATTTTAAAAAAATTAATAACACTTTCATGACATAAACACATAAAGGAGAGGATTTGGAGAAAATGTCTTCAAGGAGGGAGAATGCCATCAAAAAACCCATTCATGAACACCTACAAGGCAACTACTGACTTTCTATTTTGTATAAGATTAAGACTGCTGATTTGAAACAAGCTTGATTTTCTGACCAACTTTCTAGCTGGCCAATTAGAAGCAGTAATAATTATAAGTGTATGAAGCTAAGTCCGGTAATAGCCATAAAATAGAAGAAAAACTAATGTAAAAGAAAGTGCTTTTGTGTGCTTGTTTAAAAGAAAGTAGCTTTCCCATATCTCAGCAGGAGCCACTAAGGCATCAGTATATTTTACAACAGAGTACAACAATTAATATTGTTAATATTCCATATTCATTTTTAAAAAGGGAATAATAATGCTCAATATCTTCTGTTTACTAAGGCATGACAGTATGAAATAGATTTTAGATAGGTTTTATTAAAACAATTAAAATAACTAACGCCATTTTAAGTGCCCGGTTTATTTAAGTTACTTAGAAAATCTAGTCTTTTGGAACATTTTATTCCTCAATGTCCCTGGATAAATGAAGCACTACTCTATTTTGAAACCAGGGCATAATTCACATTAGAGCAACATTTGGTAGGTAATACTACTTGAAATCTTGTCAGGAACACAAAGTCCTGACTCAGATACTTGGTTCAAGCAACAGAAGCACATTTTAACATCCATCACCATCATTCATCACCCATTTGTTAAAATAAATAAATAATATGAATATTTATGAGGAGGTTAAGTAATTTGCCCAGGGTGTCACAGCTAGTAAAAGTTTGAGGCAGGATTTGAACCTAGGGTTTCCTGTGTTCTATCCATTAAACCACTCATACAGCCCATAAATTCTATGATAGTATGGTCCTTAAGCAGCCATTTCCTAATACCCATATTTGTGGCAGATTTAGGGTTGATGTTTTATGGAGAAAAAGAAAACTTGGAACACTGTGTTGACTTAAGAAGACCTAAGAGAAGACAGTCCAGAACAAGAGGTTTTTCAGGTGGAATTCACAAATAGCCCTCCCCAAGTAGGATGTGCATAGATTTTAGGGTACCTGTAAAACTTGGAAGAAGTTTTACACACACACACACACACACACACACACACACACACACCATTTTATTTCATGAAACTGAAAAGACTGTTCTGAGCATGGGGCTTCACAGGTTTGACAATGGGGTCCATGAAACAAAAAAGGTAAGAACCCCTGGTATAGAAAAACTGAAATAACAGATTTTGAAAATAAGAGGTTAAAAAGAAATAAACCTCTGACAGAGGCAAAGGAATCCATAGCAAAAAAAGAGAATTGATTAAATTTAATTCAAAAAGTCTTGTTCAAAGACAATTTTTGATGTGAAATTGAAGTTTAAAAATTAACATGACCACCAGGGTTGGGAATGGCTCAGTAGTTCAGAGGCACAAAATCTAGGGCAGGGCTTCTTCCCTTTTTTTCAGTTAATCCCATGACCCTCTTTAGCAGTCTGGTGAACCCTAGGAACCCTTTCTTAGAATAATGTCTTAAAATGCATAAAATGAGTAGGATTTCAATCAAAACCAAATATAAACAAACCCAATTTGATAAACTGAAATTCGGTTATTCAAAATATAAGAAGAAAACAACAAGTACAACCCCAGGTTAAGAATCATTAAGGTACCCCTCATAGGAGCAGTACATTGACACCTGTGAAGGAGTCAAAGAGAAATCAGATGACTATAAGCCAATGCTGTTAGCTGATGTGATGAAAGATAATTGGATTATACTGGAAAGAGCCAAGTCCAACTCTCCATGGGAAGGAGGTGGGTCAGAATAACCTTTTTCTTACATTTAGACAGTGATGGAAGGCAACAGTGAGACATATGATTATGTCTGTCTGACAGTATTCAGAATGTTTTTAAATTATACATTCAAAGTGTGTTATCTTCATGGTTCATTTCACAGGAGACTGAGGACTCAAGGATGAATTAAGTCAGACTCCAGTACAACAGCTACTTTACAGTCCTGAGGCATAAAGTCTGGGAATTTTCCTAAATTAATGACTCCAATCTCTCCTGCCCTCAGTTTTTATTTTTATTATCTTACCCCAAAGCTTAATTACACTCAGATATATGGGAAAAGGGGAGGGTCTGGACATGACATTTCATGGGTACAGGGAATTCCCAGGTGAACCAACTCATTCTACTCTACCAATGTACTGGTGCCGTATCTGCAGCTTACAATCTGACAGAGAGGCCTCAAGCAGTGGTGTCAAACAAACAGAAATAGGTAGTCTAGGCAGCATCTGAGAGCTCTGCAGGATACTAAAAGTGTTTGTTGAGAGTTGGACACCTCTGGCTTAAAACACAGAGGTCAAGTGTGACTTCCCCAGGTTCCTATGACTTCCCAGAGGGTTTGTGTGTCTCTCCTTTCAGTTTTGCTGATGTTAGTTTTTACAATGAAAAAATTTAGAGATTATTCTCACTTCAAGAGCCCTCTCTTAGAATAAAGTAAAATAGCTGAGTAAAACAGTGACCTCATCCAAAAGTTCATATAACATTTCACTCCTCATCTATATTTATTTTGCTGGAGGACAGTGGGGTAGAGAAGAAATAAGAGGTAATAGAGGTTAAGTGACTTGCTCAGGGTCACACAGCTAGTAACTGTTTGAGGCTGGATTTGAACGCAGGTCCTCCTGACTCCAGGGCTGGTGCTCTTATGCTCTGTGCCACCAAGCTACCCCATCCCTTGCTTATTTTTTAAAAAATTTAACAGAAATCTATGCTCTCTCCTTTTCATACTTCCCCCCTCCATTCCATTAAAAAAAGAGAAGAAAAAAGTGAATTTCTTATCACAAATGTGCATGGCTATACACACACACAATGTCTATATAGTCTGTATGTGTGAACATACTCTCTACACACACACACACAAACACAATCAGTCCTTTGGAACCATGAATGGTCATTGTACTAATCATACCGCTTATGGCTTTCAAAGTTGTTTTTACAGTGCTGCTGTCATGTACACTGTTCTCCTGGTCCTGCTCATTTAATTCTTCTAAAAAGAGTTGTGATTATCTTTGCTCTAAAAACAGAAGCCATTGGTGCTGTGCTGTTCCCTCCGACTTACCTTCTTGGGGTACAATCATCATGGGGTGGTATAATGACCACTTTTACTGTGACTGATGTTCTCAGAAGGTCAATCATTTGCTCATGGCTTAGGGTGGCAACAGCCACTTTACAGATTTCCACTAGGCGGCTGCCTTGCCTCAGTCCTGCCTGCCAGGCATAGCCATAAGGTTCTACATCTGCCACAATGCCCTCGTAGTTGACATGGAAGCCAAGTTGTCCGAGCCCATTTCTCCTCAAGGTCATCTCCACTGACTCACATCCTTTAGTCACAAACTAGAGACAGAAACAAAAGATACCATTTTGAGAAAGTGAAGGGACTCAGTTGAGGGGGAAAAAGGAATGCAAAAATAGGTTATAATTGAGACGATCAATTCTATTCATTGTTAATTATCTGAAGGGTAATATGGATCTTTTACCTTCAATTGGTCTACATTTACTAAAGCACTGGAAAATATACCAGCTACTAAAAAAAGGGGGTCTCTCTGTCTTCACTGAAAAATTAGGGATCATGCCTGTTGAGAAGCAGGGAGAACCAAGGGCAGAAAAGTTAACTAAAAATCTGAATGTCTACACTCATTTTGAATCTGGAAGGTAGTAAAAGTTCAAGACAGAAGGCAGATGTTCCATTAAAGGACCATTCCCTAATAACCAAAACTATGTACGTAACAGTGATTGGCAGATGGGCATCCTTAGGTGAATGACAGTGGAACTGGGTCACACGCAAACAGATTTCTAACGCAGAAATATGATAAATGCATCCTGCTCACTTATCCTCCTCTAATTTTCTTTTCTTCTAAAAAATGATAAGAAGGATGAGAAAGTATGCTAGGTTTTCTTCATCACATCATTCAACAGTTTTCAGATGAGGTAATAATACAGTGCAAGCTTTAGTACTTTTGTCTGCCACTGGAGGCAGAGCTTTATCTAATGCAGAATTTCACCCACTCCAAAACTCAGGAGAAAAGGCTCACCTGTAACCTTTTAACAATCTCTTTGATATCCTCACTGTTGTTGTTGAAGCTCTCCACAGAAACACATTCCCCTCTCTCATAGAAGATTTTGATGCTGGTGTCAGTTGAAGTCCACCCTATTACATCCCTGCAGGAACAATTGAACACCACACTCTTTGTCTCTTGTTCAATGAGGACTATGAACTCATTGGAGATGCCCAGAAGGCAGTCTATCTCCATAGCCTTATTGTAGTCTTTGGCATGGACACCCCACACAATGGCACCCATGCTACTGAACTCCGCTCCAGGATAAGGTTTGGATTTCTCTTTTTTCTTGGAGGCAAGAGATATAAAGGGGAATTTGCCAGAAGGATCAATGGGAGTATTGGTTACATTCTTTTCTGCTAAATCTTTTAAGTACTCCTGGCGGGTCCGGGTAGCCATGGCACGGAACTTCTCAGACTTATGAGCAGCATTCTCCGCATTAATAACTTTGGCCAAAAGGAAGTCCCTGAACACATTTGACTTAGGGAAAGTGACTCCTTTGGGGATTGGTGGTCCAAAGGATGGCACATCTCTGGACCTGGTTACAGCCACACTGAAAGAAAAGCAAACAAAAAGAGAAAAAAGGTTTTTGCCAATATTACTAAATTTCTCTACTTTCTACTTTAATGGCTTAAATAAGAGCACACTTACAGTGACTGATGTTTTAATCTTTTACCAGATTACAAGTAACACATTGTCCATTTTTCTAGGAAGAGGACCTGTGACTTCAATGGTACATAAAGACCTCCCAAAGGATGGAACTCTACTATTAATGCAGGTCGACACCTGCCCTGCAACTTGTTCTCTTAAGAGAGTTGTCTGGAGCCCTGAGGAGCTTTGGCCAGAGGGTGTCAGAGGTCAGTTCTTAGCTCAGGTCTTCTTCCTTTTGAGGTTGCTTCTCAATCCACTATACCACAATGCTTCTTATGCACTTTTTTTTTTTTACCAGAGACAATACACATTTCTGCTGAATACAAAAATAAAAATGGTATCTAACAATATTTCCCAACACTATCAGGGTGTGAAGTTTTATTTCTCACTCTACAGTCTTCTTAAAATGAGGGCACTTCCTTTACTGAAAAGTAAACTAAAAAGAGAGACGAGAAACATGTGGGATATTTGGCATAAAAGATTTAATTTTGAAAATATAGTGACTATTTACATAGGGGGATATTATTGCCAGTAATACTCCAAGTACACATATGTGTACACACACACACAGAGTCTCTCTTCAAGTATAAAGTGTAGTGCTTACACAGACTCTATAGTGGCATTCTAATCCTTGGAAAAAAATGTAAATGGTTGACTGTGGATTAAGTTTGTGTGTGTGTGTGTGTGTGTGTGTGCGCCGCGCATCTGCGCACGTGTATTTATATGACTGATGTAAAAACAAAAGGTTTCAATAAAACTTTTCAAAAGAAAAATTGACAAAATGTAGTTTAACCACCACCAACAAAAGCTACATGAAGTAAATGAAATGGAAAAATCATTTTGGGAGGCTAAAACTTCAATAAATTATCATGAAGACCTGAAGTCTGAATAACTAATTAAACCATCTTGATTTACTTTTACTGTTTTCTTAATAAAAACAAGGATTTAGAGGTTTTTGACATATTGTATAATTTTGTTCATATTTTCTGCTTCTATTGTGATTAGTCTAAAGAAGTTTTATTTGTGAGAATAAAGTTTTCCTTTATCCACTGCCCTTAACAAATCTAGTCTGATTTACCAGTATCTGTAAGTTTTGTCTCCTTCAAATGGAATAGTGTCTAAGAAGTGGACATGATGAAAGAATTATGAAATTTATACCAATTATACCAGGAAAGAAATACTGGGTACTTTAAAAAAAAGGGGGGGGGGCGCAGGGAGAAGGGCTATTGCAAAGAAAAAAAAAGAATTGGAAAGTAAAGAGAGAAGAAAAAGCAATGAAATTATCTGAAATACAATTGCCTTCCTTGTACATTACACAAGGAAAACCAAAACTTCATATCTTGTCCTAAGACCTTCTTTACTCTCTCACCAAGGTTTGTCTGTCTTATTTTAGAAGCCTGGAATCACTGAACCTAATATATAAAACATTTTTATACTTTTCTCAGAATCTAACTGCTCATATTAAAAATAGTCAAGTATTCTCTTGTCATAAAAGTTAATTCTTTTTTATAAATTTAATGCATTACTATGGACATTCAGGCAACTTCCAAAGTGTTTTCAGATTTCTATTTAAAATAGAGATTTTATATGTTTTATATGTATATTTATACAAATGTGCATTTTTATATGCACAGAAACATGCATATATTTATCTGAATATTTTAAATTATTGAAAGATTTGCTTGAGGTAACCTTGGCTTTGACTACTGGAAAATGAATACTGCACATATAAAGATAGCAAATGAGGATCAACACTTCAGTATAAATAAGGATGTTCCTGGCACTATAATAAAATGCATACTAGCAAACCTTAACCTTAATCTTAAGCCTTAAGTTAGAAAAGTCTCTATTAATTATACTTAGTGTTATGTCTTAAGCATTTCAAAATACTTAATGGTTGTATCTAAAAGAGCAACAAAATAACCCTTTATGATGAAAAAAAGTATAAGTATTATATTTTTTTTTTCCTGAATAGAGAAATCAGGGTAAAGTTCCTTAAGAATTACAGTTCAGTTTTAAAGGACTAATTAATAGAAAAGCAGCATTTCTGGTTAACAGAGAACAATGTGGTTTGAATGGCAAGTCCTACAAAATTTTACTCTGATGTTGAACTCAAGTCAGGAGATAAGTTCTACCTCTAGCGAGATGTGTAAGCATAGATAATTTTACTTCGCAGATCAGGTGTTGCAAGAGACTTCAGAGTACCTATATGGTACAACCGAAACCTGAATCTTTGAGCCTGAACAATTGAATGCATTTTAACTGCTGTAATCATGTTACTCCTTAAGTCTAGGCTACATTAAATACCTAAAGGTGTTTTAATCAATTCTAATAATGGCACTGAATTTGAGGCCTCTCATTTTCCCAAATGACCTACTCTAGACATTCTCCAGGTTATCAATAATAAAATACAGTACCTCATAAAATACAGTACCCAGAAATGAAGAGGGGCATCTAGGTGGTACAGTTGATAGAGCACTGGCTCTGGAGCCAGGAAGACCTGAGTTCAAATCTGGTCTCAGATATTCACTAGCTGTGTGACCCTGGACAAGTCACTTAACCCTATTCGCCTCAATTTTCTCATCTGTACAATGAGCTGGAAAAGAAATGGCAAACTACTCCAGTATCTGTCAAGAAAATCCCAAATGGAGTGGCAAAGAGTTGGAAATAACTGAAAAAGAAACAAGAAATGAAGATGCTATTCCAAATATAGTTTAGTCAAGGCAGAACATGGTAAGACTAGCATCTTCCTAATTCTACATACGATATATGTCTATATCTATATATCTATATCTATAGATACATAAATAAAAATTCTGTTAATGAAGTCTATGATCATATAAGCTCTTTTGGCTGAAACTTCACAGTGTTGATTCATGTTGAGTTTATAGTCCACTAAAACACCATGATCTTTTTCAGATGTACTGCTAAACACACTTGAACTTGTCATGTTGATTTTCTAGGGCTCAAGTGTAAAACTTTAAATTTACCCAATTAAATTTCATTCCATTAGACGAAGCTCAACAGTCTAGCTTAAAGCAATATTCTTCTGATTCAAACTCCATCATCTGATGTGTCATCTTTTTCACTGAGCTTTGTGTAATATGCAAATTTTATAAGCATAGTATCGGTAAGGCTCAAAAGAGATAATTCTTGTAAAGTACTTAGTATAGTGTCTGGCACTTAATAAATAGCAGTCTCTGGTGCTTAATAAATGCTCATTCTTTTCCCTTCCATTCCCTATTCTATGCTTTATCCAAATCACTTAAAAAAAAAAAAAAACAACACAATAGCATTGGCCAAGGATAGCTCTCTGGCATACTCCACCAAAAATATCCTAACATTCTGCTTTGTATCCATTAATAACTACTCTGTAGATGATGGGGCCAGTCAACCAATTCTAAATCTACCTAACTGCACCATCATCTGTCTCATTTCTCTCCATGTTGTCAAAAAGAATAAGACAAGAAAGAAAGACTTAGTCAAATGCCTGTCAGCTCTATCTGTACTATATGAACTTAGTCTGTCATGACATGCTCTCAATGGAACTATGCTGAAGATCATCACTTCCTTTTCCAGACGTTAACTAACCATCATTTTAACAGTGTGCTAGTAGAAAAAAATAATAAAATTAATCTGGAAGAACAAAAGGTTAATAATCTCAAGGGCATTTATGAAAAAAAAATGCAAAGGAAGGTGGCCTAGCCATACCAGATCTAAAACTATATTATAAAGTAGCAATCATCAAAACTATTTGGTACAGGCTAAGAAAATAGACTTGTGAATCAGTGGAACAGACTAGGTACACAAATAGAAACACACAGCAGTAGTAATGTACTGCTTGAAAAACCTAAAGACTCCAGCTTCTGGGATAAGAGCTCACTATTTGACAAAAACTGCTGGGAAAACTGGAAAACAGTATGGCAGAAACTAGGCATGGACCAACATCTCAAACTGTACACCAAAATAAGGTCAAAATAGCTACATGATTTAGAAATAAAGGCTGATACCATAAGCAAATTAGGAAAGTAAGAAATAGTTTACTAGCCAGATCTATGGAGAAGCGAAGAATTCATGACCAAACAAGATAGAGAACATTATGAAATGCAAAATGGATAATTTTGATTATATTAAATTAAAATGTTTTGCACAAACTAAACCAACACAACCAAGATGAGAAGGAAAGCAGAAAGCTGGGGAACAATTTTCATAGCAAGTGAAATGCTAAAAGTGCTACTTGTATCCAGAGGGGAAACTGTGGAGTCTGAATGCTGATTGAAGTATACTATTTTCACTTTTTCTTTGTGGCTGTTCTTTTTTGTTCTGCTTCTTCTTTCACAATATGACTAATGTGGAAATATGTTTACATGATTGCACATGTGTAACAAATATGAGAATCCTTGTCATCTTGGGGAGGGGGGATAGAAAGGACGAGGAGAAAAGATTTGAAACTAAAAATCTCATAAAAAATGAACGCTGAAAACTATCTTTACATGTAATTGGAAAAAATGAAATACTATTTACAAGAAAAAAATAAATGCCACTTGATCACAAGGTTAAAAAAATCAACAACCATACCACAGTGTGCTAGAATTGTCCCCAAAATTGAAGTTCATTTGTCTGTAGTTTACGTACTCCACTCTTTTCCTTTTCAAAAAGCAAGCCATTTGTCATTCTCTAGTTCAGGAAGACTTCCTTTCCCCCTGACCCCCATCACATCCTCTGTAATATCTCAAAGATGAGTGACTGGATCTCAACAACCTCACTTGCCAATTTTGTATTTTTTTGAGGCTGTTGACTTGAAGTCATTAAGGACTATTAGGGTCTCTCTTACCGTGTATTTTTCTTGGGTTTTCTGTTCCCCATGAGCTATTGTTGTACTGTCCTTTCTAGTACAAAGATTATTCTCAAAGAGAACAGAAGAAAAATGAGTCAAGTACTTATGCCCTGAGCAGTAGTCCATCCTTTTCTTTGTTTCTTCTTTATTCATCTATTTAGCTAAAAAACAAATTCTTTTTGTCATAAATCAAATGATTACTTAAGCACTGTGTGCTCTGAATCAAAGTCTCTCAGTTTCAGTTTCCTTAACTTTAAAATAAAAGAATTGTAATAGATAACATCAAAGGTCCCTTCTAGTTCTAAAATTCCATGAATGACCATTTAAAACTCCATGTGTAAGAAGACATTCAAATCTATGCTGCCAGGATAAAAAAGGTAAAATTCTAGCACTCAGAAGGATTTAATGTCTCTCATTGAAATTAATAATATCAGCTCCTCAATTTGGTTTTCCCTCCTCTAAGAAGCAGATGTGATTTTATTAAAAAATAATGTTAAAACAAAACACTCCGGAGGGAACACTAGCATAAAAATCATCTCACTATCTGTTTCTCAAGTCTTCAAATTCAATGGCTTTCTAAAGTCTATTTGTTATTGGAACATTAGAAAAAGATGGTTATTTCATGTAATAAAAACCTAATAATAATTACAATGCCTTGTAATGAAAGGAAGAAATAACCTGAGCCTTTAGCATATGATTATTTATGATTCACTATTTTAGATAGATGATAACCAAACTCAGCTTTTTAACATAAAAAATAAATTCAGCAAGAAAACAAATAGAGGATGATCTAGAAATTTTTCTAGAAATAATACAATTTATGGTATTGTGGAGTATCTTTGTTATTTGGAATTTAGATGGCACAATGAAGACTAATTTGACTTTCAAATTTTCCAATACTGGTAATAGTACTTCATTAATCTGGATGCTACCCACTCAGAATTCTTGATAATCATGCCTTGTCCAACCTAAACAGAAAAACCACTGAACAAGAATCAGGAAAATTGGGTTCTAGTTCGGATTCTACTATTAACATAGTAGTGTATGCGTGTGGATAGCATTTTATCTATGTGAATCTCACAGTTACGTATGTGTAGACACATATGTATGCTTGTGTGGGTATATATACACAGGTACATACACACATACAAAATTTTTTCTGCCCTCTTTTTTGTTATATTAGGTTGCCCCATCTCAAAGCTGTAACTGTCTGTACAATCCCTTCTCTTACTCATCTAATTTGTTGCTTTTTATTCTGCCATTAGCTGGGAAACAACCACCGATTTCATTTTAAGTCTGTCTAAAATTAGATTAAATATGGTCAAAATGAGACTCTTTTTCCATTAGGTAAAATTTTGTGACCTTTAGGGCATGGCCTTGATGACACCCATTTTGCTTGGCCTTGCTTACATGGTAATTCTTAGCTGCTCTAGGTAGTTGAGGCTGCTGTTTAAGTAACTTTCAGAGAGATGAATTGCTATAGTATTCTATAATTCACATAATTCAAAATGACCTTCTCCATAATCAATGAATTATTTTTCCCCTGTAGTAATTCTTCGTAGCATATTTAAGTATATGTCTACACAAGTCAAAGCATTCATCAACCCAGATCTCCTAACTTGTTTTTCTGCTTCTAGTTTCATTCTACTACCAGATTATATCCTGTTACCAGATTCATTTCCCTTAAAACCAGGTTTTCATCATGCCATTTCCATGTTCAAGAAACACAAATTATTCCCTACTCATAGAAAACCTAAACTCAGACCAACATTTAAAGACTTCTAACTCACCTGTGCTAGTTAATAAAAGATGACCTTATTATTCGGTAGATGCTAAGGTCAGGCCTGTTCCTGTGCTCTTGACTATAGATACTGCCAGCCCTGCTTCTACGCCCTGCCCCCACAGCCACCCCTGAAGAAAAAAATCATGGCGGAAATAGCTGAAACAGCTACGGATCAAGTGAAGATAACCAAATGAAGTGACTGTAAGTGAACTCTACAGCTATTCCTCAAGAGGGGTATTTGACTACCTGTGTTTCTCAAGACTTTCTTCTGTGATGGAAATCAAGGACTAATGTTTCAGTCTTATTAGTTCTTTTGAATTATTTTAATTTCACCTTATACCCTGATTTGCCAAGATCTTCAAAAGAAGAGACTTCTCAATGACAACTGGAATAGTTTAAGTTTTCTTCCAATGGTACAAAAACTCCTCAGGGTACAAAACGTACAAAATTAGCTGAATTAACCTTGCTTTATGGAAAATGGATTCAAATATTTCTAGGCAGTTGCTAGATTCAAATGACCATCCAATTCAGACTGGATTAAGTATTTCCAAATTCCGTATTTATTTCTTTTATCCTATAGATTAAAAAGTATTCTAAGGCTGTCATAGGGTTATGGCAATATCTTATTTTCCACCAATCACTAATATTTATTAAGGATGCTTAACTAAGCTTTACAGTGGAAAAATATATTATGTACATATACATGTACCTTTTTACAATATATACATTTTTATAATGTACAAAATTAACAGGAGGTAGTGTACTAGAGCCTGAGGAGATCTATTATAAATTTTAAAGTCCAAGTGCAGATCTTTCCAATGAGAGGGAGGAATTAATTAGTCATGAAAGTATGGAAGAGCACAAGGAAAATTATGAAGAAGCCCTACACCATTTGGGTATTCCTCTGCCTCCTTTGTTGAGCCCCTGTCCCTTGCCTTAGCAGTCCATCCACTGTCCACCAAAGGCCCAAGGCCTTTAAACATAAGGAATAGTATTTCTGTTGGGGGCATGACTTCTCCAGACAATACCCCTTGATTTCATGCTCTTTCTCACTCACCTCCCCTAATATAATCTGTCATCTGTTTCATTCCCTCAAGACTCTTCCAACTAATCGAGCTAACCTAACAAATTAACAAGAAGGAAGGGGCTGAAAGCTGATAATTTGTTCTGTGTACTCTTCCAGAAAACTCTTAACTATAGTGTTCAATATTTCTATGTAAATTAACAGGCAATGTACGAATTTTAGGAATCAGGGAAGTCAATGGGAAAGATATTTTAAATAATGTATAGAAAGGAGAGAAAATGTGACAGACCAGTGGTATAGTATTTCAGCTTTCTCCATGCTTCATTGCTGAGGGAAAAGAACATGAGAGAAGATAGAAAAACATTAAGGATCACAGACTCATAGTTCAAAAGAGACCTCAAAAACCATGTAGTCTTCTCCTTTACAAACTTCCCAACAAGTAGTCATTTCTAGCGTTCTTGAATATGTACAATGATAGGGAAACTACTTCCTTAACCTATTCTGTTTTGAGGTAAGTTTTATCAGAAAGATTTTCTTCAAAGGCCACAATTTGTAAAAATCTGTGACTTCCATACACGTTGCTTCTAGCTCTACCCTCTAGATACAAGCAAATCTGTCTCATTCCTTTCCACAGGCAACCTTTGAATATCTGAAGACATTTATCAGCTCTGTCATACCTCCACCCCAGATATGTCTTTTCTTCTTTAGACTAAAAAGCCTCAGCTTCTCAAAATGACCCTCATATGGCCCAGTTTTGAGCTCTCCCACCATTTTGAAGACTCTTCTAGGTACACACTCCAACCTGACCACACCTTTTCTAAAATACGGCTCTCTGAAATAAATACAGCACTCCAGATGTAACCAGACTTATGCAGACTATGGGAAGATGGTCATTTAAAATTTTTGGACATTATTTCTATGAATGCAACCTGATGCTGCCCTGATGCTTTTGTCTCCAATATTCTATTGCTTAAACATACCCAGCTGCCAGATTACTAAAACCCCAAGGATCTTTTCCTTTTTAAAAATAAACATCTAGACTTATTGACTTTATCTCTTCTCCTCCCATTTTGTACTGGCACAGTTCATTTTTTCAACCTAAATGTAGGACTTTTAACCCTATTTTATTCCCTATGGTGTCAGCTAATGTTACCATGTATTCCTGTCAATAGTCATCTAAAAAATTGATAAGCATGACCTCTGTAACCTTATACTGACTTCATTTTCTGCACCTGAATTTCTAGCCACACTTGTTTCCTCTGATCTAAATTCATACACTAAAAAGAATGCTCTTCCCCTTCCTCTCTACCAGTTCAGACTTCAAAATTCAGCTCAGGTCTTTTTTTTAATCACAAATTCTTTAATAATTGGACAAGCTCATAGTGACTTCTCTGTCCTTTAAATTACTAGAGTAATTGTTTCTAACAGAATGGCAAATGAAATAGTAGGAGGAAGAAGACTTAAAAGCAAGTTGTAATTGATTTTTCTCCCTTTGTTAACCCGGATTATACTTTGCCCTGCATTATATCTAGGATCCAGTGGGTTACAGATATCTTATATTTTCATATTTTGGAGGGCTCTACCATTTGACTGATATTTCCATTTTTCTATATGTAATAATACATTAACTTAAGACCTCAAGAGATTATACTTTTATGTATTTTTAATTCAACAAACATTTAATAAGCATTTCTATGTTCAAGGCATCATGAAAGATGCTTGGGATAAAGAGACCAAAAAAACCCCATTCCTTAGCCTCAAGAAACTTACATTCCACTGAGGAAAAAACAACATGTATTAAAAGAGAAATAAACCTGTAAGATGTTGAAGAGAGAGCTTTAGTTTATTAAAAAGTCCTTGCAGGAAAGATTTGGAATCAGATCTGACTGAAAAAACAATTACCACCAGATGCAACTCTGTTTTGTACACCTTTTAGAACAGTTGGCTCTTTGAGGGACAGCTATTATTTAAAAAGTAACCAAGGGCCAAAGTGTCAAGCTTAGGGAGATGATCAGTGAAAAGAGCAGGAGAAGATAAAAGCGTTTCCAAAATGTGAGTCTTCTCATCACCACCTCAAACTTTGTTTTTGTTCAACTCCTCCTCATTTCTCCCACTTGCCATCTCTCTCCTTCAATATCCACTGTAACTATCCTGAAATAACAGAACACCAATCTCCATATTTTAAAAGTAACTACCATCCATTGACTATTTCTTGCATGTGTCAAAAGGGCAACAATTTGGGGTGCATCATTTGTATAAAGACCGCCAGACATATATACCTAAAACATGGCACTCATGGACTGATTAACTGTTATTTAATTATGAAATTATGACTATGTTGTCAACTTTTAATATGATACAATAATACAGTATCTCTCATATAATTTACAGAAATGTACAGACTGAATTAAAGATCTACATGAGAGCTTTGGGAAGATTTAAAATTTCTTTTAAAAAAAATGGCCCTCTTCTATGTATCATGCCTTTTCTCTAACTTTTTAAAGGCAAAATAAAATTAGCAATATGAACAATTAGCTATTTGTTAAACCACACGGTGTAAGTGAAGTACAACACCCAAAAAGAAGGTCCAAATGGAAGAGTGCAGGTGTCCAAACCAACAAATACAGAGAGTACAGTGATGCTGCTACATTACATCTAAGAATGAGCTTTGTTACTCACAAGAACTAGCTAACAATACAAACAACGAACATAACAGACAGAATATCCCATTTCAGGTAGTAAGCCTGGACAAGGACACCTTGTGTCCAACCATTAGCCAATTTCCTGCCATCCCCTCACTGACGCAGTAGAAATAGCTACCTGTAACAGACACCATCAGTGCAGGGATTATGAACTCGGACAATGACAAAAACATGCTGGAAGTGAGAACGAATGTTCTTTGGGCTGAAGGGCTGGGCTCCGGGTTCTTGAAAAACTATCGTTACAATATCATTTCCAATGTGCCTCTTTCGTAGGAGCTAAAAAAGAAAACGAAAATATTTTCACTGAGGCTATCTTTTTTTCCACTTTCTTTTCTATATTAAAAAATTAATTACAGATTACTAACATTAAGGAAATCCAATAGCTACTGTCAAAATTTTCTTTTGCTTTATACTTTCCTAAATTAAAGGAAATGAGAAAAGGAAATTTTGACACTTTCAGAGAATGCATAGGAATTTTAAGCCAATCTTGGATGTATTAAAGACAACATCCCAGCATGACTACATACCAGTTTTTCATATCAACAGCTTTAATTCTCACATAAGGAAGAGACTGAGAGAGGGAAGATTCTTAATGATGAAACTACTAAAGTAATTACAATACAATTTACATGCTGTTTTAGTTAGATTCATCAAAAAAAATTTTGCTAGGGCAATTTAAAATACAGTTTTACTAGTGCAAACTAATGACATAGAAATTAATAACATTCTGGAATGATAGAACAATTTTGAAATAGGCTAAATTTCAAGCTTAAATAGTTCTTCTAATTATGATGAAAACTGCTTCGAAAGGCTATTTGCTGCTTCACAGAAAAAAGTCATTTTTGAGTGATAGCATTCAAATTTTAAAAAAACAAAACAAAAAATTAGAGACTAGGTTTCAAAAATGGTCCTTCTTATTAAGTGTTTCAACATTCTCCATGAGAAAATATACAACAGAACACATCATCTTCTTTCTTAATAGACAAAATTATCAGTCTGATAGTACTTAGAATTAAACACAGTATTCAAAGACATTTTTGAAGAGTAAATTTCTACAGTAACTAACCCTCCCCCCCAAAAAAGTGTTCTTTTTACTTCATAAAATAATTAGGAATGCCAATATAAATATCTAATAAAGAACTCTTTTCCTGTAGACAAAAGCTCATTAATATATTAGGCCACAGTTCTATTTCTGAATATCCAGAATACTAATTACTTTCTCTTTACCACATTCTGTTATACGGACATAATATTTTATCTTAAATTTGAACAAAAGTCAAAGTTTACTTTTTGTTTCTGAAGTGCCAACTGGCTCTTACAAATACTTTGTTCTTTTGATTATAAATAAAGCAATGGAAATGAGAAAATATATACAATGAAAAGGGTAAAATAAGTAAAACTAGGATTTTTAAAAAACTCAATTTAAAAAGTATAATTAAAAAGAAATTTGAAAACTGGTAAAGAGTAAAATAATGTAAAAGGGAGGGGTAAGGGGAGGACAAAAAGAGAGAAACTAAATGCTGTGTAATTATAACATGCATCTTGGGTCCTGGTGAGGAGATAAGAAAATGCACCTTCTCTTCATTGGAGGGGTAGAGATTTATGGATGTGGAGAATGGTATATCTCAAAAATGGTCTTTTTTTGCTCAATTACTACTTCTCCCTTTTACTATGTGTGTTACAAAGAGGGGCATACTGGGCAGGGAAAGGGAAAAGATAGTTACAGAAAAAAATGTGAAGTATAAAAGGTATCAATAAAAATAAGATTTTTAAAAAAGAAATAGAACCACAAAGAAGAGGCATAGATTAGAAAGAACACAGGATTCAGAGGGAGGGTGAGTACCACTCTGTGACCCTGGCCATATCATAACCCATCTAAGCCTCAGTTTTCTAATCTGCAAAATGGAAATAATATTTGCAGTACCCATCTCATAAGGTCATTGTGATAGAAGTATTATGGAAATTGTAAAGCACTATTTGTCCAACTCTTATCTAAACAAATTTTCTTCTTCTTTAAATTTGTTGCTTAAGAGAAAGGCCCTGAATAACAGTATTCAGATGAAATATTTTAAAACTATGAGTTTTTCACACAAGGAGCTGGAGATAGGGTGATAATCTTGGTTAACAAAAATGGCATTTTAAGTATTTGTAAAACTGGACCATGGCTGGAATTTTCAACATCTGTTGAAAGGACATGACTCTTGACCAATGACATCTCTGTATTCCAACTTCGATACCATAGATTTTCAATTGCTTACACACAATCACATGCCTCCCCTTGCAACTAGATTCTGGGTAAAGGTTCACTTTTGTTAGCAGATGAATACTTGTAACAAAGAACAAGAGCTACTTCCATTAGCCATTTATTTTTATTTCTCTTTAAACCTGCTCTGCAATTTGTAAGGAAACATTAGATTGTCTTGATTTTTGTACTTAGGCTTCCTGAGATGAAACATCACCCACACATACATGTTCTTTGAAATCCCGCAGAGACATCTAATCACCATTATTTCAACTTGTTCTCTTCTGATTTCATGGAAACCTCAATCCCCGTGGGTGAAAGGCAAATAATTAATTCACAAAGCTACCCGCCTGGTTGTTAACCTAGAATTTGTCTCTTCATTTGTTTTTAGCTCATTTGCCAGTCCTTACTTCCACAAAGTAGAATGCTTCCTGCTGCTGTGACAGGTGCAACATTAAATTCTGGTTTGATATTTTGAGATTCTGCCACTTAGGCTTTTGGGGAAATGAAACGTGGGAGATGTAAATAGCATTGGTGTCCTACCTGTTGCTTGTTGTTAGGTGTATATGGCAGCAGAGTAGATACATGGAACATGATTTCATAGTCTTTGTATGTTGTATAAAGAGAATGGGTACCAGTTGAATCAGCTGCAAGAAAAAAACATTTATAAATGAAATAAATTACTACTATCGCTTAAAATATGAGTAAATTATTGGTGACTAAGAAATTCTTACCAAGTTCTATTATTCTTCAGAGAATTATAACCTTTTAACTAATAGGCAGCTATATAATAAGGGTTTCTGTAGCATGGCAAAAGCAAGTCTTTATGGAAAGTTCTACTACTCTTTAGAATCTTGTCCTCCTCTACTTTGACCTTTTTCCATAAAATAAGCAAGCTCCTTTCCCTTAAAACAAATGATTTTGAGTTTTGGAATAAATTTGCCAACAAAATGTCTGGTATCAGAAGCAAAAAATACAAAAAAATACAATGAAATGACCAAATTCTTTCTTTATTAAGCTCTAGTAATGCATGTGAGGTGTTTATTGGATTACAGGGAATGGTGATACAATCTGCCTCTGATTTTTGTCGCATTTATCCATACCCTTGAAATGTTAAAAGCTGTAAGGAACTTTAGCTGAAGCTCTTGTGAAACACAATAGCTACATCATCTAATCTTCCCCCAAACCTGATATTACTTGATCATTTCAATTAGATGTCTCAAAAAGAAAGCTAAAATATTATGCTAAAGCTTCACACTTGAGCATATAAATTTATGTTTATGAAAACCATTTATATTTTAAGAAAACAAAAATAGGATAGCCCATAAAATACCTGTAAAAAATGACTAAAAAAATTCTAGAGCAGCAGAAGCCACAAAACGACAAGAGGGAAAGAGATTTCCAGCCCAAGACAGCCTGGAAGGCCAAAAGGAAAGGTCTATCTCACTAGGCCAGGAGTAGAACACAGCTCACCAGCCTGGACCACAATGGAGTAGACTTCAGGGCACAGAATCACGGGGAGCAGCTGCAGATCCCATATTTCTCAACCCATAAACACCAAAAACAGCTTCAAAGGTCAGTGAGAAAGCTCTTTCACCTAGGTGAGAGGGTGTGGGGTCTGATCCCAGCCCTTGCCCCAAGGTGGCAGCAGCATCCACTTTTGCAGCCCTGGGCCTAAAGACCATGGGGGAATCCAGCTGCTGATATAGGTCTCAGTCCTGAGTGATGGTCCTGGGGTGAGGAGGAGCACTGGTGTGGTGGAGCTGGTGGAAGCTCTGGAGAGGGAATCCTACTCGCAGATCCTGGACAGAAAAGAGTGCATGTGGTTGCTCCCAGATCAGAGCACAGGCCAGGAGAGAAGTAAACTCCTTTCGTCTGATTGTGCCACTTTAGAGGAACTGAGAACTTACAGGTCCCTAAAGTATACCCTCCACTTGACAAAGGACTCAAAAGTCAAGTAATTGTCTGGGAAAATGCCCAAAAAAGGGCTATAAGACTATAGTAGATTACTTTCTTGGTGAAAAGGCATTTTCTTCTATCCTCTCAGATGAGGAAGAATAAAGCATACCATCAGAGGAAGACATCAAAGTCAAGGCTTCTACATCCAAAACCTCTAAAAAAAAAAAATGCAATGGTCTCAGACCATGGAAGAGATCAAAAGGATTTTGAAAATCAAGTAAGAGTGGTGGAGGAAAAATTGGGAAGAGAAATGAGAGTGATGCAAGAAAATCATGAAAAGCGGGTCAACAGTTTGCTAAAGGAGACCCAAAAAAATGTTGAAGAAAATAACACCTTTAAAAAGAAACTAACCCAAACTGTAAAAGAGGTCCAAAAAGCCAATGAAGAGAAGAATTAAAAAGCAGAATTAGCCAAATGGAAAAGGAGGTTCAAAAGTTCACTGAAGAAAATTGTTCTTTAAAAATTGGAATAGAGCAGATGGAAGCCAATGACTTTATGAGAAACCAAGAAATTATAAAACAAAAACAAAAGAATGAAAAAACAGAAGAAATGTGACATACCTCATTGGAAAAACAACTGACCTGAAAAATAGATCCAGGAGAAACAATTTGAAATTATTGTTCTACCTGAAAACCATGATCAAAAAAAGAGCCTAGACATCATCTTCCAAGAAATTATCAAGGAAAACTGCCCTGATATTCAAAACCAGAAGATAAATCAGAAATGGAAAGAATGCAGCCAAATTCCAGAGTTCCCAGGTCAAGGAGAAAATATTACAAACAATCAGAAAGAAACAATTCAATATGGTGGAAATACAATCAGGATAACATAGGATTTAGTAGCTTCTACACTAAGGGATTGAAGGGCTTGGAATATATTTCAGAGGTCAAAGGAGCTAGGATTAAAATCAAGAATCACCTACCCAGCAAAACTGAGTATAATACTTCAGGGAAAAAAATGGAATTTCAACAAAACAGAGGACTTCCAAGCATTCTGGTCGAAAACACCAGAGCTAAATTTTTTGTTTTTGTATTTGTTTCAAATACAAGAATCAGGAGAAACATGAAAAGGTAAAGAGGAAAGAGAAGCCTTAAGGAACTCATTAAATGTGTGTGTGTGTGTGTGTGTGTGTGTGTGTGTGTGTGTGTTTGTGTGTATGTACACACAGACAGAGGGCACAGGGTAAGCTGAATATGAAAGGAGAATACCTAAAAAAAATAAAATTTACTGTTGAATGAAATGTACTAGGAGTAAGAGAAAGGAAGAGGTAGAATGTAGCAAATCATCTCACATACAAGAGGGAAGAAAGCTTCTACAATGGAAGGGAAGAGGGGGAAGATGAAAGGAAATAACTGAGCCTTACTTTCATGGGATTTGGCTTAAGGAGGGAATAACATACATTCAATTGTATATGGAAATCTATTTCACCCTGCAGGAAGGCAAGGGGGAAGGGGATAGGAGAGAGAGAAGATAACAGAAGGGACAGCAAATTGGGAAAAGGGATAATCAGAAGCAAACACTATTGTGGGAAGACAGATAAAGGGAGAGAATGGAATAAATGAAGGGCAGGATAGGACAGAGGGAAATGTGGTTAGTCTTTTACAGCATTACTATTATGGAAGTGCTTTCCACGGTTACACATGTATGACCTATACTGAATTGCTTGTTTTCTCAATGAGGGTGGGTGGGGAGGGAGGGAGGGAGAGAACATGGAACTCAAAGCTTTAAGAATGAATACTAAAAATTTTTTTAGCATGCAACTGGAAATTAAGCTATACAGGCAATGGAGTATAGAAATCTATTTTGCCCTACAGGAAAATAGAGGGCAAGGGGGATGGAAGAAGGGTGGATAACAGAAGGGAGGACAGACTGGAGGAAGGGGTGCATGGGGTGCATGCTGCCCTGGGGTAGGGGGTGGGCAGAGATGGGGAGAAAATTTTGAATTCAAATCCATGTGGAAGTGAATGTTAAGAACTGAAAAATAAATAAATTATATTTTAAAAAATTACAAAGAAAAAAACATAAATACAATGCAAAATATATACACACAACTAAAAATCTGAACCATAAAGTTATTTGGGAAAAAACACTAAAATAATGCCACTTATATTTAATATGTAACATTATGGAGGGAAAACCTCTCCTGGATGCTTGATTTTTTAAAAGTCAAGTACATATATTGCTATAAGTATTCAATTGAACTAAGTAAGTTAGATGCCTCTATGAATCTGACTTGGGAGAAACTTTATTATTAAATTCCTGCTACTAAAGTCTGGAGAAATGATCAAGTACGTTTCAAAATCTCAAAATAAAAGTGTCAATTTTGACATGTACTCAGTTTTTTAAATTTCTTTTAACTAAAGTTAATTAACTAGAAAAAAAAATCTGTATTCCATCTTCATTTCTCAAAATTATGCTTTACATATCTGCCCTTTCCTAACCAGAGCTGATAATATGGAAAATAATGAACCTGATTCTTCAACTCGAAGAAAAGATGCAGTTAAATTTTGTTGAACTCTTGACAGTTTTTGTCCTTTACAATATGGACCCTCTTTGGTACCAAGTTCTCCTTTTCTTCCTCCCCTATAACCTTTATAAACCATTCAGTTTTCCTAATGCTTTTCAATAGTTTCCAGGAACTGAGTTAGCGCTATGAAAGGAAACTACGTAAAAGAAAAATATTTACATTTAACATAACAAAAAAACTAGGAAATATATAACTTTATGAAGTAAATAAGAATTTGTTATCTTGGGTTGATTAAAAAAAAAAGGGTGTTGATTTAAAAAAATATCCTAAACATGCGTTCCAGTAAAGTCTCACTCCAGGGCTTCACTGTGATGTGGCAGTACGTTCCTAAGTCAGAAATGCTTATGGAAGGGGCCCTGTGAAGTACTAAATGTTTCCTGTCTTCTCATATCTAAGTTTAGAGAGGCTAATCACCAGAAAATTGGCCTTTACAGGATTAACTTTTTTTGATCACAGTGATCCATGAAAATTATCTAATGAGGCATGTAGAAGTGTTATATTGGAGTAACCACAGTGATCAAATCAAAATATGCTTGAAAAAGTACCAAATCCTGAAAACAAGGTTAGACATGTACATTTTACTTCCTGTTATTTGAAAATTCATTGCTCAAAGTTATGGCTAGAAGAAGACTAAATAGTTCTGACTTATCTCAGAACACAAAGTGAATAAAGCATTATCCTAGACTATGTTTTCTGCAAACTGGGTAAAGAAGTTGCAGAACAAATGCAATGCTGACTCACCTCCAAAGGAATTAGCCTACCATGCCACAGGCACCTCTATGCTCTGGAAGTTCACTCCAACCCCAAAGGACTTACCACACTGGAAGTATCCTCTGCCCAGAAGGTCTTTATCTTCTGATTGGCTGACTCCTCCCAGAACCTCTAATTTAAAGAGGAGGCTCAAGACAAAGATATCTACGTTCCTGTTCAGGCTATAATGCTGTCCCATCTAGACTGGACTTCCTCAATCAAGACCCCTGTATCAAGTACTTTCTCCCCTTTTTGTCTTCTCCCCCTGCCTTTTCAGCTTCCACTGTGCTATCTTCTCCCAAGAGATGTAAAGTCCTTGAGGACAGGGACTATTTTTCTTTGTATTCTCATTCACTGTATTTGTATTTGTAGCAGAGAACCTGGCACATAGTAAATGTTGAATAAATACTTGCTGACTGGTTTTCCATTGCCCTCATCTTAAGAAAAGCCCCATCATTCTCTTTCCTGTCCTGTTTTTATAGGAATCACTGACTAAATGTTATCAAGGGTAGAACTTGGAAAGTCTTCTCTATATTGTTTTATCTACAGAAAATAAATTTTCTACAGAATTTAATTTCTGCAGAATTCTACAGAACTTAAATAAATTCTAAAAGAAAAAGTATCTATGAGGAGTTTGAATTACATTGACTGGCAAATAAGATCTACTTCCTACTAATTGATAATCATAATGGCTAACATTTCCATAGTGCTTACTATGTGCAAGACACTACGCTAAGCACTTTATGATGAGTATCTCATTTGATCCTCACAACAACCCTAGGAGGCAGGTGCTATTATTCTTCCCATTTTACAGGTAAGTGGGCAAAGGATGTAAGTAGGCAGCAACGAAAAGAAAAAACTCAAAGTGTGAATAACCATCAAAATATGGTTTAAAATCTCTAACAACTGAAGAAATGTAACTTAAAACTGTCAGGCATTGCTTTTTGAGACAAAGATAGTTACAAATGACAAAATTCAATATTGACACCATTGCCTTGCAACAACAGATCTTTAGGTCCAGAGATCCTAGAAGTAGCTATGTTCTCCAAGAAGGTCAAAAAAAGAAAGGATAATCTCATTGTGCTGTAAAAGTATGAATATAAAGAATTCAGACAGACATAGTAACAAGTGTCAAAGGACATAAGCAGAATAAGAAAAACAATATACAAAATGATGACAATAAGTAAAAAGAGCAATAAAATGAAATTAAACACAGAGTAGCTTTAGGGACCAGTCTTGGCTGGGAGAAGAGTAGAGAAAATGCACCTCCTTGTCATTGCCACAGGTGTGAAGAATTATCTCATGTGTTGTCAGAAGAGGCCAGTGTTGTTCAGTTAGGTGCCTGGCACTGTGGGAACCACAGGGGATACAAAGAAAGGCGAAAGACAGTCTCGGCTCTAAAAGAACCCGCAGTCTAATGGTGGAGGTAACATGAAAACTAACATGAAAACCTGCTTTTTGTCCTTCGTGTTAAACACTTAGTTACAAAGAATGGCTTCCAGGACAGGGTACACCATTTTTGGAAATTCATGTGATATAACTAAAAAAGAAAAAGATATCAATAACAATTCTTAAAAAAACACAGTAAACTCAGAGACAGGAGCTTCAACCAAAACGTGAGATCAGAGGGGAGATTATGGGGAAGTGAGTGGGCAAGGGAATAAAAAAGTAGCAAGTACAGTTATTCTTAAGGAAAGGGTAAAAAGATTTAGGATGTAAGGGGATAGAAGATCAAAGATAAGTTACAGAGGGGGTAGATTTAAAATCACATTTATTGGCAGGAAGGCAAGAGTCATTAGGTAAGGAAAGACGACAGGGACAGGTGAATGATATAGATAATACCCTCAGCTTCTTTGAAGAGATCCAGATATGTGCAGCTGTTGACTTTTAAAAACACCGGGCCTTTGTTTAGCTCCTTGCCAAATCTCAGGCCCCCTGCTTTTGCATCAATAAAGCTCCCAATGGGTACAGAGAAGGTCTAAGTGAATTCATTCACATTTTGAACCAGCTCTCCCATCTCTCTCTTCAACATTTTGGTGCTGAAAATCCAAGAGTCCAGATATTAATTGGACTCCAATGATCTTCTCCTAGCCACCTGGCTAATTAGAGAGAGGCTCACTATCAACAGACTGGTTGACTACAAGGTGAGGAATTCTTTGGTCACAGTAATCAATGAAACAAACAAACAAAAACAAACGAATCTAGAAGAATAAAAAAATCACCTTGAACTTAAAAATTCTTAACTTTTTTATGTTATGGACTTCTTTGACAGTTTGGCAAAGCCTAAGGACTCTTAAGAATAACGTTTATTGTCAGGGAGCTGCTTAGGATCTTTGAAAGTGCTGGTCAAAAGAACTTGATGCAAAATGCCATCCACATCTAGAGGAAGAACTATAGAATCAGGAAGGAGAAGGATGCAAACTATTTTCTCTTTTGTTATGTTTTGTTTTTTTTCTCACGGTTTCTCCCATTCCTTTTAATTCTTCTATGCAACATGACTAATGTGAAGGTGTGTCCGGTAGAGATGTATGTGTGGAACCCATATGGGATTGCATGCAGTCTTGCAGGGGAAGAGGGGAAGAAAATTTGAAGAATATGGAAATGATTGTGGGAAACTGAAAACAAATAAATAAAAAAGGAAATTAACGTGATATAAAAACTAAAGAGATCAATAAAAGTAAATTTAAAAAATAAAATAAATAAAAATACTGCATAAAGGAATAAAGTCTGGAGATATTATTGTCTTGGCCTATTAGAAAGTATGCTTCTTGAAGGCCAAGAACTGTCTTGCTTTTTTAATTTGTATTCCCAATATATCACACAGTGTGCAGTACATAGCAAATGGTTAACAAATGTTTTTTCACTCATTCATAGGAACAGTTTCAGATAACGATCAATGCTTTCCCCTTTTACCAGACCTAAATAGTTTTGAACTTAGATAATTTAGGGTTGGAAAACAAAATGTGTAGGTATATAGAAGTACAATATTGTACTTTCTTATATCAAAAGAATTTTTATATATATATATATATGTATGTATGTATGTATGTATGCATTTACCAGTAGTTGGTAGATGGTTTTTTGTTTTAATTATTTTAAAAAAGAGAATAAGTTGATTGTTATTATTGCTACTTGACTAATGTTTCCTAATGCTTAATTATTAAAATCTATCAGCAGAGAAATGAACAAATCAACTAAAACACAATATTAACACTTTCTGTTCCTCCTTTTCCCAAACTTCAATCCCATACAGGGTTGGTAATAGACAAAAGTAAGAGGAATAATCTCACTGAGGTGCAATTTGGTCATGTGACAATTCTTTAGAAACTGAGTGTTTTGAACAACTAGGGAGTAATGACTTGCATGGGGAAAGTCTCTGCTGGATATCCTACAGAAAGAATGTCAGAATTAGAAGTTATCATATTTAAACCTGATGCTGATTAAAGGGGCTCTCTTGGAGATGGAGAATATCTGGATTCCTGTTTCCTAGACAAACTTTTGTTTTGGCAGTTACTGCAAAGGGAAAGAGAACCTACCTAACCTAATTAAGCTTAATCTGCCTAATAAGAGGAAGGAACTGAAAGACCAGAAAAACCTTAGTTTAGGGAGTTCTTAACCTTTTTTGGGTCATAAACTCTTTGGAAGTCAGGTGAAACTCCTTCTCAGAATGTTTTTAATGCATAAAATACAGAGGATTACAAAGGAAATCAAGTGAAATATAATTATCAAATATATATATACAACATACATATATGTACATACATATGCATACACATATTACATATGTGTGTATACACACACTCACACACATAATAAAATTAACACCTGTATTTCCCTCTATGAAGAAGTCAAAGAAGATTATATTAAAAAACTAGAATATACAATGCCATGATGGGAACAACACCAGATATTCTGTTCTGGAAACCAGTCAGTGCTGAGGGAGGAGCCAAATCCGATTGCCTTTTTTGACCATGACTGTAAATGACCAAGGATCACAACAGACCTCTACAGAACAGGTTTACTCACTGTCTTTATTTCTAAAGCCAGGAAGAAATAGATCTTTTCCAAGGTGAGGGATATTAGGTAACACAAAGGTGGGGAGCCTGTGGTCTCAAGGTCACATGTGGTCCTCAGGTGTGGCCCTTTGACTGAACCCAAACTTCACAGAACAAATTCTTTTATTGAGCTAAGGCAATGGAAAAGTCACTAAAAATATAATTGGGTCCCTTATGTCACCTTTGACAAAAAAGTTACATTTAAAGTAAAACAAAACAAAAAAAACCTTAAAATTAGTTTATTAAAGAACTCACAAATATGGAAGATAAAAAAGTGAAAGTAAAACAGTTCAAGCTGACTAGATTAGAGCAAGAAGACCTGATACGGGGAGACTGGGTAGAAAGTGACTTTTTCTGTCCAGATTAGAGGTGATGAGGGCCTATATATACTATGGAGATGGCTATGTGAATGGGAGGAAAAGGGACATATATGAGAGATGTTGTGAAAGCAAAAAGGAAAAGAAAAAGAAAAAGATCCAACTTACTGGATCTACGGTATGAATGTCAAATCAACACAAGTATTTAAGTGCCTTGTGTGTGTAAAGTATTGTACTAACCAAAGGCAGACAATGAAAGACAAAATGCCCCTGCCACTGAGAAACTCATACTCTAACTGGAGACAACACACAATTATTTACAAGATATGTGCAGTATAAATTGGAGATAATCAATAAAGGGAAGGCATTAGCATTAAGGAAATAGGAAAAGACAGTATTTCACCTGGGACTTCCAGAAAGCAGGAGGTACAGGTGAAGAAGGACAGAATTCCAAGTGTGACATCAGTCAATGAAAATGCCTGGATTCAGGTGATGATGGAATGACTTGTCTAAGGAGAAGCAAGGAAGCCAGGAGATTATCCAGCATGTGGAGGGTGAGTTGGGAAGGTAGCAAGGACCAAGGTTATAAGGGCTTTAAAAGCCAAACAGAATTTTCTATTTCATCTTGGAGCCTCTGGAGCATATTGAGAAGGAAGTTGACATGGGCTTTAGGAAAATACTTCAGCAGCTGAATGGAATGGCTTGTAGAGGAGAAAGACTTGAGGCAAGGAAACCAAGACTATTACAGTACTCCAAGTGTGAAGTAATGAGGGTTTACATCAAGGGATAGTGTGAAGGTAAAATGAACAGGACTTGGTAAACACTGCATATGACTGGGTGAGAGAGAATGAGGAATAGATGATAAAACCCAGTGACTGAGTGAAGGATGAATTAGATGTAGGTCTCACGCTTGGGTTACTTGGAGGATGCTGATACTCTCTCAACAGTATTAAGAAAGATGGAAAGAGGCAAAAGTTTGGGGGAAAGAAGGACTCTGTTTTGGTCATGTTGAATTTGAGATGATAATGGGACATCCAAACACAGGATTAGAGCTCCAGAGAGGTATTAGGGTTGAATATAGAGATGGAAAACATCTACATAGCCATAAACCCGAGAGGCTGAGATCACCTAATCAGTGGGATAATAGAGAGGCAGAAGAGAAGAGGGCCCAGTACAGAGTGCTGAAGGACACCTCCAGATAGTGAGTGTGATAATAAAAGGAGACTGGGAAAGAGAAGTCAGACAGGTAGAAGAACCCCAAGACATCAGACATGATGTGTGACAATTTCAAATACCAGAGAGGTAAAGAAGGATGAGGAAAGAGAAAAGGGCATTAGATTCCTGTAAAATGTAAATTTTCTCATGAAATTGAGACTTTTTCAACCATCCATATTTATATAATATATTCTATATTGAACTATAACTTTTTTCTTTATGGAACATCTTACATCCCTTCTTAGACCATGTGTCTCATTTGTCATGTATAGCATTCCTGAAACATTTGGGAGCATTCATATTACATTTAGCTTAGGTAATTTCTGGCAAGTTAATAAACAAAGCTTGTAAAGGCACTTCACAAAGAGATACTGTTTCCTATTTACTGATTCGACAAACTTTAGGAAATAAATTTATCAAATAATGAATCAAGAACATAGCTTAACATACTGGTGGTGTACCACTTCTGAATATTATCCTATTAAGATGGAAATTGTGTTTTTTAAAAACTTCATTCTTAAATGAGGGAGGTAATAGTTATTCAGAGGTCACTCTGTCCTATAAATGACCAGGAAGAAAAGGAAATCAAACACTAAACTGTTGAAAAATCTCTCTATGGTAGAGCTATTCAAGGAAAATGCAAGAGGTACATGTAAGGGTTTTTTTTTTCTTTTGTTTTCTTTTGCTTAGAATGCTTCTATCAGTGTATCAGAGAAAAGAAAGCATAATTTTAAGAAATACTATTCCAGGGAAAGGAAGGAATAGTTCAATAATTTTTTTTAATTATTAAAAATTCAATACAATTGGTAACATATCAATCATGACTGCCTCATCAGGGTAGCCTCAGTACTGTTATCCCATGTATTAAAAAAAGTCCTAAGAGAACTGTCATAGAAATGTTGAAAGTCTAAACACCTAGTGGTCAATCTGTACCCAACAGAAAGTTAATAAATGTCATCTGAAAGATGAATGAATGAACAAACAATGAGGTAGGATCTATGACAAAGCTCTGGGGTTGGGATTTTGATAACAACTTAAAATGTCCCATAACTCTAAAAAAGCAGTCTGTCTAAAGAAGATCAGGGGTTTTAATAAACTGCACCTACTTTTGTGTTTTTGAGTGTGAAGGGGCAGGACTGTGTAATCTCGGATTATGTTAAAAAAAAAAAAAAAGCATAGTCAGTAAACAAGTATTTATTAATTTGTTACCGAGTGCCAGAAATTGTGCTAAAGCACTAGGAATATAAAGGCAAAAACACTATGCTTTACCTCAAGAAGCTCACATTCTAGTGGGGAAGGCATCTGTAACCATAAATAAGGTACATAAGAGATATACACACAATAAGCAGAAAGAAATCTCAGTGGGAAGACCCTAGCAGCAAAGAGAACAAATACAGATTTGACAAGGGTGGAACCTGAGCTTACTTCGGGGAGGTTGAGAGGCACAGGGGAAGGAAGAACAACCTATCATGGAGGACAGCCAATGCCAATTCATGGAGTTGGGAGAGGCCAAGATATCTAAATCTCAAAGTATATAGAGGGGAATGTAAGAAGATAGGAAATTTGGGAAGGGGCCACATTGTGGGTGAAGGTTTTAAATGTCAAACAGAAAACTTTATATTTGATCCTAAAGCGTAATAGAGCTACTAGAATTCATTAAATGGGGAAAGGGGAAGGAACAGATCTATGCTTTAGGAAAATCACTGGAAAGATGAATGGAGAATGGACTGGAATGAGGGAAAGGCTGAAGGCAGGGAGAACAAGAAGGCTATTGCAATCGCACAGGTGAAAGGTGATGCAGGTCTGTACCAGGGAGGTAGCTTTGACAATAGAAAGAAGGGGTCATAAATAGCAGATGATATGAAGGCAGGAAAAGTAAGATTTGACAAGAGATCAGATATACAGGATGAGAGTGAGAAGTCAAGGATGACATCAACTTTGCAGAAGCCTTGGAGGTAGCTTTAATGGTAACAGCAAAGTTGGGAAGAGGAAAGAGTTTAGTGGGAAAGACAGTAACTTCTGTTTTGGCCATATATTGAGTTTGAAATATCTATGAAATGAATACAGCATAGGAGGCACTGTGGTACAATGGAAAGAGCAATGTATTTGGAAACAAAGGTTCGGGGTTCAAATCCTGGCTCTGCCAACTTCCAACCTGTAAAAACTTGGGCAGATTATTTTGCCTCCTGAGGCTGCAGGTTCCTTATCTGCAAAATGAGGGCGTTGGACTAGTGGACTGCTAAGTTCCTTTATAGCTTTAAATTCATGATCTATATGAACTACACTGAGCTTAGGCTAAGTGTACTCTTACAGCTATGTATTTTTCATGATCTATGATCCTGTGAAATTGTAAAAGGGCAAATCTAGGCTCGATGTCAGGGAAAAGCTTCCAAACACTTTTTGCTGTCCCAAAGTAGAATATGCTGCTTCAATAGGTAGTAGGTTACCCTTCAGTGGAGATCTTCAAGCAAAGGGAAGATATGCACTTGCCAAGAATATTATCATGAGGATTCCGCTTGGATATAAGGCTGGACTAGATAACTATTGGAAGTCCCTTTCAAATCTGAAATTTCATTATATCATGAATATCAGATTTTTATCAGAGATGCAAATGTTTTCCCCTATCCACAGTTTCAGGCTATTTGAGATAACAATCTACATTTAATAAACTGTGCAAAACTAAAATTTTTAAAAATTCCACTGCAACCCCCCCCACACACAAAGAGTATTCTATTCTATTCTACATATATCAGTAATTTTAAGTTGTAATTTGAAATTTCCAACATATATATGCAGAGTAAGCAGGTCAATACAGAATAGGAACAGACACAAGTTTAACAAATTAGCCATCACAATAGATACTAGAAATGAAGATCTCTCACTAGCTATTTTTAAATACTCTTTCTTTAACACACCAAGAAGAAATTTTACATGTTTAAGGCCACAGAATGCAAGTGTCATTACCACATTGTTACAAAAAACAACTCTGGAAGAAAGATGGATTTTTTAAGCTTATGTATATAGGTATACAAGTGATTTTATTAAAAGGCAGAGTACTTTGTCCAAGCAACATGAAAATCAGTTAGGTCATTTCCATGTTATTGTGACAAATACTTTGTCAAAGCACTCCTTTATTGACCAAGGTAAAATTCAGAGAAGCTGATTCCTTGACAAAATTTACTTTAAAAGGTTTTAAAGAATTCTTAAAGCATCTTTTGAGAATGAGTTTTTCTTAAATTGAAGTTACATGGAGTTTAGATACATTTATTTAAGAGCAAACAGAGTTACGTTCTGATTATTTCAGAACATATTATATTGATGCCAGATTCCCTTTGTGTGTGACTCCATCCAGAGGCTGCATTCTCTGACTCTGGGGATATCTGGAAAGCTGGTCTTTGGGTTTTCATACATGTCTAAAAGGCAGTTCTTTTTCTTTTGACTCCTTTAAATTAACACGTTAGATTTAGTGTGAAAGGGATAGCAAATAGATATAGGGTTACATACTTTAGGCTACCCAAGTCCTTTGACTAGAAAGCTTTTCCAACTTCTTCAGCTTCAAGTAAACTCCAAAACTGCTTCTAGAATAAAATATAAAAGCCTTAGGCTGCAGCCTTTCACAATAAGGCTTCTATCTACCTTTATAGTCTTATTTCCTATTACCTCCCTCCATGGAGGAGGAAGAGGGGGAGGAGGAGAAAGAGGAGGAGGAGGCAGCAGGGAAGTGGCACGAATTTTCTGTTCTAAGTATGACATTTTATTTCAACTGCACTTTAACACAAATGATGTTTCATGTCTGAAACAAATTCCCCCCTCCGCCTCTCTGCCTGAAAAAATTTCTAGCTCTTCTTCAAAGTATAACCCAAGTATGTCACTACTTTCCAGTAAAATGTAAATTCTTTGAGAGTGAAGGAATATCTCATATGTATATTTGTGTCAGGGGCTAGTGCATTGCCTAAATCAGAGTAAACAAATAATTTTGTACTAGCTTGATTTGCTAATTTTCTTAGTTATTAGCATTCTCTTTACTGAAATCTCAATGTCTCTCTCTCTCTCCCCCTCCATTTGGTAGAGATGAGCAGAATGTAAGCTCCTCCTTGAAGAGGGAGATGAATTCAACATTGTCTATGTATTCCAATACCTGAAATATACCTACCACATAATATAGGTGGCTAATGTCTAGTGGATTCAACCAAATTCTCCAATTACCTTAAATAATCAGAATTGGCTATATGACTATGTGTGTGTATGCATGCAGATACATATGTACCACTTCACTAATTTACTAATTACTTAGACAATAAGCATTTAGACTCCTTTTTCCTTACAGTTCTGTGTGCTTACAAGGCATTCCTACTGTGAGTGATGATTTTGTACTAATGAGGGAAGACTAGGAAAATATGGCAATAATTAAGATAGGATAAGTGTTATAACTTATATAGGTAGGAAGATATTTTTAGGTATATAAGAATTTATAATTCTTTATCAGCTACAAATAAAATACAAATGAGATGTTACAGTCATAAAGAAGACGCTAGGCTATTTATGTTTTTTAATAGACTCTCTTGCATGTGGTTAGCAAGTCGGCAACAGAACCATGGCAACAGGAAATTCTTTCCTGCAGTGGAGTTTATGAATGCTTTTCTGTTTTCATGACTCAAGTCCTTATTTAATTTCCTGTACAGTAAGCCTGTGAGATAACTCTTGACTGCAATGCAGATGGGCTCTTCCAAAGATCCATTCAAAGAAAGGCAGGTCAAAGGCCTTTAGCTCAAATATTTTATAATTAGACTGAAAGGCTGACTGCAAGAGGATGGACAACAGTAGTAAACATACCACGTCTACTTACTTATCTTCATTCATTCCTTTTTTTAGGCAAGAACATTTGCTTTGTAGAGCAACCATAGTTGAAAAATGACCTCACTGACCCCATTTTTTTGAATCAATACATTCACTTGGCAAATTGAGAAATACAACTGCCAGAATTGTTTTCAGCGAAGCAGAAGTGAGACGGACAACAACTAATGATTTCCACTCATGTCTGGAGACAAATATGACCACACATGAGACTGGTCAAAGAAAACTAGACTTTTTACCAAAGACTGCATGGACAAAAGACTCAGGGGTATAGGGACACAGGTTGTTTTCTCACTGCACATCACTGGAGTCAAGAGATATAGAAGAGAAAAATGATCTGAGAAATGAACAACTTGAGAAGATGGTGTATGAGAATGGGAAATGGATTTTTCATCCAGTTTAAATTACAGAGATGCTGGATAGTGATAAGTGTGCACCAAACCAAGACTAATAAGAAGATATTCAGAGGTATCTCAGAAGTTCTATCAAAAGGACTTTAAAATAAAGATGATGGAGAAGAGAAAACCTACCTATTTAGATCCACAAAGGTTGATATTACAGAGAGCAACTGCACAGAAAAAAAGTACCAGTTTGATCTTGGGATGTATTGAGAGGAATAAGGAATAAAGAGGTGATGGCCCCTCTATACTCTGCCCTGGTAAAATCATTTATGGAGACTCATACTTAGTTCTGGATATCAGAGTTTACAAAAGACACTGACAAGCTAGAGAGGACCCAGAGGAAGGAAACCAGGATGGTAAAGGGTACTGTATCCATGTCCTATGAGGCCAGATTGGAGGAACTGAGAATGTATATAATATAACCTGGAAAAGATGAGACTTGGGTGTGGCAGGCATGGTAGCCTTTGTCAAGTATTAGAAGGGCTACCCTATGGAAGAGAGATTAGATTTGTTCAGCTTGTCCTTAAAAGGAAAAGTAAAGAAAAGTGAGTAAAGTGGACCAAAGAGGTAAATTTAGGCTTGATGTCAAGAAAAACTTCCTAAAAAATATGAAGTTCACAAAAATACTACCTAACAAGACAATATGCTCCCTTCATTGGAGGTTTTCCAGAAGAAGCTGGGTAACCATTTGTTAGATATGTGATAGGGGGGATTTTCTCGTGGAGTAAGGGTTAGGGTAGATAGCCACTATAGTACCATCCTCTTCTAAAGTTTTCTAATTCTTTGATGACAATTTTTAGAAGGAAAAGGCTAAAGAATAAACAAGTACAAAGAAGTAAATAGAAAAAATAATGTAAAACTTGACTACATAGGCGAGCACCAGGATTGAGAAATTAAAGGTTATAAGTCAATCAACCACAACCAACTACATCATTTTATGTACATTTCTACTGATGATCCATGTACAAGTCCAATACATATTCAGTAAAGCCTGTTACCTTGCTTTTGACAGCCACAGGCATATTAAACTTTTGTTTTTTAAATAAGAACTGAACTAGATGACCTCTCGGGTTTTCTAAGAGGTGAACAAATTCTACTGTCTAACTGATTTTGCTCTTGACCCTCTGACCCCTAGCACTTCCTGATCTAAGCGGTAAATCCACTGAGTATGTTTATACAATAAAATACATATAAACCAGTCATAAAGAAGGAAGGATTTAAGCATATTTTAAACTATAACACCACAGGGAACCTTTACGCATACTTTGTCAAGCAATTTCTCTATTTAATACCATTTAATGGCTTGCTATTACTTAGAGAGTAAAATTCAAACTCATTTGTCACTCAAAGTCCTCCACAATCTGGGGACTCTCCACACTTTATTATTATTAATACTAATATTATTTCTTTCATTTATTATATACTCTAGTAAATTGTACTATTGACCTGTATTCTCCTGCTTCCATACCTTTGCTGAATCATTTCATATGCCCATAAAGCCCTCTCCCACTTCTCTTTCAAATTTCTTTTAAATATTTAAAGAGAAAATTTTAAATGATAAAACCAATCTCAAATCTGACTTCCTTTGATAAACTTTTTCCAAGGACCAACAGTCAGTAACAACCTTTCTCTCTAATATCCCTGTATCTCATATCTTTGTTTATACTTCTTTATATGCTTTTGGTATATTATGTAACAGAATTATCTATAAAAGCTGGGTACCATATATTATCTAAAATCTGTGTCTCATTCCTGCTCAAGGGCTTCCATTGTGCTTTATGTACAGTATGCACTTAATGTTTACTAAATCAAACTATCTCTTACTTTTAGTATCAAGTTGAGCACGATACTTCTCGAATCCTTTGAGACGAACTCTTTCTCCTAAGAGCTGGAGGAATTCTTCAAAAGCGGGCCCCGCCGACTCATTGTTGTACATCTCTTCTTCGGTGCTCTGTCCAGATTTACAATACATGATCCCCACTTTCAACTGATAGCTTAACTGTGAAAACAGGTAATACCAAGCATTTGAATAAATACAGAGCCCATTCTATTCTGTTTATTATTTTTACTTAACCGGTTCCTTAAGAAAAAAATGTCTCGAAAATAGTTGATGAAAGGTAAGTCTTTTTTTTTTTCTGAGTACTTCTACATTATTTTTCAATTTTTGCACCCAATAAAGGTAGCACAGGTCTTATTTACTGGGGCTGTGAATTTCAAATATATCAGTGGTTATCTTCATGTATTATAGAAATGACTAGAAAAATAAATTAAAACTGTCTGGATGTCATCTGTCAAATGTCTGGAAGTATGTATCACTAGAATAGATGTTGGCAAGGAAGAATCCAGCTAATGGTTTACAGGCAAGCATCAACAAAGAACAGTTACACAAGGCAGCTTTATAACAGAAGGCGTGTGTCTGTGCACATGCATGTGTGTGTATGTATGTGTGTTTTCTCCACAAGGATTTTGGGTGGAAAGGGATGTGTGGTCGGCAAGGTGATAGATTTTCAAAAGTAAAGCCCATTTTGCAAAAAGAAACCTTGAAACGAAAGGAAATATTCATTCCTAACAATTTCACCATCTCCTTTCCACTTTCCAAACAGAAAAGGATTCTCTCTCCCAAGTATTGAATGGCGAAATTGTTGGGGCACCAATATGGTCCTTAATATCAATGCAAATGATTGAGTTCTATTTCCCCAAAGGCCAGATGAAGTTTTTGAATAAAATAATTACTTGTCAAAGAACAAACATTTTAAAAAATTTAAGTATCTAATTGTAACCTGTGCTACTTTTTATTAAAGACTTTTGGTTTTACATCATTCATTTCCAAAAATAACTCCTCCTTTTCTCACTCAGTTCTAAGTCTTTCTTTATAACAAAGATTTTAATAGAAAAAGAAAACAGTTCAGAAAAACCAAAAAATCAACCCTCTCTGACAATTTACAGCCACGGTTCCCATTTCTAAAGGTAGAGGGCAAGATTTATTTTCTCAACTCTTCTCTGGGGTCAAGACTGGTCAATGTAACTATCCAGTGTTTGGGTTTGTTTTATTGTTCTTTTTGTTTCATCTGTCTTCCCAAGTTTCTCATATTAATTGCTATTTAAGGCATAATAATATTCCATTAAATTCACTATCAGTTTTAATTTCTAGTTGTCTGCAACTGAAAGAAACAATATAATTAATACTGTGGTATATGGGACCTTTCCTTCTATTTTTGACTTCCGTGATATATATGACTAGAAGAAGGATCTCTGGATCATTTGATGTGGACATTAGTCGTCTGGGGGGGGGGAAGGCAGTGCAGAGTAATTCTAATTACTTTCCAAAATCACAGAACCTATTCAGAGCTCTACCCACAATATATTAGTGTTCCTATCTTCCCATAGCTCCTGTAACATTATTTCTATCTTTTGTAATTTTACCAATCTGTTTGAAGTGAGGTGAAATTTCAAAGCTGTTTTGATTCGTATTTCTCTTAAGTCTTTAAGACTTGCAGCAATCTTTCGCGTGGTTGTTAATAATTTGCAATCCTTTTTAGAACTGTTTGTTTATGTCCTTTAACCACTTATCCACTGAGAAATGTCCATTTTTGTTAATCCCTTCTATACCTTGGAGACATCCCTTTTTTATTTCTCCCTAACTGATTCCCCATCTCACTGCTCACAGAAGATTTTCTTCTCTCAAGTCTCCTGTACCTCTTCCTCTCCTCTCCCTCTGAAGACTTCACCTTTTACTGTATTGAGCTCTCTCATTTTCCTTCTCTTTATGTTTAAACCCCTTGCTATCACTCCTCCACTGTCTTCTTTTCCCCCAGACTCTGACAGTGAAGTTCCCCTTTTTAACAAGATCAAGCCTCCACCTGCACTCTTCCATCTCCTCTCCTCCTGGAGTCTCCAGCAAACTGCCAACTCCAATTATCTCTGCTTTATTTAATTTTCAACCTCTCTATTGACTGGTACCTTCTGTATCACCTTCATCCATGCTCAAGTCTTCCTTCTTCCTTAGAATAAACCCTTCATTAGACCTTTTCATCCTCTTAGATTTCATTTCAGCCAAAATCCTAGAAAAAACTGTCCTCACACATTGGCTCCATTTCTTCTCTTCTCACTCACCCTCACCCCTCTGAAATCTGGCTTCTAACCTTAACACTCCAATGAAACTTCTCTCTCCAAAGTTATCAAAGGATTCACTTGCCAAATCTGAAGGTCTTTTGCTCAGTTCTCATTCTTGATATACTGACTGAACGTGGCACTGCTGTCCCGCCCCCCCCCTCCTTGGATATTTTCTTCTTTCTAATTTTTTGTGACACTAATCTTCTGGTTCTCATCCAAACCAATTAACCCCTCTTCCTCAATCTTCTTTGCTAGTTTATCATCCATATCATGCCTACTGACTGTGGGTCTTCCATAAGGTGGCTCTCCTCCGGGCCCTCTTCTCTTTCCTTTCTATATACTGCCTTTTGGTGATCTGATTAGCTCCTATGGGTTTAATTATATTAATTCTATAGAGCTGATCTTCAGATTTTCATATCATGCACCAGTTTCTCCTGGTGCTCTAGTCCCACATCACCAGCTGCACATTAGAAATTTCAAATTAGGGTCCCATAGGCATCTCAAATCCTACATATCCAAAACATATTTCTTTTTCCCTAAACCCTACCCTCTTCCAAACTGTAGTGTCAAAGGCACTATTGTTTTTCCAGTCTCCCAGGTTTGTAACCTTGGCATTAACCTTGACTCCTTAGCCTCCCTCACTATAGACACTGGTTGTCAAAACTTGCTGTTTCTATCTCCATAACTTCTCCTAAATCTGATGCCTTTTCTCCCTTTACATGTTAACACCTAAATTCAAAGTCTCATTAACTCTCATCTATATAATTACAATAGCCTCCTAATTGGTCTCCCTGCCTCAAGTCTCCCCACTTCAGTCCATTTTCCATACTGTACCCAAAGGTATTTTATCTAAGCACACATACAAGCATGTGAATCCCTTGCTCTATAAAATTCAGCAGCTTCCTATTGCCTCCAGAATTAAATATAAACTCCTTAATGTAACTTTTTAGGACCTAACCTATCTTTCCAAGCTCACTGTATTTTATGCCCTACTCTTACTCTGTGATTTAGTCAAACTGGCTGAAACATCCACACAAATTTCCATGTGTTTGCAAGCGGCAATCACATTGTCATGAATCTGTCATTCATTCCTTTTGCTAGGCATACAAGGTTCATCGACTAGATTGGTTCTGATTGCAAAATCTATACCAGTTTCACAGCATTCCTATTTTATGGAGAGCTCAAAGAGGGCAAACGTTCACATGGTGGTCAGAAGTGATCACTCAGAAGGACACTCAAGAACTTTGGAACTGATTGTGTGACATGAGAGACACTGGCACAGGACTGCCGAGCATGGGGTGTCCTCATCAGAGAAGTGCTGTTTGAGCAAAGCAGAATCCAAATAGCTCAAATGAAACATGAGATTCACAAATTAAGAGTATCCACCCCAAATGTTCGCATGGGCTATTTGTACCAGACCTGTGGTAGAGCCTTTTAAGCTCCTACTGGTCTGATCAGCCATGGTCAGATGCATTGTAACTTGACTCTAACATAGTGATGTCATTTTTGTACTCTTTAAGAACAAAGGACAACAATCACCAATCATGTCTTTGCAATGGCTGTCTTCCATGCTTGAAAATTAATTCAAATATAGAACTCTCTCTCAAGTAGTTTATATTCATCAGTTATTGAATACTAGACTATTAAGTTCAACTGCTTCTTATTTTTACATATCGCGTATGCTTCACTGATCTACTTTTCTATTTTTTAATAAGTAGCAAAAAGTTTTGATGATTTCATAATATAAATTGAGGTCTGGAAGTACCATTCCCTTGTCCATCCTTTTGTATAGTTCTATGAAGTAAATGACTTCCACCCCTGGCAATTTTATTTATTTAACATGGAATCTATAAATTAGTTGTCATCTTTGCTCAGCTTCATGGAGGTGAAACCCTATTTGTTTTCATTTCATATTATGATTTGGAGAGTGTTTTCATGGGGTTATTTACATCTAGCAGATCTTTTCTGAAAAGTGTTCATTCCAATCCCTTGACCACTTATTTATTGGGAAATATGAATGCCTTCTCCCAGAAGAGAGTGAGAAAGCAATGGATGTGACTAACACTGACCATTACGACAAAATCAATATTGCTCATCTCTTAAATGGAAAGTAACTGTTACTGATGTACTTATTCAAGTAGTTACTGACCTGGGGGGATCCTTTCCAGATTAGTTGTCTATATAGTAAGGTTATCATTTCATTGGACCAAGGTTAAAAAACAAAATCAGAAAGAAAAAAAAGGAAAAAGGCCAGAAAGCAACACAGCATACAAATACAACACCTCCAACTGTCCTGTCTAAATAAGCTAGTGATGCTGGAAAAGAAGGGAAATGTATAAAAGTAAAGAAAAACCACCATTTCCTACAGAAGTTTAATCCAAGTAAAGCAAGCATCACAATAAGGAGTCCAAAGAAGCTCTGAATCTGCCTGTACCAGCAAATATTTGCTCTTGCAAAATGAAGAAGACCAGCATGTCAAGGCATAACCAGTTTAAGACTAAAGATTGAAAGACCAGCTAGACCATGCCAACTACATCCAGTTTCAAAAGAATGCTTTTCAAGATACCTAAAAGGATAGGAAAAAAAAAACTGATTTACCACCAACAAAAAAAAAAATGACAGAGAGGACCTCAATAATTCAAGAGCCACAAATCTGCTTATTAAAATTCTATCTATGTACATGTATAATCTATAGTAGATTGATTTCCATCTTGGGGAAGGGGGTGGAAAGGAAAGGGAGGAGAAAAATCTGAAACTCAAAATCTTACAAAATGAGTAAAATTCTACAAATTTTTTATGTGAATGATCAACATACATATCAAAGATATCTTTAATAAAAAAAGAGATGAGAATAGGCAGGTTTTTGATTTTCAGTAGCTGATATCGTCAATCATGTAACTGACATGCAACAGCAGTAGTTCTGCTGTGTTTATTTCCTTATGAAACCACAAAACTTTATTCAATCAGATCTGAAGATTATCATTCAATCAATCAATTGCCTCACACCTACTATGGAGGATATAAATACAAAAATGCTACAATTTTTGCTTGGAAGGAGCTTCTGTCACACTACAGGGAACAGAATAAGTTTCTCTAACACTACATGCAGGATACAAACAAAATAAACACACCCAAATGAATTAATGCTGTATCTTTGCTGAAAAGCCTTTCCATGATGTGGCTGGCCTAACAATGTAATGATGTTGTTCGTTCATGTTACCTTAATAATTCCCAGAGCACAGCAGTGTCTGGCACATAGTAGGTGCTTAATAAATGCTTGATGACTGTTGACTGATTCCAAATTCTCAATGTTTGATTTTTAGTTATTTTTGAGAGAACTTTTTTATTTCACATAATTTTTAAAACATATAATTAAGTGATGAAATTAAAAAAAAACAGAAATCTCAGTATTTTAGTGATAGTATTTCATATTGGTGTGCTCCTCACTTGTAAGACAATTACCTTAAATAATTCTTCTAGATGAATTACAGTGTAAAGAAGGTGACAAGGTGACGAACAATTTCACTATCATGAGGAAAAATGTGTCTATTAGGCAATTTATCCTGAGAAGGAGCACCTAGAAAAACTATAGTTGCTTTTAACAGAAGACATATTTGAGGGAGAAAGGGACATTTCAAAAGAAGAAATCTGACTTAGATGTCTGTAAAATAATATTTTTAAAAATATATTTTTTTCAGTTTTTGGCATGACACAAAGGACATATTCCAAAATCAGGTTCATTTCATGACATCTTCTTCCAAATTTCCTTCTTTAGGTGGAAAATAAAGGAATCATATCTGAATTTCTTAAAGTAAATCTCTAACATACTGTGTTCATCCTTCATTGCTGAAGGAGAGCATGCCATCAGAGAAATAATGACATAACTTGCACTTGATTTTGTTGAGTGAGGGAGGACTGTGCAGGTCACCAGCCTTACTTCTCCTCCAGAGCCATCTGAATCCAGTGATCAGATATTCCTCAGGATGACTGGAGATGACCTAAGATACACTGGGAGACTTTGGGTCCTTTAGGCCCAGGTCTTTGTAGGTACTCACTTAGGATGAGGCAATGCCCATTCATTGAATGGGCCTGTTTAAGAAGTAGCCAGGGCATGGCCCTTTTAATGAAGTCAAGAAAAAGAAAGACATCTGGCTGAGTGGGAAACAGCAACATTTACTACTGATAATCACTCTCAATCTAGGAGGGTGCAGAGACGTCCTCAGGCAGGGCTCCAATGGAGTCCCAGTTTCAGAGTGCAGTAGGTTTAAGATTCTGGGAGAGGACAGCAGAGAGGAGAGATAGGAAAGTAGCCAGTAAAACCCAAGTCAACTGGGCATCTTTTGGCCATCCAAGTTTACCTTCCTTTGGAGAGGAGAAGGAAGGGGAGGGGGAGGCAGACAGGAGAGGAGGAGGTGAGTTCCCCAGCTAGCATTCAGTCAGCTCCATCTACTCACAGGATTGTGTTTGTCCTTTGTTGCTGAAGAAGACCATGCCATCAGAGAAACGATGACATGACTTGCACTTGATTTTGTTTTGAGTGAGGGAGAGCTGTGCAGGTCACCAGCTGCACTTCTCCTCTAGAGCCATCTGAACCATGCCCTGGCTACTTCTTAAACAGGCCTATTCAATGAATGGGCGTTACCTCACCCTAAGTGAGTACCTGCAAAGACCTTGGTCTAAAGGACCCAAGGTCTCCCAGTGCATCCTGGGTCATCTCCAGTCACTCTAACATATATAGTGTTAAGCTGAATCTTGAGGTCAAGCTTTAGTAATGTGTGTAAGATTACAAAAGTACTAGCAGGATTAAAACCCAAGCCCTCCAATTACAACTGCTGCAGTAACTCCCAAGATATACATATAAAGCATGTGTACTCACCATGGCTCCCAGCACAATTTTAGCATACAGGATACATTCAAATGGGCTCTGAAGGGCCAATTATGTTCCAGGAAAGGGAATAAGAAATAAGCATTGACTTCCCAGAAAAATATTATGTGTTATCAGGAAGCATATTTGAAACAAAATAATGAAAAGGTAGCATACAGTGAATGGAGAGTCAGCATCAAGTTCTGCTTTTGTACTGGAGATCTGATCCTGGGCAAGTCAATTAACCTCTCACGGGTCCCAGGAAGTTCTCCAAGATTATACATTATAGAATACTAGTAGAATGTAGTTCTTCCTCCACTCCTCCTGGCCCCTCCCCTCCTGCCAACTCAGTTTCTTATGTAACTGAATCGCAGGTTTGCTTAAGGCAAAAAAAGGAGAAAAGAAGATATAAGACAACTTGTTACTCTTCTCAAACAGAAAGTGTGTGTGTGTGTGTGTGTGTGTGTGTGTATGTGTGTGTGTGTGTGTGTGTGTGTGTGTGTGTGTGTGTACACGTAAAATTGCTTACTGAGCGGGAGGAGGGAGAGATTGGAACTCATAATTTTTAAAAATGAAAGTTAAAAATTGTCTTACTTGTAATTGAAGGAAAAAATATTTTTAAAAATCTAGAGTATAGCTGAAAAGCACTATACCTAAATCAAATTAAAATTTAAATCTATAATTTCTAAGAATCCTTCCAATTCTATTCCTTATCTATGTTAAATAATCAAGGAGATGAAGATGGCTGCTATATAAACATGAATTAAAAGTGTCAGGATTCTTTGATCTAGAAATTAGGATTCAAAAGCTGAGAGAGGATATGATTAAGGGTCAATAACACAGGGTATGCTGAACACAGACATTATAATAGGGGTTGCCTGTTGAATCTTAACGAGGCACATTTAGGAAAAATAAAAAGAAATATTATTTTAAACTGAAAATTTTAGTATTTTAAAATTCAAAAGGCTGTAAAATTTTAAATAAAACATCATTCCAAAAGGAAGTAAAAGTCAAAAATACAGATTTAAAATTAGACAAATCCATAGACAACAGGATCTATAATTTGTAAGTAAAAGCAAATTATATGTCTGTATAGTTAACCCTTTATTGATTGGCAATATAAAAGAAACCAATCAGGTGTTCTCCATGTGTTACTGTTAAAAACAAAGCCCTCAAAAGCTTTTCTTCCTCCAATTACAAGTAAAAGCAATTTTTAACTTTTGGAACTATTCCATTGTGCTTGAAAACTTGAAAAAGTCTCTGATATCATCTGCTACAATGGTATATTGGTATAGTTTGCCTTTTACTCTCTCCACTAATGCAAAGTATGACCTTCCACACTTTAGTAAATGGCTTTCATTTGTTGTAGTAGTCAAAAATAAAAATCTACTATCTTCAGTGTAATATTTTGTTCACAAACACTTCCATTGATGGGTCAATATTTACAAGCTTTCAAAGTTAATAGAAACTTCTGGATCTTGAATTCCATTGGCAGAGTTTTCCAAAATAAGAGTCCCCTCCATGCCAAATGAGGCATCAAAGAAAGTCCTTGGTGAAGGTTAATGTAGCAAAACAATCCTTATAGCTTCATTTTCATATTCGAAGTACAGCATTATCTTTTAATTATGGCCTCAGAGATTAAAAAAAAAAAACTTTTATATTCTGATAAATTTTTGCTGTATCGCAACATTTGGTGGAAATCATCTTTGCCTATATCATGACATTTCATAATAAAGGCAGGTTTAACTAATTTCCTATTTTGTAAATTGGTAAATTCTACTTCAAATATTTATCAACTGAGTTTTATTTATACTTTCATTGAGGAAGTAAAAGTTTAATACAATTTATAGATATTTTAAAAGCAGGTACCATGTCCTTTTCCATTTAGGTCCCTCCACTATCCATTTTAGTCTGCTCCTTTATCCATCAAAAACTCTTTCATACAAATTGCATATTGTCCCATGTAACTCTGACCCTATAACTGCATGTTACTTCCTTCCCACAGGTTCTCCTACTACATAACTGTGCATTCACTTATATTCAACAAATGCCTGCTCAGCACCTTCTTTATCCAAAGCATTTATGGAGATGATAGGAATACAAAACTGAAAAAATGTCAAAGTCTGGGCCTCAAGGAAATTACAGTCTACTAAAATAGATGAAATATGCATAGAAAAGTCCAATAATACAAGACAGGGGCAAGAAAGAGACATAGAAAAAAGGTCTGACATTATATGAAAAAAGGGAATACAGTTAACGAAGGGAGCAGAGGGGGGGCTTTGTGGAAGAGATACTATGTGAACTAAGACTTAAAGGGTAAGAAGAATTTTAGTAGGCAGAGGTGAAGAAAAAGCTGCATTTTAAGCATCTAGTGGCAAGTATTTATCAGGAATATACTTGACTGAGTTAAAATGTAGAGGTACAATGACAAAAAGAAAAAGAGTCCCCTATCCCCATGTACTACTGATGGGATATTACATACACAGCTATGTAAATTCAGGATACTTGGCTTCCATGGGGGGATGTATCCCTGTGAAAACAAGGACTCAAGAAGGACCTATGATGCTTCCCTATTGGGGAATAGAAAACAGCCCATTCAAAGGGAAATAATGAAGAAAAGCTGGAAAAGTTGAGGCCTGACTTTGATGGCTGTCAGGCTAGGGAGGGTGCATCCATAGTAAACTGTGCCCCACTTCCTCAATGAAGTTGACCCCTTCTCTCTATTTTAGTCTGAAACATGACTATTCCAGAAAACTGAAACTAACTGCACAAAACTTTGAGCCCAGAAAGATGCTTCAAGGTCCTTAAAGATACCCATAGATATAGTCCCTAACTATTATCAACTTTAAAAGGCAGTTTCCTATCTCTATAGTCTAGTTAGCTCTAAGATGGCACATTTTTTAGATTCATCATCTGGAATTCTTTTCCCCAATCTATGCTACCCTTATGACTCGATAGGAAGGAATTGCTGCTAAATATTTTGGCTGCTTTCTTACTGGTAGGCAATACTGGTCTATATAGGCTTGATTTAACATCTGAGAGAAGAAGACAACAGAAGAAAAGTACAATGAAAACAAGACGTTTAAGGCATTTTTTAAAATGAGCTTTCCCAATTCTGAGCCTCTATACCTCACTGCCTGAGGCTGTTCTATTAATTTTCAAAGGATTTATTTATACCATAACATAAAACCTTCTTGCCCCTGATTCAGGTCATTCACTTCAATTGTACTGCTGCTTAGGAATTCTGCTTTCCTTCTGTTTCATTAATGACTAGACTAGTAGAACAGGAGGGCTAAGAGCGCAGCTTTGATGCCACGGCACTTGTTTCATTTGGAAACCATGTAGCTGGTGACTATCTGTCACCTGACAATGAAAAAATTAAATAGAAGGCAAGGAGGCTAATGTCACGGGATCAAAGAAGTAGGAAAAATGGAGAGGAGTGAAGATGAACACTGTAACCAAAGGAGGAGGCCAGGTTATGAAGGGTTTTGAATGCCAAAAAGAGAATTTTATATTTGATTCTAGAGATAGGAGCCACTGGAATTCATGATTTTCCCTAAAGGTCTAAAGACAACAATAATGTACCCTCCCAGGGACCTCTTTCCCTCTAGCAAAATATGTGTACAATCTTCGTACGGCAAGATTTCAAGTCTCTATAACACTTTGACCATTATTCCTTTGGCCAGGCTCCAGTTTTTTAATGTAGGTCTTAGAATTTAATATAATATCTGAGATGAAAAACAGACCTACTCAATAGAATATAAATTCCTTGAAGGCAGGGACCATTCTGTTTTTGGTTTTGCATCCTGTATAGGTCGCACAGTTCCTTAAATGGAGAAGGTACTTAATGAACATTTATTAAGTTGAACTGGTCTAAGTTCTAAGTCTAAGGTTTTGGGCAGCTAGATGACATAGTAGATGGAGTGCTGAGCCTGAAATCAGGAAGATTCGTCTTCCTAAGTTCAAATCTGACCTCAGATACTTACTAGCAGTGTTACTGTGGGCAAGTCACTCAAAATACGGATTTGCCTCAGTTTTCTCATCTATAAAATAAGCTGGAGAAGGAAATGGCAAACTATTCCAGTATCTTTGCCAAGAAAATCTCAAATAGGGTCACAAAGAGTCAGACAACTGTTTGTTGTTTGTTGTTCAAACAAAATTAGAGTAGCATTATAAACTTTGTGATGCTGGACATAATGCTTCTAATAATGAAGTCTAAGAGCATACTAATTTCTGGACTACTCTTACATTGCTGACTCATACTGAAAGGTTTCACTAAAACTTTGGGTTGTCTTCATATGTTGTGTAATAATATTTCAGCAAACATTTATTAAGCACTTGCTATGTTCCAGGTATTGTCTTCTGACTTTATATTTAATTGTGACACTATATTTAATGTGATTATACATAAAAAAACTCAATACTACATTCAAGTATCCAATTGTTCACAAAATGATATTCAATAATGGATAGATTTCCCTTTTTTTTTTAAAGTATCAATATTTGGGTTTTTTAAAAATGCTGCTACTCTTTTATGCACTACCCACAATAAAGCAAGGATCAACATCGTTAGATTTAAAAATAAGAACTACTAAAGGAGGTAGGTTAAAGGACTGTTATAATGGATTGATTTTTTAAAATTGGATTTTTTGATGTTTTTAAACTGGAAGAGATATAATATTATATCAGAAAAATCCTCTACTGATTACACAATTAAATTTAGATGAGTTTTTATATAAGCAAGTAACAAACAAATAAATACAGGGTATTTCTTTTCCTATGGAAAACTTAAAAGTGAAAAAATATCCTTCTATTCTAATGGAAACATAGCAAGCTAGATGGAATTACTGGTTTAAATTTGGCTTTGGCATTACTTATCAATTCTAATTTACCTATTTTCCATAAACATAGCATTTAAAAGCCTTGTTCTGGTACTCAGATGACTAGATTTTAGAAGTTTATGCCAGAGCAAATCCCTACCTCCGTTGAGGTATGCTGGTATCCTTATGCTGGAACAGTTTTACATGTAGTCCCAGTTTAGACTCCATCTACTTTCTGAGGTCTTGCCTAGCTAAGTACAGAAAAGCTCACCAAGCTAAGAACAAGCTTACCGCTACATGGTAAATTCTTTGGCTATGGTAACCTCTGAAACAAAGAGAAATGAGAAAAATCATCAGTGCTACATATCCTTTTTTCTACTTCTACAGAGGATTATGAGAGTAACAAGAAAGGGGGCAGAGGTCACAAAGTTTCTAGTCTACCTGTAAATATTACCTTAACTAAAATAGTGCTAATTGTATCTGAAAAAGGACTACCATGAATATAATTTCAGCTAATATGGAAAGAAGTATTGCAGAGGATATAAAGCTAAAAAATTCTAAAGAAATCTTGGTTAACACTTTTAAAATTATATTTAAATATATGTACATACGTACATAAATACATACACAGACACACACACATACACAGTTACTAAATGACTCATTTGCAAAGATAAACATATAGGAAGACAGTGCAAATGTGGTTGGAATTCACGACTGAATTAAGAAAGCAATGAGGTCAAAGGATTGTACACTACACAGAAATCTCATACCTATAATATCATTAATCCTTTCTGAGTGAGAGGGCACTAGACATGAAAAATACCAAACATCACAGAAAAATGTCAAATGGTTAAAAGAATAGAAACTGACATAAGTTATCACCATTACTAACATTACTTTAATTAATGTAAAGCGTTCATCAAAATAATAAGGCCAAAATGCCTAAAAACGACTTCAACCAGCAAGCACTCATTATCTTGGCCAGGGTTTAGAATATAATCTCATTTGTAGTATTTTATGGAGAAGGATGTTAGAAGATTATGAGCAGCACCATCTTATGAAAAAATAAAAATGTTTAAGTAAAAAATTAATTTTACCAAAACAGCTTGTTCAAAGACTCAAAGGATCCATATTATCCCAGAAACATATGGGACTGAAAATTGAAAGGGGGAGTGATAGACAAAAATAAATTTGTTAAGAGTCATCAAAACTTCTGATTTATAACAGTGCACTATCACATCTGCATTCTAATATTTTAGTTTCTAAAGTGTTGCATGAGAAAGTAAAAATGGTACTAAAGAAAACAAAGAAAAATAGCTAGGTAAGTTTAAGTATAACCAGTGAAAACCCATGATATAGGTAAACCAGTTTTGAGGGATTTAGAGGCTTAAGATATTTGAGAGAGAGCAAAAACACCAAATCATTAAGAAAAAAAAATCAAAGATGCTAATAGAGGTCCATACATCTACTTTCTCACTTCTACAAGCATTTCAGATTCCAAATCTAGAGCTGGAAAGGGTATCAGATGCAAACAAATTTAAGATTACAGATAAGGAAACTGAGGCCCAGGGATGTCAAGTGACTAGCTCAAGATCATCAAGGCTGTCAATGTCATAAGTAAGTTAGAACTGGTTGTTCCTTTACACTGTGTTATGTGAAGAATCTATCATGAGCATCACTGATGAAAATGAGGGAAAGGACAGTCAGGCTTTTACAAATTATATTTTCAAATCTACTATCATATAGCTGACAGAAAGCTGCAAAGATAAAAGATGATGCTGTGTTTACTGTTTGCTATTAAAAAAAATCAGATCCAATAGAGCAAAATATTGCTTTAATGTCTCTCCCCACAATGTCTTCTGTGCATATGGTGTTCATCCAAGATTACTGGGTAAGTAATCTGATCAACAAAAAAGACAGTTTTGTTTGATGATCAAGCAAAGCACAAAACAAACAAATGTACACGTCATATCTGCTTATCACTATCTTAAGGACGATCTAGCAGAAAGTCCAAATGGAACAGCAATGCTTTATTGAGGGCAATAAGGTTCTGAAAAAGTTCCCCTTAGTGGACTGCCTTGTGCTGATTTTAATAAGCCATGAATCACTGTAGGGTCTACTAAATGAGATCCAGAATCTCTCAAAAGAGTTTGACCTAACAATCTACATCAGAGAAAACGAGGAAAAAGACTGTCCACTGTCCGGACCATGATATGCTAAGGGACAGACAGCCTGTTAAGCTGATCCATCAGTACATATATCTTGGATGGACGACAAAAATAGGCAATGAACTGGGCTCTCAACTGAGCAGGAGAAAAAAAATGGAGTAGATTAGGTTTAGGAAGAATAATGCAGCACTTAAAATGACCTCAAGCTTCTCCCAAAAAGGAAATCCCATATGCTTCTAGTAAAGACATTTGGGTGGTGAACAGTCCCTGAGAAATAAAAATTATAGGTGAACCAAAGCACAGTGGAAAGATATATGGCAGGTGTAGACAGCCTGCAACACAGTAGGAATAATGAATCAATGCACAAAGTAGTAAAAATGTATCAGCTAGGACATATGCTATTAGAAGGGAGGTGGCTAATCACATATTAAAAGGAAGAGATAACAAATGGAGGACACATGTGCTGTCCTAGAATCAACAAAAGGGCAAGAGATCCAGAGGAAGTCCACAAGCATGCTAGGTGGCCCTGATTTTAAGGAAGACATGAGAACATATGGATGGGTTGTAATGACCACCTTTCTAGGGAGTACCCACATTTGATACGATTAGATCTGATGAATCAGTGAAGTATCATTTATCCATGTTATCCTTGATTGCCAGCACCCACAGCAGCAGTCTCATCCCAGGACAAGGTTTGATCCCTGTGAAGAGTAAACACCTCCAGGCTAGATCTGGTTAAACAACAAGCTGTGAGCCCTCAGGTTAGCTGAGTTTTGGGGCAGTCTCAGGCCCAACTTCCACCTCCCAGAGTAAGGGAGTCTAAATGTGAGTCTGAGCTGGGGAAGATTAAGGGAACACCAGACCCAACTACAGTGTGAGTGTGTGTATCTATATCTTTGTATACATATATATATATATATATATATATATATATATATATGTATGTATGTATGTATGTATGTATGTATGTGTGTGTGTGTGTGTGTGTGTGTGTGTATCTGCACTTATTCTAACCTGGGGGAGGAGGGAAGAAGGGTGAAAAAAGAACAAAGTTAAAAAGTACACAACAGAAAAGAAAAGAAAACTTAAGAAAGAAAAGAAAAGATGGACAGCTTTAACACAATGCACAGTATTTATTATATAGGCTTTCTTGAAGTGGAAATTTATTGCTGTATATTTTGAATCCTCTTTTATATTCTGCTGTGCACATGACAGTGTGGGTTTTTCCCTTTTCTTATTATGTATTTAAGTTTAAAATGAAAAAAGAAAGTCAAGCCAAGGTTCTTGTGACTTCTGATCTAGCATTATTCCCACCATATAAGCACTATTTCCCTTTAGTTTACCTAAGGAGAAAAAAAAATAAAAGCAAGCCGAGCTGTTTACAAGGGACATTAATGGTATCTAGGAGTAAAATAAAAACAAAAATAACACAAAAAGTAGAACTGACAATACAGAAATCTGGATGACTTCTAATGCCAGTCTTAATGATTCTCATCAGCTGAGGGTTAAGACTAGGCCTTACTTCAATTGGCCTAGCATAAGCAAAACCCAATTGTTTCTTTTCTGGTTTCATTTTTATCTATATATTACAGTTTCCACTGAATTCAAGCTTTTAGGTGACCTAAGGTCCACATTCACTGGATCTCCCTTGAGTATTTTATGTTCAATTAATATCATTCCCTGAGGCTCAGAATAACAACTTGTTTACTTTGTTACATATTTACCAGTCCCTTCCCTCTCTCCTAGAAGGAATGACATACCTTAAGTACATTAATAACAACAAATTAATTCTACTATTAATAAAGAAACTTTATCTTCCAGAATTTCACTTACCCCTTGCTCGTCTAGTTTCATGAGTTGTTCTGTGACTTTGGGGGTGTTAAAGGCCAACCTCAGACACTGAACATTGAGCTCAGGAATCACATGCTCAAGCACTTCCTTCAAAGGTAGTCCTCGAGCTGTACAATGCTTTGCAGTTGAAGGGATGGCATCTTCTAGCACAGCACCTCTTAATGTCAGGAGCTAGAAGAAAGAAATGCATTCCGGTAAGGACTGCCCAACATGCTGATATATCTCACAGGTTTTCAATTATATAATTTGATGGTCTTAACCAAGTCATACAGCTGCATGTTTAGGGACAGATGGATTATTTTTGACAGGTTAAATAGAGAAGGGAAGAAGAATTAAAGAGATGGCATTAAGAAGAAGTGTATGTTAATATTTATGAATGAAGACAGGGCAATATTTTAAGAATGACAAAGTCAAAACAACCTAAAATGGGGTATCCAGAAAGGTACAAGATGAGAATAAAATACAATTTAATAATTTACTAAATTAAAAAAAATTAAATGGCTGACTATCACCTTACTGAGTTTCAAAACCTAGTAGCATTTAAGGCACCCCACAATTGGGCACCATCCTACATTTTCAAACTTATATTACTCCTTCCCCCACAACAAACATTATCCTCCAGCCAAAGTAGACCACTTCCAGCTCCTCAGAAACACAATGACTGAGCTTTCATGTCTCACCTTTGCTCACACAATTCATTATATCTGAAACATTCTGCTTCACAGTCTTTGGTCTTTGCTTCCTTGAATAAAAATTCTATTTAAAGCCACCTTTGCATAGCCAAACAAAATCTCACCTTCTTTATTAATCTCTGCTTAATCTTTCCCCTTTCTCCCTTTCTTCTTAGCTTCCACCTACTGATAACAACCTTATCTATCAAATTTACAGAGCATTTTCTTTTGTAACTTAAATGAACTAATGATAAAACACTGTGTAATGCAATAATGTTTTTTTTTCTCTGTAAACTAAGACATCCAAGAGGGTAAAAATTGTATTATAACTAAACTTTGTATTCTCCCCAAGCCCACGATATGGTGTTTTGTACACAGTCAGCACTTAACTACGTTTTCATTGAATTGTGATCAACCAAAAATGCCATGTTAGCTTTATTCAAAGCTGTCTCACTAAGACGATACTAATTTTAATCTAAGTAGAACAAGTTAGCAGCACAGATTTCAAATATAAACATCTTTTGTCCTTTCCCCTTTTTCTTAAAAGGTCTTCTTTCTCTTCAGATGGAATGTGCATCGAAGTTAACAAAAGAGTGAAAGGGAAATTCCTAAGTATTAAGGACAAGCTCAGGAAGAGCTAATGCTCCTCAGGCGTAAACCCCAATGGAGTCTTAATTCCCAGGAAATGCCATGTACCACTTGTTGTTAATCTAAGTTAAATATTGCCTACGGAGAAGAGAAAAAGACTTTGGAAAAGATATGATCGATGTGCTGGCTTATATTAATCTTCATACCTGAGGAAGAGACTTGTGATATTTGTAGTGTGCATATCTGATTAGCATATTTCCACTTTCATTTGCATGCAATTTTTCACACCGTACTGATGACGTGAAAAACTTTGTTCTTAGTATTTAATATCTAATTCTGATCCTTTCTTTTTCACATGGGAATAGTGGAATAACTCAGCTATTTTGGTCTTTTGTTTTTTTCTGTAATAGACCACAGGAACTGAGGCCACAAACATTCTCTATTTAGAAACTAGCCTAGTATTTTATTAATTGCATCATGGGCAACAGGACAAAAGATGAAGTCTATGGGGAAAGAAAAAGAAAAGAATGACCCTCTTTTTACATAATTACTTTTGCTCCTGGTAATTTCCAAGTCATTAGTGTTAATGATGAGGCCCATGTCTTTCAGAGAACAAAGTCAGTCAAAAAAGTCTCTGTGCTCCAATGTGAAAATGGCTTGCACGAAACTGAAATCAGGTGACCTGAGTTCAAATTAAGCCTCAGATACCCACCAAGTATGTTACCCTGGGCATGTCACTAACCTCTGATTACCTCAAATTCCTCATCTGTAAAAATCTGTTCCTAACAATATGTTGTGACTCCCTGATAACATACAGGAGACGGCTTAATGGAAAGACTACCAGTCTGAGATTAGGAAGCTCCTCCATTTACTCATGTTGTGACTAAATCTGTTAACATCACTGATACCCTACTACAGACTCTCATCTATAAAGTCAGGAAAACAATCTCCCTACTGACTACTTCATAAGGATGTTCATAAAGCATATAAGACCATACATGGAAAAATGATTGAAAAATAAATACAGTGATACAACAAAAGTAAGGTATATTATTTATTGCATCTGATAGCTCTATTTGGATTCACCCTTCCTCTTCATTAAATGGCCAACAAATATACAGTTATGGTAGTAATCCAACTACAATATTACTAGTTTTTATTCTAAAAGGATTTCATGCAAATGAAAAGGTAGATTAAACAATTAACTCTATGCAGATTATTTCCAAATCTATTTATCCAATTCTAGTCCCTCTGTTGAGTCCCAGTCCCTCACACAACCAAATGCCTCAGGACATCACAAATGGGATGCCCTGTAAGCATCTCAAATTCAACATGTCCATAAAAGGCCATTATCTTGCCCCCAAAATATTCCCCTGTTCTGAACTTCCCTATTACTATCAAGGGGACAACCATCTTTCTAGTCCCTGAGGTTCACAACCTCACTCCTCTCTTTCACAAATCCCATACTTTATTTCATCAATTGCCGTATCTCCTACATTATTTCTCCATAGCATCTCATATGTATCTCTTTCTCTGTCAGCTATCCCATGTCCAAACTACTGCAATAGCTTCCACATCGATCATTCTCCCTCAAGTCTTTACCCACTCCAATAGATCCTTCACACTCAGCTGTCAAGTCTGACCATGTCCCCTTTCTGCTCAATAAATTCTATAGCTCTCTATTGTTTCTAGCATTAAGATTCCATTCAAGCATTACATCTTCCAGAACGCCTCTCTATTCCTTACAGGTTAGTGCTAGCTTTTTTAGGGTTAGTGTTCTAGGAGGCACTGTATGTACTGGAGTCAGGAGGACCCAGGCTCAAATCAAGCTACAGATGTGTATCAGCTGTGTGACCTCAGAAAGGTCACTTACCCTCTGTTTGCCTCAGTTTTCTCACCTGTAAAACGAAGTTAATAAGAGTACCTAGTCCCAGGGTTGTTGTGAGGACCCAATGGGGTAATAATTGTAAAACGTTTAGCACAGTTCCTGGCACACAGTAAGTACTATATAAATATTAGTGATGATTACTGTGGCTGTTATCAGTAGTCGTGGTAGTGTTAGAGATGAATGTCGGTTGGATCAACACTGAACTGACTTCCCAGAAGATTTCTCACAATAACGCAGACAACCTGTCATCAACATCATTGTTATAACAGGTTTATATGGTAAAGAGGGGTCTTAAAAAACATCCTGCCTAACTCTTTCCCAGTTTGTTGAAGATTACAGTAATGCAACATCACCAACTGGAACTTTTCAACTATTGCTAATCCGTGGGAAACCAAAAATTATAGTTCAAAGAATGTATAGTTCCACATTTGGTCTGCATCTGCCAACAAGCTGAATTTGAAGTAATTATAAAAATAAAGCTCCAACAAAAAACAATTGTGTTCGATGAACTTCATTTGAACTGGTTATTCTAATACCAAAGGCTAAAGAAAGTGGGTCTACAAATAATCTCTAGGAATTCGGTGGAAGCAGAGTACCCCTCAATGGAGCTTCAGGAAGAGTTACAGGGGTAGCAGGAGATCAAAGGCCAACATATTCACAAACGCATTCCAGATAAATTAAGAATGGAGAAGTAGAGGGAACAGCGAGAATTATAAATAAGAAATAAGAACCTCAAAAATAAGCAGAGACAAGAAAAGACTGTTCTTTTGTGGGGTGGGGAAAGGAAGCGGAATCTGTACTCACATCAATAGACATTTGTTCAATGTCTACTACTATACACTGTGTAAACGAGAAAATGGAACTCTCTGCGAATAGCCTTTATTTTCCCAGTACGTTGTGAGGTAATGTCCTGAGCTTAGAGGAAAAGCAAAGTAGAGGGGGGAGAAAAGATTTGGAATACCTACTGTGGGGAATATAGCAGAGTCTAACAGAACTGATTTAGAAACCTGACTCTGACACTTAGCTGAAAAAGTCTCTGAGCCTCAGTTTCCTCATCTGTGAAATGAGTTAATGATAGCCTGGAGTAACTTCACAGGGCTGTCAAGAGGTTTAAACCTACGTTAAACATTTTGTAAAGCCTTAAAGCACTGGGTACGATAATAAAGGAAACATTTATATAATGCTGACATTGTGCTAAGCACTTTACAATTATTATCTCATTTGATTTTCACAACAACTCAGGGAGGCAGGCGCTATTACTATCCCCATTTTACAGATGAAGAAACTGAGAAGTTAAGTGACTTTTACAGCTAAGTAAATATTTGAAGCTGCATTTGAACTCAGGTCTTCCTGATACCAGTCCCACCCCAAAATACAAAGCCAAGGTCAACAGCTTTTCCTTTTCATCCTTTCTTTCATTCTTTCTTGGTCCCTTCTTTTATTACTCACTAATTGGGCACCTATATGTTCAATACATACTGAATACTTGTTAGTTTTTTCAATTGACAGCTATCTGGACCTGCAGGTAAAAAAAAGATATTCTAAAATTCCACACTAGAAATTTCTGGCAATAATAAATCAAAGAAAGGTTCGAGAGACAGTGCAAACATTATGTTACATAATAAATGTTATACAAGCAACATGAACTTTGTGCCATACAAATACAAAGAAAGTACATGTTTAGCTGAGGTGATTAGAGAAGGCATGCAGAGGGTGGAAATTAACAGTAACAGAGGAATCTTGGTCTTGCAATCAGAAAAGCTGTATTCTAGTCTGGTCTTTGACATTCTCTCTGAGCTCCATCAACAATATAGAAAGACTCTTTCTTGTTCTAACCATCTGCCAGGGTTCTAAAGAAAAAAAATGGACTGCAGGTATCTCACAAGTGCTTCAAAAATGTTAAGCTGTAGTTGTTATGTCAGGATCTTTGATGATGAACAGGTTCTCATTCTTAGATACGTATATGGCTAGAAGGAAGAGATGGTGAAGAGGGAAGGAGTAGAGCAAGAGTTGCTATTTCTATGTATCACTGATTATTAAGTTAGGTAGATATATTACATACAATCTGTATGGCACATGAATGATGTTAACATGTTTTGACACAAATATTCAAAAACAGCTAATGGATTGTCACATAAATACTTATGCAATGTTAGATAAAACTTCAATGACAATGCAACAACAGTTCTAATTATTACTAGTTCCTTTGAAGCCACAAGCCTCTCTCATTCATAGTTTACCTCACTAGTTCTGAATATTATTCGATAGTTGTATGGTGGTCCATTTTCTTTCAATTCTTCGGGCTTTTCTCTTCGTATGCTCACAGCCACTGGGCCTAGGTTCTCATCTGCTCCAAAATAGTTCCAGTGTTCTAAAGCAAAATGAAAAAAAGAGCCATTTTAACACCCTGTTGTAGAAATAGCATGCCTTACTCAAAAATCAACACTGAAAAAAATTCTATACCAAAAGACTATGTACATATTTAACAAAATGTAAAAATATCCAATGTAATTCCAAGAAGATAAAGGTTTATTCAGTTATTCTGGTCCAACTGGATTAAAAAAAAAACCTTCTATTAAGTGCAGGGTACTGCGCTAGAGACTGAAAATACAAGACTGGAAAAAGAAACAGTTCTAACCCTCCAGGAGCTTATAATCTAAGAGGGAGGATGACACTCAGGTAAATAAATAAAGGACAGAGTGGGAATGAGGCAAGGAGAGAGAGCAAGATAAAATGCTAGAAAAAAAAACAATAACAAGAAGTCAGTTTCATTTGGGTGTTACAGAGATAGGATGAGGGAAGAATTCTTTAAAGAGGTGACACCTGAAGGATTCTTTAAAGAGGTGACGCCTTTAAGAAAGAACAGGATGACAATAGATAGAAATAGGTAACGGATTCTATATAGATAAAATTAATATACCTAAGATAAGAAGGGAAGTGGTCAAAAGAGAAAAAAAATCTTTGAATCAAATTTCTCTGGTAAGGATTTGGTATTCAAAAGATAATACACACACACGCACACACACACACACACACACACACACACACACACACACACACACACACACACACACACACACAACTAATAGTCATGCCCCAATAGTAGTCAAAGGACAGAACAAACATTTCTCAGAAGAAATGTAAAGTATTCACAATCTCATGAAAGAATGCATCAAATCACCAATAAGAAGAGAAATGAAAACGAAATAACTGTGAGGTTCCATCTCACATCTTGAAAACTGGATAAACAGATAAAAAAAATGACAATACTCAACGCTGGAGATTTACGGAATGACAGGCGCATGAATACATTACTGGTGAAGCTATTATATGGTATAACAATTTTGGAAAGCAATCTGGAATTATGCAGATAATCTCTGACAACTGTTCATAAAATATCTCTTTGAACCAGAGATTCCACTACTGAACTTATATTCTAAGGCAGTCATTGATAAGAAAAATCAAGTTTCCATATACACCAAAATACATATAGTAGTGCTTTTTTTTTTTCTAATAGCAAAGAAATGGAAACAAAGAAGATGCCCATCAACTGAGGAATGGCTAAACAAGGTGTCACATACAAATGTAATAGAATATTACTGTGCTGTAAGAAATGACTGATGTGATGAAAATGGAGAAGCATGGAAAGATCTATATGAAATGACAAAGTCAAGTAAGCAGAGGTAAGAAAACAACGTAAACAGTAACTACAGCAATGCAGACAGCAAGAAAATACATACCAATATTCAAAAGTGAACGCAACAAAATTATAAAGATTAAGTAGGTCTCAAATAAAGAGATATGAGAAAACACCCCCAACATGCCGCTTCGTGAAGGTGGGAGGTCCACAGGTTACACTGTGACTGCTTTCAGACTTTTCCACGTACGATATGTTATGCTGATGTTTTTCCCCTCTATAAAAAATAGTATGTGATATATAAGATGGCTCTCGGGCAGAGGCAAAGCAAAGGATATTTGAGATAATTATGACGAAAGAAACAAAAGATATTAGTAAAATCTTATGTAAAAAATAGGAAGAGGATGAATTCCTGGCACAGAGGGTCTGAGGGAAAGTAAAGAGGCAGGAGAGTGTAGGACTAGATGTAAGGAAAACTACAGAGTTCACAGCTAGTAAGATATAAAGGAATAGAATTAAATAAAGCTGAAATGATAGTGTGAAACTAAAGTTTAGAGGAATTTAAATAAGCTGAATATGACAGGCTGAGAAATCTGCACTTCATCCTATACACAGTAAAGAACTAACTAAAGATATCGGATCAGTTAGATGACAGATCTGTGCTTTAGGATAATGATTTTGGAAGGCATAAGAAAGATGGATTAGAGAAGGGAGAGAAGAGAGGTGGGGAGAACAGCTGGATGATTTTAATAACCCAAGTGAGAGGTGAGTGATGAGAGTCTGAACTAGGTGGACAGCAAGATCAGTGTGAGATACAAAAACAGGGACAGATGTAAGAAGCAAATCATTAGGCTAGGTTAACTAATTAGATAAATGGAATCAGTGGGGTGTGATCTCTAATCCCACCATCCCTTTATTCTTTCCAGGGTCATTTTCCCCACAGTTGCCATTTGTGATATGGGATATGCCTCTCTATTCACCCCCATTTTGATCCCTCGACAGTCATCTTGACCTGTCTTGCCATTGGATTCCTATGACTCTAGAGGATAGTGTGAGGCTGATGACTTTGGGCAGCTCTGCTTCACTCAAACCCAATTCACATGCAAGTCATCATCCTCGTGATGTCACTGGTTCTCTTTGAGAATGAAGAACCAACAACAAGATGAAGGCACTAGAATGTTTAATATCTCCTCTGTAGGTATTTCAGTGGCACACCCAATATGCAAAAATATATTATCTCCACCACTGTTTCAACTACTTATTAGACACCACTACCTGAATATGCCAGAGTAGCATCTCAAGCTCAGAAAGTCCAAGACCATATTCATCATTTATTTTCCTCGAAAACCATTCTTCCTCTTGACTTTCCTATTTCTGTTAGTGGAAATAGAACTAGTCATCAAGGCTTAAAAACTTTAGATTATTTTTGACTCCTCTCATGTCACACCTTACATTCAAACTTTGTCAAATTCTATAGAGCTTCCACCTCAAATGTTCCTTACATCTAATCTCCCTGATTTCTAACATCATGCATTTTTTTATTTGGACTACTGCCCTGAGTTTCTCCCACCATTCACCTCCTCAGCACCCTTTTACATCTTGCTGAATGGAGCAGGAAGAATTCACACAATCATGCTGACTGAACATGTATTTAAAATATATCCATTCTCAAATAAGCCCTAGCTACAGGATGACAAGCTTTTATTTTTCACTAATTGGTTGCATATTAATAAACATTTCTTTCAGTAAACATCTATTAAGTACCCACTATGTGCCAGGAATTGTGTCACGTGCTGGGGATACAAAAAGGGGCAAAAGACAGTCCCTGATTTCCTAGCACCACCAAACTTTCTCTTTCCTCTTCAAACCTCCACCTTCCCTCCTCAGCTGAGGACCAAGTCTCATACTTTACTGAGAAAAAAAAGGATATTCATTGGAAGCTCCCTCTTCAACCCTTCATCTCAAAACCCCATGATATTCTGTCCTCCTTTTCTCCAGTTGCATAATGAGGTGATCGTTCTCCTCGCCAAGGCCAACCTCTCTATACATTGTGCTGAAGACTGCATCCTCAATTATCCCTTGTCTCTTTAATGTTCAACTCTACAGGTTACTCCCTTACTGACTTCAAATGTTATGAAAGTTTCCTACACACTTGGGGGGGTGGGGAAAGAACTTCAATAAATTCTTCCATCCTTTCCTATGTCTTTTTCCCTTTCTCCATCAAAACCCTAGTAAGGAGTTGTACTAGGACCCACCTGCTCCCACTACCTCTCCTCTTTGTTCATCTCTCCTCTATTCTTCTTCAACCTCTTGTATCTGGCTTCCGATCTCACCACTCAATTGAAACTGCTCTCTCCAAATTACCAAAGATCTGTTAAAGTTGATTCAGATGATTTTTTCTCTATTCTCAGTCTACTTAACTTCTCTGCTCCATCTGACAACACTGACCAAACTGTCCTGAACACTCACTCTTCTCTAGGGTTTCACAACATCACTTTCTCCTGTTTCTTCTACTACTAGCCACTTCTCAGTCTCCTTTACTGACTCACCAGCCATACTATACCTCCTAAGTTTTGGTGCTTCCCAAGGAACTATACTGGGCCTTCTCTTCCTTCTCTACACTCTCTCATCAGCTACCATGGGATTATCATTTGTATACAGATGGTTTACAGACCTGGATTCTGATTCGCCAAAAGCAATTTACTAGATATCTCAAGTGATGTCTCAGAGACATCTGATCCAAAACACAACTCATTTTTCCCCCACAAACCCACCATTGTTCTAAATGTTCCTATTGTTGTCAAAGGTATCACCAATCTCTTGGGTTCTTTACTGATGCCATACTTAATTTCCCACTCTCCTTCATTTCACAAATCCAACCAGCTGCCAAATCTCATAATTTCTATCCACATATATTTAATATCTGACCCATTCTCTCTACTCACACAGCCACCACTTTAGTTCAGGTCATCACCTCTCACTTAAGATTATTGCAACAGTTTCCTATTTAGTTCTCTTGCCTAGTTTCTCTCTAATATAGTCCAACGTACAGGGCTGTAAAGTGACCATCACTCCCCTACTCAACAAACTCCAGTGCTTCCCCATTACTTTTTGGCAAAAACACATATTCTCCTGTCTATCTTTTAAAGTCCAGCCTGTGGTTCCTATCTATCATTCTAGCCTTATTCCCCTATACTCTGTGATTCAGTCAAATTGGCCTTCTCTCTGTTCTCAAAACACCACACTCCATCTCCCAATCTCTGTGTCTCTTCAATGACCATCTTCCATGTTTGGAACACACTATTCTCATGTCTGCCTCTCACAAAATCTCACTTTTCAGTCATTCCCCAATTGATGGGTATCTCTGCAATTTCTAGTTTTTCTGCAAGTACCTCCTTCTCCATGAACCCCTTCACTTTTAGTGATTACCTAATGTCAATATTAGTCTTGTCTATAATATCTCTTTCCCTTTCTAATCTCTGACTCCTTCATTCCATCCTTTATACTGCTACTGAATAACAACTGATCATCTTCTACTACCCCTCTAACATTTACGTCCCAGTCAAAATGTATTTCTCACTATTTTTCAAACATTTTCTAGGCCTTCTAAATTTCCTTTCTTTTCTAGAATGTACTTCCCCTGTCAAAATCAGCTGAAATGTCACCTCCTCAATTAAGGTTTTCTGGATCTTCCTAACTAAATATAATCTCTTCCTCTTCTGAATTCCTATAGAATTTTGTCCTTATGAAAGGAATTTTACCAACTCATCTTTGTCTTTATCTCAGCTACTCCTGGCTGGTGTATCAGGGCTCCACTTACACTAGAATGGAACATTCCATCAAGTTCTTGTTTATTTCTCCTGGGTATAAAACAGCCCTACTTGCCCCACACCATTGAGAGAGGCCGGTTTCCCAGATCTAAAATGTTGTGCAGCTTAATTTCCCAAGTATACAAAATAAAGAATGAAATCAGGATGACTGTGAAATGTTATGATGAAACAGATACCATATATCATTTATGAGCAACAGTGTTATGTATCTGCAAGAAAGGTAGACAGACAACAGTGCTTAAAATTAATGAACTCCATAACTGGATCAACTGAGTATAAAGGCTATGTCTTAGACTGGTTAGAGTACTGAATAAATATTTTAAAATAGAATTTCAGTAACATATTGAGGCAGCATGGTGTCCTGGAAAGAAGGCTGGACTACAATCAGTGGGAGCTGAGCGTAAGTCATTTAATCATCTTGGGTTTACGTTTGTTCATCTGTAAAATGAAAGGTTTGGATTAGACAGACTTTTAAGGTTTCTTCTGGTTCTAAATTTATGAGCCTTTGATTTTAGTACTTCAAGGATGTTTGACTTAATCAGTCTGTGACTTTTAGATCAATACTACTACCATTCTACACCTGAGTAGACTTTCATTACAACTCGACAAAAATTTATCCTCTGATAGTCAGCCCTTCTGACTCTTGAAAAGTATACCACCACTAGCTTATTTTGAAAGTCTCTCCATCTTGGTAGGATTCCCCAAAGCCTCCAGTCTATTTAACATGGCCTTCAAGAACCCAAAGTCACTTTTACAACATGGGAGCAATTAAGATTTTAATTGAAATTCCATATTTAATTTTCTGTGATTTCATATCAAATATGAAGGTGTTGAGGCTTCAACTTTACTGAAGTGTAAGACAATTTTTAAAAAATCAAAATCTTTCATTTTACCTAGAAGCTAAGTCATATGACACTTAGAGTATGCAATTAAGACATTGCAAACCTTTTAGAAAATATTTTTGGGCAATATTTGGTACTCAAAGGTCAGAGGATGATACCATAACAACTTTATTCTTATTTTTTTTAAGATCACTTGACTATTAAAACACTTTTTCCTTAGAAAAAGAAAATTAGGCAAATGCTATTCATATTTTCAGCCTTTGGCAGCAATATTCTATAAGAACTTCAATATAGATTAATTACATTCACATAAAATTGCTTCTCTACATCTCAATTAGTACCAAATAGTGTAACCGTTTCTTGTAATCTGCTTCACGTTCCTAGAATTAACTAAGCCCATGATAGTCTATAACACTAATAAGAAAAGTTTAGAATGAGTAGAAATATTCTGGTTCGCATTCTGTTAAATGCAGCTTCTATCTTATACTGCTATGGTAGAAGCAGCAAGAGGCAGTGGACCTGGGTTCAAATTTCACTTCTGACAATTACAGCCTATGACTTTGGGCCAAGTAATTTAGATCTATGGGCCTCCATTTCATCTGTAAAGTCAGGGGAATATAAAATGACTTCTGAGGCATCTTTTGGCTCTATATCTGTGATCTTATGTTCTTTTGTTCTGTGGAGTCAAATGATTGAATGATGGATTTTATTTTTACTCACATAATGATTTTTTACCCTAGAGAACCCATTCTACTTACCACTGTGGAAGTTCCTTCAAAGGTAAACATTCCAAGACACTGAAAGCCAATCAAATGCAGGTCAAGACAATGGTATGAAAATATTTGTGTAGAGTTGGCCCTGTTCCACAGGATTTTCCTAAGGTGACAATTATTGTTGCACATGGTAGCAGGCCAAGATATTCACAAAGTACACACTAACAATATGGTTGTACTATTTCATTCCACAGGTAATCTTTAAAGGGTAAAGCAAATGCCATGATAAAAACACTTGGGAGGAGCTATTTTAGTTATTACGCTAATCACAGCAGCTATATTCACAATCTTGGGATTTAAGTCAGCATATTTACAGATCTCATATGATAATTTTCATATTAATGTAACTAAAGCTAGAGTTAAAAGAGATTCATGCAATATCCCAACATTCCTAAAGCAATTTCTGTAATGGCACCATTCTTTACCTGTATCTTAATCCATAAAATCAAAATAATGCCTTTTCTGGCAAAGAATACTGTGACAGGCTCTAGAGTACTTTCTGAGACTTGGAGATGAGCACCATGCAAATAATAGAAAAACCATTCTGATATACACTAGTAGAAAACTAAAAGATGACTCTAAAGGATGAAGGCAGCAGGCATTTGGCTGTGATCCTGAATCAGTATCAAGTTAACAGGAAATGAATCAGCTTCCTTTTGGTTATGTGCTCCTCTTTTGCTCACACAATTGTCACTTGTCAGGTAAGGGAGCAAAAACAAAGCATAGAGGAAAAAAGAGGGATAAGTGGATCCTTAGCATTTTCAGACATCAAGAATAGGTGTAAGAATGAAAAGTAGGCTTTTTGAGACGGCCACTGGATGGCCAGCCTGAAAAAGTGGAAAACAAACATAAACACTAGAGAGTTTGGATTTATGGCATAGTTACTTAAATGAGACTACTCTATAACAAGACCCACTAGCTAAGTAAATGTTCTTGGATATGACCCTTGATAGAGCTGCCTTATATTGACTTTTACTTTAGTGTTAGAGCAAGATTTACTATGTAATTACATGTACAAAGCTAAAACTCAGTGAAGTTGAAACTTAGGACAAGGAAATTAACACAGTATAAAATCAATGAAATATAAAATAGAGAAAGAGAACACTTCCTAACCAAATAGCATGCCTGAAAATTACTTCTGCTGTCTGAAATATAAAGTGGCATTGGGGTGGATGAAAAGAAGAGTGAGAGCTTTGGTGGAAGATGTTCTTTTTTAAAGAAACTGTTATTTTGAACTTGACAAACACCAACAAATATGAACATCTTCATATAACAGAAAAAGAGGATTGCATATTAAACTAAGAGCATTATATCCAACTTATTTACTTTAAAAAGAAATAAAATAAATTGACCATGTTAGTTTCAAAGCTGTCTTGCTTATCTGAATCCCCCTCCGCCTCTCCTCTTCTCTGTCATTCTTTTAAATACTTCACTGATGCCATTTTCCTTTCATTCCATTGTCTACCCCACCAAAATTGTAGCAAATAAGTACAGTCAAGCAAAGCAACATATTGGACATATCTGGAAATGTAGTCCTCACTCTGCACTGCTGGTCCATCACTTCTCTGTCAGAAGATGGGTCCTCCAGAGTTATGATTGGTCATTATATTAGTCAAAGTGCTTAAGACTTCAAAGTTGTCTTTCATTTCAGTGTTAAAGTCATTGAATATACTGTTCTCCTGGTTCTGCTCACTTTGGAGCATCCTTCACTTTACAAGTTCATATAAGTCTTCGCAAGGTTCTCTGAATGCATCCCTTTCAAATTTCTTTTGGCACTATGAATATTTTATTATGGTCATATATTATAATGTGTTCAGTCATTCTCTAATGGGGCTAATATTTAGTTCCTTCCTACACTCAAATGGAGGAACAGCCCTGCTGGTGCTGTCACTGGCTCAACAAGTGTACTTTGCTGCCTTTTTGAGAAAAATTCCAAACGATATTCCAGTATGGAAAACTACACAGTTCTACCAATAGTGCATTAGCGTGCCTGTTCTTATAAAGCCCCTCCAATAACAGTCATTTTCTTTCTTTGTTATCTTTGTCAATATGATGGATACAAGGTGAACTTCTGAGTTCTGTTGTGACTTATGACTCTTGTTTTTCACCTTTTTAATCCTTACTATTTGGATATACTTTTACCCATCAGCCTTCACCCTAGTACAGTTCTACTCCAATACTTCATTTCAGAATAAAGATAATCCTAGGTTTTTGAAGACTAACAGTCAACCACAATCTCAGAAGTTCTTACCAAGTCAGAAAGATTTCAAGTATGGTTCAGGGATAGACTGCCTCCTTGCTAAAAACCTATAACTAGAAGTTTGACCATCACATGATTTAATTATTTAAAAACAAGAACTCATCTCAAGTGCTGAGGGGTTATGATTGGCATCAGAGTAGAGAATACCCACTGCTGACAAAAACGGACCTTCTGTAGTACTGAAGTTGGAAATATTTGTTCTAGTCTTCTGTTTGAATAGTTGAACAAAACTGTAAAGGAAGACCAGTGTTCTGGATTTGGTTAGGAAAAATATTAACTATAACAGAAACATGAGACTGTGGGGCTCACATACATACAAGAACATAAATGAACAATGATTAAATATAAAAAATAAATCACAAAAGAAAGAAAAAGAGCAACATGGGAGATGACCGATGCATGGAAATGACATTTATAATCCACAATTGCAAGGCAAAATAAGCTAATCACAAAATAAAGTAATTTTACAAAATGAGCTACAAACAGATACTTCTAGGACAATGTGTTTCATATTTAAATGTCAGCCTAGGAAATTTGAACTTAAAAATACTCAATTAAGATCTTATCTGAATTAGACTCTTGCTCCAAAATAGCTTATATAGAAAAACAACAAGGTATTTAAACATGTAATCCTGGACACCACAAATAATGACCATAGCTAGTCAAAGGGCAATGTTTATATGACTGCAATAAAAAGGTGTGTATACACACAGGCAAAAGTATAAAATAGCCTCCTACAATTTCTCCATTATTGATAAGACTAAACTTTTTTGTTACTTAATTCCAATCAAAATGATTATTACAGAGCATTCAGGTTCGTTTTGCTTTTTAGTAAAGTAAGGAAAAGAAATGTTTTTCTTTAACAAAAAAATATCTAGATAAGGCTGTATGATTGTGTGACTGAGCTTTCTTGCAATTATAGATACATTTAAAAGCAGGAGAACTGCTTTGTATTTTAAGTTCATCAGTATCATTTCATTTTATTTAGCAGAAAGTGAGAGGATAATGGGTCTAAAACCCTAACAGATCTAATTAAAAAATTCATTTGAGAACAACCAAATCAAATATAATCTCACCAATCCTCAGACTATCTTTGATCAATGAGGAGCTTGATCTTGTTCCTAAATTATCAAAAGTCAAGAAAGTGTTTCAAATGTTTTCAATAACTTTTTAATGCTTGGAAACAACCCCACACATCCTTATAGTGGCATGGTGGCATTTTTCTATTCAACAGATGCTAAAGAGAGAGAAGACTTCCATTCATTTAGTTGCCATTTGGAGATTTGCATTAAAAAAAAAATCAATCTGTGAATTTTTCCACATGAAAAGCAAAAAGCACTAAATGTATTTTTTTAAGATACTATGAAAGAATAAAAAAAATTCCCACATCTGCCTTTATAGGAAATTATTGCTGAGCTATTTTGCTACTGAGAAGAATAAAAAATTCATCAGTTCTAGCATTACATAGTGCCCAAAGCTCTCCTGCGATATAAAAAATTTAATATTTTGAATAAGTATGGAAAAATAAATTAATTAAAAATACCACTTACCCTTCTGATAAAAAAATTTCCTATAATAGTATGCACCAAGATCCACATGTTCCACAATGTATCTCTTCACTCTATCCAAATGCAAAACCAAATTTTCCTTGGGCACTTCAAGAACAGCCACTCCTGCATTTGTGCAATGAGAGCTAAGTGTAGATTCAAATGAGGCACTTTCACTACTGAAGGAACCAGAATTTGATTTGGATAAACTGATCTTCCTTTCTCCTTCTCCACCTATCTCATTTCGAAAGTATGGACAGCTCATTACAAGGTCGTTACTCTTATCATCTCCCTGGTCCATGCTGAGGCTTCCTTTAGAATTCAAGTCCTCAGTACTGCCCATAGGGGAACTGAAACTTGCAGAGTGAGATAAAGGTCCAGAAACTAAAGAAGCAACAGCTGCTGCAGATGCTCCTGTGGTCGTATTTCTCCGTTTTATAACGTTGTGCCTATTTATAATTGCCTCATTCAAGTCAAACAATATGCTCTGGACATCATAGTGACCAAAACACTTTGGACAAGTCCAAGGCCTGACAGAATCCTCTGATCGGTTGTCTTCAAGGTCCGATGATTTTCCAAGTTCCCCTTCACATTTGGCATTACGCAACTTACGAAAAATGGATGAGTCCCCTGTTTCTGACTTAGAACGTCTTTTGAGTGGTTTCTCCCTTTCTTTAAATAATCTAAGGTTCTCTCTCTGTGTAATAGGTCCATCTATCACATCCAGAGAAAAGCCAGAACCCTTGCTTCCACTGGCTATCAAAAATTCACTCAGTTTTGTTGGAGTTGGGCCTCTCTGATCACATTTATCTTCTTTGTACCCTTTCAACAAATCAAAAAAACTTTCTCCTGAAGTACCCTGCTTATCTATTGATGATGTGCTACCATATTCCCTGTGCAGTGATGGACCAGTTTTATATGTAGGTGAAATACATTCATCAAAGCTATCCACATCAAGTTCACTTATAGTAATATCACTGTTACTACGTTGCCTTATTCTGCGAAGGGCTTTCCTAGGGGAGCTAGGATAAGCTTCAGGCATGAGAAATCTGGAATCCATGTTCTCTGATTGTCTTGTTTTGCTTTTAAGAGTGTTCTGTATGCTTTTCAACATGGCAGAGTCACTGGAATTGAGGTTAACTGCACTACCTTGACTTCCAGGACTGCCTTTGGAGGACATGCTATCAAGGCAACTGGATGTGTCCATTTCCTGACTTGATCGGCTAGATTCTTTAACATTGTCCTTCCTTGGTGGCCAATCTGCTATCCTTGCCCTAACGCCCATCTTTGGGACCCCAGGAGTGGAGGTAATATGGTGGGAACCTTCACTTCGAGGGGGGCCCACAGGAGCCATGACAGATGAACCCAAACTGCCGTTCTGTGACCTAAAGCGTCGCATGTAGAAGTCATCCGTGTGAACCTTGGAAATCCCATCTGTTCCAACCATTGATGCTCTTTCAGTAGCAACAGGTCTTTCAGTCTGGGACCGCTTCAAGCTGGTCATGATTTAAAAGAGGTTAGTCCTAAATGATTACAGGAAGCATGATCATCTCTTCTATTTACATGTATACTTCCCTTCTGAAGAACAGTTTCCAGAAAAAATGATAGTTGCATGAGACCTTGATCATTTTTTCTGAAGAGATTAAATTATGCCTTGCTACCAGCAAATTAAAGATTCAGGTTTCAAATATTTTAAAATCCATAAAAGTTACTGTAGTAAATTTTAACAGGTGGCTCTTCTCCAGAAAACTTGAATGGAGTTTACATCAGGCGATTCAGCAACTTCTACAATCCAACCCTTTTGCCCTAGAAGAGAAGGACAACTTGAATTAGTAATTTCAGGTAACCCTTTTAAAAAGCAACACCTAATTGTCCAAACTGGACAAATTAAAATAAAGACAGAATAAATACTATATTAAGTTCTACATTTCTTTGCAGAACATAGGGTAGGTGAAAGAGATATATACAAGATTTTGTAAAAATCCATTATTTAAAAGTAATAAAGGATTTTGCTTATGTGGATATACACTACCCTATAGGTGTAAACCTCCAATGACAATGATATTGTAAGAAAACAAAATTCAGCCAAACTATGTTAAAAAAAAAAAAAAAAAGCACAACACAATTCAAATGATTAGATGAACTGATTGCATAATCACTAGTCTGAATAAACTAAAAACATTTATGCAACTGAATATAATAATCAACATTAATAGGCACTGTGTAATGGAAGGCAAACCTTGGAGTGAGGAAAACCTGATTCAGGTCCTTCCTAGTTCTGGAACTATAAACATGAGCAAATTACTTAAGATTTCTGTGCCACAGGAAAATCTATCTGACTTTAAGTTCCAGAATGCAGCTGAGCTCATTAATGGAGGAAGCTTTTACATAACTCTGCCTCAAAAAATAACCACCTTTAATAGGGCAGTTTCTTTCTCTATAATTAAAAATTTATAAATTTTTGTTTCTATATTGCTGTTTATACAGAACAAAAATACTTTTTTAAAAATCTTCAGCAATCATCTTCTTATGTCAACTTCAGCACACACTCAGGAATATTTCATTGATTAACAAAGTATTTTGCTCATTAACAAAATAAAAACATTTCCTTCCAATAACCACTCCCTTCACTGCCCATCAGCTCAAAATTTTAAAACCCAAAACGCTCTTTACATATATCCTCATATACGAAAATTAAATAATCATAAAATAATTCAGGTAAAGGGGTAGTCAAAGAGGGAAAGGGAACTGAGGGAAATTCCTAATAAGCAGCATAATCAGGTTCTACAGGCACAAAAAAATAAGTATAAAATTCTGTACAGCTGTGTACACCCTAAAACCAAAGCAGAAGATTGTTTTCCAAGACTCTACAAATTACAAAGATGTGGCCTTTATATTCTTGCCAAATCCACGTTTGGAAAGAGACTGCTGAACCAGCATTCCTTTGACAGCAAAGTATTATCTGCAAATCTCAGCTTCTGAAATCTTAGGTACAAACAACACTAGGCCCTGCTCCACATTAACAGGTACTCCACTTCAACAGTAATTAAGCATCAGCTAGTCATGTCTTTTGCTTTGAAAACGCAGCACAATTTAATTTCACTTGCAGTACACAGCCAGGGTTTAAACAACCAGCTGCTATTTATAAGCAGGAACATTTAGGGGGTATTTAAAAAATGGAAGCAGACTGCAGCATGTAAGGCAAGAAAGAGCAGAATATAGGTCTTGTGGCAACACTGGGTCTGCTCAGTCATTCAGATAAATGCCAATTGTTTTTACCTAACCTCCCTGTTGCCATCCTCTGTCAAAAAGATAACAGTTTTGCACATATAGCTATATAATTAAATCAAACTCGATACTTTCCAGCTATTTCTTTTGCTAAATGAGTATTATTTCCCTTATATTGTATACTGCCAACTTCCACTTCAAATTTTAAGCTTCCAAACAGCAGTGGAACATGCTAGTCAACATGCATTACACTATTTTATAGCTGAGGTCCTAGGGAACGATATAAAATGAACGAACTTAAGGCGAGAGCAGCCATGGAATACATAAACTGACTATATGTCAGTGGGCAAAATCATCCAATCTTTGTGCTTCAATTACCTCATCATAAGAAGGGGATAGTAATATGTGTACTGTCTATATGCTCCTTAGAATCATTGTGCTAAGAGTTAACATTATTTTGTAAATGTCAGCATTTTACCATTACTATGAATTATAGACACATATATTTACATTTGTATATTTATGTATTTAGATTTATACTACAGACATTTATGGCCAACCTTGAGAATCTATCCATTACAAATGTAAGATTGTTCCTGAGGAGTACTACAAATTACAAACAAATGATTAACCTTTGGAACATAGCCCATTCAATAACGGGCTACGTCTTATGTGTATTTTTAAATGTCAAATTCTATTTAAATGTGGTATAAAATTGTTTTATTTTGAAAGAGATACTAAGAATATTTTCTGGTATATGTTGCTATATAAGCTGTGACTTTGTAACTCAGATTTTCAGAAAGGGAAGGAATCTTGAAAATGATTTGGAACAAACAATCTGTTCTTTTTACAAATTGAAGAGCCTAAGATCCAAAATCACAGAATCTCTGAGATGGGAACAACAGATAGCATCTAGTTCAACCCATCCTTCAAAAGAATATATTCCACAAGTGTTCATCTAGCCTGCACCTGAGGACACTCCTCCCTCCACTCCCACCCCACCCCACCCCAGAAAGAGGAAACATACCACCCACCAGAGGCAACTCATTCCCTTTCAGAAAGCTCTAATTTTTAGAAAGTTTCTCCTAGCATCAAGTCTAAATTTGCCCTTTTGCAACTTCTACCCATTATTCCTGTCCTGTGGAACCAAGCAAAACAAGTTTAATCATTCTTCTCCATTACACCTCTTCAAGTACTTGAAGACAGCCAGCATTGTCCCATATTTCTCTCCAATCTTCAACCAATCCTTCTCCAAGACAGGCAGCCCCAATTCAGCTGATCGGCCTCCATGTGGGATAAATTCTAGACCTTTTACCATGCTTGTTTCCTCTAGGTTACCAATTTCTTCTTAAAATACAATATCCAGGACTGAATATAGATTATTAAATACATGGTCTGAACTGGGTATTATCACCATCATTAATTATGATATTAACAGTTAACAAAATATTTATAATAATAATAATAAACAGTAGCTAACATTTAAAGAGTGCCTAAAAGACCATCCCATCTTAGTCCTACACATTATATTTTATTAAAGTAGTCAAAGATTTTGTTGACCTTCTTGGTTGCCATGCCACAATAATTGACACACACTGAACTTATAGTTCACTAAAACATCCTCACTGAGATGCTGATTGTTTTTAGTTACATTATGGTATTCTGTTTCACTTGATAAAGCAAAAGTTTCCCTCATTTGTGGATATATATGCATGCATGTATATACAGGCAGATACATGTTTGTGTGTACATAAATATACACATAAATACACATCATGCACACATATACACATACATTCCACAGTTTTCCCTTATTTATAGACATGGGGAGGAATATTTAACACAAACTAGGAAAGTCTGGGAATATTATAAGTTTCCCAATATTTAAAATGATAATATAAAGATGTTTCACTATCTCCACTGAGGACAAAAACAAGAGAAAATCAACAAAAGAAAAGGAGATATTGACTGGATAAGTCATATGTAATAGTACCGTTTATTCCATATGTGATTCCAGTTAATGTTCCTTCTTTTATCCACAGTTGGCTGTAGGTGCTAATTAGTGTGCTTGTCCTTTGTTGCCAAAAAAGACCACGCCATCAGAGAAAGAATGACATGACTTACATTTGACTTTGTTTTGAGTGAGGGAGGGCTGTGCAGGTCACCAGCCTCACTTCTCCTCCAGAGCCATCTGAATCCAGTGACCAGATATTCATCAGGATGATTGGAGATGACCCAGAATGAGGCAATTGGGGTTAAGTGACTTGCCCAAGGTCACACAGCTGATGAGTGTCAAGTGTCTGGGGTGAGATTTGCACTCAGGTCCTCCTGACTCCTGCACTGGTGCTCTATGCACTGTACCACCTAGCTGCCCCCTGAAAGGTCAATATGATCTTGACAATGAATGAAAAGGTAAAAGTATTAAGGACTGACACTTCTTAAAGCACACTCAGGAGCCACTATAAAAAGATCTGCTCTTTTGAAGAACTTGGAGCAAAACACTTTACTATTACCATTGGGGGTAGAGGAAATAATAGTTTCTCTTAAATATTGGTAGAAAAATCAAACTAGTAGCTGTTTTAGTAGTGAAACTTCCAAAGGAAAGAAATGATACCAAGTAATCAAAGAATGCTTTATTGTTGAATAATCACAAGCTAACTGTATTTAAAGCTCCTTCATGATTTATTCATTAAGTTTCTGTTCTATTTCCTTGTTTGGAGGGAGATGAGGTACAGACAATACTATCACCAGATTTTCTAATACGAGCTCTAGACATTGAAGCAGGAGACCTGGGTTCCAGTCACAGTTCTGCTACTGACTACCTTGAACACGTCATTTCCATTCTTTGGCCCAGAGTTTCTTTAGAGCTGTAAAATGCTGGGGTTAGACTGGATGATCTCTAAGAAGCCCCTTCCAATTCTGAAATTACCTGACTCCTACACAGACAGGAAGATTTATGTTTTGGAGTTCATAACTTCATAGGCAAGTTATTAAGCAATGACTCTATGAACAAGGGATGCAGAAAAAGTGGAAGACCTGGTTCCTGCACTAAAGGAGCTGTCAAATTATTTTAAATAACTAGGCTAAGAGCAAACAATAAAATGGTTTAAGGGTTAAGCTGTGACATAAAGCCTATTTTACTGAGCTTATTTATGGCAAAGAGATCAAAGAAGATGGCTACCATTGACGGCTAGAGGAGTCTAGAAGGGATTCCAGGAGAAGGTGAGGTTCTTACCCATTAGCTTACCAAATGATCAATGACCACATGCCTTACCAAACATATCACTTTTTGAAACTATTGAACAAATGGCTGTGAATGTTGGGGGTGTAAGCTCAGTTTTCACGTGGACAGTTTCGGGTAGGTAAAGGTGAGGACTTCTAAACCTCAGAGTTCTCATAAGACCCCCCAGGGAACAGCTGGGAATTGAGGCGTGAAACACGGGCTATCTCATGCATTTCCACCTCTTCTCAGTGGGAAACTTGCTAGGGAGAGCATCCCACCCTTGAGATTGGCCCGTGGTCTGAGCACACCTATTGTTGACTAGCTAGGGGCTGAGAGCAAACTATTCACATGCAAACTATGCAGCAGGAGAGCTTAAGTAGGGACAGGAAAGCCTGAAGGCGCTCTTCCCGCTGAGGGGCCCTTGGAGGGAAGAGGGTCCCCCCTGTCTTCCACTCCCATCCTCTTGCTGTACGATCCTTGCCCCTTGAGAGGAGGAGGATTCCTCTCTCCTGAGAAAGAATTCACCCTGCACATGTAACTAAGACCCTAAATAAAGCCTAACCCTTGTTCGACTCTGGAAAGTCTCTTCTCTCAACACGTTTATCCAGCTGATCTCCGAAGACCTGCGAGAGGTAAGAAGGCTTGGGTAGCCCTTCGGCCTCTAGGCCGAACATGTGAAAACCACTTGTCCAAGAGAAATGAATTGACCTTTTTTAAAGACTGCAAATACAGCCTTAAACCTATCCTTATTGGTAATTGTTAAATGTCTATTAAGCATAACATCATATTAGTCTATGTTCAAAATAAGGCAGGGAAGTGCCAAGTCTCAAGAACAAAGGTCAAATACCTTTTAATACAAGTGTATGAAAGTAGCAACTCTTTCCTTTTGATGGCAAAGGAAGGAAAGTAGAGGTGGATGGCTCAGGAACATTAATATTTAGTAGTAGTTAAAATATATGTAGGGAAGATGGAGGAAAGGAGAAGAGATGTAAAGAGGATGGGCAGCAAAGTTCAGCAGCAGCCTTAGAAGTGAAGGAAAGGAGAGTGAGCATCCATTTAGCTGGTTGTAACCTACAAAAAGGAAAGAGAGAGGTTTTCACCAGTTGTCTTAAAAGTTATGATCCCTACCTCATCAAAATGTCTAGACACTCTATTTCAAGAATTCATAAATGTAATTATTGCAGACAGCTGTTAGAGACAAGAGGACAAGGGGAAGTATAAAATAACCTACCAATCAACTCCTGAAAAGAATCCCAAAATCAAAATACCATTGACAAAATCAAGAGCTCCCATACCAAAGAAAATATACTGAAAACATCCAGAAAGAAGCAGTTTGTCAATGCTCTGTGAAACTGAGAACTGAATACTCCAGATGTGGACTAATAGGGGTAGAATGCAATGGGCCCATTACCTTCCTCTTTATTTTTCTTGTTGTTATAATAAAAGAACTTCACATTTAGATAGTACTCTCCACAACCCTGTGAACAAAATAGTCCAAGTATCATTACACCTATTTTATACAAGGGCAAGACAGAGCCAAGATGACAAGAGTAGCAGAAAGTGCAATAACCTCCCTCGAATTCCACCACCAGCACCACCACCACCACCATAATAAAATCTACTCCAAACATATCTAGAAAATGCACCAGACTGGATCATGATAGGAAAATAAAGGAAGAAGTCAGAGTGAGTCATCTGTACATCCCGGTTGGACACAGAGACAGAAGGAATTAGAGACCTGGAGATGTTGTGGATGAGGTCCAGCTAGGAGCTGCTGTGTAGAAAATTCAGGTGCAAGCAGAAAGAGAGAAGATAGGTAGCAGCACAAGAGAAGATCCCAAACTCATACTGAGGTACCACAATGGCCCACAATTTAGTAGTCAAGGATGGGTTAAGAGACAAATAAATCCTAAGCAAAACAAGTTCCTGCAATGAATGTGCAAAAATATTTATAGCTCTTTTTGAGGTGATAAAGAATGATAAGCTGAGAAGATGCCCATCAATTGGGGAATGAATAAATGAACAAAATACAGGATGTAAATATGACAGAAGAATGGACATGGAATGATTTCAGAGAAACCTAGGAAGATTTATATGAACTAATGTAGAGTGAAGTGAACAGAAGCAGGAGAAAAATCTATGGAATGACAGTAGTATGGTAAAGACAAACCCCTTTGAAAGAATTAGAAACTCTGATTAACATAATAACCAGCATACTAATGATAAAACATGTCACCCAACTCCTGATAGAGAAGTGAAGAACTAAGAATGTAGAATGAAACATGTATTTTTGGACATGGCCAATGCAGAAATTTGTTTTACTTGACTGTACACATCTTGGTAAAAGGAATTTTGGTTGTTTTGTTGTTGTTGGGGAAAGGAGAGGCAGGCTTTTGATGACTGAAAAAAATCAAAGATAGTTTTAAAAATACATTTTTAAAAAATACAATAAGGAAAAGAAAAAGGGAAACCTGTTTCCATTATTCATTATGACATGTTTCTTGTCAGTCTGTACCAACCTAAGATAACTTATTATAGTGCCACATATTCAGCGTATGATCAATAAATAGAAATTAGTTACCAGTCTTCCTTAGATATAGATTTTATTAAGGCATTGCTTAAAACTCTGCTTTAAAAAAATCTTTACAAAGTTCCGGTACAACATAAGATAAATTCCAAAAATATTAGTCTAGTAATCAAGGTAGTATTCAATATCACCCAACCTGTCCAGTCTTGTTTCCCATTAATCTACCACATGAATCCTTTACTCTAACCAAACTGTTTTATTCAGAACAGTTGAGAGAGTCAAAAGACCTCCAGATACTTTAAAACACAGTTGTATTAAAAAAAAAAAACTGCCAATACCAATTTTATTACACTAATAAAAATGGAAACTATTGAATAGTTAGATGACTACAAACCCAGAGAAAGTTTATTCCTTTCCTTCCCCATCAGTCAACACAAAGTCCTTTCTAATCTTAAATCTATCTAATCTGTATTTATGTAAACATACCCACAGATAAACTGATATACATCATGCAAACATATGGGTATGTATTATATATGTGTGTGTATGTACTTATGTATGTATATATAGAGATAATTGCACATATCTATGTGCAATATCTAGGAGAATGAGGGATCTGAATCTCTGATTTTATTGGTGAAGGGAACTCCCACCACCAACAGAGTTCTGCAACTCTTGGATAATCAAATAAATAAATTATAGATCAACTGTTCTTCAAATTGTAATCTTAGAATTGCCTAGGGAAATAAAATGTTAAGCAACTTGCTCAGGACTGCATAGCCAGAAGATTTAAATCCAAGTTATTCTGATTAAGAGGCTACCCCACTGACTGATATTTGTGGGTTTTCATGACATTACTCCCTCCTGGTCCACTTCCTACCAGTTTGGCTATTATTGCATAGCCCAAAAGTTCCCCAAAGTTGGGTCCTGGTCACTCATTTCTTCTATATATATTCTCTCAGTAACCTCATCCGCTCCCATGAATTTGTATGCAGTGACATCCAGATGTACGATGTAGTCTCTTCACGGAGGTTCAGTCCTGTTTCCACTATCTACTGGATATTTCAAACAACTTCCCAGAGATATCTTAAACTAGTCTTGAACTCATTATGTTCCCCCCGCAAATCCTCTCCTCTTCCAAACCTTCTTATTTCTATATAAGGCACCACCATCCTTTTCAAACATTCCAGGGTCATGAGATTGGCTTCATCATCAACTTCTCTGTCTCCCTCAGCCCAGGTGCCAACTATTGCTCTATCTACCTTTATCTGACACATACAACACCTTCTTTCATCTCACAACTGTGACCTTTACTTCAAGCACTTATTAATATCAGCTCGATTACTGCAATAGTCACCTAATTAACCTCGCTCTCTCACCACTCCAGTCCATTCTACACACTGCTGACAAAGTAATTTTCTTTAAATCCAAATATTACTTTCCTACTCAAACAACTCAGTAGCTTCCTATTGCCTCTTGGATGAAATATAAACCCCTCTATTAAGCTTTTAAAGTCTTATATAACCAGGCCCCAATAGATTTTTCTATCATCACTGAAGGCTCTGTGAGCCAGCCAAACAGGTCTTTTCTCTATTCTGCACACGACACTCTATCTCCCATCTGCATGGGCCTCTGCCCTGGGCACCCCCAAGAAGGGAATGTACTCCCTCTTTGCCTCCACTTCATTCAGTCCCACTGACAGTACAGTGCATTGCAGATACCATACTTGTACGGGAGCCTGTCCTGGTCTCCTGAACTGCTGGTTACCTCCCAAACTACCTTATGTTTATATATAGCACATATTTCTATTTATTACTTTATATTATAAAACATACCCACACACTAATATCCACTATTAGAATGTTAATTCATTGTACCTAGAGATGATTTAATCCTTTTGTACCTATCTTTCCAGGGCCTAGAACAGTACTTAGCATAGAACAGGAACTTAATGTACGAATGCATGAAAGTTACTTCCTACCTAAATGACCATTCTCTCTCTCTCTCTCTCTCTCTCTCTCTCTCTCTCTCTCTCTCTCTCTCTCTCTCACACACACACACACACACACTCACACACACACACACACACACACACTCACACACACTCACACACACTTTTTCAGCACTCACTGGCAAAAGTTCCAGGGAATATATTCCAATATTTTACTATCCTCTAAAAAAAAAAAAATTTTTTTTTTAAAATTCAGAACAGCAAGGGACTATAAATTCAGAAGATGTAGGACACCTGCTTTGTAAAGCAGGAATAAACTAATTGAAAAACACTACATTTGACAAACTTGATGTTTTGCTGCCAGAACAGGAAACATATAAAGAATGATTTTGGCAACGTGACAATAAATAACAAGATAAATGTTAAGATACGTTCTTCGTGCATTATGCAAACCATGTGCCTTGAAGGGCTTTATTTAATTCACTTGTTATATTACATACACCCTACAATTTAAATAATAAATCCCTACTTATGCCTTTCCAGACCCCAATCCTAGATCACTCTCTTTTCTGTTCCTACTTACGTGAATTTGAACCCCACTAAAGGAAGTCACTCAGCCATGAGCACTGGGTCCACTAAATACTTGAGCTGTCCATCACAATTGGGCCCTCCCTATTACATCAATCCTATTCATCTTTCTTGATGGGATCTATTACACAGTAAGTGCTCCAAACTTTCTGTTCTCTTCTACTAACCTCTAATACCACCTCTCCCCCTCTGTCTCAGGAAAGGATCACACATTTCACTGAAAAGAATTAAGTTTCTCCAACCTCATACACAGTATTTCTTAACTGTATTGATAGTTTCCTTGTTTAATCATTTTGTCTCTGTTATGGTCAGGTTCTGCCCCATTTCACACTCTTGAGTATGGTGTTAGGTTATAATCCTATCCCCCCCCCCCACCCACCCAATACAGTCTGAATGCTGCTGCTATAACTTCATAATTCTGGCTGGAATAGCTGGCTCCTGGGGCTGTTCTACCATATTCTGCAAAATAGGCATGGAACAGGACATTGGAGCTGGTATGGAGCTGGAACAAGGCTCCGCTCTTGCCTCAATCACTAGATCTTGCCTCCAAGTCCAGGTAGTTCAGTGTCAGCCCTGGATGTTACCCATCTCCTTTTCCTTGCACAAACACCCAAAACACCCACCAGGTGTTGATTTTCTCCCCCTCCTGCAGTCCTGACAGTCTCCAAATAGATATCAAAGTGTACTGTCTTTAGCATCTGCTGGGGTCCCCCAAGATATCAGATCACATGCTATTTTCAGATTTCCAGCAGGGCTTCAAGACATGTATCATGTGCTTCTACCCAAGTGCTTCTACCTTATCTATCTCCTTACACCATCACCTAACCAAGGGTTGATTTTGTCCTCTCCTGTGAATACAACTTGCCAGTGCCCAGATCCTATTAGTTTCAGGATTCTTTTGCAAGAGATTTATCTAGAACTCGCTGACTTCAAGCATTCCCCCATGCCCAAACTCCCTACCTGCATACTGGACTGTCCAGGTTGGGGCCATCTCTCATTGTTTAGTCTGGTGCCCTTTTCCCCCCATCCTTGCTGAGGAGTTGTTTTGGGGAGCTGTACTACAATCCTTCCTGGAAGTTTTCCTGAGCCATAATCATTCACCCTAATGTCCCAAGACATTTTTCTGGTTTGTCATCAGTCATGTCCCCTAATGCCTCTGTGTCTCCGTCGAAAATGATGCTCTTACCTCCTCCTTCTCTAACAAAATCTTACCCCATATATCATATCTGTTCCAATTAGAATCATAGACAATTTCTGTATTTTTTTCTATCTAGATTCATTCATAAAGTATTTATAATATATCAGCTACATACTAGGAATACAAAGATAAGAAAATGAAACAGTTCCAGCCTTAAGGGGATTACATTTTATTTGGGGAATACAAACGAGCATACAAACAATATAAAATATATACAAAGTAAATACACAGAAATTTCAGGAAGTACTATCAATGAGCCTTTACACATGATAGATGCTGAGCATATAAAGACAAAAATGGGAGTCAGTGTGCCCAGGGAGCTTACATTCTACAGTATGTATACATAAACACATAAAAGTAAAGGAAAGGAAATACAACAATGCAAGGTAATCTCAGGGGCAGAGAGGAGTTGAGGGGGATGACATGCCAGAAGCTTGGGGGAGGGGGGGTTACTGCTTCACATGGGAGTTGGTGGTTGAGATGAGTCTTAACAGAGACCAGATTTTTATAAGAGACTGAAGCAAGCAAGGAAGGAAGGAGTGCATTGCAGAAATAAAGGTGAGCCAGTGCAAAGGCAAAGAGATGGGAAATATAGCCTCATGGTACAAGGAACAGCAAGAAAAACAATTTAATTGGATTACTTAGTATATAAAGAGAATCGTATAGAATAAGATCAGAAAAGTATGCTGGAGCCACGTTTTAAAGGGCTTTATATGCCAAACAGAAGAGCTTGCGTACATACAGGGAAATATGCTAATGAAAAATGAAAAAGAAACTGTCTCAACTCTTAAGGAGATTGCTTTTTATTGTAAATATAAGTAAAAATAAAATACATACAAAGTAGATACAAAGTAATTAAAGGTGAAAGGAGACAATTGAAAGTCATTATAGTTTGTTTAGCCAGGGAATAACAAGGTCAGATTGGTGCTTTAAAAAAACCCACTTTGGAAGTTATGTGGAAGATGATTGGAAAAGAGAGGGAAGACCAATTAGAAAGCTACTGCAATGGTCTAGGCAAGAGGAAATTCATCACCTTGAACAAGGGTGATGGTCCTCTGAGTGGAGAAAAGGAGATCAGATGCAAGAAACTTCATGGAGGCTGAAACCACAGGACTCAGTAAATAGCTTGATATGTGGGTAAGGGAAAGGGAAGGGTTGAGGGTGAGTGCCACTGAAAACCTGAGTGACTGGAAGAATAGTAGTACCCTCTATAAATATAAGGAAGTTCAGAAGTTCACCCCCTTGGGGGTGAAAGACACTTAGCTCGTTTTTGGACATATTAAATTTGAGATACCTACAATTTAATTGGCAATTTAATGCCAATACCTAATTAAAAAAAAAAGTAATGGGACTGTCAGTTATTCAAACATTATCACAAAATAATTCAATTACTTTCCCAGTAGAATAGCTCTTTTTTTGTACCCTCAGAGCCTATCAGTTGTTGGCACCCTGGCAGAGACATTTAATATATGCTTGTTGAGTGAAACTATCCCAGTGGGTGAGGTATGTATTTAAAATGCCTGAGGATACTTCTTATTTAAAGAGAGAGGACAGAAGAATGAGATTCTAAGATGAGAAAGATGATCTAGTTGGCTCAAATGAATTTCTGATTGACCAAACCTCAGACAGTTAAAAGAGAATTGAAAAGACTGAGGTGATTTTCACCTATTTAAAAATACTGCCTACGACTAGTCCTGTATCTAAGAAAGGGTGAAAAAATGTTCTTTCCTGTACTATAAGGCCTCTTGGCTCCCCAGACTCAGAACTTAGGTTAATAGTATCTAGTGCTACTATGTTTGGCTACATCATGAATTCCATAGGAACTAATGCGTTAAACTGATTATTTATTCACCATTTAGAACAATGTTTCTGGAAGGGAAAAATAACAGAGTTCCTAGTTCCAAACAACTGACTTATGCACTTGTAAGTAATAATACATTTAGCAGATAAGAATTGCCTATATTAATATTGTTCTGAAGAAAAATGACGGAATTACATATAAGCTTTCTACTTTGATAAAACCAGAATTTTTAGGATACACACATTCTGACTTGAAAGTGGGTACTTCAACAATATGGAACACAACTCATTCAATTCATGACCATTTTATGCAACTCTCATACATGAATCAACATATAGCTACCAGAGGAGGTCTAGCCAAAATGCTGGATATCCTTTCACCTTGACAGGAGAGCAATGAAGCATGTAGGCTATCCATTAATTGTCCATCAACATAATGTTTATTGTAAATTCATTTTTTTCTACAGTAGTAATCCCATAAACCTATTATTTTACTTTTCGCTAATGTTAATTTGTTCCTTTGACATGCAGATGACCTTTGATTTTCAAAGGCTATTCCACCATTGTTCAAGTTCTGGTAGGTTCTACCACAAATGAAAAGTTTTCAGTATTGTCCCGGCAATAGACTGTCTATTTTTTTAAAGGACTAACAAGCATATTACAGGTTTGTTCATCAACAGCACAAAGTTGACACTGATAGTTGCCTTGGCAAATAGTTAAATACAGAAAAAAAAATCCTGTAAGAATTTTGGGAGTATTTTGCAAAGTAACGTATCATATCATATATAGTATAAAATCAACAAGTTGTAAAAATAAAATATATAAAAAAATCTCTAAAACATCAAAAAAAGCAAAAAAAAAACCCCAAAAAACACCAACCCCAACATATTTCTATCATACTATATACAGCAAATACATACATTAACAGTAAAGGAAAATGACAAATGCTGAAGGGACTTGGAAAAAATTCACAGCAGGTGCAGCTGTGAACTGGTCCAACCATTCTGGAGAATAATCAGAAAATATGCCCAAAGGGCAATAAAACTATGCATAACTTCTGACCTAGCAATAACACTAATTAGGTCTAACCCCTGAAGAGATCAAAGGAAAAGGACTCTTTATGTGGTGCCAAAGAACTGGAAATTAATATGGCGCCCATCAACTGGGGAATGGCTCAACAAGTTGTGTTACATGATTTTAAAGAAATACTACTGTGCTGTAAGTAATCACAAAGGGGGATGCCTTCAGAAAAACCTGGAACAACTCCTATGAGCTGATGCAATGTGAACTGAACAGAACTAGGAGAATATTTTACAGAGTAACAGTAATATTGCATCAACTATGGATGACTTAGCTCTTTTCAGCAACACAAATGATTCATGATAATCCAAACGACTCATTATGGAAAATGCTTCCTGCCTCCAGAGAAAGAAGTGACAAACTCTGAGTGCCACCTGGAACCTATCTTTCTTTCTTTCTTTCTTTTTCTCCTTCCTTCCTTCTTTGGTTACATGGCTAATGTGAAAATGTGTTTTGCAAAACATCATATACATAATAGGTATCATATTGTTTGCCTTCCCAATAGGTACGGGGAGAAGAAAGGAGAGAATTTTATAAAGAAAAAATTGACTGGGGACTTACTGATTGGAAGTGTTTGTTTGGCCAGATGAGACTCTGGGAAGCTGCTAAACAGCCTACCAGCTTTGAAAATCTACATGATGTTGCTTTTGTCTCTGGTAATTATGTATGTATGGTTAGACAGTTATCTGTCAGTTGATCTGTGATGTATGTATTGCTTATGTCTGGCAGCTGGAAGCACTATTTGTTGATTTGTATATCTCTGTATTTTCTCTGAAGTTCAGGTTGCTTACTTTTCCCCTTGAAATAAGTGAATGATATATTTGTGCTTGATTAAAGAGATTGTTGACCCCTCAAAAAAAAAAATTGACTTTTAGAGGAAAAAAATTCATAACAACCAAAAGCAACAAAAAGATAGAAAATTGCTCCCACCTAATCCCCATCATTAGGAACAAAATGTTTTAAAGTACAGTTTTTCAGGAACTAAAATAGAATTCTTTTAAACATGTAAACTGTCATCAATCAGCATCACCAGTAAGACCATATTTTATACTTTACAACAGTAGTACTTTAAGGACAACTGAAGTAGTATTGTTCGTCCTTGCATTAAATCACCCAAAAGGTGGTTCATATTTCATTTTCTTTTAGTTATTTGGAATGATTTTGGAAGTGTCCCATTATCCTCTGACACTGATTTCTTAATTACCATCAGTGAACCTACTTCTGTTAGCCCCTAAATACTTTTCACCTTCCTTGGACTGAAAAAATTAAATAGCCAGGGGGCAGAGCCAAGATGGCAGAGTAGAAAGATGCACATATACTAGCTCTTCCTCCACAGCCCATAAAATACCTGTAAAGAAAGACTCTCAACATATTCTAGAGCAGCAGAAGCCACAGAACAACAGAGTGGAGGAGATTTCCAGCCCAAGGTGACCTGAAAGGCCGACGGAAAACGTCTGTCCCACCAGACAAGGAGCAGAGCAGAGCCCAGCCTTGTCCACATGGGTTGGCTCTGGGAGAAGGACGCAAGTAGGCCTTGGGGGCATAATCCCCAGTCACAGTAGCAGTGGTTCGCAGATCCCTCAACCCACAGGTGCCAAAAGTCAGTGACAGGGCTTTTTCAGCTGGCCAAGAAGGGAGAAAGGCCTTCCCATAGCTCCAGCCTCAGGCAGTGCCACATGGGACAGACTACAGCAGCTTCCATAGCAGCCCCTACAGCAGCCTGCATCCATTGTTGGATTGTAAAACCCCTGGGGGCACTGAGCAGCTGACTCTAACCTCAGCCCTGTGTAGAGGCCCTACCCCCATCTAATACTCCTGAGGGATTTGAGCAGCTGATCTTTATCTCACACTGAATGGTAGCCCTGCCCCTGCAGCTTATCTGAATCTCAGCCCCCAGTCCTGGCTTGGCAGAACTGGAGGTGAGGTGGTTGTGAAGAGGAAACTCTATTAGTCAGATTCTGGGCACAAAAATTTCTACTTGCTCCCAGACCAGTGTACACGCTTGATTGTACCACCTTGGAGGAACTGAGATCTAACAGACCCCCAGAGGATACCCTACCCTTGACAAAGGACCCAAAATTCAAGTAACTGGTTAGGAAAATGCCCAAAAAAGGGGGAAAAAAATAAGACTACAGAAGCGTAAACAGATATGTTCTCCCATCCTTTCAGATGAGGAAGAACAATGCTTACCATCAGGGAAAGACATAAAAGTCAAGGCTTCTGTATCCCAAACATCCAAAATAAATATGCAATGGGCTCAGGCCATGGAAGAGCTCAAAAAGGATTTTGAAAATCAAGTAAGAGAGGTGGAGGAAAAATTGGGAAGAGAAATGAGAGAGATACAAGACAATCATGAAAACCGAGTCAACAACTTGCTAAAGGAGACCCAAAAAAATGCTGAAGAAAATAACACCTTGAAAAATAGGCTAACTCAACTGGCAAAGAGGTTCAAAAAGCCAATGAGGAGAAGAATGCTTTCAAAAGCAGAATTAGCCAAATGGAAAAGGAGGTTCATAAAGCTCACTGAAGAAAATAGTTCTTTCATTATTAGAATGGAACAGATGGAGGCTAATGACTTTATGAGAAACCAAGAAATCACAAAACAAAATCAAAAGAATGAAAAAATGGAAGATAATGTGAAATATCTCATTGGAAAAACAACTGACCTGGAAAATAGATACAGGACAGACAGTTTAAAAATTATGGGACTACCTGAAAGCCATGATCAAAAAAAGAGCCTAGACATCATCTTTCATGAAATTATCAAGGAAAATTTCCCTGATATTCTAGAACCAGGGGGCAAAATAAATATTGAAAGAATCCACTGATCATCTCCTGAAAGAGATCCAAAAAGAGAAACTCCTAGGAATATTGTGGCAAAATTCCTGAATTCCCAGGTCAAGAAGAAAATATTGCAAGCAACTAGAAAGAAACGATTCAAGTATTGTGGAAATACAATCAGGATAACACAAGATCTAGCAGCTTCTACATTAAGGGATTGAAGGGCGTGGAATAGGATATTCCAGAAGTCAAAGGAACTAGGACTAAAACAAAGAATCACCTACCCAGCAAAACTGAGTATAATACTTTAGGGTAAAAAATGGTCGTTCAATGAAATAGAGGACTTTCAAGCTTTCTTGATGCAAAGACTAGAGCTGAAAAGAAAATTTGACTTTCAAACACAAGAATCAAGAGAAGCATGTAAAGGTAAACAGGAAAGAGAAGTCATAAGGGACTTCCTAAAGTTAAACTGTTTACATTCCTACATGGAAAGACAATATTTGTAACTCTTGAAACTTTTTTCAGTATCTGGGTAGTTGGTGGGATTACACACACACATACATATACTCACACACAGAGAGCACAGGGTGAATTGAATAGGATGGGATCATATCTTATAAAAATGAAATTAAGAGGTAAGAAATATATTGGGAGGAGAAAGGGAGAAATGGAATGGGGCAAATTATCTCTCATAAAAGAGGCAAGTAAAAGACTTTTCAGTGGAGGGAAAAAGGGAGAAGGTGAGAGAAAAAACATGAAGCTTACTCTCATCACATTCGACTAAAAGAAGGAATAAAATGCACACTCATTTTGGTATGAAAACCTATCTTACAATACAGGAAAGTGGGGGAGAAGAGGATAAGCAGGGTGGCGGGGATGATGGAAGGGAGGGTAGTGGGAGGAGGGAGCAATTGGAAGTCAACACTCTTGGGGAGGGACAGGATCAAAAGAGAGAATAGAAGAAATGGGGGGCAGGATAGGATGGAGGGAAATATAGTTAGTCTTACATAACATGACTATTATGGAAGTGATTTGCAAAACTACACAGATATGGCCTATATTGAATTGCCTGCCTTTCCAAAGGGGATGGGTGGGGAGGGAGGGAGGAAGAGAAGATGGAACTCAAAGTTTTAGGAACAACTGTTGAGTATTGTTCTTGCATACAACTAGGAAATAAGAAATACAAGTAATGGGGTATATAAATTTATCTTGCACTACAGGACAAAAGAGAAAATGGGGATAAGGGAAAGGAGGGATGCTAGAAGGGAGGGCAGATTGATGGTAGGGGTAATTAGAATGCTCAGTGTTTTGGGGTGGGGGAAGGGGAGAAATGGGGAGAAAATTTGGAACTCAAAATTTTGTGGAAATGTATGTTGAAAACCTAAATAAAAAAATTTTAAAAAATTAAATAACCAAGCTTATTGAAATTATGTGTAAATAGGCTCTACTAAAGAGTTTAAAGGGCTTCTCCTATGAGTAGTGTGCATAATCATTAGTGTATACATTTGGTTATATTTATTCTGACAGTTCAGTGTGCTTTTTTACTTCTTGCCTCCTTCTTGGCTACAATTCTGACAGATGAAATCACTAAATAAGTGACTTTCTAATTAAGTAAGGTGTTACTGTATGCACACATACAATCAAACAAGCAACATTTATTAAGCACCTACTATGTCATAGGCATTGTGCTTCTAAGAACTAAAGATACAAGATTAAAAACAGCTCCTGCTCTCAGAAATCATATATTCCTTGTCCCCCATTACCTCTGCACACACAAAAGGTGTTCACTTCATTTTTTTCTTGACTAAAAATGTTCATTATCAGTAAGCAGGAATTATGGGTTCCGTTCAAATCTGATTATCATAAAAACAAATTTAGGGAGTACCATTAACCTTTTAGGCTTGTGACACTTCTGCAACATTAACAACTGACAGCTGACCTTTCTCGAGGGATGTTTCCATTTATAACTTTTTTAGAGAAAATCTCAGAATCTCTAAAAAGCATAATGTCTTTTGCCATAATGTGCAGTATTAAAATAATTTCCACAAATATTTACTATAAGTAAAAGAAAATAAAATTGCTCAATGGTCATGTGATCCAAAATTGACAAAATGAACTTCAAATATCTAAGACTTGTCATCAAGGAGGGATAAGATACCATGACTATGAATGATCTGAGACAGAACTTTCAAACAATTCTCTAGCAATTGGCTCAGAGCAGGGATCGTAGAAGAATATAGCTGGAAGAGGCATTGAAATTTCCTAGAGTGATTCCAAAGAGAAATGTAGTTTGCATTTTACATGATTTGCAACATAACATTTATATTTAATTTTATTAAATGTAACATTAAGATAAAATTTGTAAGCAATAAAAATATTCTTTCCACTTAAAATCAGATACCTTTAAACTATGTGTTTTTATTTCAAGTTTTTTACAGTTCTGGAGAAGTGTTCACCTCCTCTCAAAAAAGCAGTTTGATTCTAAAACTACTACACTTATTCATTTTTATGAGTGAGATAAATCTAATTCATTAATGTCCAAATGCGCAAGAAGTGCTTTAATTATTAATATTTTCTCTGTGAATGAGAATTAATGTCTATTACAAGTATTCAGGTACAAATCAGATTTGACAGGTACTAATATCTTTTGTATGAGCATCTCTCAGATAGTTTTCAAAGGGCATATATTTTTTAAAAGTTTTTGTCAATTTTAAAATGGTACCTCAACATTTTTAACTTAATGTGTTCCTTACAATGTGATTACCTACTTCACAACATGTAAACAACACAAAATACTATTTAAAAAAGACAAAGAACGTCATTGTTATTCTAGTTCTTTGTGTGGTCGGCATGATCAGTAAAGAAAAACATGTACATCTACAGCAGGCTTGCATGCAAAATGTTTCAAAAAATATAAAACAGATTATTTAAATTCCTAAACTTCATAATCAAATTACTTACATATTGGGTGTATTCTAATTTCACTGTATGAACAGCTTTAATCAGCCTTCCACAACATTTTTGATTACTGATTCATTACATAAAAATAATGCTAGGAACAACAGTTCAGCAAAAAAAAAAGTTCAGTTCAGATTAACCCTTCTTTAAAACAAAGAAGTGTACTGGAATTCAGGGGTTGGGGCAAGGTGAAAAAAGAACCATAGGATACAGCAACTACTCACATTTACATATTCCTTTACAAAGCCCTTCACAAATATTATCTCATTTTTTCCTCACAACAATTCTGGAAGGCATATGCTATTAATATCTTCATCTTAGAATATGTAGAAAATGAGGTAGATAGTTTAAATGATTTGGCCAAGGTCAAAGAGCCAGTAAGTGTCTAAGGCTGAATGTGAATTCTGACTTTAAGTCTGATACTTGATCCAACTTTGCCACACAGTCGCTTCCTTCTATAAGGAAGAAGGATGAGCCCCTAGGGCTGGAAAAGAGGTAGTGAAGTAAAGGAATGGTGGCTGGAGTTGTTCCAAAATAGGGATCCAAGGAAAGCAGTCACTAATCTAGTAACTTAGAAATAGAACTTAGAACATAGTATGCAATATTATATAAGAACATAATAATATTTGGGGAGGCAATTCTGTATATACAGAATATATACTTATACATACTATTTTATATGCACAAATATATACAGAATAAATGCAAGGTAGTTAAATAAAAGCCTATTACATGCTCTGGGGCCCTCTCAATTCTTATTGGCAGTTTGGTTCCTCACAAAGGGACTACTTCTCCTGTCAGGATTCTAGAGGGTAATCATGAGGGGTTGGGGTGAATCTAATTAATATTAGCTCATGAGCTCTGACTGGTATACTTCCCCCACTGACTATTTAAAATCAATTAGCTTTAAGTGGGTATTACCAAAGCGGTATAGTATGAATAAGAATGGAGTAGCTAGGTGACACAATGGATAGAGTGCTGATCCTGGAGTCCGAAAGACTCATCCTCAGGAGTTCAAACCTGGCCTCGGACGTTTACTAACTATGAACCTGGACAAGTTGCTTAATCCTGTTTGCCTCAGTTTCTTCATCTGCAAATTGAGTTGGAGAAGGAAATGGCAAACCACTCTAGTCAGTATCTTTGCCAAGAAAACCTCAAATGGGAGTCATGAGAGGTCAACATGGCTGAAATGACTGACCAACAAAAAAGGAATAAAATGAAAAAGAAAACATACCTCCTCCTCAAAATCTAGGACACATTCTAGAGAGTCCAGGAGAAAGCATGCTCAAGTGACAGAAGTAATGCACAGCTCCCACTTAGATGAAAATTTTTTTTTCCTTCTTTTCTATAGAACTTAGGATGCTCCATTAGGCTTTCTCCTAGGCTTATTGAAGAGTCTGAATGTGGCTTTCCTAATTGTCTCTAGCTTACTGGCTCCTTAAAACAGACACTGATGAAAGCTGTTCTGTAGACGCTGCTGGGACCACCCATGGAATATCCAAATATTGTGACTTTTTGAAGTTCACAAAAAGATTCTCCTGTGTTCAAAAAGAGGCTTCTCTTCCCCATGTCCACAAGGGCTCGTGTCTCAGGAGCCTGGCTGGACCTGCTTCCACCAACTGAGCTGGCTAGACACTAGAATATTGGATTCTAAATTTGTTTCTTCTTTGATCTAAACCCCACAGGGAGTTACTGGGTCTCCTCAACCTATCCTAATAAGCTTCCTATAGAGCATCATTTCATTCCACCCTCTAATCCTTCCCCATTTGATTAACTAGATTGTTCGCATTTAGGTTAAAACCTCTAAATGATTCACTAAGAGGAATTCCTACCTGATGCATAGATATCAGGTAACTGACCCCCTTTATGCAAGGGGGGGAGCAATGGCAAGGATAGGACAAGGCTTCATGGAAAAAGTACTATTTGAGTTACATCATGATAGAAGTAAGAAATGTTAACTCATTTCATTCTAACAACAACCCCGTGAGGTAGGTGCTGTAGAGAAAGGTTAAGTGCTCTGTCCAGGGCTACAAAGCCAGGAGGAGCAACCATATGACTTGAGGTACATGTGAGAAGGGAGAACAATCCAAGCTTAGAGGATGGCCAGAGGGAGGGGTGGTGTGGAGGTCAATTTGGTTGTAGGGTGCATGACAATTATCAGATTGGAAAATCTGATTAAGGTACCTTGGGAAAATTTGATAATTGTACCTTGGCTCTAAAACCCAAAGAGAAAGAAAGGTTTCTATTTCATCATAGAGTGACAAAATCAGATCCACCCTTAAGAAAAATCACTTTGGTTGGAAGATGGAGAGAGATTTCTGCAAAAAGATCAATAGGGACACCATTGTAATAGTCTAGGTTAGAGGCATTTAAGACCTGAACTAAAACCAATGATGTCTGAGACAGACGGTTTTAAATATAGGAAAATACTTATTTTATCCCAAATCAACTGTTTTCCTTTTATATTCTTTAATACTTCTCAATAGGACAAGCTATTTTTATCCCCCCAAAAAAGATTAGAATGGAAGACTTTTTTTTGGCTTAAAAAAGTATGAAAATGGACTGTCAAATACAAATTCATCTTTTAATCAATATAAATTGTATAATATATTGATAAACAAATTTCCACTTTTGAATTTCCTATAACAGAAGCATTTTAGCTTCTACAGATTTAACTTCTCAAATTCAACTTGGACAAGTTAGAAAATTAGCATTTATCTCCAAAAGTAAGGCAAGAATAACATTTAAATGTCACATTCTCATCAGCTGTGGGTCCCACATTACAATCAGCAAAATTATCACCAATGACAAATTAGATAGACTGATTATGCTTTGAAGAGCAATGAAGACAATAAAATCAGTCAAACTCAACTTTCCATTTCTGAGGCCTCCTCACAAACTACAAATTCCAGGATCTCAATTTGAGTAGCATTTTACTGCATTCAATTTCCCTCTTTTAATTTAATGAGCTTTCTGTAGACTCAGAAACATCTTGATTATATAGCATACACAACTTTGACACACTTGTACATCCAAACCTACAGAAAATCCAGAAATGAGCTCCCATTTATTCCCATGACTGTGAAAACGCAACTTCATTTCTAGAAGCAATATATTCCTTCTAAAGTTGTTTAAGACATTTTTTTTCAGTCATGTCTGACTCTTCACGACCCCAATTTGGGGTTTTCTTGGCAAAGATACTGACGGGTGCGGTTTGCCATTTCCTTCTCCAGCTCATTTTACAGATGAGGAAACTGAGGCAAACAGGGGTAAGTGACTTGTCCAGGATCACACAGTTAATAAGTGACTAAGGTCAGATGAACACAGGAAGATGAGTCTTCCTGTCTCCAGAACTGGCACTGTACCACCTAGCTGCTCCTAGCTCAAATAAAAGCTATATTCCTCCATTATTTTAATACCAAAGTAGATGATGTTCCTACCCAGGGAAAAGTAATTAAACTTGTGGAAGCAGAAATTGTTTTGTTATATTCTTTGTATTTTCCATTCCTAGCACAGTGCCTGGCACATAGCATGCACTCAATAAATGCCTACTGAAGTGATGTGAAAGTAACACAGATAAATGAAAGCCTAATTTTAAAATGGCTTAACATTGTGAATTTTGACAGAAAAAATGCTAAGACAGTGAACACGATGATTTTATGAAAGGTAAAATGACAACTGCAAAAACTGTTTAGTCTCTGATTCAATATGCAATCTAATAGGAAGGCAATTCTATTACCTGGCCCCCTCCTACCTTTCCAGTTCTTTTACACCTGATTCCCCTTCATATACTCCATGATAATGTGACCCAGGCCTCCTTGGGGTTCCTTGAATAATGAGTCTCCCAACTGTGTATTGTCACTGATTATTCCCTGTACCTGGAATTCTCTCCCTTCTTATTTCCATCTCTTGGCTTCCATGACTTACCTCATTTCCCAGATAAAATCCCACTTCTTTTAAAAAAAAAATATTTTCTTTACTTCATTAAATATTTCTCAATAAAATGCAAAGCTTTTAACATTTTTTTATTTTTAGTTCCAAATTCTCACACAAAATCCTATTTTCTTCCAAGTCCATTTGTCTAATTTCCCTTCAGGTTAGTTCCCTTAATGCTTTCCCCTTAAGGTTATCTCAATCCATCCGGTCTTGTTTATCCTTAGACTGTGAGCCCTCTGTGGGCAGGAACTGTTTCCCTCCCCAGACCTAACCCCCTTCTTTGTATTCCCAGTGTCTAGGTCAGTCCTGGGCACAAAGTAGACACTTAATAAATTCTTGCTGACTAGATGACTTTGTGCAGGGGAAGAATTTTATATTTTATTTTTATAAATTTTATATTCTGTAACAACTGTTCTTGCTAGTTCACCTTAGTAAACACCATTGTTAAAAGCTAATTAAGACTACTGGCTGGTAATCATTGGGAAGCACACTGGTTGGGATCTGTAAACAATGACTAGAAAATCAGATTCAGAATTACTTTTAGAAACATAAGAGAAAATAGTAATCATCTTCTAAGGATCTAGCCTAACCATACAAATGGGAATTGGGGAAGCAGCCCCAGAGAGGATCCTACACATATATATATGTACGAGTTAGTTCCTTCCTTCCTTCCTCCTACAGAATGTAAGTTCCTTGAGGTCAAAGACACTTCCTCCTTTTGGGTCCTTAACATCTAACAGTGCCCAACAAATAACAGATGCTGATTATGTGCTTGTTGATCGATTGGAAAGTTTCCAGGTGCAACTCCTGAAATGTAAATGCTCTAATTTTACTATAACCATTCTTTAAAAATGCTCTGATTCCATATCTTCAATACTCTGACACTGGGTTTAGGAAAAGTCAAACTAGAAAAATAAAGAGGAAACTCAAAATAATGTTTTTCTCCTTTCACTGTTATTGTTTATAGTGCACCCCTTCACAGTGTTGTAGCTGTCACGGTAACACAAACAAAAATAAGTCAGAACCTCTGACTATTCTGGTTTTGTCTTTGTACCCTCAGTGTAACCTCAGTACCTTATGTGGCACAGTGCATGCCACGTAGCAGGCACTTAATAATGCTTGTTGAAATGAACCAAATTCTCTCAGATTATTTTAGTTTTCCAACTCAAACATTACCCTAGAAAAAGCAGAGACAAACTGATAATAAATCTCCAAAACAAAATTCAATGAATAAGCTGAAACTTCTATCTTTTAGATAATAAAGTTGTAATAACAACTTTTATAGAAGTAGATGTAATGGAAATAGCCATGAGGCATAATGCAAAGAACACTGGAATGCAAGTTGGAGGACCTGACCTTTGACAAACCCCACTGGGCTTCAGTTGCTTCATGTGATATGTGAAATGAGGAAAACTGGTTGTAAAATGAGAGGATGCTTGTTATAACAGCCAGTGTTGACCTTGGACTCAGGAACACTCGCATGCTTGTAAACATATATTATCACGTTTTACCTCACAGCCAGTTGAATAAGGTAGCTCCATTTTATAGAAAAGGAAATCAGGACTGAGAGGGGTTAAGTAACTTGACCAGACTCTAATAGCTAGTATTGGAAGCAGGATTTACACTGAGGTCTCCGTGATTCTAACAACACCACTCCACCCAACAACATTAGGACATGAAAACCAAGCATCCTTCCACCTCTGATCAGATTATATTTTAAATCAACACAATTCTTCTAAACATAAAGTGAAAGAAAAAAGCTTAACTATAAAAATTCCAGTGTTGAATGACTGACTCTACTTTCAATGGATCTGTGATCTCAGATATACAGGCACTTCTTCAAAGGTAAGTATCTTGACCGATTCACATATTCTCTGAACCTCCACCTGGGAATGACCCAAAGTACTGCTGGTGTCTCTTATAGGCCTCCTGACATCATGGAGCTACCAATGCAGCCCTTGCCCATCTGTAATCCCTCATTTTTACTACATGACTTTCTCCCCATATTCCTTTTTCAGTCATATATGCCTCTGATATACCACTTTCTTTGAGGACAATTTATCATCGGTAATACAGTAATCCTTGATGAAAACATAAGAAAAGACTTGGACAAATACTATTATACAGTTTTATCACTCAATCACTAAATATCCATCTCCTACCCAAAATTTCAAAGTAGGTGGTAGAGGTGGTGAAAGCAAACTGATTTCAAGTGTAGTTTTAAAGGCTGTCTATTTGCGGGGGGAGAGGAAATAATGTATTTAGTATTTTATTTTTCATCAGCTACATGTAAGAACAATTTTTTACATTTGTTTTTAAAACTTTTTCCAAATTCCGTCCCTTCCTCCCTCCCCATCAACCCTCTCTGAGAAGGCAAGCAATTCAATATAGGTTATACACGTGTAATCATGCAAAACATATCCATAAGTTATGTTGTAAAAATAAAAAGACAAAAAACCCTGGAGAAAAATAAAGTAAAAGTATTTGTATTCGGACATCTTCAGTTCTTTCTCTGGAGATGGAGAGTATTTTTTATCATAAGTCTTTCAGAGTTGTATTGGATAGTTGTATTTCTGAGAATAGTTAAGTCATTCACAGCTAATCATCCTACAATATTGCTGTTATTTTGTACATAGTATATTTCAGTTTGCATCAGCCCATGAAAGTCTTTCCAGGTTTTTCTGAGAGCATCCTACTCATCATTTCTTATAGTACAACAGTATTCCATCATAATCATATGTCATAACTTGTTTAACCCTTCCCAGACTGATTGGCATCCCCTCAATTTCTAATTCTTTACCCCCAGAAAAGAGCTGCTACAAATATTTTTGTATATATAGGTCATTTCCCTTTTTGGTTTCTTTATCTCTTTTGGGATACAGATCTAGTATTGCTAGGTCAAAGGGTATAATGTCAATTATTTTAAACGCAGGTAACTAAAGACCAAGACATTTCCTCTGGAGTTCCTACTTGACTATAATAGTATTCTTCATATTTTGGCAACTTTTAATAAGCTCACTGAGTAAAAATGAATGCCCCCTATTATGAATTTAATTAAATTCTATTTCAAATCATTATACAAGAAGTTCTCCTATTCACTGATCAAAAGTTTGTGGTTTTGAATATTCACAGTACTAATGACAACCCTCCCTAGCAAAGTCGATAGAAATGGGGGTAAGCAGGGAAAGAGTAAGTAGGAAAGGTTGTGGAACTATCTATCCTGCAAAGCTCCCCTAATTTCTGCAAAGCATAATCAGGAGTTCTGAGTCGTGTCCATTCCCTGTCAATCTATACTTACATGTAGGTAGCAGACACCAACCCATCTTGTTGGAAACTATTAGAACAGCCTTGAAGAAAGAATTGACAAGAGGTTCTCTCCCTGATTTACTTAGAACTGCTGTTAGGTCATTTAAAATGGACTATTCTATACAGAAGTTGGATAGGTAGCTATCTGATGGAAGGTGTGTCAGAGGTCAACTAGTCCAATAATAATATATTGCATGCTGACATACAGCAAAGTATTATATATAAATGATTTCATTTGAACCTCACAACAATCCTAAGAGCGCAATTAGAGCACATAAGAGATAGATATCCTTATTATCCCCATTTTACAGAGGGGGAAACTGGAGCTCAGGGCCAAAGTGACAGCCAGAATCACAAACATAATTAAATAGAAGAGAAGAGACTCAGACCTAAGTGCTCTTGACTCCAAATCTAGCATTTGCCATTACACAAAGTTATAAAGAATGATGATGCTCCAAATCATCTCTAGGCTAACCCAATTTTCTCTTATCTCTTCTTCGGGTTCTTATACCTAAGTTTTTTGGCAAGTTCCACAAAATATTCTACATAATAAACAAATTTCTGCTGTTTCTCTCACTAAGTGTCTACAAATTGTCTATACCCATTCTTTCAAAATAACCTCCCCGCTCCAAGATACGCTAAGCCCTCTGCTCTCACCTTCCTGGTTACAACGAGGTGTTGCAATCCAGGAGCGCTGGAGCTGTTCTGGGGACTGAGGACCTACAATCAACTAGACTGGCAGAGAACAAAGCGTATTCCTTTGTCTCTCAGTGTGGGAAGTATTAGGCAGCATGGGTAAAACTAAGCACATTACTTGAAACAAAGTAGTTACCTGTCAGAAATATCAGTATCAAAGGTCTTACTGTGAAATGACAAAGAATAAGAGGAAAAGGGGCAAAAAAAACTGAAAAGAAGCCAAAGGGTTAAGAAAAAAAGGACAGAGGCTTAGGTGCTCACAACTTTTACATTATAATCTGATAATTTTCTACTTCTATTACATCAATTATACCTATTCCATTTTATTTTTTAAACTTCATTTTGATAGTGAACATCCAATTTTCTTGACTTTTTTAGACTGTGGATTTTAAAATTCTAGTCTTTTATTAGTTACATTTAACCTATAACCTACTCATTTTATCTTCTGATATATTTAGATTAATAAATGCAATCTATAATGAACATGCTTTTAATTTAGAAACATAAAAGGAAAAATGCTTATCATACTAAATATATTAGTGATACAAGATGATCACAAAATCTTCCAAGTCAGCTCATGATTTATTAAATCTTGGAAATATAGTGAATGATGTCATTAGAACAAACAGACTCATTTAAGTCCTCCCTTACATTGAAGACATATTTCTAATATGGAAGTCTGCAGACATGATGATGCAACATAAGAAGTATGACTAGTATAGAAATATCGAAAACACTAAGACCCGAATTCTTAGGGGGTGGGGAGGGGAAAGGGACTGACTTGTGCTTTTACTGGTGTCAATAATGGCTCAAATGATATATATTGGCTTTGCAACTTATAATCTGAGAGAGCTGGCTGGTGCACTATGAAGTTAAATTACTCACACAGGGTCTTACTGTCAACATATGTCGAAGGTGGGACTTGAATGCGTCTTCCAGATTCCCTACGCACTACACCATGTTGCCTTGGAGGACAAGGAATCTTTTACACTCAGACTTAATTAGGTCCTTATTTTTAAGTGGAAATTAAGAACATCCATAGTTCCCTTTAAATGTATTTCAGTCTAAATAAATACTTTTAAGAGGTTCCTCCTTTTAGCATTCAGGAAATCATACTCCTCATTCCTGCTAATAGAAGTTCTTCACTAGCATTCTATAACGGGAAGGGAAAAGGCAAACTGGAGCTTGAGAAGAAACAGACTTCACTACGACATACAAAGTTATTCTTGATGATCCACAATAAAAAAACAACAACAAAAAAAACAGCACCTGGGTTGTGAAGTGGATAGAGTAATGAGTCTGGAGTCAGGATGATCTGAGTTCAAATTCAGCTTCAGACAACAGCTGTGTAACCCTAGGAAAGTTAGTTAACACATACTTGCCTCAGTTCCTCATCAGTAAAACCAGCAAATCACTCCAGTATCTTTGCTAAGAAAACTCAATCACATAAAATCAGACAGGACAGAATGACTGAACAACAAAAAAGTCCTTGTGCTTCCAAATACTTCAACTGGCAGCACATGGGATTTCATCTTATTTCTAAAAGATAACAGAATACACAAGAATCTACTGTACTCACTGAAAGTTGAATATAAATTAGCAGTTTTATATGGTCTTAAGCATAAGCATTGAAGAAACCTTGCTGGAGAAGAATCTTTAGGGAGTGGAGTTTAGCTTGGAGGAATCAAATACTTGATTTGTATTCTTCACATCTGTCACTTTTCAAGGCACAATTGTATTCACTCACACACTTGATTTATTCAGCAATTGCAGGAATCACTTTTGAATTATCACAAAATTATTAAGATTTCAATGAATTTTCATATATTTAGTTAAAACATGAGTAATGTACATGATTTTAACCCCTCAAAGGTCTTTAAAAAAAGATATGCATTGCTTTCTAAATATAAAAAAAGTGATTCTATTTGATTCTAGGTCATTGTCTTTCATTTCCATATTTACTTGGCCTTTAGGTTTTCATTTGTAATGTGAAATGATCGTGCACTTTTCCATTCCTACTGAAGAACTTTAACCATCTCATGACTAGATTATAACGCTAACTTATCTTCTTGCCTTAATTCTCACTCTCCTCCAAACCATCCAGCATATCAACTCATTTACTTTCTTTATATCAACTTCTGTTCAAAAATCTTAAATGACCTCCCTAAAAACCTATGCTTTGGGTAGCCCAATAATCAAACTTACTTGCATGGCACTGAAGAACAGTTAAAAGTTTCAAAGTGAACATGTGGGAGCTTTTCTATAATAACTTTATATAAAAAGCTTGGTGCACAGATATTATGTTTACGGGGGAGTATCTGATATTTTTATCTTATTTTTTGTATTCCAATCTTCCCACAATTCATGTAACACTGACTTATTTTCATCTTTTGTCATCTTTGTCAAACTCTAAAGTAAAAGTTCAGGGGTGTGCTGATTTGAATTTCTCTCATTATTAATGATTTGAGGCATTCTTCCATATTGTTAATAGTTTGCAATTGTTCTTTTGAGAACTGTTTGCTCAAATCATTTGACCACTTAGCAGAAAATAGCTTTTGGTTTTACAATCCATTAATAACATATATTTTGAATGCCAAACCCCTTATCAGGGATATCTGATAAATTTCCCCTCATTTAATCACTTCCCTTCATATTCAAGGTACATTAATTTTATTTGCATGAAAGATTTTCCATTTCATATCCTCAAAGTTATCTTTCAAAACTGCCTCTCTCCCTTGCTTGGTTAAGAATATACCTCCAACCCATGACTATAAATGGTATCTGATTTGTTATCTCTTCTAATTTTTTTTGTGGTATGATCTTAATATTAAAGATATGAAATAATTCATTTAAAATGAATTATAGAATATGATATAAAAGTGTTGCTCTAAAGCTAGTTTCTGACATACTGCTTTCCAGTTTTCCCAGCAGTTTCTTTTTAATCAAATGGGGAGTTCTTTAAAAAGTAATTTATGTTTTCCAGTTTATTGAACATTCAGTTGAGTCCCACTGTTTCTGATTCTCCATTGTCTAGTAAGTTCTTAATGATCCATCTAGTTTTTTAAACAAATACCAGATGGTCTAGTTTAAAACACTGCTGCTTTTGTGCTTACTTCTTAATTCTAATTCTCATTTGTGTTCCTCATAAGTTGCCAATGAGTGAATACTATATAGTAAAGTATTTCTATATTTTTTGATTGGTATACTAAAAGAGTCAAGAGCATCATCATCACCGCTAATATTCACAGAGCTCTTGATGGTTTTCAAAGCATTTTACATATATCATCTAGTGTGATCCTTACAAAAATCCTGTAAAGTAGGTGCTATTATTATCATAATTTTACAGATGCAGAAACTGAGGCTAAATTTAATTTAAATAATAATATCATTATTTCCCACACACACCAAAAACCTAGCTTGTTAGAATATGTAATTTTTGGTAACTGCAATTTATATAAAGGTTATATAATTTGTCACAGAGCTGGCATGTGTCTAAAGAGGAATTTGAACTCATGTCTTTTTGACCCCACCTAGCTGCCATAGAAGATATACAATTAATGTTTAATAAAGATCCTCTCTCTCTCTTCCTTTGTCTGTCTGTCTGTCTATCTGTCTCTCACACTCACACAGAGATACTCTCTATATATGCACATATACATACAGATATGCACATATGTGCATATAGTTACTCACATATACACATTTAAGAAGTATTTATTATGTTCTAGGTACAAGAGATATAAAAGACAAAAATGAAAAACATTATTGACTGTATATTCAGTGAACAAGTGGTAAATTACTAGCAAGTGACAAAATGTCCTCTGAATGTTTAAAATATGTCAATACAGTTCAAATTTATAAGAAGAAGTTTACAAGGTCCCAGCTATTTCCTATTTCTGAAAATAACTTACTTTCTTGTAAATAAACTAACGGAAGTTCACTTGAGTGGTTATCTCTAGAAATGGATGTACAACTAAAATATTTTTAGCAACATTTATTGTGGTAGCAAAGAAATGGAAACAAATAAATGCCCACCTATTAGAAAACAGAAAAAGAAATTGTGGTACAAGAATATCTAACAGTCTATTGCTGTACCATGAAAAACAATGAATATGAAGAATAGTAAGCAGCACTAAAAAAACTATACAAATTCTTGCAAAATGAAGTATGAAGAACCAAGAAAATACAAACATATTATAGACATATAATAGAAAGGATATTAAAAAATGAAACTGATCATTACTTAGAATGACTAGACTTCTCTCCAGAAAAGATGACAAAACACACTGGAGCACTGTGTGTAGAACACTTCTAGTCATTTTTTCACCAGATACTCTGCCACCCTACTGAGAAACCAAACCCCAAGAAATGAAGGACAGTATCCAAAAATTACTGATTAAAAATTAACTTTTTAAATGAAGGTGAGTCAAAATTATTAAGTACTTAAAAACCTTAGCTATACCCAAGTATGACTGGCAATAATATTTAGTAATTGCTACTAACAGAATTTACTTGCCTCGTAGAGAGTGTGACAATTACTTCCTTGTCATCTAGTTTTCAGTTGTATGATCCTAGGTAAGTCATTTAACTTCTGTGCCCAAGTTTGCTTACCTCTAACTTGCTATTCAAATGTACAATGAAAGAGGGGGAAGAAAACAAACAACGTGCTAAGAATTGTCTCTAATAAGTCTCTAATAAGGCTCTTTAAATGGTATATGTAAGAATCAGTCATTCTCTTCTCCTCAAAAGGAATAAGATTCTGACAGCTAGTGATTACAGTTCTGAAACAATTCAGAAAGGTTTGCTCATGTAAACTACAAGCTGACTACAAGAAATGTCAACTCTCCCTGACATGATATTTTTAGCATTCCCTATTACTGCCTGAACAGGTTGATTATGAAATGCAAGAAAGCAATTGTGATGAACAGTCACTGAAAATGCAGACATTTGTTTGGCCAGTTTCCAAATGTGAGATAACTTTATTTCATTTACTGAGATTACACAGTATTTAGTAGAGGAAGTATAGCTGATTTAATATAAATTCCAACTACCAAAAATTACATTTTCTAACAATTAAGCTAGGTTTTTGGTGTGTGGGAGAGAAATAATAATAATATTTATTCCTATTTCTCTTCAGAATCTGTAGTTCTTAACTCACCAAATGAGAAGTCTAACATAAGAAGTCTAACAAACTGTCAGTCTCCAAGCAAGACGTCAGTCTTGCTGAGTCTACATCCACGCTAACTTTCATCTGTCCCCTTCTCTTCAGCTCTCACCTGCACTACTGCAATTGCCTCCTAATTGTGTGCACTTGTCCCAAGTTTCTCTCATCTCCAATGTCACTCCAAATCACTAACAAATTACCTTTCTAAGACACATCTGACTAGATTAGTCATCTGCTCACAAAGCTCCAGTAGCTCCCTACTGCTTCAAGGATAAAATACAAACTCTTCAGCTTGGCCCAAGTGAGCTTCCTTCCACTTTCCCATATTGATTACACAATGCTCTTTCACACACTTTATATTGCATACAAGCTAGCCTCAAAAATTCAAACTCAACATTCCATGCCCTACCTCCATGACTCAGTCTACAGGCTGTCCTTCATGCCACAAGTACATTCTCTTCTTAACTCCACTTTTTAGTATTTCTAGCTTCCAACACTCAGCTCAGCTGACACCTCCTATTCAAAGCCTTTCTGGATCTCCCCACTAGTCAGCCCTCCATTCCTCCTCAATTTAGCTAAATAAATCCAATATCCCTCTCAAGAACCTTGACAGGAGAGATAATTGTATTATAGTCTTAGTATCCAAAATTCCAATAGACTAGCACATAGTATAAATGAAAGGATGAATGAAAAAACATTAAGCACTTAAAATACTGATAGAGTGTTATTCTAATTTCTGGGAATTAAAATACAAAATATCTAATATTTATATAGCACTTACTTTGTGGCAGGCAATGTGCTAAGAACTTTACAATTATCTCATTTCATCCTCACAACAGCCAAAGGAGACAGGTGCTATTATTATCCACATTTTAGAGAAGGGGAAACTGAGGCAAATAGGCTAACTGACTTGCCCAGGGTCACGTAGCTAGTTTCTGAGGCTAGATTTTAACTAAGGTCTTCCTACCTACAGGCCTAGCACTCTCACTCTCTGCACTGAGCCCTCAAAAGCTGATCCATCAATACTTTTGAAACTTGTTGCTTCCATTGAGGATTTCTTCTAGGTGTACTTGGTCTGGTCCAGCTACATTTAATGACTTCATTTTCTTAAATGCTATTATATGTCTCATATAGGAATAAAAGAATGAGATGTGACAGTTCAAATGCAGGGAAAAGATACCACTATAGAAACTTTGCTAGATGTGTTCCATTTTTCTTCTATTTATTTTCTTCATTTATTCCATCCATAAATGTTCTGGAAGATTCAGTTGGGTTCACAACCAGCTTTCCAAAGAATAGTTTTCATTTCTGTGGCTTGTTGTTAGATATAAAGAACCAATTTTATTCAATAATCTTCTAACTACTGATTATCAAGAAAGGAGGAATAAAAGAGAAATTTGCCAAAAAGTTACTGCTACTGTCACAAAAGATGTCCAGTGGAGAGGCCAAATGGCGAGGTGTTTCAGATGCTCCCCTATTCAGATTATATAATGCTGATGGCATCAATCTCAAAAATAGTAAATACCATTCTCAGTATGATGCCTCAAGTGAAAAACTTTGCACAAAGAATAAACTAAGCAAATTAAAAATGCTTCTTGCCCACACTATGACAAGTATTTAGGTAGGAAATCAATTTAGTTAGTCCACTGATGCCTATATCCTGCATACATATACACACAGAGTCTCTCTCTCTCTGACACACACATACCTACATACATACACATACACACACACACACACACACACACGGATCTTTTGACACCAACATTCCTCTGCTAATTCAATGTTTCACTATAAATCACATGCTACGGTCTCTAAAGAATCAAAACTGTGGGTCAAGCAAAGGGCAGCAGTGAGACAGATGGCATAAGGAGGCTAGACGACAAAAAGTACTATAAAAGATTGGATCAGAAGAGGAGGTGATTCAATTATGTAACAAGAGGAAAGGACAACAGATGGAAAACCCAAGTGTGTTATTGGTGTATCTGAAATGTAAATGACCCAAAGGAAAATCTCTTCTACTGTGGACTTAAAAGGGCAGAGGCAGGGATGGCACAGCGTAAGTGTAGATTGGTAGCTACAGTCACCATTACAGACAGCTCACAGGTGGATGAAATCATGTGTCAGTTCAAGTATCAAAGTACTGAAAATGGGATATTTCATTAAACTGGTTTTTTAAGCCCCTATAATTCTATACAGAATAATATTTTCCACAGAATCATAGAATGTGAGAGTGTAATGGCCATCTACTCAAACTTATACAGGAAAGTAATCACCACTGCAACAAACAAACAGCCTCTTTTATAGGACCTCCAATCACATGAGATTCCCTTCCTCTAGAAATAGTCCATGCCCTGCCTGGACAGATCTAATTGTTAGGAAGGTTTTCCTGACATCAGGACTAAATTTGTATCTTTACAACTTCCATCAGTTGGTCAAGGGCCAAAGAGAACAAGTCTAATCCCTCCTTCATAGAACAGCCTTTCAAACACTGAAGGATAGTAACCTTGCCTCTGTGACTCTTGTCTTGTTTTCTCCAGCCTAAACATGAGAAGTTACTTCAACTGATCATCATATGACATGGACTCAAGGCTATTCGCTCAGTAACCTTGTTTACATTCCTCCAGTCACTCTCCAGGTTCTCAATTTTTTTCTTAAACTGTGGTGACCAGAAAAAAACACAATAAAAGAGATGAGGCTTGATAAGGGTAGAGTATAGTGGGACTATCACCTCACTATTCTTTGAAGCAAAGCCTCTTTTAACATAGACCAGAATCACATAAGCTTTGTGGTAGGTCACACCATATGCTCCAGGCTGCACTTCTGAGTCTCCCAGACCTTCTCTACCAACATCCCAGAAATCTCTTTGCCCTGAAAGTTTAAACCATCCCTGGACTTCATACCTTCCTGCCCTGAGGCCTCTTCCTATGCTTGGTCAGTTGCTACTAGAACCTCCATTTTAAAGAGAAGGCCAAGGCTTGTCATGTCTTCATTTATCTCTAGGCTCTTGACTCTGGAATTTTTCTGCCATGCCCTTGTGCCATCTCCTTCCCTTTCCCACCCCATTTTCAGCTTCATTTTGTTATCTCCCTCATTAGAATATAAACTCCTTGAGAGCAGGCTTTCTGCTTGTATTTGTATTCTCAGCAATTAGCACAAGGTCTGGCACCTAGTAAGCACTAAAATGCTAGTTGGTGACCGACTGGCACTGACAATTTATTCTGAGCGTAATCTAATGCTCCAAGATGTTTTTTCAGGTGAACTGAGGTTTAAGACTACATTTATTCCTATTGAAATTAATCATCTATTAAATTCAGCTTAATATTCTAGCTGACCAAGATCTTTTTGGATGCTGTCAACATCTTATCAGTCACAGAGTTGTCCTCGGCAGATTTGATAAGAATGGCATCTAGACCTTTACCCAAGTCAATGATAAAAATTTTAAACAGCACAGGACCAAAAACAAATCCCTGGGGCAATCAGTCCTCCACCAGACTTCTACCACATTTATACTAAACTATTAACAATTTAGCTATCCAACTAATTTGAATCCATCTGATTCAAATACTGAAATACTTAGTCAACTACATTATCACCTAGTCCACATATTTCCATCTTCCAAACAAGAACAATGTGATGTTTTGTTAAAAGTTTTGCTAAACTGAGATGATTTCCTTCATTATTAGTGTAGTAATCCCTGTCTTATATAATGCTGTAAGGCATATGCTAAATTATTTGATCCTCAAAACAGCTCTTTGAAGTATTATCACTATCTATTTTATAGATGGGAAAACTGAGGCTGAGAGGTTAATGTTGCCCAGGGTCACACAATAAGTTAAGTGTCTGAGGCACCATTTGAATTCAGGTATTACTAACTCCAAATTCCTTCCTCTATTCACTGGGCTACCTAGTCAGTACCCTTTAGAGAGCTCACCAGATGTAAGAAAAAGGAATGGCTGGGGAGTATACTGAAAGGAACACAAGTGAGGGACTGGAAAGAAATGGAAGAAATACAGCACTAGTCGATAGTTTCAAGAAGAAATTCAATTATGTAAGGATTCTATTACTTGGGACCATCAAATTTAAGCCTGAATCAGGCTGTCAGAAGACACTACAGCAGTTACAAAGCATCAAAAAATAAACAATTCAACAAAAGAATCTAATAACTGTTTTTTTAAGTATTTTAAAAACATAAGTTACAAATATACAAATAGAAGACATGATACTGTGATACAACAGAAATGGTGATGGATTTAGAGTCAGAGGCTCTGGATTTGTATCTTAGTTCTATCACTTATTATTTGGGATCTTAGATAAATCACTTAAACACTATGAACCACAGTTTATACAAAAGAGAAATATTGAATTAGATGACTTCTGAGGTTTTTTCTACCTTAAACCTATTAAACTGATGGTAAAAGGTTCAATGTGACTATTTGATGTTACCTTCTTTTACATACATAAGGTAAATTTCATTAAAAAAAAGTCAGTATTACAAAAAATACAAATGCTTAATAAAGACATCAATGAAAGGATAAAAAAAGATTGTTAAAAACACTGCAATCCAGCATTGCTGAACATTAATAAGAGAGATTACACTGAAAAAAACTCAATTCAGCAAATATTTAAGTTTCTATTATATTCAAAGCACTGTGAAAGACCTAGAGCTCTAAAGAATCTGCTAAACTATCATTCATTATCTATTACAGCTGCTCCATATGCACATACTTTATATTTATATATAATACATATTATAAATATATATATAATATAAATATATCATATATATCATATATGATATATTTATATTCGTATTTTATATTTTCAAGATATTTGGCAAAGTATAAAAATAACATTTTAAAATTTAAATTTAAGAATACACTCAAATATTACAATCTTTAAATAACTAAACATCTTCCAAGTAAATTAAAGTCATAAAATAATTCAGAGATTAAGTTCTGATTTCCCAAAATAATTCAAATGAGCTTTAAAAGTTTTAAAATCCAAGACTTTTGTTACAGAACTAAAGATTCTTTTTAAAAACTGTTTTTCATTAATATTAACATCAGCCATTCTTAAAAGAATTCCTTTGAAAATCCTTTTTATGTATTGTGTACAATTATAATTAAGGGGAAAATACTTAACTAAATAAAGAATAGATAGGATCACAGAAGATAAAACAGACCATTTCTATTACATAAAATTTTAAAGATTTTGCATGAACAGAATCAATGCTGCTAGACTTTGAGAAAAACAATTAGGGAAAAAGCTTTATAGCAAATATTGTTGACAAGAGTCTGACAGCCAACATACCTTAAAAAAATGAAGCAAACAAAAGAATGACACATTCTCTGAGGGATAAGTGGACAAAAGAGGTGAAAAGGTTTTAGAAGAAATTATCAATTCCAAATCACTAATAAAAAGCAAAAAAAAAAAAATTATTTTTTTTATTTTTCACATCAAACCCAGCAAAGTGACAAAAATAAAAATGATGAAAATGGCCGGTGTTGTTAAAGTACATTAATGAAATGGCTGGGGGAGCTGAGAAGTGACTTAATCACTTACTTTAAGAAACAAAATGAAATCATGTCCAAAAAATTTACTGAATTGTACATACACTTAACCAAGTTATATCAGTATGACACTGACAAATCAAAAGCAGAATGAGACAGGACAACACTTCATATGAACAAAAATAATTTACAGTGGCAACAGTAGCAATACTTTTGTAGTAGAAAAGTGGTTGAAACAAAGTGGTTGAATGAACAGATGCAAAATTATTTATTAGATACTTAACACTATGCCAAGCAATGGAAATGCAAATAGAAATTCAAGATAGTAACTCTCCTCAAAAAACTCACATTCTAAATTCTAAGAGGGAAAAAAACACAGGCTGTAAATATGTTAAGTCAAATATAAAGGCCCAGAAATTCTTAGGGTACAACAAGCAATGCATCTTCTCTGCGTTTCTGGGCAGGAAGGGTTGTTTCTTTGTATCACTGCTTACCACAGTGTATATACATAGTAGATGCTTAATAAATGCTAGTAGAGTGGAGCATCATTTCCATTTAAAAAAAAAGACAAAAACCTATAATCCCTTTCTGATGTTGAGGCATTCAACAACACCAAGGACTTTGTGGGTATGAGTTTGCTTTCATGGGCCTTCAGAGGCTGTTGAAACAACTGGAGGGGAAGCTGTCCAATTCTACCTCCACAAGAGTGGTTTCCCTGGATATAGCTTTGGGAAAGGGTTGGAAACAAAGCTGGCTGTCTGGGGTCACGAAAAGCCCTAGAGACTCTTAAGCTGATCTGCCCTTGATGGTACTATATTGGTCACCAGTTGGTGGTTGTATCTGGGATGACAGACCCCTTCTCTACAAGGGACCTCTCCAGAATAATGCCTCCATTAGTACCAGGCCAAGAAGTGGCTGGAAAAGCACTCTTACTCTAATGGCTCTGGAATAGGGCCTCTGGGCTTTCTCATATGGGTCTGAGGAGAGGAGGCAGTGGTTTGATCATCCTGGCACATAGTGTGCTCTGCTTCTTCATCAGGGAGCCTTCCTACTTAGGTTATACTCATCTTACTGGGTGTCATGAATTAGAGAAATGACTAAACAAACTATCATATGTCTATGTGATCTAATATTTTTTCAACTTCAGAAATTATGCACGCAGAAAGTTCGGAGAAACTTGTAAAGATCAGTGCATAAGCACACATATGAGTTGTGTAGACATATCCTGCAGTTCTACTGAAAAGCTATTTACTTTCTCTGAGCGAAGGGGGAAGTCCAAAGGGAACACATGCCCGCAGGGCTGTGCCAGGACATCTGGAAAAAACCTTCTGTGCATATCTCTATGATGGCCAAGTGAAACAAGCAGAACCAGAAGAATGTGGACAGATAACAATAATACAAAGGAAAACAACACTGACAGACTTCAGAACTTCAGTCTTTACAGTGAACAATTAGGTCCTTCAGCAGACAAATGGTAAAGCATGCTTCTTTTCTCTCTGCTGAACTAAAGGTGTGGAATGATACATTCATTTTCAGATACGGCCAATGTATGCATTTCTTTTAAATAACCATATTTATCTGTTACATCAGAACACTCTTTTGGAAGAGAGAAGCAGTAAAAGGGAAAATGTTTCTTTTTCTTAAAAAAGAATCAATTTTGCAAAATATTAAGTCTACATTTCCTCCATGGATGGGACTTCCAATATACTTTCATGCTAAAATGATTATGGGTAACTACTCAAAAACTGTGGGACACCACAAAATGCAGACTTTCTTTAAAACCATTTTAACAACTCTTTACTTGGGAGAAAGCATGTAGGACAAAGCATTCACCATTCATTCTATTTATATCATCAGGGCTTTATGACAAGAAATCTTAGGAGCCATCATTGGTAAAGTGGATGAAATGTATCACCACTAACCAAAAACAGTACTATCAAGGATAAAAACAAAAAAAGGCACATGATGAACACTAGCAGGGTTGTGGCATACTAGGTCATTTTGAGCCTCTAAGACAGCATTGTTTAAAAAATACATATATGCTCAGGAATAACAAAACTACAAAAATACCAAAAAGGACAAAATATTTAGTTCCAGAAATTTATCTTCCACCTACATGTCTAGAAAGGCCATCCCTACTAGGGAATGTGTAGAAGTTAGGCCTCTTGTGGTATCACGTGTCATAGTAAAGAACTCAGTGGGGTTCCTTCTGGTGGCATGTGCCCTACCCCTTTTCTACAGATTCTACGCTAAAAGATGTGCAAAAAGAAGCTTTTGATTGACTCCCATGTAACCTCTCCCACACATAGAAGGGTGAAAGTACTAGTTCCGCCACTGATGCCAGCTGCTAGAGACAACTTCCACTTTTCCCCTATTCTTAGTCTCACATGAGTGTGTCCTGGGAAAAAGAAAGTTCCTTCAAGAGTTTTCCTGCAGCTAAGTAACATTTGTAACAGTAAGAGAATGTCCTTATCTAGGTAAACCTGAAACCAGATCTCAATTAAGAGGAAAAAAAAATCTTTGTACCAAATTTCTCAGATAATTTATACATCTTGGTATGCCAGATGTATAAAAAAAGAATAGAATACCTACTAAAGCATCAGCAGTGAATTCAGAAGAAGCTGAGTTAAACTCCAGCTTTACTTACTAGCTATGTGAATCACTTAAAACCCCATTGTCCCCTCAAAAAATGCATATGCAAACACATACATATGACTAAAAGTCAAAAGATAAAGAACAGTTCTCAAAAGAACTGCAAACCACTAACAACCATACGAAACAATATTCCAAATCACTAATCAAGAGAGAAATGCAAATCAAAACAGTCCTGAGGCTTCAAGTTAAACTCAACAAAACCGCAAAGGTGACAAAAGAAGTTAATAATCAAAGATGGAAGGGTAATGGGAAGATAGGAATACAAGTGTATTATTGGTGCAGTTATGAATCAGCATAATCATTTTGGAAAACAATCTGGAATTATGCAAATAAAATAATTAGAATGCTCTCTATTTTGATCCAGAGATTCTATTACTAGCCTTATTCTCTAACGAGTTCACTGATAAGATGAAATATGCATATGCATCATATGCATCAAAATATGCATCAAAATATCTATGGCAGCACTTTGTATGATAGCAAAGAATTAAAAACTAAGTACATGATGATCTATTGGGAAATGGATATGAAGTATCATATATAATATAATATTTTATTGCTCTTTTTAAAAAAATTATACTGTTAGAAAAGAAGAATGGGGTGAGGGAAAAAAGATAGAGGAAACTTTAAGCAATGCTAAAACAAAAGATAAAAATAAAATTTTATTTGAAAATAAGTACCATACAATTTCCCCAAAGAAATCCAGTCCAGTTTCCTTCTGTTCATTTATGAGGCTGATTTATTGTCCATCCACAAAAAAGTATAAATAGGCAGCATCAGATTTCAAATTATGTTACAAAGCAGTACACATGAAAACAATCTGGTACTGGCTAAGTAACAGAGTGGTGGAGGATCAGTAGGTACACAATACACAATAGTAAATTATCATACTAATTTAGTGTTTGATAAACCCAAAGAACAAAGCTTTGGGGATAAGAACTCATCATCTGGCAAAAACTGCCAGGAAACCTTGAAAGCTGTATGGGAAAAACTAGGCAAAGACCAACATCTTACACAGCATACGAAAATATAATCAAAATGGACAATGATTTAGACATAAAGGGTAACATCATGAGTAAATTAGGGGAGTATAGAAAAAATACACCTATCAGATCTATGGATAAGGGAAGAGTTTATGACCAAAGAAGATACAGAGAAGAACACGGGAAATAAAATAAATTTTTATTATATGAAATTAAAAATCTTTTGTGTAAACTAAACTAATGCAGCCAAAATTAAAAGGAAAACAGGAAACTAGGGAGAAAGTTTTTTATAGTAGCTTCTCTGATAAAGGACTCCTCTCTTAAATATATAGCGAACTGAGCAAATTTATAAAAATAAGAGCCATTCCCCAAATGATAAATGGTCAAAGGATATGAAACAGGCAGTTTTCAAAAGAAGAAATCGAAGTTATCAATACTCACACGAAAAATGCTCTAAATCATTACAGATTAGGGAAATGCAAATTAAAACAACTCTGAGAAACCAGCTCACCTATCAGACTAGCTAACGTGACAACAAAGAAAAATGACAAATGCTAGAGGCGATGTGGAAAAATTGGGACACATGCATTGTTGGTGGACTGATTAAACTAAACTGACTAAATTTGGAACTATGCCCAAAAGGCTAAAAATCTGGGCATACCCTTTAACCCCAGCAATACCACTACTGATTCTGTATCTCAAAGAGATCACAGAAAGGGGGAAAGAAACTATTTGCACAAAAGTATTTATAACAGCTTTTTTTGTGGCAGCAAAGAATTGGAAATCAAGGGGATGCCTTTGACTGAACAAGCTGTAGTATAAAAGACCATGTTACAAAGTAATAGCAATATTTTAAGCACAATCAACTGTGAAAGTTAGTTCCTCTTATCAAGGCAATGATTAAGAAACTTCCAAAGAACCCATGATAAAAGATGCTATACACCTTCAGAGAGAGAACTAATGGACTTTTGAGTATAGATTGAAGCACATTTTAAAAAATTGTTTTGTTTTGTTGGGGTTTTCTGTGTGTTTCTTTTGCACCATGGAAATGTTTTTCCTGATTTTACGTATATAATCAATATCATATTGATGCCTTCTCAAAGGGAGAAACAGAAAACATGGAGAGAATCTGGAACTCAAAAATTTTTTAAATGAATGTTAAAATTTTTATGCGTAATTGGGTAATATTTTACAAAATAAATAAAAATGTATTTTAAAAAGAAAAACAATCAAAATCATTACCTCCTCAGAACACTGGCCATAAGTTCAATTTTCCTTTTAATGTTTCTGTGAGTATACAGTTAGGTTGACTCTATAAGTTTCCATTATTTCTCATGTTAAAATATAAGTTCCTCATGAAAATAAATGGTATGGAGTAAATTCTCTGGATTGTTTGATTTGTATTTCTTTTCCATCTCACTATAAGTGTGAAGTATGTACGTTCAGTTGTTTCAGAACCGTCCAACTCTTCCTGTCACTGTTTAGGGTTTTCTTGGCACAGATACTGGAGTGGTTTGCCATTTCCTTCTCCAGCTTGTTTTATAGATGAGAAAACTGAGGCCAAGAGGATTAACTGACTTGCCCAAGATCACATAGCTAGGAACTGTCAGAGGCCAAATTTGAAATCAGGTCCTCCTGACTCTAGGCCCAGTGTTTCATCTGTCCTAAGTGTGAAGTAGCCACTGAGTATTCAAAGATTATGTCAGAGAAGCAAAAGTTCTAACAAGATCTACCATGCTGAAAAGATTTTGATTATGGTCTTTGCACTAACCTACCTAATTACTAATAGTCTAATGAACACTTTGTCTCCCAGCAATGCAGTGTCTCTGCATACATAAATAATACAGTTACCATGCTGTAGGGGTAAGTATGGGGGTCTACACCTATGATTTCTTTGGAGTGGGGAAATTCCCAGGTAGAAACTCCTTGTACCAATGCAGATATACAGATCTACAGTTCATCTTGCAGGATAATCTAGGCCGCTGAAAAGTTAAGTTACTTATTCATGGTAATAGAAGGATGTGTCAGTTAGGATCCAAACCTGCTGTCTCCAAAACCAGTCCTCTATATAACTATGGCACATTGTAGCTGACGTTCTGAAATATCATAGGGAAATAATGCCAATCGTATTACTCACCTGATTTTATTTTTATCAAGAGATATACAAAGAAATGCAATGATTTCAAAAATTATTTTGTTTTACTATTCTTTCTTCTAAGACTATCAAACTTAAAAAAAAAATTACATTCTTAATCCCCCAGTCAGAATAGGAAATAAGCAGAAAAGATCCACATAGCATTCCAGGGTTTGATTTGATTTAATCATTTGCCCTGGCTAAATGTTGAATAATCCAGCACTTTCAAGTCAGCAAGGGTATAGCAAACAATGCCTAATTATACATTTGAGACATGGACTGACCCAGAGGGTTAAGTGAATTTCCAATCTCCTATGATGTGTTCTATTTCATTTTGAGGGTAACAAAATAACCAAACACACCAAGCCCCTTTGTCCTTGTAAAGAAAACAAATCTGAAGAGCTCGTTCCATAAAAACAAAAAGAGCAAAGTCAGTTTGTTGACTTTTTTTAAAAAATCATTCAAATTTCAAAAGCAACTTCAATCACAAGAACAATAATTTCTTTTCACCAATGAAGAGAAGGCCAAAGGACTAGAACTAGGATCTCATTGGTACAGAAAACTCAGAGATGAAGAAATTCTCCCTTTCCAATGCAGGTCAGCACCTTCTCTAAAACATATAGCCTTAGAGCCTCAGAGGGTTTGCTAGGGTACTGAGAGGTTATTTGAGTGACCCAGAGTCACGCATACCATGTCAGAATGGAATATAAACACCAAGCTTCCTGGCTCTGAAAACAGCACTGTCTACTATAATATGCTGCCTTTAAGAGTTTGGGGTAGGAGGCAGATATAGGGGATGTTATTTTAGTCACTGTATATTCCTTGCTGTCTCTGTTAGGGCTGATAAATGAAACCTTGTTCAAGAAAGATTAAAAGAAGCTCATGAATTAGCCTGATGAATAAACGGGTATCCTCAACTTCCTTCATGCTCTAACATTTAAAAGCTGTTAGTTACTAATTACAAAGGTCATTCGGTCTTCTCATGAAGTAATGAGGTGCTCACGTAGGAAAGTCATGATTTTCAAAGACTAACTACAGAGTTCCTTCCTGCTGGATCTAGCACCAAAGATTATCACATACTCTGCAATGTAGTTTTGGAACTGCCTGGTCCACTGAGAAGTGACAACTTGCATAGAGTTAGACAGGTAGTATGTGTGACTGGGAGGATTTGGATAAAGGTCTTCCTAAGTCTGACTGAGGTCAACTCTCTATCAACTACCATGCCAAGCTATAGCCTTTTACATCTATCCCTCTCCCCAAAGGACGATCAAAAAAAAAACACAATGCCCCAGGTTTTGTAATATTTGTCTAGGAAGTTCAATTAGAAATACAAAAACATAAAAGCTGTTAAGACAATTACATCATGACAAGTTCTAAAGGAAAGCTCTCTTTCAAAATTCAATTGTGACATAAAAATTTTTTTTCCCTCTCACCAGGAAGTGAAATCTACTTTCCAAGTGAATATATGAAAGTTCATTCCATAGAAGATAACTTCCTGTTCAGTGTTACACAACTGTTTCTTCCATATTCTAGGATAAATACTTGAGGTCCAAAGAAATAAAGATATGAAAAATTTTTTAATTTATTTTGGTTGGGGAATATGAGGTGCGGTCATCAGATAAGACTGAGTATCTATTACAGTGACTAACATCTTTAATCAATAATATCAGCAAATCAGCCACATAATTCAATCATGGATTAATTTAGCATGCTCTATGAGTTTATCTGAGATACCTGAATATTTTAAAGAGAAATCTAGTAAATATCTATCCATTGCTCAAATGTTTCCAAACTATTCCAAATGTTTCCAACTCCAAAGGGAGTTGACAGGGTCAAGAAACCAATGACTATTGTTCAATTTGTGGGGAACTCTCAGAATGGAGATTATCTAAGAGCTAGTTTGTTAATTATGGTCTTCTAGAACTGCCTGGGACAGTAAGAAGTAATTTGTACACAGTGACACAGTGTTAGTGAAAGGTCTTAAGTCTAGGCCTTCTTAACTCCATGGCTTACCCTCTTTCTACACCATTTTACAGCTTCTCTTACTCTAAGCTATTGTGTATTTCTTTATGAAGATAAAGCATCAGAAAGCAACCTACCCAGACTAAGTAGGAGCTTAGTCCCCCCTGAAATGCCTTTGAGCTACAACTTCTCATATATCATAGGCAATCATATAGCCTAGGTAAGTGTCAATGTGAAGAACATTTTTCTATTTTTTGCAAAGGTCTAGTTGAAGATACTTACCCAGTGTCTATTACACAAGGATACATGGAGACAGACAGAGAGACAGACAGACAGACAGACAGACAGACAGACAGACACACACACACACACACACACACACACACACCTACCTCTCTCTAAAACTTGTGAATTTGTTATATAGTACATAACAGATGTGCTGTTCTGTGTATAACCCTTTTTTTCTTTCCTTATATGTGTTCATCATGTCCACAATAATAAGAGAATTTTTAAAAAAGACAAGAATAGTAAGGAATCTAAATTCCTTGAATTTAGAATAATAAAGAAGGCAACCAAAACTATTCTAACTTAAATTTTTCAACAGTTTCTCTCTTAAAGTATTAGACTACTTGACTTTTAAAAAAGTCACTACTACCTCTGAATTTAGTCAACTAAATGATTATGATTCTTAGGATCACTCATTTAAAATACTCATCATAATCAATATTAAAAGTATTTTGAATGCTGTCATGTGAAACACTATAAATTTCATAAACATACATATGGTATACACACACACACACAGTGCAGGAATACTACATACATATGCAGACATATCTTGTACATACTCGTTCCTATACATTGGGATGCAGTGCTAATATAGTTTTGACAATTAAAGTGGTTGAAAGTATTCTTATAATTATTAAATTTTCATAAAACCAGAAAATTCATTACAAAGACTATAACAAGACAGTCCTTGAAGATGATCTTGAAGATGATCTAAATTGGAGTTAGAGTCACTTCATCAGGTGCAAAGTTTTGGTATTACATAGCCAAAATAATTTATGAAAACCCAGGCATTAACAGTATCTAATTATCTAGGGTGAATCATACTGGTTCAAACTTGGCTTATTAGATAAATAATAAAGCTTTTTTTTTCCTAAGCGGAAGCGGAAATGAAGGACAGAAATAAAGGAATATTTGAGCAGTTCTGATTGAAACAAAAAAAAAAACAAAATAATGTATTTTATCATTCTCAAAATAAAGGACAAGATCATGTAAATAGGTGCAAAAGGGGAAGGGAAGGGAAGGGTCAGGTCATTTAAACAGTACCAACTATGTGCCAGGTACTATACTGATCTCCTCTGATCCTCATAACAATTCTGTTTCCCTGTTTTATAGCTGAATTCAGAAGCTGAGCTGTACAGAATGAAGACCAAAGGCAAAATCCCTCACTATCAGAATCAAAGCAGTGTAAAGGTTATCTTGCTATTCATTTCTTCCTCACTTTCTTCCTCCTTGGAAATACAGTGGAAAGAACCATGGCAGCCAGATACAATCTGATCCCTATTTTAAATCCTGCTGACTTTCTGATTAACCCAAAAATTCTAAAATATTTTTTACAACAAGAGAATATAGCACAAAGGAGGTAGGAAGTTCCAGAGTTGAGTGGCGAGTAAGAGATTAAAAAACCAAAAAAGGGGTCAAATCAAAATTGTAACTGAAATAGTGGTCAAAGGGAAGAAAAATAGTAATAATTCTAAAAATATATAACTTTGATATGTATGCATCTATTTATACGCAGAAAGAGATACACACATATATATGAGTCAAATATATAGGTGCCACAGAGCACTAGTCCTGGAGCTGGAAAACCTGAATCCAGCCTGTTACTTGCTATGTGGCCCTTGGCAAGTCCTTTAACTACTGTTTGCCTCAGTTTCGCACTAACTATATAAATGCTTATTTCTTTTCCCATTCTTTCCTTCAACAGCTCTCCCCCATCCCCCGCCGTGTGTGTGTGTGTGTGTGTGTGTGTGTGTGTGTCTGTGTGTGTGTGTCTGTGTTGTGACCAAAGGAAATATTAGTACTTATCTGCTATCCAAACAAAGGTCCTGAGGATCAGCCAAACATTCACACAGCAAATGGAGAGTAAACTCTGGAGAGTCCCTGGCAAGAGCAGCTCACTTCCCAAGTCTAGTCAACTGCCACCCACGCTAGATAGTTCCATCTGATATAGTTGCTAATGGCTAATACTTCCAGAGACAGTACTTCTAATAACTGGCAATTTCATTACCATGTAATATCCTTTTTCTCAACCCACAGACTGATTCACAGAACAAATGATATAAAAATAAGAAACTTAGTCACATTACAGTAAGACGGGATGGAAAAGCCAAAAAAAGTAACCTTTCAACCAAATTACTTCAAACTTGATGACCTTTAAAAAAAAATCAGACTTTTTATTTCTGATCTCCAGGAAGCTTAACGATGTATTATATCTTTTGATAGAGGAACCTAATGTCTTCTTCAATGATCCAGAAATTCTACCATATCATACAAAACTCTTTTATGACTTTGAACAAAGTTTTAAGAAGTGTGGCACCATATAGTATTAGTGTCAGTTAACTCTACTACTAGCCAAATTCCCATCTTTCCACAAAGCAACTACTGTAAAGAGAACACTGTAAAGGGTCACAATTCAAATGGGTCAGCTGAAAGGCAAAACTTCCCGTAAAGAGGAAAAAAATTCAAGACTATTGTACTTTCTTCTCACATATTCAAACATAAAACCACTAGTTGCTAACTGTTAATCCTGAAGGGGATACCATCCAACACCTGCTGTGGCAACTTGATTTAATAATAGTACTTTGGCTAGCTTTGACAATTAACCTCACATTCCCCAAGGAAAAACTGATGGTTTGCTAAAAATAAAATGGAGATTAGTATTTACCAGGAACAGCCTGAACGATTCACCATTTAATAGACAGTAAATTTAATCAGCACTATGGTCTATCAGTCGTGAAAATTCTGGCTTCTACAGCAGATAACCAAACTGATCCTTTTCCAATCGGAAAAAAATAAAAGAAATGAAATGAAATAAAAAAGGTTTTACATTTCTTTTTGCAGTGCCCCCAACAAGAAATCTTTAAACATTAAATTAAAGGAGAATGCTTTTCATTGCAAATGTACTCATGGGAATTAGATTAAAATTCAGTACTTACTATGGGCTCATGGCATGACGATCATAGAACTCTAGACAGACAACAACAGCCTTCTTACAAGTACACAATCTGTGGGGAAAGTCCAAGACATAATACGTAAGAATTGTCATTATAATCATTAATAATCCTGACATAAAACATACACTTTGATAGCTTTGTGTCCATGAGTTTCAAACCTTCCTTTTCCCAAACTCAAAAGTACGTAAATAAATTTGGAAACAGAAAAGGTTCATAGTAGTAATATGGAACAATGAACACTTCCTAGCTGCTGTGTTTTTTTTTAAAAGACCGCTTTTAATTTGACTTTTAGTATAAGAATGCAAAATTAATTGACGTTGCTGCTAAAAATTTGTCAGGAGGGAGAAAATTCTTAAGAGATTCCCTAAAGAGACTTCTTGCAGTTGCTTATAGAACAGCACATTCAATAAAATACAATTTAAAACAAAGTGTCCAAACTCTTAAATTGGCAGTATGAGGCATTATCCTGAAGCAAAAAAAAAATCTATTTCAAATATTTGACACTACCTTTTTATGACAGTTCTCAAAATTTAGTATAGTGCAGAAATCTAAGTCAATAAATAAGCAGTTGTGTTAGAAACTCTGACATACTTTAAGAAACTATTTTCCTTACCCCAAAAGTGAAAAACCAAAAATTCTGTCTTCTTCCAGACAGGACAAAGAACACCACAATATACCAAATCGTGCAAAGAAAGCAAGATTGAGAAAAACTGACGTGTTAATATTTCCAGTAATTCCAGTAACAAGAATATGGAAAATCATTGCAAAGTAGAAATATTTGGAATCTTTCCCAGACATTAATGGACAGACGGAGAAGGCAAGAACGTATAAGACCTGATTGTTGTTCAATTAAGGAATCCAGGATATAAAGGGAGGTACATTAAAAAAAAAACAAAAAAAGCATAAGTTGTGGAAACCAAAATGCATTAAGAAACTAAACTATGAATAGCATTAACATATTTAAATAATATTAAAGGGAACTAACTTCTTTGTTGTACGAGTATAAAAATCACACTTCAATTTCACAATAAATCTTTGAGCTGAGAAACCAGACAATCCATTTGGAATCACTTATAATACTGAATATAGGATACAACTGTAAATGCACAGGAGTCACTGTGAAAATTTAAGTAAAGACTGAGAATCACACTCTTGTGTGATTTCTTCAATCAACTAGCATCTATAACATGTGGTCCCAACAGTTTGTTGAATGTTAAAAATCTTGAGCAAAGAATCTGTGCAGTCAAAAGTATCTCAAAATAGTAACTGTCTTAATAAAAGGAAAAAATTGAAATTTAAAGTTGATATTTGACAGAGATCACATGCAAAGAACCACAGAAAAGGGAAAAGCAAGGTGTCTGACCCAGAATATTGTCATAATCTGTGCAGATGATATACTGATGAGACCCCTTTAAAAAGTATTAAGAGTAATCACAATATTCAGACCACAACTATAAAACTTGTCCCCATTCCATATCCCCTGCCAGTATAGTAAAACCCTACTATTAAAAGCCTTGGTATTCCACAGATTCAATTATATGGTTGTCCAAATTATATACCCAATACATATGGCTCTTTTTTTTTTTTCAATAGACCTGATAAACTTGAAATGCAGTCACCAATCTCATCCCCAGACACCAGAGGGACAAATTATTCACGAAGACCATGATTAAAACTTAAGGAAGGGCTGAATCCAGTAGCTGCTGAGGCAACAATCCTTAGTATTGTATTAGAATTTTAAGGTAGGACTGAAGGAAACAGGCTATGTTCAAATAAAGTACATGAAACTAAAGGGAAGTTGATGCAGGAGAGAAATGAAAGCAGCAGGTGGTAGAATGGAGAAATCTGGTGTAGGAAAAAAACCCCACATTTTATCAGTAGCTTCTATATCCATATCCTGAATAGAAAAGTAACAGGTACTTGGAAATGGAGTCTGGAAGATCATTAAACAAATCTCTTCAATGAGGAAAATTACATTTTGACTTTACTTTTTACAAGCATATTAAATATAAGATATCCAAAACTTTAATAGCTTAAAACAGCACTGTAACTTTTGGAACACCTTGCACCATGAAGAGGGTACCACAATCATTCATTCCAATCAACCAGAGACAATCCTGAATTAACAGGCAGGACATTTCATTTTATCACTATCCCCTAAGACAAAAATTACATATGATGGTGTACCTCTACAATCACTACATTTTTGTCCCTAATTCTCTTAAATTTCATCTTTAAAAAAATATACGAACATTTAATTCATCTATTCCAGGATCAAATCTTTTAGTGTTTTTTAGAAGTCTACATACAGCAAGGGAGTATTGAGGGAATTAACTATCTCTGTGAGGAAAGTTAATTAGGACAATGACAAGGAAAAATCACTAGCTACAGAAAGAATAATCCCTTTCTTATTGATGGTCTAATGTACTCGAAATGCAAGTTCTCCATTCAATTTTTTATTAGAAGGAGAAAATAAAATAAGAAAATAAAAAAGGAGAAAAGTCAAAAGAATAGTTTATGTCTGTAGAGGGAGGAGGAGGGGAAGAGGATGTGTCCTAAACACACATCAAATAAACTAAAAGAATCCATTTGCAAGTTCCATTTTATCGTAAGCACTATTAAATTTCAAATTTCTTTCCTCTTCTCAAGGCTCTAATACTCTCCACCACCTTACTTCTTTATTAAGAAACTAAAGTCATTCATCATGAACTCCCATATCGCAAACCTCATCTTCATGCCAAAACCCCCTGACATCTTCCACTTTCTCCTCCTTTTCCCCAGTTTCTAATAAGATAGCCTTTTCCTTGTCAAGGCCTGCTCCTCTGTAATACCCAATTCCCTCACCACCTACACACAGACACACACACAAACACTTTTCCTGAAGATTGCCAACACTATTATTCTTGCCTCCATATAGGTGGCTTCCTTATTGCCTTTTATATCAACTACTGTCCAAATTTCCTCGTTCTTAAAAATTCTAAATTAGACCTGACTATCCTCTTAACTTTTTATCATATTTCTCTTCCCTTTCTCAATCAAACTTCTAGAAAACAATGTCTACATTCATTGCTTTCACCTTCATTTCCTCTCATTCCTCATCCCTGGGCAATGTAGTTTCCAACTTGATAACTCAACTGAAAATGCTTTGTCAAAAGTTATCACTATCTTTTAACTGCCAAATATCAAGATGTTTTCTCAGTACTCATTCTTCTTAACCTCGCTGAGTTTGAAACTACTGACCATCCTCTCTCTCCTGGGTTTACAGGACACTGATCCTTCTGGTTCTCCTATCTGCCTGCCAGTACTTCTCAGTATCCTTTACAAACTCATCATTCATATCAGATTCCCAAACTGTGAGTGTTTCACAAGGCTTCATTCTGGCCCTATTCTCTCTTCTCTTTATACTCTCTCAGTGACCTCTTCAGTTTCCATGGTTTTAATTCTCATATCTATGCATATGAATACCCCAATGTGATCAAAGGAAAAGAAAGAGGACTTCTATGTACAAAAATATTTATAACAGTTCTTTTTGTGGAATGGCTGAATAAGTTATGGTATATGAATGTGATGGAAAATTACTGAGCTCTAAGAAATGAAGGGGGTGGTTTCGGAAAAAAATGAAAAACGATTATATGAGCTGATGCAAAGTGACATGAGCAGAACCAGAAGAACAATCTACAAAGTAAAACAACATTGCAACAATTACTAACTGTGAAAGACTTGGCTACTCTAATTAATACAAAGATCCCTGATAATTCCAAAGGACATATGATAAAAAGTGCTATTTACCTCCAGAAAGAAAAATGATGAACTCTAAGTGCAAGGTAAAGTATATTATTCCTTTATTTTTCTTGCTTCTCCCCCCCACACACACAAATGCAGCTTAGTACAAAATAAAAGTTTTGCATGACCTAAGTATTCAATTTCTTGCCTTTTCAATGGGTGTGTAGGGGTTGTAGAGAGAATTTGGAAATGAAAATTTTTTAAATTCTATGTAGGTAACTCATAAATGTGTGTGTGTGTACCTGCTAGTGTGTGTGTGTGTGTGTGTGTGTGTGTGTGTGTGTGTGAGAGCACACATCCCTAGGCTCGCCCCTGACCTTCAGTCCCACATCACTACATACTTAACTGCCAACTGGATTGTAAAATAGACATCCAAGAAACATTTCAAACTCATCGTGTCTGAAACAACAAAACTCAATCTTTTCTCAAAAGCCTTTCTTCTAAATTTCTCTATTTTGGTCAATAGAACCAAGTCCAGTTGTCTAAGTTCCTACACTTGATATATAATCCTCAATTCTTCCACTTCACATATCAAATCAGTGACAAACCATGCAGCTTCCATCTCCACAACTCCTTACTCACAGTCACCAGTGACATCCAGGTCCTCACCATCTCTCATCCAGACTACCACAAAAAGGAACAGTCTTTAAGCATATCTAACCCAAGCACTCCCCTAACTCAATAAACTCCAGGACTCCCTATTGACTCTAGAATAAACTCCTGTGTTTAGCTTTTAAAGCCCTTCACACAATCTGGTCCAACCCACTTTTCAGCCTCAATATCTGTTATCATCTCTCCCCACATCTCCCACGCTTTGGAATCCAGCCAAATGACCCTTATTTCTGTTCCTCTCACTATACTCCATCTTCTGTTTCCATGCCTTTATTCTGGCTGTCCCCCATGCCCAGAGTGCATGTCTGCCTCACAAATAATCTCTCTCACATGGCTCAAATACATGCCCCCACCCCCCACCCCCAGCTGCTACGGCTTCCCCACAAATGCCTTGTATTAATTTGTATTTATTCTTTTACATTTATGCCCTTTATATTTATACATAACTTGTCACTTTCATAAACTATAAGTTCTTGAGAGTAGAAACTATCATATTCTTTGCAGTTGTACCCCTAGAATCTAGAACAGCACCTAGAATACAAAAGGTGCTTAATAACTTTTTGACTGATTGATAATCCAACATATCTATGATTTCACCAAGATGGGAATATCTTCCATGGTACAGATCCCAATTCATCACTATCTTTTCAACTTCTCAGATTCTTGTCCAAATCCATCCACAAATTCTTGACTAGGGAACTACCTAATGTACTATAGGCGTTCTTAGAAAGCCCTCTGATTCTTTTTCAAGTGAATAAACCCATATACTCACTAAAAATCTAGGCTGTATAGCAACACTTCCAATGAAAATGTAGCACACTGCCAAAATTTAACATCAGTACTTCTGGGTCAGTGTAATTTTATATAACCTAGTTTTAAATCAATCAAGGAAGCATTTAATTAAGTATTTTCTATAAAAACTGAAAGAAAATTGGAAGGAATCACTTTTAACAAAAAGGTTAATACTGCCTTTTCAGATTTTTTTAAGCTACATTAAAAATGTTAAACATAATGAAAAAAATTCTCCTTTTTTCATATTTAAACAGTGCACATTAGTGCCTGGACATTAAAAAAATGCATATTTTATGTAGGGGGGAGAAGTATTCAAAATGTGTAACCAGATGGCAATTTACTTAGAGAAACAAGTACCATTTATGCTTATTCAGCTCTGACTCATTTTGTTTGCTTACTAACACAAGATTTTTTAAAACTGTCATTTTGTAAGTTATGTTGGGTTTTATTTTATCTTCAAGAGATATGGGACATTATCTCTTGCTGGAAGATGAAACAATACAAGTTAACATGGGAGAAATGGATTCCTAAAGACAAACCAAAAAAAGTTGAGATTTTACACTAATTTTCATTATCATGAGCACGTACACATTTTACCAACCTCACATTCATCAGATTTATTAAGCCATCATTTTGTTTCACTAATTCTCCACATCCCTCTATTTAAATACACACTGAATAAATCAGAGTGCAGTATTTGCTTTCTTCTATACAGTAATAACTGAGGATTTAGCTTGAATTCTAAAGAGTTATACCCTTTGTGGAATTTGGAAATTAGGCCAATGGAGAGATCTTTTCACTAATAAAACTTCATTGAATGATCAGGCTCAGCTCACTAATTGAAACATTTAACTGACACAGTTTAATCAAAAAGTCTGAGACAGCCTTGTGTCTGTCAACATTCCTGTTCTGTACCCCGGTGACAAATGCTGCACTGTCATAATCACTAGAAAACAAGCAAGTTTTATATGTCAAGTGTTTGTGAAAACCTTGAATTTGCACCATTTCAATCTGCCCACTGACACCCCAGTAGTTAGTGTCTACTCTGAGCAAAATCACTGTGAAGGAGATAATAATAAGATGCTGGAAGGTATGATCAAAGAGCTCATATTCTAACTAGGGAGATAATATACATAACTAGAAAATAACTAACAATGCAAGGTCACAGAAAATAAGTGCCAAACCTTGATCCCTTTGTCTTTTCAGAATTTTTAAAAAGTGCTGAATAAGTGATACTTGCCAAAGTACAAGGAAAGATTTACTTTACACTGGCTTCACGAAATTATTTTTAAAATGTTAAAAGTGATGATGTGACAAGCATAGTAAAATCATTATCAAGGCCTCTGACCTTCACAACTTGTCCAGAAGAGGATCAGAGTCCATTTTAGAAAGATTACTGTTTACAACAGTTCTACACAATGTATAGAATAAACACTGTATTACAGTTAAGGTAGAGACATAAATAAGTGACTTTTATTTACTGGGGGGGGGGGGGGGGGGGGGGGTGAAAAAATCAGGGATAAGTGTCACACAGCTAGGAGTGTCTAAGCCTGCATTTGAACTCAGGTCCTCCTGATTTCAGAGCCTAGTTACCCCAAAAAGTAAGTTTTAAATAAGATCCAATTGATTTCCAGTTGATAAAATAACCAAGGTTCTTGAAGAACCTGCCCCACCACCAGTCCCTTGACTATTAAAAGCACTGTCAAATGAAAAGTGCTGACAAAAAAATTAATACTAGGCAAGATCAACACATGCCCACATGTGCACACACATACATGCACACACAGCTGCACCCAACCTTCAAATTATTGCATTTAAGTTTTAACTAAAATGGTAAAGACTACAGGTGTGGGGAGGGTGTGGATCAGTCACATTCCAGAAAGAAGGGCAAGGGAGAAAGTTAAAAGAAGAACGGCATCAAACGGTCAAAGGAGATCAAAATGAAAAGTGAGAACTATAACTTCTGAAATTTTCTTAAAAGATATTTGCTTTAGTAATGACTGTAATACAAATCAAGGTATATTAAGGTCTTCAGTGCAATTCTGAAAATAAGTTATGGGGTTGGTTTGAGAAAGGGTCCAATCAAAATGGAAGAATTTTCCATTGGAATTTTCACTTCTTTGTCAATTATCTTAATTTCTGAGACGCTTCACTCTTTGAGCTATGACTATATGCTAAATGAAATGCCAAAACCAGAAATTTAGTTAAAAAGGAAGGCAGGAAGAGGAGAAATGGGGAATAGGGTGAAAGGAAAGGAGGAGGAAGAAAGCAGAGAGAGAAAGGGAGAGAAAGAGAGGAAGAGGGAGATGAAAGGGAGGGAGAGAATAAGCTAGTCTGCTTTATTTCAGATTTACTTCCAAGGGTATTAAAAGTAGCTTTAAAAAAAACACTGAACAAAGTCTATTTAAAAGACAGAGGAAATAGATGTTATTATCTATGAAAATAAGCTAATACTCGGGGTCCAAATCTGGCTCTGGGTGTACTGACATCAAGAAGAAAAAACCTTATGGGTTAATATTAATTTCACTGCATAATGAAAAAAGTATAAAAAATAATCTACAGAAGTTTCTTGCCAGAGAACTGAGCTCAAAAAGACATTTTGTCACATATCTTCTTAACTAAAGGTAATGGGTTACCAGGTAGGTCAAATCCTCAACTACTATAGTTCTTTACAGGACAAAGAAAACATTCCTGAAATCAGTGCTTCTTTCTTCCACTCTTTACTATGGGTAAGAGAAAAACAAAAGTTCTAACTAACCCTCTAAGCAGTAGAGGGATAACTGGAATGCTATACTGCAGGACAGTCCAAGTCTTTTCAACATTCCCTAACATTCCCTAAATACTGACTTTCTCAAGTGAAAGGCAGTCAATCTGATGGCTGTGAAATACAAATGAAAAAGAATTATTCATACTGCCCAAAAGTATAGCACATTTTATTTTACTGCAGTATTTCCCATATGGAAAACATATATAGAAGAAAAAAAAAAACAAGCATTGTGGTCGCCTCTATTTTGAATATGAGACAATTACAGTCTAAAAGTTAACTAACTTTTTCCAGTGGCCCAAAGATTTGATAAATTAATAAATTTATTGACTGATAAAATTGCAACAAAAAATATTTGAGAAATCTATCAATCTTCAGTCTCTCTTCTGTGTAGTACGTATGGGATATGGACGAGAACTGCAATTTCATTATTTTAGAGGGCTCCCCATAAGGAAGCTCTCTACCAATGTGGATTGGCAACTTATAGTATTGAGAGTCACCTATAGCAGTGATGTCAAACTCAAATAAAAAATGCATCAGTATAGGCAATATATTGACTTATAAAACAAAAATTAACATTATCTATGCTGTACTGCATCTTTATTGACTTTGTTCAACATTTCCTAATTGCATTTTATTCTGGTTTCCCTCACTCAGGAGTTCTGTGTCCTGCTTGCAAGCTAGGCCAGGAGGTTGACACCTCTGAACTAGAGCACTTCTGGTCCCAGAGTCAGTATGTGTCAGAACTGGGCTTAGAACTCAGGGCTTCTCAGTGCTATATCTAGTATCTCACACTGCTTCTGGGGGCTGCTATTCTTTGAAATACTCCAGGTGGATTATTTTTCTAGACCTCTATTTTCCCCTTTGCCTCCTCCACATACCCACTTGAATATGTCATTTTCTTCCAAAGGGCAAAACCTCAAATTAAGACACTCTTTAGTTGAATTCTCACTGAAGATACAGAATAAATCCATATGATTCTTTAAAATAATAATTTGCTTTCTATAGCTATAGCATTTTAGGCTTACGAAATGTTCTCTTTACAATGAAATGTGAGGAAGGTGTGAAAATATACACTGAACCCTTTTTCTTACAGATGAGGAAACCTGAAGCTCAAAGAGGCTAAGAAATTTGTCTATGATCATACACTTGGTTTAAATGCAGGCTTCTTGACTCCTACAGTTCTTCCCATCAAAGGAAGATAGGTCTTCTCTTCCAAATACCCTACACTGATGACACACTACAGATAACTGTTTATGATTCCCAGAATACTTCTCATCTACTTTACCAACTATTTCCCATTAAGTACTTATATACTAAAATGAGGTGTGTGGGATGTTCACAGAGAGCTTAGCTCCTCAGGTGTTAGGGCTTGCCTGAGTCCTATTTCAGGCTGCACATCCACCTTTGTTGTCTACCTGGCAATCTCAAGTCTCACCTGTGGCCTCAAGAAGCTGCAGCTTGCACAGCAGTCACACCCCAGTAAAACCATCAGGCTAACCCAGGGTGAGGGTAACAGACAAGCCTCAAACCCGTCACTGAATCTATTCCAAGCATGTAAACACTTCCCTCCAGGCAGAATGGGTGGATGAGAACAATTTGTTCCAACAGTGGCTGAATCAGGGGTGGCATGCTTAGAGCTTGGTCAGACATCAAACACACCAAGATCATCCACTGCACCCCAGACCACCTCCAAGTTGTCTGGACTTTTGTCCTGCCATTGGACTTCAATGACTCAGGGAGAGTGAGGCTGATGACTTTGTGCAACTCTGCCTCACTAAAATCCAATTCACACACAAGTCAAGACATCACTCCATTGATTGTCTTCTAAAACGAAGGATGAATAACAACCTTATATCTAGTTGGGGTTCTCTTCTTGGGGAGTGTGGGGTGGAGACATCAGACCTATGATTTCACAATTACCAGAAAATGCCAAGTGAAGAAAGCACCTGCACTTAAGGTTGACCTTAACTTAAGGTTAAGTGATTTGGGCAAGGGTAAAATAGCTAGTATGTATCAGAGGAAGGACTACAATCAAAGTGGCCCAAGCCCTATAGGTCCTCAAGTACAGCCCTTTGACTGAATCTTCACTTCTGTGAAGTCTGGATTCAGTCAAAAAGCCACACTTGAGGACCTATAGGGCCACATATGAATTGGGGCTACAGGCTCCCCACCCCTGTTAAGCCAAGTCTGTATCCACCAAGAACACTGCCTAACATATAGTGCTAAGTCCATTTCTTCCCATGGTTCACTGAATTCACCATAGTTAACTATTATACTCAGCACAGTAATATTAAATTATGTTCATTACAACAATTTTCTTAGCAATTCCCCAACTGACTGGCATCTACTTTGTTTCCAGCTATTTGCTATTAAGGAAAGGGCTGCAAGCACTTCCTTTTTATCACTGACCTGAGATGTATGCCTAATAGTGGCACTTCTGGATCAAAGGAAAAGGACATTTTGGTCCATTAGCATAATTGCAAACTGCTTTTCCAAAACGGCCAGATCAATTCAGAACCCCACTAGCAATGTAATAGAGGGCTTCTCTTTCTGCACTTCCACACATCCTTATAGACCCACTGACCATTCTCATTATTTGTCACTTTAAAATTGTTTGGATTTTAGTGATTTGGGGGGCAATGTTTTCATATGGCTTTTAAAAATTAGCAATGTTTATTATGGTAACTCTATATTCATATCTCTGACTTCTTATCTATTAAATAATAAGTATTGGTCTTATATATTTCTGTTAGATGCCTATAGAGAGAGTCATAGGAACTGCATCTGTGGTTGATGAAAGGAGGTTTCAGTCAGGAATTACTTTTAGTAATGCAAGTTGACTTATCTGAACTTCTATCATCTTAAAGACTTGTCTAGAGCATTCATACTTGCCCAGAGTCTATGTAGACAGTGTATGTCCAAAGAAAATCTATGTCTCTCAGGGCCAGCTTCTCAATTCTCTACACCATACACCTCCACTCTCCCTGCATCCCTCTCCTCCATTTGTGAGCACTTGTGCAAAGTTTGTCTATATATCTTAGATATGTCAAAATCTTATCAGAGATGCTATAAAGATTATCCCCCAACTAAAAGGTTTCTTCTTATCCAAGTTCACTTAATTTTGTTCATTCAGAAGCATTTCAATTTCATGTAATCACAATTACCTAATTTTATTTTTTTGTAAGCACCTCTATCCTTTCATTAAGAATTTAGCCTTCAACTATTGCTGTGAAAAACATCTGACCTAAGTATAGGTAAGTGGCCCTGTGGATAGAGCGCATGCCCTGGAGTCAGGAGGACCTGAATTCAAATCTAACTTCAGACACTTACTTAGCTTTGTGTCCCTTGGGAGGGAGAAAAGGAGGAAGGAAAGAAGGAAGAAAGAAACAAAAACAACTGAGCTGGTTCTCTTCTAATCTTTTTACATTTACTATTCAGGTCATGTATCCATGTTTAGTTTTTTAGCATATATGGCATAAGATATTATATTGGTGTAACTCCAATTTGTTTCCTACTTTTTCCAGTCTTCATAGCAATTATCAAATTAAGGATGCTTTCCCAGGTAATTTATATTTTCAGATTTCTTGTACTGAATTTTTTTCTAATTTTTTTTGTTGTCCAGTGTCAAAAAAAAATTATACTCTATATTTCAGATGCAAGTTCACTAGAAAAAATATTTAATATTGATCAAACCCCACTGAGCTTGTGAATCTATGGGACAATTTTCTGTTTCTACCTCCTCAAACTGGAAAGTTCTTCCAAGGAACCTAAATTTGAAGAAGTACCTAGAACAGCCATGCTCACTTTAAGCCAGCTAAGCTCTCTACTCTGCCAACTACCTCTCCTGCTTCCATTTTCAGCTACCCCCCTCCCCGGCTTGTGGTCCTTTTCCTCTACACCCTCATTAGAATATAAATCCTTTGAGGGCAAAGATTGTCTTTCTTTTTACTTATATTTGTATCCCAGGGCTTACCACTATGTTTGTACATGATGAACCTTTAATATATGCTATATCAATCTTTTTTTTATCCAAATCTTTTCTGGCATAAGATGACAGAACTGGCACGGTAACCCCATACCTTCTGACCTATCTACATTTGGGGAAAAAGATAATAACATGCTAAAGTTAAGTCTTTTGTGCAGTACTACCCAGTATCTCCCAGGAAAACTCAAGATTTAGAAAGTGTTCCCTCCTTTCAAACATTATCTTAAGGTAGAATGCAAAAGAAGCCACTGCCCAGGATGGATTTCAGATGGGGTCAGAGAGGTTTTGATATTATCTAGAATTTCTTATGATCCTTAGTACATTCCCTAAGAAAGGCCTTAGCTTTTGTTCCTCATATGGTCTTAAAAGGAAAAGTCTCAAAACAATATTCAACTGGAAAATATTTCTTTAGATTTTCAGTTTTTACTGAAAAGGTTTTTAAATGCCTCTACAGCAATGAAGCACTGACAAACATTTTTTTTTGACCAGTATCAAATAGTGTTGCTTTATAATATCATTTGAGTTCTGGAAGTGTTATATCTCTTTTGTTATTTTCTCTTCCAATTTTCCCTCAATATTCTAGATATTCTGTTCCTCCAAATGAATTTTATTATTTTGTCTAGCTCTGAAAGGCAACCTTTCATTGGCATGGCAGTATATCTATAAATTAAGGTAATTTTATCCTTCTTGTTATATTGGCATTGTTCAGCAATAGCACTGGCCATCCCACCAGTCGCTGAAGTTGTTCTTTAGTTTTTATTAACAAGTCTTAAGTATGTCTTGGTAGGCTGATATTTTACACATTTTATTGTTATTTTCAATGAGACTTTCCCTTTCTACTACTCCCACCTGGATTTTGTTACCATTATACAAAGCTACTAAATTCTGTAGATTTACCCTGTATTTCACTATTTACTAAAGCGATTAATTGTCCCAATTAGGCTTTCTTGTTTGATGACTTTAGGATTTCTAAATAAGTCATCTTGTCATCAGCAAGTGAGTATACTTTCATCTCCTTTATGCTTATTTTTATGCCTTTAATGTTTTAAACTTCTTTCATAAACAATGCTAGCATTTCTAGAACTATGCCAAATAATAAGCTATTCTTGCCTTAGGCTTATATTTGCCTAAGTTTCTGTTTCCCTCATTTCATAAAATGATTGATTTTGGTTTCTGCAGACATGTTTTAGAAAGTTGTACCTTTATTGTGGGGTTTTACATTAAATAACTGTTGTACTTCTAAAAAAATTCCCATGCATTTCCTGACATAATCATATGGTTTTTATGTTTTTGCCATGATTGTGTTACTAAATCTCCTAATTCTGAACTATCCTTGCTTTCCTGTCATAAATTAAACTTGATGATAACGAATAATGTTTTGGATAAGTTCACAGTCTCTTCACCAATGTTTTATTTTAAAACTTAATATTCATTATTGATACTGATCTATAGTTCTCTTTCTTTCATTTATCCTTTCCTGGTTTAGATTTCAGGACTTTATCTCATAAAAAGAGTATGGCTTCAAGGTTATTGGAAATAAATCTTTATAAATCTGATAAAATTTTACTATAAATCCATCTGATCCTATTCTGCCCTATCCCAATCTTGCCTGGTAGTTCTTTTTATAGCTAATTCAATTTCTTTTTCTAAAAATGGATTAAGAGCTCTTTTCTACTTATTAAAAAAAAAGTCACATAATCAAATAAGTGAAATGTACATGCTATGATATCTTCTTTAGCAAAATACATGACCTTCTGTAATTGGGCAAATGACTATTCATAAGACCTATTAAAATTTTAGGCAATCTACAATTTCTGCCACTTAATTGGTAATTAAATAAATTACTTTATCAAGTTTTCAGGGACATTATGACACTTAATGAAATATTTTTAAATATTCTGAGATTCACTAATGAATATTAAATAAATGAACAGAGACTTCTAACACTAAAAATTAATGTGAATATTGAAGATCTCTCTGAAACCAAAGAGGTTTAAGTGGCAATAACTTTAGGAATCTTTTTTTAGCAAGATTTATAATATATAAAATACTTGATCTGGGGGAAAAAAAATCAAGGGGTATGAATGACCTAAAGAAAAATTCCAATCTGCATTTGGAATGCCACATATACCTTTAGGAAACAAAATTATCATATATTACAATTCCAGAACTCTCATTTTTCTTTACATAACCCTACTTGAAACATTTAAGAAAATAAGCTGGTACAAAGTTTATCAATAATCAAGAAAGTCACTATTTTTTTAAGAGATCAAAGACTGTACTATTTCAAAAATGCAAGCTGCTCTCTGAAAAAATAAAGTGTATTTTGGATTAGGTGGGCCTGGTATTCTGTTGGATATCAGTAATAAGCAGCAAAGAAGTAGGCCTTCAGCATCATAATCCTGTACTTCCCTAATACTTCATTTCCTGTATCACAACCAAATACAACTACAAACACTCAACAACAGATATCATTGAAAAGCACTCATGATGACCAAAATCCTTAACATTTCTCTCCACAAGACTGGTATACATTTAGAAATACTGTCTGCAAAGAAAAGCTGAAAAATCTATACCTTTTAAGTAAATTAATGAAATCAGATCAACAAGTAAAATTAAACTGCTTAAGTTATAAATAATAACAAATTTCCTCCCCAACATATCAAAAATTTTAAAACCTTCCTTACCCTAAAAAGGAGTTATCTTTTCTAACCTAATTTAGTACTCTGTAATGTGTTTTTATAATATTAACAGAATTTTAGTGAATTATACCATACATGCACACAGATGCACGCACGCATGCACAAAGAATAAACTATGTCTTCAGGTTTACAATTTACCTTTTTTAAACAATTTCACTGCCTTAAGAAAACCAACAATACTATAAAATCAAAGCAACTGACTAATACTAAATTAATGTGTTCTATCCTTAAAAGTAGTGTAGTATAGTACACACTAAGAAAGGAAACATTTTTAAAAGTCAAACATGTTTCGCTCAAGAACAGTACAATAGTTGTTGAGCATGCCATTAGCTTATTAGAATTTAATGAACAAGACCCAAATGTAGAAAATGAACCAAAGGTCTCCCCTTTGGTCAATAACAACTTGTCCGAAATGCCAGAATTAACTTGTCAAAGATAAGCCAAAGAGTTTTAATACTTCATAGCACAGAATTTATAATAGAGACTATTAGGCTTTTAAGGGTTACTTTAAAGACAATTTACAATAGATTAGATGCAAGTAAGGCAAAAAAAGGACCCTTTAAAAATGCCACATTGAGGGTCTCTTTTTGCCCACACACAAAAAGTATGCTTTTCAGAGTTTTTGCTTAAAGCTCCACAAAGAAATACCAAATCTAAGGAAAAATGATTAACAGAAGCTAAGAAAATGTATTATTGTTAGTTAAAATTTCAAATTTAGATTATATATAATGGATCAATATACCAAATCTGTACTCCTGTTAACAAATGTAAGCTTCCATTCCTATTTGCAAAGTCTTGTTCTCATTACAAGACATCAACCAAAAACAAAAGAAATTAAAATGTCAAACTGAAAACTGTTTAACATTAGATATAATAACAGTAGTCTCACAAAATTCCAGTAATTCCAAAATAATGCCATTCTAATAAAAGGAGTGCTATTAAATGTTGATATAATAATAACTGTACTGATTTAATACATATGAACAATAAACCATATAGTCTTATAGCAAATCCATGGTCAATGATATTGTATGTGAAAAAATGACTTAAAAGCACTTCAAAGCCTTCAGCAAGATTGTCATCAAGAACACATACACAAGTAGAAGTTATATTAACACAAATTTCACCTATAATGTATTTTTTCTTCATAAAATGTAATCCTAGTTTATTCTATCAATCCATGAAACCATTAATCAAATTTTATGAGCAACATAACCCCTTGGCACTAAAACAGTATGTTTAAAATCAGCAAACCCATGATTTAAGCATTTTTATAGGCTTTCATACTCAACAAGAATTTCAGCAGTCCATTTTTTTGCATAACATTTTTCATTAGTGCTTCTATTTTCTGTAGTTTTTCTTCAATCACTTCCTGAAGTTTATCATGCTAACTTTCTGCAAAAGTTTTCTCCCTACTCAGATAATATTAATGCATCTAGCATAAGAAGAGAAGTGGTTAAATGAGAGAAAAAGGTATTTGTATCAAAATTTTCTGATAAAAGCACAGTATCCCAGATATATAAATAATTAATAAATATATATACCTAATTGCCATTCCCCAACAGTAAATGGACAAAGGATAGGAACAAACAGTTTTCAAAAGAACTACAAAGAATTCAAAACCACATTTTTAAAAAAAGATGCCCCAAATCACTAATAACAAGAGAAATGCAAATCAAGGTGTCACCTGCCAATTAGAAAAAATGAAAAAAGGCAACAATCAGTGTCAGAGTTGTGGAATGACAGACATGCTAATACATTGTTGGTGGAGATATAAAATGGTACAACCACTTTAGAAAGCCATTTGTAATTATGCAAGTAAAATGAATAAAATGTCCATGCCCTTTGAAGCGATGTGTGTGACGAACAAAAAGCAGGGCAAGATCTATATGAAGAGATATGAGAAAATACTCCCAACCACCCCTTCGTAGAGATGGGAGGTCCACAGGTGTTACACATATCACATGCTTCGGATTTTTCCAATATTTACTTCACTTCTCCTAACTTTTTACAAAATATACAAAATCTACAAAAAATACTACTTGTCATATAGCATGACTCTCGGAGAAGAAGAGGAGAGACCCGTGGGATACTAAGGTGATATGAGACAGTAAATATCAATTTTAAAAAATTATTTTTAAAAGGTTTCCTCTATCTCCCAAGATTGGAGATGTTTGGAGAACGGAGTGTCATGATACATCAGCAAGAATAGACAATGTTATAAAGCATGCCAATACCTATTTCTTAGTGAGAAAATATTTAATAATTGGATCATGATCCAATCAAAATAATCATGTATAGTGATATATCACTTATCTAGGGACAATATGGTAAATGCAACTGACCTTACAGAAAGCAGTAAGTAAACACTTCTGAGCAACTAAAACAGACTTCAGAGTCCAAGAATTATAACTCAACCTCTTTACTGATAGGAAAGTCCCTAAACCAGGGGTGGGGAACTTGTGGCCTCAAGCCACATGTGGCCTTCTGGAACACTCAAGTGTGGTCCTTTAACTGAATCCAAACTTCACAGAACAAATCTTTTTATTAAGAGATTTGTATATAGCTTAGGCTAAGCTCTTAACTTAGAGCCTCCTTGTTCTTAATTTTACACATAATACATTTAGTCTCTTAGTCTATACAATATTAGAAGCAGCAAATCAGAAGGAGAAAAGGGAGCGTCTGAAAGCAGATTCACCAACCACCATAAGTGAAAAGTGACACTGAAAGCAAGGAAAGAGGCAAACTGTAAAAACCAAGTGTAAGAACTCAAAAAATATACCAGTCTGAGGCTACTGGACACACTTCAATAAATCATAATGAGATCACAGTGTTTTAGGAGAAACATCAACTAATTCTATTAATCCACAATAATGACTTCAAAGTTAAATTATGTTAGAATACACTGTGTTGAAGAAGTCATTGTAATTTGGAATTCAAAACTTTAAAATAATATTAAAATCGCTTTTACATACAACTGGGAGGAAATAAAATTTTATTTTAAGAAAAAGAAAGTTATGATACATTCTAGAAAGATTTTTATTACAAAAAGTTTAAGTTGGGTTAGTTTTTTTTAATTTGGGTACCTAAAGTGGATAATTTTCAGGTAACTGAAAAAATCAATATTAATAGAAAAAAATAATAAAATAGCTAGCAAGGTTTGCAAAGTACCTTCAATATAGTATATTATTTTTACCCTTACAGAAACTTTGGGAGGTAGGAAATTATTCCCATTTAAAAGATGAGGAAACTGAGACAGAGATTGGGTATGTTGGCCAGGATCACACAACTAGTTATATTTGAAGCTAGATTTGAACTCAGGTCTTTGTGATTCTAATTTTAATACTCTACTACATCACCTAGATGACAACTGTAAGAAACGTATGAATTCACTTAAGAAACATAAGCTCATGCACAACGTCAGATAAATGAGACTTTACCTTATGAAAGAGAGTCCAAAATTGGCATGAAATAAAAATAAACGCTCACTACCAAGACAGGGATATAAATCAGGCTAACCACTCTGGCCAAAAACCTGCCAACTCCCAACTCCTAAGTGAGATTGAATCCAAGGGAAATTAAAAGATTCCAAAGCTCCTCTTCTAGCAGAGTTCTGATTTGCTCATGGATAACAGAAAATGCCATAATGTTCATCAGTCAAACTGAGCCAACAAATTACCCATCTTCCTCTAACCTTCTACACCCCCACTCCAATCATATCCTAACATTTGGCTAGCTAGGGAATATTCTGAAGTTACTGGGCTGATATTGGATGCGTCGTTCAGAGAAGGGGGTCCTAAATTTTAGCTGTTAACATTCAATGAAGAATCCACTCCTTAAGCAAATATTGGGGATGCAAGTCTAGGTTTGTAAGATCATGGATTAGAATTTTCCATGGATGGAGAACCTTGTAATCAAGTGACTTGAACTTCAGATCTCTTCTATTCACTAATATTCTTCTTGAACTATTCCCCAATTATTAGTATACACTTACCACCCTTTTACTTTCCTGATCCCAGAAATACTAGGCTGATGAAAACCATATCCCCTTCCCTACTGTCTTTCCCATTCACCTCTCCCCAGTTCCCCCAGTGTCTTGATTCACTTCTGCCATGCCCTCTAAGTATTCCTACTCTATAATTAACAAGTTTCTTTTCATTTTAGACCTCTTCTTCTTATGCTTCATCCATCTTCTGGAATCACTAACACCTGGCCATCCTCACAGAAGCCTCTATTCCTACCCATCCATTCCAGCACTTGTTGCACCTTCTCTCATGCTCACTGACTCACTGATCCAGGAGGAGGAATTGACATAATCTTTCTTCCCCACTGCCATTTCCATACTCTCTCTCTATTGCCATCACCACTACTCCTTTCATATTCATTCTATTCACCCAGTCTACATCCTATGGGCTATTAACTATCAACTACTTATAGACTTTCTATTTCCTATACCGAAGAGCTTGATGCTTGACTAAGAGCTTCCTTATAACCCTAACCCTTTTACTAGGAGCCTTCAATACATGTTTTCTCAAATAAGTTACTTGAGTTTCTCAATACAGTCTATTATTCTACCTCAGTCACACAAAGTAATGTTCACACCCTTGACTTGCCATCAACCACAAGTGTTCTAATTTTGATAACCAAGAATTCTGAAATTCCTTTACCTGATCATAATCATTTATCATTCAATGATTGCTTCTACTTCACAACTCTTAAACCTATTTTTGTTCCTCCTGGTGACCATTAATCCCTCTCATCCTCACTAGTTTTACAAAGCCATCACATCTGTTCTAGCTATACCATCCATACTATTTCCAACTCTACGCTATTCTCCTCTAATTTCCTTGCTTTTTTGTTCTATGGCTGTTTCTGTTTTGTCAAACCCCCAATCCTAGGTTATTCTCACTATCTACCTCCTGCATTCTTACTGACTTGCTGTTGAAAAGAACTGAAAGAAGTCACACAATCATGCTGACTGGATCTACTACAGATTTATGATATCTAATGTCAACTGGACCCACACTGTAGCAATGCAATCCTTCAGCTTCTTCCTAGTTGATTCTCTCCCTCACTAACCACTATTCCAAATTTTATTCATACTGCAAGCCTCTGAAAGACAACTGTGAAGCTCTTAACGTGCAGTGAAAACAAGTTCAGTAAGTTCTTCGCTCAACAGGCCTTTCTTTTGCATCATCTTATGCACTCCTAGCATCCCATTAGAACAAAACAAAGATCACAGCAAAACTCTTCAAGTTGGTTCTTTCTCTGGCCAATGCAAATAAGCCCATCCAGTTCCTCATTCAACAGGAAACAATTTTGTCCAGTAAATTCTCAGCCTCTACAAACAACATATTAGAGATCACAGCAAAACAGTTTCAGACACTATCTTTTCCCACACTTTTGCCTTCAAATCAGAGGATGCAGCAGAGAGGAACCAGGAACTTCCAAGATGTTTCACCTCTCTCAAATGGGAGAGGCAGCCAAAAGTTAAAACTGTAGACCTGTGCAGTTCTGACAATTAACTTCCAGCCTCCCTAGAGTATATTCCCAGGTATTCTACCACATCTGGCTTTTCCAGCACTCTGAATGCCTCAGGTCCGAGTCTCCTGGTGGTCAATGACTCATCTTTCCCTTATGAAGTAAAAGCTCATGAAATCAAACTTTCTGTCAGGTAGCAAATCAATGATTCTTATTTAATTTTCCTTCAGCCTCCAGTTACTTGTTTTACTGCTCTGTCAGTTGTAAACTCTTAAAACATTTATATGCCGATAGGTGAGGGATAATAATGCTCTGCAGCCTCCATCACTTCTAGGCCCTCAAAGATACCTTCTTAATCAATTCATCTGAGAGTTGGCTCTCTCTGTGGTACTGAAATACTAAATAGTAACTGTTTCTCTTTTATCCAGGAACCCTGAGGATCTTCTGCTCACAGATTTTTTTTTTTTAATTAAAAGGGCGATCCCTTGAGTAACTACTTAAAGAAGCTTATTCATTGAATGGGTGTATCTCATTCAAAGTGAGACTCTGTTAAGACCTTAGCCTAAAATGTCTAGAGCCTCACACTGCATCCTGGGCCATCTCCAGTCATCCTGATGAATATCAGGCCACTGGACCCACTTGGCTCTGGAGGAGAAAGTGAGGCTGGTGACCTTGCACAGACCTCCTTCACTCAAATCAGAGTCAACTGCAAGTCATGTCATCATCTTGATGTCATGGTCCTCGTTCAGAACTAAGGACAAACACAACAATAATAAGCCACAGAAGGGTTTCCTTGTGTTTTACAAAAAAATTAAAATTTCTTTATACATAATTTATCAGTTTTTCATAATAAAAGTTCTTTTTCTGGAATCAAACCACTCCCATACAAACAGGGAAATACCTTACACTCCTTTTCTGTATCTTTAATTATGTTATGCTAACCAATCACAGGTTTATTTAAATGCTCTAATGCCAATCATCTTCACAGTTCTCATTAGACTCTTGTTTGGTGGTCTCATCTACTTCCCATGGATTCAGTTGCCATTTCTACACAGATGACTCCAAGACCTACATATCCAGTTCGTATCTCTCTCCTGAGCTCTAGTACCATACTGCCAACTACCTACTCAACACTTTATTGGAGGGGAAGGAAGTACGTGCTACAGATGACTAGTGGAAAACTAAAAGACATGTTGCTGAACTTACAGCAATACAGCAATAGTAAATTTTACCAAATAGTAGACTTTTCCTTATAACTTCTCTGAAATGAAAACAAGTTACATGTGTACTACTTGATATTTTTTCTTAAATTTGAGAATTAATGGTGTTGTTGCTCTCATTACACAACGAACAAAACTTTCAGATGTAAAATTTAATATATTAATGTTTTGCTAGCTACTACCATAGGCTCCTTTACCCTCAGCCTCTGCTTTAATAATTAGAAAATATTCATCCCTAAGTAACCCCTATGTGCACTAGAATTACAATAAAGGGGGCCTGGCTTTGAATCATCACTCTTTATTACCTTTTATCTGAGTAAATCTAAACAAGTCACCTAACCTCTATGGGCTTTCAGTTTCCTCTTTTGCAAAATTAAAGATTTGTACTACCAAGCATTCCCACAACCTGTTCATAGTCTGTGAAGAACAGTGGTCATAAAAATTCACAGAGAAGACCATAGTGCAATTAAGACAGACAAGTAGAAGAAATATAAAAACATCTAGAAGAACAATATGAATTTTTAAAAAAACAGAATAATAAAGTGTGAAAATCCATACAGTAGTTAGAGAGTTGACCTCAAAGTCAGAAAGACCCAGGTTCAAGTCTTGTCTTTGATACTTAACCTCTCAGTTTCAGTATTCTAGATAACCCCTTATAAACTGCGGAAAAGGTAGGGAACTGTACTGACAGAAGTTCCCTCATCTTAGAGTAACTTAGATTAATGAAACCAGAGGTTCTTATTTCTATGTAAGAAGAAAATATGAGAATGAACAAGTAATTACAAGGAAGATTTATTTCAGTGACTAAGAAATTGTGACATTGTATTAGTTAAAATTAATTTAAATGTAAAGGTATTTAAGTAAATTAAATAAACTTAGTTGTTTTAATATTAATTTTATAATAATTAAAATAAAAAATTTACAGCCATATAACAACATGAAATCAAACTGATTCAATACCTTTTGAAAGCGTTAAGAAACATGAAACATCAGCCAGGCCATTTACTTCCATACATTAATTTAATTAAGCATTATTTACCAACCATCTCATAAAACAGTGTCCCTCCTAAACTTTTTCTATCCCTAAAAATCATGATTGTCAAAGGGATTCTGGAATCCTTATAAACTTACAACAGATAATAGCCGCATTGTCTAAATGAGGAAATTCCCTCCAGCAATGCAAATCAGCCCCATCTCATCAATTTATAATCTTAGAGAACTGCTTGGAGCCCAGAGATGATTTGCATAGGATCAAAGTGAGGAAAGTCAGAAACAAAAGCTGTACTCAGACCAGCTGGAATTTGAGGCCTACTCTTTATCCTCAACAGTTAGCACAGTGTCTGCTACACAGCAGATGCTTAATAAATGTTTGACTGACAGTCCACCCTACTTCTGAACAGCATTCCTACTTTTAAACAATGAGAAAGGTGACATAACCTGAAAAATGACATGGAGGAAGGGGGTAGGTGGGTGAATGCTTGAGCCTTATTCTCACAGGAAGGAATTGACTCAAAGAGGAGTAACACCCAAATTCAGCAGAGTAGAAGAAATCTCTTACCCTACAGGAAAGTAGGAAGGAAACTGATAGGGGAGGAGACACACTAGGAGAGAAGAGAAGCTGACAGAAGGAAGGATGAATTGGGAGAGGCAGTAATCAAAAACAAAACACTAAACAATGGAAAGGGTGAAAGGAAAAGGTGAGGAGGAGTAGGATAGGATGGAGGAAAATAAACAATTTCATCTCCCAAATTATAAGAGAACTGAGTTAAATTTATAAAAATACAAAACATTCCCCACTAATAAATGATCAAAATATATGAACAGTCATTTTTCAGATGAAATAATCAAAGCTATCTATCTATAGTCATAAGAATAAATGCTCTAAATCATTGCTGATAGATAAATGCAAATTAAAACAACTGAGGTACCACCTCACACCTACTAGATTGGCTAATATGACAGAAAAGGAAAACGACAAATGTTGAAGTAGATGTGAGAAAATGGAGATACTAATGCATTGCTGGTAGGGGTGTGAACTGATTCAACCATTCTGGAGAGTAATTTGGAACTAGGCCCAAAGGGTTATAAAACTGTACATACCAGCAATACCACTACTAAGTCTATCCCAAAAAAATAAAAAACAAAAAGGAAAAGGATCTATCCATACAAAAGTATTTATAGCAGCTCTTTTTGTGGTTGAAAAGAATTGGAAATGGAGGGGATGCCTGTCAATTGGGGAATGCCTGAACAAGCTATGATATGTGCATGTAATGGATTACTATTGTGCTATAAGAAATGACAAGCAGAATGTTCTCAGAGAAACCTGGAAGACCTTATACGAATGTATACAAAGTAAAATGAGCAGAACTTGATAGAATCAGAGAGCACTTAGAATCAGAGTAACAATACTGTACAATGATGAACTGCGTATGACTTGGCTATTTTCAGCAATACAATTCCAAAGTACATAAGCTGACAAAAGCTACACACCTCCAGAGAAAGAACTAATGGAATCTGAATGCAGAACAAGGCATACTTTTTTTACTTTATTTTTCTTGGGCTTTGTTTTTTAGTTTGTGTTTTCTTTCACAACATGACTAACATGGAAATATGTTTTGGACAACTGTACAGGTATAACTTATATCAAGCTGCTTGCCTTCTTAAGGAGAAAGGAGAGAATTTGGAACCCAAAATTTTAAAAAATGAAATGTTAAAATTGTTTTTACATTTAATTGGGGATAAAATATCAAAAGAAAACATGTTAAAAAAAAAAAAAGGAATGTTCCATTTATATCTGCCTATCCTTCCTTTTGAGCAAGTCCCTCAAGAGTCACACAGAATTGATTTTAATTGCTATCACTAGAGGGAATATGCAGAGCAATGAGATCACAGATCACCGGATTAAAGACACAAACCCAGAAGGAACCTTAGATCCATTTTCACACTTGAATAATCAATCTTCCATCAAACACTTCCATAAGAAGTCATTTCCTGGATGAGGCTGAATTCTGGAAGCCTTTTATGGCCCTCCTTGTTTACCTGCAGATCCACCCCATCAAAACAACAAATTCTAAAATATAAGTTCCTGAAAAAAGCTCTAGGTGAATGCTAAACTGTTTGGGGGGGGGGGGGGGGGGGGGGCAATGGTATTCAAATAATGAACTATGTCAGGAATTCATTTTTATACTAATTGGGATCTAACTGCATTAAAATGTGTTGATATACATTCCTCTATCCATTTCCCATTTTTAGACATCAATAATTTAAACAGATCAGATTACAATCACTGTTATAGCAAGCTCTATCTTTCTTTAAATATTTCTTCTTCTTCTAGCTTTTCCTTAACTTTTATCCTGATTGTAACAAGCTCATAACTGAGTATCCAAAGACAGTTTATTCAAAGTGCCTTGCACATCAGTACCCATCAGTTTACAGTCTGTTAAAATACAATCAATCTCCTTTTTCAAATATTATTAGATGCTCACTATGACACCTGGCCCTTAACTTTTAGTGATCTACAAATCTTTGGCCTCTTCCTTCTTTACTTTTGAACCCTATTTGTCAACATCTTTTTTGCCTTTCCATCCTATTCTGATCTTTGCACTGAAGCTACAGAATATCAAAGTATATACTGATTTAACTTGGATGCTTTTCCCAAGTTCTTCATCGAATTCCTGTAGGTTGTCATCTTCTGCAATATATGTGGGCACAAAGCAGTAATTATTTTCATGGTGGTAATATTAAAAATACTTAACATGAATACTGAAATACAAAAGGACAAAATACATCATGAAATTGCTTCCTGTTATCTTTGGAAGTGTAATAAAGCCTGTTCAATTTTTATTTATTTATTTGGGGGAAGTGGAGGCTTATCCAAGAATAACTTGTGAGCGATCCTGTTTAGCTGAAACTTCCTTTTGTCTGCTGGATTCATTTATACTAAATATGTCAAGATTAATATGATTCAGTTCTTTCCTTACTATGTTTATTTGCTGGTTAATGGGCAAAGATCTCATATTTAAAGTACAAAAAGCTAAATTTATGTTATAAATTATCTAAAATCTGTGTGATTCTTTTCACCCTCTGCCCTTATCACTGTGGAAGGTGGGCTACATAAAATGAGGACTATTTTGGTTTTTTATTTGTTTCAAAGGTTGCTCATCCTTAGAAAGTATATCATAGTCTCTTGCCAGGACTATACCTGAAGTCTCTCTAGCATGATAATACTTGCCAGAGCTTTCCCCTACTTTTACTGCTTTTAAGAATCAAGAAATCAGGGTTATTGGACCTTATAGCTCAACTGCTCTAATGCACAACCAACAGAAAAATTCCCTCTCACTGGATGGAGGAACTTACATCCTTAAAAAGATTTAAGTTTTAGTTTGTATTCTTTGTGACACAGGTACACTTCTACAAGTACAACTATTTGGAGACTGAACTAGAGGGGTATAAGAAAGCAGAAAAGGTTAGTAAGGAGTATTCCTCTATCCGTGGGAAGGAACAGACCAGTGAGGTTTGTTTGATGATAAACTTCCCAACTAAGTTTCACAATTACTATAGACATCCTTGCTTTGATCTCAGTTCTCCTTGCAAAATGATCAAAGGAAAGAAATATCAACAATCAAATTCCTACTTATCCACATTCCTCTTTCAAAGGGCTTACATCAGAGATCCCTCCCCCCTTCCAAACATACCTAGTACACCAGCACATATTCTTACTAACATTCCCCACCCCTTTCCATAAAAGGGGTCAACAAGTCTCCACAAATAAGGGATTTTTTTATTTGTGTTTTTAAGATACAGCTGACTTTATTAAGTTATGTCTTTCTAAATGGCAAAGTGAACAAAATCTACTTGAAAGTATTCTAGAATTGGGGGAGGTAGGAAGGGAGGAGGTAGTCAAAGAAAGGGTGCATATGCTTTTCTTAACACAATGGAAAAGGCAATTAGAATATTAAGATATATCAAAGGCATTTCATCTTAGTTTTTATTCAAACATTCCAGAAATAGAGGCACATACAAAAGTTTCTACTATACTTCTGACAATTAATAAAATGATGTAGCTTGATTCTGATGCACACCAATTTTCACATCAAAACGAAAAAATTTCATATACAAAGTTTAAGTCAGCATAACATATCCAAGAACATAACTGTTGTTTGTCTTAATGGATGCCCACACTATACAACAGGCACCGCATTTTCCTGCCAAGCTGCTTTAAAGTTAAAGTAATTCACTTTATTCTGCCAAGTAAAACAAACTTAATAAACACACCAAGAGTTGACCAGTATTTTTCTTAATAGGATACCAACTAATGTTTAATATTCTTAAGAAAACAAGCCCAGACTGAAATTTAAAACTCCCTGAATGCTTTATAAAAAATAAAAACCATTACTTTGTGACAAAATAATACCAACAGACTGGTTAAAATAAGCTCAAATCAGGAACTTGGAAAGAGAAATTAAGTCACTCCTCAAATGATAAAACTGTATTAGAAGACAATCAGGAGAGTTTTTCTTGCAACCAGTGTTCAAAAAAATAATCCATAACATAAGCACCAAAGGACAAATATTCAAGAAAGGAAGGAAAGGAGAAGAAAGGGGAAAAGACAAAGGAGGAATGGGATAGGAATGATGGGGAGAGAGAGAGAAGGGATGAAGATAAGATGGGATGGGGATAGAGATGGAAATGGAAAAGGAAGCTGAAAAAAGGGAAAGAGAGTGTGAAAAGAAAGTTAAGAAATTATCTCTGCTACTTTACCACATCGTTAGAAGAAGAGATCATTATTATCAACACTACTAATAGAAACACAGGGAATTAAAAGGAAAAATGAAAACAGTACAACCCAGCTCTCTCCCACAACAACTCCTCCAACAAGTATAGAGTAAGGACCAGACCAAATGGTGATGAGGAAATACAAGTAGAAACCATGATCAGTCATTTTTCCAGTCCAGGTCAGCACAGGGAGAGAAGGAGAGGTGTTCAGGAAGGCACTGGGGAGGAGGTCAATAGAAGAATACTCATGCAGAGATTTCCAGTAAGAAACTAGGCTATAGACTACCACTATAAAGGGCCAAGGAACAGGAAAAAGAGTGAGCCTATAAGCTGTAACATTTGGGCCTTAAAGCATGGCCACAGATCTAGCAATGCCTAAGTGAGTAACCAAAACTTCATACTAAAGGTAAACCTACAGCTCTGTCACTCTGAACCTGTAGAATCTTCTAGCTAACTGAGAGGTACCAGGACTAGCAACTGTCCACTGGTGGTGGTGGCTCACCTAGCTCCAAATCTTAAGGAAGGAAGAAGAGACAACATCAAAGAAAACAAGAGCTATTACAAAGCCAGGAATACCCAAAGACACAAGTCCAAAAGAGAATAACTCTACATCTACAAACCCTCAGAAAAAAACATAGCCTGCCCAAAGTTTCAACTAGAGTTCTTAAAAGAAATGAAACAGAAATTTTAAATTATTAAAAATGAAAACTTCTGAGAAATTATTATAAAAGAAATGAGAGATCTAGAGGAAAGTCTTGGAAGACTTAGGATGCACTATGGTCCAGTAAATAGAGAACTAGACCTTGAGTCAGGAAAACCTAAATTCAAATTGGGCCTCAAATATTTTATGACCCTGAACAAGTCCCTTAATCTCTATTTGCCTCAATCTCCTCATCTAGAAAATGAGGATGATAGTAATAGTACCTACATCTCAGGGTTACTACGAAGAAAAAATAATATTTGTAAAACACTTTGCAAACCTAAAAATGTTATATAAATGCTAGCTCTTACTAGCCAGCACTATTAAGAGAACTGATGGCTCAGAAAAGGGAATATAATATATTTCCCAAGTATCAGACTCCCTGCAAAACAGAATGAATGAAACAGAAGTTAATGATTCTATGAGATAAGAAATTTTAACTTAAAATTAAGAGATTTCAAAACTACAAGAAAATATAAGACAACTCCTATTAAAAATACATACCTCAAAAAAAGCCAATGAGAAAAATATCTAAGAATCATTGAAGTACCTAAAAGTCATGACCAAAACAAGAGCATGATTATTTCTCAAAAACCACAAATGAAAACTGCCCAAACCTACGAGAACCAGAAAGCAAAGTAAAAACAAAGAATCCTTGGGTCACGTCCCAAAAGAAATCCTCAAATGAATACTCCAAGGAATATCACAGCTAGAATCTAGTGTTTCTAGATCAAAGAAAAAATACAGTAGGCAGCTAAAGGCAGCATCTGAAAAGCTTTGGCAGTTACCACTACAAAGGAGTAGAGAAACTTGGAATATAATATTCCAAAAGACAAAAAAAAAAAAAAAATAGGCTTATAACCAAGAACAGTTGCTAATGTTTGTCCTTCATTCTTGAAGAGGACCATGACATCAAGATGATGACACAACTTGCAGTTGACTCTGATTTGAGTGAGGGAGGGCTGTGCAAGGTCACCAACCTCACTTTCTTCTCCTGAGCCATCTGGGTCCAGTGGCCTCATATTCATCAGGATGACTGGAGATGGCCCAGGGATGCAATGGAAGACCCTGCCCCTTTTAGGTTAACTTACCCAGCAAAATCAATTATAATCCTAAAGGGGAAATATGTACCTTTCACAAAATGGAGGGCTTTCAAGCATTCATGATGAAAAACCAAAGCTGAGAAGAAAAGTCTGAAATAGAAAAGCAGGACAAGAGAAACATAAAAGGGTAAACACATATAAGCAGCCAGAAGGGACTCCACAAAGATGAAGAGTTTACATTTGAATACAGCAAGGATGTATAACCTGGGGTCTGTGAACTTTAATATGTATATGTATTTATATATATAATTCGTTTCCTTTGCAATTATATGTAGGCTATTTTACTCATTTTAAAACATTATTCTGAGAAGGGATTCATAGGCTTTACCTATTGAAAGCATTCATGATACAAAAAAGCTTAAGAACTGTTGTTATAGAGGAAGTAAAACAAGTATCCTCTTGGGGCTTTAATGTTACCAGGGATCACAGAGGGGGTTGAAGAAGATAGAGGGCCTTGGAGTGCTCCTATTATGCTTTGTTGGTCTTAAGAGAAGGAAAGGGAAATAAATGGAATACACTAAGGAAAAAAGACAAGGAAAGGTGGGGAAATTTACTATCCCAGGTAACTGGGGAATGCATGTAAAAGATTACACAAAGAAAAAGAATGGGATCATTTGAACCTAACTTTTGCCTAAATCAATCAGAGGAGGGTAGAAAACACTCACATGCATATAAGGATGCAGGTAAACATTTTAGTTTAAAATGTATTCCACTTCAGAGGATTTGGGGAAGACTGCAGAGTAGATCTGAAAATTCCACGCTCTCAAGATATTCCCCCTACAAAAGTTATAAAAGCACCTGAGGGCAAACAAAGTGTGGCTGGAGATAAACAAGATTGGGGCACAACCCAGGTCTTCCTGGGACAATTTGAGAAGATCATAAGAAAATGCCCAGGATAAGGTTTGGTCCCAGTGAAAAGTAAACACCTCCAGGTTGGGTTTCCTTTTAACAAGAGGCAAGCCTCTTAAACACCAAGGAAGAAAATGACACCTTGAAAATTTGAATTGGGTAAAGTGAAGCTGATGGGGCACTTGGATGCTCCAATACCAATCCTAAAATCACATTTCTCTCTAAAAATCATATTTCTCCCTAGCCTCAAAACACTATCCCAGGCAGTTTCTCCCCAGCCCAAGGCCAATGTGTCCTAGATCTCTCTTCCTGATACAGTAGCCAGCTGCACCACAGAATTTATTAGTTTGAACCAGCTGTCCTTTACACTTATCTTGTCTAACAAATCATCGATGGGAGCAGCCTAGGTATTTCCTAGTCAGCCCTGACCATTAGTTAACTTAGTGACATTTCAAGCCTAAAACCACACCTTTATGGAATCCACCTCCCCTCACCCACTCCCCTGCTATGTCCGATGAACTCTGGGTAAAATACCTGCCAGTAGATACTACAAGTACATGTTCCTTTATCCACTAACCGCTCCGTAATTCAACCCTGAATCACCTAGTTAGTATATTTGGCACATGTCTTACTATAAAACATCCTATATAAATGTTACCTGTATCCCATTCAAACTGCATGTTTCCTAAAAAGTCTTGCCCACTGAAAAGTATAATAAATCTTCACCACCTTGACCTCAAGAATGCTTGAGTCTATGGATTCTTTCTGGACAGCTCACACAGGGAACTTGTCTTGGGAGTTGCTGTATCTTTCCATCCCTCCTCAAAGCCAGCAAAATTGTAAGAGATTAAGAAATAACTAACCAAAATATGAATAATGAAAAAATAGAAGAGAAAGTAAAACATGTTATAAGAAAAACAACAGATTTGGAGAATAGATCAAGAAGAGAAAATATAAAAATAATCGAACTAACTAAAAGTTATGATCAAACAAAGAATCTTGACACATCAATATAAGAAATAATTAAAGAAAATTGTCCTGAAGCATTAGAACAAGGGGGGGAAAATAGAAATAGAAAAAATCCACTGATCACCTCTTAAAAGAGACCCTATGAAGAAAACTCATAGGAATATCAAAACCCACAGCTCAAGGATAAAATATCAAAAACATCAATATTAAAACAATCTAAATATGGTGGTGCCACAATTAGACTCATACAAGACCTAGCAGCAGAGACATTAAAGGACTGCAGGTCTTGGAACATAATATATTGAAGAGCAAAAGAACTGGGGCTCCGGCGAAAAATATCACACCTTGCAAGGTTAAGTGTTACCCTTGATGAAAAAAAAATTGACATCTGATAAACTCTCAGACTTTCAAGATTTTGTTTAAAAAATCCTGAATTTAATAAAAGATTTGACATATAAGAACCAAGAGAAATATAAGGTACGTACCAAAGACTGATTATAAGGGATTCATAAAGACAGACTGTTTATTTCACACACACACACACACACACACACACACACAAACACACACACACACGAAATGCAAAATGTCTGCTTAAGATTCTAATTAATAATTGGGTAGCTTATAAGTAAGATTGGGGAAAGCCTGAGTAGGGTATGAATTTAAAAAAGTAAAACCATTTAGGAATTGCTAAAAAGAGCCATTATTTTTTGTACAATGAGGTGCAAGAGAAAGAATCATGCAGAGGAATTAGATGGGGGAGGAAGGCTGGTAGTTCTGGTAACCTACTCTCACATCAGGAATGGGTTTAAGAGGGAAAAATAAACATAAAAAACAAAGATAGGGAGTAGAACATGTTTGGGAAAGTATATGTCTACATTCGTAAGTATATATGTATGTGTGTATGTATATATCTATAGCGAAACATATCTAAACTTTATTGTAGCCTTCTGAGGAGGGTAGAGGGGGAAAAAAGAACAAAGTAAAAAATCACACATCAAAGAACAAAAGAACTCATAAGGAAGCAAAGAAAAGATGGAGAATTTTCAACACAAGTATTATCATACAGGCTTTCTTGAAATGAAAATTTATCGTTACACAATATGAATCCTCTCTTATGTTCTATGCTATGCACATGACATGTTTTTTTTTCTTTTTAATTGTGTGTTTAAGTTTAGGATGTTTTTGGTTCTTTTTTTCTATTCTGTATTTGTGTTTTGGTGTGTGAGTCTAAAATAAAATAAAATTAAAAAAAGAAATGCATTCAACTCAACAAGAAAACTGTAATAGAATGAGAAGAGAGAAGAAAGGAGAAGGATATAGAAAAGGAAGAGTCAGGAATGATGAGTCCTAGTAAAACAAGCATCTACCTTGCAAGGTGTCCTGTGATGAAGGTTTAAAAAGAAAAAAAGTAAGGGAAGAAGTCTGTGATGGGACTCTGGACAAGATGCAGAGTAGATGGCAGGAAAGCAAAGGTAAACTGCATCAAGTGGTACCTATCTCAGTACCCTAGGCTTTGAAAAAGAAAAGGAAAAAGAAAAAAGGAAAAGATATTAGGATAGAAGGAAATAAACAATAAATGATCATAAATGGAAATGTAAATGGGATGATCTTACCCATAAAACAGGACAGCAGAAGGAATGAGAAAGTAGTATGTTTACAAGAAACATCTGAAATCAAGATTCACATGAGTTAATATAAGGGACAGGAGTAAAAGCCTATTGGGCTTTAGCTGAAAAGCAAAAAGAAGAGATAATGACCTAAGACAATGCAAAAGCAAGAATAGATCTGAATAAAAGAAATTTATATGTACAGGAAAATATAAATATATAGAAAAGCAACATTACATTGAAAGATACCATAGTTAATAAACTGACATCAATACTCAAAATATATTCACCTAATCTACATGCTTGAAAGAAAAATTAAATGAGTTGTAGACTTTGACAAATCTAACACCCTCCTAAAAAAAAGTAGTAGACTTAAATGTAATTTTAGAAAAGTTAGACACAGTAGACTGTGGAAGGTTACCAAATGGAACTGGAAAGGAATAAACATATTCTCAGTAGTGCATTACAAATGATGACCAGAATGACACAAAAAAGACACATATAGAAAAACAGAAATATTAAAAACACTTTTTACTGACCATAACACAATGAATACTATATTCAATAAAGGATTAAAGAATTTTAAAACTATATAATTTAATCCTAAAGAATTGGTGAGTCTCAGAACAAATAAGAGAAACTGAGATAATGACAAAAATAATACACAGATAATGACAACGAGATAAGATAACAAAATTTTTAGGTTTCAGACTAAATAGTTCTAAGAGATAACATATCCCTAAATACTTTAATCAAGGAAAGAAAAGAACAAATAATTAAACATAAACCCCCCCCCAAAAAAACCTAAACCATTAAATACCAAATTAAATAAATTGAATACCAAATTAAATACCAAAACAGAAATTTCAAAAGTCAAAGACAAGATTAACAGTACCAAAAGAACTGTACTTTGTCCTAAGCTCTAAACAAGTAAAAATCTCTTTATTCTCTCTTTCACAGGGCAACTATTTTCCTCATGAAGCTTAGCACTGTGATTCTAACAAGTTCAGAAACACCCTTGTATCTGATTAATACAGTCTACAGTAGTCTGAGGTTGAGGAAAACACCGTTTAATTACTAGAATTACCAAAAAGTCCACATCATAACACAGTCATCCCTTTTCATGGTCAAACAATAAGCACAGCATGACATTGCATTCTTTAAACCTTTCAGTTAATTGCAAAATGATATGGATCTAGTTTATTCTTGAGAACTACAAAAATGAAAATGATTCCCTATTTATATCCTCATCAAGGATGTTCTCAATTCATGTACATAATGACTCACCAAAAAATAAATAAATAAATAAAAAGCATAGCCAGAAGAGTAGTAAGCATATAGGCTAGTAGTTGTATTTTTTTTCTTAATTGACTTTTTTGGTATTAGTAATGTCTAAGGTTATCTCTTCTTATCTATTTCAGTCTTCTTCAGATACCTTGCATATCAGCCTTCTCAATTATGTCTCCTCCTTTCTGCAGGTTTGGGTTTGTTTGTTTTCTTTAGTGCCATTTCTACCCCCACTATAAGCAAATGTAAAACTGAGATGTTACAGTCCAAGTACAGTGGTACCAGTGACTTTTAGGGTGAAAGTACCTTATTATAATAAGATTTATAGAACTTTTCCATTTTGTTTTATTAGTGGTCCTTCTTCCACTTTCATTAAATTCCCTTGGAATGACTGTACTCAAGTGGATCTCTTGCCAAGTTTTCTTTGAATTGCTTTAAAATGCTCCATTGCTTCTTTTTATTTTAAGAAATAGTACTGCTTACAATCATCCCTTCTTTTTGAGATTATATAAAGTAGTTTATTATAAATCAGAATTTCTCTGGTGCATCATTTCTTTCCAGTTTGCAAATAATTCAAATATTTGCTGACAAAAGTACTTTCTGGTTACTTTTGTCTTCTTGTTCTGGATAAAGATTTAAGATAATTAAATTTCTGTATAAAATTGCTGTGATTTTTGTTAATGTCATTTCTAACATTAACTTCCCATTTCTCATTAGTGATTACTTGTTTCAATGGTTCAGAATGTAATTGTATACATTTTTTCTTACTATTTTTTCTTTCTGCTCTTTATTAATTCGGATCTTTCCTCTGCCAACCTTATGGTCTAAATGCAGACACAAAGCCAATTCAGGGACACTAGTATAAAGTATTTTCCTGAAGTTCAGCACACAACTCATTTAATTTTTTAATATTATTTGTTGTCTGCAAATTCCTTCTTCCTTCAGCTTTTTGTTTACAGCAAAAACATCAAGACTGATATTTAGTTCTCCCAACAATATGTCTACTCGTTGGTTACTGAACAAGTGTATCACATCTGGACAATCAACCAATTCATAGCAGTCTAAAAACTCTGATTTTTAGCACTCTTTACCACCTTTCACACCACTCTGTAACAATTATTTTAGAAGGTGAACAGAAGATGGGCTAGCATTTGAACCAAATTTAACTATAAAATATTCAAAAACTCTCTGAACTCTTTCATTTGGTAAGTCCTTGACCTCACATAGATTAAATTATCATCTCTATACCGATGACTCCATGATCTATATATACAGCCCTAGTTTCTATCCTGAGCTGCAGTCACCAACCTTGTCTCTTGGACATTTAAACCAGATGTTCCATAAGCATTTCAAATTTAACACATTCAAAGCTCATCAACTTTTCTGGAAAATTCACTTCTTCTTGTAAATGTCCTCATTAATGTTGAAGTATAACCATCTTTCAATTACTCAGGTTCAAAATCTCAGCGTCATCCTCAAATCCTTCATTCTCATCCAACATATACAACCAGCTGTCAAATCTTATCATTTCTATCTCTATAACATATACATCTTATGTAAGTTTCCTCTCTAATCATACAGCCAATACCCTAGGTCAGATCCTAATCAGCTTTCACCATTAAAATAATTCTTTTTGTGTTCTCCTGGTCTCCAATCTTCTCACTCTAATCCATCCTCCACACAATTGCTAATGCCACCTTTCTTTACTCAATCAATTCCAGGGTTTCAATGTCACCTCTAAGATCAAATATAAACTCCTCTCTCTAGTTTTTAAAGTTCTTCACAGTCTGGGCTCCTTCCTAATTGTCCAGTGTTCTTATACATTACTCTCTTCCACACAACTCTATGGTCCAACTACTAAAACCTACTGCTCGTCACTCCATTTCCCATTTCTATGCCTCACAAACAGTAGCTTCTAGTATTCTTTCTATCAAAGTTTCCCAATCCATCATTTATACTTTTCCCAGAGGCAGAGTCCCTCAGTCAAACTCAAAAGTATATCATTTATTTACAACCTCAAAATTAATATAAATTGGCCAATGTTCTTGGTGGGTGGAGGATCTTTTGAGGGGAAGGGAACATGGTGGTAGAGGGAAGACTTGTTTTGTTTTTAATAACAAGTTATTCCTAGCTCAACCATAAAACTCAACTATGAAATTAAGTAGGCAGAATCAGATATTATTAGCAAGCTAAGTAAGCATCCTACTTATCTAGCTATACTATGAGTATATTTAAACTAAACAATACGGTTTGAATAAACCAAGCTAAAATTAACAAGTAATTTTAACATAACAAGAGGACTAATTCCCACATCAAAATGCTATGGTTCTGATATAGCATTTCAATGTCTATTGTCTTTATGGCTATGGAATTGAGGGATATGAATCACAAGAACCAATCTATCCTGGGTACTCAACTGACCAAGTTAATAGTGCAAAGCAGTTTTTAAAGCTACTATCTATTTTTAAACTAAAGTCAGGTTCTAAATTTGATGTACATTAAAATTTTTATCAGTGAAGAATGTCCAGCTGAGATCTTTAAACAGTTCAGAGAGACCCAAACAAAGCTAATTTTGTCCTACACAAAGGCTATTCTAAAAGTTTCTATTTTACACAAGAAAGTAGAAGCAGAAGCTGGGAACAGAACCATGCTACAGCTGAGTTTCTAGAGGATTCACCAAATCAAGGGTTTAGCAAAACTAATTTTGAATCAAAGAAGAACACAGACTATCATTCTAAAGAGAATATTATAATGAAACTATCTCAAGGTAAACTGTACATGTCATTCACACTTAAGCCTTCTTTATATGCAGCCAAATTGCAATCTGTCCTGCCACACTAGCATGTTGAAGACCAGACTTCCAGAATCCATATTCTGCAACCCTAGTTCAGGCCCACTATCTCTTCCCCAGAGTACTGAAATCATCTTCTAATTGGTGTCACTGTCTCAAACCCCTATCCTATTTAAATATATCCTTCACTCAACTGCCATGAAATTTATCTAAAACCTCAGTCTGACCACATCACCCTCCTAATTCAATAAACTTCAATGACTCCTGATTAACTACAGAATCAAATATCAACTTCTTCTGTTTGGCATTTAAATTTCTTTATAACCAGGACACTTCTTACCTTCCCAGTATTCTTAAACATTCCCTTCTCCCCCAAACCCCTATGCACTAAGTGGTCCACAGTGGCCCAGGTTGCTGTTCCTCACACGGGACATCCCACTTACCTCCCATGCTTTTGCACCAATTGTTATTTCAGTTCTGCCTTAAGTTTCCCCATTTACTTCAAGACTCAGCTCAAAAATCAAATTCTGCAGACAGCCTTTCCCTTTCTCCCCTCTCCCCTCTCTCCCAGCCCCAGCTGCTACTACTATTGCCTTCTCCTCTCTATATAAATCTTAAACGTACCTAGTAATTTACATATTATCACCCCAACTAAATGGAGCTCCTGGGGAGCAGGAGCAGTTTTTGCCTTCCTTTGTATCCCTAGCACCTAGCTCAATATCTGCTAATACTCAGCTTTTCAACTCCTGCCTTGGGGTTGAGTTTTCTTAAGAAAGTAGAAACAAACTACTAAAGGACATTCTATCCAGCTGGCAGGAAACGACACTGTGCTTCACATTCCATCTTGCCTCCATAGGTTAACACCCTCTTCTTGTACTGCAAAAGCATCTCTTGTTCAGGACACAGCAATAAAATAAAAAATACTATCATTATGGAAAAGGCTGTGTCCCACTGAAGAAATACAAACTAAACTAAATCTGTGGTACCACCTCACACCTAGCAGAGTGGCTGCTATGAGAGAAAAGGAAAATGATAAATGCTGGAGAAGATGTGGGAATATTGGGACACAGATACTTTGTTTATGGAGATGTGAACTGATCCAACCATTCTGGAGAGCAATTGGAACTACGCTGAAAGGGCTATCAAACTCTGCATACCCTCTGACCCAGCAATGCTACTGGTAGGTCTATATCCCAAAGAGATTTAAAATAAAAAAAGGAAAAAGCATCTATATGAACAAAAATATTTATAGCAGATCTTTTTTGTGATGGCAAAGAAATGGAAATTGAGGGGATATCCATCAACTGGGGAAGGGCTGAACAAGTTGTGGTATATGATTGAGATGGAATACTACTGTGCTATAATAAATGATGAACAGGATGCTCTCAGAAAAACCTGGGAAGACTTATAGGATCTGATGTAAAGTGTAGTGAGCAGGACTTCAGGAGAACGTTGTACACAGTAACAGTAATACTGTACAATGATCGATTGCGAATGACTTGGCTATTCTCAGCAATACAACAATCCAAGACAATTCCAAAGGACTTAATGCTATCCACCTCCAGAGAAAGAAATGATGAAGTCTAAATGCAAATGGAAGCATACTTTTTAAAAACTTTATTTTTCTTCTTTTTTTGGGGGGGAGGAAGTGTTTTCTTTAGTAACATGACTAATATAAGAAACATGTCTTGCATGGCTGCATGTGTATAAGCTCTACCAAGTTGCTTGCCTTCTCAATGACAGAAAAGGGGAAGAAGGGAAAGAGCTTGGAACTTGAAATTATTAAAAACGAAGGTTAAAGTTTTTTACATGTAATTGGAAAAAAATAAAATATATGTAAAAAAGAATATGTCGATTAATTGTGATAATATTCCACTAATCATTACTGTCACTTTCCCAAGCCCAAATTTCCTTTCCCAGGCTACCACCTGGTGATATGTTTCAACTCTTTCATTACAATGTGAGTTTTTTGACTGCAGAATCTATCTCAATGTCTGTCTTCGTATTCCTAACATTTAATACAGTCATGGTACACAGAGCTTAAAAAAATGCATTTTCATTCTCTCATTCAAAGAAAAAAAGAAAATTAAAGTATTCTACAGCCCACCCATTCTAACAGTGACAGTACTAGATAGAACATTACATTCTCTTCCATCCTCAATTGCCAAAGTACCTCAATCCTCTGGAGGGAAAGAAAAAAACAATTAGTAGAATGACAGTCTGGAAAGAATATAGATCCATGGATGAGACCGAAATGAAAGTCCTATAAATACAGACCTCTTGGTATATTATACCATGTGGGTCTCAGTTTTCTTGTTTGTATGGTGCTCTTATGAAGAACGATTATGAATTTAATAAATTCCTCTATAAAGACAAAATTATTTTACTTTAAAACAATACAACAGACATGTATAAGTACAATGTACTCATTAAATACTTTGCTACATCACAAACTTGATATCCTTTAGTTAAATAATGCCTCCTCCACATCAAAACACTTTCATATGAAAAAACCTAAAATATGAGGATAATTCTAGTTTCCTAATGAAGTCCTACATTAGTGTTCTAAGTACTGAAGGAAAAATTACTTTCTTTTAAGATTAGAAGTCACATCTCTTTTCATCCAATAAGCATTATAAACTCAATTTAGTAAAAAATAGATGCAACAACAACAAAAACTAATATGGAAATCAACTTGACAAAACAGTCATGATTAGTTAAACAAAACTTAAAAACATATTTATTGCTCTTCTTCTCTAGGATTTTTTGTAAGCAAGCAAATATTGAAAGCAAACCAACCTCATAGAAGAAAATATGACATTCACTTCCAGTGTTTCTGCAACGTGCTCATTTCTAACAATTGTATAATCACTCTAAAAATTATAAGTAACATGATTTTTAAAACTATAAGGAGCACGACGTATCTGTAGATTCTCAAGGACAACAGAAAAATGCAGCTCTAAATGCTGTTTCAACACCATTATATCAGCAGTCAGATAACCTCAACAGCATAATTTGCTTCTTCAGGGGAGCCAAGTTATTCCTATGTGTACATGAGAACAATGTTTTTTTATCCATGATGTATAAAATACATACGTGTATATGTGTGTGCATGCAGCGGGGTGGGGAGAGTGAGAAACAGGGAGGGAAAAAGAGATCCATCCCTTAGTATGTAAATGTATTTACCACTGACATATTTTTGGACCAATCAGTAATTTCACTGCCACAAGGAATTCTCAAGGAGGAAACTCTCTCCTCTGTGGAACAGAATAGGTAAGTACCTTGCCCAGGTGTTACCAAACAGCTATGTGACAGAGGTAGTCAGCCTGATCAACCCAGGTCTTCCTAACTCAGAAGTCAATTCTCCACTTTCTATGCCAAAATGTCTTGCAAAGTGCTTTGTAAACCTTAAAGTGGTACATAAATACTAGCTCTTATTCTAAATGACTCTTCATAAAGAATATGCTCATAGTTTAACATGAGTGGGGTATGATGAATGTACTCTGTAGCAGAAGAGCTCAAATCAACACCAACGACTCCACCTTGAAGAGTGATTCCTTCTGGCAACTATGTATGGCTCCAAAGAATACCGTGGTGGTAGTAACTAACTGATTATATTTTGGTAGTACTTTAACAGGACTAACTATGCTACAACACTATGAGATAAACATCACAAGTCCAATAATGCTCATTTTACACATGAGAAAACTGATGCACAAGGAAGTAACTTGATTTTTTCAAGGGTCACACAGCTAGCAAAAGCTTCCTGGATGGGAATTCAAATCCAAGTTTCTACAAACTCAGCATTCAGCATTACATCCATTATTCCACACTGAAATGTCTTCCTTTCGTTTGTCCTAGGAGATGTATAAGGATGGCAAAGTAGGTGAGGTTAGAGGGTTCTGTGGAAGTATTGATAAGGGCTTAGGTATATAAGCAAAGAAGAAGCAGAATCAGTGGTGATGACTTCTTTTGATGGGGGTTGAAGAATCATGACTTCTTCTTGAAGAAATGCTTCTTATAAAAGAAAAGACTTGTTGTACATACTATTGTTCTCATTAATTTGCTAACCAACTCGGGCCTCATCAACTGTACTGAAAAAATAAAGTGATTAGGAAGCAGATCAAAGGTTGAAATATTTTAATTTTTACAAAACTTTTCCAGATATCTAGGGGAATAAATATCTGAAATTTAAAAGTATGATAAAAATACAGTGCTCAAATTAAAATTTAATATTGGGACACTTACTGAAACTTCTCTTTAAAAATATATATCAATAAAAATAAGCTTAGAAGCTCTTCCAGAGATCAGTGCTTAAAGAATAGTACATCTGTCTTCATGAGAAATACTTGAATGAAAAAATTATGAATGCAAATGAAAGAACTACTAAGAAGCTAATACCCCCCCATAGGCCAAGCTATTTTATGGTACTTGAAGGACAACTCACTCAACCAGGAACAATTAAGAGGATAATCTGTAGGTAATCACTGTGCTCAAGTTGCCTCATCCTTCCTTCTCAAAATCCAGGTAAAGTTAGACTTGGAGGCTTCCCCTGACCCCAAGAGCTCTGGATCTTCATCAGTCTCTGAGAGGGCAGTATTCTCCGGCTCTGACTACAATCTTATCTTCCATCTCCAAAAGCTAGCTTGGTGGGATGGTGTCTAACACGTGGGACTAGAATCCAGAATACCTAAATTTAAATCCTGCTTTGGACATTAGTTTGTGTGGTCCAGAGAAAGGTCACTTAACCTCTCAGTCTGTTTCCTCAATATATAATGGGGAAAACAGCAGCACCTATCTTACAGAGTGAGCAGCTAGGAGGTACAGTGGATAGATCACTGGGTTTGGAATCAGGAAGACTCATCTTCATGAACTCAAATCTAGCCTTGGACACTTACTTGCTATGTGACCCTAGGTAAGTCACTTAACCCTGTCTGCTTCAGTTCCTCACCTGTAAAATGAGCTGGAGAGGTGGACAAACTACTCCAGAAAGCCCCAAAATAGGGTCACAAAGAGTCAGAAACAGTTAAAACAACCATATTGAATTCCTGTAATGATCAAATGAAATCCTATCTGCAATATGCTTTGCAAACCTTAAAGCTATAAATGCCAGCTATTATTATCAAGGGAGTAACACAAAAATAATTTTGTAAAAATTATAACTTTTTTTATTCAAGTTACAAAAGAAGCAGCTCAAACTTTTCTTGTAAGATCTGTTGTCTTAATTAACCTGATTTACACCCACCCAGCCATGTGACCTGTACTTCAGGTAATCTCTTTGGAAAGTCTGAATGCTTTCCATGGCAAGAGCCATGGCTAAAAGAAAATTATAAAGAGGAAACAAAGGGTTAAGAAGACCTTGCATAAATTATTTTTAAGTCCCTACTTTATAAGATTAAATAGTAATCAGGATCACAAAAGCTAGTAACTAATTGCTATACAAGTATGATTTTCTCTGATCCAGAGAAATGTCACATGGCATATATGGATGACCATAAAAGAACAGCATGCAATGTCAATCTATTCTATTTCTGAAACCCAAATTGCTAACATTCTTATTCTACACAATGACTATTTTTTGAAAACTAGCAGAACTCTAATGATCAACTATATATGAACAAATAATAATAACAAAAAAAAGAAAGTGAATGCTGCATAATATTCATGATCAAGCTTGACCAGAAGAAGATGAGACAATAAACCTCCTTCCCTTCTTCACAAAGATGGGGGTCTATAGCTGGGGAACACTATGTATACTGACTCAGTAGATTAGTTTTTGATGCTTTTCTCTCCTTTTTTTAATTCTTCATGAGACGGGAATAACTGGCAGCAAAGGGACGGGGAGAAGAGGAACACATTCAAAAACTATCAGTCAAAAAGTTTTACATATGAAGAGGGAAAAATCAGGAAGATTTCTTTAAAAAATCAATTCAGGAGCCATTTATTGTGGACTATGAGAGGAGGTGCTAAGGGAAAGGCAAAGGTAAAATTCAATTAATCCCTGACTTCATGAGACTTACATTCTAATGAACTATAGCTCATCCATCACTTCCCACAGTACACACCCTCCTCACCTTTGTTTCCTTCACAGCTCAGCTCAAGAACAGTCTTCTACAGGAGGAAAATATTTCCTGAATCCTATAGTAAAAAAATAAAAAATAAATAATCCCCTAACAACAACAATAACAAAAAACCCACTTACCTTTAACTATGTCTATATTATATGGCTACCTATTGTTTCCCACAGAGAGGAACTTGTTCCTTAAGAACAAGGGCGGTTTCACTTTTTGTTTAAAAATCCCCAGTAGCACAACCAGTGACTGATACATAGTATGCTGGTTAAAAAAATGCTTGTTCACAGACTGATGGATAGATAGTAAGGGGGTGTGACACATATGCAAATAACTATAATACAAAATATGGAAGTACATTTAAAAAGTACAAATTAAAGTCATTACAGATGTGCAGATGGGGAGAGGAGGGAGATGGGCAGCATCGGAATATCCTACACAACCCCACTAGCCCAAGAGAGTTACACAAGACCAACATAATCTCTTTTCATCAAAACCTGATGAAGTCATTAGAGAACTTTAAAGTAGGTCTTATTGTGAGTCCTTTGAGAGCAGGGATTTTTGTTTTGTTTTGTTTTTTGCCTTTCTTTGTGTCCCCAGAGCTTAGTAAAATGCCTGGAACATAGTAAGCACTTAATAAATGCTTGTTGACTTGACAAAAGAAAATTCAGAAGACAATGCCATAAAAGGTGTTTCAAAATTTAAAGCAGTACTAAAATGCATATTCTTAACCAATCTAGACTACTCTATCCCTGTTTTCTGAACATATTTCATAATTAGTATGTCTCTCCCAGCATGTTAATCTTTACAGTCCTACAAACTGCAAAAAACAAAATCAATATTAATCAAATTAAATGCTTTTCTATTTTCTGTAGACCATTTAAATTATCTGGGGTTTGGGCTTTTTTTAAAAAAACATTTCATCTAAAACCAGCAAATGGGACTGGCAGAATGCTGCTTTGAGAATCTCTCTTACAGTACTCTTCAAAGTTTCATTATTTTAAAGGATGGTTGTATCCTGTGAGAAAATTATAAATAAGAATGCCCTGGATAACAAAAACACGAACTGAGCAGGGAAGTCCTTTTTAGGATTAATTACCCACACATAACCCATTAAAAGGGGCACACTTTCTAATGCAGAGTGACCTAAAAACATGAAGAATGTAAGCCTGCTCACCAATAAAGAAGCATCCCCCAGATAATATTGACAGAAAGCTTCTCATTTTCATAACCCAGATGGAGTGTCAGATAGAAACCCTTCTGGGACTCATGGGTTGAATTTACCCCTGGTTGAATTAGCTGTTTTAATATGCTTGCATGGAATTTAACTTAAGTAATTCTTTCCCTCATTTGGAACTGTCATTTTCTTTGGAATTCTTTCATGTTTCTTCCCTTAAGCCCACAGTTTGCATTAAAACATCTACCATGTAAGTTTTCTGTCATATGTAAAAGTGGTATACATTAATGAGAATGAGGAAGTACCACAATTCTGAAATGTATGTTAGAATATGCTTCCATGTGCATTGGTATATGTATGTTAAGAACTTTAAAAATATTTTTCTAAGTTAGACAAGAATCAAAGAGTTATGTCAATTATCTCAAAATTTTAATTACAACTCAAGCAGAAAAAAAAGATTTTCAAACACCTACTTTTGGCAAAAAATGAAAAAATAACAAAGTGATTAGAATAGGTGCCTGGGTTAGAGAATAGGGAAGATTATATATAAACAGAGCAAGAGTGAGGGATTAATCCATTAGTGTACTCCCAGATACAATGGAATTCTATCAACCCTTATGTTTAGCCTTATCTAACCTACTAATGTTTGGTTTGTTAAAAGGTCTACTTTCCCTTGACTGGCACACTTGTAAAAGGTTCTAGTTCCCTTTCTCTACTGCACAAATAAAATCATACAGTCCCTAATACCACAGGTCACCAGTAGTCAGTCTACATCTAGATAGCAATGACTTCCTGAGAGAAATCACCCAAAAAGCTTCAGCATTTCTTTTCTTTTAAATAATTTTCATTTTGTTTTTGTTAAAATTTAGTACGACTTTTTCCCCCATGTGCCCTGGTATAGTAAGAAAGATAAGAAGAGGTAACAAATATATAAACCAAAGTGTTTTTAGTTAATAAAATTCCTTAATAGGATAAAAAAAATCAAAAAGTTACTTGTAGAAAACAGACAAAAGGCATATTAATGAAAGGGGCGTGGGGTGTGAAAGAGTATGCAGGTTGATTTCCCAGAGCCAGACTAAAGCAGGGACCAGAAGATGACTGTGATACAATAAAACAAGTCATATGGATCTAGACTTAGAATCAGAAAGACTTGAATTCAAATTTGACAACAGACTCCAGCTGTGACCCTGGAAAAGACACTTCCCTTCTGTCTCAGTTTCCTCATGTTTAAAAAGGGGGCTGTCAATAGCACCAGCCTCCCAGGGTAATTATGAGAATCAAATGACATAGATAACGTACGCAGCAAACTTTAAAGTGCTGTATAAATGATGAGGATAATATAAAAACCCTGGGTCACTGATTCTATTTCAGAGTGCCTGTAAAACGGGTTGGGAAAAATGCATCTTCATTTCAGTATAACTGGGTGATGTATTTAATTTTATGCATTTAAAACGAGTACACCAATTTTGTTGTTGCTGTTCATCAGGAGGGTGATGTCTTGACTTGCAACTGAATTGGATTTAATTAAGACAAAGCAGTGCAAAGACATTAAGCATCATCACAATCATTGGAGTCCAGTAGCAAGACATAAGTCAAGACAACTAGAGATGGCCTCTCTCCATCATCAGTTTTACTGTGTTACCAAAGGAATTCATGACACAAAAATGATTCAGAACTCCTTCCTGCAAGACAATCCTTCTGAATCTTTCTCTTAGCAGCCAGAAGTGGAGGTGCTCAAGTGCTGTGAAACTCCATTCAAGATCATATGAAACTATGTGACAATTATCCAAAAAAGGGGTTGAGGAATCTTGGAACATGATGGTGGAAATACTTATAACCAAAAATAACTTATTCTGCAAAACAGAATATAACCTATTAGAGGAAAGCTCTTTACCTCCTTCATGGCTCCCACCCTGTACCTTCACTTAGGGTTAAAATGAACCAGGGATTTATACCGACAAACATTACTAGAAAGAACTTCATAAAATTAAATGCAAGATTAACCTAATCTCAGCAGCTTTGGACTTTGGGGTGAAGCCCAACTCAGTACCTAGAGAACAGTACAATAAGGGAGGAACTAGGATATAGTGACTCTCCCATAGTGGGGAAGGCTTCCACTTTCATGAGGTAGCTCTAATATGCCTAGTGAGGTAAAATCTGTTTCACTTTAGCTTGTTCTGATTGTTCAGTCAAGTTCGACTCTGCGACTCATTTGGGATTTTCTTGGCAAAGATACTGGAGCGGGGCTTGCCATTTCCCTCTCCAGCTCATTTTACAGATGAGGAAACTGAGGCAAACAAGGTGAAGCAACTTTCCTAAGGTCACACCACTACTAAGTGCCTGAGTCTGAATTTGAACTCACAGCTTCCTGATTTCAGGCTCTATACATTGTGCCACCCAGCTGCCCACTTTAGCTTGTACCCCCTGCTATTAATTGTGTCCTTCTAAACCAAACAGAATAATAAATTTAATCCATCTTCCACATTCTAGTCCTTTGTATATTTGAAAACTTCTATCATGTCCTCTTGAAACTTATCTTTTCCAAAATAAATTTCCATACTCCTTTTACCTGTTGCTCATATTGATGATGATGTTTCCAGGGCTGTAACCATACTGGCTACACTATAATATTTTAATAATGGGCTGTAACCATGTTGGCTACATTCTATAATTTTTTAATTATATTAAAATGTAATTTAGAACTGAGCATCATACTCTAGTACATCAACTCTGGGCACCAAACTACACACTAAAGCCCTAGGTTCTTTCTTAAATAGGAAGAGGTGTTAGGACAGATCTCTAAACCAGAACTCCTGAGTTATCTAAATGCATATACATCATCAAATATTTGCTTTCGTTATACAGTACTTGTTAACCACTCACTCCCCTAAAATATGTGTGTACAGACATATGTGCACACTATTGTGTGTATACACATGACATATATGTATATACACACACAAAATAAACATCAGGAAAGCCATAATGCTATGCACCCAATAAGTGCTAACTTGTCTTTTAAAAAGTGAATTCTGAGTGTTTCTGGAAGGATAAAATGCTCACAGAGGGATGGCTCTCTACCTTCACCAGGAGACTAGGGACCATCTACTTCTACCTGAAGTTAAAAAAGTGAGCTTCAAACACATAAGTATCTTCTACAAGGGGCTCAAAATATCATTGGGGAAATAAATAACAAGGATTTAAGTTCAAGTTAAGGACAAAGTTGTCTGATGAACAAGCCTCAAAGTTATCTTCTCCAGGTCTTGAACACTACCAAAAGACTGATATCCTACACTTGAATATGTAATTGCCACTGAACCACAAAAGAACTTCGAAATGAGAAGCAAAACAGCTCTGAGGTCATTTAAAGGAGGATCTACTCTGTTTTGTTGTTCTCTCAAGGAAAATTAAAAGCACCCACACAAGTTGTTTGGCTGCATTTTATTGAGTTGGCTGCTTTCTGTTCAAAACGAAAAAAAAAACATAGCAACATGAACATTCTGGCAGCAACATCCATCTGGGTAGGATACTGAACATCGCCATTTAAATTTTATTCCAGCTCAGAAGCACAAAATCTAAGAAATGGCTTAAGCACATATGCATAAGGAAGATGAATCAAACGCTACTATTAAGTGGGCCCATAGTCAGTTCACATAAAAAAAAAAAATCAAAGTTTATAAGTTGTTAAGTATCAAATCAGTAACAATGAGCTTTTTTTAAAAGTACTAAATTCTACTCTGCTTCAAAATATATCAGGCAGCCAGGTGGTACAATGGATAGAGAACTGGGCCTGGAGTCAGGAAGTCTTGACTTCAAATCAAGACTCAGACATTTACTAGTGGTGTGATCCTGGTCAAGTCACTTAATCCTATTTGCCTTAGTTTCCCCATCTGTAAAATGAACTGGAGAAAGACATGACAAACCACTCCAAGAAAATCCCAAATGGTATCATGAAGAGCTGGACACGACTAAAATGAATGAATGAACAGCAACAATAATTTCAAAATACAGACTTGGCATGACATAGAGGAAGAGCAGTAACTGGGGAGTCAGTAGGACCTGGGTCCATAACCCAGTTGTATTAATTACTCCCTATGTGATCCTGAACAAGTATTTAACCTCTCTGGGACTAATTTCCCACGTCTGTAAAATGAGGGGCTTGTCTGAGATAGCCTTTAAAGTTTCTTTCCAGTTCTAAATTAATGATCCAATGAGACTACAAATAATCTACAGACCTATATAACCTATATACCTTATGGAAACACACACACACAAAACCTACAGGTCTTAATCACTAATTTGACAACACTGAAAGAAGTGTTCAAACACTACATGCAAAATACTGATGACAAAAGGACATGGCTTCTTATAAGCTTTTGGAATAAAAACCACTTACTTATTTCAACAGGTAAGATTTGCTCAGAGATTCAGGCAGTCGGCCAACTAAGGGAAACCACTGTCTTTATAGAGCATTTCCATCTTCTCACTGTGGCAAGGTATCAACAATCAGCAAACAGCAAGAGAAGGTAGCATAGTTAAGTAGAGGAGGATCAGAGTCTCTGGTAGGTCCAAAACTTTTCCACAACAACTAGACTGAGGCATCCATGTCCTGAGACAAGGACATGAATTTAAGGATTACCTAACGGTCACTTAGATTAAGCTACCTTTAAACACCTGGTCAATTATCTTCCTTACCACAGCAGTATACTATTAGCAGAAGGGGGAACATAAAGCAGCAGCTTCAATCCAAACAAGAGGAAAGGGACATAAGGAAAGCCGGTTTTTTCAAGTTTCAAAAGAACAACTGTTAGAAATGACACTTTCCTTTTATGTATGGTCTTTCCATTATCTAATCACTTTCTTTCCTGGAATATGACTTTGATGTTTCTCTTTTATGGTATTCTTTTACACACTTCCAAAGATCCCCAAGGGGCTTCACTGAATTCAATTCAGCAAGCATATACTAAGTGCCCAGTTTACAACAGGCACTCTGCTAGGCCCTGGACTGAAAAACAAAAGAAACCAAATAGTCCCTACCATGAAGGCAGACCATAAACCCTCCATACCTCAGTAAATGGTTTCATGTATGACTACTGCCAAAAAACTGCATGCCCTAAGACAGAGATCAAACACTAGGGTTGTACTTCAGAGTACAACCAGAACTAAATAAAACTATAACTGTGAAATATTCAACAAAAAGAAATAAAAATATAATAGAACATAATGTTAACAGGTGGTTTTCTAAGTCAATATACAGCTGCAGGAATCTTCATGTATGGTTTGGTGGCCCCCATTTTATTTGAATTTGACACTGGCTGGATAAACTTCTGGTGGTGATGCTCTGCACACCTTGGGATGGTACTGAGACAAGACAGTGGCTAAACCATCCCAGAAGTCTTTACAGCAGCATAAACTTAGAGCACCCAAGACCAGTGAGACCTAAGAGTAGATCTTTAATAGGACTTTCTTTTACCTATTTGTGATTTTCTATTTTACTACTGAAGTGCTTTACTTCATTTCTTACCACCTCATGTACTTTAAGATTTTATAAGTAATGCCTATCTTTACATTTTACTCTTACTTCCTATCACTGACTGATAAGTGACTACACTGATTATCATAAACCTGATTTCCCAAAGTTTGAGAGGGAGACCCAAGTATAACAAAGGAACTTGAAAACAAGACCACAGGCATTTCTGCCTCTGATACTTAATAATATCATGATCGTGGGCATAAGCCTCTATGAACCTGTTTCTCAGCTGTAAGATGGTAACAATTACTTTAGTACCTAAACACCAGGTTATTTTGAGCTTCAAAAGCGATTGTGTTGGTAAAGTGTTTTGACTATATTAAGTGTCAGCTATTATCAGCACTAAGAAGGTGGTGCTCCTATAAATTTGATCTCATTAGGTTAAGTTCAAAAGGTTAGTGCTCCCTTACAGGTTTTTTCCTTCTATTCTTCTAGTGTGAATTTTATTTTGATTGTATAATCTAATGATCTACATTAAGATACTCTAAACCCCTCCTTCCCTCATCCACCCTAACACCCATCAGCTCCTTTCCCAGTGGTAGAGCAGGGGCAGGCTGTAGACAGAATTTAACTAGAGTTTAGCAAAGCACTTGATCAATTATCTCATACTATTTTTTTGCCTAAGATGGAGCGAACTAGACCAGCAGTTTTAAGACTTTTTTTGTCTCAAGACCCCTTTACATCTTAAAAATTATTGAAGACCCCAAAGAACTTCTGATGTCAGTTATATCCAGATGCATGATTAAGCCAGCAGCACTGAGCTGCCTCACCGCCTGAATTGTTGTTTTGACCATTGACCAAGAGTGAGGAACCAGGCACCTCAAGAACCCATGTGGTCTAGATGTATAAGAATATTAATAATGCATATTAAACTTAAAATTCTCTCCTGAGATTTTGAGGGTTTTTTGAGAGCTAGTTGTTAATCATTTACCAGCACAACCCTGGCTCTATCAATATTAGAAATTAAAACTGATAAATTTTTAAATTTTTTAATATTTACTAATGCATTTTATAATAATAAATCTACTATGTTAACACAAGTAACATATTTATGAAAAATAACTATATTTCCAAAAAAATCAGTGATCAGATTGTCATTATTCTACATATTTTTGTAAATATCTTTAATGTCTGGCTGAATAGAAGAAAGCCAAATTCTTATATCTGCTACTGCATTCAATCTGTTGCAATTTTGTTTTCCTTGAAACATATTCATAATATCCAGTCTCATACAGATATGGACAAGAGAGAACTATTTAAATAGGCAAATGACATCTTAGTATTATTATGAAAATAGTTTTTACCTTGTGGACCTTCTGAAAGGGTGTCCGGGAACCCCCAGGGTGTCCCAGATCATAAAGCTGGCTGAGATAATAATGAAATCAGATGGTTTCACAACTGGGAAAACAGTCAAACTCAAGAATTAATGGCTCAATTTCAATCTGGCAAGGTGTTTGCACTGCAGCGTCCCAGGGATTTTATGCTTGGCTCTGCCCAGAGGTAATATTTTTATTAGTGACTTGGACGAAGGCATCAAATCTGCAAAGCTGAGAGCAGCTGCTAGCACACTGGATAGCAAAGTCAGGATCCAAAAAGATCTTGGCAAGCTAAAGCTCTGAGGTGAATGGAATAAGATGAAATCAAACAAGTATACATATATATCTCAAACAGATATAAATTTAAAGCCTCACACTTAGGTTTAAAAAACCAAGTACAGGTTAGGGGAAGAGGCGTGGTTAGAGAGAAGGGCGCCTGAAAAAGATCAGGGCGTTTTAACGGACTGCAAGTTCACTATGTGCCAACAGTGTGGCACTGGCCAGAGGGGTCTAGCTTCTAGAATTAAGGAGGTGATAAGAGTTTCACAGTTTCCACTGTATCCTTGTTGCGACTGAAATTAAGGTAAATTGAAGCTCAAAGTTCTGAGCGTTATCAGTTTATTAGCAGAGTACAAATCTAGCAAAGTAGTTCAATGGCTAACTCAATAGCACCAGAGACCCCAAGTGAGGGATGACAAGGTATTTTATAACAATTAACAAGATGGCCAGAGCAAAATGGCAAAGCTACACAGATGTGTCTTTGGATTGGCTATTGATGACATATCCAAAATTGAGATTACATCATTTGGATCTCCCTTTCTAAAATCCCCTTAACCATCAAGACTGAGATTTCAGTCACATAACAAAAGGTTCTCAAGCAATGGGGCTTAAAGTTTGAGGTGAACCTAGTTTCTCAGGAAAGTGGAAGATGGATGGGGTTACAAAGCTGGAGGTAATTACAAGACAAAAGCTTGACCTTTAGGCAAGTTTCACTGGGATGTGGGTGGTGGATGAAGTTTACCAGGGGGAGGAATTGGGAAAGGGAATATTAAATCTAGCTTGACTAAGCCTTGGAAATAGAATTAAAATCAATTTTCAATTTTATACCTTCTTGCTTTGCTCTCTTTAGGGTTTATGTCTAGTAATGATGTTGCTAAACTTCTTTGTTCAGTTTAATGACTTTGAGTTTGTAATTCCAAGATGTTTTCAGAATGGGTAGACCAATTCACAGTTCCACCAACCGTGTATATTAATTATACAACAGATTCTACCTGTCCTCCATTCCCCTCCAATAATTATCATTTTCCTTTTTTATCATCTTTTCCCATCTGGTAAGTATGAGGTAGAACCAGAGCTGCTCCAACTTGCCATTTAAAGTGATAAAGCTATATTTCTTCAGAACTAAAGTGATTCAATTTCTAATTTAGAATGGTCCCCCACAATAGTTAAGGTTGGTGAGGTTTTACTTAATATACAGTCAATCCTCAAATTTCATGGGGTAATAGTTCCTAGAAAACAGCTCAAAGGTTAAAAAACATGAATGGTGAACTTATGGGAAATTGGGGGGGGGGGGGAGGCAGGTAGGTTTCTGCAACCACCAAAAACTGTTATCTTTTGCTGGAGATTGCTAAAAATACACTTTTCTGCACACAATTCTTTATAACAAAATATTAATTCTGATGATATGATCTTTTCCTAACATTGTAACCATGAAATAACCCATAAAATGAAGGGGGAGGAGAAGCAACTCCTGACTGGACTGGGAGGGGGCAGGTCTGGCAGTGTCAGAAGAACCCTGAGGTAAAAAAGGGAAAGGGGCAACCTGCCATCTCTAACCTCTCTTTTTGGCTCTGTGGTTGAACTGTACTCCTTATGAAAACACATGCCTCAGTCCCTGGCCCCCAGTCCTGGCTCAGAACTCTCAAGGGAGGAAATGGTGGGGAGGGGATGCTCCCTCGACCACATCACCATCTCATTTACCCACAAACTTAACTGCTTTTCCATTTTTTCAGTTCCCTCATCTGCACTTGAGAGGTTCTGTTAGAACTTTCTAGATCAGATTCACAACACTGTTATGAGTATTCTGCTCCTTTTTGTAGATATAATGAATAGTTAACACCAAATCTGCAGCCTACAAGTGCTGCAAATATTCCCACAGAAGTTAGGGCTTAGAGCTCAAAGGACTTGCACTACATTTTGGGGACATAATTGCTAACAAAACTGAGTTTTAAAGGCAATGAAAGTATGCAAAGAATGCAGGGAGAACTCTTTATAATGTTAGAGTGAACAGGACCTGTGAAATGCCCAGTAAGATACCAGCCTGCATGCATCTCACCTCTCACTTTTTTTCTCTACTAGCATAGCTGAAAATGTGCACAGTTGCCAATGCAAAAGTGAAAATGAGGTTACTAATGAAATCACACGAATCTTTGAAGTCTCAAAAATTAAAACATGTGAATGCTGTGGACTGACTGTACTTTTAACCACTGGTTCTACTATTAAGTTGATTACTAATATACTAAATTAAAATTTTTACAAATTTTTCCTACTTCCTCCCAATTAATATAACTATCAAGATGCTCTATACCTCTCCATACCTTTGTCAGGTAAGAACACACCTCTCGATTGAGACAAAGAAGCAAAGGTGCAAACTAGAATCTAGATGCCTTTCTTGAATCACACACAAACCTTAACCAATTTAGGTCTAAGTGAAGCCCTTTTGAGCCACTGGATAACATCATATGATGACGAAAGGAAATGAATTGGGACTGGTTGAAAGAATAAGACACCTTTGGGACACAGCATTTATATAAGAAAAAGAATTAGGGTACCAAGAGAGTGAAGCTCTGGGAGTTTTTTGAGGAGGAAGAGAAGAGGACTAAATCTTCTCTCCTTAGAACCAGCAAAGAGTTATATCTCAGGGCAACTTCATGAAGCTCAGCACTGTGATACTCACTATCTTTTACTTTGATACTAGAGTTAGGGTCCTTATTCCCTTCGTGCAACCATTTGAGCCGCTATAACCACCTGAAAACCATCAAAGAATCAAGGACAAGACCAGAAACCAATTCTCATCTCACTGTTCTTTCCTTTTCTGTGCTATCCTTCCAGGGATGCTCAGTGCTGCAGATTTATATTTACATGAACAGCCAGCTTTATAAAAGTGTACTTAGATGCAAGGGTGGGGAACCTGTAGCCTCTAGGCCACAAGTGGTCTTCTAGGTCCTTGGACGTGGCCTTTTGGGTGCAGCCTTTTAAGTGGGTCCAAGTTTTACAGAACAAATCCTTTTATTAAGGGGATTCATTGTGTGGAGTTTGGATTCAGTCAGAGGGCCACAGATTCCTCAGCCTTGGCTAGAAAACACTCACACATTATTTGTGTACAACTGTGTACACGTTGTCTCTCTTGGTATGTTCGTTTAGGTCAGTGTTCACTGAATCCTATAAGACCTACTACAAAAAAACATAATGAGGATTGGGTAATAACAGTGCCTGTTATGACTGAAGGGAATGAGAAAGAACTCCATTCCCCATGGTGATCCTCCATAGCCCTAAAGTGAACTGCCAAATCCACATCATAGCCCTCCATATCTGTAGGCTAGACTTTCACATGGCATTGGATCAACAGTCTAGCAGTGAAGAGAGAAGCAGTTTTGTGTAGTATAGATGTTCCAAAAAAGATCGGTAACACTGAAGACTAGAGTTGTGAGCTGCCCTAAACCTAAGTCTTCCTTTTCATTTTTCCAAGCCAGGTTCCTATCTATTTGTCCACTCCACCAAAGCTTCTAAGTGCATTTGCTGGGAGAGTGTGATCTAGGCTTATATGTGCTGTGATATATTTTATTACATATTTGCTTTAGTATATTAGCATCTATATTATTTATTTTGCCTTATTATAAAGTAAAAGGTTATATTTATGATCTAAAAGTGCCATTATGGTGAGTGGCAGATTATGTAGACAGAAAACTCCAGATGAAGGCTCTGGTGAAGGGAGGAAGTATGTGTAACCTCATTAAGGTTACCCCTACAGCCCTGAGAGAGTTTGAATGCAACCATGTGATGGTGGTTCTGTCTCTAGAAACTCAGACCTAGTAGTGTGAAGAGTGGAAGGGAGAGAAAAACACAGGGATATGTAGGACACTGTGGGGGGTATTTATGTTACTGTAATCTGTAGACCCCACTGTGACCGATTTTAAGGTCTTACACCTAGGGAGCATTGTAGATCACAGACCACCCCATTAGCCTCCTTATAATAAGAATCATCAAAAATTCCTCCCAACAATTCTGAGAATTAAATAGTGCAAGTTTCATTATCCCTATTTTAAAGCAAGTGGACCTGGGGGTCAAAAGGAAAAGTGACCTGTAAAACTCAATCAGATAGTATGAGAATACACTTTAATGCCAATAGACTGCTCTTTCCATTAAGCAATGCAAGCATACAGGGATTCTAGTCTAAGTGATTTTTTTCCCTCTTAAAAGATTCTGAGTTACAAAACAACAGCATGGTTCAGTGGGGAAAGCATGGTATTTGGAGTCACAGGACCTGGATTCAAATCCCCACTGTGAAATTGACTACCATCACGACACTGAGCAAGACACATCATCTATGCTGGCATCTGTTGTTCATCTATAAAATAAGGGGGGTGGCCTAGATAATGTTTAAGGTCCCTTCCAACTCCAAATTTATGGTCCAATTACTTTGAAGACAAAGTCATCACCTGATGGAGCCTACAATTTGACTTGATCCAGAATTATAGCCCTAAAGAGGAGGAGCTAACAGCATAACTATTTCACAAGATCTGATGCCATTCATATAAACTTGATGCAATACCACTCCTCAAAAAAGTTTCCTCTCTTACAACATGCTTCGAAAGTCCATAAAATTTCTTTACTTCAAAATCCAGGATGAAAAAAGTTTTCACACTTCCTAATTAATCCTACTCTACTCCATCACTCAAATCTTCAGTATTTCAACCTTTACATAATCAGTCTGCCCTACATTCATGGTAGCAATGTTTCTTAGTTTTCATTTTCAAATCTCAACTACCTACTAATTTACTTATGGAAAAAACGACATCCTTCTTTCTTTTGTAATCCCCACGATTCTTTGATTTAAAATGATGGGGGTAACTAACTATATCTTTTTTACACAATACAGACTCGTTTTTTTCAATCAGAAAGAAAATATCCAGAAATGGTATATGTGATTATAAATTAAGCTTTCTGATTTTGACTTTGCCTGCTTTTTAAAAAGAAGTACATCTGTTCTTGGCACCAAACGTGAACAGAATTAACTTTTATCATTGTACGATATGAAGGTAAATTCCATCATCTGATCAAGTAATTTTTGAATTTAAAATTTTTCTTTCAAATGTATTTATCTGTAACTTGGCATCTAAAAATGGCAGGTAGGTGTCTCTACATATATTACATTACAATGACCCACTAAGATTATACATAGAAGTTCTCTGGCTTAAACAAAACCCCTCAAAGAACTTTCCACCCACATTCTGGTCACTGCCAGAGACGGCAATGAAGAGAACTACTGGCTTCCCACAAGCAGCCTAAGGAGTCCCTGCCAAGCATCCAGGGAACATTTGCTATACAAGTGGCAGAAACCCTCATTTGAACATAAAAGTTTTTAAATTAAAACTTTTTAAAACCATCTCTAAATTTCAACAGGATTTTTAAACAAGCAAAAATGTGAGGCTACACAAAACTATTTCAGAGAACAAAAAATTGCCCAAGATAAACATTTTAGTAATTTAGAAGTAGAACTGGCAGCCAATCGCTGTAATTTTCATATACTGAGGTCACAGCAACTTCATTTCCCTAAATGCTGTTATAAAATTTATTTTTCTTTTATAAAATTTTAAAGTCCTGGAGAATAATGTGAAGCACTCACCTATTAAAAATGTTAAACAAAACAAATATTAATTATTCACTTGAAGTCCATTCCTGGAAACATCACTGTAGGTTAAAAGGAAAATGTGATATAATGCTGCTAAGAGGAACTATAAGAAAACAGGATTTTTTTTTTTTTTGCCTTTCTCTATTGATGATCAAGAAAGAGAATTCACCAAGGTGACTGATCAGAGGATCATAGATTTACAGCTAGAAGGATCTTTAGAGATCAAGGAGTCCAATCACTTCATTTTACAAATAAGGAAACTGAGGCACAGAAAGGTTCAGTAATTTGCTGATGATCATACAGCTAGTAAACTGCCCAAGGTAGGATCTGAAGCTATGTCTTCCTGACTACAAGCATAGTACCCAATTCAATATCACGCTCTTAATCTACTGTTTACCTGTTTGAGTAGTAGAGCTGACTGGAATGTTGTTCTAGTTTCTTCAGAAAGTTGTTTTTTTTTTTAAATCACAGGAAGAAAAAAAACTGAGAGGCTTTTAAATCCAACTTGTGCTTGAAACTCTTCAAGTAGTAACCCAGTATTTCCAGAGCCTGCACTACTTTGAGACTTAGCTGACTTTTCCACCAAACTTCTATACTTGGGAAAATCTCTTCATATTGCAAGATCCCATCAGCCTTGGGTCTCCACCCCATCACTAGCCCTAGTCCCTCTGACTGGAGAACAGAATCATGAACTCTTTAAAATCTTCATTTAAGGTGGGAGCACAGTTCTCAAAACACTGGGTACTTTCCCTAAGCACCCCTCCTCCTTTTCCCCTCCTTTTTTAGGTTGTCTTCTCCCAACAGAATATAAGCAATTTGAGGGCTGGGACTATTTTTTTAATTTGTATCCTCAGTGCTTAACACAGTGCCTAGCATAGGGAGTGCTTAATAAATGTTTAACGATTCTTAGACAATCCTTATTGAAATCTAAGTTTATCTTTTTGCAGCATCTACTCATTGCTCCAGGCCACCAAGCAAAATAAATCTGATAACTATTAATATACAAATACCAAAAAAGAAGAACATTTCACAGCAAATAAAGATAAGCTCTTTATTATTTGACCATCCTTTGGGGATTCCAGTTGTATTTCTTATAGTGTCCATTCACAACAAAAAACATCTTAGTACCAGAGGAAGCTTAGCAGATATTGAATTGGCCTCAGAGTTGGTTAAACTAAGTTCAAATCCCACATAGCTTTAAGATGTAAGTGCTCTAGGTAACTAGTTAACTCCCCAAAGCAGGGATCTCAGAGTAGGCATTCTTAGTCCTTTTGTGTACCATGGAGCCCTTTGACTTTCTGGTGAAGTATAGGGACCATTTCTTAGAATAATGCTTTTAAATTTACAAATAAAATATAGACTTACAAAAGAAACAAGTTACATTTAAAATAATTACCAAAATATTTTAAATAAAATATTATACAAAAATGTTTTTAAGATCATATACCCCAGGTCTGTTTTCCCCAGAGTCTCTACCTTATTGTATGGAAAGGAAGGTCATTACACAATACAACATTCTCAGGACTGAACTCACACTACTCTTTTAAGTTTCTAGGACTCAGTTGGATAGAACAGCATAGATCCTGGAAACCCTTTAGATCTGGTGCCTTTTCTGGAAAATGGTCACACAACCAAAAATAAGAAAATACTATGTCACCCTAGAAAATACACTTCCTTGTGTATTTGGCGGAATGCACCATGGTACAGTACAAAGAACCTTGAATTTGGCACACTAACCAAGCTTTGAATTCTAATCCCCACTTTGTAGCTGAGTACTTGTATGGTCCTGGGCTTTGGTTTCCTCATCTATAAAATGAGAGAAAAGAGCTAGATGAAAGCTAGGGCGACCTTTCCAGATCAAATCAACTATTCGATAACACTCCTCTTAGCCTCAGATGTAAAATTTTGAATAACATCAAATTTTGTGACTACAGCTTCAGAAGTGCCTCAAAATGTTTGGGGAGGTGGGGATGACTGAACCACAGGCACGTATCAAAAACAGCAGAAGAGACTGAAACAGCTATTTGACTAAGTGTCCTTCCCCACTACTCTACAAGGGCAATTAGCTATGTAAGGGGAATTTTTATATAAGTATAATATTTGAACTAAATGGTCAAGTATAACCTCTCTGACACCATCACCTTTAGCTATAAAACTTCAATAGATAAAAGAAAAACAAGCTTCTAAATTAATAAACCTTTTCCTTATGAAAACAAAACCATACCCAAAAATGTTCACTTATCCCTGAAAATAACTTAGCTATATCACCATGGTAATGGGTGTTTTTTTAAAAATTTAAAAATTTTAACAAAACTGAAATTTCCACTCAAAATTCTTCTCTTCCTTCAAGGATCAATTCAGGTGTCACTTTCATGAAGAAGTCTTTCCCTGATCAATCAACCAAAAGGTATTTTACTAATCACCTCTCCTGTATCCCGCAAGGACACAAGTGCTGGGGATACAAAGTCAAAATGCTTTGCATTATCTCAGAAGAAGCAATAGGTAGGCCAGGTAGGTACAAAATACATAAAGTAAATAACAAAGTAATTTACAGAGAAGTCATGGTGGGGTGAGGGCAGGGGATTTCCAGGGGGAGCATCAAAAAAGACTTCATTCATGTATAAGGCAACTCTGGAGATTGTCAGTTAGCAGAGGTGAAGAAGCAGTAGTTTCTTGGTAGGGAGGTCGGCCTGCCTGGAAGTTATCTTGTACTTTACTCATGGGTGTATCATCCCTTCTAGAACATTTGCTCCTAAAGAGCAGTGACTACATCTCTGTCATTACCCCCAAAGCACAGATGGCACAGTGCCTTGCACATAAGACATTTAAAGAATACCTTCTGAACTGAATCAAAGCAAGTCTATTCTGCATGCATGCCAATCACTCATAAGAATGCTTAGATGACCTGGATGCAGTTAAGTTCAAAAACAGCAGCAGCAGCTTTTAAATTAAAGCCCTTCATGACTGGGCCCTTCCTACCTTTCCATCCTTCGATGCTGTCAATCACCCTCTTCTCCTTGATACTTTCTTCTCTCTAGGTTTTCAAGATGCTGTCCTTTCCTGATTCTCATACATGTCTGACTGTTCCTTCCAGGTCTTCTTACTAGATCTTCATCCAAGTCATATCTGCCAAACATGAGGTTCCCTCCTCCCCAACAAGGCTCTGTCCAGGGCCCTTTTCTCTTCTCCTTCTATAACATTCACCTGGTGATCTCAAGAGTTTCTAAGGTTTCAATTGTCATCTCTGCTGACTCTCAAATCTATTTGTCTAACTTCTTTCCTGACTTCTAGTCCTGCCTCTCCAACTGCGTATTCATCAGATAGAACTGGACACCCCACAGATATCTTATACTGGAAGTGTCCAAAACTGTATTTATCATTCATCCTAAACCTTCCTCTCTTCCTGACTTCCATATTATTGCTAAGAGGACCACCATCACCCAGATATCATCCTCTTTTACCTTCTCTTACCCTCTTCTATCCAATTTGTTGGCAAGGTCTGTTGTCTGTATAAACATCTCTCATCTATGTCCCCTTTTCTCCTGACACTGCCACCATCCTGCTGAAGGCCCTCAACACTTCATGCCCAGACTACTATAGGAGCTTGCTGGTTGGTCTCCTTGCCACAAGTCTCTCCCCACTTCAGTCCATCCTCCACTCAGCTGTCAAACTCAAGGGCAGGTTTTACCATCTCTCTCTTCTCTCTCTCTCCTCTCTCTCTCTCTCTCTCTCTCACACACACACACACACACACACACACACAGTCTCTCTCTCACACATACACCCCAAATCAATCAAATCCAGAGACTCTTTATTGCCTACAAGATCATGTAAATGTAAAATTTTCTGCCAAATAAAGTTAGTTGTTCATAACTTCTCCTTGCTTCAATCACTTTCCAGTCTTTTTGCACCTTACAGCAATCAGATAGGTACTTTGCAATCCAGCAACACTGGCCTTCTCGAAGATTCTTGAATTAGAGACACCATCTCTGACCTTTGGGCATTTTCACTGGCTGTCTTCCATGTCTCATCTCTATTTCCTGCTTTCCTTCATGTCTCAGCTAAAACCTCACATTTATAGAAAGCTTTTCCTGATTCTTCTTAAACCTAAAGCATTCTCTGTTGATTATTTCCAACTTATCCCTGTATGTAGCTTTTTTTTGTACACTGTTTGCATATTGCTTCTCACTAGGCTGTGAGTTCCATGAGATGAGGAACCATCTTCTGTCTTTCTTTATATCCCCAGTGCTTAGAACCAGAAGAACACTGTACACAGTAACAACAACACTGTGAACATCAACTGTGAATGACTTAGCTCTTCTCAGCAATACAGTGATCCAAGACAGTAACAAAGGACTCATGATGGAAAATGCTATCCAAATCCACAGAAAGAACTGATGGACTCTGAACATAGAATGAAGCATACTATTTTCACTTTCTTTTCCTTTTTAGTGTTTTTTTTTGGTCTGTTTCTTCTATCACAACGTGACTAATATAGAAATATGTTTTACATGATTGCATATATACAATCTAGATCAAGTTACCATTTTAGGAAGAGGAGAGAGAAAAATTTGGAATTCAAAATTTTATAAAAATGAATGTTAAATTGTCTTTACATATAATTGGAAAAATAAAATGCTATTAAAAATTTTAAAACAAAGCTATGTGTATATATGGATGTTTGTGTATGTACGAGCATGTACACACACACCCCCACACACCCCTATACAGTATAGGCACTTAATAAATAATAAGTCACATATCTTATTCCTCCATATATTCACTTCTCAATCCAATGTCACAAGCTTCCTTGCCGGTTCCTTAAACAAAACTCTCAACTTTGGGCATTTTCACTGGCTGTGTACCATACCTCAAATTCCCTCCTCATATCTCCACTTCTTAGCTTCTTCAGATTCCTAGAAGCCTCAGTTAAAGTTCCACCTTCTGCAAAAAGCCTTCATCTTACTGTGTTCAGTCTGAATTTATTTCTGATTTGTCTTTGCATGATATCTCCCCCATTAGACTGTGAGCTCCTTGAGGATAGGAACTGTCTTCTTCCTTTCTTTGTATCCCCAGCACTTAACACAGAGTCTGACAAAGGCACTGAATAAACCATAGTTTACTTGCCTAAACAATCAGCATTTATATAGAAAGTTTACAAAGCAATAATGTTGATAACAACCCTAAGAGGTAAGTGGCACTATTATCCCAATTTTACAGATGAGGAAACTGAAGCCAGCAAAGTTAAGTGACTTGCTCAAGGTCACACAGAAACCACATATGAATTCAAGTCTTCCTAATGCAGGGCAGTTAGATGGCACAGTGGACAGAGAACTGGGCCTGAAGTTAGGAAAGCTCATCCTCCCAAGTTTGAATCTAGCCTTAGACATTTACTAGGAATGTGACCCTGGGCAAGTCATTTAATCCTGTTTGCCTCATTTTCCTCATCTGTAAAATGAGCTAGAGAAGGAAAGAGCAACCACTCCAGTATCTCTGCCAAGAAAACCCCAGATGAAGTCATGAAGAGTTGGACACGACTGAGTCACAGGAACAACTTCCTAACCTAAGGTCCTACTCTTCATTCACTGTGCTGCCTAGCTACCTAATCATGTGAGGGAGATGTTATCATCAAGACCAGTGAAAGGATCACTGGACCTGGAATCAAGAAACCTAATTACTACAATAACCTCTAAATTAGTCTCTCCCCTCCCCAATCCACCATCTATAATACTACCAAACTAATATTCTTAAATTTCATATTTGACTATGTCACTCTCCTGCTCAAAATATTTCATTGATATTCTATTCCTTATGGAATAAAATCAAAATTCTCAGTCTAGCATTTAAAGACCCACCTACTCCCAGACTTATTTCACGCTACTCCTTTTCATATACTTTGCTTTCTAGTCAAACTATTACTAGCTATTATGTGAACTCAACAACCCTACTCTCGGGTCTCTCTATGCCTTTCCACAGACTAACCTCTATACGTTGAAATGGACCCCCTTCCATGCTCTCAACCCTCCCTTTTAAGGTTCAATTCAGGTTCCAACTCCAGCAGGAAGTTGCTCCCGATAATCCTACTATCTTTAGTACTTCCTTGAAATCTGAAATTAATTTGCATTTACTAGTCTGAATACAATCACATCTTAAGATTTATCAAAATATTTTTAAAATAAAATAAGAGTTGCAACTCTCTGCATGTTTCCCTCTCTCCCTTGAACTCTTTAGCTTTTCTTATTTGTTTTCAGCGTTCTACATCACTTCCATGTATCTTAGATTTTTCCCCTCCTTTTCCCCCTACCTCTCCATGAATTCTTTAGTTTTTACCTGTGTTTTGCCAACACCAAGCAAAGTCACTTACAAATAGTAAGAACTTAATAAACTTTGGCAAATGTACCTGAATATTTACATGCATGTTTGTGATTCTGTTCATTCAAGAACATTATGAGCATTATTTTTACCATCAAATTAACATCCCTAAAATGGTATTCTACCTTTAAGTATTGGCTCACTTTATCCAAGGTCTTGAAATTAAGGGCTGTTCTAGGTGCTCTAAGCAACTCTCCTAAGACTACACATTGCAGTTTAGATGCTGACTAATCTAAATTGGTAGAAGGAATTTCCTAATCTTAGAGTAATCTATATCAAAGAAATCACAAATCCAGCACCTATCCCTGTAAAGGCAACATAATATATCAATTATAAAATCACCTAACTTCACCTCACAGGCTAAAAAGAAGGCAGAGAGGGAAAAAGGAAGGGAAGAAGAGAAAAAGAAAGGGAAAGAAAAAAGTGGAGAGGGGAAAGCTTAGGTAGGTTAGGTTTGTTAGGTTTCTAACAAAAACATAGAAAGGAAAGGCATCATCAGTATATTCAACCACAGGGAGTTGAACAAGCTCTATTTATCAAACTCCCCGCTGAGAAATGAAAGTGAAGCAAAGGGAGAAAACAGAGCATGACTCATGATGAGGAGAAGGATGCAAATAACCCTGTTCTCTACTCTACTCCAGGGCTGTAAAAAACACAGTAGCCTTCCTGATTCCCTACATAATGAAGCCCCCAGGAAGCTTATAAAACCCATGAGTACGCCTGTCAGAATAAGGACAGCATTAGTATCCCAAAGCCCCTTTTCCAACCAGCCAGAAGGAATTTTTATATTGATGAGCTACCAATCCTCCCTAGCCTCTCCCCACATCATGAGTAAGCACCAGGTTGCACCAAGATCCACAACCAATCTCAGGTATATGCTCCCTTAACTTTTAACCTCAACACCTCTTAACTCAATTAAAAACCCTATAACTCCGCCTTCCACACATTGGATACCTGACTCCACCCAGCGTCCCTGCCCCTGTCCTGTTCTTCTTTCTTCCACACAGCCTGCTTGCCACCTGTGACAAGAGCCTCTGACTCTATACTACCTATGACTGTAACTAGAGATTAAGTGTCTGAACCTTATTTCCAACTCTTTTGACACAGAAAACAAGAGCTGAGTCAGATACTAAGGATCACCTTTCTGTGGCTGTGACTCAAGGTTTTGCCCCAAAGAACCAGGTTCCCTTTAGATTTTCTATCCACTCCCATCTACACTCAACTGAGCCCCCCAACATACACTCCTTCCCCCCAACATAAGTGATGGAGAAGGCAGAATGCTGCCTTTTCCCTGAAGGGTGCTATTCAGAAACTGAGATTGAAATAACTGCTTATTAGTTAAAAACCATAATATTTCTAGGCCTCAGGTGCATCATTACTACAATGAAGATATCTTATCTGTCTGAAGGGCAAGAGGCTTAACCAGAAATCTCAAGTTTCCTCTCAGTTCCAAGATTTATGGAATGTCACTGGCCCCATTTCACAGACAAGGACATTTCATCCCAAAATTCAATGGTAAAGATAAGAACTAATAAACCTTAGGATTATAAATCTCACACAAAATTCAATAGTCATTAGAATGGGGTTTTGCTTTCAAAAGCACTTTCCACCTCCAATGAATTCACTTTCTATTTTAGAGTGAGCCTTTTCAGAAAACAGTTGCTTTGAAAAAAAAAAACACCGAAAACACTGAATTCTTAAAACAAATGTTCAACTTCATTTTAATTAATCATAATATAAATTACATAGAAATCTGAAATATTTCCATCTTCTAATATTTGCTAGGTATCAAATTAAAAAGCAAATCATTAAATTGGATTATTAAGTAGCAAAGCAAAGATCACAACCTTACATGAAAGGCTGGTGTGTGTGTGTGTGTTCATCCTTCATTGCCAAAAAAGACCATGCCATCAGAGAAATAATGACAAGACTTACACTTGACTTTGTTTTTGAGTGAGGGAGGGCTGTGCAGGTCACCAGCCTCACTTCTCCTCCAGAGTTATCTGAATCCAGTGACCAGATATTCATCAGGATGACTGGATATGAACCAGGATGAGGCAATTGGAGTTAATTGACTTTCCCAAGGTCACACAGCTAGGGAATGTCAAGTGTCTGAGGTGAGATTTGAACTCAGGTCCTCCTAACTCCTGCACTGGTGCTCTATCCACTGCACCACCTAGCTACCCCTTGAAAGGTTGGTATGATCTTGGTAATGAATGAAAAGGTAAAAGCATTAAGGACTGACACTTCTTAAATTATACTTAGGAGCCACTATAGAAAAATCTGCTCCTTTGAAGAACTTGGAGCAAAACACTTTACTATTACTGTTGGGGGGAGAGGAGATAATAGTTTCTCTTAAAAATTGATAAAAAATCAAACTAGTAGCTGTTAAAAGCAAGCAATTTCACAGAGACTAATGGAATAATACAAAAGAAGTCTGAAAAAATAAAGCCAACACTTTAAGCCCGAGCTTTAAGGCAAATTCTAGTGAATAAAATTACTGCAGGACTTCATTCCTAGACTATATTCTAGCAGATCATAATATCAGAGGCTCAGAGACAAAAAGCTGAAAGGAACCTCAAACTCTATCTGGTCCAACTCTTTTATTTTATAGCTAGGAAAATTAAGGCCTAGCAAAGTTAAATGGCTTACTAGTCTACTCAATCATATAGGTAGGAAAACATCAATGAGGGTTTGAATCCATGTATTTGACTCAAAGAGATGACTTTTTTAAATGAATGACTTGATGGACAGAAGTGGTCAAAATCTTTCCTAACCACTGTATAGTACTGGGCAAGCCACATTAATCTCACTGCGCCTTAGTTTGCTCATCAGAAAAATGGGAGGTGGAAAAGAGGTTCAGAGAATTTCTGAAGTCTATTGCTTCCACTTTATTAGAGAAAACCATTCTATTTCAAGGAAAATATTTTAGGGCAACACAGGGTATTAACAAATTAACTGCTTTGAGAGACGGTTACTAAAAGAAATTTCAACCTCCTTGCACTGGGTTTTAAAGGAACATTTTAGATCACTGGAACAGGGAATTACGCTTAAGGAACTTTAAAACACTTCTATGTATTTTGCAGATGAGGAGGCCAAAAGAGAGTGAGTTGACTTGCCTACTGTCACAAAGACAGCAAATAATAAAGTCAACATTTTAACCCAGGTTCACTCCAGCTGCTGTATTTACTTAAAATATTACAATTGTAAACACTTCCCAGATTGCATTGTAACATCTCACCTATGCAGATCTTTTACCAACAATTTTGCATATCTAGAATACAGCAGAAAAACAAGGAAGTAAACAAAAAGATCTCAGAGCATCCAAGAAAGGTGTCATAATGTTTACTCTAGGAGGCCTAAACACTTCACTTTAAAATCTATCAGACTCACACTTAATCCATGCATCATTATTTTGTGCACAAGTATTATTATTTATGTGGTTTCCAAACCCATAGCATATTAGAAACAGACCAGAAGCACAGAGTATGAGTTACAGGCAATCATACCACTGGAAGCAAGAACAATGTGGAAAGAGAAAATTATTAAAAGTAAATCAAAAAGCATGGGAGGCGAGGATTATTTTCAAAGCACTTCATATAAGTGGTCCACATTCCAGCAAGTTTCATCTCTTATTCCTTTTCCAGCTCATTCTACAGATGAGGAATGTGAGGTCAACAGGGTAAAGTGACTTGCTCATGGTCACACAGCTAGTAAGTATTTGAGGTTGGATTTGAACTCAAGAAAATGAGTCTTCCTGAGTCCAGGCCCTGGTACTCTATCCACTGAGTGAGTGTCAAGGGTTTAGCTATATCCAAATGAAGCACATTACTAGAGATATTTTCTTGCTTTTACTCTAACTCCCTTTCACTTAAACTCAACAAAGTCCACTTTTTATCTCAACCTGCATTCTCTATTTGCAACAGTTCCAGAAGTCAGGAGGTTTTCAGAACACAGAGATCCACCTGTGTTGTTAATGTGTCTGCTCTACAACTAAATACCAGCTTCATGCAGGTTTAAAGAAAACTCTTCACAGCTGGGGACTGTACTCTGGCCTCTTCCAGCTGCCTTATTTTGCTCAGTACTCTATCTTTTAAAAGCATATGACAATGGGTAATAAGCTATCACCACTTTATACATGCCAAACATTAAAAACTTTACTGAGGAAGGGAGTATCAACCGTTACAGCATTCTTAAATCCAAAGATAAGTATCTACCATGTTGAACTGAATCCAGTAACACAGCTCATTATTACATTCACATGTGAGAGACTGAATCAAATTATATCCCCCAGAATAAACTGTATATGCATAATTAACCAAATGTTACACGATAGACATTAATTAGTACAATTTCCCAAAACCAATATTATGAAGGGATTCCACTGTATCAGTAATATATGACTCCAAGTTACCTTGAAAAACTTCTCAGTAAAACACCTTGTCAATACTGACAAACATTACCAATGACCATAAATAACATTTATACCATAATAAGTACCTCTGTGAAGTGGTTGCTAGGAAACTTATAAAAAGTTCAATTTTAATACTACAGTAGCTACAAGTATAATCAATTAAGAAGATATAGCAAATGGGATTAATACTAAATTCCAACCATGATTGGCAGTAAAGTTTTGCAAACGCAGAAAGACTAAAGTTCTATCTTTGATAGAAAGATCTATAAATTGATGAGCATTTATTAAGGTTGGTGCTGTGTAATATGGCAGACCCTGAATATAAAAAGGTCACAAATGAAAAAACCTCTGCTCTCAAGGACTATATATTGTATCTAGCAGACAACATGCACAAATAAGTATCAAGAAAACCAAAACAGTATGTATAAAATAAAGACAAAATAAATTAGTTTATTTCGTTAGTAAAGGAAAGTACAAATCAGGAAAGGCATTGTGGAAGACGGTGTTTGAGCTGCATCCTGAAGGAAAAGCAGGAATCTATGAGGCAGAAGCAAGGATGAAATGCATTACGGGTGTATGGACATCCATTGCAAAGGCACCAAATAAGGAAATGGAGAAGTTTGGCTGGAATGCAGAGTATGTAAAGGGAAGACTGGAAAAAAGGTGGAGGCTGAGCTTTAAAGGTCAAAGAGAGAAGTTTCTATTTTATCTGAGAGATGATAGGGAGTCACTTGAGAGGACTGACTAGCAGAATGGCAGGGTCAAATCTGGATTTAAGGGAAAGCACTTTGAAACTGCAGGGAAAGAAGCAATGCAACAAAAAAGGAAGCTATAAGAGTACAAATGAGAACTAAGGTGAGCAGAGAAAAGCAGTCTGGCGAAAGAGATGCTATGGAGATAGATATAATAAGATCTGACAAGCTGACTGGATGTGTAGGGGGAGGGAAAGTGAGGATTCAAGGGTGACACTGAGGATGTCAAGCACAGGAACTAAAAGAATAATAGAGGTGCCCTTGATAGGAACAGATATTTTTAATAGAAATTCAATAAAGGAGGAGGTTTTTTGTTTTTCTTTTGTTGGGAGGGGGCATGTCAGGAGAGGTGGTATTAATTAAATAATTATTTGTTTGGAACATGCTGAATTTGAGATATCTATGGGACATTTAGTTAAAATATCTTATAGGCAATTGGTGCTATGGGACTAAACCTCAGGTAAGAGACTAGGGCTCAATATATAGATCTCTTAAGTTATGTGCCAAGGAACAATAATTAACCCAGGAGAGCCAATGAGGTCACCAAAAGAGATCTTAGAGAAAAAAGAGAAAATCTTTACTTTACACTACCATTTCCCCTCAAACTATCAACCCTATTTTTCTCCTCCTTGGCACAGCCAAACCAATAGAAAAAGCTGTAGTAATAACAACAATGTTTCTTGACAGTTTCCTCCCCACATGCTACCTGATTGGCCCCAGTTTCCCTAATGCACCTTTCTGGTCTAGGGACATAAAAGGTCCCAGTCTCATGTAGCTGGGACCTCTCAGACTTAGTGGGGGCCTGGGACCATGTGAGTCACCCTATCCTAGAAATGGATTGATGAGTTTCCAGATGGAAATTATGGAGATCAAGTCCAAAGAAAGAAGCTATATACCACTGCACCCTTATGGTATATAGTCTTGTTGTGGTCAGGCAAAAGTAAAACCCTTTCTCTAAATGTTCAGTGAATTCCAAGTGCTTCATTTTCTCCCCATATCAAACTGAAAGGTGTTGGCTGTAAAACCAAGCCTAGTACAGATGTCTCTACTCCTTCCTTCCACTTTCTAACCTCCCACTCACTTTTCTATCCTTTGCAATGTGGTTTCCATCCCCACTCCTAGAATAGTTCACTTTAGGTCAGAAATGATCTTTTTAATTCTTAAATTCAATGGCTTTATCCTTATGAAGCATTTGACTCTTTACCACCCTGCCCCCAGACTCCCAATTTTTTCTACAACCTAAGTTTTTTGTGCCACTGATAATGTAATCCTTCTCTTCCCAAATGGCCAGTCCTCAGTCTTTTTTGGAGGATTCATGCATAGGTGTATTTAAGGATCCTGGGCTAGACCTTATCCTTATCTCTCCATGATAACCTCTTTCTCTTACTGATCTCATTACCTTTCACAGATAAACTATCATTTCTAAACAAATTATCCCCAGCTTTGTACATCCAGGTCTAGTTTCTTCTCTGCAGCTCCAATCCCTTATTTCCAACTGCCTATTAGATGTCTTAACCTGGATATCCCATAGACATGTCAAATTCAGAATGTTTAAAAAAAATTCACCTTTCCCTCTATACCCAAATGTTCTGTTGTTCATTCTTTTCAGTCATGCCCCCATGTGGGGTTTTCCTGGCAAAGATATGGAGTAGTTTGCCATTTCCTTCTCTAGCTCATTTTACAGATGATGAACTAAGGAAAATGAGGTCAAGTGACTTGCCCAGGGTCAGTTACTAAGTGTCTAAGGTCAGATCTGAACTCAAGATGAGTCTTCCTGACTCCAGGCCCAGCCCTTTATCCAATGAGCCATCTAGCTGCCCTCTAAACCAAGGCCGATCCAACCAGTTGCCACATCTCATATCTCCTTAACATCTCTCACGTTATTCCCATTATCTTCACTCACACCACAACCATCCTAGTTCAGATCTTCCATCATCTCACGTGTACGACTAAAATAGTCTCCTATTTCATTTTCTTGCACCCAATCTATCTCTCACAGAGCTGTCAAACAGACTCCTATTGCCTCCAGAACAAAACACAAACTCCTCTATGTAGCAGTTAAAGGAATGCATAATCTGGTTACAGTCTGCCTTTCCAGGCTGATTACATATTAAGGCTCTTCATATAATCCATGCTCCCAATACAACTGTCTGTTCTTCACCAGACAAAATTCTCCAATCTTCCACCTCCATACTTTTGCATAAGCTATTCACAATGCCTGAAATGTTCCCCTTCCTCACTTCTGCCTCATGCAAACATTAGCTCCCTTTCAAGGTTCAGCTCAAGTCCCACCCATCTCCCTAAAAGATCTTTCCTTATTCTCTAAGTTTTTCATGCACCCACTCATCACTTTGCATTTTACACTCACACACACACGCATGCTACATGGATTATCTGAGAATATGTTTTGTACATCAAAATTATTCATGGAAATCCCTTAAGATAACTAATAAAGTATAGTCTTTAAACAGATGTAGATTACAAGAGACAGGAGCCTCTTTTTAAAAGAAGCCACTCTGATGACCAGGCACATTTAACCCCACCTCGCCTATTGTTCAAGACCAATGAAAAGACTCATAAGTAAAAATATATGCAGTGATTCTGTTGTATCAAAGAATCAAAAACAAAGTGGATATCCAGCAACTGGTGAACACCTAAACAAATTGAAATATATAATTGTAATGGAACATTGTGACTTAAGAAATGCTAGGTATGCAGAATTCAGAGAAACTTGGCAAAAGTAAAACAAGCAGCACCAAAAAAAAAAAACCTTACATAATGACCACGCTATTTTAAGGAAGAGGAAATTGGATGATTTTAAAACTCTCAAGAACACAGCCATCAATCATCGTATAAGAAGACTGATGATGTAGCCTGCCTCCCATCTCTGGCAGAAAGGTGAATGCCCATATACTCTGACCCAGAGGTTCTACTGCTACACACCAAGGGAGGTCACTCATATGAAACAAGTCTCCAAATACGCTAAAATATTTAGCGAAGCACTTTTGGTGGTAACAAAAAAATGGAAACAAAATAAAGGCATCAATTGGGGACAGCTAAACAAATTGTGGTACACAGAGAGAATGGAATATTCAAACTATAAGTCCAAGTAGAGATCTTAAAATCAGTATGTCCAAAACAGAACTCATTATCTTTCCCTAAAAACCTTACCTACTCCCACCTTCCCTTTAACTACAGAGCACAATCCCAGCCTATCCTCCCTGTCCCTCAGGGTTACCATCCTAAACTGTCATCTTGTTTCTCACAATCTCTCACCTCCCACATGCAAGCTATTATCAAGGCCAGTAGATTTTACCGTGCAACGTGTCTTAACTCCACCTCCTGGTTTCCTCTTACATAGCCACTATTCTATTCAGCACCTTATCACTTCACACCTAATTTTAATAGTAAGCTGGTGGGTGGGCCTGCCTCAAGTATCTTTTCACTCCAATCCATCCTCCATTCAGCCACACAAGTGGTTTATATTCCATTAGCTTCCTATTGCCCCCTCCTACCCTTCCAATGTTCTTACTGTACTACCCTCCACATACTCTTTGATCAAGTGACACTGGACTCCTAACGATTCTACAAACACTCCATCTCTTGGCTCTGGGCATTTTTTCTGGATGAACCCCGTACCTGGAATGATCTCCCTCTTCAGCTCTACCTAATGACTTCCCTGGTTTCCAATAAAGTCCCAACTAAAATTTCATTAATTATAGAAAGTCTTTCCTAATCCTTCTTAATTATAATGCTTTCCTCAGTAAATTATTTCCTATTTATCCTGCATATAGCTTGCTTTGCATATATTTGTTTGAATGTTATCTCTCCCATTAACTCCTTGAAGGCAGGGAGCCTTTTGCCCCTTTTTGTATCCCCAGGCTTAGCACAGTGCCTGGCACAGAGTACATGCTTAATCATTGTTAATACTTACATTAAATAAATTAGTCATGACCATGACGGCAGCTAGATAAGAGCAAGTGAGGGAACAGAGTCACATAGGTTTTTAATTTTTCCAAATGTTTAAGTCCTTTCAATATATTACCAAGAGGCAGTATTCTCAGTTTCTCATGCTCATTTGAAATGTCAAATTTCAGTCCATTCAGAAGTTGATTAATTAGCATTTATTAAGCACCTCCTATGCACCAAGAACAGTGCTAAGTGCTGGGGACATCCCCCCAAGGAAAAAAAAAAGACAGTCCCATCCCTCAAGAAGTTTACACTCTAATGGAGGAAAGCAGAACATAAAAGGAAACTGAAAAGTAGGGGGGAGGGATGGATACCCTCTCTTTGTCCCTCTCTCTCTCTCTCTCTCTCCTTCTTTCTTTCCCACCCAGTTCACTCTGAAGCTCACAGTCTGGACTACAACAGGTCCCTGCCCAAGCTCCACTTAATGGCTATATTTTGGACCCTCCTTCCTCAGAGTGAATGTCAATGGTAACAGTTTCTGTTTTGACTAGCAACCCTGAGGGTCTTCCCCTCCTAGTTTGATTTTTTTTCTTTTTTCTAATTAAAGGGACCATCCCTTGACTCACCTCTTAAAGAGGCCTATTCACTGAATAGGTGCAACCTCACTCAAAGTGAGAACCTGAAAACACCTTAGCCTAAAAGGCTCAGGGTCTCCCATTGCATCCTGAGCCATCTCCAGTCCTGACAAATATTTGGTCACTGGATTCATATGGCTCTGGAGGAGAAAATGAGACTGGTGACCTTCCACAGCTCTACCTCACTCAAATTAAAGTCAACTGCAAGTCATGTTATCATAATTTTCCTGATGTCATGATCATCTTTGAAAACAAAGGTCAAACACAACCAAAAAGAAAAGTCAGTCAGAGAAAGTCCCAAAGCAGTGCAGCCAGGTAAGAAAAAAGGAGATGCCTGAGCACCTCTCTCCCTGAAGAGAGTTCAAGGTTCAAGGTTTGGAGTTCAAAGTTCCATCTTTTAATCAGAGAGACAAAGGGTAGCAATGAGGTGGAGTAACAAGGCTGACAAGATCTTACCAATGATTAAGTTATCTCAATAATGAGCTTCCCTGGGGCTAGTAGAAAAGACAGCCAGAAAAGTCCCACAGTAAGATGAGAAAGAGATTCCTGAGCTGAGCTCTCTCCTTAAATGAAGATTTGGAGTTCATGGTCCCATCATCTAATCAGAGGAATTATAAGGAATAGCAAAGACTTATAAAAAACTTGAGTCTTTATATCACTAATTACATTTACCATTTTTTTCAGTCTGTGTTGAATGGCTTAATGAAAATTGTTTTCCTTTCTATAAATATCACAGAATAAAGTGTGTGTTCGTCCTTCACTGCCGAAGAAGACCATGCCATCAGAGAAATGACGTGACTTATGCTTGACTTTGTTTTGAGTGCGGGAGGGCTGTGCAGGTCACCAGCCTTACTTCTCCTACACAGCCATCTGAATCCAGTGACCAGATATTCATCAGGATGACTGGAGATGGCCCAGGATGAGGCAATTGGGGTTAAGTGACTTGCCCAAGGTCACACAGCTAGTGAGTGTCAAGTGTGTGAGGTGAGATTTGAACTCAGGTCCTCCTGACTCCTGCACTGGTGCTCTATCCACTGCACCACCTAGCTGCCCCAAAAGAATAAAGAGATCTATCTAAAAGACCATAGTTCTGACCCTAATGTTATCTAAAGTCAAATATCCAAGTGCCATGAACTGTTAGACTCCAGCTAAGCAGTATCCTTAAATCTATAAGGTAAGAAAGAAAATCACGAGGCCAAATCTTCCCTAGGACAAGATAAATAAACTTGAAATAACTAAAAGTATTTATGCCCTAATAAATGTAACTGAATGCTATGAAATTTTAACAACTAAGCTTGTCTCCAAAGGAGTTTTAAGAAGTTTACCTACAATTCTTTGCATAGGTGAAGGATTATATGGGGGGAACGCTTCAGATGTTTGACTTTTTTTAATATGTTGGTTAGCTTTACTAAACTGTTTTCTTAGATGCTCTTATCTATTCTTTGTGTTTCTCTGATCCAGGCTAGAAGGAAATAGATACGCAGGAGAATGACAGTGTCAAAGCATAAGATGTCAATAAAAACATGCGCTTAGTTTTTATACCCTATCAGCAAACTTATCAAACTTCCAGGAGCACAATAACTATATTAACCATATATCTTCTCCTCATATGCCACTATAAAGTAGAAATAATTCCCATTCCAAAGGAATGACTGGGAGCTGGTGGGGGGAAGAATTTCTTTAATTTAAGGACACTATCCATAAATATCATTATAAAGACCATTAAAGATGTGAACATGGGAGTGGAACACAACAGGTTACCAAAACAAGTTCTCTGTCAAGATAATTCATTAATCCATTTCTGGCTTGAAATAAATGAATTAGAAGGAAGAAAGAACCTTCTTATTTCCTTTTCCAGAATAACTAGAAACATGAGTATTATTCCTCTCCATGTGACTGAATATTCTTTGTTCTTTCTATGAAAATAGTAACAAAATGTCTATTTTCATAATTATTAAAAGTCAGAAAGAAATTTCAGATTATCGCAACAAAAAAAATCTTGTTAATTTTCCAAATCTTTACGCAATATCTTCTGACATTTCTATCTCCATTTAGCATTTTAGAGCTTTTAGTCAAATTAGTGAAGGAAATACTGGCAAGAAAAGTGACATCTTAGATTAAGTTTACAAGAATGACCATATATAAAGAAAAAAGAAGATAATATATTTTCTAAATACACCATGGTTTGGTTTTTTTTTAATCATTCTAAAAGATTTTAGAGTTTCAATTATTTTTGTTCTACCTAGTTAATCCACAATACAAGCTGAGTTGCTCCCTGTCGCCAAGAAGGAAAAAAATCTTAATTTCACTTTCTTCCTCCACTCTCCTACCTATCACACCAAGAATGGATTCCCTTTTATCTCCACTAGCTAAAGACGTTTCCCTTCAAGGTTCAACTTAGATGCCAGCTCTTTCATGAAGCATCGTTCTTCACCTGCCCCTCCAGAAGTAACCTCTTCCTTTACAAGTTTTTCACAATATTTTTCTTGAATCTCTCTCCTTGATATTTTTCTAACAATCTTAAGCAAGATCTATTACCACTTCAGACACAGGGTAACCTTAATTCTGAGGCCCTACCATAATGCCACACAAATAAGAGAATTAAAATAAATGAATCTGTTAACTTGAATAGAGAACTGCTAAGATTACTTTGAAAATGGCCTACAAACTTTATTAGCAGGTCTTAATCCTAGGTAACCAAGAGAAAAACATCCACACAAAAATCCAAATCTGTATCTATTAGACATAATATAAATGCTTTAGCTTCGCAGTTGAGAATCTACATGATCTGGCTCCAATACATTATTTCATACAACTCCCCTTTCCCCTACTTCAGTCAGTCAATAAGCATTTATTCAGTGCTTACTAAGTGCCAAGTATAAGAGCTAGATTGACAGTCCCTGCCCTCAAAGAATGTAGAATCTAAGAGGGGGACAACATGTAAATAACTAAGGATATACAAGATAGAGAAGAAATAAAGTAATCTGAAAGAAGAGGCATTAACAGATGGGGGAACCAGGAAAGGTCTCCTGCAAAGGTAAGCTCTGAGCTGAGTCATGAAGAAAGCAAGGGAAACTGAGAAGCAGAAATGAAGGATCAGAATGAGGGTCAGCCAGTACAAAGGCAAGGAGAGATGGAAGGTTCTGTTGGAGAAAAAGCAAACAGGACAGTGTAGTTAGATTAGAGAGTTTGTGGTGAGAAGTGAAGGGTGAGAAGACTGGAAAGGGAGGCAAGGGGCCAAGTTAAAAAAGAGCTTTAAAGACTAGGAGGCTTGAATGTGTAGGAAAAAGGGAGCCACTGGACTTCAATGAGCTCCAGGAGGGAGGACATCACTTTAGCAGCTTGAGCGAAAGAGTTTTGAGTGAAGAAAAATTTGAAGCACAGACAACAGTTAGGAAGCTACTGTAGTAATAGTCGGGAGAGATGATGACCAAACTAGGATTGTGACTGTAAAGGAGTAAATATATACGAGAAATGTTTTGAAAGTAGAGATGACAAGATTGGTCAATATACCAGACATGTTTTGTGAATAAGAGAATAACAACAAGGCTGTGAACCTAAGTGACTGGAAAGATGGTGGTACCCTAAATAGTAAAAGGGAATTTCAGGAGGGGATAGAGATGAGATCTATTCTGGACAAGTTCCAAGGGTGATTACAGCTTGGAAGAGGGATTAGGGCTGGTTATGTAGATATGGGAATCCTCTGATAAAGATAACTGTATCCCAGGTGGGGCTAAAATAGTATGGAAAATATAAGAGAGCCCAGGATAAAGCCTTAGGGGAATACTCATTGTCAGTGAGCAGGACTCACGGTGAGCAGGATGCACAGCTTACCTCAGTTCCCACACAGTATTAATCCTACCAAGTTCAAGTCCAAAGCTGACAGTGCCAACTTTTACTTGACTACAGGCTACATCCCTGCATGTAGCTTCAGATCCTATTCCTGATTTAGTAACTTCGAAATTATGCCTCTATAGCTCATGTCTCTTATGCATCATCATGAAACATTCAGTGGTAGCCAGGGTCTCATTGGCTTGGGATATCAAACCAGCTGCTCTATTCAATCCGAAATATTCCTCCACAAGGCCAGTCCCTTTTCCCACTGATGCATTTCTCTTGAGACCTCCACTTTGTGGAAGGGATCATTTCAGCCTTCATTTCCCACTCAGGTGTGTTCCTGACTTCTATACTTAAAATTATGCTCCTCTATCCTTATCCATTCCTCTCAGATCTCTCTTAAGTATTATCTTTCTCCCATTTGAATATAAGTTCCTAGAGGGTAAAGGATTGTCTTTCTTTTTACTTTTGCAAAGCACTTATATTTTAATTTTTATTTGTATTCCAGGCTTAGTACAGTGTCAGAATATAGTAAGCACTTAATAAATGCTGGCTTCCTTCTTTCTTTATTCCTACTTTCCTTCCTTACTTCTTTTCCTTTGTTGGCGGCTAATTTATAACTGGAAACAATCCAAGTAAAGGCATCTTATGAACTAGGCAATCAAAATAAATGGGTTGGTGGACTCCCCAGTCAGTCCAAAAACCCTGAATGTAGAATGAAGCAGATTTTTATACATAAAAATTATTTAAATAACTGTTATATATATTATATAATTATTCAATTAATTATAATAAAAACAATTATCTAGGATACAAAATAAGATAATCTAATTTCTAACTGGAGGATAGATTAGGGAATTTCCAAGTTGGGAGGGGAATGAGTAGGGGTTCTCTTAATAAAATGAAAAAATACTGATTAATTGCATCCACCCATATGTATGAAACAACAGATGGAGGGAAATAGATAGGAGGAGCACAAGATGAATTCAGTGTTCATAAGCTAAAATCTGATAGCTTCTCTTAATTGCCATACTAAACCAACTTCATTTTGCAACTGGTCTTCATTTTATTTCATTACACTGCTGAGGTAGGGAGTATGGGTGGGTTATCAGTACAAGACATTATATTTAATATCAAACTTTTTTTTCAATAAGTTGGTTAGTTTTGCTGAACTTTATTTTCATCTTTTTTAATTCTTTGTTTTAAGGGTTTGTTCTCCGGGAAAAGATAGGAACATATTGAGAAATATAAGTGGAATAAAAACAAAAACAAAACCAATAAACTTATCTAAAATTTTTAAAAGGACAGCCTTAAGTAGCATTAAAATAAACACATTAAAAATTGACCTCGGGGGGCGGAGCCAGGATGGCGGAGTAGAAAGACGCACATACACATAGCTCCGAACCCACAACCCACAGAACGGCTAGAGGGGACCAACTCACGGTGAATTCTGCACCCAGAAGCCACAGAATATTGGAGCGAGGGAGATTTCTGTTCCAGAGAGACCTGCAAATCTCTCGCGGGGGGTCCTTCGCGCTGCGGACTGGGCGCCAGGACTGGGAGCTGAGTGCAGCCCTGCAGCGGCCGCGACACCATGAGGAAAAGATCCGAGCCGGCTACGGGGACGGGATCTCCAGCGGCCACGCGGGTCCCTCCAGCCACAGAGGGACCTGCAAACCTCTCGCAAAAGGTCCGTCACGCTGCAGACGCGGAGCCCAGCCCAGACCTGGGCGGCCGCGGCTCCGAGAGGTACAGATCTGAGAAGGCTTCAGGGACGGGATCTCCAGCGGCAGCACAAGCCCCTCCACCCACAGGTGACGGGGGTCGGTGAGAGAGTCTCTTTGGCGGGTCAAGAGGGGAGTGGGGTGCCCCCATGGCTCGGGCTCCCCCGGGAGGTAGAAGCTGAGAGGTGGCTGCAGACAGGGGCTCCCCAAGCGGGCGGGAGCCTGGATCCATCGTGGAAGGTCTGTACATAAACCCCCTGAGGGAACTGAGCCTGAGAGGCGGCCCTGCCCCGACCTGACCACCTGAACTTAATCTCACACTGAATAGCAGCCCTGCCCCCGCCAAAAGCCCTAAGGCGGGAAGCAGCATTTGAATCTCAGTCCCCAAATGCTGGCTGGGAGGACCAGGGGCGAGGTGGGTGTGAGGAGAATATTCAGAGGTCAAGTCACTGGCTGGGGAGAATGCCCAGAAAAGGGAAAAGAAATAAAACTATTGATGGCTACTTTCTTGGAGAACAGACATTTCCTCCCTTCCTTTCTGATGAGGAAGAACAATGCTTACCATCAGGCAAAGACACAGAAATCAAGGATTCTGTGTCCCAGCCCACCCAATGGGCTCAGGCCATGGAAGAGCTCAAAAAGAATTTTGAAAATAAAGTTAGAGAGGTGGAGGAAAAACTGGGAAGAGAAATGAGAGGGATGAAAGAGAAGCATGAAAAGCAGATCAGCTCCCTGCTAAAGGAGAACCAAAAAAATGTTGAAGAAATTAACACCTTGAAAACTAGCCTAACTCAATTGGCAAAAGAGGTTCAAAAAGCCAATGAGGAGAAGAATGCTTTCAAAAGCAGAATTAGCCAAATGGAAAAGGAGATTCAAAAGCTCACTGAAGAAAATAGTTCTTTCAAAACTAGAATGGCACAGATGGACACTAAGGACTTTGTGAGAAAGACAGATATCACAGAACATAGCGAGAAGATTGGAAAAATGGAAGATAATGTGAAATATCTTATTGGAAAAACAACTGACCTGGAAAATAGATTCAGGAGAGACAATGTAAAAATTCTGGGACTATCTGAAAACCATGATCAAAAGAAGAGCCTAGACATCATCTTCCATGAAATTATCAAGGAAAACTGCCCTGAGATTCTAGAACCAGAGGGCAAAATAAATATTCAAGGAATCCACAGAACACCGCATGAAAGAGATCCACAAAGAAAAACTCCTAGGAACATTGTGGCCAAATTCCAGAATTCCCAGGTGAAAGAGAAAATATTGCAAGCAGCTAGAAAGAAACAATTCAAGTATTGTGGAAATACAATCAGGATAACACAAGATCTAGCACCCTCTACATTAAGGGATTGAAGGGAATGGAATAGGATATTCCAGAAGTCAAAGGAACTAGGACTAAAACCAAGAATCACCTACCCAGCAAAACTGAGTATAATACTTCAGGAGAAAAAATGGTCTTTCAATGAAATAGAGGATTTTCAAATTTTCTTGATGAAAAGACCAGAGCTGAAAAGAAATTTCGACTTTCAAACACAAGAATGAAGAGAAGCATGAAAAGGTGAACAGCAAAGAGAAGTCATAAGGGACTTACTAAAGTTGAACTGTTTACATTCCTACATGGAAAGACAATATTTGTAACTCTTGAAACATTTCAGTATCTGGGTACTGGGTGGGAGTACACACACACACACACATGCACACACGCACACATACATAGAGACAGTGCACAGAGTGAATTGAAGAGAATGGGATCATATCTTAAAAAAAAAAATGAAATCAAGCAGTGAGAGAGAAATATTGGGAGGAGAAAGGGAGAAACTGAATGGGGCAATTATCTCTCATAAAAGAGGCAAGCAAAAGACTTATTAGTGGAGGGATAAAGAGGGGAGGCAAGAGAAAAACATGAGGTCTACTCTCATCACATTCCACTAAAGGAAAGAATAAAATGCACACTCATTTTGATAGGAAAACCTATCTCACAATACAGGAGAGTGGGGGACAAGGGCACAAGCAGGGTGGGGGGGAGGATAGAGGGGAGGGCATGGGGAGGAGAATGCAATCCGAGGTCGACACTCATGGGGAGGGAAAGGATCCTAAGAGAATAGAAGTAATGGGGGACAGAATAGGATGGAGGGAAATATAGTTCGTCCTATACAACACAACTAGTATGGAAATCATTTGCAAAACTACACAGATTTGGCCTATATTGAATTGCTTGTCTTCCAAAGGGAAGGGGTGGAGAGGGAGGGAGCTAAAGAAGTTGGAACTCAAAGTGTTAGGATCAACTGTAATGTTCTTACCACTAGGAAATAAGAAATACAGGTTAAGGGGTAAAGAAAGCTATCTGGCCCTGCAGGACAAAAGAGAAGACGGAGACAAGGGCAGAGAGGGAGGATAGAAGAGAGAGCAGATTGGTCACAGAGGCAATTAGAATGCTTGGGTTTGGGGGGGTAGGGGATAAAAGGGGAGAAAATTTGTAACCCAAAATTTTGTGAAAATAAATGTTAAAAGTTAAATTAAAAAAAAAAATTGACCTCACTGTCCTATTTACATGTATACTTAGGGTAAAGTAGTCTACTACTCTGCAATTGATCTCATGATTCAATTTACATGGAAACCTGTTGTAAAATGATTAACAACTTCTCTGATCCCAAAGCTGCTAAACTTGGAGTGTCTTACACACACACACACACACACACACACACACACACACACACACACACACACACACACACACATACTCTGACTAGACTCAGAATGCTTAAACTAAGAACAGATTTCTCTAGATAAGTTTTTCATTAACAGTAACACAATTAAGAAGCCTTAAGATCAATAACCAAGTTTACATATCTGTTTTTATATACAGGAGGATTAGCCAAACTCAAAATATTCTCAATATTATTTTCTCCACAAGTAATTTATTTTCTTTAAAAAACATTACAATGAGTGTTTATCCTCATGAGCAGAAAAAAAAAGCCAGAGGGTAAAAAAATGTGCTAAGGAAACAGCTTTCAATTTAAGACTTCCTGAAAGCTACTAAAGAGGTTAATGAAGTAAATAAATACTGAAATAAAATGCATTTTAAATTATGCATTATTTTTCAAATATGGATACAACCTTTAAAATTATTTTATCCATTTAAAAAATTATTTCATCTAATTCAGAATGAAATCAACAATAAAAAATCATATACACACTCTCTTTTTGTGAAGGGGGGATGTGATGTTACAATGAAATTTTTTTTTTTGTGAGGCAACTAGGGTTAAGTGAGTTCTCAGGGTCACACAGGTAATGTCAAGTGTATGAAGTAGAATTTGAACTCAGGAACTCTGGACTCCAGGGCTAGTGCTTGATCCATTGCACCCAGCTGCCCCAGTTACAATGAAATCTTGATTTGTTTTTTCCTTTCTGGACTACTTTCAACCGCTAGACGGGAAAAAAAGATAAAGGTGCAACTCTGAGGTCATCAAGAGCCCAAAAATAAATCCTTTATGAGAGCTTCATCTGACAAATTGAAGACCTTTTTACTTTCCTTCCTTTCTACAAAACACAAGTTGAAGAAGAACCTTTTAATTATTCCTCCCTTTCACTCATCCCTAGGAAATCTGCTGCTGGAATAAGACTCACTAAGCAAAGAACTGGTAGATTATCTATCATCTTAAACAATAGTAGGAAAATTTTTTTGAATATTCCCTCATCTGAGGTATTTGGAGCACATGTAGGAGCTCCAAGTTCTTACAAGTCTCAATGCCAACAGATTTTACTGGTTCCCATAGTTACCAACTTGCTTTAATCCACTGCTATCCAAAGTCAGAAGATATACAATGGAAAGTTAAGGTCCAGACAGAAGCAAGGGAATACAGTAACCCCAGCAGAAGGAGGTTGGCCCCATTCCTCTCCTTTCCTTAGTTTTTGCCATTATTTTTCAGTTTTATAAGAAGAGCTAAACTTACTGGTTTAGTCCCCAAAAAGCAAAATCACATCAGGGAGTAGAAATGTTTTGTGTTCTAGAACCATTAAGTGTCTTTTCACTATGACTGTCCCCAAAGACTCTGTCCTAGGCACTCTTCTCTTTTTTTCTATACACAGTCTCTTTCAGTGACCTCTTCAGTTCCTACAAATTTAATTATCCTTTCTATGCAGGTGACTCCCAAATCTATGCATTCATCCTTAGCTCCAATTCCATTTTGCAAGATGCCTCCTAGCCATTTCAGACAGCAAAGCCTGTACCCCAATATATCCAAAACAGAATTCATTATCTTTCCACCCATATCAATCCTTCTTCCTAAAATCTCTAGCACTATAAAGGACATGATCATTCTCTCAGTCACCCAGGACTGAAAAAAACCTTCATGTCATTCTAGAGTCCTCAATCTCACTCATCCCACCTATTCAATCCATCATTAAAGCTTGTCATTTCTATTTCCAAAACATCCTACTCTCTCCATTTACATAATTACAACCCTAATTCAGGTCCTTATCACCTGTAGCCTGGAGTATTACAACAGCCTCCTCTTTAGTCACCCTACCTCAAAGCCTAGACCCATCAATACATCCCCTTTACACAGCCATCAGAGTGATTTTCTTAAAGTAAAAGTCTTGTCTGTCTCACACACACACACACACACACACACAATTACTGCTGTTCAGTCATTTCAGTCATATCCGACTCTTCATGATCCCATTTGGGGTTTTCCTGGCAAAAATAATGGAGTCGTTTTTCATTTCCTTCCCCAGTTCATTTTACAGATGAGGAAACTGAGGTAAACAGGATTAAGTAACTTGTCCAGGGTCACACAGTTTGTAAGTGTCTGAAGTCAGATTTGAGCTCAGGGAGATGAGTCCAGCCCTGTGTCATCTAGTTCCCTTCCCCTGCCACCCCCCATACTCACTCTCCAATAGTTTTAGACCTCTAGAATAAACTCCACTGTCCAGCATTAAAACTCTTCACTCCTGGCCCATTCCTACCCTTTCAATCTTCTAATATATTACTTTCCTCCATATACTTTGCAATCCAGCTACACTGGCTTACCTGCCATCATCCCACGCTTATGACACTCCCTGCCTTTGTACTGGCTACCCGCTCATTTGGAATTCTCTTCTTCAAGAGAACTCAAATAAACTCAAATAAAAATAAATACCTACTAGCCACATACTGACTTAGAAAACCACAAATTAACACTATCCATAGCTTATTGTATTTTTGTTCATTTTGTTAAACATTTGCCAATTACACTTAACCTGCTGGCAGCAAGCACTAGGATACCTCTGCTGTGCCTGTGTGTCTGTCTCAAAATTACTTTGTATTTATTTTGCACATACAAACACATACATACATACATACACTATACTAGATATACATATATGTATGGTTGTTTATGTATATGTGTGTATATATATTTTTTTCATTTTATCTCCACTATTACAATATAATCTTCTTAAGAGCAGGGACCATTTCACTTTTGTCTTTGTATCTTTATTTTGTTCATTTATACATAATCCTGCTAGGTGCTCAAGATTTCCAATAAACAGTAGTTAATAAATGATTGTTAATTGATATCTCTTCTTGAACTAGGAACCTTATACCCAGTCCAACCCTTTCTCAGGTCTTATACTCCTTAATCCCTCCTGCTTCCATTGTTCCAGAAGAACCCCACCACATTCCCTAACAAAAATCCCTTCACCCAAGGACTCCTCCTATTCCTCTTTCTATATTCTGGCATTCAGAGAATTCTGACTTACTCAGAACAACAGCTCTTTTATTACCACCCTCTCCTGTTATAATGGTAATTTAAATGGGAAGATAAAGTTTTCCATTCATTAATAGGTCAGTGTGACCTGCTTAAATCACATGGAAGTCTAAGTCACATGTGGTAGGAGGAGTTTGCTGAATGGGTGGAACAGGAAGGGTGGAGCAGAACTGGTAAGAAGTTAGTGACAGAAGTTGGGCTGAGGAGAGAAGAGGCAGGCAGTCTTGTGTCTATTCCTGGGGAGGGGAGGGAGGCTTGGGAATAGCTTTACATCCTGCAGTGTAAAAGTGTATTGACTTCTTGGTTACTATGACGGATTTGGCTTTCTGGCATCTGAACAAATGTTTTTCTTCTGCCTTCTATATGGAGAATTTGTTATACTTCGTGGTTCAGAACTATGCCAGCATATTCATAGCGACCATTGGTGCTGTGAATATTGCCTTGGCGATATACTAGTGTTGTTGATCTTTCCCTCATTAATATGACATCACAGGCCATGAGCAATCAGGAGGCTACCTTACCATTTGACCACTTTCAGGGCCATTTTCTTCTTTCTCTAATCCATCTGCCACATAGTCACCAAAGTGATTTTCTTCAAATCCATGTCTGATTGTCATGTACCCATTTCTCTAACTATTAACATCAAATAAAAACTCCTCTCTTTGGCATTTAAAGACTTGGCTGGGGGCAGCTAGGTGGTGCAGTGGATAGAGCACCAGTGCAGGAGTTAGGAGGACCTGAGTTCAAATCTCACCTCACACACTTGACACTCACTAGCTGTGTGACCTTGGGCAAGTCACTTAACCCCAATTGCCTCATCCTGGGCCATCTCCAGTCATCCTGATGAATATCTGGTCACTGGATTCAGATGACTCTGGAGGAGAAGTGAGGCTGGTGACCTGCACAGCCCTCCCTCACTCAAAACAAAGTCAAGTGCAAGTCATGTCACTATTTCTCTGATGGCATGGTCTTCTTCAGCAACAAAGGACGAACACACAAAAGACTTGGCTCCAATTTGCCTGTCTCAAATTAGCAAACACTTTTCCCTATCACACACTCTGTAGTCCAGCCAAACTACCTCTCGCTGTTCCTCATACATTCCTCTTTGAAGTATCAAAATCATGCATTTTTAGAGCTGGATACAATTTAAGGATACCTAACTCAACCCCTTAATTTTATAGACAAGAAAACTAGCACCAAAGTGATGAGACAACTTGCCAAAAGTCACACAGGTAATAAGTAGCAGAGTAAGGATTCAAACTCATGTCCCTTTCCCCTTTCAACTCAGTGCTATTTCTAGTATACTGAAGTATAGTTAGTACTGTTCAGTTTATGCCAGACAGAATCCAAATGAAAACCAAATGTAAACATTCTTGATTTATTTGCTCCTCAGACTCACAGTGGACTTGTTTATATTGGAAATATTTCTCGTTTCACATTTCAAAACCTACTCTTCAGTGGTACTGATGTCCAATGAACAGAAAGGCTAGAGTAAAGCTCAGTATTGTGTCTGCTAATCACTTGTTTCTGTGTGTGTGTGTGTGTGTGTGTGTGTGTGTGTGTGTGTGTGTGTGTGTGTGTGTGTGTGTGTGTAACTTTGCCTCTGCCTCCTACCTTGCAGTGCAGGTCTACAAGATTAATGAAATCAGCTTTATTAAGTAGTCCTCAGCCTCATTCAACTCTCTACAATTAAAAATAAAAATAAAAACCACGAAAAAGTGAATGAAAAATTAACAGAAACTTGTACGAACTGAAATCATAGCAGACTCCAAGGAAGAGTGGAAAGAGCAGTGTTTTTTTAAAATGTATAGTACTTGAAGGGAAAATAATAAAAATCAGATGTTTTAATTGGTGCTCATAAAATAATATTTATTGTTCATCCATCTGTGTACTCTACTACATTACCTAAGAAAGTTACACAAGAGTTAACTTTTAAAAGGCATGCTTCCTGCTCTGAATGTTTATATTTTGGAATAGACGACACTGCTTGGGATAAACACAGAATAATTGAAACAATAGATTTTTTTTTTAACAAGTTACATACTAAGTAGGATGTTTTTCCAAAAGGGATGGGAAGAGGAGTATTTCAAAGTTTATTTGCTTTACTATAGTTGTTGTGCTTAAGTTTATCCTTTGTAGAGGACACGGGTCAAAGAAGAGAAAAGGTACAGTATGATGGACATACTTCACAGACTGATTTAAAAAGGACATGACAGAGCCCTATAATAAAGAAAGGCCTTCCTTATCAATTTATTTTTCAACTCAAATCTTCATGAGTAAGAAGGAACTCAAAAACTAAAAATCTTCCAGATAGTCCAAATGTATTATTATGTATGATTGGTGTTACAATTATCCGCATGTGTCCAATCCCTCCTACCAAACTGTAAGCTCTCTAAACAAAAAGATCTAAATCTCAGCCAAGACCCTCTCTCCCTCCCTTAGCTCCCAGTATTTTCTTTGGCTATTCTCCACACCTAAAATGCAGTTCTCACTCTGCTCTGGACTAGTGATCTCCCTTGTTCTGTGTAAGTACTGACTAAACTCCCATCTTCTGCAGCAAGCCTTCCCCAGCCCCTCTTAATTTTAATGTCTTCCTTTATGTAATTATCTCCAATTTATCCTGTATATAGCTTGCTCTGTATATATTTTGTTTGCAAGTTGTCTTCTCCATTAGATTGTATGCTCCTTCAGAGTAGGGGCTGTCTTTTTCCTCTTTTTGTACAGTGTCTGGCACAAATGAAGTGCTCAATAAGTGTTTACTGATTGACTGATTACACAGCACTAGCAATACAGCAGGCATATATCTACAAACTGAATAGACTTCTAACTAAGAGATAACTTAAGTTCCAAAGTATACCTGCTGGTGTAGTGGTCAAATCAATTCCCATGGTATAGTCTTCAAGGAAATCGGAACAAATACTTAGCCTATATGATCAGGAAGGAAAGCCAACATTCTGCCAATATAATGGCAAAGATATGTGCTCTAAGGGACACATCAGAATTTGAATTCAACAAATATTTAATAAGCATCAACTTGTAAGCAAAGCATTATGTTTCCAGTGAGGAAATTCAAAGACAAATAAAACTGCAAAAGATATCCATGACACACAAAAGGTTAACCTCTGCTCTAAAATCTAAAGCTTCAAGTAAAAAAAAAATGGATGTACTAAATGTATGTACTACTAATTTTTGCCTTACATATATCATCAATAGTCACTACAAACTACTGCAGTCTGCTCACTTCCTGCTAAAACATTCTATAAAATTTCAAAGATGGCTAAATCTTAAACATTTTTGAGTTTTTCTATTAACTCAAAATATCTCTCTTTAATTCATTTAATTTATACTTATCCAAAATATTTCCTATGTTTCTAGCACAGAAGAATGATACCAGTAAAAGTCAAGAAAAATGAGCAGGAAATGAATCCTAACATCAAGGAAGAAAAAACAACAAAACTTAATAAAAATTCATTTTACAATTCCTATTCCCAGAATTCTCATAAGAAAGGCTGAAAATAGCTACTCTCAAAGCAACAATCCAATTAGTCCACTCTTTGGCCAAGTCCTAAACCTACACAAAGGCCTGAGATAAATTTGATTCTGCTTCAGGGAATGGACCAATTCCAGTACAGCTATTTTGAGAGCTTTCCTTTACTTCTAACACATATATACAGATAAAACAGTGAATCTGAAGGAGCAGGTTCTAGGAGCCACTTCAGATTAACATTAAAAAAAAAAAATAGCAGCTGCATTCCCCGGAACCCACAGTGACAAAACATTTTCTTTTTCTGAATTAAGAAAAAAGCTTTTTTTGTTACTAAACTGCACATAATCTTTGACCACTTTTAGGTCTATACCCAAAGAAATTTTAAAAAGAGGAAAAAGACCAAAAATACTTAAAGCAGCTCTTTTTTGTAGTGCTAAAGAATTGGAAACTGAGTCCCTTTCAACTGGGGAATGGCTGGACCAGTTATGGTATATGCATGTAACTAGACATTATTGTGGCATCAGAAATGAAGAAAAGACTGATTCCAGAAAGTCCTGGAAAAGACTTCTATGAACTAATACCAAGTAAAGTGAATAATACCAAGATGTAAAGCCAACTCTGAAAGACTTAAAAACCGTGATCAATGGAAGAACCAATCACAATTTCAGAGGATCACTGATAAGCATGCTACCTGCCTCCTAACAGACAATTGGGTAGAGCATGAGACATATTTCTAGAAAGAGTCAATGTGGAAATTTGTCTGACTCTACATATTTGTCACAAGAGTTCCTCCCCTCCCCCATTCCCATATCAATGTGGCAGATGGGGTGAGGGAAAGCTGGGGGGGAAATAAGTTTTGTTAATAAAAAAGATTTGTATTAAATTTTAATTTTTTTTGTCTATTTCTAAATTAAAAGTTATTTGTTTTCCAACAAAATACAAGTCTCGCGAAATGAGAAATTTCTAATACATTTTTTAGGAAAATGGTGGCTCTCACACACACACTTGTTATGATCTCAGGACAGACAAATCAACTAGGTGAATAAACTTTATGCAGAATTTCAAATTCTATAAACTGTCTTAGAAAAAAACCTCATTTTCTGAGGAGTCATAACTTACTACCTAGAAAAAATTTCCAACATTAACTACATGACATACAAAAATATTAAAAATATTTTAAGTGTGGCAATGACACTATGAAATTTGCACAAAAATCAGTTAGTTGAGTTCCTCTCCTTCCCCAATAATAATAAAACAAAGAGGTAAAGTTAAAAAAGAGAAGAAGACACAAATGGCTTGAATAATCTAAAAACTGAATGAGTAAAAACTACCCACAAACTGACTAGAGATAACAGATCTTCATTGGCTCAAAGTACACGTAAAATATGTGCCAAAACCTCAATATGTAATAAATCAGTGAACCCACCTTTTCTCAATTCATAGACATAAAATAGTTCTTCTTATTGGGTCCAACTCAAAAATATTTTCTTGAAATCTAGGTAAAATAAAATAATATTTAAGTTTTAAATAATTTTGCTGATGCATTACAATTTCACCTGGTAAGAAAGTTAGAGTTAAAAATCACTACTTCAAGCTAAACAGTAGCAGAAGAACATATTACCCTTTAATAGCTTAAAGTCAAAGTTTAATCTGCAAGCTCTTTAAGTGCAGTGCAATGTCATGTAGGGTCATACCTCCCAATAGTCATTCTGATTTATAACAGAGTGAACTAAGTTACCTGATGTTCCAGTACGTCATCAGTTTTTGTAAAGCAGAGTTGTTGTATAGCTAAGAGCATGTCATTGCTTCCATTCCCACTTTGTAATTACCATACATCAATCCTAATTTTCTCATGTTCTACGCAGATTCTTAATGTCTTTCTTGTTCACATTTTCCTCATCTGAAAATGCTAAACATCCACTATTATAGTTTTATTGTCTATTTCTCCCCAATATCTGTCTTTACATCACTGTCTTTCTGACTATGTCCCTTCTTCAACTGGATGCATGGAAAAGCATTTATTAAGCATTTGTGTGGTAGGCATGGTGCTAAATGCTGAGAGTACAAATTCAAAAATGAAGATAGCCTTTGCCCTCAAGTAGGCTTTGTTTCTAATAGGGGAGATGACACATGCAGAAATTCAGAAATACTTAAATACTCAATTTTCTGATCATTATGCAATAAAAATCATATTCAATAAAGGTCCCCTGAAGAAAAATTAAAAAGAAACTGTACACTAAATAACATCATCATAGAGAACCTGTGGACCAAAGGAGAAATTTAAGAAACAAAAGAAAATTTCAGAAAAAATGACAATAATGAGAAACATACCAAACCAAAGAAAAAATCCAAACTATCAATAATCATATGCTCCCAATCACTAATAATTTAAAAAATGATAATTTTCAAAAAAAGATAACTCAGATATTCCTTATTTGTGGATGGCACTGTGATGACTGCAACAAGCTTCAGATGTCTCCTAAATACACAAGCACTCAAAATAGTTGAGTCTCATAATCCAAGACAAAAAACCAAATGGGTAAAAAATGCCTGTTCTCCAGAAGTTCCCAAAGTGGGCCCACAGCGGGGAGGGTGCTGGAATGATGAGGGATAGGGTGGTCTGTAATAGCCCCAGGTATAACTGGAGGGCATTGAATAAAAATAAAGGGGTAGTGGAAGTATGAGGAAAGAAGGTAAGAAAATTTTGAAAAAATATTCATACGTTTCACCTGTTGTATAACAGAGTTAAAGTTGTAGTGATTACATTATTTCCGAATACACACACAAAATGCAAGTTATAACCAATCAGTGGTCAAGTCCACTGACAGGTCTTAAGAAGCAAGTGTTGGCAGGTGAGCATGTCATGCACTGTCAGGAAGTCCAGCATGCATCAGCAAGAATATGTGCATATAAATACTTGTATACAATACAGTATGTTTGCATGATGTATCATCAAAATTTTAATGCAGGAAAAAAACCCAAGTTTACAACAAATTACTAAATTTAAGGTGCGTAATTTTTAAACAATTTGTATATTTTGAAAATGCCAAAAACTTAAAAAAAAAGTTAAAGGATTAAAGAAAACAGATTTCCAGCAGGGCACTAAGTAATATTTTTTAAAGGGAGCAGTTGGCCAAATAAGTTTGGGAACCTGTAATCCAAACTATAATTTTTTTAAATCCTTTTCCCCAAGCAAATTATGTAAATACGTGACTATTTGCTATTTACTACTTGTGACTATCTTCCAACTCTTTCCTTCTCTGCCCCCCAAAAAAATTCTGTTTTCTATTAACTTTCTTCACACATTTTTTAAACACCATCTTTTCCCAGGGATGCTATCATATCAGGGCACATATCACAAACTACTACTACTACTATTTCAAAGAATCAAAATTATGGATGACAGTAGTCAGTGGAAAGGTGGGTAGTGAGTGTAAAAAGCTTTGGTAAATTACTAATAATTAATTGTGTATAAGGAGTTATAAATAATAGGTGGTATAAAAAAATATCATTCACTTGGCATGCCACTGTAAAAAGAGACAGGCTAACCATATGTGGGGCATAGATAACAATAGGACAGTGAGGCCTGCATTCATACTGAGGTAATGTCTGGCAGCAAGGACAGCATTAAACTTCAAGTCAGGAAAAATCATAGTTCAAATCTGTCCTTAGACACTTGTTAGCTGTATAACCTTGGGCAAATCACTTAATTTCTTTCTGCCTCAGTTTCCTCATCTATAAAATAGAGATAATAATGACCCCTACCTCCCAGGGTTGTTTTGAGAAGAAAATGAGATAAAGAGTTTTCCAAACTTTAAAAATCTATATTAAATGTTAGCTGCTATTAATATTGCTATTGTTATTGTTAATAAATTAAAAGACCCAGGAGAAGACATCCAGTATGTTAAGTGCACCCTAAGTAACATTCATGGAAGGACTTGAACAAGAGTCTCTAAGGATGAGAAGGTTATGTTAGATACTATTTTGCTAACGGGAAAGATGTCCAAGATCATTACTACATTGAAATATCAATGTGTTTTTTTTAAATGGGATAAAATCCTAAAATGTTTTATATTTTCACAAAAAACATTAACTCAAACCTCTCATTTTTAAACACTGCTTCCTAATGTACAAAATGAAGGTTAAAAACCTTTTCTGTTTGAGGTATATTAAGCAAATAAGCACATATGGTACAGATGTTTCTGGGAATTAGGGTTTCTAGGCTGTAGATGAGTATATAAGGACTCCCCTTTCCAGACTTAATAGCAGGGACTCTTTAAAACATTTTCAATAAGAAACTACAAAGAGCTTGTCCCTAGGGAAAAATCTGAATTAGTTTTGTTTTCACCAAACAAGCCAATTTGCCAAGCCCAATAACAGCTAGCATATTATTGAGAATAATATATAGTACTTACATATCATTTTAAGGTTGGCAAAACACGTTACATAACTCATTTGATTCTCACAACTCTGTAATGTAGGTATAATTATCCATATTTTACAGACAAAGAAACTGAGGCACAGAGAGGCTTAGAGACTTGCCCAGGGTCACACAACAAAGTGTCTGGAACAAGACTCAAACTCTTGGCTTTTCTGCACTGCATCACCTAGGTGCCATGCAGGAAATTCCAAAAGCTCCCTAAATACAACGGAATACAACACAAGCTCCTTTGTAATGTGAAATCACTGCAGACCTGTTTCAAGAACTCTTTCCATTAATGAGAATGCAAGCAGAGAAGACTTAAGTTTCTTTGTAGCATGTGATGAATTTCCTAACCAGAAGCTAAGATAAATACATTCAACCATTTTCCTTTATAGCCTACCTAAGCATGAACTCTTTGGATAAAACCGAGAAGCTGGCTTTCCCTATTACACAGTCTTTCTTTGAGGAAAAAGAAGCAAAATAATGCTACTAGTCTGTGTTTTATATACTCAAACATCTGGAATAATTGCATTCTAACTCCATTTTTAAAGGGATGGGGAATAGGGAATGGCTCCAGATTTTATAAAGACATTAAAAAAAAGTACATAAGATTTCTTTTAAATTTTTAGGCCTGGAGATTTCTGCATGAATCTTCATGATTTTGTGCCTCTGAAATTGTCTTTTCAGAACCTATTTGCAAAATGGAGCCCACATCTATTCAAGGAAAGAGGGAAATTTTAAATTGGAGATTAATCTAAAATATGGAAGATAAAATCATTACTTTCCCTTGCCAATCAATCTTTTCTTTTTCTTGCAGAAAAGAGTCTTCCAATAGAGTGAGTTTAAGCCTAGATTAGAGATTTATGGAAAAGCTACAATGAAATAAGAACTAAGAGAAGTTTTCCAGAAGGCACAAAAAAAAAAAAAAAAGAAAAATTCAAAATTCGGGCCTGGTACTAGATTAATTTATAACCAAGCTAGTGTTAAGGAGAAAATGATGCTGTCTGACCATAGCAAAAAGACAGTTAACCTCTTTAAAAAAAAAAAAAAATTTTTAAAAACCTATCTAGAAAATAAGGTCTATCAAAACTTGCCCAGAAGAAACAAATGACATGTATCAAAAAGTCAATGAGTCAAACACCAAGATACTGAATTCAAGATAAAAATCAACATAATTTTGTGGAAAAATAAAACCAAGTTAAACAAGTTAAAACAGTGAAACAAATCTACTAGAGATCAAAGATAAGGATGATCTTCATGCATGGAGACTTTCCAAAAAAGGAAACTAGGAAATATTTTCAATTATGTTACCATTAAAGTCAGTTACTGGCAATACCGATACAAAAACAGTGGTTCACCGTGACCCAAAGATCTTTTTCCCTCATCTTCCCTACAGAATGTTGAAATACCAGATAGAGAAGGTGGCAAAAAAAAAAGTTCTAGTTGCTAAATTTGATTTACTGTGTTGTTTTCTGTGTGGTGTGTGTGTTTAAATTCTCCAGGGGTATGAGGAGTCCACAGGCTAGTAAACACAAAGCAGTTCAACAAACAAGAGTGGTCAAGGAATTTTTAATGAACTGTAACCAAGAAAACCTTTAAAAAAAAATCTTGACAGTTTAAAATATGGGCCATATCTAATGAGTTGAAATTTAGATAGGGCTTGGGTTCAAAAGGTCAACAGTACAAGTACAAAATGGGAAGAAGGTAAAAAAGGTCAGGACAAGAAAGCAATTCAAGTAAAAAGGATCCAAAGAGTTTAGTGGAAAATAAACTCAATAGAAGTCAATACTGTCACATTGAGGCCCAAAACGTTACAGCAACCATAGCAAGCAGAAAAAGAAGTCTAGCATCTGGAATGGAGAAGGTGGCAGTCCTGTTGTACCTTCCATTGGTCAGGTCACATCTGTGGTATTGTGTTTAAGTTGAGGAGCCACTTGTGGCAATTTTCCAGCTCTGCCACTGTGCGATATTTCAGCAAATCATGTAATATGTGACTTACCTAGATCTCAGTTTCTTTATCTATAAAATGAACGGGTTGGATTAGATGATCTGAGATTATTTTTAGCTCTAAATTCATGCTCTATGACCTAGCAGTCCAGCACGTAAAAGGAGAACCAAAAAAGAAGAGTCAGAAACACCCAGAGATGAGAGTACCCAGAAAGCATCAAACCACATCTGGGAAAAACTAAAAGGATAAGGATTGACAATAGACCATCTGGTGATTAACAGATCATTGATAACTTTGGAGAGAGCAGTTTCCAATGGATGGTGAGGAGGGAAGCCAGAATGCAGACCATTTAGAAGAAAATGAGAAGCACCAACCTCACACACCTTTTTCCAAGAAGTTTCATTGAGAAGTGGAGGAGAGATATAGGACAACAGCTGATGTACATGGTACTGAGGGACAGAGGCATTAGAGGCCAGAGTAAGAAAAACTATAAAAGGTGGATTTAGGAATTATAGGAGCAGGCATAGGGAGAGATGGAAAGATAAAAGATTATGATTAGATAAAGGAAACTCAGAGTTCTTGAATACAGAATTGGAACTCATAGGTGATAGAAAAATCAAGGAGGTATTACCATTCCTATTAGGAGCTGAGGGAGAATGGAGGACTGGTCATGGGAGTTGATTAGATTGAGAAACTAGAATACATATTGAAGTTCTCATTCTAGGGAACAGGGTAGAAAGGAAGACTGAGTAAGATAATGAATTCATTGAAAAAAAGGAAAGAATGTTCTGGTGATCAGGACAATAAGCTACCATGAAAGGAACCCAACCTAAAGCCTCTTGAAAAGGGAGAATATAAATGGACGACCTGCAATGTGGATCAAAGAGTAAAAGAACCTCAGATTTGGAAGTGACCTATCCAAGAAGCCATCTTTCTCCAGACTGCATTTTAAATAAGCTCAGCACCTTCAAAGAGAACATACTTGTAAAGCATAAAGAAGAGACTATAATAATAGCAGCTGATATTTACATAGTGACTTAAAAGTTTTCAAAGTGCTTCATATATATTATTATGCATTTCAAGTACATAATCAGAATGGTATTAATAATAGGATAAAATTATTAATAAATATATTTCATATTATGTATAAATTATCAATAAATATTATATGTAATTATTATTATCCTCCAAAAAGGCATTTACATTTCCTAAGATATTTACTAAGAGGATGCTTATCACTTATTTTGAAAAGCTATAGTTATAATAGACTAGCTCCCAAAATTAAAAATATGTAGAATTTGTTTTTGGAGGAGGAAAAAGCATGGTTCATTTACATACTGATTGTGGAAATAAATATAAAAATAAACATGACTGTTACCAATATCAATTTTGACTTTATTTGAATACATTGACAGTAAAATCCACCCAAAAGCATATAATTGTTATAGGCAAAATGTCCAATGTTTTCTCGCTGATTTGGGGAGAAAGAGAGTGAAATTAAGAAAATCTGTCCAATTCTTGGGATCAATTCTCACTCCTGAGAAGAGAGGAACTCAATGGAAACTTTCAATATAAATAACAGAGTTGTCAATTACATAACTTCATATCCCCTTTTTATGGAGTAAAAGAAGTGAGGAATTTTAAGTCAAAGGTACACTATGAGGAACACAAAGCATGAGAAAAATGCCTTTGGCATTAAGTATCAGACAATTTAGTTTGGCAATTTCTCTCAGTGGTCTCTAATAGAAGAATTTATAAGATTAGCTATGTATAAACCACTAGAAGAATGTTTATTCCTCATAGAACATTCAGAGTTCATGCTAATAAAAATGAGTGATACCAAATCCCCCTTGACATTTTACCACCCAAGGAAGCCACTGTTGACATGAATACCAAGCATTCTCTTATATTTAGTTTGTTCTTTTGCAAACCATGAAGCTAGAAATAAATGCCAAGAAAAACATTTTTTAGACTATGCTACGATGTTTTCTAATTTAAATAATGTCTCCTGTAAGATGAAATGGAAAATGCATCCTTATGTCATTTAAAATTAAGAACCTATTTGTAAACCACAGTTAAGTTGGTCAGGAAAAGAACAGAAAATTCTGGCACCTTCCAGATTCTATGGCATAACTCAGCAAACATCTCATTTCACTTGGTTATGGATCACAGGATTCTAGATCTGAATGAGAATTTAGTGGCCATCTAGTCCAAGTATCAGACAAGAAGAAATTCCCCATTCAAAATATTCCTCTCAGGTCTTCTATCTAAGGAGATGTTCCAAGCAGTCTACTCATCACTTTCTATCTGGTTGATCCATTGGATTTCTCCATTATCTCCAGCAATTCATCTTCCTGCAAGGTCAAATCAACTCTCAAACTCATCCCTCCTCAGTACCCCTGACCTCGTGGGCCCCTCCCAAGAAGAGGATGAATGGGGACATTGGAGAGCTCCTCCTAGCTCCTATATTTAAAGAGGAGGCCCAGGGCCCAGGGCCCACCTGGCTAGAGGATTTCATCATGTCCTTTTATTGCATACCTTCCCTTCTCTCCTCCCTTCCCTATTCAGTTACTTTTTATGTGTTGTATCTCCTCATTAGACTATAAGCTCCTTGAGGATAGGGACTGCCCACCTATCACCAACACCACTACCACCACTACCCTTTACAGTCTGGATGTGAGGTGTTCTGGTAGTCACTGCTTTGACACTAAAGTTGTTAACTACAACACAAAATTAACATCTTTGGACTTAACGGGAAACAAAACATCATCCTGTAAATATACTCCATAACCAATATATTCCCTATTCTCATTAAGTAAAACAAGAATATTCTTAAATTTTTTTAAAAGCCATAATATTTTTTCCATTTTGAATATTTTTTCCTCATAAAAATATATAGGAAAAAAAAACTCCTAAGATACTTTTGACATGGCTTCTTTATCAGAAATTCCCTGGGAAAGTTAATGGAAAGTAATTACTGAAATTCCACACTTCAGGATAAAAACCTCTCTTCTACTTCCAGATTACTTCAAACAATTGGGTGAACCTTATCTGACTGTAATCCAGCAGTTTTCTCCCTTTCTTTTTTGCCTTGCCTTCCCATACCAAACCCAACTATTCATCCACACCATGATTTTCAGTCCCTAAATCCCTCAGTTTTCTCCTAGGCCATCTCCCCTGCACTAGCCACACTTTCCACCTTCCCCAATCTTGGCCCGTTGATGAACTAGTTCACCTCTACACCCTCCTCTCTCAAGTACCTGGACTCCTTTCTCATGTCTCTCATTGTGCCCCACCAAGCCTCAGCCTTAGATCATTTCCACCATTTAAATCCATCACTTCTGCTGAACATGTGCTAAACATGTGGAAAAAATCATGTAATCATTCTAGGTTCACAACAAATTTATGTTCACAAAACTTCAATCAGGTCCTCACTTCTCTTATCAACTCGCCATTCTACTCTCCACAGCAGCTCTTCCAAGCCTTTATATTCCTTCTCAAACCTCCCATAATTCCCTCTGCCCTCACCTTCTCAGCTGAGAACCTTGCTTCATATTTTACAGAAAAAAATAAAGCCATTCGCCATGAGCTCCCACTTCTCTCTTCTTCCTCATTTCATATCTCTCATAAGCCTTCTGCTACTATCTCCTCCTTCAACCCTATCTCCTCCAACATATAGTCCCTTCTGTCATCCCCACTCTATCACTTGTTTTGAATTTCTTCCTGTCAACTGGCTCCTTTCCTACTGCCTACAAGCATGCCCATGTCTCCTCCATCTCCAAAAAATTTTCACTTGATCCAACTATCATCTTATCACTTTTCTACCCTTTGTGACTAAACTTCTTAAAAAGGATATCTACAATAGGTGCCTCTATTTTCTCTACTCTCACTTTCTTGTTAACCCTTTACAACCTACCTTCCAATCTTATCATTCACTGAAACTGCTCTTTCCAAAGTTAACAATGATCTCTGAACAGCCAAATTCAGTCTCTTCTCAATCCTTATTCTCCGCCACCTTTGACACTGCTGATCACTCTGTTCTCTAGAATTTGGGGGCACGCCTCTCTCCTGGTTCTCCTCCTACCTATTAGACCCCACTCCTCAGTCTCCTTTGCTAGATCCTCATCCATGTCACACTCAAACCATAGGTGTCCCACAGGGTTCACCTGAATTGATTATCTCTCTCCTAAACCACACACACACACACACACACACACACACACACACACACACACAAACTCCCTCTTGGACTACTGCAACAGAAACCAAAATGGTTTTCCTAAAGTATGGGTCCAATTATGTCACACATACAACCCCACATAAACTCCAATGAATCCCTACCACCTCCAGGATCAAATACAAAGTCCTCTGTTTGACATTCAAAGTCCTTTACAACCTAACTTACATGCATATCATTTTTCAGTCTTTTTACACCTCGCTCCCCATCACGTACTCTTCAATCTACTGATCCTGGCATCCTTGCTCTTTTATAAATAAGACATTCCATCTCTTGGCTCTAGGCATTGCTCCAGCTGTCCCTCATGTCTAGAATGTTCTCCCTGCTCATCTATACCTCTTGGCTTCCCTGGCTTCCTTCAAGTCCCAAATAAAATCCTATCTTCTACAGAAAATCTTTCCTAACCCCAATTAATTCTAGTGCCTTCCCTCTTATTTCCCATGTATTTATTTCCTATTTAACCTATATACAGCCTTTTTATGCATATTTGTTTACCAGTTGTCTTCCCCATTAGATTATAAGGCCCTCCATTAGAGTGTAAGATCCTTGAGGGCTGGGACTGTCTTTTGCCTCTTTTTATATCCCCAGCACTTAGAAAAATGCTTAAGAAATGTTGACTGACTGTGTAAACCAGTTTAGGAAACTGCTGCATTCTGTTATATATTTGAAGGAGGTGATGCATTCAATATATGCATTTGTAGTTCACATAGCTTGTCCTGTTCAAAAGCCCATTCTGTCTAAATTTCACTGACTTTTTATGCCTATTAAGCCAAGGGAGGCTAACTTGGAACCACCCAGTGAATGTATTTTCACAGCAACTTAAGTAATCTGAAAGGGTGACAGAGCTAGGTTGGAGCTGCCACTCCTCTCTCCCAGGCTCTATTTAATATAGAAACATAATTATAACTTCTTAGTCTTGAAAAACATCTAAGAACCAAGTACCTTGGCAAACAGGTAAAACTTAGTAGATAAATAGGAGTTCCAGTCATACTTCTATTCCAAGTCTAACCAACAGTTAGCTTGAATAGCTCCTCAACCTCAATAAGAGATGTCAATATAGAAATTGTTAAATAAGCCAAGCTCTCTGCCATGAGATCCAAGGTGTGAAATTCCAATAATTCTGATAAAAAAATTTTGTTTTAATTTTCAACTTTAATGAAGATCACCTCCCTCAATACCAGTGATTACCTTTGATAATAAAAGAGGAAACGGGATAAACTGACCCCTAATTACCATAATTATTCTTTCCAGCAGTCTTTAAAGTAGAGCTCTAAGTGCAGTCACAACAGGGCTAATTGGGCTAATGAGCTCAAAGCCCTTGATTTTGTAGAAGTCTAATTAATTTCCATAATCTCTTACTGAGATTCAAATGGGGGAGAGAATTTGGAAGAGAACAGAAATTATTATCCCAATACTATACAAAGTAAGACAAAGGTATACAGAGCAAGCAATTAAACCAAGGTCTACCCTGTTTCAGTGGTAAAAACTAAGTAAATAACAAAGTTCTAGTCAAGGGCTACATAGTAAAATGTTGATACACAACAATAATGCTGCATTGTGAGAAACTTGATAAAGAGCATTACTGCCAATTTACCACAAGAAAACTGCCTATATATGTAACTGATATTCACAAAACAGACACTAGATAAAATTATTTAAACCAGAAAACTGTTCATTAAAGCATAAATGAAAGTTAAACAACTATAGATCCACATATTTCTTAAAAGATTTAGTTTATATTAAATGGAGCACCACGATCAAACCTTAATGGAACCATTACAATTTTTTCAGCTCAATAAAAATTTGGGGCAGGGGAAAGGGCTATAGTACGGTCAAACCTGTCAAAGCAGATGGCACACAGGCCTCAATGATTAAAAATCTGAGGAAAAAACTTTCTATATTCATTAAAATAAACTATCCTAACAATGAATGTTTTCTGAAAATCCAGTTATTACATCATACTTATGCAATTCTTACATTTCTCTCAGGAAAAAAGAAAACATTCTTATCACTTAAAATTCTATAAAATGCTTATTGTAAAAAAAAAATGTTAATGGTATTATCAGTTAGCAAGAAGTTGACCACCATAGCAGAATATTAAATATTCTACTCTGAGACTCTTTGAGGTGGGTGGTTCCTCTGATGCCACATTTCAGGATGGAGTGGACACCGAGTTCTTGAAGGCAAAGCGCCAATGGGGCATAAATTCTATTAAGTTATATCAAACATGAAATTATTCAAGTAAAATAATAAGAATACGTCAGCTGCCTAAGAACCAGACCTAGATAGAATCATCACCAATAACTTAGCTACCAGGTAATGAATAATTTGGTCCATGAAATGCAGCCCAAAAAAACTGCATTCAAGAAAATTTACTCCTAGACTAAATTAAAGTTATGGTATAAATCTGGTAAGCTATAACACTTCCCAGATACCACAATGGTTACTGAACAGGGCTGGTCCTAAAAATCCCTCCTGGATCCAGTCCTAAAGCTTTAAACTTTTCACAACTGTCTTTCCTCTGCAAATTTACCTGGCCTATATCCAATTCCTGTAGATTCTAGTTCTCCGTTAATAAGGTAATCTGAACAAATGGGTTAATGGCTGCTTCCTATGGCAAATACAAATTTTACATAAATTTCCTAGAGGCACAATATTTAACACAAAGAAACAGTGACAAAGTTGAAAAGTTCAAGTACTGAAACAGGTCAACAGAGGGTAAGAAGGAATGGTACTGTGGCAGCCTTTAAATCGCACATGCAGGCTGTTACTTATTCCACCTATATTTTAAAGTCCATGTAGAACAAACAAACCCTAATGTAGTCTTTGAAGAAGCTTTGCACTGGGAATTGTTTTTTGAGACACACAAGTTTTACAGAACAAAAAGCATTAAATCAATAAGCTTCCACCCTAATAATACTATGTAGGCTTATATTCATCCCAAAACAAAAATAAAAAAACACTTAGTTATTTTTCAGAAGAAAAGCATTAAACAACAAACTAATATTTAGGACCATACTAACTATATAACTACAACCCCTTACCTACATAAACTGCTTCTACAGTCATCAAATCTCATGTGAGTGCCATAACAATCCTATAAGGTACTATTATCTTCATTTTACAAAAAAAGAACTTGGCACAGAGGTTAAGTGATTAACTCCAAGAAACACAAGTCCATGTTACAAATGGTAATAAAACCCAGGTCATCTAGTCCAAATGCTCTTTTTTAAAAGTGTTAGCAAAATATTTGTCAATTTTACAATTTTTAAAAAATTGTTCAAGATGTTCTATTAATGATATAAAGGAAAATTTTAGAAGTCATCTTGGCTTCTCCCAAGAACTTTACCAATAAGCTAAAATGAACAGAATTTAGATTAAATTTATTCAAATATTCATCAAAATAAAGATTCCTATTAGAAAATATAAGGGAAGGAGTAGCAATTTACAAGAAAGTAGGGCAAAAGAAATGCTGAGCCCAGAATCAACCACTTCATATTTTTCTCTTCTGTAGTAATATTGTAGACAACATAAATCTAACAAGTCAAAACAGATTCAAAATCATTCATATCACTGACAAATAAATGCACAAAAGGGCAGAAATCCACATGTCCTATTATATTTTATATTTCAATCATTTGGCCGCTCCAACAACAAAAACAAATTTATATTTGTTTTTGATACCTGTATGTAGATATCCATACATAGACATCTCATACTGCCCTCCAAAACAAAATTAATTCCTTTTAAAAAAAATCTTCAGATTCAAGAACACAGAATCTATTACAGTGTGTGTGGGTAGAAGGGAGAGAACATTACAAATGTATTTCAAAGAAAATCTCCTAAAACTGTTTCATGTAGACCCTTAAGGGTGAAATTAATCCTTTTGTTAAAGATACCAGCAATCAAGTCTGAAATCAAAGTAAAGAATTCTGGATATTTCTGTTAATAAAAGACCCCAAACATAAATAAAATACATATAACATCTGATAAAGACATCTAAAATTTGAAATCATTCTTTAGATAGTAGGTATAAGACACTGGAAAACTGAAAAATAAAAATCCATGGCTTATTCTAATACAAAACACTAAAACTAATTAAGAAATGCAGGGCTTCATAATCAAGCACAAACTGGATGGTACACTACTCCCTCCTCAAAAACTCTCTCAACTAAATCGATCTACTTGCTATTCCCCATTAAATAACACCCCACCTCCTACTACCTTGAGTTTGCACAGACTCTTTATTATTCTCCATACAAGGAAGGTTCTCCCTCTTCATCTCTGCTTCTTGGAATCTTAACATCAAGATCAAAGGTCACATCCATTAAGAGGCCTTTTTTAATTACAACCTGACAACAACTAGATCTTGTTAGTGACCTCTATAAGCCTACTAAAAGTAGGAACTGTTTCACTTCTGTCTTTGTATGCCCAACACCTAGTATACAAGCTGGCACGGGACAGGGGATTAGCAAACGCTTCTTAAATGTAGCTTCTTCACCTCTTATTTCTCATCTGAAGATGTATGAACCCTTGGTGATCACTCCCAAGCTTGCAAAACAGAAATCTGATATTATGCAAGTGTACGAAGCAACTGTTCCCAGCCTATCTGAAGAAAAGAGTTCATGAGGATATTCTACCAAATTAATCAACAAGCACTTATTAAGTGCCTACTATCCATCAAGTGCTATCTTAGGACTTCAAGGCTTCTATCTGGAAAAACTAGGTGTAAAAATATAAAATATATACAAAGTAAATACAAGTCAGTTTTATTGGGAGAAGAGGAAGGAGGCACCAGTAGCTCAGGGAATGAGGAACAGTCTCAAGTAGGAAGTGGCACTGGAACTGGGGATTCTAAGAAGAGAAGGCAATCCATTGTGAACATGGAAGGCAGCCTATGTAAAAACACAGAGATGAGAGATGGCAGTGTCAGAGATGAGGAAAAAGCAAGTAAGCTAATCTGGCTGGGGTGCAGAATTCCATGGGGAGTGATAGGAAGATAAGTCAGGAAAGCCAGATTTCTGAAGGGCTTTAAATGCCAAACAGGAATCTGTATGTCATTTCAGAGGTAAGAGCAAGCCACTGGAGCTCTGCAAATATGAGAATGACAGTCATACCTGCTTATCTAATATCATCGTGGCAGCTGGTTAGAGGAGGCATTCATTAGAAAACGGAGTGAGCAGAGGCAGAAGGACCATGTGAGAGGAGAGATGAGGAAAGCCCTGGCTAAGGCTGCTGTTGCTGTGTTTGTCCTTCATTCTCAGAGGACCATGACATCGAGACGATGTCATGATTTGCAGTGGACTTTGATTTGAGTGAGGGAATCTTGAGCACAGGCAGTGATGACTGCATGAGTAAAGAGATGGAGGTAGATGTGAAAGAAGAATCAAAAAGACTGGGCAAATGACTAGGTATGGAACAATGAGAATAAAGAGTTGAAGGTGATTCTGAGGCTGTAAACCTGGATGACAGTAAGAATGATGTTACCGTCAACAAAAACAGGCAAGTGAAGAAAGTATGGGAGAAAGAAAAATTCTGTTTTAGACATAGTGGAATATGAGATACCTACAGGACATACAGTTAGAAATGTCCAAAAGGGAATTAGCTGATTCCATCACTTGACTTCATTTCAAAAACTGCTTAATTAACTTATTACAACTAGACTAAAGAACAGATACAAAACAAAGTAATCCCAGGTTACAGATTCTTAGAACAAGAAAAGAGAGAAAAATAATTCTTTTAAATAACCATTTTTAAAGTTTATCCTAGGATGTATATAATCACTAATACTACGTACTGAAAATTCCAACTTAGATTAGCCACCAAAAAAGAAACAAACACTTAAAAATATTGAAAAGGGGTTAAGTTACTTCAACTTATGGGGTTTCATCTTACAAAGTAACCTTATGTCAACAAATCTATGGAACAAATGAATAAGTCAACAGATTGGAGCAGGAAGACAGAAATAGTTAAAGTATTTAGAATTGGTTGCCCAAGCTCAGAGTGTTCCAAATCTATGGGCTTGGCCCCTTTATCTTAGAGGAGCCAGGTGAGGATAAAGGTAATGTAGCAAAGCAACAGCCAAAATTATTGACTCTTTTGGAGTACAACTCCCACATAAATACACTCTTTTTTCAAGGAAAGCAAAGTTCAAATCAAAGTCAATAAACATGACTAACAGTGAATACACTCCAAATGACCTTTACGCAACTTCGATATACCAATTCCATTTTTTACAATCACTTGTTTCAAGAAAGGAAGGATCAGCTACATAAAATTTTTTTAATTCAAAGCAATTTGGCAGAAATTAGCTTGTAAAAGAAAAAATGGAAATTTTAACTACATAAAATTAAAATATTTTTGTAATAGTTTGCCTGTCAATCTATGGAGAAGAGAAGAATTTATGGCCAAATAACTGATCTGGAGAACAGATCAATCAGAGAAAACATAAGAATAATTAGACTACCTGAAAGCTACAATCAAAAAAATAATCTTGACACAATAATACAAAAAATAATTTTAAGAAATCGTTCTGAAGTATTAGAACAGGAAGGGAAAATAGAAATAGAAAACAAACAAACAAACAAAATCCACTGATTACCACCTGAAAGAGATCCTATGAGGAAAACCCACAGGAATATTATAGTCAAATTCTGAAATCCCCAGCTCAAGGATAAATATTACAAACAACAAGAAAAAAACAATTTAAACATGGTAGTGCCACAATTAGAATCACACAAGACGAAGCTAGCCGTAGTGACACTAAAAGACTGCAGATCTTGGAACACTATACATCGAAAAACAAAAGAATTGGGGTTCTGGTCAAAAATTTCATACCCAGCAAAGCTAAGTATAATTCTGAACTCCCCCCAAAAAATAACATTTAATGAATTATCAGACTTTCAGGACTTTGTTTAAAAAAAAAACCTTAATAGAAGATTTGAAATACCAAAAGAGACAAGAGAAATATAAGGTACATACCAAAGACTAATTACAAGGGACTCAATAAAGACAGTACGTATGCAAAATATAAAACATATGTCTAAGATTATTAGTAATTGGATAGTGCATAAAAAAGATGGAGATAGACATGAATATGTTATGACATTAAAAAAAAACTGTTTAGGAACTGCTAAAATGAGTAATTATCTTATACAAATGAAATGCAAGAAGATCTAACAGAGAGGAATTAGATAAGGTAGAAGGCCTGTTAGTTCTAGAAACCTACTTTCATCAGGAATAGGTTCAAGAGAGAATAAAAGAATATAAAATATATAATATTCTAATATTTAATTTAATAAATAAAAGAGTATAAAATAAAAAGTATAAAAGTCTTCTAAATTCAGAAAGAAATAGAACACCATGGGGATAGGGAGAGGGGAGAGGATAAGGAGGGCTCTCTACAGGGGAAGGTGAAGGAATTGGTTAAAAGAAGTGTGCTTAGATTAATGGTAATGAGAGGATAAGGGGGGGATCTTCAGGAGGATAAGGGAGGGATCTTGAGAGAGGAAGGTGAGGTAATAGGTTAAAAGGAGGTGTAGAAGGGTGTTTACATTTATGGTAATGGAAGGATAAGGGAGGGATGGGGGAGTAGGTTAAGTAAGAGGAGGGCAAGGTAGCACGCAGAAGTAGAGGAGTCGAGGGATGGGAGATATACACAAATAATAATGCAAAAATCAGGAGTAGAATTTGTAAGGGAAAGTACATATTTATTTGTGTGTGTGTGTGCGCACATGTGCATGTGTATCTATATATAAATATATCTACACTTAATTGTAGCTTTCCGGGGGCAGGGGAAGGGAGGGAGAAAAAAGAACAAAAAAATACACAGCAAAGGACAAAAGAAAACTTACAAGGAAGCAAAGAAAAGATGAAAGGTTCTCAACACAACATGAAATATTCATTACATAGACTTTCCTGAAACAGAAATTTATTGCTATATATTTTGAATCCTCTCTTATATTCTGCTGTGCACAGAATGTGTTTTTTTCTCATATTTTGTATTTAAGTTTATTGGATTGAGATGATTCATAAGATCCCTTCTACCTCTGTGTTAACACTATATGTCATAACTGATGATGGCATCAAGACATCCTGATTTGTGTATTTAAGTTTTATAAAAATAAAATTTAAAAAACAAATATTATTTATTAATACAATGGTTTTACACTCCCTTGACTTTTATACTAAGATTTCAAATCATTTTATAGAGCGATTTCATTTAAAAAGTAAATATACTGGGATGTGGACATGTAACAGTGATCAAGCTGTCTTGATACCATCATCAATTATGACATTATATAATGTTAACACACAGGTAGAAGGAATCTTATGAATCATCTCAATCCAATCTTTCATTTTATATATGAAGAAATAGATGGGGATAAACTACAAAGAGCTTATTATTATAAAGTAATAGTGTGTATTATGATTAAAATATAAAAGTGTTATTGTCGTTGTGTTATCCACATGTTATTGGTATCCTGAGCACTTTTTAAATCCTGGACCAGATTCCCTCACTGCTTAATGTGTTCTTAACCTGACTCTTAAGTCAGCATGCGCTAAGAGAATTGAAAAGTAAATTCTAAGGAAAACACAATTAAGATTAAAACAGGTGCAAAAAATTCACAAAATGTATTCCAAAAACCCAAATAATTTATTTTCCTTGTTACCAAAGTACTATTCATTTCCTTTACCTTAAAGCAGGTAACTGAGAATTTGCTACATTAGATATTTTAAGCTTTGAAATAAAATAAACATAAGTATGGCTCTAAAGCATGACAGGTTAAAAAAAAAAACTAGGTGGAAAAAAAACCTAGTTTAAGAATCATAGCTATATCCCAGGCACTATCTCAAGATCTAAAAGATATGTGGCAAATGAAAGATAAACTACAATTTCCCTGAACCCTGTGAATCACTTTCAATAGCATCTGGAACTACTATTGACAAATACCCTTCCTCACTCTTCCCTTTCCCTCTCTACCTCTTCTCTCTTTCCTTTTTTTTTCTTTTCTTCCCTCAGCCTTGCCCCCTCTCCCTCCTCTGCCCCCAGTCACTCCCTTCCCCAACTCAGTTCTCTCCTTTTCTTTCCCTAGTAAAAACACACACACACACACACACACACACATTTACTAAAGACTGCTAAATATGTCCACAGATATCACTTTCATTTCCCTAATTTATTTCCCAAATAAAATCTCTCAGTAACATTGTTATTTGTTCTAAATAACCACCCCCATGGATATCTTAGCTAATCCTATGCAAGTGGAAACCTGTCTAAGAGAGTTCAGATTGCCACCTTCAAAAAAACATCTATGCCTTCTAGTCATACAAGAAAAAGCCACAAACTCCATACTCTAGGCAAGGTGTTTCTATACTATTAAACAAAAATAAAATTAGGTCTTTACCTGATTGTGCAGTCCTTTTAAAATACTTGTGTTACAAACATCTTGAGAATTAGGTTACTCCTGAGTCAGGTTCAAAAATGGAAATACACCTATGGAATTAAAGGAGAGGGCAAAAAACATAAGTTTGTTTCAATTTGAAGTAATTGCATGTCAAAGACAAAAACATTTTCAAGGGAAATGATATTTCCACACTTGCTGAAGCCAAGTAGTTCCTGCAGGAAACCTGTTTTCTGTGACTCAAATCTAGCATAAAAACGTAGGCTGTTCTTCCTGTCTCCCCATCAAAGGTCAGCCAATTGGCTGATGACGTTTTCATACAACTTGGATTCAAACCCCATCCTCTCCGTCTGCCTGAGAACTGCCATAGTTGGATCAATTAGGGGAGCAGGGGAAGAGAGAGTCCACCTCAAATAAAATGCTATTCAAAAAGGCAGTAACCTTGGGCAAGATGCTAACAATTACCAGGCCTGAGTTTCCTTATATGTGAAACGAAGGACAGGGAATTAGATACCCTCTGATAATCCTTCTAAGCTGTAAGTCTGTGATCCTATGACACTCTCTGTGCTATATGTGAATAAAATATGATATAACCATTTCTAACCATCAAAATGACTTGTCCAGAAGTTGTAGAAACCAATTAGACTTAAGACATGAAAAATATTAGAACCTCAAAAATATCACTGACTTTTGAAACAAGATAAAAAAGTAAGAAGGTAACTTCTCTAGCGTTATAATAATTTTGAGCAGGAATGAGATGAAGCAGGAACTTCCAAACTGGGGCTACCTATCAGGGGTGGGGAACCTGCAACCTCAAGGTCAACATGTGGCCCTGTAGGTTCTCAAGTGTGGCCCTTTGACTGAATCAAGACTTCACCGAACAAATCCCATTTGAATCCAGTCAAAAGGATTTGTTCTGTTAAGTTTAGATTCAGTCAAAGGGCCACACTTGAGGATCTAGAGGGCCACATGTGGCCTTGAGGTTGCAGGTTCCTCATCCCTGCAGATCTCTATATACCTACATGACAGGTAAAACACTTGCCAAAGCATGCCTAAGAGCAGATTATAGTATTCAAAATTTTTAAAATAGGGTATTTGACAAAATGGAATAGAAGCCCAGTAATTTCAAATTGAAAATAGTTTTACATATATAGCTAGATTTAGCAAACTGAACAATGCAGACTAATAACAAAAAATACAATGGTAAGATCTTCACGGAGAAGCCAGAGAGCAAAGTAGATAGAGAACTGGCCTAAGACTTGGCAAAATCTGAACTCAAGTCCCATTTCTGACACATAGTTGCTATATGACTCTAAACAGGTCTTTTAAACTCTGTACCCATACGGATGAGACTTTATTTAGCAAGAGAGAGAAAAATTCTTCTCCCCAAAACTATTATGTATATGCTAAGTGCCAATGGTAAGACAAAAATTGTCAACTATACAAGATCATATCAGAAAATCTTCATTACAAAGTATGTTAAAATCCCTCAAAAGAGATCAAGGAAAATTAGCTTCCTTTTGTTTTTAATTTTTTTCTAATACAGGCCAATATTCAGGGCAGACAGAAGCAATGACGGTCACATGACATAAGAGCTACTTAAGCACTACTCTCAAAGGAAGGTTCCCTGGAAGCAAGTTTTTACACAAGTTTGTAGTAAGTCAACTTCAATACTGACTTTCAAAAACTTTCTAAAACAAATTCAACCACAAAATCATAAACTAATTACAACTGAAGAGTACTGAAAGATTATCTAGTACAGTAGTTCTTACACATTTTATCATGTACACCTTTCACAGTCTGTTGAAATCTATGGATCCCTTTTACAATGTTTTTAAATGAATAAAATAAAATACATTTACCAAGAAAACCAATTATAGTGAAATATAGCTAACCAAAATATTTTTTTAAGTTCATGGACAACACATTAAGAACCTCTAATCTATTAAAATCTATTCATTTTACAAATGAGGAAACTAAGAACCAGAAGAGATTAAAGCCAAAACCCAAAGCAGAAACCAGCTCTCCCAATCTAGAATTCTTTCTAAAAAAACACACTATTATCTCATTACTCTTAGGAATTAGAACATGGATAGGATTTTCACGAGCAAATTCAAACTCAAAAAAATAGGGTACCATTTAACTGTCTACTGAAGGAACAACAAATTAGCAAGTTGATAAAAAAGTATAGTTTCTAATATCCTACCAATAAGTGCTCTTTCCCAAAAGAAAAGGCATCAACTTTTTCCACATCAATTTAGATTGTCAATTACTCTTTCAGAAAAAAAAGTAAAAGTTCTTTTATATTAATTTTCCATTATCTGGGTTGTTTTGACATATTAGTATTCTAGAAGAAAATAAAATAACTTCACAAAAAGATACATGAAAATCTGATCAAAAATACAAACTATGCTTTTTCCTTAATATACTAAGAATTATTTTTAAATGCTAAGAACTAGCTATACATCAATGATGAAATAATTTCCCCTAATAAATATCTACCTTAAGTACACAACCAATAGTTCTTATACTACCACAGTGTAATCTTTTCTCAAATACTGATTTTGAGCCCCTATCAGAGGATTAAAGATTTAGAGCTGGAAGGGACCTTAAAATGAAATGAGTGACTTGCAAGGTACAGATTAAGTGACTTGTCCAGAGTCACTCAGCTAGTATTGCAGGCGGAATTTGAACCCAGACTCTCATGACTCTAAAGCAGTTTGTATCATGCTGCCTCTTACTCACCTTTCATTCTCCTTTTCCAAATGGTAATTCTTCAAACAAGTCTACAATTGGGCAACAAACACTAACTCTTACTATGTGCCAGGTACAGCATTAACTGCTGGGGATACAAATAAAAGCAAAAAGAAAGATAGTCCCTGACCCCAAAGGAGCTTATATTCTGATGGATAAAAAAAAAAAAAAAAACATAAAAAGAAGCTGGAAGGGTAGAAAGAAAAGTAGACATGGTGCCAAAATCCAGAGTCAGAAGCACAGCAGAAAGAGGAATGAAGCACAGCTTGTCAGAGCCCAGGAGTACGCTGCAGCTGGCTCAAGTGGGCTCACAAAAGCTGACTGTTAAATTTTCACTGTGGGCATCTGCACCTCAGAATCAGCAAACACTATAAATCGGGGTTTGATTGAATGTTTTTGCTGATGCCCAAGACTTGGCAAAAGTGATGGAGAATATGTCAACAATGAAGATTCAACTTAATATTTGCATACTTTTTTTTTTTAAAGCCAATTATTAAACATTTACCAGAACACATTTGTCTGGGAACCCTCTCCAAAATGAAGGCCCCAGAAGGAACTAGCCAATAAAAGAAGGAAGCTGGCAGGGCAGAGGGATGTTCTACAGTGAAAAGGTCCCAAGTACTGAAGGAAGCTCTAGGGTGAGAAGTTGGAAAAAAAAAATTTTGGTTCATTTTTGGTTTTTTAACAGAATTTTAAGAGATAGTGAGGTATGAAAAAAAGTAGATTAGAAGTTTGAAGATTTGAGGATACTTACCTACCTCCCAGAGCTCTTGTGAGCACCAAATATTCAACCCAATCCAATCAACATTATTAGAACTTTACTTCTGAAAAAGATCACAAAGATCTAGCCCAGCACTCCCATTTCACAGATGGGGAATTAGTGTCAAAAAACTTAAGTAACCTAACCATAGGGACATAGCTCTTAAGTGGCAACAAGAGGAACAGATTCCAGGTCTCTTAATTCCTAATCAGTTAAGCCCAATATCCCACTGAAACGTGTTCCTTTATTCTTTATTTATGATGAATATAAGTATTAAGTAAAGACTTTACAGAAGTAGCAATGGTGACATTCTAACAGTGATACACTGTATCCACTAGTCAGTTACTTGCAGGCAGCCCTCTACAACCATTCAGCAAAATGGCCTCCTCTTCTACTATCTCCCCATTTTCCTTCCTTTTCTTGTTGATTGCTTAGTTCTGCCAATGATATCCCTAGTCACTGATCACCATCATACAAACTACCAGGGATCTTTAAAGGATCCCCAAGGTCCTTTCAGAGGGACAAGGTCAAAACTATTTTTGCAATAATATTAAGATATTATTTGCCTATTAAAACAGTTCTCTCTTTTCAAACTACACATCTACATGAGGCCAGATTTTTGTCACATACTTGAAGGAAAACAACATAGTGAATGAATGCAGATTTAAAGCAAAAGCAGACATGAGAATCTAGTTATCTTTATTAAGCCACACATTAAAGAACTTTGCACGAAATGTTTAAAATAATGGCACTCTTTATTTTTGTTTTGGAAGTTACTTTTTGTAAAAAATATATATATATATTATTTATGTTCAAATGTAAAAGGCTTAAGTTTAAAAGAGTACTTTTAATTTTATCCATTTTAATTTCTAATATAATAAAAATATCAAGAGATACAGATCTCATTTTTAAAAGCTCTTTGGGGTCCTCAATAATTTCTAAGAGTGTAAAGGGGTCCCAAGACCAATAAAAGTCTGAAAATCACTGATCTAAACTCATGGTTTCAACTATCTCTTGTTAGGCTTTATTTGATTCCTACCTTCCCCATCCCCTCTTCAAACTACTTCATACTATGAAGCTTTCCCTAATCTTGTCAATAGCCTACTCCTTTTACCTAGTCTACTCATTTGGTACTTTTCTGGCTACCATATGCCCCAATCTCATAGCTTCTCAATTGAATATAAACTCCAGAAAGCAGTATACATGAGTTTAGACTGCTAATATGGAAGTGATTAGTAAACTGATTGTAAGTTAGTGATTAGTAAATTGATTGATTAAACCCATGAAGTAGGTCTCATTAGAACAATGCCTAGAATTAAATAATCACTGATACAATGCTAAAAGTCCACAGATTTTTTTTAATGCATTAAAAAAAATAAGAACATTCTATTTTAAACAGGGCATTTCCTTGAAAGGTATTTGTAACTGTTAAATATTTATAATTTAAACATCAATGTGAACAAAATAATTTTCTCTTTTCTAGAAACCTAAAACACAGGAGTTGAATAATTTTATAAAACATTCGACAACAAACAATTAGAAGGCCATTCCATTGCCTTGATCTATTAACATGCACACATGCACATGTATATGTGTACGTATGTAAGCACACACATGAATATTTGGACCAGTGCAGCAACTGGAAAAATAAGGCCTAGAACTGAACAAGATAAACAAAGTATACAGTGGACTACGTTTGGAAAACTGACAGTCCTTTAACGAATGCCAGGATGCTCCTTAGGTGGGGTGCTATGGAGGAGGGAGTGAGGGGAATCCTATCCACACAAACAGTCTACTAATGAAACCTCTGGTTATGAATTCTGCAATGCCAGATTCTCCAAAGAATTAAGGTTACAGATGACAAAGGACAATGTAAAGATGCAGGGTAAGCACAAGTATACCACCACAGATGTCCAAAGGTCAAGAAAGTGACTAAGGAATACCACTGTGGAAAAGTATGATCAGAAAAAGCAGGTCAGTAGAACAGGTAGTAAGATGGATAAAATAGTCCAAAAATCCATTAGTAGCTTAAAAATATAAAAAGATCTCCACCACAGAATAAGATTTAACCTGCACAAATAAATCAAGGGGATCATCATCAGTCAGATCACAGATCCACAGAGTCATTCTACAATTAGTCAGGAATTCTGTGCCTCAGTCAAGTGGTCAAACCCTTGGCCCACACTTCATTTAGGGTTTCTTACATGAAAATACCTCTATCATGCAAATAGAAGAAACTTTTTTCCATGACCAATCTTTATTCATCTAGAATAGAAGCCTGATTGGGATAAGACAAATGCTTATTTGAGAGAGCACTGTAATAAAAATTCCTTTCAATGCTTTCTTCTTCACACTCAGTTGCTGCTGTTTGCTGTAACACTTTCAGAATGTCCCTACTCTGTAAGAAAGGTGATGCAATGTGTAACGCGAAAATGACTGGTATATTATGTGAAAGCAGAGCCTAATTCTCGAAACAGTAGTAAACTTTTCACTGATCTTCTCCCAACACCAGAAGCACAGATATAAAAACTGCAGACACATCAAATGACTACGACACAATTAGCTAACAATAAAAGCAGACTAAAACTAGGGAGGTGACCATGAATGTTACAATTAATTTCCATTCTAATAAGAAGGCATTAAGTCTTGTAAAATCAATTATCAAAATCTGGGGGGAGGGGGTGAAAACACCTAGCATGAGTTAATACATTCCTTAAAAGCAAAAGAATTGTACAAGAGTTTGATAATCAATCACTCTCTAGTACCAAGGTACACAAAAAGTTTCTCAAATAACTCTCAAAGACAGAACTTTGTAAAATATATATATATATCACTTACACTCTTCTAAAAGTCCATTTCTGCTACTGATATCCATTCAAAAGGCTTCCCATCTTTTGTTCTACATAGAATAGGTGTTAAATTCAATGAAAAGTATAAGTGTGCATCTATCAATTCAAGCTTACTAATACTAGTTTCAACTAACCTGTGAATCCTCAGGCAGAACAACTCAGCTTTTACTGAGGTGCAACTTCTAGACCTTCATACTGTGAAGAATTCCTTTTATAAAACACTCTGCAGTGCACTTAGATTTAATACAAAAGGCAATATCAAATGGATTTTTGTAAATGGCAGTCAACTTAAAAATAAAATGGGGCAAGTGAAAAGAGAAGGAAGGTTAAACCAAAGCTATGTTTTCCACTATGGGCAAGGCAATCAATTTGCAGAAGACTTAAAAGAGATTACCTGTATCAATGCAAGCTAACAGAAAAGATAATAAAACTGGAAACATAGTGTATCTATCACCTATATGTCCTAATATGGTTTCCTTTTTAAAAAAACAGATATTTCTCTTATAACTATCCTGGACTAGAAATTATTTCCTACCTATTTTGTTACTTCTTTGAATATCTACCATGGGTAATATTTGTTGTGTTTTTGTTTTTTCACTTTTAGATATGAGAAGCTAAAGAAAGCACTATCAAGGATACTTTAGAAGGGATTCGTGCATGCTTCAAAAAAGGGCTTGCTAGATGTCTTCTAAGATGCCTTCAAAACCTGAGATTCCACGATTATACAAGACAAATGCTGCAACTTTGATCTGTGTGCCTTTGTGGCTGACAAACATCTACTGTATGTCTCTACCCCAGCTCTGCCTAACATGTTTCTCCTCAAAAGTAGCCCATGGCATTGATCATGTAGCTCAGTACTTTGGAGTTTTGCTAATATACTTTAAGCTCAAAAGCATTCTATTCCAAATTAGATCCTATAGGTAAACAAATATTCTACGTTCAAACATGACAAGTTATCTTCCATTTGAATGAAAGGAATTCATTAATAAAAGTATTGTAAAGGTAATTTAAATGGAAAGATTTTTCCCAGTCATTAATAGGTCCATGTGACCTGCCTGGGTCACATGGAAACCTAAGTCACATGGAGCCTGTAGTGGGAGGAATTTGCTGAACAGATGGAACAGGAAGGGTGGAACAGGAAGAGGCAGAGCTAGAGCAGAGCTGAGAGGAAAATTAGTCAGAGTCTAGTCAGAGCTAGGAAGGATGCAGGCAAGCAGGCAGCTGGCTAGTACGAGTTTATTTGTGATTTTGTTCAAGGGGGGTCTGCTTGTGATTTGTTTAATGGTGCTGGTTTGTGGGAAGCCTAGCAGGGGGAAGGCTTGGGGATGGTGCTGTTCTCTGCATTGTTACTGTGTATAAGTTTTTGTTACTATGATGGATTTGGCTTTCTGGAATTTGATAAGTGTTTTGGTTCTGTCTTCCATGTGGAGAGTCTGTTGTATTTCGTGATTCAGAATTCCACCAGGATGTTCATAGCCACTGTGGGCACTGTGAATATCACATTAGTTCTATAAAAGCATCTATTAGCTACTAAACCTATCATATGAAGTCATTAGATAGAATAAACTTTCAGTGCCACCTCACAGTAAGTGAACAGCATAAGTTTAATTCAAAAGGATCAATGGTATATATGAATAGCTAAAAGAAAAGAAAGGATGAACCAGTTATTGCTGAAATCATGGTATTTAAGGGATTTTCATTTTTTAAAATGACATTTATGCTTTAGCAGTAAGCAAATAAGTTTGAAACACCTACTTAAAGCTCTTAATCTACAAAATATTTTTCTAAATAGAACAACAAATTATCCTCTTTTAGTAGGGAAGGAAGGGGGAAGGGAATGCTGAAGGAGGAAAGAAAAGAGGGAGAGGAAGAGGGAAAGGAGAGACATGAGAGAGACAGACACAGAGAGACAGAGAGAGAGAGAGAATGAATACGTGAAGCCAGAAAAGAGAGGAAAGGAAATGACTACCAGGGGCGAGAAAAAAAAAACTATCATATGTCCTTGTCAGATATTAATAGTGACAAAACAGAAACAAATTCAAAAGTAATGGAATTTCACACAAACATGGAAAAGGCTACAGAAAAAAGCATTTCTTGTTTGTTGCCTATCCATTTATTTGATTTCCATAATTAAATGCAAAGGATTTTACATAAGATTTTATTACTGACTTAGACGTTTATTTTTCTGTTGGTGAGATGCAATTTCTTAAAAATATATTTATGTATGTATAAATACTAAAGGTATCAACAACATAAGTTTTCTAAGTATTGACCTTTTCCCTTCATTGTACAAGGTTTCTGTGAATTAGCTAAAAGTTAAACTCAAATGAAATTTTAATTCATATACTATCATAACTTGGCTAGACATTAAGGAACATTGGTGACCCTGTCCCTATGAGAAGAATATTATAAATACATCATACTACCTCATATGACTATCTAGCTTGTTCTATCACAGAGTCTTAGACTTGGAAGCTAAATTATACAGAAAGTAACCCATTCTACAACAACCTTGACAAATGGACTTCTCTATTCCAACACTTCATGAAAAGCTCATTAGTTGGGAGACTGTCAGTTCCACTGTGGGATAGCTCTAATTACTTACTCTTCTTTATCCTGAATCTTTATAGTCAGTAGACCATAAGCTCCTGAAGGGCAGGGGCTATTTCACAGTGCCTATTCCATAAAAGGAAGCTTGTTATGTCTACACCTACCTCCCAGTAACTTTCTTCCATTATTAGTCCTACTTAAGCCCTCTAAAGAAGAAGAAGCCCTTCTCAACTCCAAGATCAACTCCCCTGTACTTTGTCCTTGCTTGCATTTCCTTCTATATTTTCTGGGAGCCTATCCCTTTGATTATCCCCTCCCTCTCTCACTGTATTTACTTGATCTTTCCCTGATACCTACAAAATATGCCCAAGTCTTTCCCCAGCTTCAAAAACTTGATCCTGCCATCCGTTCTCATTTTCATAGTCAAAGTCCCTAACAATAAACAACAAAAAGGAATCATGGTCCATCAAATTCAACTTCATTTTATAGATAAGGAAATGAGGTCCTTAAGAAGTGAAGTGACTTGCCCAAGTTCACACAGCTGGTACATATCTTCAAATCTAAGTCTTCCTGACTCCCAAATCCAGCACTCAAACCTCTACAACACAATACTTCTGCAAGAAAGGCCTCCCATATGAGGTGATGGCTGAGTTGTACTTTGAAGGAAGCAAGGGATACTATAAGCAGAGGTGAAGAAGGAGTCTACTCCAGACATATGGAATCACTTGTACAAAGGCATAAGCAAATGTAATGCTCTGAACAGGAAATAACAACAGTATGACTAGAACAAAGTATACAGGAAGAAGAGTAAACAAGAAATAAGAGTTGCTACTAACATTAGAGGAGGTCTGTAAAGGTGGAATAGGTGGAATGCTGGAAAAGTCAAGGAATAGAACAACCTCAAGTCCCTTGATTCCTCAATTAGAGTGCCCCATTTTCTTGGGTCATGTTAGGTGAAGCCTCCTTCCCATCTCAATCTTTGTTCCCATATTCTTTAGTTTTACTCCCCCTAATCCAAGGTTCTGTCCACCCCCTTCACCGAGACCTACCAGATCTTCTATCTGGAAGCATGGGCACTATTATTTGTCCTCAAAAATGTGGGCAGAGCAACTCACTACCCTCAACAATTTATTCATCTACCACTCAATTCTCAAGCCCTTGCCATCTGGCTTCCAATATCACCATTTTATTGAAAGTATTCTTTCCAAGGTTATCAATGATCAAACTGATACATTTAGGGGTCTTTTATCAATCCTCAGCCTCCTCAACATCTCTGCAAATTCTGATAAACAGTCCCTCCTCCTGGCTTCTCTACTGATTCTCATCTTACTAACTGGTTCTTAGGTTTCTTTGCTAAACCGTCATCTACTACCTGATCCCAACCACATGTGTCCCTCTCCAAGCCTAGGTCTTGGGTATTTCTCTCTTCTCTCCCTACACTGTTTTTTGGTGATCTTAACAGTTCTGTGGATTCAACTATAATCTCTATGCCTTTGATTAATAAATCTCCATGTCCAATGCTAAATCTTCTCTTAAAGAGAAATACTATTATCGGCAACTGCCTTCTGGGCATCTCCTCCTGGATCTTCCATTAGCATCTAAACTCTCAAAACAGAACTCATTATCTATCTTTACTAAACTCATCCCTTCACCAAACTCCTCTATTTCTGATGAAGGCATCACCCAAGTCACCTAACCTCACAACCTAGCAATCATCCTTGACTCTTCTCTCACCCTCACCTCCCATTCCCAATTCTTATCAAGTATCATCTAGTCTACGTCTACAACATCTCTCACATTCGTCCCTTTCTCTCCATTCATATGACCTCTGCTCTTGTTCAGAATCCTATTACATCTTCCCTGGACTACTACAATAGCTTCCTAATTGGCCTCTCCTCTCTCCAATCTGCCACATAGCTGCCAAAATAATGTTTATGTCACTCCTCTGCTCAAAAATCTTTAATGGCTCCCTATTACCTCTAGAATAAAATACCAACCCCTGTCTGAAATGTAATGCCCTTTACAACTAGGCCCCCAACATCTTTCAAGATTTATTTCACATCACTTTCCCTCCAACACCCTAGACTCCATCAAGCAAACTGTTTGTTTCCTGAACTTTACAGCCCATCTCCCACCTCTGGGGCTCTACACAGGTTATTTCCTATGTTTCAAACACTTTTTTATTATGTGCCTTCCAGAACCCAAGGCTTCTTTCAAGGGACAATTCAGATGCCACCCTCTACAGGAAACTTTCACTTCCCCTATCGGCTCTCTCCCTTTTCAAATTATCTTATGCTTATCTCTATACCTAATATATCCCCCTGGATGGGGCAGTAACTATTTTCATTAAGTCCTTAATAAGCATTTGTAGGACTGAATTCTATTTATATAAGCTTTCAAGTTTATTATATCAAGTCAATGAGCACCTATTATGTGCCAGGCACTGTGCTGAGGGGGATACAAAAAATAGTGTCTGCTTTCAAGGAGTTCACTCTGATTGCCACATCCTATACATTACCTCTTTTGTCCTACAACTTTTGGGCCTGCTTCTACAAATATTACACTAAACTCACAACTCAGGAAACTGGGTCTCAGAGAGGTTTAATGACTTAGACATGGTCACATAAACTAGTGTCATACTCAGGTTTCTCCTAACTCCAAGTCTATTTAGCATCATTTCCACTATACTGTTCTGCCTCTTTATTATTTAAATTTAAAAAGCAGTCTTTTTTGTGACTCAAACTGTCACATTATAGACCTTGAAATATTTGAAGACAGTTATTATGCTCCCCTCATGTGGGTTATTCAGTCATTTTTTCAGTCATGTCTGACTCTTCGTGACTCCATGGACCACAGCATGCCAGGCCCTTCTATCCTCCACTATCTCCCAAAGTCTGTCCAAGCTCATGTTTGTTGCTTTGATGACACTATCTATCCATCTTATCCTCTGCCATCCCCTTTTTCTTTTGCTTTCAATTTTTCCCAACATCAGGTTCTTTTTCAATGAGTCCTGTCTTCTCATTATGTGGTCAAGGTATTTTAAGCATCAGCTTCCGTATTTGACCTTCCAGTGAATAATCTGATTCTAAATGGATATATGACCTTAATATATTTAAATCATACTATAAAATACTTAAATGAGAAACAGATCATACACCTCTTACAGCTATGGATAGATATACTCTTAACCAAAAAAAAAAAAAAAAGAAAGAGGTAACTACAAAAAATAAAATGGATAACTTTAATTACTTCAAATTGCAAAGCTTTTACACAAATGCAATACTAAGGCATCTAAAATAAAAGAGGCTGAATGGGAAAAAAATCTTTGTATCAAATTTCTCTACTAAGAGTTTGGAATCCAAGACATGTAAACAACTTACACAAAAATATATATACAGATATGTGTGTGTGTATATACATATATAAAAATATTGCCATTCTCCAAGATAAATGGTCAAAGTATATGCAGAGTTCTCAAAATAAAAATTACAAATTATTCACAACCACATGAAAAAATGACCCAAATAACTAATAAGAAAAATGCAAATCAAAACAACCCTGAGGTTTCACCTCACACCCTTCAAAAGTTGGCAAAAAATGACCCCAAAAATAGCAGCAGTAAATGTTGGAGAATTTGTGGAATGATAAATACACTAATACATTGCTGGGGGAGCTGTGAAGTGGTACATTTTGAAAAGCAATTTGAAATTATGGAAATGAATGAATTAAAGAGTCCATACCTTTCAAACCAGAAACTCCATTACTAGGCTTATTCCTAACTAAACAATGACAAGAAAAAAGTCCCCATTTACTCCAAAATATTTATAGCAGCATTTTTTTTGTGATATCTAAGGATTAGAAACAAAGTAGACAGTCATCAATTAGAAAGTGACTGAAGAAATTGTGGCACATGAATGTAATAGAATTTTACAGTGCTACAAGAAGTGATGCTTATAATGGTTACAGAGAAGAAAGATCTATATGAACTGATGCAGAGTAAAGTAAGCAAAGGCAAGAAAACAATTTTTAAGAAGTAAAAATAATGTAAATGGAAAGATCAGTGACACACCAAAAAATCAAAAGTAAATGTAAAAAAATTATAAAGATCAAATAGAACTCAAATGAATAAAAGTGAAAACATCCCTTAATCTAACCCTTCATGAAGGTGGGAAATTCACAAGTATTATACATTCCACAGGTTTTCAGACTTCTTCAATGTACTGATCGGTTGTGCTTTTTTCCACTCTAAAAAAAAATTATATCCTATAGGATGACTCCTGAGGAAGAAGAGGGGGATATGAGATAACTACGAGGATGTAAAAAACAGAAAATACCAATAAAAATTTATTAAAAACCAAAAATACTTCTCCCCCAGTATCTCCTTCACTAGTATGAACTCCTAATTCATAGTAATTCAACAACTACCAATACAGTCAATTTCTCCCAAAGGTTCCTCCACTTCCACATCACTAACTACCTCTTTATCAGTAAAACTAAAATCCTGAGCAGTCCCTCTGCTCCTTCAAAGCTTCCTTTATTTTCTAAAAGAAATTTTCAGCAAGGTAAACTTTTTAAAAATGGACACTAAAGTTTAAAAAGTGACACTTCCAAATGTACAAATAATTGAAATCTCCAATCAATACGATACGATACATTTTGTAATACATATTCAATTCAACAAATAGTTTTTATACCATACAGAATCCACCCTCTTGTGAGCCCAGGGCTCTGAGCTAAATGCTGAGGACACAGAGATGGGAAAGCCTCATCTATCTCTTCTACAACCTGTCAGTTTGGACTAATTCTCATATTAACAGCATTTCTGTTGCTCTCTGAAACTCATCCAAATGCTCTCTCCCCTGTGATGCTATCCTCAGGTTCATAATCTCTATACAACAGAATATACTCTGTAAACAACAATCTACCCTTATCTTCTACTAAACATGCTTCTTTTCAACAACGTATACTTTTCTAATGCCATTTGTAGTCACCTGCCCAATTTCACAAAGACTTATTATGCCTAGAAAAGTTAAGAAAAGTTAAGAAAAAAGTCAAGTAAATGTACCTGACAGAAACATAGTGATGATATCTTAGGCGCTAAGTATAACTCCAAATCTTGTTTTTTCCTAAGAATTACAAGGCATGTATTCCGTAACAGTGTTTCTTACTTTTTGATCCCTGTTCTCCTCCACTACAGTCAGTTTTGTAGTTTTATCTAGGCATTTTTCCTCTCTTCCCTCAGTAAGACCCTCTGGATCAGGTCATTTAATCTTCTGTGTAAGGGTTCTTCCTAGTTTTCATAATCACTCAGTCGCTTGCTGAAAGCCTACCGGTATACCTGGAAACCCTAGCCAGACTGGAAGCTCCTTAACCATTTCTTTGTAACATCTGCAGAGCTTTGCATGTGGTAGCTGTCGAGTAAGTATTTAAAATCAGATTCTAGGATTTGTTGACCAGTTGGTAAATTCATCCAAAATCTAAAGACAATACAACCTGAAAGATGTTTTGAATACTGATTAGTTATATGACACAAAATACTGAATTTACCAATGTTTAGCATGCTCCAGAATGTCACTAACAATAAAACCAAGCATCTTAATGATGTAAACAATTTATCAAGAAATTAAATGAGATGGAAGTTGATAAGACAAATCAGATAATAGGGTCCAATGTCAATGGTCAGTCAAATGTCCTTATGCTAAAAAGGAGGCAAATATATGTACAGGAGATTTTGCAATTATGTAATACCCAAAATGCTCTAAGATACGATCGAGACACTGATTCTTTTTAGCAACTACCCAAATTGAAAGTATTATACTATTCTTATTTTACCCTATCTTCAAATGGCACTCGTGCACGTAGGGGTCTCAAAACAATTTGAAATTTTGTATTTACAAAACTTTTTTTTCCTCCATCATTTGGGTCTGCTTTACCTTGCAAACTTACTCCTCATTTTTAAGATTAAGTAAGTCTAAATAATAAAACAATAAAGTAGTCAGGGCAGCACTACTCAACCACGTTACTAAACCAGAAAACTCTTGATATAATAAACCCCAATGAGAAAAACTTAATTTTTTAGTAATTTTTATGACATGAAAAAGACATCTCAAAGACTTTGTTCCTGTGAAATTATCCATATTTGCAACTTAAAGAAGAGTATATTTAATTTTATGAATATAACGCCTGTCATGAAAAGGTGGGATTAAGTTTAGGTACTAATAATATCTTCTATGATTCATAAAGTAACTTTTACACTACTGGCCACATATTTCAATTCTGCTTAACTAAATGATTTCCCTGTTCCTGCTTCAATAAGATACAAACTAAGATGCTAGCAGGCGTTTGCTCTTGTATTTTTAATCAAATCCAGTTCTATTAATCTCTTTAGTAAATGCTGTTATATCTCTATTATTTCTCCAAGCTGTTAGATAAATTTATTACAGAACAGAACAGATGCAGACATAGAGTCAGCACAAGAACTTCAGGGCAACAGGCATAAGCCTGTCAAAGGCAGAATGACAACTTCACAGCAGGATTCTGCTCTGGAATATCAGAAAAAAAGCTTTTATTCAAAGAAAAATAAAATATATTGAATTTGCTGCCATGCCTCCAGTTAGTAAATAAAGTGACTATGTACTTGGAAAAAACTCTTCAGCATGGCAAATTGTGCACTGTGATAATTTATATTTATTTCACATGCTGGCAGTCATAAATATTTACACCTCGTCTAGATATTCACACTAGAAACATTTACCCCAGTGCTGACGAAATCCTTTAGAATGCAAACCCACTATGCCTTTGCTTTCCATATAATGCTAACAAAAGTTAAAGCTGAGATATGCACCAACTACCATCCCTTTACTCTATCAGAAGGGAGAGGAAAAAGGTTGCCAAGGTTTTGACATGATCCATAATCAGAGCCCTGAAGCAAATTCAGCTTGGGCTGGGAGAGGAATTACACAGAGGGCAATCATCTCTAGGTTTAGTTGTAAGGCGTGAAAGGGCATTTTATCTCCCTAACAGTGGGACACTTACCTGATGCACAGCAGATGACCCCCAACCCTGGAACAAAGAGCAACTGGGAATAGTCAAAATGGCTCTGGCTTTGAAAGTCTCTGCCTTTCCAGACATCTTATGTAAACCTTTCTCCTTTCCACATTCTCTGTGATCTTGGTGACACTGGCTTCCTTGCTGTTCCTCACACAAAATATGCATGCATTTTCACCAGCTGTCCTCCATTCTTTGAATGCATTTCTTCCTCACCTCTACCTTCTGGTTTTTCTTTAAGTCTCAGATAAAACCCCACCTTCTACAAGATTTTCCTGGTCCCCTTTCACGCTAAGGTCTTCCTCTAAAAATTACCTCCAATTTATTTTGTATATAATTTACCTTGTATATACCTTGTATACAACTTACCTTATATATAAGTGTTTGCATGTTACTGCCCCCATTAGAATGTGAGCTACTTGAGGACAGGAACTATATTTTTCTTTCTTTGTATTCCTAGCACTCGGCACATACTAAACACTTAACAAATGCTTGAGGACTGAGCAGCAAGTAGGGGAGGTTAGCTGTGTCAGCAAAGTGATCCCAGGGAGAATGATGCCAGACCAAAGGGATCCTGAAAATGGTGGCTTGGGGAGGGCAAGGGAGCTTGACGGCCAGGAGCTGTCCTTTCCTGGGCATGTGAAAGGCAGATCAAAGGTCTGCTATGGGGAAGAAGTACCCTTCCCTTCCTCACCTACCTACCCTCAACCAGAATCAAGATCTGAGATAAAGGAAGTCCCATCTAGTGCCCATACTAGCCTCGGCAATTGGTAATCCCAGATCACTTGCCACTACCTCACTATTGCTTCATTTCAAATGGAAAAAAGAACACAATCCAAGAAGCTAAATTATACTGAGCCCCATTAATGGTCAATACCTCCTACAAGTTATTAGCAAACCGCTCTTCTTGCACACTTTTAGAAATAAATGTGATATACTTCCTGGTGTGACATCAAAAACAAAAGACAGGGTGGGGAGATGAGAGAAATAGTGACTGCACACTAGGCTATCAGAAATGTTTACTTCTGTGATTCATACTAGGTAAGAGCTAAACCATTTATTCCCCTCTGTGCTCTGCAGGGCCCACCAAAACCAAGAATACTGCATCTGCCTCTGTAGATTACGTATAGAGCCCAGTTTGAACCACTCCAAAGGCACCTGGTTAAGGGGAAAGGCAATGATTCAGAACCTGAAATGGGAGGACAAGAAAAGCAAAGTTTCAACTCAGGTATTGAGCAGAAACCTGAAGGACAGCTTCCTTGGATTCTGATTACCCCAGAGCTGAAGAAGAAAACAGGGCTGTCAGCAGTCTGCCTTGGATCTCCTTAAAGGAGCAGAAACACAAAAGACTTAGTACCTTAAAACCCAGTCATCATCTAGTTAGATTATGTGAAATTAAGAAAAGCAGGCACCAAAAAAGAACTATCAAGAGCACATCTGCTGAAATGAAAAGTGAGGATGCAGAAGACTTATTCTAGGATACTATGATTCTCCATTCTTCAGGCTGCATTTGAGTGTCAGAACTGAGCATACACATGAAAGCAAGAAAGGCAGAATCAGCCTATATGCCAGAGCCTGGACAAGGAACTGACAAAACAGGCCACATAACACACACACACACACACACACACACACACACACACACACACACACACTTCAGAATGGAAATACATCACTAATCTTTAGCTACTTTAGTAGAATAAACAGTAGACAAACAAAAGTAGAATACAATAAAGCTAGCCTGCACTTTGAGAGATTCAACAGTTAACTTCTATTCTATATTACTTGCTGTGCTTTGGGAAATACAAAGATATTTTAGATGTAGTTCTTGCCCTCAAAAGTCTTACAATCCAGTTTGAGTGGATGCGTCATCAGGTTACAAACCAATTTAAAGACATGATCAAATGGCAGTCACATCCAAGCCTCCTCTCCCCACAACTCAAGGCTGCAATCTCTACTGGAATCAAACTGGTAGGGGCAACATGGATTCTACTGAACTTTAAAAATCAGCTTTAAAAAAAAAAAGCTCTCAGAGTATTATTTCAACAGTATTCATGCTCCTTTTTAAAAAGTAATATAATATTTGAGTAACCTCCATTTTGTATTAGGGTATAAAATAAAGATTACAAGGCCATCAATCTAGAGATGGAAGAGACAATCTATACCAACCTCTTCATTTACAGATGAGAAAACAGAGGCGCAGGAAGGCTAAATGATTTGCCCAAGCTCACAGAGATGTTAAGTAACCCAGGCAGGGTTTCCACCTGAGTCCTTTGACTTCATTGCCAATGTTTGTTCCACTACACCATGCTGTCCCTCTAATTCTCTAAAGAAAGGAGTAGTGGTTTGGTTGTCTGCAGGGTTTATTTGAGAGGTCATTCCCTGCTCCAAAAGAAGACAAGATAAATGATACAGGTATCCTTTCGTTCTAGTTGCAAAGCATAGCCTAGAGTTTCTTAGCATCAATAGCTGCAGGAAATCTGGTTTTGTGGCATAAATTTATAATTTTGCCACTAAAATCAAAGCACAGGGAATCTCTTGGATGGAGCTAGCAGAGAATCATCACAAGGATTGAAAACCAAGTGAATCCAATTCATCATAGCTTTTAAAATACAGAGCAGTAGAAAGGTCCTATAAATTACAAAACACACACAACAGCATATTTTTGTGGTAACAAAAAATTGAAAACCAAAACATATGATTGGAGAATGATTGCATAAATTGTGGTTATAAATGTAATGAAACGTTACTATCATAAGATGATTTCATCATTCATAACAATGAATATGAAGAATTCAAAGAAACATCAGAAGATTTATATGAAGTTAATACAGGGTAAAGACAGTAGAGGCAAGAGAACAATATACACAATGACTGTAATAAATTATAATAATATTAAAAAGCAACCAAACTGATAAGGAAATATACCTTCCTCATCTCAGATGTTAACTGGTAAATATGGGTATAGAATGTGGCATACTCAGTCAGACACAGTTTCTATATTAATTGGCTATGTTTAAATGTTTTTCTTTGTTACAAGAAATAGCTCGAGATATCTGTTGGGAGGACAGGAATAAGATAATGGTTATGGTGTAAAAACTGAAGGCAATAAGAAAATGTACACCTATGTGTACCATATATCCTGACATCAGTTAAAAAAGGAAAAAAAAAATCAGATCCACCAGGATTAAGTAAGGGCTAAGGTAACTACACACACGTACTCTTTCTACTGATGTACAGTCAGGCATCACTTCTCGGACATTTCAAACTGAATGGACCATAGATGTCTCAAACACATGTCCATTAGCCACCCTATCTTCCACAAACCCTCCCCTTTTTCCAAAGTTCTCTATTACTGTAAAGGACACCACCATCTTTCCAATTACTCAGGCTGAGGGCCCAAGCATCACCCTGAACTCCCCATTCTCACTAACTCCACATCATGTCTGCAATAGCCATCTACCCTGTGTTACTGGCTATTATTATCCAGGACTGAATATAAAATCCTGTTAAGACATTTACAACTCTTTGCAGCCTGATGCCTTTCTGCCTCTCCAGTCTTCTGACACTTTACTCCCTTCTGCACAGTCTACAATCCAGTTATATTGGTCTACTTGCCTTTCTTCCAACACCACTCTCCATCTTCCAAAAAATTTCTGTGTCTTTGCATTTACTGTCTCCCATACCTGGTATGCTCTGTCTGCCCCCTCATCTCTGCAGGAGGCCTTTCCCATACACTTTTGCTACTACTACACTCCAAGATTACCTTCTATTTATTCTGTGTGTGTGTATCTTATGTTTTTTGTGGTTCAGTCATTTCAGTAATGTCCAACCCTTCCTGACCCAATTTGGGGTTTTCTTGGTAAAGATACTAGACTGGTTTGTCATTTCCTTCTCCAGTGGATTAAGACAGACAGAGGTCAAGTGACTTCCCCAGCTAAAAGTATCAGATGCTGAATTTGAACTCAAGTCTTCCTGACTCCAGGCCCCTGTTCAATCCACTGAAATGTCTCCACCATCAAGGACTCTTTTTGCCTTTCTCAAATCCCCAGGAGCCACAGTGTCTGGCACATAGTATGAACTTAACAAATTCTTATTCACATACATACACACACGTTATTGAAATACAACTTAATTTTTTAAATTGGTGGTATTATATTTATGTGGTTCTAGTATTTTGAGCCACAATAACAGCTACTTACAGAAATGTTATTAAATAACATTTATATATGTATTATATGTGTATACACACACACACACATTGATACTGAATGGACCAGTTAAAAAAATATACACAGATACACATACAAAGACACACATATGTACTGTGTATGTGGGAAAAAATTACTCCAAGGTCTCACTTATCTTTTATGCTGGCAAATACAAATTCTGGAACTGAGAACATTATGTGTACATATATGTATGTCACACATACTAGATGTTTAAATGCATAAACATATCTATTGAAAATATATACACATGTCTAATTGATTATAATACATGCTGTTGCAACCCAACTGATTTAAGTGGTAGTTATTTTGCTTCTGGATTCTGAGTTGCAATACATATCTACAACATATAGTCATATAGGTATAGTAATATGCATTCATGGTGTATGCACACCATTTAAATTATAGCTTCTATAAACTGAAATATACACTTCAATAATTGTATGATGTAGACTAGAAGGGCTACAGGAGTTCAGAAATAAAGGTGATAAATTTTGTGTTGAGTAGTCAAGAGAAGCCATGGAGAAAGGCAGGATCTGAAATAGACTTTGAAGGGCTGGTAATAACAGCACGGGCATTTATGATTTATAATTTATAACTTATAAAGTGCTCTTGCATTGTCCTATTTAATCATCACAACCACCCTGTGAGGGAAATAAGGCCATTATTTTCTAAATTTTAAGAAAAATAACTCAATTAGAGAAGTTAAATGATTTGGTTCTAATTACCCTTATCTGGAGTACTATAATATGGCTAACGGTACTACTAATGATAGGATATCTATTTTGTGCTAAGATTTTGGGTTTCAATAACAAAGATATAGCTGTCAACAGGACCCAAAGTCCTGGAACAAAACAAATATCCTAACTCCAATACCTATAGATATAAATATGTTCTTGAAATTCAAATCCTCAAGCAAAATAAATATCTTACTACCAGTTTTTGTTTGTTTGTTGTTGTTAATGTATGTGTGTACATCTTCAAAGATATTCGGAATTATTGAAATTCAACATAAATATATGTTCCCTTGAATGGCAATATATTTTGCACCCTATTCCTTCTAAAAAGCAAGGAAAGACTAGGGGATTTAAATTTTTAAATTACTTCCTAAATCTGTTTTAAATTTCCCAACGGGTATAACAAAAGGAAAGACAAAAATGGGTCTTTTTTGTGAACAAGTTGAGCAACATTGTAGTGATTATCTAGGACTTTTATTACCTTAAAGTTGAAACTAAGTATATCAGTTATTAACATAAAGGATTAATAATGACTTGAATGAAAATTTAAGTAAATTATCATAGGCAGATGCAGCCATTTTTTGTGAAGTATAAATACAGAAAATCTTCCCAGAGTAACTCAGAGTCAATTAAGATGATATAATCTTGCCCCACACTAGCTATCTAACCTTATTTTAACAGATACACATCTTATTTTCCTCGGATATGCAGCATTTTCTCTCTTCTCTAACCAAGTGAGTCTCTTTGTTATGCCATGGAAGCATCGTTTGCATTTCCACTTCTCAATTATCTTTTATATTGTCCACCTTGCCTTCTCTTCCATCTAACCAAATCCCAGAAGCAGGGTAATAGATGTGAAAGAGTACTGGTCTCGGAATGGGAGACTTGAATTTGAATACTGAGAACCAACATTTCCTAGCTCTGGGCAATAAAACCAAGTCATTCAATTTCTCTAATCTATTTCTTTGCAGCTTGTTGGCACAGTGAAGTCAGAAAAACTCATCCTCCTGAGTTCAAATCCAGCTTCGGATATTTACTAGCTGTCTGATCATGGGCAAGTCATTTAACCCTTTCTACATCGGTTTTCTCATTTGTAAAATGAGCTGGAGAAGGAAATGGCAAACCACTCGACTTATCTATGCCAAGAAAACCCTAAATGAAGTCGCAAAGTCAGACATTTCTGAAAACAGCTAAACAACAGCAAAATCTATTTCTTCATCTTAAAATGTGGATGATAAGTGCCCTACCTACTTCAAAAGGTTGCTGTTATGGCTAAATGAGATAATGTAAGAATATTCTGTAAACCATAAGGTACTATATAACTATTATTACAATCCCTTCAAGGTCCATTTCATACACTGCTTTCTCCATGAACTCTTCTTCCTCTCCTCTGAACTCCTATTGACAAACTCCTTTGAGTCTGTATCACAAATTTAACCTTTCATCATATACTTTAATAGCACAAGTATCTATAATTTCAATGGTGTAGATCTTTATTCCATAAGTAAATATGACAAACTTTTTACAACTTTGTAAACAGTCCTCAGTTGCTGTGACAAAAAAAAAAAATTTAAATCATTTAGTGACTAATCTTCTGATGAAGAGCCTCTCCAAACATGGCTGGTACTAGTTCTCAAAGGACAGATACACAGCTTATTGTCAGACCAGTAGTTGAAGCTTTTCCAGCTTGGTAGGACCTGCCATAACTTGTTGGTATAATCTTTGAAGAGCTAAAATCACCTCAACACCATAATGGGGCAGCAGTGAAGAGGGAACGCATATTCCTGGCATGGAAGACAGCATGCACAAATGCCTAGAGGTGAGAGTTAGACTATAGAGTTCAAGGAATAAGCTAATAGTACTGTTTGGCTGGAATGTAGAGTACATGATGGGAAAGATGAAATAAGTCTATAAACATAGGTTGAAACCAAACTGTGAAGAGTCTTAAATGCCAGTGAAAGGTGGTTTTTGAACACAATAAATCCTATGTATTTGGAAAATTATTTTGGCAGCCATATGAAAACTGGTTTGGAGAGGAAAGAGCTTGGAGACAGGGAAACCAATTAGAAGGCTCCTGGCATGTAGCATAGGGTTGGGCATGTATTAGGGGCTCAGTAAATATGTATAATGATAAAATTCTAAAGGAGCAAATGATATTAGAGATTAGCCCAACCCTCCTAACTTACAGATGAGAAAACTCATGCCCTAAGAGGTGAAATGACTTGCCCAAAGTCAAGCTAATAATTAATCAGAGCTGGCACTAGAACTTATGCCCTCTGACTTTCAGTTCCCTGAACTTAATGAATTCAAGATTTAGTCAAAAGTGTGACATGACTGACACTTAAAACATTTTATTCAGAATCTAGATACTATGCAAATCATAATTCAGTAGGTTCAAGCATATTTAATTTGCATTTTAATGAAACAGAAGGCTATTATTAAAGAAATGGGAACTCTGAAGAAAAAAAAACTCCAATTTTTTCACTATTAAATGTAATAGGAATGCACTATTTTAGGTGATCCAATATATAGATCAGTTCAAAATTCAACTAAATTTACCATGGCAAACATTCATTTTCCAAATGAATTATCCTAGATAGATCTATATAGTTGGTTTAATTCTAGATAGTACAAGATAGTTGCAAGTGTGAACAAAGGAAGAAAGACCCCAAGGAACTCCAGAGATTCCAAACCAATCTTATACCCCCAGGCACAATTTCCAGGGAACCTTGTATCACTAGGTCATCTCTTAACCTGTTCCAGAAAATAAAGCACAGTTCCATCTGGACATGCAGAGGGTAGCAGGATGTAGGGCTGCTTTATACACATATGGAATTAAACCAGTTTTACTAGAGAACAAGGGATGTGAAGGAGAATACTGTAATAAATATGTGAAATGTGAGTTGGAACCAGGTTGTGGACCACTAGGTCAACAAGTGCGGTCCTCATTCAGTAGGTAAATGCGAAGATGAGATTTTTGAGCACAAGGGTAATGTGATGAGATCTGTGCATTAGGAAGACTGATTTGACAGTAGAGTGGTGTGGAATGAGATATGTGGAGGAAGGACAAGTAAGTGAGGGTACTGAAACAGCCTCCGTTAAAGTCGCAATTAGTATGGGTGTATCATTTAGGATCACAGATCTAGCGCTGAAAGGGCTTTCTGAGGCCCTCTAGTCCAACCTCAGCATTCTACAGATAAAGACAACTGAGGCTCAAAGGTTAAGTGACTTAGCAGCGGTCACAGCTAGGAAGACGCTGAACGCAGGTCTTCATGACTCCAAGGCCAGTTCTGTATCCACTAAAGCACACTGCCTCTCTAAAAACTGTACTATGTAATGTGAACATTGTTTTATATATATATATATATATATATATATATATATATATATATATATATATATATATATATATATATATATATATATATATGTATATACGTACATGTGACAAACAACACCTGCTGAATTCCTACAGCATTACTGTAGTTTTTTTGGTATAAGTCTCTTCTGCACTTGGTGACATATGATGCTCAGTAGTTTAAGACAATTTCCATAAATAAGTGACTGGAACTTTGGAACTCTGTAATATAATAGCAATGAAAAAGGAAATGATGAGCACCATAAATCTCCCACACTGACACCACAATGATCATTTAAAATGAGAATTGGGGGGGCAGAGCGAAGATAGCAGAGTAGAAAAATGACCTGCTCTAGCTCTCCCCCCATAGCCTATAAAATACTGTAAAAAATGACTCTAAACAAATTCTAGAGCAGCAGAAGCCACAAAACAACAGAGTAAAAGAGATTTCCAGCCCAAAACAGCTTGGAAGGCTGACAGGAAAGGTCTATTGCACCAGGCTCAGAGAGAAACACAGCCCAGCCTTGGCCACCCAGCACAGTATGGACAAGACTGGAACAGGCGTCAGGGCGTATAATTCACTGTGGTTCTCAGGTTTCTCAACCCACAAATGCCAAAGACAGCTTCAAAGGTCAGTAAGAAAGCTCTTTCAACTGGGTGAGAGGAGAGCATGATTCTGGCCCACCCCTGCCCCAGGGTGGTGGCAGTCACTGCAGCTGCAGGTTCCATTTTTACAGTCCTCAGCCTAAAGATCCTGGGGGAATTGAGTAGCTGATATGGTTCTCAGTTCTGAATGGTGGTCCCAGGGTAAGGAGGAATGCTGAGCTGGCATGGTGAAGCTGATGGTGGCTGTGAAGAGGGAATCCTACTTGCAGATCCTGGGCAGAAAAGAGTGCTAGTGGTTGCTCCCAGACCACAGCGCAGGCCAGGAGAGGTGTAAACTCCTCTCCCTTGATTGTGCTACCTTAGAGGAGGCACAGCTAGGTGGTGCAGTGAATACAGCACCAGTGCAGGAGTCAGGAGGACCTGAGTTCAAATCTCACCTCAGACATTTGACACTTACTAGCTGTGTGACCTTGAGCAAGTCACTTAACCCCAAGTGCCTCATCCTGGGTCATCTCCAGTCATCCTGATGAATATCTGGTCACTAGATTCAGATGGCTCTGGAGGAGAAGTGAGGCTGGTGACCTGCACAGCCCTCCCTCACTCAAAACAAAGTCAAGTGCAAGTCATGTCATTATTTTTCTGATGGCATGGTCTTTGGCAGCAAAGGACAAACACCTTAGAGGAACTAAGAACTTACAGGTCCCTAGAGTATACCCTTCACTTGACAAAGGACTTTAAAGTCAAGTGACTGGCTGGGAAAATGCCCAAAAAGGGGGGAAAAAATAAGGCTATACAAGGTTACTTTCTTGGTGAAAAGGTATTTTCTTCCATCCTTTCAGATGAGGAAGAACAAAGCATACCATCAGAGGAAGACATAAAAGTCAAAGCTTCTACATCCAAAACCCTGAAAAAAAATTATGCAATGGTGTAGAGCTCAAAAAGGATTTTGAAAATCAAGTAGGAGAGGTAGAGGAAAAACTGGGAAGAGAAATGAGAACAATGCAAGAAAATCATGAAAAGTGAGTCAAGTTCGCTAAAGGAAACTGAAAAAAATGTTAAAGACAATGACACCTTTAAAAATAGACTAACTCAAATGGAAAAAGAGGTCCAAAAAGCCAATGAGGAGAAGAATGCTTTAAAAAGCAGAATTAGACAAACAGAAAAGGAGATTCAAAAGCTCACTGAAGAAAATAGTTCTTTAAAAATCAGAATGGAGCAGATGGAAGCTAATGATTTTACGAGAAACCAAGAAATTATAAAACAAAACCAAAAGAATGAAAAAATAGAAGACAATGCGAAATAACTCCTTGGAAAAACAACTGGAAAATAGATCCTGGAGAGATAATTTAAAAATAATTGGTCTACCTGAAAACCATGATCAAAAAAAGAGCCTAGACATCATCTTCCAAGAAATTATCATGGAAAACTGTACTGATATTCTACAACCAGAGGGTAAAACAGAAATAAAAAGAATTCACCAATCACTTCCTGAGAAAGATCCCAAAAGGAAAATACCTAGGAATATTTTGGCCAAATTCCAGAGTTCCTAGGTCAAGGAGAAAATATTACAAGCAGCCAGAAAGAAACAATTCAAGTATTGTGGAAATGCAATCCAGATAACACAGGATTTAGCAGCTTCTACAGATAGAAGGGCTTGGAATACGATATTCCAGAGGTCAAAGGAGATAGGATTAAAACCAAGAATGACCTACCCAGCAAAACTGAATATAATACTTCAGGGGAAAAAATGGAATTTCAATGAAATAGAGAACTTCCAAGCATTCTTGTTGAAAAGACCAGAACAGAATAGAAAATTTGACTTTCAAATACAGTAAAAGAAACATGAAAAGGTAAACAGAAAAGAAAAGCTTAAGGAACTCATTAAAGTTGACGTGTTTACATTCCTACATGGAAAGATGTTGATTGTAACTCATGAGACCTTTTTCAGTATGAGGGCAGTTATAGGAAACATATATATGTAAGTGTGTATGGTATGTATGGGTATGTATGTATATATTATATATGTGTAGGTATGTATATGTATGTGTGTATGTATATATGTGTGTGTATATATACCTATACATACATCCATATATACATAGACAGAGGGCACAGGGTGAGCTGAATATGAAGGGAGAATACCTAAAAAAATAAAATTTACTGCTGAATGGAATGTACTAGTAGTAAGAGAAAGGGAGAGGTAGAATGTAGCAAATCACCTCACATATAAGAAGGAAGAAACACAATGTAGGGGAAGAGGGAGGAGATGAAAGGAAATAATTGAGTCTTACTTTCATGGGATTTGGCTTAAGGAGGAAATAACACACACTCAATTGGATATGGAAATCTATTTTACCCTGCAGGAATGCAAGGCGGAAGGGGATAGGAGAGGGAAGATAACAGAAAGGACAGCAAACTGGGGGAAAGGATAATCAGAAGTAAACACTGTTCTTGGGAGGGCAGGTCAAGGGAGAGAATGGAATAAATGAAGGGCAGGATAGGACAGAGGGAAATGTGGTTAGTCTTTTACAATATAAATATTATGGAAGTGCTTTGCATTGTTACACATGTATAACATTTAATTGCTTGTTTTCGAAATGAAGGTGGGTGGGGAGGGAGGAGAGAATATGGAACTCCAAGTTTTAAGAATGAATGTTAAAAATTGTTTTAGCATGCAACTAGAAATTAAGCTATACAGGCAATGGAGTATAAAAATCTATTTGGCCCTATAGGAAATAGAGGGGAAGGGGGAATGGAAGAAGGGTGAACAGACTGGAGGAAGGGGTGGATGGGGTGCATGCTTTCCTGGGGTGGGGGTGGGAAGAGATGAGGAGAAAATTTTGAATTCAAATTCTTGTGGAAGTGAATGTTAAGAACTGAAAAATAAATAAAATATATATCAGAGAAAAATAAAATGACAATTGTTTCAAGAGTAGTATGAACAGCAGCAGAAAAACTCAATTGAAAATACCCTACCAAAATCAAGAACAAATTCTGGACTTCCATGATGAAAATTATTAGTTGGTTATAAGGGAATTTACAGACTACAATAACTGTTTCAAGTAAGGATGATAAATTATATAAAGTCTCTCTTTTGTTACCTTTTAAAGATCGTTCTGCGTTCTAGTAAGGCTTGGTATCACTGATCTTTGGAAGGAGAAAAAAAATCCAAAATGCTACTCAGTACCTGAGTTTTGCACCATACTCCTTATCATTAGCCTAATTTAAATTCTCCATTTAGAAAACACATTCAATTCCACCACCCCACTCCCCCGGAAAAACCTCATTGAACTTTACCTCCTTGGAAATAAAAATTCATTTCTTCCTCTTTACAAAAAGGATATTCAATATATTACTGTTTTCATGAGGCAACATGACCTAGAAGGTAAAGTAGAGTTGGAATCAGTTTGACTTGAAATCAGAAAGACCTGAGTTCAAGTCCCACATCTCTTGATAAGGTGTAACCAGGGAAAAGTCATTAAACCTCTGCTGGTCTCCAGTCACTATTGTGCTCGTCCTTCATTGCCAAAGAAGATCTCCAGTCACTAAGTTGTATCTATATCATAAATGGCACTGTGACCTTCACTGCCATAAGGAATTTATTCCCACACTAATGAAATAACAGATCTCTGACATATTGTTTTACTACTGCTAATAATAAGCAATGACTTCTAGACAACTTCACCTCAGGCAAAGAAAATTATGCACTTGCTGGAAGAAAAGTAATACTGTCCCAAGACAAAAGTACTAACTTATAAAAATAAAAGTTAAAAAATTAAAGAGTTCTGGTAATTCTTAAATGAAAATCTTATGATCACTATTTATTTAAAAGTACACTGGCGCTTACTGACTTTCATAGGGGATCCAGTCTACAAGGATGTACCCTAGATTAGAATCAATCTATCCTTCAAGAACCAAGCAGTATGGTATAGTGGATACAATGGTGGACTTTAAGTCAGAAAGACCTAGATCCAAATCTTGCCTCAAACGCCTACTACCTGTGTTGATGTTGGTCAAGTAACTTAACCTTTCTGGGCCTCAGTTTCCTTATCTGTAAAATATGGGGGATGGTTTCAGTGATCTCTAAGGTTCCTTCTAGCTTTAAATCAATGATCCTATCACAATTATATGTATGTATAAGTATACATACATACATATGTGTGTGTATATATATATATATATACACATACATATATATGATTATTAAGTTTTTTTTAAGTTGAAGGACTATATAAACAAAAGCCATTACTCACATCATCTTTTCCATGAAACCTTTCCCTACTTCTGCATTACACAATGATTCCTCCCTATCTCCAAATTCTACTCGCACTTAAACATACACTTTCATGCATTATCTTCTTCTACATACATATATCTTGTCTTCTCAATTAAAAGTTGAAATGATATACATAAGATCTCTGAGGGAACTGTTTTACACTATGCTTGTATTCCACAAATCCAGCAGTGTTATAAACATGGCATATATTCAATACCTATTATTAAATGTGCACAGTCTACACTGCAAAGTTTTCTGGTCCTTTTAGATAGTTGTAGACATTCCCAGCTTTCTGTCAGGTCTTCCATTAAATAGTTATCACATCAGTGAGTTCTTTTCATGATTAATGTATCTCCTTTTCTGTAAAATGATTAATCCATACGTTGAAGACCTCCCCCAGCTGAATGAGTAGATAGAACAATTTGTTCCAAGGGTCATGAAGGCAGCTGATGAAGGTTCTGTGGAGCTCTTAGAGCTTGATCAGATATCAAAGATGCTAAGGTCATCCATTGAATCCCAGACACTGCCAGTCACCTTGACTTTTGCCTGCCAGTGGACTCTGATGATTCAGGAAGAGAAAGGGAAGCTGACACTTTGTGCAACTCTGCCTTACTTCAATTCAATTCATGCACAAGTCAAGATGTTACTCTGTGATGTCACTGGTCCTCCTCAAAAACAAAGGATGAACATGTGTGTGAATCCATGTGTGAAAATAAATCCATATTCTGAAAAGTATGTCAAGTGGTTTCAATCTCCAAAAAAGTGCCTTATAGTTTAGGGCCACTGCCTACTTTTTTTTTTCCACAACCACCTCAGAAATTTCTATAACAGATTTTTTAAAAGTCTCATTAAATCAGGACCCAGGACCTGCAATCTTCACTTATTCAAGACTTCCAATTTCTGCAACAGAATTTGACTTTGTTATACTAGAAGCATTAACTATCCAACATTTTCCACTATCCCATGGATAAACCTTAGGACCCTATTTAAAAAAAAAAACAAATATGTTCTCTGAACAACGGTATACATTTTTCTAACCAGAGAAACAGACATTCACTTAGGAGCTCAAGCATACCAAAACTCAAGTCCATACTTTCCTAGGCAAGAGCTTCCCCAAAAGAATATTCTGATCCCTGGTGCAGATGCTCCCCCTATACCATCCTTTTTCACACCTATGACAGGAATAGCTGAGGAGACAAGCACCTTGCAGAGGAAGGCAAGAGAAACCTCCTCTTCTTTCACAGATGCTTCCAAAAAGGGAAGGAGTCAATTCCATTTAACATTAATTGTTGACAGCATGGACATTCCCATTAGAGAAAAAAAATCCTTTCTTGAAGTCAATGGCATATTCAAAAAGAAGATCTTTTCCTCTCACTTCCTGCCAGACACATCCATGTAATTAAATGTATGTAATCAAGATTAAATAAATGGAGGCTAACTTGAGCTGAAGCCTCTCACTAGAATTCCAGTCCTTCTTCACTCACTGATTCCTTCTTATTCCCCAAAGCTACTCCTTTAAACCTGCTGCTCTCCCCCTCAGACCTCCAATCACAACCTCACATCCGACAACATCTGCAACAGATAATGTAGCCTCCTACTGCAATGATAAGAGGAAGCCCATTTGAGAGGAACTTCAACTTCCCTACTACTCTAGTCCTCAACAAAGTTTCACCTGCATCTGCACATTCTCCCCTTCTGTCTCTCAAATTTGTGCTATCCCTCCCTATTCCTTGATAAGAGTAATCCCACTACCTGGGCCCCAGAACTCTTCCCCTCATACCTCTTACAGGACCTTGCATCAGCAAACACCATTCCTCTTTCATGCACCTTCCTTTCTACAGGGTCCTTCCTATCAAATATACTCCTCTTAGCAATTCCCCAAAAGTTTTCTTCCCTTTATGATTCAAACCTATCCAGCTCCTACCCTATCTTTCTCTTCCCTCTAATAAGTAAACAACAGCAATAATAATACTGCTAGCATTTATATATTCCTTTAAGGTTTGCAAAGAATTGTACAAATATTATCTCATTTGTTCCTCACAATAACCCTGGAAGGTCAGTGCTATTATTATCATCTCCATTTTACAGATAAGGAAACTGACGTAAACAGGGGTGAAGTGACTTGCTCAGGATCAAACAGGTAAAAGCATCTGAGTCTGAATGAGAATTCAGATCTAACACCAGGCCCAGAGTTCCATCCAGGGAGCCACCGGGCTGCCTACAACCAATAAATCAACTTCCTTCAAATCCTCCATAGCACTTTTTATCTCTCATGCTTTTATCGGGTATTATTATGTGTTATACAGTTATTTGTATGCGTGCTGTATCTCCCTACTAAACTGAGTTCCAAGAGGGCAAGGATCTTATCTTCACATTGTTTCCTCTTGCACCTCAAATCTGTTCTCCATAGAGCAAGTACTTGAACAATGTTTATTGAATTAAATTCTAGTATTAATAACAAAATTTTTTATATTGAAATTTTTAGAACTAAAATTACATGTATAATTAAACATTGTGTTTAACATAGTGGTACTCAGAGCACAGGACTGTTCTGATTAGTGATGATGTTACAAAACTGAGTCTCCTTGCATTAAATGGGAGTTTGCACAGCTAAAAAGAAGCTATACGGAGAAAAATTTAAGTCTTATCTTGATCCAAAAAACAATACTTTTGGAAGGTTGGGACCTGTGACTTCGCCACTGTAGGCGATGCTCAACAATGAAATTCCCTCTCCCAGTGAAGATGTGCAACTGCCCAGCAATATACAGTCTTAGCTGTTTGGGACACTGAAATGTTCAATGCTTTTTCTAGGGTCCCGGAGTCAGTATAATACATCAGAGGCTGCACTTGAACCCAGGTCTTTCTGAAGCAAAAGCTAGCCCTCTTTCCATTACTCTACGCTACTTCTCTTATAAATCTAGACAACAGTTAATGTTTTTTTTCCAAAAAGAAAGTCCTAACCATTGAAATGTCAATCTTGCCTCCTACTATAAAAGAATGCCAAAGCACAACACAAAGCTCAGCTATTACATATCCATGTGACAGAAATTTTAAAATGACTTTAAATAAAAGAAGAAATACTACAGAAGGCACCATAAAAGAATACAGTACATGCATAATCTTCTATTGGTATTGGAAGAATAGATAATAGTTGTGATGCAAATGCAACTAGCCTTTTAAAAAATATTATCCAACAACACTAACAATTAGGACTAATACCAAAAGAAAGGTTTTAAAAACATCAACATTTTAAAATAGCCTTTAGGGGGCCAAAAGCCTTAATTCTGAAGTTTTCTTGAAGAAATTACCACAAGTGAAGGTAGAGAAACATCACAGGTCCTTTAAGGTTTACTATCACTATTATTGCTATACTTAGCATTTATATAGCACGTGGTAGCCACTTCTAGGATAGCGGGGAGGGAAGGAAAAAAGGAAAAAAATTTACATGACAACTTTATTATATATTTAAAAGGAATGGCAAGTTGTACATAACAGGTTTGCAGTTTCATGTACTATCTTTTTTTATTATACTATGTTTTGGAAATGTCTGTTTTATTCCATAAATTAAATTTTTAAAAGTTTTTAAAAAGCATGTGCTAAATAAGCTACATGTTAAGTGCTTTACAAATGTTATCTCATTTGTTCATCACAATAACCCTGGCAGGTAGGTGCTATGTTTATCCCCATTTTACAGTCGAGGAAACTTGAGACAGAGTTTAAGTGACTTGCCCAAGATCACAGTATCTGAGGCTAGATTTAAACTCAGATCTTTCTGACTCCAGATCCTGCATTTTATCCACTGTGCCATATAGCTATGATGCCAATATAGTACAGATGAGCTTCTAGTCTGAATCTAGAAATATAATTAAATTGTAATGGAAATTTAAATATTTTAAAAAATTATAAATATGCCCTTGGGAACTTAAATTTCAAGAAAACTAAACCATCGATATGAAAAAACTGAAGCAAAAGAAATATAATATGAGTAGTCAAAATGAAAGGCATCAACTAATCAGTTTTTTTCCACATAAAGTTCTATGAACTTATTAAATGAGAAGGAATAATTGGCCTAAAATATTAAGTAGGTCACATTTTTTTTAGCCTTCTAAGAAATAATGGTGAGGAAATACAAAATGTGAACTATTACCAAGGTTATAACACCAAAGTCTGATTACAAATACGTGAATGAGACTGTTTTGTGGAAGACATGCACACCAGTCTGTTACTGGTGGCTCTGATCAAACCACTTCAGAAAGCAATTTGAAATTATGCTAATAAAGTAACTTCAATGAGAATACCCTTCGACCTGAAGATTCCATTGCTACGTAAAAAAGAGAGTAGAGTCAGGGAGAATAATTAGAAAGTTATCCATGCTCCCTCTTCCCCAACATATACATATATATATACATATATATATACACATATATACACACAACACAACACCCCAAGGTCAAAAGTAGAATGAAAGGTCCATTAAACTCCAAAATATGTATAGAACCAGGAACAAAGTGGATGCCCATTGCTAGAGGAACAGACAAACAAATTGTGATACATTAATGTAACAGAATATGGCTGAGCCATAAGAAACAAGGAATATAAATATAGGGGGAGCATAGGAAAAATTATGTAAATTGATAGAATATGAAATTAAGCAGAACCAGGAAAACAATACGTGCAACAAGAATAGGAATGGAAATAATAGTATCCAGAAGTGAACACTGTAATGATGACCAAGTTTGTCCTCAAAGAAGAAAGACAAGACTAGACCTCGCTCCTTTCCTTTCAGAGGTGGGGGGACAAGGTATATGAAACATAACATACTGTCAAACTTGCCTGTGGCTAGTTTTATTGAACTGCTTCCTTTTTCTCTTCCTTTTTTTTTTTTTTTTTTGGTTATTATACAGGAGGGTTTTGGATAGGACAGGGAAAAGAGATATGCTGGTAAATGAAAAATGATGTAAAAAGTGATGTAAAAACAAAAGATAATCAGACATCAGATTATCCTCAAGACATCTCATTTCCCACCCTGGCTGCAATCATTTTGGATTTCTTTGACTTCTTTACCATGCCCCTTAAATAAACTCAACTTTGGAAAATATCATCATCACCACCATCATCATCATCATCTTGCAGGTACCAATTTGCCCTGGTACTCACACCTCATCAGTATACTCTGCCATCTTCCATCAGAAGATGGAATCAAGAAGTCCTCAGTCTCCCATTAAGGAACAGGGACAGAGCAGACATCTCCTCATTTCCCACTTGGCTGCACTCAATTTGGACTTCGTTGAAATTCTCTGGCTACAATCATTTTAGACTTCTTTGATTCTTCTATATACAGAATACCTTACCCCACTTCCCCCTCTAGCTTTATTATATATCTTATCTTCCCTCATATAAATTATACCTCAACCCCCTTGAGTTCTAGGGATATCTTTTTCATGTTTGTATCTCTAGTACTTAGCATAGTGCATGTTTACTGACTATGTATATCAACAAAAAGACTTTTTTTAAAAAAAAGATCATTTTGTATAGCTTTGCAACAAGAACACAGATTTTGGTGACCACTCAATAAGAATTATTATTAAGTATCAGGTACTATGCTAGCGGCTGGGGATAAAAACAAAAAGAGAACTGTCCCTGCCCTCAGGGAGCTCACATTTTATTAGAAGAGACAATATGTACATCTGTATGGGAGAAAAAAGGAAAAGATAAAAAAAGAGAAGCAAATTAGGAATAAGTTGTATTGAGTTTTCAAGAAAATTAGAAGCTGACTCAAGGGCAGAGTGAATTGCAGGCCTGCAAGAGAACCTGTACAAAGACACAGAAGTGTCAATGGAGATGAGAGAACTTACCCAACAGCAACAAGGTCAGTATGACCAAACTAGTGTTCAGCCAAAGGGAAATGATGGATGAGAAGCACAGAAAGGCAGATTCGTGAGAGGTTTTAAATGCCAAAGAGTAAATGAGAGTTGACTCTAGAGGCAATAGGGAGCCACAGGAGTTTACTGAATTGGGGTCAGATCTGTATTTCAGGAAAATGACGGGCAGGTATATGAAAGCCAGAGAGACTTGAGGTACACCACTAGAAATTTTCCTCTTCCTTTTCATTCTTATAACAAATATCTATGTGTCTAACAAGACTCCCAAACAAAATCTAAGAAAGACACTTTTGTTTTGTTATAAAAACAGGGCTGGGTTTGAGTTCCTGCTTTCCAATCAAACCTTAAGGAAATACTATGCCTCTGTGGAGTTCTAAGTTTTCCCACCAGAAAAATAACGGAGTAAAAGTACAGGATAAAGTCCTTTCCAGTTTTAAAATTCAACAGTTCTAAACCCTACTACAGAAAACAAGTGCCTGGTGTGAGACACTTCGTAGCATGGTGCACAGCCAGAAAGACTTGCCTCTAACCTCTCAAGGTTAGAAGTGATGCAACCTCTAACCTCCTCCAAGGGCAGCTTTCTAAGGCTCTAAGTTGCAGACCAAGTACAGATCTCATTGGTGGAGTAAGTTCCTCCAGGAACTCCTGACACCAGTGAAATCACAAATCCAGTTTCTATCTCTATCAGAGGCCAATGAATCCCAACTAACACCATGCAAAACATAAGGTATCTAGCTTATGTCATAAAATTCTGAAAACAAAATCAATTTAAAGAGAATTAGGATATTAGGACTTGACAAATCTAAAACAAAGTTATGGTACATATTGATAACTGAGGAATAATTTTATTGATATGCTTAAAACTGCACTAAGACTTTTGGGCCAATATATATATATTTTTTTTTTAATTTTTTTTTTTTTGATGGCAGAAAGAAACCATAAATATCACCCTCTCTATATCTAGCTATACCTTAATGGAACAAGTCTTCTATATTTGTCTGTCACTCACAGATGAGGTTAATCACTTCCTTTATCCTTCAACAAACAATGTCAGAGATGTCCACTGAAAATATCCTCAGAAAGGTTTGAGTCACACATTACACTGAAGCAACACTGCACTACAATTAACAATATAAAAATGAAAGCTGCGATATAAAATTATGTTGTAGTTCAATCATGATCCCTACTTACTGGCTCTTTAAGGGCAGGGATTTTATAATTTTTCCACCTATGCTTTCAGTACCTTGCACATAGTAGGTACTTAATAATTAAATCTATCCTTTTTGGTTAATAAGATTTTAAAAGAGTCTGCCTCCTTTCTACCTTTTGTTGTTCAAGTCAATTCAGTCAGATCTAACTCCGTGGCCCCATTTGAAGTTTTCTTGGAAAAAATACTGGAATGGTTCGCCATTTCCTTCTCCAGCTAATTTTAAAGATGAGGAAACTGAGGCAAACAGGGCTAAGTGACTTGCCCAGGGTCACACAGCCAGTGTCTGAGGCTGAATTTAAACTCGGGTCTTCCTGACTCCAGGCTCTGTGATCCATCTCTGCCCCACTGTTTAGCTAGATAGATCTCCTCATTCTCCCAGTTCCACAGCTGCTCAGACAGGTAGAAAACAATCATCTACTTGGTGGTATATCAAAGAGAAACATACACCCTAACCTTGAGCTAACTCCAGTGCCCCTAAAGACAATGTTCTTACAGTTATTCTTACAGCAATCCTCAATTTGTGACTTTAAAGAAAATATAAATATATGTGGCTAGAATGTAGCAAACCAAAGTAACTGATGAGATGAGCTAACAAAGCTACTAGAAAACGTTGTTGTTGATGTTGAGCTTGTCCTTTGCTCTCCAAGAGGACCGTCGTGACATCAAGATGATGACTAGAAAACATGAACACCTGAGAAAGGACTACTGAACTCCAGGATTCTCAATAAAACCTGCTCTGCGTTAATTCAGCCCTCTTCCAAAGGTATATTGGAGTTATTGTATAAAGCTCAATTCAACCTGGTTGTAGACATTCACTAAAATCACTGCCAATTTAGCTTGGCACTTTAGATATAAAGGTTTCACTGCACCAAAACTGGATTTCAAACTCAACCAGCTGCAGAAAAGTGGGGAAAAAAAAAAAAACTGACGAGAAGCTAGCAACAGCAACACCTACCGACTATGTTGAGTCACTTGCTAAAAGCTATGTCTCCTTTTAAATTAGGTAAATCCAGTTGGATAGGCAAACTTCAGTAAGAGTCCTATCTGCCTTAAATCAGGAGACAAGAAAATAAAACTTATTAGCTATATAAAACCATCCATCCCAAAATACTTTGTTTCCTCTGGTCAATTAGGAGAGTACCATTCCCTTTTCAATAACTGTTAATAGTTTACAAGAAATAAATGAATGAGAAAGGTACTGGGATTTTTTAATTAAATGTTTTTTAATTCCTTAGTTAATACCTGATTTGTCATCTAATAGCTAGATGCATCACTGAGAGCAAACTCTATTATTTAAAGCATTTCTTTGCGACTACTGCCATCACAAAAGTTCTACTTTTTTCAGTCTGCTGGTGTTCACTCTGCTAAAATAACTGCCTTTCCAAAAAAGAGAAAAGAAAAAGTGACAAGTTTTTCTTTAAGGACTATACATAGAAAATTAAGAAAGCAAGCACAGTAGAAGCAATATGCTTTATAGGACTCTTTTGACTGTACATTATAAAGAAGATACGCATTTTAATGGATAGTGGATTGGCCTTGGAGTTGAGAAAACTGTGTCGGTCTAGCCTCCAACATGTACAACCAGCGTGACCAAGGCAAAGTCATTAAATTTCCTTGTGCTTCAGGCAACTCTAAGTTAGAAAAAGAGGAGTTTGCCATGATAATGAATTCAAAGGTCCAGGGCCCAACTCAAAACATTACCTAAGATTTTAGTCAGTAAATATTTTACTAAAAAAAAAAAAAAAAGATTATTCAACATGTTAAAATGGTTAACAGTTACTATAATTTACCAGCAACAAAACTACTAAAAAAGACTAGTGTATCCTGAAAGGGATTCTTTATAAAGGTAACTACAATCTTTGTTCATGAAGATATATATATATCTTGGACCTAAAGAAATCTGACACTTTTAGTCAGAAAAAAAAATTTGCATTCAGTTTAGGACCCCAAGTATATAGAGATGAGTAACAGGCTATAAACATTTCATTCAATACTTTCTCTTCTAAACAGTCATCACAAAACTGAAATTCACCAGGAAATGCTGTTTAAGGAGACATTCATTCCTAGGCATTCCTCCTTCAAAAATACATGCCCAAATTAAGATTTTCCTAGAAACTGAAACATTTCTCATCATCTCTAAATTTTCCAGCAATGAATACTATTAAACTGTTAACCTGACCAACACTACCTAATTTAAAGTCAGAGAACCTGGGCACTATATGGAAAATTCCAGGTGGAATATCTATCTACCCAAAATTCCTATCCTTTTAAAATATTAAGAACAGATATACTTTACTAAGTACTTTCCTTAACAAACCTGGGAAATGGATAGTATACTATTCCCCCATTTTGCAGATAGGGAACCTGATGATTGGAGTTCAGTGACTTGCTGCAGGTCACATGGTTGGTAAAGGCAAGATGCCGCCTTGATTAAAGGTCTTCTCCTTTTGAGTTCAGTACAGATCCACTATACCACCTAGCCATGAAAGCACTGCAGCTTCCTGTTAAAATGCCAACAGATGGTCTGAGAGAGTTAACACAAGTATCCCCACTATAATATGAAATAGGCTATCAGTCTGTCTACTCAGTCACCCTCACAAGGCTCTGAGATAAAATGACTCCAGACAGGTAAGTTGGGATAGGGACAGGCAAACAAGTTCACCCCAGATGTTAATCCTCTCTCCCTGCACAAATCATCATATATTTATCTGTTTGCACACTGAGCTCCCCCAGAAGAATGTAAGCTATATGTAGCAGAGAAGATCTTTGAATCCCCCAAACCTAGCTCACACTAGACACTTAACAGGTGCTTGGAGCATTGCACTGGGTGACCTTGAGCAAGTCACAACCTCTCTGGCCTGTCTACCCACTTGTAAGATGAGAAAAGGTTGGACCAAATGAACTCTAAAGTACCTTCCAGTCTTAAACCTGAGATTGTATGATCACTGGTTCTCTCTTAGTAACAGTGGAGCAATTTAGGTCTGTCAATTTTTCAAAGATTTAAAAGATTAAGGGAGAAGTTGGGAACAGATGGGGTGCAGGAGGAAAAATTATTTTTTGCTGCAGCCTCCACCTTTCTCTCTTTTACCTGCTCCAAGAGAGCATGGCTAAGACATCCTCCAGCTTTCCCTCCTCCAGACCCTGGGGAGTGAAATTAACCACCTACAAACATTCCACTACACCCCCGGCCTTTCCCACGATTAAATCATTTCACACATCCCCTAAGGCTCAGCCTACAATAGGCGCTCCTCCACGGTACTTGGGTTCCAAAACTAAATGGGAATATCTTGATCAAGGGGATATAGAGAGTACTGCTAAGTTGGGCAAGAAACAAAATGCATGAGCTCACGTTAAAACCACCTCTCTCAGCGGAAAGAACGTTCAGATCAGATCACCAATGAAAGAAGCTGTCTGCTCACCACCACCTCCACCACCACCACCACTACCCCCATCGGTTTTGCAGATTCGGGGTGAAGGTACGTATGTATGCATAACCTCCCCACAGTAGTTTAATTTGGATTCTCTCCTAGGCGTTTCTTTAAGAACGGCACCACTCCCCAAATTCGAAAATAAAACTTTAACCTTTTTTTCCCTCTCCTCCATAGCAGACGCACATTCAAACCGAGCTCTAAAAGCAGAAAGGCAACAGCACACATCCATGCAACAGCCTCCCCTGGAATGCCTTCATCTCCCCCCGCCCCGCTCCACAACCTGACACCTGGGGAAGCCACTTACCCCTTTTTAGCTGCGCGCCCCCCTCCCCTCCGGTCCAGCTCCCGGAAGAGGCAGATGGTGTCCAGGAGCAGTTTCCACTGGAGCTCTCTTCTTAGGAGGAGGAGGAGGAATCCTGGCTACAGGGAGCGCACACACTCTCACACACACACACATACACACCACTGACACGCTCCTCTACCGCCTTCTTGGGGTTCTCTGCGGAAAATAAGCAAGGCAGAGATTGGGAAAAAGAGGGAGGGGAGAAGTGAAGTGGAGGGGAAAGGAGAGGAGGGGGAGGGGGGAATCAGTCCAACTCAAAAAAAAAAGTCTTTCTCTGAAAGGGGTATCCAAGGAGCAGAGAGGGGAAGCCGAAGGAGAGAAGCCCAGGGAAGAGACCTGGCGAGGAGAGAGCAAAGGGCCGGGGCGGGGGGGAAGCGGGGGGCCGGGGCGTCCGCCGCTCAGGTAAGAGGATGGCTCCCCTCCCCACGCCCCTCGCTCCCCTAGGCTCGAGCAGCACTTCCCAGCACCCCCCCCAAAAGCCGGGGAGAGGACGAGGAGGAGGACGAGGAGGGGAGGGGGTCGTGGGCTGCCAGCCGAGCAGGGCAGGGGGAGTTGCAGAAGAGTAGAGGGGGCGGGGAAGGACAGGTAGGGCAGAGGAGGTCGGAGGGGGCGGGAGGCTCACTGGAGGGGGCCGGCCCCGGGGAAGGCGACGGGAGGAGCTCCGGGGGAGGGGAGGCTGCCTCGGAAGCCGACGGCTCTGCCACCAGGCACCCCAACTCTCTGCGACTCTCCGCGCCGCATTGACTTTCGCCCGCCCGCCCGCTCGCTCCCGCACGCACGCACGCACGCACGCACACAACTCCCTAACAAAGTTGCAGCTGCTGCGGCGGCGGCTGCTGCTGGAGCTGCTGCTGCTGCTGCTGCTGCTGGCGGCGCGCGCTCCCTCCCTCGCTCCCTCCCTCCCTGCCTCGCTCGCCCGCCCGCCCGCGCAGAACGTTCTCTTCCCCACTCCCAACTCCTCTCCTCCTCCCCCGCCTCCCCACCGCTCTCCGCCCCCTCTCTTTCCCCCTCCCCGTCTCTCCGCAAGTCTCGGAGGGTGAGATCACCTCCTGGGCTCCTCCGCGTCCCCCAGGCAGGATCTCGCGAGAGTCCCGGGAGGCCGCGGGAAGTGGAAGGAACTGGGGGCAGGAGGGCCGCTCGCCGAGCCGGGTTGCCATGACGACGGCCAAGCACCAGATTCCTGCCGCCTGCGGAGAGCCGGGGCTGCCAACGTGGGTGCGCAGCTAGCTCAGCTCTCTCCGCCTCCCCCTTCTCTCCCACCCCCAGCCCACCGTGCCTCGCTCCTGCGGGGCGGGCGGGAGAAAGTCACGCGGCTGGGGGGGTGGGGGAGGCCCTTCGCTTCAACGTGCGGGCCCCTAGACCTGTCCCGTAGCGCGAGCTCAGTGCAGCTGGCTTAGGGTTCAAGGTCATGCTCGTCTTCCCAATGCCATCTTCTCCGTCGTAGCACCGTAGCCAGGGTCGCTGGACCTGGACCCTGGAAGACCTGAGTTCAAATCCCGCCGCATGTAGTTATAGCTTCCTGTGACCTCTGTCCTCACCTGTAACATGGAGGTAACAGCGCCCGCCTGCCGAGGTCGTGAGGAGCGAATGAGATGATGGTTGTCCAGTTCTTAGAGCTGGGCCTGGTGCGTAGGAAGCGCTGTATCAGTGTTAGCGAGGAGGAGGAGGAGGAGGAGGAGGAGGATGGTGGTGATGATGATGCCCCCACCTTGGTGCAGCACACTCACCTCTCTGGAGACAGATGGTTAGAATATGAAGGTTTATGAATGAATAAAGCATGTATGAAGCACTTACTTTAGGCATAACATTGTTCGAAGAGCTTAAAGTACAAACCGAGAAGTTTGCAATCCCTGCTCTCTCGCAGGAGCTTACATTCTAATGGAACCTGACTCCTGTAAAGCACCTTTACCTTACCTTATTCACCTGCTTTGAGTTCCTTTGTACTTTTTGGTGACCTCAAAAAAAACCCAAGGATTGGGAGGGGGAGAAGTGTTTGGAGTTTTTTAAAACTATTCAACATGTCACAAGTGTACTTCTTTGTGACCCCATATTAGGGGTTTTTGGCCAAGATACTGGAGTTTTTAAAAACTATTCGACATCTCACAAGTGTACTTCTTTGTGACCCCATATTGGGGGGTTTTTGGCCAAGATACTGGAGTGGTTTGCTGTTTTCTTCCCAGTGAATTAAGGCAATCAGAGGTTAAGTGATTTGCCCCGGGGTCACACAGATATTGACCGTTGAGGCCACTTTGAATTCAGGTCTTCCTTACTCCAGGGCCAGCACTCTACCCACTGAGCCACCTAACTGCCTGGTCCTGTTGTCTTATTATAAAGCTTTTACACATGAAATCCTGTTAAGGATGAAGAATCTTCCTCCTTTCATTTTAGGCATTTGGAAGACTAAAAGGAACACTTCCCCTAAAATTCTGTAGAACTTAAATAACAGTGTATGTCAAAATTGATGTCTTGAAAGTACAGGAGCAATTTTCTTCCACCCCTTCATTGATTGTATTTCATTTACCTGACCTTTTAAGGTTTACAAAGTATTTTACATGCAGTACTTTATTTGATCCTCACATCAACTGAATGAGATAGTTATTATCCAAATTTTATAAATGAGTCAGCAGAGATTAATTGATGTCTAGGATCACACAGCTAGTAAGCAGAGAACTCAAGCCCCTCTGATTCTAAGGTAAACATTAGGCACAATGTTATTCCACCCCAACCCACCCCTATTTCATCAAAGTAGAATGAATTATGAGAAAGAATGTGGATTTAGAGTCAGAATATGGAAGTTGAATTCCTGACGATAGCAATAACCTACTGATGGATCTCTCTGCCTCCAGTCTCTCCCCTACCCAATCCATCCTCCATTCAACCACTTTTCTAAAGTGCGAATCCAACTATGTCACTCCCCTACTCAATTAACTCCCTGTAGAAGCCAAGATTTCAATTCAAAATCCTGTTGGTGTTCAATGGACTTCATAACTTGGCCCACCACCCCTGCAACACCCTCCCCACCATACACACACACACAGACAAACATAGCATTGCCAGTCTTCTTACACCTTACTTTTTGTCTTGTACTCTTTGATCCAGTGACACTAACCTCCTGGCTGTTCCTAGTAAAATTGTCTTTTCTTTCTCTGGTCAAAATGCTGTTCCTCCTGATCTCCACGGACCAGCTTCTCAGACTCTTCATGCCCCCATTTGAGGTTTTCTTGGCAAAAATACTGAAATGGTTTGCCATTTCCTTCTCCAGCTCATTTGACAGATGAAAAAATTGAGGCAAGACCTGCCCAGAATCACGAGACTAGTAAGTGGTGGAGACCATATCTGAACTCAAAAAGATGAGTATTCCTGACTCCAGGTCTGGCACTGTATCCACTTCACTACCTACCTAGCTGTCCTACTGGTTTCCCTGGCTTCCCTGAAGTCTCCATCAAAATTCCATCTTCTACAATGGAAGCCTATCCCAATTCCTCTTAATTCTAATGGCTTCTCTCTTTTAATTACTTCCTGTATATAGCTTGTTTGTACACAGTGGTTTGGATGTTATCTCTTTCATTAGATAGTGAGCTCCTTGAGAGTCTTTTACGTCTTTTTGTATCCCCAGCGCTTAGCACAATGCCTGGCATATATCAGGTCCTTAGTAAATGACTAACTTACTACCAGTATCATCTTGGGCAAATCATTTCACTTTCCCACGCCTCAGTTTCCTAATCTGAGAAATGGAGTGGGATTCAATGATCTCTGAGTTCCCTTTGAACAATGGATCTATAAACCAGTGATTCCTACTGCTTTAAATCCTATGAACTATGAATATTAAGCATCTACAGTGTGCAAGCTGCTATCACTGGGGATACAGTGATAGCATGACATGTAACCTTATTCTTGAAGAATAAACAATTTGATAGGGGAAAACCATTACATATAACTAACTATAAAGAAAGGGAGAAAAATAAGTGCAGAAGTAAGAGGTAAAGGAAAAATGCTATGAGAAAAAATATATGGTATGTAATTAAAATTATTTAACCTTTCACTGTTTCACTATCAGTAGCTATGCTTAAAAGCCATTGATGTGACCTGATATAAAATAAGTTGAACTAGGAGAATATTTTTGCAATGACAACATTAAAAAAAAAATTTGAAAGACTTTAGAACTTTGAGAATTGAAGCAATTCAATTGACAACCCTCCCCACCAAAGAGGTGATGGATTTAAAATACAGAACATCCATTTAGGGACATGGTCAATCTTAAAATTATTTTGTTTGACTATACATAATTGTTAGGAGGACTTTCAGAAATTATATTAACATCTTAAATTGTAAAAAAAATAATAATAATAATAAATTAATTTCAAAACATTGGCCAATATAAATTAATTGCCAGGACAAAGAAACCAAAAGAATTCAAAAAGTGCCTTAGCAAATATCTCACTTACTTGCCAAATAGTGAGAGACAGATACCAAAGGCAAAACCAGGAGAAAATATAAGCATGACTATAAAATCTTACAAAGAAGGATGGTAGACAGTTATGAGCAATATTATTTCATAAAACAGAGAGAAGCAGTGGAGGGTAAACCAGTTTATTAGAAAGTTTGTCAAAATACCAAACCAAGTAAAGTCATCCCAAGGGCTTTCAAGGATGGTAATAAAAGAAACACTACAAACTAAAGAAAAATGAAAAAGATTTAAAAAAAATAAAATTTCAACAGATTGTTTTCTTGTTCGAACATGGTAGATCCAGCTCCCTTGGACTCCTCAACATTACAAACCCATATCAGGGGTGGGGAACCTGTGGCCTTCTAAGTCCGTGGATGTGGTCTTTTGATGAATCCATTTCTTACAGAACAAATGTTTTTATTAAGGGGATTTGTTCTGTGATGTTTGGATTCAGTTAAAGGGCCACATGCTTGAGGCCACAACTTCCCCACTCCTGCCTTAGGTGTATATTGTGCTTGTGGTTTGTTCTTTGTTCTTGAAGAGGACCATGACATCAGGGAAATGATGTCATGACTTGCAATTGACTTTGATTTGAGGAAGGGAGGGCTGTGCAAAGTCATAGGACACAGAAATAGCATTAAAGAAAAAAAAAAAGACAGGAAAAGTAATCAGATTGTACCAAGTAAGTATGAAGGAGGTCTATACTGGTTGTGATACAATTGTGAAGGCATTTAAAAACAAACATAAAAAGTAACTGAAGGACACCAAAAAGAAAATGCTAAAGATGTTGACAGTTAAACTTTACTGATATAAAAAAATAATTACTGAGAGAATATAAATTACTGTGGACCTCTAAGCTTAATTCCCAACTATTTAAAAAAACTTTTTTAAAAATTAATTTTTTATTCATATATTTTGAGTTTTTTTATATCATCATAATTTCCTCTAGTATTTTTTTCCTTCCCCTCCTCCTCCCAGAAAGTCATCCCATTTAATAGGTTTTTTTTTTAAGATGGAAGGAAGGAAGAAAGGAAGGAAGGAAGGAAAGCAGGGGAGATGGGGAGAAAATCAGCAGAACTGATCAACACATCAACGAAGTCTGAAAGTATGTGCAATGTATAACATTTATGGACTCTCTGCCTCTGCAAAGAGATGGGTTACGAGTGTCTTCTCATCTCTTCTTGTGTGTGGGCGTTCTTTCTATTTACATTGTTGGAGTCATTGTATCTGGTTTTTTTTTTTTTTTTGGCTTTACTTCACTCTACATCAGTTCAGGTGGATCTTCCCATGCTTCTCTGTATTTGTTACATTATTAATTTCTTATAGCACAGTAATATTCCATCACATTCATATACCGAAATTGTTTAGTCAGTCCCCAATCATTGGGCATCTATATGCAAAACTTTAATAAGAGTCATCTATACGGAACTAAGAGTCTCCTCAGAGAGGACATGAGCAGAGAATAAGCAAGCATTTTCCAATGATATTCAGTAATGGGCTGTAACGGGACGAGTTAGAGCCGACCCCTATCCATTTCAGGACGCCACACTGGGGGCCTGCCTAGATAACCTAGGGGCTTTAATCAAAGCCCACTAGGAGTACAACATGGGTATGAAGTTTAAGGAAAGCATAAAAGCTTTGGAATTTATTGGAAAGTTGTTGGTAAAATTCTCTCTCTCTTTCTACATTCTAACTCTGGCCAAGTTATGAAGGTGGAGAGAAAGACAAGATGAAATTGGGGAAAAATTTTTTTCCCTCATATCAGAAAGACAGATTGAATAGCATTTTAATTATCTCATGCCTCACATAAAAGAGAAAAGTTTTTGTGTATGGGATACAACTAAAAGGTAGTTATTCTGGTAATATTTCAAGTGAAACATGTCACTCCTAATTGGATGTTTAAGACAGGTCAGAATTTATTGTATTATTTGGCACTAAGGCAAATTGAGAATGCATAAATCTGAAAATGAAAAAAGACACCTCAGAGATCAAGCCTTGAACCCCCAAGTGGAAAGGAGGGGACTGGCGCCACTGGACTTTGTTCCAGAGTCTCCCTCACTTCCACTTGCAGTTTTACAACTTTTTCTCTTTCAAAAACATTTTTGAGGAGTAGACATAGATGTGAAATTTTCTTGAGTAAAAAATTAGAATCATTGTGATTTTTATTTTACTCCGTTATCCAGAAATGGTGTTAGAGAAAGCAATTTGTAATCTGAATCTTGTTGAAACTAAAAGATGTTGGAAAAATTGTGTGTAGCCATTTATGTTATTTAAAACTTTTATCAGTCCTACTAACCTTATCTTATAATGCTTTGTAATTGCCATTTAGAAAACCAGGTATTTTCACCGTTGCCTGTTTAAGAAGTTACAGCTAAAATAATTTATCAGGTCTAAAAGTTGTAAGATTGTTAACTAAGTTTTTGAAGTTGCTGTTTTTATGCTAAACCTAAAATTGTTAATTGATTACTATGTGTGGAAAGAAGATTGTTTGGCTTATATAATTCATAAACAATGAATGTGACTTGCACAAAAGTTGTAATAGATAAGAAAATATTTTTAATAATTGACTTTTATAAAAGGACAAGTTTTAAATTTGAGAAGGAAGGATCTTAAATGGAATCTCTTATGTATGTGAGTCCTATTAATCTTCATTGCTTATTGCAACTCCATGGGAATACAAATAACTGTATTTGGCTTTAACTTGTGAGTAGTAAAATTTGCTGTATAAGGTAAAAGCATTTCAGACCATAAATATTTTTGTTTAAGTTTGAATTTGGGTATAGTTGTCTGCATTAAATCAGTATCTGAAAGGATATGCCACAAGTTACTCAGAGGGACTGTGATCCTGCATCATGTACTGTTATCAGGTGAAATTTGTATCTGGAGAGGAAACACTGAGGGGACAATTCTAGACTCAATCTAGGATGGGATCCTCCTGGTCAGTTTCCCCATTGTGTCCTTTTATAAAGGAATATTTTCTACCTGACTATTCCTGAGTCTGGCTATAATACAGATACTGCATGATTGGAAAATTTTACTCCTATCTGAATTCAAAGAGAGTCAAAGATGTTTTATCCTATCATATTTGCTATATCACATGTCCGTATTTTTTCCTTTTATAGCAAACTTCTATGATCAATTACAAGTAGTCAGTATAACATGTGAGCCCTTTTGTGTAATCTTACTGGAAAACAATATTATTTTTATCTGAAACTGGAACGTGTTCAGAAATTTATGTAAATGACTTAAGACTCACCTTAAGATGTCCCTATTGTTTTAAAGCAGTAAATTTTTTTTGTAAGCAGTCTCTTACTGTTACCAATGTGAGATTCTTTTATGCACTTTTATTAAAACATTTTGTGATATCTAGGAATTCTGGAATATCTAAGAATTTGCTTTGTTATAATACTTTGGGAATTCATATTCCTTAGGACATTTTTATACCAACTAAGTTTTAATAAATTTTAATTTTAAAAGGTTTATTTTTGCTTCAAAGTGAAAAGCCAACTATCATTTTAAAAGGTTTCACCTACTTATTAACAGCTTAATTTCTAAAGTTTTTTCTTCCAGAGTGAATATAATCAGAAAAAGATAAACAAGCTGATGAAACAGCGATGAACATCTATTCAGTTATGAGATTCAACTTAGAAATCTCTTTTGTTTAAGACAATACAGCTATGCTAGTGAACAGTAATAACTTATGCACTATCTTGTCTGTGGTAGAAATATAAAGGAATATGAAGTAGTCTGAATGATCAGTTCTAGAGATTTGGAAAGCTAAATAAAAGCGTGATCAAAATATATAGAAAGCAGATAAGGATGTTGGGGACAAATGGGAATCATCCAAGCCCCTCCTATCCTAGATAGTTACTAAGTATGTCAAGAGAGTATGAGGAAGTCTGACAGTATTCTCACACCTACCTCACTTCTAGTTATTTTATTCTTACTCCTTTTTGGTTCTTGTTTGTTTAATCTTTGTGCCAGATTTGTGTCTTCTAGGTTTCTTTGTCCAAGACCATCATCTATCACCCTCTGAATCGTCAAGTTCCTCATATTGGTTAAAGACACAACCCCTCCAATGTTGGGACCCTGTGAGGCAGGGTCAGCTCTACGTCCAATCTCAGCAGGAAGCAGTTTCAGAAGCCGAGACCTTCATCCCTTATCCCAAAATGTGTTGGGTCCCATCAGTTTAAAGGGGAACAGGGTGAGGTGCTTGAGTGCATGTACTTGGGCCCTAGTTCTAATATCGCATTTCTCTTTATAAATCTTTCATATTTCAGAAATACCTTATAACCCCACAGGCCAAGCCATTGTTGAAAGGCCAAATCATTCCCTCAAGGTTTACTTGCAAAAACAAAAAGGGGGAATTACACAAGGCCCTCAGGCATCTCTCAGTTTAGCCTTATATACATTAAATTATTTAAAATTAGATGATAAGAATCTTTCAGCAGCCATGAAATATGCTATTGCTATAAAAACATCAAAAGGAACTTCACTTCTAGAAAACACACAAATAGAGAATGAAGGAAAACAGGCCATCTGGCATGATGCAGAAGGAATATGGCATGGTCCAGGAAAAATAATCATATGGGGAAAGGGTTATGCTTGTGTTTCCACAGGAAAAGAGAAAGAACAATGGGTACCAGTATGCAGGCTTCGGCTGATAGAAGAGAGAGACAACGGGAAGAAAATCACAGGGCAAGAGACTGAGATCAGCAAAGCGGAGAAAGAAGCTGGAAGAACAAATAAGAAGTCTTTGTCTTCAAAATGAGGAAGTTGATTCTGTTTCTCTTAGTGACTCTTGGGGTCGGAGAAAGTCCAACTCCGACCCAGGAGACAAGTGGGGATGCACATACTGGGCGTTCATCCCGAATCCTCCGTGGGTGAGGGCCATAAGATGGGGTGAAAAGATATCAACACTAGTATTACATGGCAGTTTATCACGCATGTTTGGGGGTACAGGTTTTGAATCTATAGGTAAATCAAATAGTTCACAGCCAAGGATGAACTTTACTGGATTGATCGCAGGATTACTGCTCTGTCTTCAAAAGAAGGTTGTTGGACGATGGACTGGTACTACATGGGTTTTTAATAATGTAGCGGCCGATGCGACATGGTGTGCAAATATAACTCTGGGACATGAGACTTTAGCTTATCGAGGGGACTCTAGACTTTTTCGCCTATGGACTTGGGTCATTGAGGGACAAGATATAGATAAAAAACGAGAAATAGGTTTGAGACATAGACCATATTGTACAAAAATGAATGGGGCACAAGACATGGGACAAAAACGAGAAGTGATTTCTAGATCTGGACCACAACGTAGCAAGAGAAATGATCCTTATGTCTCCATTTATCGTAATTATTCAGGTTTTGTATCATTTGAAGATTGTCAGTAACATCAATGTCAACAGACTGTGTTATTCTTAGAGCATTATAATGAGAGTCTTACCTCATGTCACAACCTATCGCATTTTAGGCCAGATTGCTATGTCTCAGGATATCCTAGTCCTAGATATGTTACTAACAAGGGTTCTGATACAGCAGGGATTGAACGGGTGATTGCCGCTATTGGGGGGCAGACAGTACAAAGTTTTGTGGGACCATTTATTATTGTAAGACCAAACGGTAAAATAATTACAAACCATATTAGTCTTACGGCGCGAGTGTGTTTAGGATCATCTCATGCCTTTATGTGGGATCGTGCAAGTCAGTCTACACTCGTGCCACATATGAATATGACAGGGATATTCAATTTAACTTGTCCGAATTGTTCGGTACATGAATGCATGGGGCCACAATTTGATAAAGGAAGGCTTTACATCATTGCTAGGCCAAAGTATGCACTCACAGTAGTGAAAACACAAGGATGGTATCGCACTCCGGCTGACAATATTATGTCAGTATTAGATCAAAAGATAACAAGTATGATGCGATTCAAAAGATGCATCTCATGTGTAGTGTTAGGTATAACCTTATTAGTTGAACTAATTGTTAGTTCTACTGCCCTCGCAATGTCTGTTTCTAACACACAGAATAGTGTCCAGGAAGCAAATGCTCTTCATGATCTCATGCGCAATGTCTCAGAAGGATTTCAACGTCAGGCTCAAATGGATAAGGAATTTTACAATGCTATTCGTGCTTTACAGAAAGCAGTACTGTTCTTGGGACATGAAGTTGCATATTTAGAATTACAATCAAAGTTGCAATGTGATTATAGGTACAATACTTTTTGTCTTACTCCAAAACAATATGATGCAACTGAAATGGCATGGGAAAAGATTCGGGCTCAATTACAAGGTGTAATCAGTGATAATATGACCTTAGAGCTCCAACAATTGATTCAATTGGCAGAAAATATCAATCAGGCTTCCCATGAAGACCTACTTCCACATAAAACTGCTCAAAATATCTTAGATTTTTTCCAACATGCTGATCCCTGGCACTCACTAAAAACTTGGCTAATTTCATTAGGATCAGGAGTACTAACATTGCTTATATTAGTTGCTATTATACCAATATTATTAAAATGGATATTGTTAACAATCCGTAATTCCCTCTTCTCCACTAAACATACCGTGTTGGCTATGAAAGAACAACTGTACCAAAACAAAAAGGGGGAGTTGTAACGGGACGAGTTAGAGCCGACCCCTATCCATTTCAGGACGCCACACTGGGGGCCTGCCTAGATAACCTAGGGGCTTGTCAGTAGGGGTGGAACTAGATGGATTCAGGAGGAAGAGTCTCGTCCTTGTTTGCAAAGTGGCAGTTCTTTGTCCTGGCTCCGGATGTCCAGTGGAGAAGACACCCATATAAGGAAAGGTGATAGGTGATAGGTCCTACGTAGGGCTTAGGAATGTACTTAGAAATGTACGTAGGTAAAACTATAAATGCATGTGATTTAGAGGAATAAAACGGAGTCTTCACCATCTTTGTCTCCCGCCCCATTTCATTACTCACGAGATCAAGGCCTCTTGCTGGACAAGAGCCTTGGGTCGGGGTTAGGGGTTCCCGTAAATGGTCTAGGGGACCCCAACAATGGGCCACACTTAAAATTGTTTTCTCACGATTAAAGATGTAGTAAATTGAATGTGCTATTTTATATGGTGGGTACGAGCATGCTGTAACTAATTATCAACAAGGAACTCTAAAGAGCAGAAATAAAGAACATCATCAAGGAGTTGTATGACATGGCAAGAGAAAAGAATGACAGGTAGACAGCCAAAGTGCTCCATTGGTATCCTAACATTGTCTCAAGAAAGTGAGGAATGCCTCCAGTGAATTGGACAATGCACTGTGGAAGACTTTTGGGAAAATATAGACAAGAGTTCTACAGGGTAAGCAAGCTTGAAAAGAATGAGATCTGCATGCCCATGTTGAGTAGACAACAGATTCATTTGAATATTTTAGTTTTAAGTACTTAATTAAATCTGATTGAATAGTAATATAAACTGAAAAAGAACATAAAGGTTTAGGAATGAAAATATTTGGAGATTATATATGGGCTCAATCTAGTGTTGCAAACGTGACCTACTAGAAATATCACTATATTAACTGGAATCTTGGAGAGTAGTTTTTATAAAATTTCTGCTAGTAATGAGACATATGACTTAGAGCAAGTTATTTAATTTCTTTAGGTCTCAGATTCCTCATATTTAAACTGAGAAGTTTTGGCTAGAAAATGCCTACCATCCCTATAAGACCTAAAATCTTATGATTCTAAAATGAATTTCAATATTACATGAATAATGAGTGTTTCAAAGCAAATGAAATGTAACAAATAATAAAAACAAAAGTTTGACTTGATAGAAGGTCAATTTTACTTTTCAGTTTAGTTAAGTGTCAGAGTTTAGCTCAAGCCCTGTGTTTTTCTCTTCCGTCAAATTTATATACAAACGTTCTCTTCCGGGGAATATGTTTATGAATAGTATTCTGAATGTAGCTTTAATCTCAAAATTATTTTTACCCTAACATACAAAAAAAGTCTCATTGTGATTATACAAATATTTTAAATTGTCAATTTATTATGGGGTCCTCATTGTAATTATACAAATACATTAAATTACTAATTTATTCTTGGGGTCCAAGCTAAAATAAGTTAAAACCTGTGATCTAAAACCTGTGAATACATTTATTCTCATGCTTCAAAATTATAAATAATCAGTAAACAATTAAAAAATCTTTCTCTGTTGTATGTATCTACTACAAGGAATATGTTCATAATGAGATAAAATTAAGTTCATGAGCATTCATTTATTTTTTTCTTCATTTTGACATGGATTCATGTCCACAAAGGATAACTGTATATTAATGTTCACCAACACATTACAACTTCAGGACAACTTGCTTTATGATTCCCAAAAAACCGTTTGGTACTTTTGAAATAATTGACCAAGCACTAGCCAAATCTACTAACTTTTCAGCTGTAATGGGTCTCAGGAGATGTGTGCCAATCTCAGACTCCAACATGTAAGCTATCTAACCTTCAGGTGTTGGTAGAAACGTATGTGAGTATCAATCCCAAACTTCTGCTTCAGCTGACCCTTCACTTGCTAGTCAACTAGACACTCATATCAGTGTCAGAGGAAGAAAGAAACAGCTCAATAGACAATGGATTTGAATTTCCAGACTCCATTTTCCTCTGTCTACCATTCCCTCCCACAGAAACAGTCAGACAAACTGATCCCTGACCACCCCTGGGGACTACAGAATAGCAGACAAGGGGTCTGCCAAGTGGAGATTGGTTATCAGTCCACTTCCTTCCTGCCAGCACCCTTCTGCTGACATTAGCTACTTCTACTTCTCTTTCCTCCCAAGATAGTAAAACCTCTTATACAGATAGACAATACACACAGTTGTCTGTTATTTGATCTCCTCCCTACTCTCTCTCTCCTGACTTTTCAGAAAATGAGTTGAATTCTTTCTTCCATCTTTGTTTCTATGTCACAAAATACTGAGTATAAACAATGCAATACACATACTGCAGCATATCAGTGGACACACAACCTCATCAATCACATATTTCCTCATTGGATGCTCTGCCCAGTGGTAGAGATCCCAACCCATCCATACCTCTGTTCTCTGATTCTTCCGTACCCAGGATAAAAAAAAAGTCCTTCCTTTAAGACTTTTGTTTTTTTGCTGGTACTGACTCCTTTTCTGAGGATATATAAATGCAGATAACACTCCTTATGCAATTCATTGTATGTGGCATGCTATAGCTTACTTCAATTTAATGAGATTTTATTAAGTAGCTCCCATGTGAAGGAGGGTGCCTAAGCTAGCTATCTCTTAATTTCCCACCAGGCTACACTCCATAAGGTGGACTTCTCCACCAAAGTTCAGAAATCTCTTCATCCTGGAAGATTGCTTCAGCCTTTGATTCAGAAATACCTTTCTTGCTTGAGGCCCCTCCCTCTAATTAGATAACTCTTCCTACATCCTCCATTTAAGGAGGAAATTCAGTCTAGTCATCTCTTCATTTCTCACCAGGCTCCAATCTGAACTTCTCTATTATGCTTCCACCAGGCACCTTCCCCTACCCGTACCCCCAACTCTATATCTTCTTTTTATGGGTTGTCTTTCCCTTTTCCAATATAAGTTCCTTGAGGGCAGGGAATATCTTTCATTGTGCTAGTATTTGGATTCCTGGCACTTAGTTAAGTCCTTGGCTCTTATTAACTGCTTCATAAATAAATGCTTGTTGACTGACTGTGCTGGCACCTGGGATACTAAGACAAAATGAAAAACAGTCTTGGCCCTCAAGGAACTTACCCTCTACTTCAGGGATATAACATGTATATAAGTAAACGCAAAAATATATAACAGTAACTTCAAGGGTAAGAGAATACTCATTACTGGGAAGATCAAGAAAGGCTTCTTGTAGAAGGAGGAAGCTCTACATGCCTTCATTGTTCTTTGGGTCACCCATAATTCTGATTCTTTGGAGACTATGGCATCCTAGTTTTGTAACTATATTATTTCCCTAGTAGGATTTTTGCATTAAAAAGATGAGGTATTTGGTGTTAGGGAGTAGCTCAGCGTTGTTGAAAGGGCTGAGCAGTTTCCCACAGGCTGCCCAACCTATTCTTTATGCTATGTAATTATGAGTCCAGCTCATTGTGTACCTTTAGCGCCTGTCCAAGGTGTACATACCTATCATTATATTATGCATGGCACAGAAACCTGTGAGTGAAAGTAAGTAGATACCAAAAAAGCATATTGTGTATTATTTTCCATTTTTCAGCACAAGAGCAGACACTTTCTCACTTTGGTGCTGCCTCCTCAGATCAGAGACAATGTCTTAACCCTTACAACTCTCTAATTCTCCTTCTGGGCCCCTGTTATATTATATGATGATTGCCTCTTATGACCCTCTATAACTGGGTATCCCCAAGCATGATTCACCTTATTCTCCTGATATCTTCTCCCCAGCATAACTGCTATGTACACCAATACTCCACCCCTTTTCCAGTTCTGGAACCATTAAATGAACACCATCATTGCTACTAGAAAGAGTGTATCAATCAGAATTCCAAAATCATAGTCTACTCCCCTATGTTACCATCTCAGTGACTTACTAAACCCACATGCTGTTTCCTAGCCAATTCTCTCCTACATGCATCATTTCCTTCTAATAGAAGGGCTCAGACAATCTTTATTTTTGTATTTGTATCCTGAGGGCTTAGATGAGTTCTTAGTCAGTTGTAAGCACTTAATACATGTTATTCATTCATTCATTCATTTAGGAAAGTGTTAGGTTATCAGGTATTTTATCCTTGAGAACCATCTAACCACACATCTACAGAAATAACCAACATGCACAATTAATGCCTCCTCTGATACCTTATTGTGGCATGGAGGTCTTAATTATGGATTTTTAAAGATTATGCTTATAAAACACATGATCTAGAACAGGGGTGGGGAACCTGTGTCCTTGAGGCCACATGTGGCCTTCTAGGTCCTTGGGGGCAGCCTTTTGACTGAGTCCAAGTTGAGTTCAAGTTTTACAGAATAAATCCTTTTATTAAGGGGATTTGTTCTGTGACCTTGGAGTCTGTCAAAGGGCTGCACTTGAGGACCTACAGGGCCATATGTGACTTTGAGGCTACAGGTTCCCCATCTCTGACAACAGATGCTACCAAGTTGGAAAGATTTTGACTATGGGCTACCAATGAACTATGTATTTGCTACCCGAAGTCCAACCCAGATAAATTTAGAGATATTCATCAACAGAAAGATTATTGCTGGGTTGATAGGTGACAGCAACTAACCACTTATGTGAGGCATGGATATGTGTGGAAGGGTGGGAGGGAAGGAGGAGGTGGCAAACTGCTTCTATAAAAAAAATGTCCACACCAATAAAATCACAAATTTTTAAAGGTAAAGCACCTTAAGTACCTTCTAAATCAAAGATTAAATTTTATTCTATATCATTGAAGTGTTGTCTATTTTATTCATTCTTTACATAAACATTTTTAAAGACCTACTATACATAAGGCACATTCTATAGGGTCATAAAGATCACTGACAAATCATCTCCTTGCCCGTAGAGTAGAAGTTTTCAGTCTGGCAGGGGAAACCAGAACTCATGAAAATTAACATAATACAGCATAGTTCAATATAATAAATGTGATATATTACATATGTATAAATAATATGATACAATATGACATTGTATTATATAATATGATGGTAAGTTGTATTAATTTTCATGCAGTCTTGGTTTCCCCTAATAGACTGAAAACTTCTATTAAGATAAGGAGCATATCAACTCACTCCTTCCTTGCTTCTGCCAAAACTGCTGCCTCCTCCACTCCCTCTACTTGGACCCCTGGAACTCAGCTGGAAGACACCTGGAAGACAACATCACAGAAAAGGAAACTTAGGTCCAAAGTGGGTAGAGGGTTACCTAAGATCACAAAGCAAGCACAGCCCTCCCAAGAAGCCAAGATGTAGAGCAAACGAGCCAAGGCTAAGACCACAAAGAAATATCCCCAGAGGACTACGTCCAGTGTTTTTGACATGTTTGACCAGTCTCAGATTCAGAAATTCAAGGAGACTTTCAACATGATTGACCAAAATTGAGATGGATTCATTGACAAAGAGGATCTCCATGATATGCTGGCCTCCCTAGGGAAGAACCCCACAGATGAATACCAAAGGGATGATGAGTGAGGCACCTGGGCCTATCAATTTTACCATGTTCCTGACCATGTTTGGAGAGAAGCTGAATGGGATAGACCCTGAGGATGTTATCTGAAATGCCTTCACCTGCTTTGATGAGGAGGCATCAAGAGTTATCCATGAGGACCAACTTCGGGAGCTGCCTACCACCATGGGCGACCAATTCACAGATGAGAAGTAGATGAGATGTACTGAGAGGCCCCCATCGACAAGAAGGGCAACTTCAACTATGTGAAGTTCACCTGAATCTTGAAGCATGGTGCCAAGGACAAGGATGACTCATTACCACACCCTCCCAGTCCTTATGCCTACCACACCCTTCCCACCCCACTCCTACCTTCCATACCCTTTGTGTTCCACACAGCTGCCATGTACCAGGAAGGTTGGTGAGCTCTTGCCTGGCCCTAAATGTGACACATTTGAAGAGCAAGAAAGCTGAGCCCCTGGGCATTGGGATGTTCCTTGGCTCTTGTTAAAGGGATTGGGACCTCAGGCCTCTAACTTGCCTGAAGGGATATTCAGGGGAAGGTGGATCTCTTCTACAGCAAGTACCAACCCTGGGCTCCAGGAGACACTTGCTTCACAGCTTATCCACCACATACTAGAGTCCAAGGCCCCAAACAAGGAAAGGACCAATCCAAGTCATCTGACCACCTGTCCCCTTTTCCATTGGTCTGCAGGGACCAACTTTCCCTCAGCTCCAGTCCCTTTGCCACTGCCTCATCTGGTTATTGTGGCCTTTTTCATGGTGACACATTTCTTGTTCTCACAGGGGACCCGAAAACATTCCTCCTTCTCTTTTGTGTCCCCTGCACACACCCTGATCCTTCAGCATGCCTCACAAAGGTACACAAAGGAGAGGAGCATCACACAAACACCCTGTTCAACTCCCAGACAGGGGTTCAAGTGGGTGTCCAAGGAAGTGTATCTTATTGGGTGTGTACCCATGCATGTTAAAGTGAGTGTGTGGCTTGTGTGAATCCATGTGTATTATATGTTTATGTACATATATTTCTGTCTAATATAATATGTTCAGGTACATGTGTTTCTAAGGGTCAATAGTGACTTTAAATTTTGGCAAGAAGGAGAAAGAAAGACTACCCAAAATAGAAGACACTAGCCTAAATAAAGATAAGGAGCATATCTTCTTCATTTGTAATTTATATCATATCATGAATCATGTGCTATGATGTCATACTATAATAATATATGAATAAGATACACAAATACAATGAGTGATACAAAGTACTATGGGAATCCAAAGGAGCGAGATATCATTTCTGACTGGATGTAGCAGTTAGCAAGGAAGGTCTCATGGAGGAAATGGCGTTTTATTGTTGTTTGTCCCAAAGAGGATTGTAACACCAGGGAGGGGATTCCATGACATGCAAGTGAATTGGATTTAAATGAGGGAGGCCTGTGCAAAGTTATCAGCCTCACTTTCTCCTCCAGAGCCAACTAGGTCCAGGGGTGAGATACGGATCAACACGATTGGGGATGACCCAGGGTGCGATCGGAGACCTTGGCCTTTTTCAGCTAAGGTCTTTCCCAGGTCTCAGTTTCTCTCATGCAAAGCCCATTCAGTGATTAAGTCTAAGTAAGAAATGAGGCAGAAAATGGTCTCTTTACCCAGTTAAAAAAAACATATATATATATCAAGCTTGGAGGGAAAGATCTGGAGGTTTCTGGCTAAAAGAGAAACATTGGCTATTTACATTCACTCTGAGCTGCAACCTGAAGTTTGGATAGGAATTGGACATATGGAGTTATCAAGAAAGGGTACTGTAGTAGAGGGGACAGTGTCAGCAAAGGCATAGAGGTAGAAAAGTAGTGGATGTGCTTAGGAAACACTGAATAGACCTGTTTGGTATGTGGCATAGTGTAAAGTCAGACTAGAGCTGTATCATAGAAGACTTTCAGGCTAAGTTTATGGCTTTTTAATTCTCTGAAAATTAGTAATCCAGGACTGTATATATAGCAAAGTAACCACTTTTAACCAAAATATTTGGTTAATCAGAACACCCCATCCTCTGGCCATGCTGTATGATAGAGCACAATACATTCTAGAAATACAGACTACTTTGGAAACAATTACTATCCTTTAGCATCTATGAGCAATAATGAGATACATGCATACATATAATTACTATTTTATGTATTATGGATAAACATAAGACCTGCCTAGAAGAAAGAAAAAAAACAGAGTCAAAATAAAAAATCTCATCTTGAGGGAGGGAAGAAATCGCTTAACTAACATTAAATGACCTCTGAAAAAGAAGGAGGTACATTGTTTTAAGGAGTTCTATTAACTTCATCAAACCATAAAGCTAGCTTTTATGGTAGTAAAAAACACAAAAGCCCTGATGCTATACTATCTTTCACCTCTTTTTTCCCCATAGTTAGTTTCTTTTTATTAATTCATTTTTTTAAAGAAATAATTAATTAATTTTTAGTTTTCAACATTCACTTTTAAAAGATTTTTAGTTCTAAAATTTTTCCCCTCCTTGCCCTCGCTCCTCCCCAAGACAGCATATAATCTGATATAGGCTTTGCATGTACAATCATAATAAGTATATTTCCACAATAGTCATGTTATGAAAGAAGAATCAGAACAAAAGGGAAAAACCATGAGGAAGAAAAAAAGAAAAAGAAAACAGATAGAGAGAAAATAATATGCTTCAATTTGCATCCAGACTTCATAATTCTTTCTCTGGATGTGGATAGCATTTCCCATGATGTTTTTTGGAACTGTTGTATCATTGTATTGCTGAGCAGAGCTAAGTCTATCAAAGTTGGTCATCACACAATGTGTACAATGTTCTCTTGGCCCTGCTCACTTCAGTCAGCATCAGTTCATGTAAGATTTTCCCAGGTTTTTCTGAAATCTGCCTGCTTATCATTTCTTATGGAACAATAGTATTCCATTACATTCATAAACCACAACTTGTTTAGTCATTCCCCAATTGTTGAACATCCGTTCTATTTCCACTTCTTTGCCACAACAAAAAGAGGTGCTATAACTTTTTTTTATATGTGGGTCCTTTCCCTTTTTTATGATCTTTGTCACTTCTTTTCTTCCTAAGCTTTTGTTTTCCTCTTCCTTACTGTCTTTTTCATCTTTTTCTACTCTCCCAATCGTTTTATTATTTCTTCCTTTTTTCCCTTCTTCTCATCCTCTTCTTCCATGACTTAGTGTAATATAAACTGAAGCCAGAGAAATCATTATTTTTATTAGATTAATAATCCATTACTAATTAGGATCCAGGCTTTTAATTTCCTCATTTAGGGACCAACCCCTGTAGGTTAGTCAGCCAGTTTTTGAAAGGAATGGCCGGTATAGGAGACTGCCCTAATTCTTGGGGTACATGCTCCTAGATCTTGGGTAGGACCCCATCCAATTAAAAGATCTTACTTCTGTTTGAAGTGCAAACAATCTAATCTAGGTGAATTTTTGCCCTGAGGGAATAAGGCCAGGTCCCTGTACCCCTCCATTGAGTTTAGGGTAACCTAGCTCATGAAGGAAAAAACCAACCAGAGTGGGTATCTCTGGGTAGAGATGGATTCCACTGTTCAGATTGCTGGAAGCTACTGCGACTCATGATCAAGCTACACTCTCAGCAGGAGGAGCTGAAGACTTTTAGCCCAGCTCCCTATTTAAATGCCCACCAGTCAGGGTTGATTTCTCCTGTCATTCAGTATCTACATTAGGTATCTTTAGTTACTGAAAGTATTGACCATCAATTTATTATTAGCTTACCTGATTAATAAATTGATTATTAATTACCCAGAAACTCTCTCTCAGGTTTTTCATTTATCACAAAAGGCAGGGCAAGTTTTCCCTTTTAACTTTATATCACCTGTACCTAACACATTACTTTTCACGTAGTAAGTGTTTCATAACTGTGACTGGAATTGATTTGACTTGAATTCCACTCTTTTTTCATCTTCTAATGTAACAATAGTTTAGTCAAGGTACCATTTAATATCTCCTTGAGTCAGGGGTCAGCCATGTCTTTAACTTTGAATAACATCAGCACAATTAAACAGTGTCTATAGTGGATAGACAAGAGAAGTGAAAATGATAGCTAATAATTCCATTAAATTCCATTTACATTTATGAAATGCCTACTATACACAATGCACTGTGTTGGGCACAATGGATATTGATCAAAAAGACTCACAGAAACAACAGGCGTATCATGGGAATCATTTCTCTGAATAAGATTCCGTTGAAAACAAAATATGGAGTGTATGTTAGTCATTTCCAGGGGTTTCAGATGTTTTTCTCCAAATATGGGTTCAGGGAGAAGACCAGAAGTCTAGAAAGCATGGATAAATTTTCCTTTCTGACAGTATTCTATTTAAGCATTCAGGACATAATGCTTCAGCTAGAATTTTTAAAAGAAATCTTTTTTGAACAACTTTAAGCAATCTCATTCATCTCCTCTGTAAGATTTCATTTCAAGGAGCACATATTATTAAGTAACTGTTAAACATAATTTTAGAAGATGGAAATTCTCTTTCACCCAACCCTTGACTCTCTGTATTCTCCATCAGACAGTTAACTTTGTCTTTATTTGGGGGTGGAGCAGGCTAAGAAGAATGAAGGGATTAGTCATTAGAAACTTGTCATCTCATCAGTGACATTGAAAATTTAAAGGGGCCCTGTTATGGCTGAGACACAAGCTGACAATGTGTCCTACTGCTATAGGCTGAACTTGTTTCTCAAGTCCATCTGTCCTGCTTTCCTGCCGGCCGCAGTTATCATGCAAAAAAGACTCAGGAATTATGTAGACTGCCTAATATTCAACTGCTTAATGACTCCCAAAGAGAACATAGTCAGATTCTACAGAAGTCACTAATACACAGAAATTGGGCCTTAAATGTATCAAATGACTTCCAAAAGTGTATTCCTCTTAGGAAAAAAATGGTAAAAAAAAAAATGATCACAAGGTCTCTATGAAATACATTTTTATTGAACTCTCAATTTGTTTTTAGCACTGAGCGAGATTTTGGATTGGGATACTGGAGACCCAGAGAGCTTACAATTTAACTGAGGAAGCAAAATAAATACAAAAAGCCTGCTTTAATTTTCATTGATGCCTTCCAATGGGCAGTGTGGTTTGATGGAAATGATTTTGGACATAGAGTCAGAAGACCTGTTCTCACTTGCTGAACTTGTGATTTACTCAAGTTATTAAATCTTTCTGAGCCTCAGTTTCCTCCTTTGTAAAATAGGCATAATTACATTTATACCACATCCTATACAGGAATATTATGAAGATCAAATGAGGACAGATATTATAAGATTCTTTGTGTGCTCTTGGCATAAAGTGGGCATGTAATAAATGGTTTCCCCCCTACTTTCCCTCCTTTTTCCCTTTAGGCTCCAGTTTCTTCTGTAAAATGAGGGGTTGAAACTAGATGACTTCCAAGGCTCCTTTCAGCTCTAATACTGTGTGATCTTGTTGGTACAATTAAGTTGCAGCATATTCCCAATGATGCCTTTTCCAGGCATCTTGTAGCACAAGAAATGATACAGAAGTTAGCATCAAGAACATAAGTAACCAGGAAACAAGGTGAGTCAGCGATCAAAAGAGAATGAAGGATAGCAGATGGACGAAATCCAAATGTTGCTTTGGAATCCACAAAATATTAAAAGATCTAGAGGAAGATTTCTTCCGTGCAGGGTAGATCCTTGGTGAAGAATTTTGGAAGTACAAATACAAGAATCACACAGGATGAGAAGGCATGTGTGGTAATCTACATTTAGGGAAGGAATTTCTCTGCTGATGAGATCACAGACCCAATGAAGTACCAAAGAGATGTTGATATTCCAAAATGCCCAGCCTATGGGGTCCACCAGCAGCTAGGTGGCACAGTGGATAAGGTGCTTTCTGGAGTCAGAAAGACTCATCCTGAATTCAAATCTGGCCTCAGACACTTACTAGCTGTAAGACCTTGGGCAAGTCACTTAACTCCCTTTGCCTCAGTTTCCTCATCTGTAAAATGGGCTGGAGAGTAAATGGCAAACTAGTCAAGAATCTTTGCCAAGGAAACCCCAATGGGGTTATGAAGAGATGGACATGACTGAAAAACAACTGAGCATAGGATCTATGGACCCCTATACTTCCCTATGGAGGGAAGTAATTTATGACTCATGGTCCTGAGATGGGAAATGTTTATTTCTCTAGGCAAGTCTTATTTCATTTTGACCCTACAGGGTACATCCTTTATGATAATGATAGACATGTTTGGAATGTCTACATCTTCCTGTTTATGACTTACTTGACATTAATAATCATAGAGTCATTGAACAGAATCATCTCTATGGTTACATTTTTTTTTTTGATGGGAGAATCTGTGGAATAAATAGGTAGCATGGCATAATGCATAGAGAAGCAACCTTCAGGTAGCAGGAAGTGAGTTCAAATCTTACACACACCTAGTTGTGTGACTCAGAACAAGTCAGTATAATCTCTTTGTGTCAGCAACTCTATAAAACTATAAATTGCAGAACAGTGGCTGGTCTGAAGTTTGAGGTTGGTTTAGTTTCTGGTTTGAGGCAGCTAGGTGCACAGTGGATAGAGTACTGGATCTGGAGCCAAATCTGATTTCAGACACTTATTAGCCATTTTACCTTCAGTAAGTCATTTAAACTCTGTTTGCCTCAGCTTCCCCAATTGCAAAGTGAGGATAATAACAGTACCAACCTTTCAGGGCTATTGGGAAGGTCAAATGAAGTAACATTTGTAAAGTGCTCATCACAGTATACCTGGCACATAGTAGGTGCTATATAAATCCTCACTCCCTTCCTCTCCCCCTGCCTCTCCTCTGCATTGGTAGAAAGAGTTCCCTCACCAGGGTTTTTCTAAACCAATGAAATCATAGGAATGGATCAAAAGAAAAAAAATCCATGCACTGTGAAGTCTCTATAAGGGTCTGGGGGCTGCCACAAAGCATGTGTTTCAGTGGAAGACTGTCTGTGGCAAGAGACATAGTTAGAAGCAAGGTGAGAGGATAGGCATTTTCCAACAGAGACAAGAGCATTCATTAACATTACAATGGGGAAAGGGAGGTGCAAATGCCTAAAACCAATAGGGAAATAGATTTGGGATGGAGATACTATAGGAAAAGAGTTTCTTTCTGCTAGAAGTTTGTTGGGATTGGGGCAGAATATGCTTTCTTGGGCAATAGCCAACGAACCAGAGGTACAGATCCTGAAATGACTTGTCTGTCATATGACTGTCTCTACCTAAGTCCAGACTCCTAAATGCTATATGGTAGGAATAACATATACTAGGGCCCTTGCTTCCTAGGCTTGGCTAATTCTTCTCTAAAAGACATCCATGAGATTTTATTGGTCCAAGAGACTAGGACTCTAGCCAATGACACAGCTTCCAGATTGCCTAATGTATTAAAAAGTCTAGCTAGTAAGAAGTCAGGACCCCTCCGTCTTGATGGATGTCCCACTGCTGAGTCAACATACCCTTCCTAATAAACACAGAGGGCTACATCTACTCAAACCAGCACAGTATCCCTGATGAATATTTTTGTTAAATGCTACAAGATAGTCTATGAATGTCTAATTTTGTTCTAACAGTGAGCCTGAATCTGAGGACCCGTGTGAGTCAGTCCTGGCTCAGAACATGGTACATTTAAGGCTGGAAAGTAGATTCTAGAATGAAGCAAAGAGAATCTCCAATCAAGCAATTCTATGGACTTTGAGTTTGATTTTAGGTAATATCAAAATCCAGTTTGAAAAGAGATTTTAGGAAGGAAAGAGTCAGTTTGAATAGCTGTTGGAGGGCCAGCATTAAACAATTTGTAAACTGCCTTTGAAAACAGTAGTATTAACCTTTTAATCTTTATCCACACCCCCAATCACCACCATCACATGGCATATTCCCCTGCAATATTTTAGAACAAATCTCCTTTAAATACCTAAGAGGTTGGTTTGCTCTTATCAGAGTGCAGATGATAATGGTGGGGAAAAGGGAAATTCTGTTAGCCTGTCCCCACAAGAGGCTTAGGAAGACTGAAATTGATTAAGCTAGGAGTCATAAAAGCTTGAAAACTAAAGGGGACCCCAGTGAGCCTCAATCTGGATTTGCTGATGAGGAAAAAGATATTGGGGTCACAAGGGAGCAGGAGATTATTTATAACCCAAAGCACTACAATTTCTAGTTTTATAGTCTTATAATTTATGACCTCTCACAAAGCTCAATGCCCTGTTTCTTTAATCTCCTTTCTCCTCTATTCCCTCCCTCAAACTCTAATCAGAAGAGAAAGAGAAGGAGGAAGAGAAGAGAGGAAGGGGAGGGAAAGGAGGAGAATGGAGAGTTCTGAATATGTGGTCACATCACCTGAGTTCATATTCTTCCTTTGTCTCTGCCTCTGTGTGCTTTGGGTAAATTACCTAACTATTCTGGGTCTTGTCTGTCAAATGAGGAGACTGGGACTGGACAGTCTCTAAGGTCCCTTTCAGCGTCAGGTTTTTGATCCTGTGATGTAAGAGAGCCATCTGCCCTCAGCTTCCAAACTCTTTTCTTATCTTCCCCTTCAAGGAAGGGAGATAGAAAAACTTAGATGAAGACACTATGTGAGCTTTGCTAACATAGTCTGCTAGAATAGGTGGGCTAACAAAAGAATCTTACTGCTTCTAGACAATAACAAGTAGCCAAGTGATGAATAAAGCAAAAGACCATGAGACCTTATTGTATACATGAGACAGATAATATGGTTGTGGTTGTTGTTCAACCATGTCTGACTGTTCTTGACCTCTTTTGGGATTTTCTTGGCAAAGATAGTAGAGTGGTTTTCCATTGTCATCTCCAGTGGATTAAAGCAAACAGAGGTGAAGTGACTTGCCCAGGGTTACACAGCTACTAAGTGTCTGAGGGCAAATTTGAACTCAGGCCCAGTACTCTAGTCATTGTGCCATGTAACTGCCTCATGAGACAGGATAGTCATAATAAGCCCAAAGCATGTGAAATCTGGCTACAATGCCTCTTTAAAAAAACAAAACATAACCCAAACTTAATACCTTCCACCCACAAAAAAAAATGGACATTTTTTTCTTTCTTTCTTTCTTTCTTTTTTTTTTTACGTATTACCTGAATGATAACAGCTACCAAGCTATGAGGCTGACCCCCTCAGATGACCTAGAAGTATGGGTTCAGTACCACTCTGAGTCAGAATACCATCCGGAGCTACTGACTCACCAGCTCTACTTCCTGTATCATCGTTGCTTCCAGATCTGCCACTTAATTACTAGCCTGGTCTGACCTTGCTGAGCCTGTGAGTTTTAACAAGTTTGCAATACAAGATGCAACAGTACAAAAGGCAAGACACTGGAACTGCAATTCCAGAATTCCATATTCTATTTGGAAAAAAAAATGTTAGCAAACTGCTTGTCTTGTTCATATCTCATTTTTTTAGCCTCAGGGATAATGAAAAGTTTTCTTTCTGCCATTTAATTATTGGTTATCATTTGTGATACTAAGTGACTCGTTTGTCCTAGTACGAATAAAGACTGATTTAGACAGCTCATAGGATGATAAGATCATAACTTTAGCTGGGAGGAGTCTTAGAGGTCATCCTACTCAAATTTCTTATTATACAAATGAAAAACTGATATCCCTGGGATGTTAATGGATTTACTTGCTCAAAATCATATAATTATTGTGTTGGAATCAGAATTTGCCCCAGGAGCCTCAGATTCCAAATCAGCTGCTCCTGCCAAATGCTAGGTGGCAGAGCAGATAGAGCACTGGACCCAGGGTAAAAGAGACCTGAGGTCAGATCTGACTTTGGGTTCTTACTAGCTGTGTGACCCTGGACAAGTCACTTAATCTTGTTTGCTCATCTGTACTGTAGGTATAATAATGATATTATTAACAACAATGGTTGCAAGAATTGAATGAGACAATAATTACAAGACACTTAGCTTAATGCCTGGTACATAGTAAGTGCTATGTAAATGTTATTGTTATTATACTACAACAAGATTATCTTTAATTCTAAAAGCATATTTTATAGTTGTATATCATTTTTATACAATGTTTTCAAAGTACTTTAAAAAGTATTATTATTGTTAGTATTATTATCTATCATTTTACCTTAGTTCCAGAAATATAGAATAGCTTATTATTTCACAGTTGGAGAAATTGAGGTACTAAGATGTGAAATGACTTGTCCAATTGGGTCTTGGAATCTGGACTAAAACTTGGGCTTTTTGAATACTTGATCATGGCTTTTCTGATTAGATCATGCTGCTTCACTCTCTTCATTATTGTGTTTTAAAATTTTCCTTCTAATTTCTTTCAGAGAATTTAAAAATGCCAATAAAGTGTTTAATGATCCTTGGACTCCAAAGTTTACAATACAAACATGTCTACGTAGGATTCTCCACCAATCCCAGGTTTTTTTCATGCCATTTTCCATGCCTGGAATGCCTCCATCTCATTTCCATCCTTCTCCTCCAATCCCTCTCCTTGGAATTTCTATTTACTCTTCAAAGTCCAGCTTCCTCCAGGAAACTTTCTTTGGTGCTGCCCATCAGAATTGACTCTCTTCTCTTTCCTTGTGCTTCTCTTAAGCAGTTTTCATGTATTATAGTTACTATATTCGTATAGTTATCATATTCTCTTCTTTATCTGTTAGTTCTATGAGGACTAGGATTGTGTTTCTAAACTTTATATCCCCCTTAGCACACTGATCCACATAGCTATGGTAACTAATAAATGTTTGTTGAATTGAAAGCACCAGATAAGACTCTTTCCCATTTAATTAATGCTTGTTGGTTGATTTATTATCCCTACTCCCAGTTTGAAATCTTTAACCACAGCTCCATGGACCAATATCAATCCTAGAAAACAAACTCTGATGGGGGGGAACATCTAGGTGCACAGTGGATAGAGCACTGGCCCTGGAGTCAGGAGGACCTGAGTTCAGATTCAGTCTTAGACACTAGCTGTGTGACCCTGGGCAAGTAACTTAACTCCCATTGCCTCCAAAACCAAAAAAAAAGAAAAGGAAAGAAACTCTGCCTTCATATCCAGGATTCTTGGTTTCAGTGCTCCATTTGGCAGTGGAGACATCAGTTGATCACTTTAGGCTTTTTGGGTAAAAACTAGCATGATACCTGTTTGACAGCTGGAATATCAAATGTGACTCCATCTTTTGACACATAAACTTCCTTCTTTGGTAGGAAGTGGAAAGAGCTCACAAATTCTAAAGATAAAAGTCTACACCCACTCCTGTTGTTATTACTGTAGATTCTAATGATTGCTGTTCAGTAACTTTGGGAGGGAAAAAAATGATGGATCCCTTGAATCTCAGAGTTGAAAGGGACCTCGGAGATGATCTGTCCCAATATTTACCTGAAACCCTTCCACAAAATTCCTTACAAATTAGTCAACCAACTTTTGCTTCCAGTAATGGATTACCTATTCCCTCTAAAGTCAATCTGTTATGCTATTGGACAGCTCTAATCGTTAATAAGTTTTCCTTTATATTGATCTGAAATCTGCCTCTCTAAAAATTCTTCCTATTGCATTTAGTTCTGCCCTCCTAGGGTGACCCAGGACAAGTTTAATCTGTCTTTGTGCTGGACTTTCAAATATTTGAAGAGTATTATTTCATTTTCAGCTAAGTCATTTATTGTCCTATTTAACCACCCCTCCTTTGGTATAATTTATAGTCTCCTGGTCATTCTTCTAAATTCTTCTAAAAAATGTGTTACCCAGAGCTCAATAGATGTGCACTGCCCAGAATACAGCAGATCTCTCACCTTCTTCCTTACAGAAAGTCAATAAAGCGTAAGTAAAGGTGGTATTAACTTTTTTGGTTGCCGTGTCACACTGTTGACTCATGTTGAGCTTGTAGCCCAAGACCCTCAATTGTAATGATGGCTCCCTGAACCGGTACTTGTGTTATTGATTTCTTAAACCCAAGTGTAACACTTTATATTTATCAAAGAACTCCACAAAATGCTAAATTTGTATTTACTGTAAGTATTCATCAACTTCTTTGTCCTTTCTTAGTCACTTTTATATGTTTGTCATTAGCATAAACTATGTTTCCTCTGGCTCTTTTTTTTCACTTTGTGCTATTTCATAAAGGTTTTTTCAGTTTTCTTTATTAAAAAAATAAACCCAATGCTAATAAATTAATAAAATAATGTCGAGCAAGTACCGCTTTCTCTAGAAAGCACTGAATCCACTAAAAGCTGAAAAAAAATCTATCATGAGGACTTATCTATTGTAGGATCATAGATTCAGTCCTGGAAAAGATCTTAGAGGTCATCAAATCAAGCCTCCTCATACTATAGATAAGAAAATAAAGACTCAAAGAAAATGGAATTGTCCCAGCAATTCTCCACCAATCCCAGGTTTGTGGTCACAAAGGAGAACAAGGATTTGAACCTAAGTGTACTGACTCCAAATCCAGAACTTTTACCACTATAGTGGACTTGGAAACAGTAGGTATGGATTTGAATTCTGCCTCAGAATTACTGGCTTACTTATTTTGGGGGTAAGGGTGGCAAACAGGGTTAAGTGACTTGCCTAGGGTCACACAACTAGTAATTTTCAGATTTGAACTCAGATTCTCCTGACTCTAGGGTTGGTGCTCTATCTACTGTGCTACCTAGCTGCCTCTAGTTTACTTACTAAGAAAGGATCTGTGACCATGGACAAGTCTCTTCCTCCTTTAAAGCATCAGTTTCCTCATCTGTAAAATGGAAATAATAATAATTGTACTACTACATAAAGCTGTTGCATGAAAAGTGCTTTGTAAAACTTGGAACACTATATACATATGAATAATCATCAAAACGGTTATGAAGATCTGGTTCTCTGAGATCACTGTTCACCATCCATTGATCTATGAAGTCCCAAATCTACCTGATGCATTGCTCATTACATCATCTTAAGTTTGTGAATCAAATCAACTACATTTTTTAGTTCCATGTGAGTATGCTATGTTCATATAAAAATAACCATGAGTACATTTGTTAACTTCTGGGGCATTGTGAGCTTACATTTGTGCTGTTAACATGTCTGTGGTATATTCATAATCATATAAGAACTCTCCTAAGTAATACTTCCATCATAGAACCATGGAATACAAGAACTGAAAGGGAATTTAAGGTAATTTAATCCAGTTCCTTCATTTTACAAATGAGAAAGCTAAAACCCAGAAATTTTATGGGACTTGCCCAAGGTGACAAAGAAACAATAGCAGATCTGAGACTGGTATATGGCTGTCCTAATTCCTAATCCTGAATTCTTTATACTAACTCATGGATATTGTGAGAATTCAGGAAAATATTTCTAGAAAAAATATTTTAAAGAAAATTTCCTTTCTAGTTCTTATCAATACTACACAATTCAAAATGTCTGTTTATCTTGCAGCACCAGGCATACACATCACCTGGAGCTCTGAGTGGAGGGGGATAGAGGGAGGAGAAGCAAATGGCAGTGATATTTATTTTTGAGGGCTAACTGCTATGCATGCTAAGAAGGGATTTTAGTGAAAGTTCAATGATGTTGGGATCAATTCCAAATAAGCTCAGCTCTCATCTGTTAGTCGGCTAGTTAGACAAGCTATCATTCTTTGCAAACCTGCCAATTAAATAACAGAACTGAATTATGTCTGAAGTGTTAAAGTCTCAGATAGAAGACATAAGGTTGAAGCACCATCTTCTTAGGAAAGTAAAGACAAGATAATACTCTCAGTTGAGCTTTAATATTGCTAGGGATCCTGCCTGGCTCTGAAGCTATGTTGTTAGGCAAGAAGCAAGTTTGACTAATCCTTAAATATATGAAATTTGGGGGTTTTGACAACAACTAGAGAGAATATAGTTAAATAATAGTTGAACATTTATATAATAAAAATTCTGGTTAAGATAGTGGTGTAAAAGTTCAGAGAGGAATCCAACTCTCCCACTTATAATGCATACAAAAAAAAAAAAAGAAAGAAAAAGGAGCCCATATCAGATAATGATCAAGAAATCCCAAAAGAAACAACAATAAGCTTCTTCATCCAGACCATAAAAGCCCAAAAAGATAGCTAGAAGCTTCCTCACTGGGAGAGGAGGCCCCTCAGGGAAGCCAGCATTATCTCAGGAAAATAGGCCATCAGCGTTCCAGCACTTTGACCAGATGCACTCTAGGGGCACCTGAAGCCTGTAGCATTCTGTTGTCATGGGACCAGAGGTACTCTGATAAGAAAGCTCCAGGGGGCCCTGGAAGTACAGAGCACTCCTACTAGAGACACTTCAGGGGGGCCTGAAGACCTCATCATCCTGATCAAGGATAATTTAAGGGAACCTTAAACCTGTCAGTGCTCTGAGAGAGTGCCCAGCCAGTGTCAAGGTCCAATAATTAAAGGGTAGGACTAAGCAGGATCTGACCAGCCCATCTAAGAGTATACAAGGACAGAGCATGGTCTCGGCACAAAGTACCAGTCCAAACACTGAAGCTGGAGCTATGGATAAACAGTAAAAGATACCAAAAGCTATGAAGAAATGCTATAAGTCAAAGACTGTCTAAGAGGTAAATACGGAAGAAGAAAGTAATTTTACAAGAAGACCAAGCAGAAACTCAGGGACAAAACATGACTTTGCTATAAGGACCACAAAAGTGGCTGACAGAAACGAAGCAAGAGATGCTATTTATTTATTTAAATTTTAATTAATTAATTTAGTTTTAGTTTTCAACATTCACTTCCATGAGATATTGAGTTCCAAATTTTCTCACCTTTCCTCCCCTCCCCCCACTCCAAGGTGGTATACAGTCTGATCTAGGCTCTACAGATATATTCATATTAAACATTTTCACATTAGTCATGTTGTAAAGAAGAATTTGAATCAATGGGAGGAACCACAAGAAAGAAGAAACAAAACAAAAAAAAAGAGAGCAAATAGTATGCTTCCAACTGTATTCAGATTCCATAGTTCTTTCTCTGGATGTAGATAGCATTTTCCATCATGGAGTTGTCTTAGATCCTTGTGTTGCTAAGAAGAGGTAAGTCTGTTAAATTTATTGCATGCTGTGGCTGTTACTATGTACAATGTTCTCCTGATTCTGCTCACTTCACTCAGCACCAGTTCATGCCATGATTTTCTGAAGTCCACCTGCTCATCATTTCTTATGGCACAAGAGTATTCCATTACATTCATATACCACAACTTGTTCAATTATTCTCCAATTGATGAGTATTCCCTCAATTTTCAATTTTTGGCCACCAAAAAAAAAAGAGCTGCTATAAATATATTTATATATATGGGTCCTTTTCCAATTTTTATAAGCTCTTTGGGCTCTAGACCTAGAAGTGGAAGCAAGAGATTTTTAAAAATGAAAAGCTCTGGATGGGGAAAAATGGAAAGAGAATAAATAGCTTGATACAAAAGAAAGAAAATCTTACCCAAGTAGTGAATTCCCTGAAATTAATAACAGAGCAAACAAAAACTCAATAACTCTTTGAGATTACAAGAAATATTAGAAAAGAGTCAAAAAATAAAAAATGTAAAGTCATCTACTATTAAAACAACTGACCAGAGAAAGAGGTCAAGAGATTATTTAAGAATCATCAAATTCCCTGAAAATCATGACCCCCTTAAAAAAAACCCTAAATACCATATTCCAAAAAATCATAATAGAAAACTGACCACTTTTATTAGAACCAGAGGTAAGGAAAAAGGGAAGGAATAAACATTTATTAAGCACCTACAATGTACTTAACAACACTGTACTAAGCACTTTATGAACATTATCTCATCTGATCCTTATAACAGTCTTGGGTGGTAGGTGTTATTATGATTCCCATTTGACAGTTGAGGAAACTGAAGCAAACTTCAAATATTTCTTGTCATCTCATAGATTAAAAAGTCCTAGTTGTTCCATTGTCTTTCTGAGAGAATTTACTATTTGAATAAAATTTTCTGCCTTCTATTTTAAACTATTCATTATTCTTCAATTTTTTTCTTAAAGAGATCAAATTTCATATTTTTGTCTCTTAATTTCTTTCATCTTTTAGCTAAGATAGTGGGTTTTTTCTTCTTTAAGGCTCTGGTTATAGTCATTGTGGAGTTACTCTTTTGGGGGGGGTTACTGCTTGGGCTTCATTTAACTCATATTTCCTTATTGTGTTTGGTGTTTTCTTTTGTTAACTCATTTTTCAATCTCAGTTCTTGAATTGGGAGTTCATTCCAGTGACAAATTCTGGGTTGCAGAGGCAGTATTAAGTTCTATCCCCTTGAGGATACTGTCTCTCCATTCTGGATGGAATAGGCTTTACCTCTTGTCTCAGTGTCCTTGGCTTCTATCTTAGTCCCATGATAGTCCGATGTGAGTTCTGGCCTTAGTCAGGCTCTGCCCTTTCTGCTTGCACAATCTGCAACCGGGAATTGTTTTCCATTCTCTGCTGTATCCCCCATAAGCTCCACAGATGGATGTTGGAGATGGAGCTGGTCCTGAAATGCCTTCCTCCACGTGGGATCTTAGCCATTTAGTTGATTCTGTCTCCTACTGTGAATCCTAGTGCATTAAGGACTACATAGGTGGGCCTTAAATCCCTGTATAGGTTACCTGTGGGAAAAGAACTTTTCCTTCATTTCTATTCTTTCAGGGCAGGGATAGGAACTTACTTTATCACCCTAATTACCAGGGCTCAAAACTCTTCTGTAGTTTCTTCTTTCAAAGCATCTTTGACTGACTTCAGGCTTATTCCTTGACATAGTCTCTCTCCCACTTGGAGAAGTCTACAAACCAGGTGGACCTCCCTCTCAGAGTCCTCAAACTTTAGGAGTGTTTACTAGTTTCTCTAGAATGACTCCTGTCCCACCCTCTACTGGCTCTTGGAAGTCTTTTTATGTAGTTCTAGGCTAGATGTAGGAGATCGCTTCTTTTTTGTTTCTATTTTCTGTGTTATTCTATCTGGTTATCTACTGGGGTGTTATGCAAGATTTGAGCTCTTCTACAACTTTTCACATTATCATCTTAACTGGAAGTTAAATTGACACAATAGTAAGAGCACTGACTTGGAATCAGGACTGAGTTCAAATCCAGTCTCAGAGACTTACTGGCTGCTGGACCCTGGGTAAGTCACTTCTCAGTAAAATGGGAATAATGGCACCTACTTGTGAGGATCAAATAAGATAACAGATGTACAGTGTTCTGCAAATATTAAAGTTCTAGACGATGCTAATGCTGATGTGATTATGGCAGATCCTGAGAACGATAGAGTACAGAGAATATGCTTCAGACTCAAGTATTGTATCTGACAAAACTGACTATATGACCCCTGAACAAGGCAATTTGCCTCTCAGTAACCCAGGCAATTGTCTAGGATTATAAATAGCAGACTAGTACCTATCTGCGTTGGAAGAGAGTTGCCTCACCAGGAGTTCCCTTTCCCAACAAAATCACAGGTCATGTCCCCAAAAAGGTAAAAGACAGCTGCAATGATCAGTCACCATGACACAACTTTTTGTACCAAAACAAGAGGAAGCATAGAAGCCAGGGTCCTGGGTTTTAGTTGCAGAATATGAGACATACTCTGATTGTATGTTGATGGATATATAGGTGAGGGAGAGGAAGGGGTGACCCTTGGACTGTGAGTGTTCACAATAGATAATGCCTTGAGGATCACTGGACAAACTGATTTAACGGGCGTTATTGACTTACTGTCTTCTAGAACCATTAATACATTTTCTCACTTTCTGAACCTAAGAAATGAGTGTAGTGCATATTATGCACGTTGTGGTGAAGGCCTGCTTCCCAAGTTAAGATTCAAGTATGGGATTGTTGGGCAACCTGACACATTACCTCCCCTAAACAAGGGAATATGAGATATTGACTGTGAGAAGTAAAGAAAAGAAATACAGAGTGACAAGGAATTTACTATCTCCCGAGGGGAACAATTTAAGAAATAACCCAGAAAGTGCTACATAAAACTTTTTTACCACTATATTTTCAGTTGCTTGCTTAAATATACTTAATTTAAAACTCTTTTTCTTATAATACTGATTCTGAGCAGTCACATCTAGAGTCAAAATCCAAAATAACATGGAAAGGCCATGCAAGAATCAAGTTCTGATACTAATTTCTGGTTACATTGTTTTAGCTTCTCACTATTACATCTTACACATTTGATCAATATTATCAATAAATATTGATTAAGGAGCTCCTTTATACAAAGTTCTGTTATCATGTGTTGCCTAATAGTCTGTTCATGATTAAATGAATTGAAATAATTTAAGTGTCATGTGGTGGCTAGGATATCCATGGCACATTATGAATTTTGCTCTCCTTTCTTCCTAACTACTCCCCACCACAGACACCCCATCCTAAAATATCTTCAAGGTGGTCTTGGTTTTTGTGTATCAGAGTCTACAACAACCACCTGGAGTGAATCAGGGACCAGGATGAAGCTACACAAGAAGGGTATGAATGAGAAAGATCTTAGAGAGCTGTGCAAGTCAGGGCAGAAATCCAGAGTGGAGCTGAAGCCAAGGTGTTGGATATGTGAGATGGACCAGATCAGAGCAGAATGGGACTCATAGTTGCTGTGGACCTCCAGTTGTATCGTCAAGGCAAGAAACTGATCCCAAACCCTGAGAACTCTCCTCCGTTTTCTCCAGTTGCTGTCAACCAATCTCAGCAAATTTCAGTCCTGAAACTCTTTACCTCTAATATTCCTCCCTACGTCTCAGGCAGTCAGGGTGGTCTGGAGGATCAAAGCAGGGAGATTATGGGGTGAACACTCTACAGAGTAGCTATTAACAAGCATCTTATTCATTTTCTTTGTACATTAAAAATGTGTAGCTATGGTGTAAAATGATATGAAATATATAGTTAGTCAGATTGAAGGCAGTCTCCCAAATGAGGGGTGGAAACAAGCCAAACCAAGATTTGTGTGATTAGGACTTTTTAGAGAAATATTCCATTTTAATTTCCCTAGTTTAATAAATGGATTAGTACCAGTACCCAGGTGCCACAAACTGAGCTAAGAGAGGTGGGGGGAAGGGGTAGGAAGGTAGAGGGATGTGTTAGAGTTTAAATTGGTAGGTAGAATAATTCTTGGATGTCCTTGAAGGTCATTTGCTAGCTCTAGATCTTTGATCTGCAAGGTCCCATAGGCACCATAATTTTTATTTGTTGTTCAGTTATGTCTGACCCTTTATGATCCTATTTGGAATTTTCTAGGCAGAGATACTGGATGGTTTGCCATTCCTTCTCCAGGTCATTTTACAGATGAAGAACTGAGGCAAATAGGGCTAAGTGATTTGTCCAGGGTCACACAGCTGGTACAGGTCTGAGGTCATATTTGAATTCAGGAAGAAGACTCAAGAGTCAAGAAGACAAGACTTCAGGTAATGTGCCACCTCGCTGCCCCCAGATTTTCACAGTAACACTGTTCGTGTTTGGAAACAACTAAAAAGAATGTAAATACCCATCAACCAAGAAATGGTTTAATAAAGTACAGCATATAAATGTTATGGAATAGCACTATGTTTCAAAAAACAATGAACTTGAAGAAATCAGAGAAGCATGGAAAGACTCGTATAGATCATACATTTAGAATTATAAGGGATATTAAAGAGTCTGGAAGTGTAACTTTCTGAACTAGTTTTGATCACTGTAAGTCAGGGGTGCAGAACCTGTGACCTGGAGGCCACATATGGCCTTCTTGGTCCTTGAGTGCAGCCTTTTGACCGAGTTCAAGTTTTACAGAACAAATTCTTTTATGGGGGATTTGTTCTGTGAAGTTTGGATTCAGTCAAAGCCTGAACTTGAGGACCTAGAGGGCCACATGTGGCCTTGAGGCCTCAGGTTCCCCACTCTTGCCTAAGCCGAGGAAGTTCTCTTATTGAAGGAACTGGCTTTGAATCAGCAGGGACTATCAAACAAGAGAGGCCAGACTTCTCCCACTACCTGCTGGGAGGTGGCAAAGCTTAAAGCCAGTTTTCAGAGGTAGTCAAAGAGGAGAGACTTGTGTTAGTCCTAGGCTAGAGGTCATTGCCCCAGTTGAAAGCCCACCATAACACTTCTGTGACCTAGTGATTAGCCCAGTCCAGCCCTGACCAGAAGTCTACTTAGATGTGGGATATTATTGAATAACCTAACATTTCCTAGTCTTATGAGATAGAAGAAATAACCTAGAATGATCAGTCAGAGGACTAGCTTAGAGCCCCTGTAATTCCTAATACCACCCAGCCCCTGGAAATTACTTCTGGAACCTAGCTCCTAGATCAAGGGTGGGGAACGTGCAGCCTCAAGACCACATATGGCCCTCTCCATCCTCAAGTGTGGCCCTTTGACTGAATCCATACTTCACAAAACAAATCCTTTTAACTGAAACCACACTTTACAGAACAATGGAGTTCCCCACCCCTGCTTTAGATACTGCTGCTGCCTCAGGATACGTGTGGCAGTGGTACAGGTATGGGTATTGCTATCACTATCACCCCCATTACTACTACTACTAATACCAACACTGCTACCATCACCACTACCACCACCACCACCACCACTATTACCACTATTACCACTACCATTAACACTACTACCATCACTACCACTACAACTTGACTTCTACTACTACCACTACTACCACTTCTATTACAACCATTATTTCTACTACTACTACTACTAATGATGATGACGGTTAGCACTTAAAGTTTTATACATTACTTTACAAATATCATATAATTTTATCCTTTCAACAACCCCGAAAGAGAAGTTAGCTATTATTTTATCCATTTTATAGGGGAGGAGACTGAGGTGGATGGAAATTAGTTTACACAGGGTCACACAGCAAATAAATATCCAAGGCAAGATTGAACTCAGATTTTCGAGTTCAGGTCCAGCACTTTCTCCACTGTGCCACCTAGTTGCCTCAGCTAGATTCCTGAAGGAAGCATCAACTGTCATGGTTACTTCAATTGTAGGAACAATTTATTTCCTCTCCCAAAATTCTTCTGCCAAATTGACACAGACCCACATTGGAAGAAAACTGAGCGATGGGTTCAGATACATATATTTGGCAATCCCGCTAATATTATTTCTTTAACAAATACAAGACTATGAGTTTCAAAGCTGACTTCCACTAGGAAGCCTGCGTGCTATTCAGAAAACTTCTTTTGTGTTCCCCATCCTTTACTTGTTCAAGTTAATTTGCACCTGCAAATAATGTTTTCTAACTTTTTATGCAATCTTTTGTTTCTTCAGTGTGTTGGATTTTTGAGAACAGGATGTAGTGATTACAAAGCTGGACATGGGTCCTGATGCTACCTCTACTCATGATCCTGGGCCAGTCACTTACTTTCTAGATGCCAATTAAATCAAAGCTCATCCCCCCATTGGAGCTTACCAACTAGATTGCAATTTATTTAGGCACAAAGACCATGCCTCTTGAATCCCAGCACAGTGCACAGTACAAGAGTCAGCACAACCTCAATCAATGTTTACTAACTAACTTGGGAAATTAGTTAAATTTTTTTTAAAAGTAATAGACTACCAGTTTTCCTTCAGACTTAGTTTCTTTTCCTTCCCTCCTCCTTCTCCTCCTCCTCCTGTCTTTTGCTCTTTCCTTCCTCCACATGTATTTCTGGGCCTTTACTCATCCTTCTCCACAGGCTTGACAACTTACAGTCTATTTACATACCCAAAGTGCATAGCAAAATCGCTTCTGAAGTCATTTCCTTATTATGGGCTCTTTTTTGGGGACAATCAGCAGGGTGTTCCAAACTGTTTGCCAGGGAGCAACAGCAGGAGCCTAAGTGCGAACTTTAAGTCCCTCCCATCCCCTTTATGCCCTTAGAGAAATGCTTTTCTTCACTAAAAACTTTTTTTACTCTGTTATCGGTTTAGCTCAAGCTGGTCCCCAAATGGGGAATAGCCCTTTCCCATATTATATGGAATATCATCCATTCCCTCCCTATCCGTGTATCCTTTCATAACACAGCCAAGGCTCCAGCTTTATTTATGAAGCAGGAGAATGACATGGTTCTTTGGTGTTTTCCTCAGAAACCCTTCCAGATTTCACCTGCATTTTGGGAGAACTTTCCAACATCTGCCTTGTCTAACAAGTATGGTCATAGCTTTCATTACCCTCACTTCAGGCATTTGCTTCAATTCAATGACTAGAACAGGAATTGTCAGATGACATAATGCGTGGGAGTCTGGTATTTTTTCTTCTCTTGTGTCTGCAAAGCTACAACCTAATGAGTCATTAATCTCTGGCATCTATCGATAACCCCGAAATCCCTGTGTTGCAATGCTGCAACCATTTCTAAGGCCCTGGACCAAGCAAACACATGAGGAAGGGTAAGGGATTAGAATGAAAGTCATTATTGCAAGCATTACCAGAAATACTGGATATTAATAGCTCTTTAATCCATTCCCGTCTTTTTCACTCCGACATTACCTGCCAAACGAAGCACTTTCTCACAAAGGTCACTCAATAATCCTCACAACAGTCTGGTAAAAAAGGTATGTATGCAATCAGTAGCCCCCTCTTCCTTTTGTCAACAGAGAAAATAAAGGTTTTGGGTAAATGACCACAGATGGTCAAAGCAGAGTTATTGACAAGGGCTAGAAAAATGATGCCGTCCTGGGATTTGACCTATATCTAGCTTTTGTTTGTTGTTGACTCATTTCAATCATGTCTGACTCTTTGTGACCTCATTTGGGGCTTTCTTGGCAAGGATACTGGAGTAGTTCGTCATTTCCTTCTCCAATTCATTTTATAGATGAGGAAACTGGGGCAAACAGGATTAAGTGACTTGCCCAGGGTCACACAGCTAGTGTCTGGGGCCACATTTGAATTAGCACCCTTCAAAACTCAGGATGATGAAATAAAGTTTTTGGGAGTCTGTCTAGGTCAGGGATGGGGAAAATGTGACTTTCTGGGTCTTCTACCTTTGACTAAATCAAAACTTCAAAGAATAAATCCCCTTAATAAAAGGATTTGTTTTGTAAAACTTGGACTCAGTCAAAAGGCCATACCTAAGGGCCTAGAAGGTCACATGTGGCCTTGAGGCCATAGGTTCCCCACCCCTGGTACAGGTTAATTCATAGTAGTAGTGATTTCAGCTGCTGCCATTCAAGCCCCTTCATTTCACCATCCTGAATTTTGAAGGGTACTAATTCAAATCTGGCCTCAGACACTAGCTGGGTGACTCTGGGCAAGTCACTTAATCCTGTTTTGTCCCAGCTAGAACTGGAAGGGACCTCTGAGGCCACCTAATCCAACCCCCTTATTTTGTGTTGGAGGAAATGAGACTCAGGGAGGTCAAGTCACCTAGCCCAAGTTCACAGAGTTAGAAAGAGGTAGGATTTGAACTCAGATCCTTTTGACCACAGAGTCAATGCTTTTTCCGCTGAATCATACTATTTTTCTCCAGTCCCCTTCTTTCTACATTTCCCTCCTCCCCATTACTGTCACAAATTAGAAAACCAAAGCCAAAGAGGTGGGATGATTTTCTCAATACAGCCAGTTAGTAGAAGAGTTGGGGAAAGATGCAGAATAGCATAGTGTCTAGCATATGGGAAAATTAGCCAAAGCTGGATTCACAGCCTGCCTCTAACATTGTTCTGAAGGAAGCACTTGCCCTCTTTGGCCTCAGTTTCCTTATCTATAAAATGAAGATAATAATGCACCTACCGCATAGGGTTCTAAATGAGATAATATTTGTAAAGCACTTTGTAAATATTTATTGTGCGTTTACATCAATGCCAGTTAGATTAGAGGGAAGAATCCATTGCATGCCTTCTTCACTCGCTTCCAGTTGGGAGGAGGAGACCACTTTAGCATTTCCCTTTAGGGAGGAGGAAAGGCAAGGGGAACAAGTATTTATTAAGTAACCATTCTGTTCTAGGCATTGTGCTAAGTGCTTTACAAATATTATTTCATTTGTTCTTCACAACAGCTTTGGGATGCAAAGGTGCTATTATATTTATTATATTATTATATTATAATATTACAATTATATTATATTGTATCCCATTTTATAGATGGGAGCAGTTCGATGTCGTAATGGATATGGGGCTGGGCCTCATTTTCCTGAGTTCAAATCTGGCTTCAGACACTTATTTGCTGTGTGACCTTGGGCAAATCATGTCACCCTGTTTGCCTCAGTTTCCTCATCTGTAAAAAAAAATGAGCTGGAGAAAGCAATGGCAAACCACTCCAGTATCTTTACCAAGAAAACCCCAAATGGGATCACAATGAGTTGGACATGACTGAAAGGAGTGAACAAATTTTACAGTTGAGAAAACTGAGGAAGACAGAGCTTAAGTGACTTGCCCAGGATCACACAGCTAGGAAATAGCTGAGGCTAGACCAGTCTTAACCCTCTGAGGAAGGTCTACTAGAGTCTTTGTTTCCTGGATGCCCATTGCTGCAAACACTCAATTTCTTATGTTAAAAAATTCACCTCTTCACATGCGAAACATCCAGACAAGCACAAGACAATAGTCATGAGAAAATTGCCTCCTGATGCCAGCCTTTACTTAAGAAGAAACAAAGGTAACTGCGGCTTATTTTATTGGCTTGCACAGAGCAAATATGGACATGCTAACACATTGACTTTCTAGCTCTGCTTGTTTACTGATGCAAATGATCTGGGCGTGTTTCTTCAACTGAAAGTAATTTCCATTAAGGAAAGAAGATAGAAGCTGCTTCTGGGAGTTTGTTATTAAAAACAACCTTAGTCTTGCCTTAGCATACTTGACCCATGAATCACAAAGAGGGTGTGTGTGTGTGGGGCCGGGGAACAAATATTTTAAAACTAAAATTCCACCTTTCTTCCGAGCTGACAATAACAATGCTATTTGCCATAATATGTGGCACTTTAAAAATATTATCTCATACGACTGAACTTCTCAACAACCCAGGGAGGTTGTTGTATTATTCCCATTTTGTAGATGTGGAAACTGAGGCAGTCAGTGTTTAAGTGATTTGCCCAGGATCAGCTAGTAAGTGAGACTAGACTGGAACTCAGGTCTTCCTGACTCCAGCACTCTGTGCAATATGCCACCTAGCATTATCAACTTGCCTAAAGGGATCTTCCCAGAACCTAGATCTGGGTCCTAGAACAATGCTCCTTCTTGTAAAATTTGATGAACTGGTTTTACTGCACAAATGGGGAAGATGAGGTATAAAGGATGATAGGAAAATCATTGATTTAGAGCTGGAAAGTCACCTAGTCCAACATTTTTAATTTAAAATAAGAAATCTGACGCTCAATGAGGTATGAAATTTATTTAAGATCATATAGGTAGTACAGAGAAGAGCAAGAATTTAAACCTTGGTCCTTTATTGGCAAATCCACTGTTGTTTTCCCTCCAACAACACTCTATTATATTTTTGCTATCAGATGGTTATGGAGGCAGCTAGGTGAAGTGGATACAGCACCAGTGTAGGAGTCAGGAGGACTTGAGTTCAAATCTCACCTCAGACACTTGACTCTCACTAGCTGTGTGACCTTGGGAAAGTCACTTAACCCCAATTGCCTCATCCTGGGTCATCTCCAGTCCTCCTGATGAATGTCTGGTCACTGGATCCAGATGACTCTGGAGGAGAAGTGAGGCTGGTGACCTGCACAGCCCTCCCTCACTCAAAAACAAAGTCAAGTGTAAGTCTTACCATTATTTCTCTCATGGCATGGTCTTCTTTGGCAACGAAGGACAAACACACATCAGATGGTTAGTGAGGAGAGAAAACATTGCTAGTTTATACTAATTAATTAATTAATTAAATTTCACATACCTCTATTGGCCACCTTGTGACCTTGGGCAAGTCACTGAACCTCTTTAGACCTCAATTTTCTCTTCTGATTGCAGCATCCCCTTGGGACTACTCCTTCCAAATTGAACTCAGATTCAAGGTTAGGACCCCAGAGGGCAACTGCTCCTACAAATTTTTGAGTGTAGTCTATGATTATCAGCTCATACTATCATAGCTCACAAGCCCCCACCAGTGTGCTTCCCATTAATGATCAACCAGTAGATACTATTAGCTCTTAGCAAAGGCATTTATTTACTAAGACTGTATAGAAAGAGCAGCAATTATAAAGCATTTCTTCCAATACTCTCCCACAAATAGACACTGCATCCATGGGAAGAATAATGAGGTACATATTTTGGGAATGCACATATGCTATGGCAACTCACAATTCTGGAACTTCAAGACCTAGAAGTAATGTCACTCCTTGTAGTCTTCTCAGAATTTCCCTTTGGTTGCAGCAGCTCTTCTTGGCTGGTTAAGCAGCTGACTACCCAGAATGCCAAGGTAACTCATAATTCCTGGTACTACAGAGCCTGGAAATCTTTTTTCTGTTCTTTATAAAATCTTTGCACTAGGCTCCCAGGATCTGTTCCTTACACTAGCCCTATTCTCCTTTGCTAGAAGTGAAGCTGATTAAAGCTGGTATCCAATATTAAAGGTAGTATCTGTGTCTATGTGGATTATTTATCTCTGCTCTCTCCTGGGTGTAGTTTCTTCTACTACTTCAATAGCACCAAAGACATGACTTTTGGGAATGGGGGTAGGGAGTAGGGAGTGGAGGAAGGAGTCCCATAATTGCCTCCAACTCTTGAACTCTAAAAACTTATCCAGAGTTTAACAATTTAAAGGACCCAGAGGCTTAGCTAACCTACAGACTTGTTGATCCCTTCTTGACCCAAACACTGAATCATTCACACCTCATAAAAAAAATTAGTGTATGGACACATCTTATAAAACCTCATTATGTATGACTACATAGCTTGGAGTGATGGGGGATGGTGGTGGTGGTGGAGGAAATCATATCTCTCCATTCCTTAACAGAAAAATGAGAGAGTTAGACTAGATTTTCTCTAAGATTTCTCTTCCAACTCTAAATTTATGATTCTATGATACTATGGCATCTAACAATATAAAATTTCTTTTTTTATGATTTACAGCATCTTGCAGAGGATAATAGCCTGGGGATAGTCCCCTGGGAAGGAAGTACCTTTCCCAACACACAAACTCTATATGTTTAATGGGGGAAGGGGAAATGAATAGTAGATGCTCTGGTCCAGGGGTGTCCAGGGTCCTTTGGCCTTGAGGCCACATGTGGACCTCTCAGTCCTCAAACGTAGCCTTTTGACTGAATCCAAACTTCACACACAACCCTACATCTGGTCTATTCCAGCCAAAGCATATGTTATGGTACAAGATTAAGAATGGGTCTATTAGGGCAACACCATGGAGTACGTGCTGTCTTGCCTTAGCTTCCATCTGGGAAGCTGTGTGTTGATCAATATTAAAAGCCTTAGGTACTCGGAATGATGTATCAAACCCTAAGTGATCCTTACTAGGACCCCTCCCCAATCTTGATGGCACTGGAAGAGGAGCTGCAACAGTTTAAAATGAAGAGAAAGCTTTCACTTTTAGGGGTAGGGATGAATTAAAGATGCCATTTATTACTTGCTATAATATATTAATTAAATTTTTCTAGGGCACATTCCAGCACACCAGAGCTGGATTTAACTATGAGGATCAAGACTAGAAAATGAAGCAATTTCCGTATATTTCTGAAACCACACTCAGTTGTTTCCAAACATTTTTAGATCAACAACACTTTTAAAGGAAATTTCTGACAGGTGGTCTAGATGTATTATAGTCTGAACTTCTGGTTTCAGAAATAATTAAGTATTCTAGGAAAAGGCCTAGCAGAGGAAAAGATATTGATGGTTATGGAAATCTTTATTTTAAGGGAAAAGCAACTTCTATCATAAACATCGATTTTCCAATAGGAAGTTTATCTGAAGTATGTATAATGCATTTCCCAGAATCACATGAAAAGAAAATCATAAGGGGACTTAGCCTAGTCAAACTATGTTATCAAAAATTTCAGAATATTCTTATGGCTTTAATTTTAAGGGTTAACTTCCTCCCTTCCCCACCCTTGACTGGGGTCAACTTATATACTAAGCATGTAACAGGTGATCCTTCCCTTGCCAGTTCTGAGCAGTTACAGCTGACAGACATTAAGATTTGCTTAGCTTACAGTTAAAGCAGCTGCTAACGTGCTAGTGAGAATCTCAGAGGCTGGGGGAGAAGGCTATCAAATAGCCCCATACTGTAACTGCTGAGTGAAATAACAGGTCAAGGGATGGATTATATGGCAAATATAAACGAAAGCTTGCACTTTTTTAAAAAGAGGAATTTTAGGTTGATCCATACAACCCCCACAGCATATGTGTTTGTAGCAAGCATTGTTTTCCTTCAAGATTGAACCCAGTTATCAGTTACTAATGGTTCAATGTTGATATGGAAGAAGGTTTCCATTGGACTGTCCTACAAATTTGTCCAAGGCCCTGTGCTATTTAACATTTTTATTGATGACCTGGAAAAAGTCACAGATGTTGTCTTTATCAAACTTGTAAGTGACACAATGATAGCACATGTGATGTTCAAGTCAGGACCCAAAAGATCTTGATGGGCTAGAACATTGGACCAAATCTTATAAGATGAAATTTGCCAGGAGTGCCTATCAAGTCTTAAACTTTGGTTTGAAACATCTCTATCAACAAATTTTGGTTACCTTTTGTGTTTCTCGCTGTATCACCCTTCCCCTACCCAAAGAGCCATCCCAAATGGCTTTTTGAAAGGAAAAAAATCAGCAAAACCTATCAAAACATTTTTTAAAATCTGAAAATATATGCATTTTTCCGTTCCTATGGGCCTCCCATCTCTGTAAAGGAGTGAAATGAGAGGTTTTATTATATCTCTTCTCTAGGATCAGACTTCAGTTCTTTGTGATTTTGTAACATTCACTTTTGATTGTTTCATGGTTGTGTTTTCCATTTTCATTGGTGTAGTTATTATGAATATTATTTTCTTGCTGCTACTTCACTTCGCATCAATTCACATAAGTTCTCCTGTGCATTCACCATATTCGTGATTTCTTACAGCATAGTAATAGCATTCCATTACATTCATGTGCCACAATTTGTTTAGCCATTCCTTAATCAATAAACTGTTTCTAGTTGTTTTTTTTATTTTTTTTGCTACCGCAAAAAGTACTGCTATAAATATTTTGGTGTATATAGGAACCTTAAAAAAATCAGTGATCTCCTTGGGGTGTATGTGTGGTATTGAAATCTCTGGGTCAGGAAGTATGGACATTTTAGTGATTTTATTAATGTAATTCTATTGCTTTTCAAAATAGTTGTGCTAATTCACATTTCTAACACCAATGCATTAGTATTCATTAATGTGCTACCGTTGATCTTTATCAATTTACAGAGAGTAAGTGAAAACTCTAGATTGTTTTGATTTTCATTTTTCTCATTATTAGTGATTTGGAGCATTATTTCTTATGTTTGTTAATAGTTTGAAATTATTTTGAATATTGTTTATTCCTGTTCTTTGACTACTTATTCTATTTGGGACAAAAAAAAATCAATTTCACAAATGTAAGAGAGGGACTCATGGCAAAATAGTAGTTCATATGAAAAAGATGTATACTGATATATATTGCTATGTAGATTAATTCATTTAGCAAGCATTTATTAAGTGCCTAGTACATACGAGACACTGTTTAACAATGGGGACAAAAAGATAAAAAAGAGAGACTTCCTGCTTTCTTTAAGAAGCTTATACTCTATAGAGGGGAAATAATGAACACACTGATAAGTAAATACAAAACATAATAATTAAATAGAAGATGATTTTTGGGAGGGGTTAACCAGGGAAGGGCTCAAGAAAGACTTCATGTAGGAAAGCAATGCTTGAATTAAGTCTTGAAGTTGGCTAGAAACATCCAATGTAAATACACAGAGGCAAGAGATGGAATACATAGAGATGGAAACATAGAGAACACTAGTAAGTAGTTTAGTCAAGCTAGAAAATTTGGTTGCAGAGAAGTTCATCAATATTGTATGTCAATTCCACCATAGCATGGTCATATGAGTTCTAGGTAATAGATGATGCTTTTGTACTTTCCCAGTCACCAGCAGAGTGAAGCAGGGCTACGTGCTTGCTCCCGTTCTTTTTAGCAGAATGTTTCAAGTGCTCTTGTGAGATGCCTTCAATGAGAATGAAAATGGCATCAAGGTCAGCTACTAATGGAAAATTATTTAACTTGAAAAGGCTACAAGCCAAGACAAATATGGTGGGAGAATTGGTATATGACTTTTTGTTCACAGATGAATGTGAACTCAATGCAGTCTCTGAGTCTGAGATGCAACAGAATATGGATTGATTTCTCTGCTGTCTGTGCTAATTTTGGCTTGATCATTAACACTAAGAAAACAGAAGTTCTCCGCCAGCCAACACTGCACCATCCATCCATGGAACCATCAATTTTAGCAAATGGAGAAATTTTGAATGCTGTGTCAAAGTTCACTTACGTTGGCAGTATACTTTCCAGAGATGTCCACATAGATGATGAGGTTGATGCATATATTAGCAGAGCTAGCTCAGTGTTTGGGAAACTCCAAAGAGAGTGTAAGAGAGAAGAGGCATTAGGCTTTCTACCAAACTGAAGATCTACAGAGCCATTGTGCTGACCTCATTGTTGTATGACTACGAAAACTGGACTGTATAGCAACACCATGCCATGAAATTGAATCACTTCCATTTGTATTTTCTTAGGAAGATTATAAAGATCAGCTGGCAAGATAAGGTATCAGATACTGAGGTCCTTTGTTGAGTTGAACTACCACGCATTCAAACTCTAGTGCAGAGAGTGCAACTCTGATGGGCTAGCCATGTTTGAAATCCAAATGTACGTTTGCTTAAAAGACTATTTTATGGAGAACTCACATGAGGCAAGCACTCAGATGGAGGTCAGAAGAAGCAATACAAGGACATTCTCAAGGTCTCTCTGAAGAACTTTGGAATTGATTGTGAGACATGACAGCACAACTCAGTATGATGTACCCGCAACAAAGAAAGTGCTGTGCATTATGAGCAAAGCAGAATTGTAGTATCTCAAAAGACACACGAGATGTGCAAATTTAGAGACATCTCTACTCCAAATGTCCATATGTATTATTCATGCCTGACCTGTGGTAGAGTTTTCCAAGCTTGTATTGGTCTGATCAACCACACTTGGATGTGCTTTACCTTGACCCCAACATAGTGATGTCATTTTAGTCCTCTTCTAGAATGATGGATAATAGTCAAAACCAGATAGAGTATATGAGGGTGAGTAACATGATATCATCTGAAAAGACAGGTTAGAGTCAGATTATAAAGGACTTCAAATGCCGGATAGAAGAGTTTGTATTTTATCCTCAGGTCAATACGAAACTCTGAAACTTCTTGAACTGGAGGATGAAATAGTGAGACCCATCCTCTAAGAATATCAATGTTTATATGTCTCTATTTACATGTTTTATTTCCTCCAGTAGACTGTGGGCTCCTGGAGACAGAAACTGTTTCCTTTTTGTCTTTGCATTTCCAGCATGTACTATAGTGCCTTGAACATAGTAGGTGTTATGTAAATGCTTACTATATTGAATTAAATTATAACATGAATTATAGAGTAATATGGAAGCCAAAAAAAGCTAATACAATTTTAGACTTTATTAAGAGAGTCTTGGAATAGGAGTACTTCCACTGCACTATGCATTGGCAACCATAACTGGAATATTAGTTCTGGTTGCTACTTTTTAGTAAAGACCATTGATTACCTAGAGGAGGACCTGAGGAGGGCAACCAGTATGACATTTTGAAAGTTCAAGAGATATAATTTCTAGGTAATTAATAATTTTTTAAATAATGCTGACATTTTATTAATTAAAGGGTCAGTGACATGCCATCTTACATGCCAAAGACCCCTCCTGGTGGTGGGATCACAGTTTATACATCTTTATAAGAGTGGGTGTTCCTGAGGGTGACAATCAACTCTGGTTAACAATGAGAAATAGACTTTTCAAAGGGAAGTGGGCTCACTGGATGAGGGGCTGGGAGAGTGATATTATGTCACTCTTGGACAAACAGACTATCTCTATACCTAGACTACCTCCAGTCTTGGGGATGGTCTAGACAAAGGATCTACTTCTACCCAAATTTGCTTGAGTGGAACATAATTGGGCAGGAATTCACCTTAGATTAGATACCTTGTAAGGTTGAGTGGGATCTGACCAGGATTGATTGAGGAGAAAGTTAGTTCAACCTTCAGAGACTGAACTTTGAAATGAGGACTTTAGGAAAAGGGGGAACTCTGGATATCCCCAAATCGCTAATTATTAGTAATCATTTCTCTCACAGGATGGTGAAAATTTTTGAGATCATGTCACATGAAGACTAGTTGAATGACCTGGGAATATTTAGCTTGGAAAACAAGATACTGGCAAGGGGTTATGGAGGCTTGGAGAGTAGGGGGAGAGACATTTTATTCAGTTTGTATATAATTGTTTACCTGCTATCTTTCCCACTGGACTGTTAGGTCTTTGAAAGCAGGGACTATCTTTTGCCAGGTTTTGTTGTTGTTGTTGTTGTATTTCTGGTGCTTAGCACGGTGCCCTAACAAATAGTAGGACCTTAATAATGCTTTCTGACTTCAATTATTTGAACAACTGTTACATGAAAGAGGGCATAGACTTATTCTGTTTGCGTCAAGAAAACAAAACTAGAAACAATTGGTAGGGGTCTCAAAGAAGAATTTATATTTGATGTAAGGAATATCTTCCTAACTAAGGCTGTCTAAATGTGGGATTAGTTACCTTAAGAGGAAGTGGGTTGCCCACTGGAGGATGATTCTGAGCAAGCATTGGATGACTACCTGTTACGTATGTCTTAGAATTCTTATTCAGGTATAGATTTAACTGGGTTGTCTCTGAGGTCCCTTTGGATCTTAGATTCTATAATACTCAGTTTAGGTGTTTTCTTCTCTCTGAGTCCTTTCCTGTCTTCATCTATGACACCATGTTGATTCTCACCTGTACTCAGAAAAAAAAAGTAGGAAAGAGCCAAGTTCAGTTTTACCTAAGCCCACATATGTACTTTACCTATCATGTGTTTTCAGTTCACCATTTCTGTTGGAGAGTGGTGGTGAGGACACATCAACACTTTCTCTTTCCTCTCCAGGGACAGGCTCAGATAGTGGGACCTGACCTGCAGAAGGAAAGAGAGAGACAGAGAGAGAGAGACAGACGGATGCAGGTGCGTGTGCGCGCTCACACACACACACGCACACAGAGGCAGAGAGAGTCAGAGAGAGATAGAGAGACAGAGACAGAGAGAGACAGAGAGAGAGACAGACACAGATAGATAGATAGATAGATAGATAGATAGAGAGAGAGAGAGAGAGAGAGAGAGAGAGAGAGAGAGAGCGAGCATCTAGGGGTGAAGTAACTCTCTTTTCAAAGTCTACTGAGTAGGTTGCTCTTCCTGCTTTATTAGCCAGTCTCAAACGACCCAGTTTTTATCCCTTTCCCCTTCAATCATCATAGGGTGGGGAACCAAGGGACTACCTAATGCTTGTGTGTGTGTGTGTGTGTGTGTGTGTGTGTGTGTGTGTGTGTGATCCCAAAGCAACAAGTCTGTCAAACTCGACATCTGTCAGACTTTCGTCTGTCAGACGAAACAAGTCTATGTTTTCCCAGACATGGCAGGAGCAATTCAACACATTCTATGGAATGAAACCTCCATTACATTCGTCAGCTGTTTAATTGGTTTAAATAAAAGCAAAAAATAGTCACAGATACATGTTTCTGAAGTGGTAAATATCTCATTCTTCCACCTTACTGCCCAGCTACAGCAATCTCTCTTTTGATAACTCCCCCTCTTAAATGGTGAATAGATGGAGAGTTTGGGTACTTAAGTAATCACTCAATCAATAAACATTTATTAAGTACCTACTCTGTGTCAGGCACTGTGCTAAGCTCTTGGGATACAAAAAAAAAAAAGGCAAAAAACAGTCCCTGTGCTCAAGGAGTTTGCAATCTAATGGCGAGACAGCATGCAAAATCAAATGGTTTGAATCACTCACATAGTCCATATGCATCTGTATGCTGACCAATGTATCCCAACTCATTACTCTAAAAGTGCCTCCTTGTAGTGCCTCTGATGGCTCTTCATTAGCTGTACCTCCTTTCTCTGTCTCTCTCTCTTTCTCCCAACCCCCTCCCCCTCCACTAAGGAGCCCTTCTTCTCTGTATCCATCATGTGGGCCAGACCTGGTTCAGTCCAGGGGGAGTCTGACCACCTAAAGGAAAGCTAAAATTCTTTTACTCCCACTCTTCACTTTGTTACACCCCTCCTCCAGGGCTTCCAAAAAGATTTACAAAAAATTTTGGTTTGGGGGGATGTCTAGGGTCTTCTGAAAGGTATGTAGAAAGTTACTCAATGTACAATGTAAATCAGGTATGGGATGGATTGTGGGTTTATTTCCGATACACAAATTAAGTGCCAAGTTCAAAGACACAAGCAATTTCTCATCAGACTTAATCAGTAAGTTATAACTTAGTAGTTATTAAGGGAGGAAGGGAGGAAAGATCACTTCCCCATTTCCCTCTCCCTCTTTCTTCCCCACCCCCAGCTCTAATGAGAAAGACAGAGGGCCATTATGATTTCACTGATATAGGGATCTTTTTATAGTCAGTAAACTCAAATTAAATTATACTATTGTTTCTGATGATAGAAGCCAGTCTATCTCAGTTGCTCAACAGTCCTATTTATCATATCTTAGCCATCACCTATTGTCCAGATCATTATATATAGTTGGAAGGACAACCTTTCCAACCTGGCCATAAGTTCATATATTTTGGGCAGACTCTGTAGATGGAAAATTAACTGCCTCAGAATTGGACAAGATGAAAATGACAGGCTCAGCAGCCTTTAGGAAATGCACAGTGCTTTTAATGACCCTAATCTCCCTGAAAGAGAGAACCTTCTTCTTAACCTCAGTATTCTCCTGGTGATTTATGTGGTATGGAATGAAATATCAAAGTCTCTGAGGAACTAAAGTTTGGTCACCCAGAGGCAGGGGTATGTTGGAGTTGAGTGTTAAATTTTCAGTATGAACATTTACATCTCAGAAGTTGGCAAATGCTACAAATCTGGGCTCAATTTATTTATTGTTGTTGTTTTTTAATCATCTAGACTCAGGAGTGTAACAGGGAAAATGTAAATAATGAAGGTTAAACTTGATAGTATGTCGTGTCCTCCCAACCTCCACCAGAGAAATGGCTGTTAAGTGTTCATAGCACATACCTTCCCAAAGGGTAACAGAGAGTAAGCAACAATTTATTTGTGTAGAATTATTGTGTAGAATTATTCAGGAGAAACAGTATGTATAAAAGGCAGTCAACAGAGAGACTATGGCAAGATTAGGGCCAGTCTCATAGTTAAACTGAGGGATAGATGATAGACATGTACCCCCTTGGTTTTCCTGCTGCATGAAGAGATTCCCAAAGAAGTCTCCCAGCATGTTGAATGGTCTGCCTGTGGAAAATTTGTAGGAGGACATGAGCAAGAATCATACATCAGGAGAAGGTGTGTATAGTTTGCAACCTCCACTTTCATGGGATTGTTTGAGATCACAGATCCACTAAGCCCAAGGGAATGCAAAAATAAATAATCTTTGCTCCTTATTCTTAGAATATCTTCTCTTTACTTCTTTTCCTTTTGAGTTCCCACCCATCCTTTAAAACCCAACATAAATGCTACCTCCTCCAGAAAACCTGCCCTGAATCTCCTTGTTAATTTCCCTCCTTCCCCTCAGAACTCACACAGCACTTGATCTTAAAATTCTCTAGTTCATTTGTCATACATTGCTGTGAAATACTGCTATCTATGTTGGTATCTGGGGGTCTTTATTTAAATTTTCTATCTTCCCCAGGATTTAGATAATGAAAATGTTTGTTGAATGAATGTTTGAGATAGATGTAGAGGGGAGGGGCTGCCCTGCTGGTTCATTTGCTTCTTGTCTTAATGTGGGTCCTGTTTCCTTCCACTAAAGACCCAGATGTCCAGGCTTCTCACTATGGTATCCAGAAAATCCAGAAGGGGGTGAATTTAATACTCCCCTCCTCCACCAGTTAGAATGGGGCCTCGCTTCTTTCATACCCTTCAGATGAACATACTGTAGTTGCTGTGGATCCTCAGAGTTATTATCAGCTAAGAAAAAAAGTATGAGAACTTACTACAAATGTACATGGTACCTGTACTCATCTATTTCTTTATTATGCTTATACTCTATCCCTATAATCAAATCTCTGGTTAGGTGCTATAGTCAGTTCTTCCTTCTTATGTGGAATTCACTTACTCTACCTAAGGACCAATATCTTCACTGGTTCATGGTTGATGCTCTCATGGGAATCCTATTCCAGATGGCACCTACCAGTTTTCCTTTGATTATATATAGTTTGCCTTTAGTCCCATCTTGGAGCAGCTGTTTTCACTGTCTACCTCAAGTACTCTTCTTTATAAAATATTTTAAAGCCTAAGAAAATGGCAGTTTGAGATCATAGTTTATATTCTACAACCCCCAATGAATGCGAACAAACGTTCTCAAATGAGGCATAGACAAGGATGACAAAAAGGAGAAAAAGAAAGAACCTCCCACAAGGTAATTCTTAAGGAAAAAGTGAGTTTAAAGTCCAAGATAGTCTTGAAGACCAGTTCAACAGACTGTTACTCCTGGAACTCTGGCCCTTGAAATCTTACTCCCACACCTCCTGGTCAAGGTGGTCCTGCAACACTCATGGCAGCTGCAGTTTTAAAAATTCACTCCTTGACTCTGTGTGTGTGTGTGTGTGTGTGTGTGTGTGTGTGTGTGTGTGTGTGATACTTCTTCAAGAGCAGAAGAAGGCTTCATGAATGAGACTAACAATAGAATATTATACCCTTACCTGTGCATGCTCTGCCCAAAGGAATATAAATTTTGATTACTGAAACCTCCCAAGATATCTTGGGGTTCACAGGTTAGATTTTTTTCTTAAGGACCATGCCTTAAACCCAAATCGCTCTAGCTCTCATTTATTGGCCAACTACATATCCTAGCCCAAGCCTCATTTGGTCGTCATTTGGACCCTGATGACTCAGAGTGAGTATACATAGCAATTGTTCACGTTTTGGCCAAAATCTTTGAGGGTCTTCCCCTCCCAGATTGATTTATTTTTTGACTAGGTAAAAGTCCATTTTTTGTCTCATTTCTTACCTAGTTTTAATCACTGAATGGGCATTGCTTCAGTCAAACTGAGACCTGGGAAAGATCTTAACTTAAAAAGGCCAAGGTCTTCTACTACATCTGGAGCCACCTTCAATCATTCTGATCTGTATCTTGCCACTGGAGCCAGAAGACTCCAAAGGAGAGGGTGAGGCAGGTGACTTTGCCCAACCCTCTCTCACTTAAATCCAATTTACTTGCAAGTCATGGCATTACCTTCCTGATGTCATGGTCCTGTTTGAGAACAAAGGACAAAGAATAATAACAGGAGGAAGGGAAGAGGATGACTATGGAGGAGTTTGTGTATGTGTGTTTGAGGTTGTATAAGATAAGGGAGAACAGAAGGTTGGGGTTGGCTGCAACTATTTAATACAGTGCATGACTAAACAAACTGCCAAACAGAAGAAGTTAGGGAGAAGGGGCAGGGAGGGAGCAGTCACCTAGTCAATCAGATATTGAATATGCCAAGGTCACCCACTGCATCTGGGGCCATTGCCAGTCATCTTGACTTTTTGAGGAAGAGAGAGTGAGGCTAATGACTTTGTGCAACTCTGCCTCACTTAAATCCAATTCACAGGCAAGTCAAGACCTCACCCATGATGTCATCGGTTCTCTACCAAAACAAAGGAAAAATAGCAGCCACAACAAAAAACAAGCAAGAATTGATTAAGCATTGAATGCATGCTAGCACTCTGCTAAGCTTTGAGGATATTAATACAAAAGGAAAGACAGTCCTCAGGAATGTCTTCCTCTGTCATCAAGGAGCTTATATTCTGAAAGAAGGGGAGCTGAAAGCAAGGTGATGGGGAAAGGGGAGTTACCCTTGTAGGGGATTGCTGGGGAAGTCCAGGAAGTTAAAAAACAGAGTTAGATGATGAATAAGGGATGGCTGGTCCTGGGCCTTTCTTTAAAATGGAGGTGGTGGGATAGAGTCATCATTAGGATAAAGGGGCTGCTTGAGCACAGAACTGTTCCAGAGTGAGAAGGCTCTGAAGGAACTTCTAGGCTGAGAAGCCGACTGAGACAGGGTGGTGAAGTCCAGAGTCAGCAGCAGAGCTGGGAAAGGACTAAATAAGTCTGAATAAGAAAACAAACTAAAGAATCAGAAAGATATTTACATCAAATGTCATGACTATAAGTCTGATAACCAAGGAAAATAGGAACTAGATATAAATATAGAAACAATACAATTTGATATAAATTGATAGGAAAGACCATTTCCCAATGGATAAGTGGTCAAAGGCTATGGGCAGTTTTCATGTGAATCAGAAAGAAGCTGCCATTTGAAAACATGCAACATGTTTAGTAATAAACCTGTAAATAAGTAGTAATAGCTGGGTGATGCAGCAGATAGGGCGCTGGGCCTAGAGTCAGAAGACTCATCTTCCTGACTTCAAATCTGGCTGCAGACGCTTACTAGCTGTGTGACCCTGGGCAAGTCACTTAAGCCTGTTTACCTCAGTTTCCTCATCTGCAAAATGAGCTGGAGAAGGAAATGGCAAACCACTCCAGTATCTTTGCCAAGAAAACTCCAGATGGGAGTTGGACATGATTGAAACTATTGACCAGCAATAAAGAGAAATAAAAATTAAAACAACTCTGACTTTTCACATTATACTCTACATATTAAGATGACAAAATATAGGAATACAAATCAATATTGGGAAGGTAGACACACTAATACATTATAAAGCTGTAAATTAATTTAACCATTCTGGATATCAATTGCACAGGAAAAGAGTCTAAAAGCTATTTATACCCTTTGACCTAGTAACTATTGGTCTTACTATACCCAAAGGAAAACACAGAAACATAGATTCAATAGATAAAAAAAAATTCCAAGAAGCACTCTTTATGATGGTAGCAAAGAACTGGAAACAATTCTGGTTATCATTGATTGGGGAAGGGCTGAAAAACATTATGACATTAATTTAATGGAATTTTATTGTGCAGTATAAGTAAGGAGGATTTTGTTATCCTTTTTAGTTTAGTTTCTCAGGATCTGTGGCAATGTCTAGTTTCTAGGTCTTAGATAATAACTCCCAGGATGACCTTAAAGCATCTCAGATAGTAATTCCTAGAATCATATTGATATGCAGTTCTACTGAGGCTGCACCATGAGACATAGGGGTGACATAATCGATATTTACTGTGCTTGCGCAGAATGACGATATTGCTAAAGTTAACCTGTGAGCTTAATGTTGGCAAGATGCTTTCTTTGCCTGATACTTTATAAAGAAAGTGCGAACTGGTCAGTGAGTGGGGGGAACCATGGGGAGTCCACAGGGGAATCTGTGTGTGCCTTGAATGACCCCCATCTGAGCCTGAGGGGATTCAAGGGAGTGCACAAGCTATGTCTTTCTCCATTGACCCCATTGAAACACAGGGGTAGTTACTCCTTCTCATGGGCCTGGATCCTGCAAGAAGGGTGGTTAGGGAAAGTTGTAGTTGCTGGTTCTCCCATTAACAGCAACCGTTTGAGAAGACTAGAGTAGAATAAAGCTGATTATTAACCCCTCCGAAGGTGTCTGCCTGTCTGTCTGATCAGATTAAGAATGAACCCGTTAGAGACTGGAATCCCAAAATTCCAGTGCCTCTCATGTGTTATCTGTGAAACATGCAGTAAGACATGACAAATATGAGGAATTCAGGAAAATGTGGAAAGATTTGTGGGAACTGATACAGAATGAAATAAACAGAACCAAAAAAGCAAGATTCTTAGTGACTAAAATAAAGTAATTTAAAAAGAGGCCAAACTCTGAATAACTGAAAAACTAAAGATACACATGGAAGCTAGATGGTGCAGTGGATAGAGCACCAGACCTGGAGTCAGGAAAACTCATCTTTGTGAGTTCAAATCTAGCTTCAGACACTTACTAGTATGTGACCCTGGGCAACTCACTTAACCCTGTTTGCCTCAGTTTCTTCATCTTGTAAAATGCTCCAGAGAAAGAAATGATAAACTATTCCAAGATCTTTGCCAAGAAAACCTCAAATGGGGTCACACAGAGTTGGACACAACTGAAACAAATGAATATACCTCACAGCAATAGTCTGGAATTGCCAAAACAGAATATCGCATACATTATCAAATACCATCACTATAGCTGATATTTTTCCTTAATTCAGAGATTCTTAATCTTTTCATGGAGCCTTTTGACCTATGTGGTAAAGCCTAAGGACCCCTTCCTCAAATAGTGTTTTTAAATGGATAAAACAAAATTCATAGGATAATAAAGGGAAATAACTATATTGGAATATTTTATCAATCTTAAATTCATGGACCTAAGGTGAAGGACCCTTCTCTTAATTGGTTTATTTTGTTATATCAGAAGGTTCAGTCAATAAGAGGAGAGGGGAATCTTTTCCCAGAAATGACTAATACAAAGATAAAGGCACCAATAAAACAAAGTGTTATTAAAAATTGAAATAAATAAATAATAATGAAACACCTTAGCTAGAAGGGGACTTAGGTATCAGTTTGTCTAATATTCTCATTTTGGAGCTGAGAAAACTGAGGCTCAGAGAGTTTCTATGCCTTACACAGGTCACATAACTAATTAGTGGCAGAACCAGATTATTCCCTCCTTGCCTAGTGAACTTTTCAATGAACTTTTCTTCCACTGCTTATTCTTCTGGGTTCTGCTCTCTTATAGTCTTTTCTTCCTTTTCTAACCATGGGTGATATCCACCCTGATCCTTTCCACATCTTCCCTTCTGCCACCAGGGCACTGACATATTTTTACCATAAGGTATCTTATTCTAGGACAGCTAGGTGGCACAGTTGATAGAGCACTGAGCCTGGAGTCAGGAAGACCTGAGTTTAAATGTACCCTCAGACACTTACTAGCTCTGTGACCCTGGGTAAGTCATGTAACTGTTTGCCTCAGTTTCCTCATTTGTAAAATGAACTGGAGAACGAAATGGAAAACACTCCAGACTCTTTGCCAATAAAACCTCAAATTGGATCACAAAGAGTCCTGAACAACAATAAAAATCTTTATTTTAACTGAACTACCAAATACAGACTATTACTCTTTAATATAGAAAAACCTGACTTACAAATGACTACATCTGGTCCCTCCCCACTCACTTTAGGTCATTCTCTTTTCCAAATCACTCTTTTCCAAACCACTCTGTCCACTCCCCACTCCCAATAAATTATGGGTGCTGAGTTTCTTCCCTTATAAATAAAATATACTATAGTTAAATTATATCAAAATTGTCTGTAAACTTAACATCTCAAACTCAGAAATCACATTCTGAATCCTAGATATCAATTATTGAGCTCACAGGCCTGACATAACCCCCTGGGTATCAGCATACCCTCCATACCCTATGGCAGGGTACCCTGCCACAGAACTCTAAGAGAAGGCTGCCCAAGCTCATCACTCTTCAGATCTCATGCTAAGACTCAGTAATCTGATCTCAGTGAGAATCCTACACCAGACTTGCACTGTAGGTTGGCTGTCTCACTGTAACGCCTCCTTTGTGGAGTTGCTGGAGCCAGATACATTAGGAGGAAAATAAAGCTTCTCTTCAATAAACAATCATTCTCTGTTTTAGGGGAGGAGGATGAGAGCTGAAATCCACCAAGGCAAGAATGGAAGAGACAAACTTAGGTCACAGACATGCTGAAAGTGATTTTACACTCTGAAAAGACAAGTACTACTTTACAAAAACATAATTTGTGTTAACTCTTATCAGTGCCTGGTTTTCCTGAAAAATCTCTAAATTAACTTATAGCTTCTGAGATGTCTCTAACTGCAGAGGGAAAAAAATATACTGAAAGAAAAATGTTTGATTTTGTTGCATTTTTCTATAGGTAAAGAGAGATGTCAGAAAGGAAGATATTTTGGGGGTGGGGAAAGGTAAAGGGTGTTGTTTTTAAAGATAATAATAATAGCTACAGCACTTTAAGTATACAAAGCACTTTCTTCACAACAACCATGTGAGGTAGGAAGTGTAAGTCTGATTGGGATGATCAGGGAAGTTCCCCAATCTTCTGGTCTGGAGTACCTGAAGTGGAACTAGGCACGACTCACTTTGCTTTGTGGAGAGAGGTATATGCTCAGCACTGAGGGGTTTGTACTTTGGGACTATGTAATAAAAATCCTCCATTGGTCCTGGTGATTGAGGATAATGTTGATTCATGACTGATCCAGGAAGAAAACCCTTCCCCTCAGGAGGCTAGATAAGAAAATGAGGAAAAAAACTCTACTATATTTCAGTGACCTTTTTGAGACACAGGTAACACTGGGATTCCCTTGGATTTCTGGTGTGTGGGGGCATGTTGGGGGTTGGGAGTGCGCGTGTGGGAAATCTCTCTCTTTTCCCCTCCCCACAGTCCAGCATCTAAATCATAGCTCCATGTACATGGCAGTGAGAACCGCAATCCTGAGAAATGGATGTTCCAAGCTTTGGTGAGAATCTCATGAGTCTAAGATGTTGGGCATTCCTGAGAGCCAACTGGCACCAGTACAATCACAGCAAGGGTTCCTAACTTTGTCTGTGTCATGGATCCCTTTGACTCTCTCGTAAAGCTCATGTCTGTAAAGTTCAGAATAATATTTTTTAAAATAATTGAATAAAATGTTTGATTTCAGTTAGAGGTTAGTGAAAATAACGATATATTTTTCCCCCTCCAAATTCAAGGAATTCCCCTGGAGTCTATCCATGGGCCCCTTAAGGTTCTGTAGAACCTAGGTTCAGAACTCCTGATTTGCAGCATTCTCAGGGGAGCTCTCCGTGCCAAGAAGACGAGCCATCCTCTGGCTGGCCAGAAGACCTGGAACTTTGGTTACTGCTCCAACAGTGCAGACTGACGTAAAACTAAAATCTGTTTAGCAGTCCAGGCATCTCCTGGGAGTCTTCTCTACCTCCCAAGAAGAGGTAGGGTTATTGTTTCATGTTTTAAGTATTTTTCCAATGCACGTTTATGAGGCTTCCGTGTCTTAAGCATTACTTTTTTAGTGTATGAAATGAGTAACTGTCTAGTAATTAATAACTACAACTTTGTGTAATGATTAACGTTACTAGAAGGGACTTTGTTAATCCCTTTTGGAGATAACCTAGACATCAGGAAGGAAACAAGGATTTGTTAAGCACCTACTATAAGACTGGCACTGTGCTTACAAATCTTATCTCATTTGATCTTCCTAACCTTAGGGAGTAGATGCCATTATACTGTTGAGGAAACTGAGGCAGAGGTTGTGACTTGCCCTGGGAAATACCACTAGGTTAGATTTGAACTTGTCGTCCTTATTCTAGACTCACTAATGATCTTTTTGCTACACTGTTAACTGAAGCACAATATGAAACTGTAGCCTAGGGAATGCTTCATACAACCAATACAAAATACTCTCTTTTAAGAGGAGGTAAGAGTGGGAAGAGGAAAGAAGGTTAGAGAGAGGAATTCAAACATCTCTTTGTAAATAGCCAGTTGGAACTGATTTGGGGGATGAATCATAGGATTTAGAACTGGAAGGGACGTTAGAGAACATCTAGTTCAACCCTTTCATTTGACTTTCTGGGGAAGCTTATTCTTAGAGTTGAAATGACCTTGTCTTGCCCAAGGTCATGTAGATATCAATTGTCAAGAGCTAGGGTACAACCTCAGCTCTCCTGACTCCAAATCCTGGGCTCTTTCCTCTCCTGCTGTGAGCCTGTGATGAATTAAGGTACCAACACACTGTGCTGGTTTATAAAATAAACCAGGAATAAACACTCCATTTACCAAGAATCAAAACAAGAAAACTCATTTATGCACCAGGTCAGAATCAATAATAGTACAGCATGGCAATAAAAATAATAGTTCTTGAAGGTATACAAAGCACCTTACATATGTTGTTTCACTAAGGTTATCACAAACCTGGGAGGTAGATACAGATGAGGCCTGAGATAGACGATGTATCCAGAGTCACATAGCCAGGAAGTGTATAAGGCAGAGTTTGAACTAATTTTTGCCTGGTTCCTAGTCAGGAGTCCACTTCTACCATCTAATTGTCTCTGGATACCCTTTCAGAAAGAAAAACAATTTTCTTTTGAGGAATATGCATATGTCTCACTCCTTAAGAACTAGTGGCAGCTTACAGAGATTAGCTTTGTTGGGGGCCACTGCCTGAAGGATTTAGGACCTGATTCATATTGGCTGAACTATATCCTGTGGACCTTTCTAGTTAATAGCTAAGGGATTCAGAAAAAAGACTACTTACAAAGGGGATAGAGGGTAATGGGAGAGAGGGGAGAAGTGGAAAGTAATGTCAGGAAGAGGACAATTCATTAAAAAAAAACAACCCAACTTTACTCTTGTCAAAGTCTCTCTAAGACAGTGTGGTATATAGGAAATATCATGGGCCAAAGCTTCTCAGAAGAGCAGCTCTGCTCTTCAATAATTGTAGGACCTTGAGCAAGTCATTTCCTTTCTATAGAATGCATCTTCCTTACCTGAATAATGTGGGAGTTGGCCTAGTTAATATCTAATGTCCCTTCTATATTTGAAATTCTACAATTCCACCTGAACGTGGTAAGGGAAATTACACTAACTGGAGTCAGATCTGGGTTAGAATCCCAGTCTTGTCACGAGGACTTGGGTAAGGGGTTTAACTGCTCTGAACTTTAGTTTCCTCGTCTGCAAAATGAAGGGGTTAATTAGTTGGCCTCTAAATTACTTTTGGGGGCAGTTAAGTGGTGCAGTGAATAGAGTGTCAGGTCTGGAATCAGGAAGATTTATCTTGCTGAGTTCAGCTCTGACCTCAGACACTTACTAGCTGGGTGACCCTGTGCAAGTCACTTAATCCTGTTGGCCTCAATTTCCTCATCTTTCAAATGAAATGGAAATGGCAAACTATTCCATTGTCTTTGCCAAGAAAACCCCAAATGGGATTACAAAGAGTTGGATACAACTGAAGCAACTGAACAACAAAAGTTACCTATGAGTTCTAAATCTTATGATCCTACTCCCTTCCTCTCACTATACTTGGCCTAAAGGAGCCAAGGTGTTCCAGTGCATCCTGGGTCATCTCCATTCATCTTGATGAATATCTGGTCACTGGATTCAGATGGCTCTGGAGGAGAAGTAAGACTGGTGATCTGCACAGCCCACCCTCACTCAAAACAAAGTCAAGTGAAAGTCATGTCATTATTTGTCTCTGATGGCATGGTCTTCGGCAACAAAGGACAAACACAAGTTAGTCTAGAGCTCACTGCACTTGGCTGGATCCTGAACTGTATGGTTTTCATTTTAGATTAGGAGAACATTCCTGTGAATGTAAATTCCTATATAACATTAGCATCATTTTGTTATGGTTATTGAATTAGGACCATGGAATTTTAAGGTTGCTAGAGAGCTTAGAGGTTACCTACTTCAATTTCTTTCATCCTACATAAGTTGAGCTCCAGAAAATGGAGGCAGGGAATGTGATTTGTCCAAAGTCACACAGGTAGGAAATATTTCTCCATGCAAATTTCTGCATTTGGACAAAGAAAGTTATATCTTTTAATTTCACACACACACACACACACACACAATCTTTGTCTTAAAAGGCCATGGATTATCATGGCATGGTACCATTCTCATTGATGGGGATTGATTGCAAAGTGTTCTGAGCACTTTGGAGTTGGTTCTGGCACACAACTTTGAGAGGGAAGACCCATGGTTCCAAATTTTTTCAGGTCTCCGAAGGGGGAGAAAGACTGTGATAAGGAGATGCTGGTAGTGGTAATCATTTCCTTATTCCCAGCTTATTACACTAGAAACCTCAGGGAATTTCCGCTTGGGTAGGATCTGGGACTCCTTCTATTGGTTGAACTAAGTTATCTTACTCCCAAGGGGGGAGCCCATTCCCTCAGTGTATTATTGTTTGGCATGTATTCTCTAATATGTAAACTTTTTCTTATTTCTCTTTGCTATTTGGATAAATAGATTTATTTGTTAATTGCTATGTATGTTCATTGTGAAACTGGCATCTGGTAGAGAGTCTAGCCTTGGCTATAGATACCTTGGACACTCCTCCATTAAGGAATAGTGACCAGGAGCTCAGTTTGAAGCTAAAATTTATTTCCCTTGTACTAATAGAGCAGATGCACACAAATCTAGCCTGGTTTCTTCTCTCTCTGAAGAGAATAGAGTGGCCAGACTCTGGGCCTAACCCCCTTCTTTCCTGTCCGGGCAGGAATCAAAGTCTCCCTTGGAGAAAGGTAGGAGGAAGAGACTCTAGAGATATCTATTCTTTTCTCCCTGCACGCCACATTTAGCCAAACCAATGTAGACGCACACTTACATGGGCAAAACAACACAGCCCCAACATACACCTCTCCACACACACACACACACACGCACACACACACACACACAATTTTGGTATATGGTATCATCTTCATTTCCAAATATACCGCCTTCTTTCTCTCCTCCCCAATGAGTCATCCTTTGTAACAAAGAATTTTTAAAAGAATGAGAAAAAAGTAGCCCAGCCAACACAACAACTGATTCTGACAGTGTATTCCATTCACTAGAGGTGAGGGTGGGTCAGGGACCACGTACTGGATTTGAATTTGAAAGGCTGGGGTTCAAATTGAACCTATGCCACTTACTTGTGTGACCTTGGGCGAGGTAATTCTACTTTCTGGACTTATACAGAATATCAGAGTTGAGAAGGACCTTAGGGGCCCCTAATGTAGCATTTACTCTAATATTTTCCTTTTTACAAGTGAGAACACAGGCTCCAAGAGATAAAGCAACAAGGTCTTCTGTTTCCTCATCTGAAAAATGGGCTAATGATAGTTGTGATCTTTGTGATGATAAAATGTGTTTGAAAATAAGTAGCCATTAAGTATGCATTACAAAAATAATGATCTATCCCATTGAGAAGCAGGTGAACCAGGAGACAGAATTACCTGGGTTTGAATATAGGGTCAGATACTTACTAGATGTGTTACCCTAGAGAATAGTCACTTAGCCTCTACTGGCCTCAGTTTCCTCAAGTAAGAAATAGGGATAATAATAGCACCTACCTATAGGATTGTTGTGAGGATCAAAGGAGATATTTGTAAAAAGTGCTTAGTACAATGTCTGGCACATAGTTTTTGTTGAGTTGTTTCATTCATGTCTGACTCTTCGTGACCTCAATTGGGGTTTACTTGGCCAAGATACTAGAATGGTTTGCCATTTCCTTCTCCAGCTTATTTTACAGATGAGGAAACTGAGACAAACAGGGCTAAGTGACTTGCCCAGGGTCACACAACTAGTAAGTGTCTAAGACCACATTTGAACTCTGGTCTTCTTGACGCTAGGTCTTGCATTTTGGCCACTGCACCACCTGATAGTGCTCTTATCTTACATCTAGGTACTAATAAATGCTTCTTTGCTTCCTTCCTCGGAATCTTACCCCTGACACTCCCTAGCTATGTGATCTTAGATAAATTACCTATAAAATCAGTAGCTGTATTACTTCACAAGGGTGTAAGATAATGCATATGAAGTCTTCGGACTCCTCTCCAGCCATACTCCTTTTCAGCTTGCTTTTGTAAGTGGTCTTCCCTCTTTAGTATGCAAGCTTCTTGGGGCAGAAATTTTTCCTCTTTTGCTCCTATTTTTATTCCCTGCACTTATTATATGTCTGGAAAATAGTGAGTACTTACTAAATGCTTGCTGATTTTGAAAATCTTGAAGCGCTATATAAATGTTAACTGTTATTATTATATCTCTATTTAATAGGATGGCCAGATGGCCCAGTGGATAGAATACCAGGTGTCAGGAAGACCTGCGTTCCAATCCAAGGTCAGTCATTTACTAGTTGTGTGACCCAGGGCAAGTCCCTTAACCCTGTTTGCCTTGATTTCCTTATCTGCAAAACAAACTGGAGAAGGAAATGGTAAACTACTCCAGGATCTTTGCCAAGAAAACCCTAACTGGGTTCATGAAGAGTCAGACCCAACAACTCATTTTATAAGTTACAAAAGTGGAGAGACATTTAGACTTGTTAGTGGAAGACATTAGGCAAAGACCATGGTTTCTAACTCCCATTCTAGTATAGCAGTTACTAGTTAGATGAACCTTTTAAATAAACATTGACCTGGGGGCTCTAAGTAGAGTAGATATTTCAGGCAGATAGAAAGGTTACATCTGCATTGCTTGGGATTCTGACAAAGAATTGAAAAATGTTATCAGGAAATGAATTAGATAGTTCAAGGAAAGCATTCGATTGAAAGTCAGGAGACCCAGGATTTAGTTTTGATTCTGCTACTATCTTAGTGACCTAGGGTGAGTCCTTTGATCTCTTTAGGAGTCAGGAGATTGGACCAGATTCATTTATTCAAAAAATGGTTATTGCATGTAAATGTGCAAAGCACTGTGAACCTCTGGTACATCTTATTATCAACAAGAATTTATTAAATCCCAGACAATGTGTTAAGGCCTGGGAGACACACACATACACAAAAAAAAGCGCAAAAAAAGTTTCTGCCCTTATGGATCTCACTCCAAATTGCCATGGTGGAATGGGTGTAGGGGTGGAGAAGGTGGGGAAGGTTTGATGCCCAGAATGCCAATAAATGACCTTATGATGGGCAACTCAGGACACAGTACTAGGCACTGTTAGGACTACAGAGATATATAAGATACATATCCTCCCCTTAAACTTAGTAGGAAATATACTTGAAAATCTCTTTGATCTCTTTTAGTACTAAAATTCCCCGTTTTAGGTAATAGGGTGAATGAGATACATGGCCCTTTATGAAGTGCCAGCATATTCCTGGAGTGAAGTTTGAGTCATCACCAGTTGACTTGATTGAATAACAATGGAAAATGCAACAATGTAACATATCCAGCACATTCTCTATCCCTTGACATGATAAAAATTAGATGTTTTTTCTAAAAAATCTATTAATTGAATCAGGCTCAAACTTTCTTTGCCATAAAACTAAACAGAATTACAGTGATGCTAAAAATGTGAATGCATCATAGATGCCACTGAATGATATATTCATGGGAACATTTTAGCAACAGGACTCAAATGCACACACTGTGATAATAATACATACGGCAAAACTGGAGGATTAGGCATTTAAGGTGTGAACATTTATGGGAAGATTTTTGAGTGCCTGGATTTTAATCTACGCATCTGCATGATTCTAAAAACCTTTCTTGATTTTAGAGTCATAGGCTGTTAGAAATGGAAAGGCATACTGATCCAAGCCCCTCATTTTACAGATAAAAAAACTGAGAGTCCCAGAGACTATGTAAATGAAATTAAGGTCACACAGCTCAATAGCAAAGACAGAAGCAGAACCCCAGTGTTCAGATTCCCAGTCTCATGCTTGTTTCCTTATTTCATCTATTAGGAAATAATTTTTAGGGCAATATATTTCCAGCAGTGTGAAAAGGAAAAAGGGAAAATTTCAATTCAGTATAATTGGTCATTCGAGGAAATTGAGTGGCATAGTGGATAGAGCACTAGCCCTGGAGAAGGGAAGACCCATTTTCCTGAGTTTAAATCTGGCCTCAGACACTAACTGTGTGATCCTGGGCAAGTCCCTTAACCCTACTTTCCTCAGTTTTCTCATCTGTCAAATGAGCTAGGGAAGGAAATGGAAAACCACTCCAGTATCTTTGCCAAGAAAACCCAAAATGGGGTCAGGAAGAGTCAGATAGGACTGAACGGCAGCAACGAATGATGCCATTACTAGGGTGGGGCAACTAGTCCATGAGACTTTGCCTGTCCTCAGTGGTTCTTTTTCTGCTGTTATCTGGACCCATGTCTCTTAGTTTCACTTCTTGATTGTCCTGACTTCATTAGCACATTCCCTGCCAGGGTTAAGGGGTGACCGATGAGTGATACAGGTATTCAGACCAGACTATTTGGGGGATGTGTCCCGGCCAGGGCAGAATTCCCCAGCAAAACATTAACTAAAATTGGCCCCTGCACCAGAATTCGTCTCATGATTCAAAGTGTACCTTACCCTATGTTTAAGAACTTAGCTTCTGTCACATAGAGTGATTCTCTTTGCTCCTATCATCCATCTCTTTGCAAAAGTTTATCACCCCATTTTCGTTCAAATTGCCAATAAGAAAATCACTCTCTGGTGAAGGTATTGAATAATAATATTAATAATACTAAAATAGCTCATGTTCATATAATGCTTTAAGGCTTGCAGACTACTTCCTCATAACTCAGTAAAGTATAAGCATTACTGGAGCTGAGGCCCAGAACTAGTGAATGACTTGTGTGTGGTCAGGTACCTAGTAGATGTTAGAGTCATCCTTGAACTCAGGTCCTCTGATTCTAAGACCTGTTGGTTTGCTTTCTATCATATTCTAATAACAAAAGTGGAAGGGGCCTTAGAGTTTACCTAGTTCAATTCTTGTAGTAATAATAAAAAAACCCTTTAAAATAGGTAACATTAACATAGTGTCTGTTATATACTAAAAATTGTACTAAGTGCTTTACAATTATCATCTTATTTGATCCTCAAAAACAATCCTGGGAGGTAGATTATTATTATCCCCATTTTACAGATGAGGAAGGTGAGGTAGGGAGAGGTTAAGTGACCTTTGCCCATTAACTATCTGAGGTCAGGTTTGAATTCAGGTCTTCCTGACTAGGCTAACTGAGGCCTAAAGGGGAAAAAAAGTCTTGTTCAAGATTAGACAAGGAACCAGTGGTAAAAGTTAGATTAGAATTTAGGTCTCGACTCCTAATATAATGCTTTGTTTTGCTTTTCAATCATATTCTCATTGATGTGCAGTTGGTTCAGTCATGACTTACTCTCTTTGACCCCATTTGGACTTTTCTTGGCAAAGATACTGTAGTGGTTTGCCTTTTCCTTCTCCAGCTCATTTTGCAGATGAGGAAACTGAAACAGGTAGGGTTACGTGACCTGCCCAGGGTTGCACAGCTTGTAAGTGTCTGAGGCAGGATTTGAACTTAAGGTCCTCAGCTCCAGGCCTGGCCTTCTATCCACTGTGCTATCTAACTGCCCTGTGACCTCTTTTCCATCATACCATGCAATAACAAGCAGTGTGATAGAAAGAGCCCTGGATCTGTATTCAAAAGACTCGGGTTCCGGTCTTACCTCTAACCCTTACTAACAGTGTGACCAGGAATGGTCTTTTCATCTAAGCCTCAGTGTCCCCATTTAAAAAATAAAGTGTTGGAATAGGTGTTCTCGATCCCTTCTTATCTTAAATCTGCCACCCATTTCAGTTAGTTTAAGCTTCCTTTAAGTGACACATTGGTAGATATCCTTTACAGAATAAATTTGCAAAGCAATTTTATTACCTTTTCAGAAAACAGGCTCCTCATCTTACATTACATGGGAAAAAATACGACAGGCTAGAAATGTGATGCTATTTTACCAATGATAACATTCCAGCTTTGCATATTAGTGCTTGGTATCTCGCTTTCGGAATCCTGTTGCCAGGCAGAATTCTTATTGACATGAATTTCATTCCCAATAAGTATAGCACTTCCCCCTCCCATCTTCATTACGCCACTACCCCCTAGCTCTGCCGCAAAGCAAGAGATGCCAAATAGTCTGATTCACTGTCTTAAAATATCAGCCGATCCTGGATATGTGAGCGATGCGACAAATTTGGCACAAATAAATCAGATCATTGGATAATAGATATGTATGTTTGCGCATACAAGCTTCACTGAGCGTAGTGGGCCCCTTGGAGAACCCCCATGTGGTTGGGAGAGAAGTAAGAGATGGTAGGACAGAATGCTGGGAAGTAGAAGGGAGGGTGGTCCTGGAGAGAATGTATTACAGATAAATGGGCCTGGTGAAGGGCAACCCAAGGCATGTGTAAGAGACACTGTGCTAAAGAACCAGGCCAAGAGACTGCAAGGGAAGGAAGGGAGGTTGAGGGGAAGTTGGAGGAAAGAACACAATTAGGATGAAAAGAATTTGGGGCAAGTCTAAGGGAGGTGGAGCCTGTTAAGCTCTGGGTCATTGGTTCTTTTGGCTTTAGCCCCTAAAACAGGGAGCTGGTTCTCTGTAGTGCTCTGCTTTTGGATGAGACAGATTGTGCATTCATTCTGGGTTAACTAATTGTTGTAAATGCTTAGTATGCAGATGAGCGAATCTAGGTAGAATTTGGCAGGCTGTAAACCTGAGGGAAAGGCAGCGTGGTGTAGCTGCTGTGGATAGAAGGCTGACCTCAGAGTCAGAAAGGCTTGGATTCAAGTGCTGTCCCCATGGGCTGTGTGAGCCCAAAAGTGCAACAAACTGTTCTCTTAAGATGGTGTGTTACAGGACAATCATTGATAGAACGAGTTTCCTTGCTGTGAAGTCATAAGCAATCCCCTCCTCTCCCCAAATTCTCAGTTAAATGCCAGTCTTGGAGATGAAAACCAAGGGGCCCTCTAAATATGACTTTTTCCTTTTTTAAAAATCATCAAGCAACAGAAAAGGAACTCTGTCGCTGACTTCAGGCTCAGTCAAGGCAATAGCAAGGAAGAGGGGAAGGGAAGTGAGCAATATTTTGCTGACACCTGGGACACAACCAAGGCGTTCTCCTAGGCTGTTCATAGTCACAGAAATCTGACCTGTGAATGAAAGCAGTGGTTCTGAGCAGGAAAGTCTTTCAGGTTTTTTTCTCACATAAGTCATCAGATATAGGCTGTCCATTTTCAGAGTGACAAATCTTGGGAGATTCTCTGTCCCATCTTGGATACAGAGTTATAATTAGAAATTTTGGTACCTGAGACAAGAGGAAGGAAAGGTACCCTAAGCTGGAGAAAGGAGGAGGAGAAAAAGATTCTGGAATCTGGCTAGAGGACTGTGAGGCAGGGGTTCATCCTTTCATGTCATTTGGAAATTTCCAATCCAGTAAGCATTTATTAAGAGTCTAGAAAAGGAGCTGAATAGGTACTTTAGATAGAGAGACAAAATGAAAACCAGTACCTGCTGTTAAGGAGTTTATATGAGGATGATACATCAGATAGATAATAGATAGATGGATAGATAGATAGATAGATAGATAGATAGATAGATAGATAGATAGATAGATAGGAAAGACAGACAGCTACTGATGGATGAAGCGTTTGTCTATCTGATTGCATAATGTACAATAGATATTTTTCATCCACATGTTTTTACAGATAGAGTGAGTGGGTGAGTACTTATTATATACTTACCATGTTCCAGACCCTGTGCAAAGGGCTAGAGATTCAAATATAAGCAAGCAGGACAGCCCTTATCCTCAAGAAGCTAATACTCTAATGAGGGAGGGAGAGAAGGGAGCTGGAAAGGAGGTGGGGAGAAGAAGGATATCTATATGATGTGGCTCTATATAAAGCATGCACATATATATACATGTATTGTATTATTGTGTACATGTATTGTAATATAAATAACATATACAAATATAATCTATGTACATATGTATGTATGTATATATATGTGTATGTGTGTGTGTATACCCCTGTGTGTATACCCCCCACATACGTATACATGAATGATAACGTGAGCTGGAAGGGAGGGGAGAAAGAGTACTTGCACAGTATAGCAGACAAGGAGAAGGAGGTGGAGTCCAGAGACAGTTGAGGTGAGAGTGAAATGAGCCATGGCTATGGTCCTTCCCCAAATAGTAGTTCCAGTGTGGGCCAATAAGAAGAGGAGGGACACAAGGTGGAGTTCTCCCATTGTGGCAAAGTGAACAGACATATCAATGCATGTATACATGTGTGTATATGCATATGTATATGCATATATAAATACATGTACCTATATGCCTATACACATATATTCATAGATGTGCACACTATATACCTGTATGTATATATGTGTATCCATATCCACATACTCACACTTCCTAACCATGCTCCATTTCACTCTCACCTCAATTCTTTCTGGACTCCACCTCCTTTTCCTTGTCTGCTATATTGTGCAGGTACCCTTTCTCCTTTCCCTTCCAGTGTACATTATCATTCATGTATATGTATGTGTATGTGTGTGTGGGGAAGGGTATACACACATATATATACATGCACATATTGGTACAAAGATTGTATTTGTATATATTATTCATATTACAATATATGCGTATATATCCATGCATTATATATGTGTATACTGTGTAAATAATAACATGAAGAAGGAAAGAATGCTAATGCCTCCTGGGATAAAGAAAAGCTTCCTCTAGGCTGCAGTACAAGGCTAAACCTTGAAGGAAGCTGGGGATTCGAGGGGGTGGAGGTGATGAGGAAGAGCATTTCAGGTTTGGGGGATAGACAACTCGGAATATAGTACTGATGGAGGAGACGGAGTACCAAATTCAGAGGAAAGCAAGTAGGCCAGTTCAGATGGAATATGGCATGCATGAAGGTGAACAATGGAATTGCAAAGGGTTCTAAATGCCAAGCTAAGCAGTTTGTATTTTGACCTAGAGGCAATGAGGAGCCACTGAACCTGTATCAGGAGGGAAGTAACATAGCTGAACTTGTGTGTTAGAAATATTAATATGATAGTTTAGTGGAAGGGCAGGTAGGAGCTACAGTGGATAAAGCCCTGTGCCTGGAACCAGGAGGACCTCAGTTCAAATCCAGTCTCAGATACCTGCTAGCTGTGTGACCCTGGGCAAGTCCCTTGTTTACCTCAGTTTCCTTATTTATAAAATGAGCTGAATAAGGAAATGGCAAACCACTCTAGTATTTTTGCAAAGAAAACCCCAAATGGAGTTGGATATGATTAAAACAACTCAACAATCAAAAGTTTAGTGGAGGATGAACTAGAGAAAGAAAAGAATTCTAGTTAGAAAGATGTTATAATAGTCCAGGTGAGAAGCGAGGAGAGCTCATACTAGAATGGTGGACATATAAGTGGAGTTAAAGGGACAAATACAAGACATATTGGAGAAGTAAACTCAAGATTTGCAGTTGATTGGACCTCGGGGATAGGGGAGGAGGAAGAGAATGATTCTGAGGTTGTAAAGGTAGGTGATCGAAATCATGGTGGTATTGCCCATAGAACTAGGAGAATCTTGAGGAGGGGGGAGTTAAGAAGAGAAAGATAATGAGTTCCATTTTGTACAATATGAGCTTGAGCTGTGTAGTCCTTCCAGATGGAGATTTCCAAAAGTCAATTAGCCACGTGGAACAGGATCTCTGGAAAGAGATTAAGGTTAGATAAATAAATCTGGAGCTACAAGCACAGGGTTTAGTATTAGAGTTAGGAAAACCTGATTCAAGACTTACCTCTGACATATATTAGATGTGTGACTATGGATAGTCACAATCCAGGCAGTTCTTTCAGACTCTTACTTTCTAAATTTCAGATGAGTTGCTGTTCAGTATCAGTGAAGGGAAATACCATACTGGGGATACCCTTATACTATTGAAATCATAGTTCTGAACCAAAATACACACACACACACACACACACACACACACACACACACACACACAGTCACTTACAAAGAGTTGTTAATTATATCCCATGAGTATTGATGACATTTTTGAGAGAGAAGGAGAAAGAAGAGCTAGGAGAGAGGACTGGAGTAATGGGTAATGATCCAGAAAAAGAGAAGAAGTAGTCACAAAGATGGAAAACTAAGAGTGTTTTCATGAAAACTGAAGAGAGGAAAGAATATCCTGAAAGTGAATGGTGGTCAATAGTGTCAAACGTAGAAAGAAGCCAAGAAGACTGTCATTTCTGGTGCAATGGATCACCCAGTACCTGAGGGTACATATAAACTTTCCACTTAATAAAAATAATTCAAATATCCCCAGGTAAAAGCAGTCTCCAAGGCTGTTAAAAGACAGTTCGAGAAAATAAAAGCCTGCTGGCAAGGAAATTAAAAGTAGTAGACAAGGAGGATCCCTAGGGTCTCAGAAAATCCCAGCCCAATATTCTTTTTGTCCAAAGGGTCCACAGCTGGGTCCCACATCAATCCATCCGTAGACAAAGTTAGCTTGAATTGATAAGGTTTGGAAGATAGCTTCTTTGCTCACAACTATCCTGCTTGTATTATGGGGGTGCCAGGTAGGGACAGAGATTAGAGTATGAGGAGAGTGAGAGAGATTAACTCATGTTCCCTTCTCAGTTCTTCCACTCAACAACACACCACCTTCCTAGCCATGACTTGGGAGGAAGTTACCTAGGTTACCAGGCTTAGACTCTCCCAGACCCTGGTGCAGGGAAGTTATGAACAAATCTGATTTGTGGAAGGATCCTGGAGTGTTGGTGAACCTCCCCCTTCTGCCTAACCTCCTTTTAGTGATCTTTGTCTGGCTCACCAGTTTAGTACCCTTTAAATCTAGTCACATATGAGGCAAAACCTACCCTGATTACAGCTCTGACTGATAACTGTCCCAAGAAGTTAACACCTTCTGATTAGTTACATCATTTCTGTGGATGCTATCTATCTCAGCAGGCACCTGGGTACCCAAGATTTTGCTGTGTCTATTGGCAATATCGCCATCCATCATGACACATCTCTGATTTCTAGGATCATTAAATTTCCTCAATTCTGCTGGCACTGGTATAGTCTCATGAGTATGTGTGTGTGTCTGTGTATCTGTGTGTGTGTCTGTGTATGTGTGTGTCTGTGTATATGTGTGTGTTGTAATGTATAAAAAGTTCAAGAGACAGTTTCTGGGTAATGAATCATTTTATCAACAAGGTTAGCATATTATTAATAAAAGACCATTTGGCCTTCTCTCTTAGATCAAAAGACAAATCATGGAACCCACTGAACACTCAGATGCCCTTGAAACAGAGTGTGTTCTTGAGGATGAAAATCAACTCTGACTGGTTAACAAGTAATGAGAGAGAATGAGTATTATAATGAGAGCTGGACCTCTTCTAATGAAGCGTTGGGGAATGACTGATCATGTCATTTACTTCCAAATCACCCCTAGTCGTGGGCAATTTAATTAAAGAATTTATCCCCACCCAAACCTGAGTAGAACATCATGGGAGGGAATTCACCTAAATAAGATGGTCTAAGAGGGATAAATTTCTGGCAGTAATGTCTTTCAAAGGCTGGGCTTCAAAAAGGGAAATAGGAAAGGGGAAAGGTCTGGATCTACCCCATAACTGGTTATTAAAAATCATTTTTCTCAGGGTATACTACAGGGTATCATTCATCTCTCAAAAGACTCCCATCTACTTTCTATGGAAAGAACTCATTACAAACGTGGAGAGACAGGTTTTGTTTTTGTTTTTGCTGGCCAAAATACATGACCAAAGTAATCAAGTTTTGCTACTGACACATATGCATGATGAAGCAAGAATGTGGGTGGGGTGGTGGATGCAATATTGGCCTATGAAAAACTTCATTCTTGCTACATGTAGATCCAAAAGTTCAATGATTCTTCTTTTGCTTTCTCCTCCGTGTAACATTCGTCACTCCACCAACCTCTTGACAGTGTCTTTGATTTCCGTCTACTACATATTTTTTTCTGGGTTGCCTTCCTAGAGTTTGTTAAAAAACCTCTTTCCCACCTTCTGAGCTGTCTGACACTTTGATCTAGATTTCCCAACCTCTTAGCCCCTTCTCATTTCTCTCTTCCTTCTCACTTAGAGCTGGCGGCTGTTCACGCTTGTCATACTTCTAGGTGATTTCTTCCATTTTTTATCACTGCAAGGCTCAGTGATGTGGGGAAAAAAATATTGAACTTGGAGTCAACGAGACCTGGGTTCAAATCCCAGCTCTGCTAAAAACTAGTTATGGAGCACTTTGAGTCTGTTTCCTTATCTATAAAATGAAGTGATTGAAGCAGATGATCTTTACTACAACATTAAGCTCTGAAATTTTATGAGAGTACTTACGAGATTCCCACAGCAATATCTTTTTAACCTTATCAGAAATAGAGACGTGACTGCATCAAGAGAATGTCCAGGCATCAGACTTCTAAATACCCCAGGCTCAATAAGTAGCAGCACATAGGAGGCTAGATTGAGCAACTTCTCAGATCTGTTCAGAACCTAAGGTTCTATGATTCTAAGTCACCTAGGACTTATTACTATTCATGAGTGTCCCAAAGCCCTAAGATTTAGAATGGTTGCATCACAACCAATATTGCTTTCAAATCCACATGGCCAGTTCTTGACATCTTGCTCCAGATAAAGAGAGGTCTCTATAGCCAAGCGTAATTGCAATGATGTATTTAAACATTGGGGTGTCCCAGTTAAGTGTATGTTACAGATTGACCAGCTCCATTTTGACAACTACTACATGTTTTTTTTTTCTTCTAAATCAGGGGTTCTGAAACTTTTCTTGTGTTATGAACTCCTTTGGTGGTCTGGTGAAACCAATGGACACTTAAAGTTCATATTTGAAGGAAATGTTAAATTCTGGTGATTAGTGAAAATAAACATGTAATTCTCTCCTCCTCACCCCCAACACACACATTTATAGGTTCCCTGATATCTATAGGGCAAGATAAGAATCCCTGCTCTAAAACCTCTGCAGTCAAATGGTAAGAACCAGGTACGTAGTCCCAGGTGTCAGCTAGATGGAGCGTTGAGCCTAGGCGCAGAAAGACCCGAATCCAAATCCAGTCTCAGACATTTATTAGCTATGTGACCTGGGGCAAGTCACTTAACCTTTGTATGCCTCAGTTTCCTCATCTATAAAATAAGGATCATAATAGAACCTACTTCCCAGGGTTGTTGTGAGAATCAAATGAGATATTTGTAAAGTGCTTAGTAGAGTATTTGGCACATAGTAGGTACTTAATAAATGTTTAATAAATGCTTCCTTCTTTCTTTCCTCCCTTCCTCTCTCCCTCCTTCCTTCCCTCCTTCCATCCATCCTTATTTTACTCCCCCTTTCCTTCCTTTCTTCCTTCTTCCTTTCTTCCTCTCTTCCTCCTTACCTCCTTCCTTCCTTCATCCTTTCTTCCTAAAAACAACTATGTAGAAACAAGATATATACAAGATAAAAAGGAGATAATTGAGAGAAAGGAGTGGCATTATAAGGGGGAATAAAAAAAAATTCTTGTAGCAGGAGGGATTGTGTGTAGGATGTCATAGAGGACAGCCAGTGACAGTTACTGGAGTTGGGAGATGGAGTCTCTTATGAGAAGACCTCCAAGAGCTGTAAATTGCCCCTATAAGGTATATGTATGTGCCCATGTAAAATATATATCCACATGGGATTTCTAAACATATAGAAAAGCAGTTCAGGGAGGCATTGATGTCTGTGGAAGCTGGCCCATCCCTCTGCAAGGGAGACTGTGATTTCTGCCTCTAGGAAAACAAGAGAGTAAGCCATCAGGCTGGACATTCTGTTTTCTTCTGAGAAAGGAGGACTGCACTAGAATTTTATCCATCATCTCATCCTAATGTATTGCTGGTATAGGCGCACAACTATCTCCGAATAAAAAGCTGCCATTTTGTTTGCTCTTAAGGGGGTAGGGTACCCTAAGCTTGCACCTGCCAACTTGGCCCCTTCCTACTGAATACAGGTTATGCAAAATACCTTCAGAAATAGAGAAAAGTGAACAAGCCCATTTATCCAAGCAAAAAAGCAGTCTGAAATTTTTAAAAGTCCTACAGATTGAAATAAGAACGAATGGCTCTTTAGATGGGAGTAAGATGAGATCTCCCTCAGCCAACAGAGAGGCCTGATCTGACCCAAGGGGAAATCCTCCAAGGAGGCAAACTGGAAATTAGAGGCTTGCTGAGAAGCCGCTTTCCCTAGATATCTACAAGAGAATTTTTCTCTATCTTCTCCCTGGATTTGATCCCAAAGAGAATCTGGAACCCATGTGTTTCCTAAAAGAAGGAAAGGATGTCTTCTCCCAAACTCTCAAACTAGCTCTGCCCTTCATTCAGTTATGCGGCACACAGTCAATATTTTCTCCACTAATGAAGAGAATCTCAGCAAGAATGCTCCAGGCTTGCTTAGCTATAAACCCAGATGTGTGTGTGCGTGTACATATATACACATGCCTATCTACATATATACATACATACATATACACACACACATATATATGCAATATCATGAGACCTATAGACTCCTTATAGTAATGTTTTTAAATGCATTAAACAAAATACTTAGTATTACAAAGGAAATCAAAAGTTAGTGAAAATAAAGTTGTAAATTTTTTACCATTCAATTTCACAGATTCTTTGAAATCTATCCAGAGCCTACTCATACCTCAAGTCAAGAACTCCTACCCTAGACTCGGTATTAGTAGTAGAGTGTCTCACGGACTTTTAGGAGAATATTTTGTACCAACTGTATTAATTATACTGTCATAGAAAAATATCTCCCTTCTAAAGGGTCTCATGAGCTATAGTATTAGCTATACCCTAAACCCTCAGAGCTACCTGCAGAGTCCTGAGGAGAGATGTAACAGTCCAGCTCTGGAGACTCAGCCTGCCAGTGTGAGTGGGGGTTGGGATGGTAGCGTCAGAGCTGTTCTATAATTATAAGGGAGGCATGGGAGGAAGGAGATGGAATTTTGTGACGAGGGAATAGCTAGTAGACCAGTTGGACTGTAATTTAGAGGCATGGGAGAGGGGAGAAATATAATACTGGTCTAGAAAGATGAATTGATTTGAATTCTATTTCCTGGTATCAGGTGTGGGATAGTTCAGTCCATGGGCTGTGTCCCAGAAACTTTGATTCTCAAGCTACCACCATTCTATAGTTGAAAATACCTGCAAAATTCCCAGACACAAAGCTATGACTTTCAAGGATACTTTCAGTCACTGTCTTGAAAGGCTTTGAATAGGCCAGTGCCAAGTCTTGGCCAGATGTGCTGACATCAGCTTCTCTACCAAAATGCATCAATCCCTTTTTCATTGGCCTTGCAGTGAAGGTCTGAAAAACCAGTTGTTACGTAAGTGCCTTTCTGCCAACATTAGGATGCCTTTTTTTCTTTTCATTTTTTGGAGAGCCTGCTTATGTAGTTAGACACACTAATGCTATGGAGTTGGAGAGGAAGTAGGCCAATCACACTAATGTACATATAAATAAGTTCTTGAGCCAAATGCCTTGAAACCAAGGTATGTAAAAATCTAGACAGACAAAGGAAATCTGAAAAAGATTTAACAGTAAAATTAAGCTCAAATAGCAAAGCAGATGTTGAAGTTAACTGATAATATCGTTCAAAAAACATCTGAATCATACTTATTGAAAGCCTCTGCTCTGATAAAGTAATTTGCTCCTATTATTCCTTTCTCAAGTTCCCATCTCTTCTACACTGTCCTTAAAGATGCAACTCAAGTGCCACTATCTCTATGAAATCTTCCTGAATAGTTCAGTCCACATTCGTTGTTATTGTTGAGGTGTTTTCAATCCTATCTGACTCTCCATGACCCCATGTGGTGTTTTCTTGGCAAACATACTAGAGTGGTTTGCCATTTCCTCTGCCAGGTCATTTTACAGATGAGGACACTGAGGCAAACAGGGTTAGGTGACTTAACCAGGGTCATACAGTTTGTAAGTGTTTGAGGTTATATCTGAACTCAAGTCTTCCTGACCTTCTAGGACTGAGACTATACCCTGCACCTTGTAGCTGTCCACATAACTGTTCCTTTTTTGACTTTCCATAAAACTTGTTGTCAGTCTGTCATACAAATTGGACACTTGGTTAAAAGTTATCCTGTCGTATTCTTTAATTGCTTTGTGTGTCTTATGCATTTTTCTAATGAGATTAGCTTGATCTTCTGTGATTTATTTCACTTCTCTGGAACTCAGTTTCCTAACTGATATGTACCCCTGATATGTATCCCCTAAACAATAATCCAAGGCATCTATTGGGATTTGGGTTCAAAACTATCCACAATAATGTATAAGCCCTTATCCACTGAATGTACCCCTTTATCAAATGGCCTTGGACTGTAGTGAGAATGATGACAATTTACTTTAAGATGGATAGCATAGCTTTGGAAGGCATAGCAGTCCTAGGATGTTTTGGAGAGAAACTGTAGAAGTCTGGATGAATGGGAGTGATTTTTGGAGCTTTCTGGGAAGAAGAAGGCAGAAGATGAGCTGAGAGAGTCACGGAGTTCAAGAAGTGGATGCATTCTCCCTGTCGAGGGTGAGAAACTTGTGGACAAACCGTTTCCTCCCCAGCTCTTGCATCCAAAAAAGTTATCAGAATTTTTGCCAAGGCTGTCGGAATTGCCTCCCTTCCTCCCCCCCCTCCCCCCCCCCCCCCATGGACTGAATCCAGTTTGGGAGAGATGGCCCCTCAGAGACACTTTCTCTTTCCGCCTAGGAGCATCTGATGAAATTAATTGCTGTCTCTAACGTTGAAGCAGGAAGTTCCTTCCTGTTCCCTGTAGTTAGAATATTCCTGGCCGCCATGACTGCCCTGTCTGTGTTGATCAGCTTGCTTCTCTCACCCCTCCTCCCACCCTGCACCCTTCTTCTGTTCTATTCTTTTCTAATTCATCTCCCTTGCTACATAAAATGATTCCAATGTGTTAGCTAGCTTCTGCTGTGTGATCATCTGGGGATTTGCTAGAACTGGTGAGAAAGAGACAGAATGGTCCTGGAAACAATAGACTCACCTAGTGCTGGGGAGACAGCCCCTGAAGCTAAAGTGTCAGAGAGAATAATCAGCCATCTAGGCAACTTATCCCAGCTGGAAAATGAGAGTTCAAAAAGTTTCTGCCAGATCAAGGCAGAAGTGGAAGAAATATAAGTAAAGATCAGAGATGGTGACAGTATACAACCCAATTAGAGACCCCTAGATATAATATAGGCCCAATATTAGAAGCAGAGGAGCACAAGGAGGGGATGGATTTCAGCCCTCCACAGGATGCTAGGTTCCCTACTTTCCCATCCCCCCTCTGCATGACCCATCATACCTCATCATCCAATCTAAAGTGCTCGAGGGTAGATTCTCTGCTATTCTGTTCAGGGCTCTGACTCCACTGAAGTGGAAACTTCTTCTAAGCTCGCAAACGCAAGGCAACTTGTAAGGCTGGGAAGTCTATCCTCCTCCTTCTTTACCTGAGGAGACACTGACCTCAACATAATCTTTGAGGACCATCCCTAATCCTCCTCATCTCTCACTGTATAGGAAATTTTGTGATACCCAGAAAAAACATTAGCAGCAAACCCTTTGAATCTGGGTCCGTCACAGTCCAGACCCCATGATTAATCTAGCAAAGCCAGAAATATCGGGATGCTAAATTGTACCTCCATGGGCCATGTTAAGTATGGAGTCTTGATATCTGAGTCACCATTACTATTTAAGTCTTGAATCACCAAGAAGTAAAGAATCTGCTATCACTTCTGTTGTAGATGGGGTGAGGTTTGCCTAAGGTCTTGTGGGAATGAAAATTGTCCAATCTGCAAGAAAAACCGCTGAGGCAGAGCTCTGAGCCAATGGTACTTTATTAAAGGGTCCATGGTCCCCTCTAATGAACTAGACTTCAGATCTTACTCATGACCTGAGGTGTTCCCTTCTTCCAGGGTCTTATTTTTATAAGGCTTGATATGAGATTTGATGATTAAATATTCTAGAGGGGCTGTTCAAAATACAGAATCCCAGTGGTTGATAGACTTTGCTTCATGGGCCAAAAATGAGCTAAAAATGGCATGTTATCAGGGGGCATACTGGGTTGGGAGAAGCATGGGGCATCTCTACTTAGTGATCATAAGATGATCACCCGCTCATGTTGGACAAGAGAGAATGGTCTGGAGGTTCAAAAATGAGTTGGGGGAATTTCCACATAATTAGGTCACCTTCTCCATGCTGGGCTTGGTCACCATAATAAGGAAAAACCAGGATGGAGGGCCTCTAGTTAGCTTTCTATGATTAAGCAAGTGAACTTACAATCTGCAGTTCACAGTTCTGGGACCTAATGTACAGAACTTATAATCATGACCCTTATGGAATCACATCAAATCAATTAATACTGATTGGAATAGAGTAGGGGTCCAAATAAATCATTCCTCACAGTATGGAAAAATGTCGCTACAGGAATTTTTAAGTGATGATGAGAACAAAGCTCATGTCTGTTTAGTGGCCATCACCTTTGTTGTTAGAAATTTATACCCCAAGCCCTGAGTATCTTAAATTATGTCAGTTGTGACACAATAAAACATGGGAAGAAATCCCTAAGATCTAGCAGCCATTCTCTCTCTACCTCCATTTCCTTCTTCCCGATCTCCTTTTCCTTTTTCTTGAATTTTGTGATTTCTTAGTCCTGCATTTTTTCCCGTAAGTTTGTACCAGTTTAGGTGCTCAAACAAATAACATATAAGTAATGAAGTTATGCTGAAACCATTGATGGTAGCTGGAAAGCAATTTAGAGAAGTCTGGGACAATGTCTATTTGGATAATCCCCTTATGGTAAAACAAAGACCCCTTTCAGATCTAAAAGTCTAGGACCTCGCAGTATTAAGGCTGTGAACCTGATGGGGAGGACCATGTCTTTTTTTTCCTTGTATCTTCATAGTCTTGGGCAGATAAGATAGTAGGGATTCAGAAAAGGGTTGATGAACTAATTAAACTAAGGTGAACTTATTAAGTCCTGCAGAAAGAACCAGGGCTGGGAACCTAATTGGGGCAAGAATCAGAGGAACAGCTTGTCCAGCTGGAGTTGTTGCACCTAGCAGGAGACCCCTGTGGAGTGATGTGCTAAGATGCAGTGTCTGTCTAAGGGTTGCAGCATGGGAATACCACAAGAAGAATAAAAGACATTGGGTCCTTCAGGAAGTACGAATTTCCTTGACCAATGTATTCCCTAAGTGTGCCTATTTGTGTATTCTCTGTGCTGTGTTCTGTGTGCATTCATTGTAGTATATGTCCTAGGATGATGGAGGAAATATTTTGAAGCTCTTGTTCTTACAATGATATTTCAGTAAATAACTTTTTTTTGAGTTGTGTCCCCTGGCTGACTATTGAAGGCAAATGCTTTGGAAAATGTGTATATTTTTAGGGGTACAGACCCAAAGAATACCTGGGGTAGCCATTGCCTGAAGGAACCAATCTACAAACATGAACTGGGAAAGATATCCCAGAGGTGGTGCTCTACAAATAAATGAGATTTTTTTTTGCTGAGTAGATAATCACATTGAGTTTAGAGATAGAGAGCCCTTAGCATGTTCAGAGAATTTATATCTTTTTTTTAAAAAATCAATATTTTTGCCTATCTGACTCCATAGGAGCTTTCTACAAGGTCATTAAGAATGAGGATAAAAGATTCTTATTGAGGATTTGTATTTCATATGAGTAAGTAGCTAAAAAATGTAAGGCGGCTTTGTATTTATTTACTTGAGAAACCAACTTTTTCTCTTTAACTGAATGATTTTTCTGTCTTACCATATCACATCTCCATAAATACATGAATTGAGAAAAAAAAATGTGCCAAATTATTGCCATCCTTAAAATGAATCTGACCTGTAGAATTAAACCCCTGTGCTTGTTAGCACAGTGCTGGAGGAGGAGAAATATTCTTTCTTCACAGAGTTGTCCTTTGCATAAAAGGGGTACCACTAGGATCAGTGATGGATCTGCACATTTTCTCAGGGAGTCCTCCTTGCAAATAATAAAAACAACTCACATTTCATTGTATCACCTTGGAAATGTCTCATTGCATGTGCTCATTTGCCCCACCCCACTCGAAAAGATAAAGGTTCAAGGTATTCTGTGGGTCAGCATTTCCTTCATGATTTACAGACCTCCAGTGATGTCTTCACTCTTATGAGCCAGTCATGGGACATACTGGTACAAAACAAAAGGCATTTAATCAAGCAGCATAGGGAACAAAATGATGAGATAAGATTCCTCTTCCACATACACATGGGGTTCATTTGCCCACAGGTTACACTGTTAGGAGAGGAAGATTCATGAGCAGAAAACGTGTCACCAGAAAAGATGTATGGAAGTTTCACATGGTAGGTACATGAATGAATGACAAAGCATTTATTGGGCACTTCTCATGTACAAAAGTGTTGAGAGTACAAATAATAATCATTAAAAAAAAATAGTCCCCACTCTCAAGGAGCTCATATTCTAATAGAAGACAATGTACATGGGAGGATTCAGTTTGGGAAAGACCCAGTGGTCCTTTGGGAAAGCCACAAAATGCATCTTCTTTAATGTCATTCCCACTGTCACAACCATAGCTGTTTCTCACATTGAACCACTTGGTCTTTAGTAACCGTGGCTTCTGAGGAGGGTGGTAGCGATAGCACCAAAGAATGATGCAGAGGATGATCTCATGGACAATGGCTGCCAGGGCCAGACTGGAAGCAGGGCTGGTGGTCTAGGAGGCCGTATGTGGCCAGGAAACATGAGAATAAAGGCACATGTTTTGAGGGAAAATAGGCAGGATTTGGTTTGTATATTTTGGTTTGCAGATTATCTCCTCCATTAAATTATAATCTCCTTGAGAACAGGGACTATCTTTTGCCTTTTTTTATATATCCTCAGCACTTAACACGGTGTCTGGAACATAGTTGGCACCTAATAAATGTTTATTGATTGATTGATATTTCAGAACAACTCAGACCTGCCATGATACATGACTACCAATGTCTTCTGATGATAGAACCAACATATGCTTACTTTATTCCCTTTTTTTTTTGCTACATCAGAGTGCTGCTATGAATATTTTGCTATAGATAACTTTTCAGTCACTGAACTCTTTGAAACCCATTCACATTAATTAATCCTCAGAGAGAAAGAAAGTGTCATGGCCAAGGAAGCCCAGAACATGTATGGTAATAGCAAAAAAGAGGAAAATCTCCTGGCTTTTGGTCCAATCTTTTTCTCATTACCAAAGGCATTACTGATTGGCATTGTGCTTCTATGTGTAACTGAAGTCACAGATTCTTACAATTAAAAGAATCCTAGATGTCACCTACTTTAATCTTCCATCCAGTGTGAGCCATCCTGTGATAGCTCTCGGAAAGTTACATAAGTAGCATATAAAGCACAGGGTCTGGAGGCAGGAAGACCTGAGTCCCAATCCAGCCTCAGGCATTTATTGGCTGTGTGACCTTGGGCAAGTCACTTAACCTCTGTTTGCCACAGTTTCCTCATCTGTATAATGGGGCTAATTTTAGCAGCTACCTCCCAGAATCGGTGTGGGGATCTGGTGAGATAATACTTGTAAAGTGATTAGCACTTTGGCACATAGTAGATGCTATCTGAAGGCTAGCTTTTGTTGTTGTTACTGGTACAGTAGTAAATTATTAAACAAATGCAGGCATCAGCCTGGTTTAGTTCACTTTGGTCAGTGCTCAGCTAAAGCATTAAGCTTCATTTAAAAAAATGATACCAGCGATGGTGTTAATGGCTGTGCTTCATGCTTCCCAGACTTGAGGGAATGCTCCTTTTAGAGGCTAACTTCATGGTAAATGGGTATTTTATCTGTTTTAACTTAAGGAAGGCCCTTAGGAACTGAGTCTGGAATGTGATGAGAAAGGAGTGGCTGTGTACTATCCCTGGGAACTGTGAGTCTTAGGAGTGCATTTAATTCAAAGCAGATCAAGACTGTCTGCAAGCAAATATTTTCTAGTGGTTTAAGGTTGTGATTACAACCATTATCACAATAGCTGCCATATTTAGCTCTTTTATATGGGGGGCTACAAGAGAATGAGGCTGGTTTGCTGAAAGCAGCTTTTTGTAGTTCATCTCGATGCTCTGCAATCCAGCCATGTCAAGCCAATACAGTTAAATCTAGAGATGCAGTATCCAAATGCCCCATGATGGCAACATGAGAATGATAGGGAGGAAGAGCCCTGTGGAAATGTGTAAAAATCACCAGATTTGGAGTCAGAAGACCAAAGTTTGAGTGCTAGCTCTGATACGAGCAGTCTGTGAATATCAGTTTCCTTAGATGTAAGTGGAGATATGAATATTTACATTATGTAAGTCAAGGAGTGGGGGCAGCTAGGTGGCGCAGTAGATAGAGTGGCAGGCTTGGAGTTAAGAAAACTCATCTTCCTGAGTTTAAATCAAGCCTCACATACTTACTGTGTGACCTCAGGCAAGTCACTTAACCCTGTTTGTTTCAGTTTCCTCATCTGTAGAATGAGTTGGAGAAGGAAATGGCAAATCATTCCAGTATCTTTGCCAAGAAAATCCCAAATGGGGTCATGAAGAGTCAGACAGAACTGAAACAACTGAATAAGATCACAAAAAGGTCAAGGAGTTTTTGCTTTATGAATACACGCTACTATTATGGCAACTACTGGAAGAGAATCTCTATTAGTAATATCAATCCACCCAGCTGGCTCATGTTGCTATGGCTCAGCATACAATATCAGAGCTGTAACTAAAGTGGGGCAACCTAAACTTTGTCCAAATGTTTTGAATTTTAGATTTTGATTACAGTATTTGCTATTTTATAGCAGTATAGAGAATACAGAATCTATCACTGAGTTCACAAGATAATTAAACAAGGAAGCTACTAAATAGCAGGTCCACCCCTTTCAGTTGAAGAAATGTGTCTTGTCCCTTGATCCATACAGTTTGTAGTTCTTGTTTCAGGTGAAAAAGGTCCTGATCTCAGGTTCTGCCTGATATATCTGTAATAAAACAGGGATGACCTTTCTAGAGATGGCACTTTATAGCTACTGCTCTTGATATGGCCCTGTTCTTAAAAAGGACAGATACTGGGTTCAAGAGATAGGAATTCATACCTCAACTTTGAGACTTATTTGCTATGTGAACATAGGATGTTCATGGAGGACTACAGCCTCTTGTGGGAGGACTTGGTGAGCCCTTTTCAGGGCTGTTCAATCACTTGTGGTGTTTACCTGTCATCTAACTCCCACCTGTGGCTCCAAGAAGGTGTAGTATGCACAGCAGCCACACCTTAGTAAAATCATCTTGGCAGACAGGCTGAACCACATTGATGGTAATCAACAGTCCTCAAACCTGTTGGTAAGTTAGGAGGAGATCTGACATGGAAGACACCAAGGTCATCCACTGCATTCTGGTCCACTGCCAATTCTTTTGACTTTTGTCTTGCTACTGGACTCAAGCGATTCTGGAAGAGAAAGTGAGGTTGATGAGTATAATGTCAACGTGAGACCCATAGAAGAGGCTATGGATATGCATTGGTATTTCCAGGGTAAATTCACAAAATATAAACTCTCTTCCTCAAAGATGAAACCAAAATATTTATTCAGATACCAGAAAGCCAAATTCATCATAGTAACAAAGCAATCTACACACATTATCAATGTAGGAAGCGTGGCCATCCCCAAGCCTTCACTCCATCAGGCCTCCCCAAAAACAAGCTCCCTTAAGCAAAATCACTCCCTTTCTCACTCATGCTAGCTGCTCTGCCTGCTCTCTCTCAGTTCTGCCTCACTCTCCCTTCCTGCTGCACCCTTCCTGCTTTACCCATTCATCAAACTCCTCCCACTATTGGCTCCATGTGACTCAGGCTGTGGGTTGGGTCAGAGTTCAAAGCAGATCACATGGGCCCATTAAGGGGCAGGGAAGATCTTCAAATTCCCTTACCATTACGTTCGGCCCCAACATCTTTCTTGCTTATTAATAGGTCAATAGGTTAATAGTTTAGGGGTAACTAGTATTGATATAATTTCACAACAACATTACAGGGATAACAAAAAGTAAACACATAAAACAATATCTTAGGGTGGGAGCTTGAGCACAAGCATCCCATCATTTCCTCCTCAAATGAATGGGAAACAAAATCCCTTGGAGGTAAGGGGGGAAATTCCTCTATAACTACTTCCTGCTGAGATTGGATGTAGAGCTGTCCCTGCCTCAAGAGATCCCATTTGAGGGGTCTGTTCTTTAACTGGTATCCAGAGCTTGGTCAGTGTCAAGTCCAGGGGTGATGCAACACAATCTTGGACAGAGGGTGACATCCAGCTTAAGCAGTCAGTCATCTACAAATGCAGGGCACTAATTCTGTGGGAAACAAATCTAGCAAACAAGTTGAATAGACAAAAGCCTAAAAGAATAAGGAGACAACAACCAGAAGCAGGGTAAATATAGTGTCAGCTATGCTTATGGGGTCCATGAACGCACTGGGACTGCATTAATTTCTATCTTCCTTACTCCAGGGTTTCCCTATATAAAAGAGGTCTCTGCCACAGTATCTATTAATGCCCTAATTACAGTAGTTGATCCATTTTTCTAGTACATGGTTAAACTGATATGAGGTCTGTAATCTTGCCTGTGTACTTCTTTAATCTAAACTGGGGCTGGGCCAATTTTCTCTTCTCCGTGAAGGCATGACAAACTTGGAAACAATGATTCAGGAGGATTTGTAGGGGCAGTTCTTACTTCCCTATTCCATCTAATATTAAGTCCCTTTTCTTGGTACATCTTATATAGTTTATTAGTTGGAATACCATCCCTTCTTCCAAACTCTATCCCTGCTCTTAACAAAGCAATAAACAATTCTTTCCTTGTTAATCTATTCTGACTTTGAATCTACTGGTTATTTGCTCTTCTCTCTTAAATAAATTTATCTTTTCCCCATTCCTCTAAGTCACTTTACTGTGAAATCTTATTCTGCACCTCTGAAAGAAGGTGCCCTATTTCCCCAATTAGTAGAGTCAGAATTAGTTGCTTATAAGTAGGAGGAGCAGATTTCACTGTCATATTCCTATGAGAAGCTATTAAGGGAGTGCTATGATAAGCCTTGGCATCTCCAACCATTATTACAGTTTTCATTACCTCTTTTTTTAACTTTCATATACGGTCTCTAAGCAAATACCAAGGCCTGCTATCTCCACAAGGCCACATAGAGTCAGTGGGATACTGCTTACTGCATCCCTCGGCAGCTAATGCTAACAGATTAATTCCATTGTTACCTCCTTGAACATGGTAATACCTAAAAGCTTCTTGTATGAAAGAATCTGATTAATATCTATGAATTTCAAACAATCTATGTTATCTATCCATACTCCTCTGACCCCTTCCTCATTGATTCTCACCATCCAAGATACTAATGATTCTTCCATTTTGGGGGTGAATTGACATAAAATATCAGTGACCCCCTGCTGAGTAAAATCCTCAGTTAGTCCCTTAGATACTATGTGGTCCCCTTGGTTCTTCTGCTTCCTTTGTAGTATTATTGTGTGTCCACATTCCTAGAAGCCTCCTCATCTTAATTTGTTTCATTTTCCTCCCATGCATCTTCCTCCCAGGGGTCTGGGCCCCCGTCAGATCCCACAAATGCAAGGGTTGGATTCACTTTCCCATGGTTAACTTTTCCTTTTTTTTTCTGAGCCACTCTCACAACTGTCTTTTCTGTTACCACCTAATACTTTTTAGCTTCCTCTTCTAAAGGGAAGTTCAGACACTGTAGCATAGAAAGCTTCTTGTGCAAATCAGCCAACTCCTTTTTAGTTGAACCTTTTCCTCCAGTAATTTTTCTCTACCATTACATATAATATGATAACTTGTTAACAGTACCTATCCTTTTCCACATTATCCCTGCCATTTCTTTCCCCAGTTCAATTGATATTCCTTGCAAATATCTTTCTTAATCTCTATGTTCTCCCTTGTGTAGCCTTGGTGTCCAGTTTTCACACACTCCTGGGTTTTTAGACCATTCTCTTGCCAGGGAGGAATAAGGTAAATCTTCTCATCCTGGGATACCCATTTCCTTCCCTAGAGCCTTCCCATCTCAAAGTAGATTTATATTTCACAATCCCATCCTTGTGGTCATTTGTAATGCCATTGTGATACCTACAGCAGCTGCTATGAATATGCATATGCATTTCCGGAGTAAATTCACAAAATATAAACTCTCTTCCTCAAAGATAAAAACTTACCATTACAATGAGTTCATGTCTAACTTAAATCTAATTCATGCACAAATCAAGACATCACCTTGTGATGTCAGCGGTCCTCCCCACAAATAACAATATGATTATGGATAATTCACTTGACCTCCATCAACCTTAATTTTCTAATCTGTAAAAATCTGTTACTTGACCTCCCAGAGTTGTTGTGATAAAAGCACTTTGTAAACATTAATATGCAATTTAAAGTATGAGTTATTTTTTAATTTCTTTTTTTATTTTAAACCTAAATACTAAAATTAAATACACAAAAAGAAAGGAAAAAGAAACATTATAAACTTAAATGAAAAATATGAAAAAAAAACATTGTCATGTACATAGCAGAGGAGGATTCAAAATATACAGCAATAAATTTTCATTTCAAGAAAGCATATAATAAATGCTATGCATTGTGTTGAGAGCTGTCCATCTTTCCTTTGCTCCCTTGTAAGTTTCTTTTGTTTTCTGTGAGTTATCATTATTTAATTGTTATTATTGCATTAGATGAAAAGGTATAAACAGATTGTGATCAGCCTTGATAGAGAGATTAATATCTATATTGAGAAGATCATCAATCCATTGAAGTGTTAGAGAACCACTTTGGACTGAACCCTCAAAGTCCTGGAGATAGAATCTTCCCTGTTTTTATATAAGAAGTTGCATGCATCTTCCCCAAGAATGGCACTAGATGGAACAACAACAAAAAAATGAAATGCCCTTGCATTATAGGGATACTACACACAGCTCATTTTTTTTTTTTTTTTTTTTTATGGAGAAGAACACAGGTCAAGTGCTTACATGGTGTTCAGAGGAAGTGATGTAAGGACACTCTCAAAATCTCTCTTATGAACTTCGGAATTGTGTGACATGGGAGACCCTGGCACAGGACCACTCAGTATGGAGTGCTCATATCAGAGAAGGTTGTGTGCTCTATAAGCAAAGCAGAATTGAAACAACCCAAAGGAAATGTAGGATGTACAAATTTAGAGAATCTATCCCAAATGTTCATTTGGACTATTTGTGCTGGACCTGTGGTAGAGCATTCCAAGCTCATACTTGTCTGATTAGCCACAGTCAGACATACTGTAGCTTGACTCTAGCATAGTGATGGCATTTTGGTCTTCTTTGAGAGTGAAGGACAATAACCAGCAGTCCTCAGTTGTCATCCTCCTTCCCTGAAACTTTAGGGTCACCTAAAGAGTTATTGATAAACTACTGATAGCAGTTCCCAAATGGGAATTCCATTGTCAATTACAGATTGGCACAACTCTTCAACTACCTAACCAACCCAGTGCTAAGTTGTAGACCCTCAGGGGAAAGTAAAAAGATACATCATTTTCATTTAATGTTAACAGAGAAACAAGCTAAAAAAGCTGACTATAAATTAATAGTGATACTGTGAAATCTGACTTGGTTTAACTACAGTTTTCATTTTTTAAAAGTTATTCATATTCAGAGGCTATGAATTAGTGTCTATAAAAATTTCATATTTAAACAAAATAAAAACAATTTAAAATACATTTAAAAAATTTTTTTACATTGACTACTTTTCTCCCTGTAATCCTCAGTCTCTGCATCTCAAAGTCATTTCAACATTTTTTTTTTACAAGTAGAAGAAGGGAGGGTGGACCTTTGAAGGTATCGATTCCAACTGCTCCATTTTATATTTGAGGAAACTGAGGACCATAGAGGTTAAATTGCATGTCTGAGATTATATAGATAGTGACGGTCAGGATTTGAACTCGTGCCTTTCCTCCTAACTCCAGATCCAGCACTCTTTGCAATGTACCATGCTGCCTCTCGAACGTAAGAACCCATGACTGTGTTCATCCTGCCTCCTAGACTCCCTTCTCTACCTCCCCCTCCCCCACAAAAACCACCCTGAACTTTTAAACCATTACATCAAGCAAGGGTGAGGAAAAGTTTGGGGGTTTTCACTGCCCCCTAGTGGTGAGTTTCATCAGGGTCTTAACTACCCTGGAATCTACCACCCATATGAGGTTGGTAGGCTCAGGCCCAGGCCTACTCTCAGGGCATAGGCAAGGGCAATGAAAGGTGAGAGTCCACACCAGGACCCTGCACAGCAGAGGGCAAGGGCTACTAGGGTCATTTTGCCGGCACTGGAGGTTGCTGCTGCCAAAAGCACCTATACCCTTTTTCTGTAAAGGGGAACTTTCCTAAGATAGGAAGAAAATATGAGTAACTGGGATAGGGCACAGAGTAGCCAAGGTCAATAACAGATAGTTGTTCACTCCCTTTCTACCCTATACCATTGTCTTTCTAGTCTTTCTAGTCTTACTTTTGTTGATTTTGATTTGGAATTTATTTGGAAATGTGGATCTGTTTATGTAGGAACTATATTAAAAATAATCCCAAAATTTTGACCACTGCTTCATGATCCCCCACCCCCAATTTTGTCACCCCCTCCATCCTTTTACCTCCTAGGATCTGCAGATTGGAAAACTCTGGGGTGGATTAGGTGACTTGCCCAGGGTCTGTTCCAAGTTTCCAGGTCTGGCTCACTGGTATGACATGTATTTTGCCTTGAGCTATGGCTTTGTTGAACATTCTTTCACTGTGAACACTTAATGCAGAGAAACATCTTAATAACTCTAACTTTAGGGCAGCCAGGATCACTCAAGGAAGTTTAACCATGTCTCTAGGGCAACAGAGATAGCAGATTTTCCTCTGAGACAAAATATATGTGGCAGGGCTCCCAAATACAATTAAACTCTAGCTGTTATTTTGACTTTGAATGAAGATAATTTATTAACAGTGGATGGAAGAGCAATAGTAGTGGGTAAGGCACAATGGAAAATACTTTATTCCTCAGACTGTCCTCAGATGAAAGGATTTCTGGGAATGCAAAGATCTCCTGAAGCCATGTTTATTGGCTCTTTAGGGGATCATGTGAGTCAAGTTAACAACAAACATTTATCAAGCATCTAATATGATCCAGACCCTGGACTAAACCTTTGCGATACAAAAAGAGGCAAAAAAAAATTCTGGTGTTCCAGTAGCTCAAAGTCTAATGAGGAACTCAAGAACCAAGCAACTGTGTACAAACAAGATATATACAGGATACATTGGAGATAATCTCAGAGGGAGTTACTAAGATTAAGAAGGACTAGGAAAGGCTTTTTGTAGAAGGTGGGACTTAAGCTGGAGGAAACCAGGAGGGAGAGATAAAGAGGGAGAGTGTTTCAGGTATGGGGGGGCAGCTAAGTTCAAGAGACAGAGTATAAGAAGAAGAAGGAGGCCAATATCACTAAATCAGGAATAATTAGAGGGGAGAAAGGTGCAAGAAGACCAGAAAGGGAGGATGTTTAAACTCATGAACCATAACTATTATCATAAACAAAATGAAGGACTTTTAAAACCAAATTGAGAATTTAATATTTGAACTTGGATGTACCAGAGAGCATTGGAGTCTATTGAATAGGGAAGATGAAATAGAAGTTGTTTGGTCATGGCCAATTCTTTGTGACCCCATTTAGGATTTTCTTGGCAAAGATATTGGAGGGTTTGCCATTTTCTTTTCCAGCTCATTTTATAGACAAAGAAATGGTAGCAGACAGGGTTAAATGACTTGCCCAGGGTCACATGGCTAGTAAGTGTCTTAGGTCAAATTTGGACACAAGAAGATAAGTCTTCCTGATTCCAGGCCTGGCACTCTATCCACTGCACCTCCTAGCTCCCTATGAGATAGATAGTCTTGCACTTTAGGAAGTTTGGTAGCTAAGTGGAAAATGGATTAGAGTGTGGCAGGCTGTTAGTGTGAGTTGATGAGGATGAGTACTAGGACAGTAGAAGTGTCAGAGGAGAAAAGGTGGCATAGAAAAGAGATCTTGTAAAGGTAGAAATGATAGGATTTCGCAACAAATTGGAAATGGGATGGGGAGGCTGAGAGAATAAGAAATCGAGAATGACACATAGCTTGTGAGCCTGTGTTACTGGAAAAATGGTAGTGTCCTCAACAGTAATAGGAAAGTTAGGAAGAAAGGAGGATTTGAGGGGAAAGATACTGAGTTCAGTTTAAGATGTGTTGAATTTAAGATGTCTACAGGACACACATTTTAAAATGTCTAAAAGGCAGTTGTAGGTGCAAGACGAGAGGTTAAGAAAGAGGTTAGGACTGATTGAGAATCGTCTGCATAGAGATGGTTATTGAAACCATGGGATCTGATGAGATCACCAAATGAAATAATATGAAAGAGAAGAAGAGAAGAGGAGCCAGAGCCTTGGGGGACCCTTACTCTTAGCAGAAGGACATAGGTGAAGATCTAGCAAAAGAGACTGAGAAGAAGTAATCAGACAGATAGGAGAACTAGGAGAGAATAATGTCATGAAAATCTAAAGGTAAGAGAAGGGGATGATTGACAGTGACCAAGGCTGCAGAGAGGTCAACAAGGATGAAGACTGAGAAAAGTCTATTAGATTTGGTAATTATGAATCATGGGTAATTTAGGTGAGCAGTTTCAGTGGAATGATGAGGTCAGAAGCCAGACTGCAGAGAGTTAAGATAAGGAAGGTACAACTGTGTTAGTCATAGCTGACCTCCAGAAGTTTAGCCACAAAAGGGAGGAGCTATGGGAAAGTAGGTAGTGGGGATGGATGGATCAAGTGAGACTTTTTTTGAGGATTTGGGAGACATGAGCATTAGGGAAGCAGAGAGTAGATAGGGAGACATTGAATATAAGTGAAAATGGGGATAATAGGGGGAAATTTGCTGGAGAAGATAGGATGGAATGGAATGACTTGTACATGTACTCCTTTTGGAGAAGGGCCATTTCATTATATGAGACAGGAATAAAGGAGAAGGTAGTAGTGGAAGGCATCTGAGTGATACAAGATGAGGAGGAGTGGATCACAGGGAATTCTCTGCTAACGGCCTCAATTTTTTTAGTGAAATCCATGAGGCAAGATCTCAACTGAAAAAGTAGGGGTAGGGGAGCTACAGGAGGTTTAAGAAGGGAAGATGTAGAAAAATCCTTGTGGTTGGTAAGTGGGATAGTGAATTGATTAGGCTGGAATACAAGGATTGCCTTGCTGCAGTGATGACCCAGTTGAGATTATGAAACATAAATTTGTAGTGCTTCCAGTCAGCAAAGTTTCATGGTGTTCTCCAGCTTCCTTTCAGAAGCAAAAGGCAACAGATAGCGGGATTAAGTCAAGGGTGAAACTTGGCAGGGCAAGACATTGGGTAGGATAAGGGGTAAGTAACTCAAGAGAGGAGGATAATGTGAAGTTGAATTGGTTCACCAAGATATCAAAATTGGGAAAGGTGAGACAGTGTCATCAGTCAGGAATGATGGGCTGGGAAAGAACTGAGAGTGGATGAAATGAAGGTCACAGTAAGGGACATAGAAGAGGGTTTGGGGTTACAAGACAGAGGGTTGAATGACAATAGATTGTTATCAGATAAAGGAAATTCAGAGGTCATCCCTCCTTGATGCTTCCTTTTTCTCACTACCCACCCTCATCTCAATCTGATGTAATCTGTCTTCTAATTCAAGCCACTCTACTGAAATAGTTCTCTCAGAGGAGAGGAGCCCCTGTTGTCCTCCTTGGTGTCAGTCTTCACTCTCCTTTGTCTTTCTGTGATATTTGACACAGGCTACCCTCTTGTTCTGGTTTCCTCTCTTGTCTTCCGAGATATCATATCCTTCTGATTTCCTTTCCTCTTTTCTAACCAATCCTAACCTATGTATATGTGTATGTGTACACACATGCATGTGTATGTATATAGGTATATGCATGTGTATGCATATATGTATACACATATATGTGTGTTTGTGAGTGTGTGCAAATATGTATGTATATGTATACATATATGTATGTGTACATGTATTTGTGCATGCATGTACATGTACATATGCATGCACACACACATGTGCATACGTGTGTAGAAATACACATATATGTATCTATGTGCACATACATACACACAAAAATATATAATGTACCATGCATATACATGCATACATCTCTATATCTATGTCTATCTCTATATCTATCTATCTCCTTTGCTAGTTGCTTGTCCTCTTCCCATTCCCAAGATCTGGTAAATATTCTCCCTGATTCTATCCTTGGTCTTCTTCTCTTCATTTCCCACATTCTCTATCTTGATAATCTCATCCATTCCCACAATTTTCACTGTCACTTCAAAGTGGATGACTCCCAAATCCACATTTTGAGCCCAAATCTCTCTTTTGAGTTCCAGTTCTATTCCTAAAGCTATGTAGAGTAACTACCTCTTCCTTCTACTTGAGTAAATTTAATTTAATTACTTGTATTCTTTTCACATCAGGAATTATGAAGCTTATTTGACAATACTTTAAGTGCTGCTTGCCCCAGATGCAGAAATTGCTAGATATGGCTCTGTGGCAGGACAAAAACTTCTTGATACAGCAGAAGGTCTCAAGTGAAAGGACTGTGTCCTAAGGATGAAGCAGATTAGTCCAAAATGATCCTTGCAGACTAGAACTAATAATCTAATAATATGATGTTTAATAAAGGTAAATGTAAGGTCTTACACTTAGATTTTTAAAAAACATCTTAAATATTACATTCAGTTTTGGACACTACAGTTTGAAAAGATCAAGAGAAGACCCTTAAGATTATGACATGAAAACCAATCAAAGGAATGGAAGATACCTGGCATAGTGTTTGATAAAACTAGAGACCCTATTACTAAAGTAAGGACTAATTATTTAAGAAAAACTGCTGAGAAACTTGGAAAACTTTCTGTCAGAAATTAGAAAAGACCAACATCTCATACCATATGTCAAATTAAACTCCAAATAGATATATGACTTAGATACAGAAGATGGCATTACAATAAGCAAATTAGAGGAGCAAGGAAAAAAAATACCTTCCAGATCTATTGCTAGGGGAAGAGTTCATAATCGAAAAGTGAACAAAAGAGATCATAGAAGATAAAATTTGCAATTTGACTGTATAAAATTAAAAAGCTTTTTTTTTGCATAAATAAAAACAAACAGTTAAAAGTAGGAAGAAAAGAAGTCACTGAAAAGTCTTTGCAGCGAGTTTATCTGATAAAGGTGGTATAGTCAAGATATATAAAGTACTGACTCAGACTTAGTATGAGACTGAAAGCCATTCCCCAATAGATAAATGGTCAAAAGTTATGAATAGGCAATTTTCAAAGGAGAAATTTAAGCTATTTATAATCATAAGAAAAAATGTCTCAAGTTACTAATTATTAGAGAAATTCAAATTAAAGCAGTTCTGAGTTTCCATCTCACACTTATTAGATTGACAAAAATGGAAAATGACAAGCATTAGAGGGAATGAAAGAAAATGGGCACATTAAAGCATTATTGGTGGAACTGTGAATTGGTCTAAGTCATTTTGGAAAGCAATTTGGAACTAGGCCTAAAAAGTACTATCTATCTATCTATCTATCTATCTATCTATCTATCTATCTATCTATCTATCTATCTTTCTATCTATCTATCTATCTATACTATCTATACCTTTTGTCCCAGAAAGCACATATCCTATAATCCTCTTAAGTTGATTAAAAACTTCTTTGTACCTCCTAAAGTTAGTACTTCTTTACATTCCTATTATACTCATAAGAGTTAAGTATTTACTATTTCCAGAAAATCAACCAGGGTTCTTTTAGCACATTTGGCTCATATATCTAATTCTGGATAGCTCTCTGGTGACTTGGAGAGGTTCTTTCAGTGCCTTATAATATATAAAAGAAGCTCAATGAAGTCCATGTGGTACAATTCTAGGACAACCCCCAAATAAACACATTTTTGTGAGCATCCAGACCTACCATACCATAAGTAGGCCTGGAGATTACTTTTATCCCCAAATAGATGGCTATCCAAATTAGCTAGGTGGCACAGTAAATAGTGCTGGGCTGGCAGCCAGGAAGATTTGAGTTCAAATCTGGCTTCAGACACTTCCTAGCTGTGTGACCCTGGACCAGTCATTATACCCTGTTTGCCTCAGCTTGATCTGGAGAAGGAAATAACAAACCACTTAAGTATCTTTCCCAAGAAAACCCCATATGGGATCACAAAGAATCAGACATGACTGGAATCACTGAACAGCAGCAATACAACTTAAAACATCATTTAATAAAATTTTCACCTGTCTAGATGCTTGGAAAAGTCTGCTCCAATCCAAAAGGGAGACTGGGAGAAATGAGCTTCCCTTCTCAAAAGGAAAATCTGGTCTTATATGAACTCTTAGAGTTTATAGAGCTGTCCTAAAAGGGACTGAGTCTCTGAAACCACTTATGAGTCACCTCCTTACCTTTAAGTGAGAATCTAAATGTTCTTTCAGCACATAAATGAGCCTCTCAATTTCTGCAGTGGGTCTCTGGAAAACCACAGGGCACTCCAAATATAGGTCCAGAGAAAAATTCCTGCAATGTGCTTCTGCGATTTGCAATCCATACTGTATTCTAAGATGAAGACAAAATTTGCCCCATCACTAGCAAAAAGAGGCTGTTTAAAAAAATCAGACTCAGAAAAGAACTTAACATAGGTAAGGATCCCTAAAGGGGGCAATACCCTTGGGACTGAGCATGAAACCACCCTGGAAAACTTTTCCTATGGATCTGTAATCTATAAGGATTTTGGAGGCACCCTTTTAAGTAGGAATCCTTAGTGACCTCGGTTGCATAGCTAGGAGCTACTATTATGGAGATGTTCATATTGGCTTCAACAAAGTAATCCAACTAATGTTAGTATTTAAGTATTCAATCATGTAAAAGTTATGTCAAAGTCACTGGTCTGACTTGTGAAGAAAACATGAGGAAAGTTGCCTATTTATGACTTAAAAACAAAAGAAAAAGGATGCTACTTTCCTCTCAGTGGATCTCTGCAATCCTAGGGCATCCAAGAAGAATTCAGCATTAGAATCTACAGTGAGATACTTCCTGCAAATGAATAGAATACTGAAAAGTTTATTCTGGTAAAGACTCCATAGTGTTCCTTCCAAGTTTACTGTCTTCTTCAATTCACTTTCATAGGTCTGGTTCTCCAAGGGATGACTGTCCCAAGTTTAAGATACTCTGCTGGGTTTATACTAAGACTATAATACCTCATGACCACACCGAAGTGTAGTCAGCTAGGTAACGGAATTTTTTGTTGTTGCTCAGTCACATCTGACTCTCCCTGTCCCCATCTGGGGCTTTCTTGGCAAAGATAGTGGAGTGGTTTGCCATTTCCTTCTCCAGCTCATTTTACAGATAAGGAACTGAGGCAAACAGGGTTATGTGTCTGAGGCTGGATTTGAAGTCAGGAGGACACATCTTCCTGACTTCAAACCTGGCAGTCTATCTGCTGAGTCACTTAGTTTGCTCTGTCGAATTAAAGGGCTCTTGCAATAGTCATGGTGTTTCAGTCATGTCCAATTCTTCATGACCCCGTTTGGGATTTTCTTGGCAAAGACAGTGGAGTAATTTGTCATTTCCTTCTCCGGTTCATTTTACAGATGAGAAACTGAGGCAAACAGTTATGTGACTTGCCCAGGGTCACACAGCTAGTAAGCATCTGAGGTCAGATTTGAACTCACAAATCTAAGAATTCCTGACTTCAGGCCTAGCACTCTATCTATCCACTGAGCTGTCCAAGGAACAGAACTGACTCAGAGGAAAGTCATTTACTGGCATGATAAAAAAGTAACAACCAAACATCTCCCCCATAAAACTGGGGCAGCCTCTCCCACAAGTACATACAATATCAATGTGAAAAGAAGGGCATCTACATAGGGAATACATGTTGCCAGAATACTAGTAAGAAAACCCCTCCGGTGCTACAGTTTCAGAGCTGCTGATATTCTCTCACTGCGTCTATTGAGTCTCCAAGGTTGCTACTTCACTGATTGTTTGTAGTGGTCACTTTCACTATTGTAGGATTTTGTTAATCTCCTAGCCCAGGACACTTACTTGCACTCTGCACTCAGAATTTATATTCAAGGACCAGAGAGAATCTTGCCTCTGGGAACCTGCCATCCCCCCAGCAGGATCCCAGCTCCACTCATCTCACTGACTTGCTGGATTCAACTCTGTAGCTGGACTCCCTAGGTTTGCTCTCTCTCCTAGAGTTGGCATTTTCTGTGGTTATGTGCTTCTATTACAAGATAACATTAGGCTCAGAGAGGGGACAGAAAGCATTTCTTTCCCCTACCTTTGCTATCTATGAAAGAGATTTAAGACAAAAGATGAAGGAATTGCAACTGTTTCTTCAGAGCACTGTCTACAGAGACTGATAGTTTGCTTTTTAATAGAGGCCAAGAAACATAGCTGATCCTCTCAGCTAATAATTACAAATTTCCTGTGTGGTGTCAATGGTCTTCATTCAGTGACTGACACCCTACAATCAGGTTGATTGAGGAACTTCCTCACACCTCCTAAAGCAGGAAAGAAGTGCTCTAAATTGATAGCAGGGAGGAAATATTTGAATTGCAGAGGAAGAAATAGGGACATTGGGTGTTTTTAGAGCTTTAGTGGTGACTACTATTTTTCTTTTTTTAAATTCAATTTTATTTTTACTTTCAACTCTGAATTCTCTCCCTCCCTCCATTGAAAAGGACTATTATTTTTCATAAGGCATATTCTATGTAGTCGACTTCAGTAAGGTCAATAACACTGTGCAATATTAAAATCAGGTTTTGAGTGGGGCACTGTGTGGGGAGATTTGGTCTCTTTTCCATCAAATTGTGACCAAGTATCTGGAGATAAAGAAAATACCTTTTGATTAGTGAATGGCTATCCCAGTACAGAAATGCAATGGGATACATGCATTATCCTTACTACTTCATCCTAGGGACCACCAGGCCTTTCCCCATCAGGTCTGATTGTCTCTCCTCATTAGAATATGAGCTTTCTGTGAGCAAGGACTACCTTTCTTTTCAAGTTGTGTTCACAATGGCACTTAGTACAGTGCTTAGAAAATGTTTTTCCTTTTCATGACTGTGCCACAAGAAGCAGGCATATGATGAATTCAGAGAATTATAGGAAGACAGATAGACTGATGCAGAGACAACTAAGTAGAACCAGAGAAATAATGTACATGACTGCAGTAATGTAAAAGGACATATTTTAAAAATGAAACTGAATGCTCTGTAATATAATCACCAAATATGTCACAAGAAAAGATATGAGAAAATGCGCTTACCTCCCTTCTTTGAGAGAAATTATTATTTTACTATTATATTGATAATCAATTTAAATAGGGATCCTATCTTTTCTCCCCAATTTCCTCATTAAGTCAATCTCTGAAGGACATGACTGATTGAGGAGATTACCTCTAACCCTCAAGGAATGTGTTCTTCAACCCTGAGTGGGACCTCACCCAACTGGGAGACCTAACTTCTGTTTAGATAGAATATAAACAGAATCCAATACGGGTGAGTTCTTACCTAGGGAAAGGGGACCCTATCATTGTACTCTTCCATTGGAGTTTAGGGTGATCCAGCTCATGAAGGAGAAAACCAACCAGAGTGGTCTGAATAGACATGGATTCCCCTGTTGAGGTTGCTGAAGTCTCATAATCAAGCCAGGAGGACCTGAGGACTTTTAGCCCACCTTCTTTGTAAATGTTTACCAATCAGGGTAGACACTGGATTTAAGATATTTCAGAGGCTCCCTTGGCATATTTGGTAACTGATAAAAAATACAAGTCATGAATTTATTAATTATTAGTTAGCCTAATTAATAAATTGATTATTAATTACCCAGCAAATTTGTCTCTCAGGGTTTTGCCTTTTGTTTCATGGGAAGTTGTGACTCCATTGATGTGTTGGCTTGTTTTGCTGAATGGTTTGTATTTTCCCCTTTTCATTCTTTATTATAAGAGATGGTTCATTGAGAAGGGGAGGGAGGGAAACTTTTACAAATGAAAGTGGTGTAAAAACAAACAATATCAATAAAATATAAAATAGCATCAATGGAGTCATGCAGTTTGTGGGCGTACTGGAGAGAGCACTGACCTGGAGGTCATCGGCACTTGGGTTCAAGTGTTCTCCCCACCGTGAACTGACAGTATAGCTATTGCCAAGTCACTTAATTTAATCTAAACCTCAATTTCCTCAGCTGTAAAATGCATTAAGGACTTACACTCAGTACCCCACAGGCTTGTGAGGGAGGAGCAATACAGAGTCAGGGAATTTTTATCTCATCTGGTTAAATTCCACCTGAATGGAAATCTCTTTTACACATCCTAGAAAAGTGGTCTAGGTCCAATCTTTGCCTGACCACATCCTGTGATTGGGAACTCATTGTCTTAAAGGCAGCCTGTCATTCCATTGTTGAGCAGATCTAATTGCAAGGAATTGAGCTGGAAATGGGTCTCCCTCCTCCCTCACCCTCCCCTCAGTTTCTCAATTTGCTCTCTGAAGCCACCCAGAATAAACCTAATCCCAGATTACAATGAAACTACATTTCCTTATTCTCATTGCCTTTCAAGAACAGTTTCATTAGACTGTTGATTACATTTCCCCTTCCCTGCATAAAAGACACCTGTGATTTTACATAGCAATTCCGAGTTCATTCTCATTCTGTCCCTATTTTCCTTTAATACTCATTGAGAGGGTCCTTATTCTCCTTCCTCAAGGCAACAAAGCATCTTTAGGAAAAGCAGCATCGTGGGGCTACTGTTTTTATTCTTTTCTAATCACATGCAGGGCTTCCGAAGCTTAACATTACACTTATTACATAACATGGGAGCCCTTGCCAATGCGACTTACTGCTGGGGCCTTTTAAATATAGTAACAGAAGAAATAATTCCTGGGTTTGATGAAGAGCCACTCCAAGTGATCTCTTAATTTTAGCAATTTCTTCCTGCATGGCAGAAAACTCTAAAACAGGCTTAAGTGTGTTTAAGTGCAGGACCAGAAAACTTACCACTCTGGTGTGACATATTTAATAGCACACATACAATAGCACAAGATGGCAGGAAATGAAGAGGGATGTGGAATGTGCTTCAGATGTTGGGTTGTATTTGTTGCCTTTATGTTAATAACTCTTGGAGGAGAAAATGCCAGAGCTGCTCAAATGGTGTTCCATCAGGGTTACAGCCCTATAATTTGACTCAATGACAAGGGAGAACTGCCACCTTCTCCCCACTCACCCATATTCATTGGCTTGGCTAATAAGTGTCATCACACTGACAACCTAAAACACTGTTTCCCAACCCTTCCCAGGCAGCCAGAACCTGACTTTTAGCTCTGGACTCTCCTGATTGGTGAGCACCTCCCATAGCCTACTATATCTAGCCAGCCTCAGCCTTGCTTTACTTTATACCCTCTCATCTTCTTGCCTACCACCAAATGCATTCCCTCCCCTCTCCACCCCCACTCTCCCCCTTTTAGCTCTGGAGCCATAATCAAATCAATATTACCATTGCTACCAACAGTACCTATGGTGTCAGTCTATTACTTCCTTACAGCACCTGTAACCATCTCTGTAACTTTCCAAACCAAAACAGCATTTCCCTTGCCACCATTCTACTATATGTGTTGTTTCCTACAATATGGAATGAAAGGGGAACAAGTATTTACTAAGTGCTTTCTATGTGTTAAGCGTTGTGTAAAGTGTTTTACAAATACTGTCTCATTTGATCTTCACAATAACCTGGGGAGGTAGGTGCTATTATCATCACCAACTGTGTGACTGTTGACAAGTCACCTAATCTCATTTGCCTCAGTTTACAGTCAAGTTGGTAAGTGTCTGAGACTGGATTTGAACTCAGGTTTTTCTGACTTTATTAGACTATAAATTCCTTGAGGGCAGGAACTGTCTTAAAATTTTTTTTTGCTTTTTTTTAGCAAAGTGCTTGGCACATGGTAAGAACCTGACAAATGCTTTTAAATTCATTCATGCATTTTTCTGTGGATTTGAGAGAAAGCAAGGGTGTTTCTTTCAAACTCTAGTCATCTGCCAGTCCATTTGTCTATACACAATGAGCAACATTCCATCAGACCCAGTACAGTGCAAAGCACAGGGTAGATGCATGTATTCAGAGCTAGGACAGGACTTGCCCCAGGTAAAATTAGAAGAATTACACCCTTATTTCCCCTAAGAATGGGAACCCCACCTTCTGTGGGCTACTGTCTACCACAGGCATTGAGCTTTTACATAAGTGTTATTACAAAATCCCAAAGTACAATGGAGAATGCATCTAGCAATGACAAATATAAGCCTAAGTTTATTGTAATTTTAAAGGAATGAGATTGTCAGTAACCTTTAACCCCTCTTCTACCATTCTGCCAACATTAGTACAGAAGACAACTGGGATTTCACAGGACTGACGGTCATTTGGTCTTTTTCTATATTTCATGGGTTTCATGTGTTCATTATGAGGAAAAGATAATTACGTTCTACAGGAATTCATGCAATGTCTAGGAAACTGAAGGACTCCCTATGTAAGAGATTCATGGAGGGGGAGGGATAAGAGTCACATGGGATGGGCAGGCTCGTATGGGTTTTGAGCTTTGGAAGTCATAGCCACATCAACTAGGTGAGAGATCTACTGGAATATAAAAATACAAACATTTTTATGAAGTCATTAAAATATGCCTCTCATTGGCTACCCTTCTCCCTACCCTGTGGCTAGAAAGATGCCTACTTTGCCTAATCCTAACACTGGCTCTGTTCAGACTGACTGATTTCGCATTTGACTTGTGATTGGTACATTAATGGTTGATTTCAAGTGTAAAATGTTGGTTAATTCAATCTACTCATTTGACGAACTCTCTTGAGCACCTATTGATTTAATTCTGAATTTAGGTTGTGCAGAAGGTTAGGTGGTACTTATCTTTTCCTAATAAAATGAACCCTTTTTGCTAGACATCTGGTAGAGTAGGAAGGGCATGGACATAGAGTTCAACATCCAAGCTGCCTCTTTTTTTAATACTAATGCCCTGTAGTGATGTAATTTTTATCTCAGCCCATATCAAGCTCATATTGATTTACCTTCTAAAACTGAAGATGGTTGATGATTCACTAAACTATCTTTTTAAAGTTCCAGACTTACTTTTGTTACAGGATCATTTTTAATAGGTTTTTTGTGTGTGTGTACTTGCCATCTCCCTTATTATATATTAAAAACAGAGAGGTAGCATCATAAAGAGTGAAATGTACACATAGAACAAAGACAAGCCCGTTTACAATCAGACACACCCATAGGCTGAGGAACTGGTTTCTAATTATGGGTCCTATTAAACATAGGCCCCAAGATCTGGGAGGGACCTTAGAGATCATTTAGTCTTTCAGTCCTTTCGATTTCCAGAGGTCAAGGGAGGTTAAGTAATTTACCCAAGGAGATGTAGAATCAGAAATGGAACGCAGACCTCCTAACCCCCATCCTGGGGCTCTCTCCATTTTGGGGTGCTTTCTTTTTATACCAAGAGGAGCTAATAAATGGGAAGAGGGATCCATGAGTGCCAGGGCTTCTGACTCTGAATCTGGCATGTTGCTAAATCCTTTTGCAAAACACAAAATCACCAGCTTGTAACTTGGACTCCAGGAACCTGTGAACTACAGTGTGATTATCTAACTTCTGCTAGACCCAGGACAGGAGGATGAAAGGAGAAACATTTTTCCTCCATCTAAGCTTCAGAAAAGCAACTTGCTATCATGGGATGAGTAATGGATTTAGATTCAAATGAACTGACTTAGAATTCCTAAGGGATGGCTTTGGGAAAATTATTGCTCTCTAAATCTCAGTTTCCTTATTTATAAAACAAGGGGTAGCTAGATGATCTAGCAGAGCCTATCTAGCTATGGAGGAGAGGAGAGGAGAGGAAAGACAAAGAAAGGAGAAAGGAGAAGAAGAGAAGGTAGAAAAAGGGAGGAGAGGGAAGGAAAGAAGAGAAGAGGGGAGGAGAGGAGAGAGGAAGAGAGGAGAAGAGAATCAAGGAGAGGGTAGAGGAAGAGAGGAGAGGAAAGGCAAGAAGAAGGGATAGGGGGAGAGGAGAGGGGAAGGGAGTGGAGGGGAGTTAGCAGCTACTAATCTTGACTTGTACAGTTAATGACAGTGTCTCAGAGTGAGGCCTGATAAGGAGTTTTGCCACTTTAAGGAAATGAGAGACATTATTTCCTTTTAGCAAGATCTGAGGAGAAGTGGGAAAGCCCCTGGGTCCCCATAAGACATACAAAATAGAAATTAAAACAATTACCCCCTAGATTAATTAGAAAAGTCATTGGAGGCAAACAGAAGCCTATATATGGGAAAAGCTCCATTGGGGGTAAAGGCTGAGAAATTTTGGAAACTGAAGATAAGGAGGATGGAGGTTACTCTCTGCTTTCAGTGATAGCTTGAGCCATTGGTGCTACGTGTGCGGGCAAATGCTGAGGCAATTTGGCTCAGTTTTCCAGTTCTGGACATTATCTGAGAATTCCCCAAGGAATTGGGGTGCATAGGTGCACAGCTCACCTGCACTCCTCATTTACACAGGCTCTACTTACCCATATAATCTGATCCCAGTTTGCTATAGGGAAGACTCATCTTTCAAGGTATAAACACGAGACCTTTGGGTATTGGTTCAGGGAAGGGATTTTCCACCCTTTCCATCAGTGTCTGGGAAGATTTGGGGGGGCAGAGTTTACAAGAGGATAACTAGAGTCGGTCTCCTGAGCTCAAGGATGCCCTGGGGTTGTATGTTCATAAGATATGCTTACAAGTCCACCTGGACGGCTTCCTGGTAGTTATTACCTAAGAGAACTGTGGATCTGGGTGAAAGCCAGGAAGAATCTCAGATGGCAACTCTAATCAGTCTAGAAAATGAATTCTTAGGTTTTTTTTGTGTGTGTGTCATGGATCCATTTGGCCAATCTGGTGAAGTCTAGGATCTCCTCATAGAATGCTTTTAAATAATTGGAGGTAATGCTAAATTTCAGTTTAAAGTTAGTGAAAATAAAGATGTATTTGTTTTCCTCCATCCAAGTTCACAGACTCTGCTTCAAATCTATCTTAACACCAGGTTAAGAACCCCGTGTAAAGGAGGAAATGTTCTGGATGGATAAGTAGGTTGAATTGTGAGCAGAGAATTTTGCTAGGGGCAGTTGGCCAGGCCAGCCATGCTGACAATCAGACCAGAGATACAATTCCAGAGTACAGAATAGTGAGTACAATTCATAAAATCTGCCTGCTCATCAAACTGGGGTTAATACACTGTTGAAAGGTGACTCTTTACCTAAAGACCTGTGACTGGAACAATCCAGAAATGTGAGATGAACTAGCTAGAAGCCTTAACATGAGAGAGAAAGCCAAAGAGCCAAAGAAGTTCTCTCAGAAACAGGTTAAGTGGTCTTGATCGGCACCTGGGAAGAAATAAATCCTCTTGGTCCTAGTGTGACCAAGCAAGAAGGTGCTATTGTCCTCCTGGAACAGCGACAGATCTGTGATGAATTCTAGTGTCTATGTAAGCCAAGTGGGGTGGGAGGCAGTTGGTAAGAGTTACAGGGTAGGGGACATTGCATCCTAGGCCATCGGCTTCATAACTGTAAATAATCTTAGAGGTCATCCAGAACAACACTTTAATTGTACGTATCAAGTAACCAAGGCAGAGAGAGGATAAGGTATTTACCCAAGGTAATAAGAGTATTATGAGCAGAGTACAGATTTGAACTCAGATCCTCTGACCTCAAATCCAGCACACTCCCCTCAAGGAAGATATGGAAGGTACTTTAGAGGTCATCTCTGGCTACACCAACAGCGAGGCGGTGTAGTGGGTAGAGTGCTGGGCCTGGAGTCAGGGATACTGCAGTCTGAGTTCAAATCTGGCCTCAGTCACCTATTAGCTGTGTACCTTTGGGCAAGATGCCTAACCTCTCTGTGCCTTGGTTTCTTCATCTGCCAAATGAGGGAGTTGTGTTTGATGGCATTCCACTGCTAAATCTATGATCTCTCATTTTTACCTATGTGGAAACTGAGGCAAAGAAAAATGAAAGGAATTGTCAAAGTGCACACAATGAGTTTGTGGCAGAGCCAGGAGTTGATCCAATATCCTCTGGCTTTATATCAAGCTTTCTTTCTATTTTTCCAGGCTCCCTCTCTTGGACTGAGTACACGTTTTTCTCTGATTGTGCACATTAGCTGAAACGGTGCTGTAGCCAAGAAGACCAGAAGTGATGGAATATTGAATTTTAGGTCTGAAGAGACCTCAAAGCCTGCCACACTGTCATGGAGCGCTGCTAGGAGGGAAGCACCTGCTTGACCTGTTGACCCTCAGTAACTGACCTTACCTCAGGTGTGGGTTTCATGTTTCAATTGGGCCTCTCAATAGGTATCCCATGCCTGTTCCTGGTGAGTTCATTTAATATCTTCAGGGGAATTCATGAGGTGCATAATCTGGGGGAATGGGGCTGTTATATTTGTTAATTTAGCAGCTATAGTCAAGTGGGTGTTGGAGCCAATGTCTCATGAGAGCTGGTTGTTAAATTGTTTTATGATAATAAATGTATAATAATATAACATTATGCAGAAATCCCACTAGCTACAAATCAAAACTTGATTTATTGTTTTGTTGATTGTCTAGACTTAAGAGAGTATTAATAATACGGACTATTAAAAATACTTATACAGAGTAATAATAAAGTATTAATAATAACTTAAAAGTGTGTGCATCCTTTTTTCTTTTAGAGAGCCTGGTTGTTAAATGTTTATCAGTACGCCACTGAATTACTCTGCAAGCATTGCTCATGCTCAGCAGGAGTGTGGTAGAAGACTCTAGGAATAAAGTCAGTCAGTAAACATTTATTAAGCACCTACTATATGCCAGGTATGTTCTAAGTGCCAGACTGGAAGCATGTTGACTGCAGGTCAGTAGTAATAATACTAATTGGCATTTATATGGAATTTTAAGGTTTGCCAAGTGCTTTTCATCCATTACTTCTTTTCAGCCTCACAACATACCTGGTCATAGTACATTTTCTACCAGGCGGCTATGTCTAGGAATACAGGTAATGACAAAGTTGATGTTGCTAAAAGATAGGACTCAGAGGATCTACATTACTATTCAATAACTCAGAGGAGCTCTAGATTCTTACTGTGTAAGGTCAATAGCTCCTCATGATGGCACCTTCATGTCTGTGATGCTTACTACCTGTGTGACCTTGGGAAAGTCATTTATTTGTGTCTCAGTTTCCTCATCTGTAAAATGAGAGGGTTTGGTCAGGAGTCAAGATGGCAGAGTGATTGGTAACTTGTATCTCCCTCCCCTTGTTGACCTTGACCAGCCTAGAGATTATCTCCCCAGAAAAAACCCTGAAACAGTGGGAGCAGCAGAAGGGATAAACCGACTCTCAGCATGGGAGGCTAGAGAGATCATTAAGGAGGGTTTCTCTTGCTGTGGCCAAAGGCGACCAGTGCAGGATCCAAGGTGTCCCAGACAGTCCTACCTCAACAAACAGGGTGAAGATCCTGAACCCCAAGGGGGTGAAGCCAGCAACTGCCAACACCAGGACTGCAGGCATGCCTCAGCACCCTAGTGGAATAGGGAAGACACTAGGACAGAAAGCTGAGCTTGCCTATGCTCTAGCTCAGCAGAGGAGCCTCCAGTGTCCAGACTACCCCTCCCCCACAAATGAGCTACCTCCAAGGTAACTGTGGGGAAATCCAAAAAGACCTAATCTGCAGCTGCTTTCAAACATCAGCCAACTCAGCACCAGGTAAGCTGCAGCGTTTTGGCTTCTAGCTGGAATAACCAGAGGCCACAACACACAAAGCCTCAAGTTTTAGGCATAAGAACTGTGGGACAGAGCTCCTTGTGCCACAGATGCAGAGATCTACCTTAAAAGCCAGGAATGGGTTAATATCATGAGTAAAAAGCAAAGTGGAAAAGAAAAGACCATAGCATCTTTCTATGGGGACAAGGACCAAAACACAAATACCAAAGAGGTCAGCATTGAGACTGTACTCCCATCTGAAACTTCAGAAGGGAATATGAACTGGTCTGAAGCACAAAGAACCTTCTTGGAAGAGCTCTGGAAGGATTTTAAAACCCAAATTAGAGAAATAGAAGAAAAACTGGTCAATGATTTTAAAAATATGAAAAAAAGAATTCACTGAAGAGAACAGCTCCTTAAAAAGGAAAATTGGACAAATGCAAAAGAAAGTACAAAACCTAACTGGTGAAAATAACTCCTTAAAAGGAACAATTGGACAGATGGAAAAGGAGATGCAAAAGTTAACTGAAGAAAACAATTTGATTAAAAATAGAATCGGGCAAGTAGAAGGTAATGAATCTATGAGACATCAAGAGTCAGTCAAACAGAATCTAAAGAATGAAAAGATAGGAAAAAAATGTAAAATATCTAGTTGGAAAAACAATTGACCTAGCAAATAGATCCAGGAGAGAAAATCTAAGGATTATTGGTCTACCAGAGGCCATGATGAAAATGAGAGGGTTTGACTAAATGGACTATAAAGTCTTTTTCAGTTCTAAAGCTATGATCCTGTGAACCTCATATAGGAATTTGACATTGAGCAGTTTCTGCTCCCATAGGTGGTACAATTATTTTCTCCATTGACCACCTTATGGATGGTGGCCAGGATCAGGGCATAAAAGAGACATTTTGGCCTATGAATAGACACAACTCACATGGCAATGTTGAATGTATTGCTTTTCATGAGGAGAAGTTTCAGTGGTTTTGGAGATTTCAAGATCAGGACTGAGGAAAACCAGTTCTTCAAGTAGTTAACCCTCTTTACCTCAGGTGTCCCTTGAAAAGCCAGGGCTGCTTCAGTAGGTAGGTGAGGGGTGCCATCAAGGTAGAGAAACTGAGAATGAAGTGGCCATATATTCCACAGAACTGGGGACTACTAAAGGTCTTTCACACAGAGAGAACTCTCCTGTTTCAGTATGGCCTACACCTTGAATGGCTCCATTCCAACCATTCTCTTTTGGCTTTGATTCTGACTTTTAAGATTTTGCCCCCATTCCTTGGCTGTCATCTTACTCTGGAATATTCCCTTAGTCCTTGGGGCCTATTCACCCTGGAGTATCCATGAATCCCTGTGACCCTTTTCTACTCTGGAACGTCCCTCTGACATGCTGATCCCCCTTTTATCTTGGTGAGTACCTCCAAGAGGCTTCCATTTTGGGGAGAGGTTCAAGCCAGTCAACCTTTATTCCCCTTTTGACTTTCTGATTTTGACACCATGTCCCTGCTCAGGTATATCCTTTTCTTCCTCCATGCTCTGGTAAATGTTTGATAGATGACTCTCCAAAGAGGAAAAAAAAAAAGTATGCATTTTAAAGTTTAATCTGTGTTATTACCACTTTCTCCATCACTTTCTTGAGTCTAGACATCCCACAAAATAACAAGTCAAGCCTTGATTTATAGCATTTGATAATTTCCAAATTTAATGCTCACAATGAAAATTTAACAATGGTCACTTAGGGACCCAGTAAGCTGGCTCCAGCATACTCTTTCACCTCTCCTCTTTTTAGCTCCCCTTTGTGCGTTGTCTTACCCCAATAGAATGTAAAGGCAGGGAAAGTCTTTCTTTTTTGCATGTATGTGTATTCCCAGTGGTCATCTCCAGTTGTCCTGATGAATATCACACCACTGGACCTAGATGGCTCAGGAGAAGAAAGTGAGGTTGGTGACCTTTCACAGCCCTCCTTCACTCAAATTAAAGTCAATTGCAAGTCATGTCATCATCTTGATGTCATGGTTCTCTTCGAGAAAGAAGGACAAACACAACCTGTGAGTGTGTAACAACTCCTCTCCTCCCCTCCCCTCCTCTGCTCTTCCCTGCCCTCTCCTCTCCTCTCCTGTTCTCTGGTGTTCTACCCAGGAGAAGGTACACTCCATGGCCACAAGCAGCTTTTTTTCCTTAGGTTTAATAGCTACATTTCTTGCTCAAAGATTAAGCCTTAAACCCAATTCACTCTGGAGCTCATAGACTGGACAACAAGCCCCCACCCACCTAGCACAAAGTGAATATAATAACTAAATAGTAATTATTTCTCTTTTATCCAGGAACCCTGAGGGTCTTCCCCTCCCAGTATGTTTTTTTTTTTTAATTAAAGGGGCTATCCTTTGAGTAACTTAAAGAACCCTCTTCATTGAATGGGTGTTATCTCACTCAAAGTGAGGATGAGACCCTAGCCTGAAAGGGCCAGGGTCTCCTGTCGCATCCTGGGCCATCTCCAACCATCCTGATGAGTATCAGGCCACTGGACCCAGATGGCTCAGGAGAAGATAGTGAGGCTGGTGACCTTGCACAGCCCTCCCTCACTCAAATCAAAGTCAACTGCAAGTAATGTCATGGTCCTCTTTGAGAATGAAGGACAAACACAACAACTTCCAGCACTTAGAGTCTAAGCATGCTGTTGTTCAGCCATTCAGTCATGTCCAATTTTATGGGGCCCTGTGGATTTTGTCCATGGCACTTTCTTGGCAAATCATTGGAGTGGTTTTTTCCATTTCCTTCTCCAGTGTGTTCGCATTTAGCAGATGAGGAATTGAGGCTAATAGGGATTAAGTGACTTGTCCAGGGTCACATAGCTTGTAAGAGTCTGAGGCCAGATTTGAACTCAGATCTTCCTGACTCCAGGCCCAGGGCTCTATCCACTGCACCCTCTAGCTACCCCTGTAAGTACACAATACATGTTTGATAATTACTTGCTACCTCTCCCATTAGGCATTCCAAGAGTTGGCACTCTACCAATTTGGCAAATAGTTGGTGATGGCATAGGCATTAGAAAATGGTTCAGACAACTCCTCATAGTAATGGGTTCAAGAAGTCATCATTCACACACTCAATCAATCAACATTTTTAAAGGCTTACTATGGGCCAGGCACTATGCTAGGTGCTGGAGGCATAAGAACAAGGAGTGAAAAACTACTCACTCACAAGGAACTTATATTCTAGTGGGGGAGATATATACATACAAAAATACATACAAAAGAAATAGAAAATGAACAAATACAAATATAAACAAAGCAGTTTGATTCCAGGGAGTTTGGGAGAGAGGGCACAAGTGACTGGGGAGGGTCAGGAAAGGCTTCATGCACAAGGTGGTGCCTAAGCTGCATCTTAAAAGGAAGAGACTTTAGGGGGCAGAAGTAAGGAAAGAGAGCATTCCAAACACAGGTGGCAGCCAGTACAAAGGCACAATGTCAGGACTGTGAGCGAAGAACAGAGAGAAGACCAGTTTGTAGGGGTTGAATGATGCAAGCAGCAGAGTAATTGTAATGGGGTAGGAAAGATAAATGAAGGCCTACACAACATCATTCCTTGTGTGGCGTCAGGCTTTAAGAACTAACCACCCTTCTGCATCCTGTACTCAAGAGCCTATGGGCTGTTGACATGGGCAACTTTTTGGGCTTCCATGTTACACTATTAACTCAATGGAGGTTGAATTATAGAAATACACACACATACGCACACACACACACACACACACACACACACAAGCACACGTGTACAACTCCAGAGCCTGTCCTAGGATTTCATTGACTGTGCGACCTTTAATACATCTCTTTACCTCATTGGGCCTCAGTATCATCAATGTATAAAATTTGAGAGTTAGGCTAAATTCAGGGGCAGGAAATCTGCAGCCTTCTAGGTCCTTGGGTATGGCCTTATGATTGAGTCCAAGTTTTAAAGAACAAATGCTTTTATTAAGGGAATTTGTTCCGTGAAGTTTGGATTCAGTTAAAGTGATACACTTGAGGAACTAGAGGGCCCCAGGTGGTCTCGAGGCTGCAGGTTCCTCACCTCTGAGGGTCCTTTCTAGCTTTAACATTGCAAATACATAAGTAAATAGAAGGTAAAGAACAGGGGAGAAATCCCTAATCAAGCACCTGACAGAATTCGTGAGGGGAGCAGTATTGGCAATACACATTCTATTTAGGAAGTGATTAAAGAAATTCTCCACATTTTCCATGCTCTATAGAGTGACTGATAGAGGCCCAAGATAGAGGCCATAGCCTTTGTTGAACCACAATGAGGAAGTCCAATGTGGCTCTCTTGGCTACTGAGGAAAAGAAATTATTTTTTTAAAAGTTAACATTTCCAGGAATATAAGGGCATGCTGACATTAAAAGTGCTCACAGCTCGATTCCTTTGGAAGTTTTGACAGCTCATGAAAAAAGAAAAGCTAAGTTATCAGAGGAAGAGCAAATGGTTGCATCTCTTGGATGGTTGTAGATGGATAGCAATGGAAACAAAGTTCATCTTTGCACAAGCAGGGGACTGTGGGTGTATTTATATACATATGCTATCACACTTAGATTGGTGTATTGTCTAATTTAGTTGATTGGTTTTTTCTATTTATTTTCTATTTTTGTTCAAAGGAAAATTTTATTGAATGTAAGTCAATTCATGTCTTTGGGGCTAAGTTTCATCTATGAAATGGGGATAATAATACTACTTATCTTACCTACCTCACAGGGTTGGTAAGGAGAGTGCTTGCCAAAATGTAAAGGACAGACGGTGAAGAAAGTTGAAGTGACTAGCCCAACATCACACAGTGAATCTAGTTGACAGAGTCCTAAATAGAAGCCAGGCCTTCGGGGTTAGTCCCTCAAAGCAAACAAACAAACAAACAAAAAACCCCACCCAAGCATAAAAAGCCATAACATGACAACATCACTGTAAAGGACCTTGATTCTGTGGTAAAAAATCAGGAAAGTCAAATAACAGCAGATAAGCAGTGCTACCTAACTCTAAGCCCAGCACTATTTCCATTACACCATTCCATTACATCATTCTTGATCACAACTATTGATGTTTATCTCAAGTATCAGTTGGCCCTGTTCCTTGACACAATGGACTTGTTTCACTTTAGTACCTTCTCTCAATAATAATCTCTATGCTTTGTAGTACTTCTACCCAGGGCTTCCCCTGGGAATATCTGAATGTGTCTTGTATCTCACATATGAGGGATCTCTGCTCCGCTCTAAACAGTCAGTTGAGCAAGGTTTGATTTAAGCCAATAGAAAGAGTAAAATTGACTCAATTCCATGCACCAAGCATTTTTAGAGTGCTATTTGAAAGGACTTGTAGCTCAATCCTGTAAGAATCAAGAAAACTTTCCTCCCAGAGAGGCATCTTAATATACTCCTGGGAGGTGTGGCCTGGTACAAAAGTGTTGGAAAATATTTTGGAAATTTATGAGAAAAATCATCAAACTGTTTATGCTCTTTGTTCCAGTAATCTCATGACCAAGGAGATCAAAGACAGAAAAAAATTGTCCCACATATACCAAAATATTCAAATCAGCGCTTTTGTGGAAGCAAAGTGATTTCTCAGCAATTGGGGAATAGTTGAACAAATTTTTGAGTTTGAATGTAATGTGATATTATTGTGCTACAAGAAATGAGGAGTATGGGGCATTCTGAGCACCATGGGAAGGCTGTATAAGATGATGCAGAGCGAAGAGAACAGAACCAGGAGAGTGAGAGGTGTGATTATAATAATGTAAATGAAAGCAGTAGTAAATGGCAGCTAGACCCCTATTAAAGATAATAACCAGTAATGGTTCCCAAAGACAGATAATGAAAACATCTTTCTTGGTAGAGAAGTGGGGGACTATTGGGACTGAATGTTGTCAATTGAGTTTACTTAATTTATAAATTAATTAATTGATTTAATAAATAAATTTACTTAGATTTTTTTTTTTTTAATAAAAGAGCTGATTGTAGCTTAATTGTTAAGATGGTGATTAACATGAAAGCAGGGTACTTTCTATGAGCAGTGACAGAGTTCAGCAGAAATTAATCAACTGCATTGCATGGCTTCTAGCTCCAAAATCTTCAGGACAATGACCCCATTTCAATGAATGTTATAAATAATCAGGTTCAAATGAAAGGCAGCATGGCACATGCCTGAAGGCTGGACTTGGAGTCTGGCCTGGATTCAGGTTCTGCTTTTGACACACTGATTGTGTGTCCATGCAGAAGTCATTTGCCTCTCCTTGTCCCAAGAAGCTCTCTGGCTGTACATAACAACACATCAGTGGAGGGAGCTTTCATGCTGGTGAAACCATGTGCAATCTGTGTGAAGTAGCTTGTTAAAGGAATTTCTTAGCTAGCTGATTCAGCATTTAATCTCCAAGCCAACTGTATTGATCATGTCTTTTTTTCTCCCTTCACAACAGTATCTCTGCATTTTATGACTCAGTGACATTCCTTCCCTCGAACTGACTGTTAAGGCCAGGGCCGTAAGCTTGATTCCTCTTTGAGCCAGAGAATGGGCGATTTAGTGGGTGGAAGAGACAAGCTAAGAGATGCTCAGTGACTTGCCCAAGGTCAAATCAGTCACAGAATATGCACAGGAAGGGATCTCAGAGACCGTCTAGCCCTGCTTCAACAGCCCTGATGATTGGTCACCTAACTGCTAATGAGCAGGAGGACCCACCAACTTCACGAGCAGCCCATTTCATTTTGAGATGGCCCTAATTCTTAGAAAGTAAGGGCAGCTAGGTGGTGCAGTGGATAGAGCACTAGTGCAGGAGTCAGGAGGACCTGAGTTCAGATCTCACCTCAGATACTTGACATTCACTAGCTATGTGACCTTGGGCAAGTCACTTAACCCCACTTGCCTCATCCTGGGTCATCTCCAGTCATCCTGATGAATATCTGGTCACTGGATTCAGATGGCTGTGGAGGAGAAGTGAGGCTGGTGACCTGCACAGCCCTCCCTCACTCAAAGTAAAGTGCAAGTCATGTCATTATTTTTCTGATGGCATGGCCTTCTTCTCCAGCAATGAAGGATGAACACACACACTTAAATATTAAATTTTTATTAAGTATTATTTATTGGATATTAATAAATTGATTTGCCTAATTATTTTTTCTTTGTGACAAAGAAGAGTTTTATGGGGCTCTATGGATGACAGTAGTGTGAAAAAACCACACCCATGCACTCACTCTCCCCTTCTCCCCCCACATACACACAGATGGAAGCTATTTTAGGCTGGATCAGTCCAGTCTCCTGATATTTTAGGTTTGATACTGGAACAAAATCAAATACTTGCAGGTCATTCAGAAGTTAATAAAAAGAGATTTATTTCATCATGCCAGAAGGATATTCAACAAAGATAGGCATTGAGGATACTTCAAGTTGATACAGCTGAGCAAAGATCCTTTGGGTAAATTAACCATCTTGATCTACTAGCCAAACCTCAGAATGTTCCTGGTATTCTTCGTGGCTGTTTTGTATTCAGAAATGGCATTAACCAGAAGGAGAAGAAGGAGAAGGAGAAAGAAAAGGAAAAGAAATGACATCAACAATCTGAGCCATTAGTTCCATGAACCAACTAATTGAGAAGGAATGGTTTCAGTACCTTCTAAGCAAAAATTAGCCTAACTTGCATGGGAGTAGTGGTTAGGATATTGTTTCCAGTAGTCAATAAAACATAAAAGAAAAGAGAAGAAAAAAAGGCACTTTCTCTTTGTAAAAGCATCAAGAAACTTGTGGATCCCACCAGCAAAAGGATACATCTGAGTTGTTCCTCAAAGCAAGTGGTTTCCTTCTATGCCAACCCCTTTGGGACCATGTAGATGTTACAACCTGTAGATTTCTCTATGTAAGTAAAACCTGGATATCTTTGGCTCCTTTCCCACCTTCTCTTGTGCTGGCTCTAGATTTCTTTCTTCTCTTGCATTAGGGCTCTGTTTCTTTTTTCTGTGTCTTTATCTGATACCAGATAAATTCATACCAGATAGATTCATGTGATGCTCTGTGGAGTCCATATGGATACATAAGCCTTATCCCACTGCTACCTTCAATAGAGCAACTCTACGCCTTTGTCTGCATCTACAACTCCTGCTAATAATTAGAGCTTTGCCAAAGTGGAATGGACCACACAAGGAGTTAGTGGGTTCTCCAACACCAGAGTTATTCAGGAAGAAGGTAGATGACTATCACTTGTGAGACATGAAAAATGAGATTCCTAATAAGATAGAGGTTGGATCCAATATCCTCTGAGATGCCTTCTTTGGGAGAAGACAGTGATGGAGCTGAGGAGGGTGAGAAGGATAGAAGAGGGCAGCACATCACTAACAGGCCTTCAGTTCTCCCATGCATTTTGTCTGACTCTTGGTTGTATGAGTGAGGAAGAAATAAAGAAGGTAGCGCTGGACAAAAAGAAGTACTGAGAATGAGAGACTTAGGATTATAGATTTGGAGTTGGAAGGGACAACTACTTTCCAATCTCAAACAGCTTCTGGCCATTTGCCTCTTTATTTTCAGTGTCCTCATTCAAAAAAAAAGTAATGGAGGTGGAATAGAATGATTTTCTAAAGATTTATTAAGCCAGATTAGTAATTTCCCACACATTCATGTTAAAGTAAAAACAATAAGTCCTGTTCAGACACACAAAGGGATGTATTGGCAGAACCATCATCCACCTTTCTTAATCTCAGATACTACTAAATGGGATCCCTCTTGTTCCTTCCAATCTTACATCCTCCAGGAAGCCAAAGTAAGCAGAACTCAGAAGTTGTGGGGGTGGGTGAGAGGTGTAGAATGTAGATGTGAACTTTATTGATACCACCCACCCAACACACCCTAACCTACAACCCTGTCCCTCCTTCCCCCAAGAGATAAATTAAAAAAGCATGAGCAAAGCAAGCAATAAATTGGGTGAAAGGTGATCTCATTACTTGCTATTTAAAGAATATCAGGCTTTGAAATCTTAATAAACCTTTGGAAAATCATAAAATTCTTTCATATATGACCTCACTACACCCACTGGAAGAAAGCAGGGAGAATATTATCTTTATTTTACAAATGTGGAAACTGGGGTTCAGAGATGTGTGTTGTAATTCTTATCTCCCTGATCAGATGAAAACCAAGACTCTGGATGAAAATGCTGGACATCCTTTTCAGCGGTCAACGTAATTGCTGCCTCTACAATTAATAACAATGTCGTATGTTTACATAGCACTTCATAATTTTTAAAGTACTTCACACACATCATCTCATATCATCATCATAAATAGATAGATAGATAGAATGAACATTTATTAAGACTTATTGGGGGTCAACTACTATGCAAAGTTCTGGAAACAGAAATACAAGCAAGATAGCTCTTGCCTGGTAAGAGTTTATATCCCAATGGAAACTGGAAAGGGCTGATAGTTATAGTGCCATGGTGATGAGATGGCCAGGAAGTAGTATGGAAGCATGGCTCTGGGTAACAGCTCATATCAGAGTCTCAACTCCCAGTGGTGAGTTCAAGGTTCCAGTTAGGGGTAGATGGGGATGATGGCAGGAGTTCAAGAGGCATGCCGTGGAGATGTCCAGGAAGTCCAGAAGTGGTTTGAAGTAGTAGGACCAATACTGCTGTCTCCATATTACAGGTAAGAAAATGGAAGCTGAGAAAGGTTCCAAGTCCAGTGATCATTCCACTATAATATATCCGAATTATCTCTATTCAAATGCCCTTACTCTTGGGGAGGGATAATCCATCAATAATACTGTGTTGCTGTTGAGTCATTTCAATCGTGTCTGACTCTTCAGGATCCCATGTGGGGTTTTCTTAGCAAAGCTACTAGAGTGATTTGCCATTTACTTCTCTAGTTCATTTTACAGATGAGGAAACTGAGACAGAGTTAAACGACTTTCTCGGGGTCACACAGCTAATCATTGTCTGAGGTCAGATTTGAACTCTGGTCTTCCTGGCATCAGACCTTGAGCTCTATCCACTGAGCCGGTTAGCTGCCCAAATGCAGATATATACCTCCTCAAGAATTTATAATCTTAAAGAGTTGCCTGGAACCCTGAGAGAAATGTTAAGGGATTTGCCCAGTGTCATGCAGCCAGTGGGTGGCAAAGGTTGGACTCTATCCCAGATCTTCACGATTCCAAGGTCAGCTCTCTATCCACTATCCTATGACATTCCTGTACAGACTATCCATAGGCAGCACAAATTCTTACATAGTCTCTATAGTTTTTGATCAGCCAATCAATCAATCAGCATTTCTTTAGCTCTATTTTTTGTGCTTGAGAGGTATAGTGGTATTGTGGCAAGAGTTCTAGGCTAGGAAGCAGGTATTCTTGCTCAGATATTTACTAGCTATGTCACTGTGGGGACAGCTAGGTAGTGCCTGGAGTCAGGAAGATGAGTCTTCCTGAGTTCAAATCTGGCCTCAGATGCTTACTAGCAATGTGACCCTAAACAAATCACTTAACCCTCTTTGCTTCAGTTTCCTCATCTGCAAAATAATCTGGAGAGGGAAATGCAAACCACTCCATATCTTTGCCAAGAAAACTCCAAAAGGGGTCATGGAGAGTCAGGCACAACTGAAATAACTCTACTACAACATGTGACTATGAGCAAATCACTTCATCTTCCAGGGTCTCTACTTCCTCAAGATGAGGAATGAGGTGACTTTGCACCTATTACCGTGGAGGAGAATAAGTCATGGTTCCTATCCTCAAGGGACCTATCATCTACTTGGGGTGGCAAGGCTAACACGCATGAAAAAATGACAATTCTAATAATACATAACTGCTGAAAATGATTGGAAGTTGTTGCGTTGTGTCTATCCTTCATTCTCAAAGAGGAGCATGACCTCAGGGAGATGATGACATCACTTGCAGTTGACATTGATTTGAGTGAGGGAGGGCAGTGAAAGATCACTAGCCTCACTTTCTCCTCTGGAGCCATCTGAGTCCAGTGGCCAGAAATCGATCAGGATGATTAGAGATGGCCCAGGATGCGGTGGAAGATCCTAACACTTTTAGGTGAAGGTCTTTTCAGGTTCTCACTTTGAGTGAGGCAACACCCATTCAGTGAATAGGCGTCTTTGAGTGAGTCAAGGGATAGCCCCTTTAATAAAAGATAAAAAAAAAAATCAAACTGGGAGGGGAAGACCCTCAGGGTTGCTGGCCAAAAGAGAAACAGTTACTATTAACATTTACTCTGAGCCAGGAGGGCCCCCAAAACAGTTATTAAGTGGTCCATGGGCAGGGACCCATTGTTGTCCAATTTATCAAGTCCAGAATGAAATGGGTTTAAGGTTTCATCTTTGAGAAAGAAAGGAAGAAAGAAAGAAAGAAAGAAAGAAAGAAAGAAAGAAAGAAAGAAAGAAAGAAAGAAAGAAAGAAAGAAAGAAAGAAAGAAAGGAAGGAAGGAAGGAAGGAAGGAAGGAAGGAAGGAAGGAAGGAAGAGAAGAAAGAAAGAAAGAAAGAAAGAAAGAAAGAAAGAAAGGAAGGAAGGAAGGAAGGAAGGAAGGAAGGAAGGAAGGAAGGAAGGAAGGAAGGAAGGAAAGAAGAAAGAAAGAAAGAAAGAGAGAAAGAAAGAAGGAGAGAAAGAAAGAAGGAAAGAAGGAAAGAAAGAAGGAAGGAAAGAAAGAAAGAAGGAGAGAAAGAAAGAAGGAAAGAAGGAAAGAAAGAAGGAAGGAAAGAAAGAAAGGAGAGAAGGAAAGAAAGAAGGAAGGAAGGAGGGAAGGAAGAATGGAAGAAAAAGAAAGGAAGAAAGTGAAAGGGAGGGAGGGAGGAAGGAAGGAACTTAGTCAGTAAAAAACAAGTTAACTAGGTAGCTAGTCAAATTTTACCTGATTGGAAGTAGAACTGCAGAGGGAATCAGCTGAACTGGGAGTGAGAGGAGAAACCAGGAAGTACCAAACTGTTAAAAAAAAACCCCAGGAATTATGGAGAATTTATCAAACCAGAAGAACAGTGGAATGTATACACTGGAACATCAAGCCCAGTGGGTATAAGCAAATAGATGGCGAGGTACAAATGAGAGAAACCAAAGAAGGAGCCAAATGAGTCCAACACATCTGGAATTCAGACGGGAGAGCTGAGGACGGTCGGAGGGCATGAGCTGTACAGAGGCTCATGCTGGTCATGTTCCTTCTCACTCCTTAATCTGTCCATAGCCAAGAAGATAAAGATAAACTTTTCTTGCATTCTTTTCTATTGGCACACAAAACAGCCCACATCTTTGCAACACTCCTTCTTACAGCCAAGTATCATTGGCAGCCAGTTGGTGCCGGAACTGAAGTCAGGAAGACTAATCTTTCTGAGTTTAAATCCAGCCTCAGGCATTCACTAGCTGTATTACCCTGGACAAGTCATTTAACCCTGTTTGCCTCAGTTTCCTCATCTGTATAACGAGTAGGAGAAGGAAATGGCAAACCACTCCAGCATCTTTGCCAAGAAAACCCCAAATGGGTCTATGAAGAGTTGGACACAACTGATCAGCATCACTGAATAGGAACATAAAAAGTGGATTTTATCCTCAAGGAGAACCAAGAAGTCATACCCTTCCTACAGTTAATTCAAATCTATTTCCTATCTTCCTCTTATAAAGAGCCTTCTGTCTCACCCTTGTTATATCTTTTTGGGACAGAAATTGTAGCTTTGTTTGACTGTGCTGCCTCTATTCATTCTTATGTCTGCTGATGTCTAGAAGTGGCAAACAAAGATACTTTGGGGTCTTTCTTCCTGTTCAGATCAGCTTCTGTCATGATCCCCAAAACCTCCTGATAAAAGGGATTGTAGGAGCTTAGCTTTAGAAATGGAAGGGACTGAAGTGTTTAACACAGGGCCTGGTGCTTAGTCAGCACTTAATAAATACTTATTTCCTTCCCCAGTACCTTAGTTGGACCCTAGCATAATGGATAGAGTGCTAGATGTGGAATCAGACAGATCTGAGTTCAAATGCAGCCTCAGACTTATCAGCTATGTGACCCTGAATATTTGTTCTGTAAATTGGGATAATAATAACACCTACCTCCTAGGGTCATTGTGAGGATCCAATAAGATTATATTAATATTATAAAACATTTTGCAAACCTATTATATAAATGATAACTATTATTGTTATTATTTTTACTACCACTATCTAGTCCAACTTCCTTTTGTAAATGAAACTCAAACTATAACTTGTCCAAGGTAACAGGTTCAAAGGTAAAAAGTGGTAGGGTTCAGATACAACCCAATTCTCTTTCTATAAATACAAGTGTCTTTGTACAGCACCATGGAATCTTCCTAAATCCAGGGTAGAAAAATGGAGCATGAATCTAGGAAATCTATATTGTTTGAAGTCTGATCCCTACAGAAAGATATATTCAAAATGCAGTGGGGTATATATTTTGGATATGGATGCTGTGAGAATTTGTTTTGTCTAACTTTTTTCACGAGTTTTGTTTTTCTTTTCTTTTAAATGAGGGATGGGAAGGAGAGAAAAGAAAAGGTTGTTAATTGAAAAATAAAATGAAGTTGAAAAAAAATCCCTCAAAATGATGAAAAAATGAGGTGTTGGAACAATGTCCAAATCAGGCTGATTGGATGAGGGAAATAGACAATTTCTTAAAACCAGATGGAGTGCCAAGGTGACTCTTGAAACCTACTCTAAAATATACCCCCAGGTATTGAGTGAGGTCTTCCTTTACTCATCTGTGGTGTGAGTAAGCCCAGGGACCTCACTGGCCTCTGTCCAGCCTCTAGGCGACATATCAGGCTCCCTAAACTGCCCAGCTTGCAATCTACATAGGACTCAACCTTTTTCTGTAGTAGGGAGAGAGATTAATGCACAGCCTGGCAGCTGAAACAGTCACTTTTTAAGGAGAGCAGGCAACAGGCAGTGAGTAGCTAAGCAACAGGAAGACAGGAAAATTTCTTCATAGCCACAGTTCGAAGAAACTAGAAATGCAGGAGTGGGTGAGTTTCTGTGGGTGAGTTTCTCTGCGCAGCATGTGCCAATCGAGGTGGTGATGGGTTGGGGGAATGGGAGGGAAGGAAGTCCCAGGGCTGTGATGAAAAGCCTCCCTATTTCACAAGTCACTTAACCCATGCTGTTGCCAGACCTTTGAAATCCAAAGCTGCAGCTTGGTCAGCCTCCCTTGTTAGGCTTCTGTGCGGTGTGGAGGTACGTGTGGCCAGGATTCAGAGACCCTGGGCTGAAAGTCAGGGCAAAGCATTTGAAATTCTTCTTATTGGCATTTGAGAAGTAGCCACAGGACAGGGGTTTTGTTGTGGCATGTGTTGGTGTAGGTGGAAGTGACTCATTCAACAGCCTTCTCAGAAGGGAGCTGGCGACGGCTGCGGCTGCCACCGTCACAGCTGCCTGCATGCCACAGAAACAGCTAAATAAATCCTGCTGATGGCGTAGCCTGGAAAATAGCAGACAAGAAACTGCCGGCAGCTAATGAGACGTGATACAGCTCACATCCTGGGGGGCACATAGGTGCAGAGGAGTGGTGCTGGGAATGCAGGACATCCACAATCTGCTTTTGGCTCTCCAGAATGGAGGGAACACCTTAAAGAATCTAGAACCTCTGGAATATCCATATGACAAGGGACTTTATGGAGGGAGGCAGGCCCCTTCAGACCCTGAGTCACTTGGTATCCCAAAAGAGATAGAAAACTGAGAAAGTACAACGTTCCAAGATCTGCCTCTAGGTAGTTACAGTCTTTTCCCACTGTCAGCAGAACACAGGATAAGACCTTAGTCAGACATCAGGCTAATGCACACTTGGAAAAAAATCAAAACAATCTGCCTGTGCCCCTTCTAGAGTTCCCAGGTCTGATGACCCCTCTCATCCTTCATGGTTCTGATTCTACTCAAGGTCAACTACCCTGTCTACCTAGGTAACATCTTGTCCTCAATATTGTCCTTAAATTCCCTTCAATATCACTCCTTTGTCCTGAAAAACCAAAGTGGGGACATTGTCTCCAGGTTGTGGTTGTCAGGTTGTTTTAGTTCATGACCCCATTTGGCCTTTTCTTTGCAAAGATACTGAAGTAGTTTGCCATTTTTTTCTCCAGCTCATTTTTAAGATGAGAAACTGAGGCAAACAAGGTTAAGTGACCTACTTAGGGTCACACAGCTATTAATTGTCCGAGGCTGGATTTGAACTCATGAAGGTGAGTTTTTTTAATTCCAGTCTCTGTGCTCTACCTACTGTGCCACCTAACTGCCCCACTGTCTCCAGGACACTATTAAAATACACACGTTATCTGGGAGTGGTCTCTAACCTGTCCATAAATATATTGACTGGTCAGTGTAGAGAGCTTAGAACTTTAGTGCTGATCACATTTTAGTAGAAAAATTAAGGATTTTGTCCCTGGGAGTTATTTCTAATGAAGGCATTAGAGGGGGATGGAGGTCAACAGGTCTGATGCTTCACCTTTGTGCTTTTACCCTTAGGTTTATTCTCATTCCAATCAGGCAGACATCATGAAAAAGAGAAATTCCCTGTTGCCCTAATGCTTAAATGACTCCTGTGAATTTTTTTTTTTAAAATAAGAGTCCCCAAAATAGGTTTTAAGGATATAGATTGACAATTGGAGATTTAGCAAGTGTCAGAAAGGAGTTTCCTACTTCTAAGCTTCATAGTTGTCTGAAGTTATGGACTATAGATTGGTATCAGGAGTAAAGTGATTAAAAGAATAGGCAATTTTAGTCTGAGAAAATATGTTGGCTTTTCTTAGTGCCAGGCTGGGTGTGGTGGCTATAAACTAAAGAGCCAGGGAGAGGCTTAACAGTTACTACACCCTGGCAGGTGGAAGCAGAGAATAGCCACTTACTTTACAGAGACTAAACTGAAGCCCAGTAGATCGTGGCAGAAGATGTCACCAACAGAGATCAGTATAAGAGGTGAGATTTGCTCGGGTCATTATCCTAGCCATGTATACGCCTGACATATTCCTTCAAAGTATGCTCCCTGCTAAACATTCCTTATATATACATTCCTTCCGCCACTGGTAGTATGGCAGTAGAGTTTAAACCATTTGTGTAAGGCATAATCTTTTCTTGTCACCTTGCTTGCTATGCTGTTTGATTAAATATCTTTTGCTTTGAGCTAAGGCAGTGTGCTGGAGGCAGCTCTAACCTGCTTGATGAGTACTGAATTTTCATTGGGAGTATACACCTCATAAATCAGCTACAGTCATAAGTCAGAGTTTGATTTATTGTTTTGTTGATTGTGGAGACTAGTGATGCCAAACTCAAATAGAAACTGGGTGCCATTCATCCATACATAAGGATCCCTGTAGGCTGCACATTGACTTTGTTGTAAAAGGTATCATTACCTATGTTTTATTGTATTTTTATTCATTTTGTTAAATATTTCCCAATTAGTATGGCACTCTGAAGTGTTGAGTGTGGTGGAGACATGGGCCCAAGCGTTTGACCAGACCCAAGGGTGGGGACCTGTGGTCTTGGGGCCACATGTGGCCCTCTAGGTCCTCAAGTGTGGTCCTTTGACTGAAACCAACCAGTCACATGTGGCCTCAAGGCCACAGCTTCCCCACTCCTGGCTAGACTTAAGAAAGTATTAATAATGCAGATGAAATTTTAAAGCGTCTGCATATTTTTTCCTTAGGGAACCCTGTTGTTAAATATGTACCAGCACAGCCCTTTTTTTTAGCTTGAGCGTTATTTGAGCTCTACAGGTGTGAGAGAAACTCAGGAAGTAAAAGCATCACCAGACTAAAGGCCTGGTGACTCTAGGCTAATGATAATAACAACTGCCATTTATAAAAGACTTTATTACCTCATTTGAGCCTCACAATACCCCTGAACTAAGGTCTCCATTGGTTGAGAAGCTTAAGTAAATCATACATTGCTAGGGGTTTAAGAGTTATAGTTTTGAATGGTGGCTAACTCAGAGAATACATTGGATCTGTGGTTGATTTTCTATGGATCCACATGGGAAAGGACAACCAGGAGCTATGTCAGATAAGCCATCATCTTAGAAAACATGGAGTCTGATCCTGAAGATCCAAAATAGGTATGTTTAAATATGGGGGAGATATGTGTGTGTTTGTGTGAGATCACTGGGTATGTAAGGGAGAAGCAAGGTACAACAAAATATTGGAGCTAAGAAGAGACCTGGATGATCAGAAACACAAAATGGATTCCTGGAAAAGGGGAACATGGTTAAAAGAAATGAGACACAGTAAGGCAAAAGGCAACTAGGTGGTATAGTAGAACGCTGGGCCTGGAGTCAGGAAGCCTCATCTTCCTGACTTCAAATCTGGCCTCAGATTCTTACTAGCTGTGTGACCCTGGGCAAGTCACTTAACTCTGTTTGTCTCAGTTTACTCATCTGTAAAATGAACTGGAGAAGAAAATGGCAAACCATTTCAATATCTTTGCCAAGGAAACACCAAATGGTGTCATGAAGACCAAGTCAGACATGACTGAACAACAACCCAGGGTTCTTATGAAGATCAAATGAGATAATATTTGCAGTGCTTTTGAATTTTAAGTATTATATTAATATTAGTAAGAGCACTGGACTGGGAGTCAGGAGACCCAGGTTCTAGACCTGGCTCTGTTACTTATTTGGGTATGTGACCTTAAGCAAGTCAATTGCCCTACTAGACTCTCAGTTTCTCCAGTGGTAAAATGAAGGAATTAATCTAGATCATCTTTAAGATCCCTTTTAAGATAAGAATAAAACTAACTGACAAACGTTGCCTTAACACATCATGCAAAGCCCTCAGGGTATTCTTTTTTTACACATTCATTTTTAAAATAAAAATTTGAGTCCTAAATTTTCTCCCTCGCTTAGCCCCTCTCGAAGATAGTAAGCAATTTGGTATAGGTTATGTGCAATCATGTAAGACACATTTCCATATTAATCATGTTGTGAAAAAAGAAGCAGAACAAAAGGAAAAAATTCATGAAAAAAATAGAGTAAAAATAGCATGCCTCGATCTGCATTCAGGCTCCACAGTTCTTTCTCTGGAGATGGATGCATTTTTCCTCATGAGTCTTTTGGAATTGTCTTGGATCATTGTATTGCTGAGAAGAGCTAAGTGAATCATAGTTGATCATCACATAATGTGGCTGTTACTGTGTACAATGGTCCCTTGGCTCTGCTCACTTCACTCTGCATCAGTTCATATAAGTCTTCCCAGGTTTTTCTGAAGTCTGCTTGCTCATCATTTCTTATAGCACAACAGTATTCCATGTAAATTCATATATCACAGCTTGTTCATCCATTCCCCAAGAATTCCAGTTCTTTGCCAACCTAGCATACTTTCAATTGAAATACCAACATACAAGTTCTGGAAGTGCTTAAATAAAATAGCAAGAAAAGATTGCAACATTTTTTAAAAAAATGAGATTTGTGATTTCATTGGCATAAAGAACTCCCCCTATCATTGTAGATTCACATCTGTTCTTTAACCATATAGTGCTAGAAAGATGCCTGAGGACACTGAGAGGTTAAGTCACTTCTCTAAGGTCATATAGTCGGTATATGTCAGCATCAAGTCTTGAACTCACATCAGCTTAACTTCTTTAAATCAGTTCTATGCCATGTTGACTCCTTTTGTCTCTCTCTCAAAGTGCCTTGTATTTAATTACTTGGTATTTATGAGTTCCCTTATATTAATGTACTCCTATACATACAGTTTTCCTCTATCTTGAGGTTAGGGACTGTTTCATTTTTGTCTTTGTATCGCCAGCTCCTGGCATGTGGCATGTGGCACTTAATGTGTGAAGATTGATTGAATGATTTTTTCAACTTTACACAGTCAACAATTTTACTTTTGTTAAAATAAAAGAATGGGTGTGCTTTATAAATTAGCATCAACATTGTCCAATGTTTTTAAATTTGAGATTTGTTGCTGCTTCATGTAATGTTAATGCTTAATTTTCAGAGTTGTAGTAATTGTCTATTATTTGTTATTCTTTGCTTTCTGGCTTGTTTATTTTTTCTCCTTGCTGCGCACCACTTCAGACAAGTCTGATCATTTTCCTTTGAATTCTTCATATTCATTGTTTCTTGTGATGTTGCAATATCCCATTACATTTATATATCACAATTTGTTTAGTCATTCTCCAATCATGGTGCACCCATTTTGTTCCCAGATTTTCCATCATGATATATAGTACAACTTTGTCTATTTTTTATTTTTGTTTGTTTTTTCCTTTATGTCAATCCCTTTGGGGCACAAAACAAATGGGATTGCTGGTTGTAAAAGTATGAACAATTATGTAATTTTCTTGCACAACTCCAAATTGCTTTCCATAATTTGCTATAGTACAGTCATGTCTGAATTTTTGTGACCCCATTTGGAGTTTTCTGGGCAAAAATACTAGAATGATTTGCCATTTCCTTCTCTAGCTTGTTTTACAGATGAAGCAATTGAGGCAAATAGGGTTAACACAGCTAGTAAGTGTCTGAAGTCACATTTGAACTTAGGTCTTCCTGAATCCAGGGCTAGTGCTCTATCCACTGTACCACTTAATTGCCTTGCCACCAAGGTGCCCATTTTCCACAATACTTGCTTCCAACTATAACATTCTATGAGAACTTTGTGAGAAAAGGAAAAACGAAAAAGGATTGAGGGAACTCTTTTAAAGGCAGAAGCCTTGTTTGAAGACAAGTATGTTTATACCGGTAGCATTTTCAGGAATATCCTCATGATAAAAGTCTCCTCTGACACATACTGTCTGTGTGACTCTGGAGAAGTCACTAAACTTCTCAGTGGTTCCAGTTAATTCTGTAAGACTTCCACTTTGGTGGGGAGCGTTTCCATACCAAAACTTTCCTACAATGATATTGTGTGTCCAGACCAAAAAAAAAAAAAAAATACAATTATATTTTATATGTCTCCTTTATGTAATTAGTCTCAATTTCCTCATCAGTAAAAATGTGATGATAAATGAGATACCATACCTAAAGTGCTTTTCTAACCTTAAAATGATATCTTTTAAGTCCCAGAATTGGGACTTGAATCCTGGTCATAGGATCCTAGATCTATGAGGCAACCTGGTCCAACACATTAATTTTATAGATGAGGAAACTGAGGACCTGAGAAATCAAGTGACTCATCCAAGGTCACACAGGTAGTATGCATAAGAGGCAGGATTGGAACCCAGGTCATCTGACTCCAGAATTGGAGTTCTTTCCTTTGAGTCAAGAGCAAAGGTTTAATTTGCTATATTGCTTTCTTCAATCAATTAATTAACAAGCATTTATTAAGCACCTTTATGTTTCAGGCACTGGGGATACAGATATAATAAACGAAACAATCCCTTCTATGATCCCAGAGGTCACAGGAGAGACAAAGAGCAGATGGACAGACTCCCAGGGTACCATACCCCAGCTCTTCAAGGTCAGCTATAATACCCTGATCCAGCCTACTAAGAGCTCTTGTACTCCTTGGGGCCAATCTCCCTCTTTTCTTTAGGTATAGTGAAGTAAGTAAGCCTGGGGCATTTTGGGACTTAAGTGCTTACTTAAGTAAACACTTAAGTGCTTACTACTAGAGTCATAGATCTAGAATGGAAAAGGACCTCAGAAACCATCTAATTCAACCTCCTGGTGTAACAGATAGAGTGACTGAGGCCAAGGAAGTGAGATGACATGTTCAAGGTCATACAGATAATCCATGTCAGAAGTGGGATTTGAATTCAAATCTTCTCATTCCAGAAAGAGTGCTTATTCATAATATCTCAGTGTTTGCCAAGTCAGTTATAGGGGAACCAAGAAGAAAAGAATTGTACCTTTCGTCTGTGGCCTACCTCATGGTTTCCAGGCATTCAAACTTCAGGTCAGATAACATGTCCAAGGGATAGGAAAATGTCTGGTGCTAATAAAGTTTAAACTTCAACTGTTTTCCTCCTTTGTTAAACCTTAGAACTCATCTACTCGAATCTTAGCTAGGCAAGTCAGTTAATCTCTGCCTGCCTCAGTTTCTTTACCTGTGATATGGGGGGAATAACATCTCCCTCTCAGGGTTATTACAGAGATCAAATGAGATAATACTTGTAAAACACTTCGCACAGTGCCTAGCATATATTAGGCACTTAATAAATACATGTGCTCTTCCCCCTTTCCCAAAATGCTTTCAGAATTGTCTCATTTGATCCTCATAGAAATTTTGGGAAGTAGATAGGGCAGCTAGGTGGTGTAGTGGATAGGGCAACAGGCCTGGAGTCTGTGTGACCCTGGACAAGTCACTTAACCCTGTTTGTTTTAGTTTCCTCCTCTGGAAAATGAGCTGGAGAAGGAAATGGCAAACCACTCCAGTATCTTTGCCAAGAAAACCCCAAAGGGGATCATGAAGAGTAGGCACAACCGAAATGACTGAATTACAGTGAATAGGGAGGAGATTAGCATACCCACCTTACAAATTAGAGAAACCACTTCAGTATCTTTGTCAAGAAAACCTCAGATGGGGTCACCAAGAGTAAGACACGACTAATTGACAATAACAATAATGAATTAAATATCTGTTCACTCTGGGGATAAAAGCCATAGGTAAGTTTTACGTGATTTTTCCCTTCTAGATTCTAGGTTCTAGGGCAGAAATATAAAGAAACAGAAACAGTGAGAAAGAGCCTCTTTAAAGATCAGTCTCTACTAGGACTGAATCTGGCTTACACCCGGTCCCTGAACAGGAGAGAATGTCAGAGAGCTCCTGGCTAAATGAAATATGTTATTATACATACAAAAGCATAGCTTGGTATTATAAGAAAAGCATTAAGAAACCAAGAAAGTAGAAGAGAATGAGATCATGTACCTCTTAAAGCTTTAACTGAAGTGAGAATTCTTAATTAAATAAGGGATAGAAGAAATAAAAAAAAAGAGAAATGAGATATTTGGATTACATGAAATTGAAAATCTTTAGTGGGAACAAAATCAACATAATTAGGACAAGAAAGCTAACTGTCATTTGGGAGAAAAATTTTTGCTCAAATATCTCCAGTAAATCCCTGGTATCTAAGATACGTAGTGAACTAATCCAAATTTATAAGGTCAACAGCCATTCTCCAATGGGCAAATGTTCAAAGGATATGAATAGATAGTTCCCCAAAGAAGAAATGCAAATTATCAGCAGCCACATGAAAAATTGTTTCAGTAATAAGACAAATGCAAATCAAAACATCTCTGAAGTTTCACTTCACATCCAGCAAATTGGTCAAGACGACAAAAGGTGGGAAGTCAATGAATGAAATGAATGGATAAGCATTTATTAAGTGCTTGCTATGTGCAAAACCCTATCTTGAGAGTTGGGGATACAAATAGAAAAGAATTCACATTCTACTGGGAGAGACAGTACATATTTCCATTGTAAGTTAAATGGAAAACCCATTGATCCTTAGGGTGCAGCAAGAAAGCAGATAGAAAATCTTCCTTATTTTTATTTTTTATTTTTTAGGTTAAAGATTAATGCTGTGATTCCATTAATATAGGGAGCTATTGTTTGAGGAAACTCTACCAATTCAGATCAGCCCCTTCTCTACAACTGAAAGTCTTAGTCGGTTGTCTAGAACAATGGTTTTCAAAAGGTGGTCTTTGGACCCCTAGGGTTCCTGACACCCCTTCAGGGAGTCCTGAAGGTCAAAACTACTTACATAATAACACTAAAACATTATTTGCCTATTAAAATATTCCTCCCTTTTCCAACTCCTTATATGTGTAATGCTTTTCCTCATCTACTTCAAAAAGTATTTAACATTGAATACAGAAGCAGATATGAGAGTCTAGTTGTCTTCTAATAAGTTGGACATTAAAGAAATTGGCAAAATTAGGTAAAACCATGCCAATCAGTTATTGTCATAAAAAAGCAAATCACTTTTTAGCAAAGGCAACAAATTAGTATGAAGTAGTGAATTCAGAAGCCTTCTATCATCTGACCCAATTTCCCTAATGCAGTCTTCCTTTCTGGCACATATCAGAAAAGTCAGGCTGTTCTCCCTCTCTTATTGTGAATGAGACCTCATGTCCTCACCAGACTTATTTTTACCATCATCCCTTCTCTCAAGCTGTTTCTCCAACCTAGGATGCCCTATCCATACTCGCTGCCACCCCCAAACCCTAATAAATACATATTCTACTTATTTGTTTAGGTTCCATTCCAGATATCCTCTGCATAGAACCTTCCACAATGAATCTATTGACCTTTCTATTCTTAAGTATTTATACCAGTTATAATCTATACCAGATGTTATCCAGCATCCAATTATATCCTATCTTATATTGCTAATTGTTTAATGTATATAACTGTGTCTTCCTGCCCATGCCCACAGCACAGCCAAAGCAGCCAAGTGGGGAGGAGGTGATGATTTACACCAACTTCCATTTCGTAAATCCTGCCCAACCCTTGAATCTGTTGGCACTGGTTAACTCTTTGACTTGACCCTGGCAAGGCATTCTAGTTTCTCTTTCAGATGAGGAAGCTTGAAGCACACCCTCTTTTCCTTAAGCAGTTTGTTTCCCTCCAGGTATATTAATTGCCCTTCTTCATCTAGATGACTTAGCCCCATTTCCTTAAGGAGCAGTGACATTTTTCAAAGAAGCTGTAATCTCCTAAGAAAAGATATGCTGTCTCAGATCTTGTATCATCATCAATACCATCAGTTTATACTTATTTCAAGGAGCTATATACTTCATTGGTATGACTATTTCCTTCAATGACGCAGATTGAGGAATCGCAATTTGAGAGTTCTTGTGGCCAAAAAATTCATCGCTCTGTAGTCAACCCAGTGATAAGCATCTCTGAATTGGTCTAGGTTGGTCCTTGGAAAACAAACTTGCAATCTGTCACCAGATCATAATCAGAGACTAGGCTGCCAAGTGGCAGAATGGATAGAGCACTGAACTTGGAATCAGGACAAGCTGAGTCTAAATCTTGAGATCAATGATGTGACCCTAGACCAGTCACTTAAACTCTCTGGGCTTCAATTTCCTCATTGTAAAATGAGGGAATTAGACTTGATGACCTCTAAGGTAACTTCCAGCTCTAAATTTATGATCTATGATCTTATGATGTTCCAGCCAGCTATAACCTTCTAGAATATGTTGACATTGACATGGCCTTTGAGAACTAAGTGTCACATATCTCAACAAGGTCATCAGAGGAAGGATTCCAAGGAGGTATTTTGATATCTAGTGTATGTACATACAGCTAAGCACTAGGAATAGGTGCTCCTCGACTTCAAAGGGTTTATAGTCTAGTAGGGAAAGACAAAATATGCACATAAAATGCTATGTAGCAATACAAGATCTGACATGTTAAATGCTAAGTGAGTTGTCCCAGATACTAAATAATATTGGTAAGAATATTGTGTTAATTGATTGAACTGACTGACTGTATATACATTAGCTATACAATGGGTATATCTGAGTTGACTGGGAGGACAAATTCTCTCTTAGAGTTTGTGTACAAAGACAATTTGAGAATCTACCTTTTCTTAAAACAGAATATTGGGCCGGTTCTACCAGACTAGTGTGCTAGGCCTTTTGACTTCAGATAGAAGGATGACACTTCCATTGGGGATCAGCTTATATTCCTGGGAGACTGTGCCCTGTATATGCATAATGTAGTGAAGAGCTGGACCAAGAAAGGCGTGGGGTATTGGGACAACATGTCCTCCAGGAGTCACATGTCCTCAATCTACGTTTCTATGCTTTCTCATTTCATGCATTATGTGACTGATCTCATCTCGTATTTCTCCAGGTTGAGATCAAGCATTATCTCTTTTTGGTGTGTGGAGGGGAGTGAGATGGCAGGGGAATGTTGGGTGGTGATATAATGGCTATGTGTGTGCCTAGCATCCTTTTAATTGGAGTCATAAAAATTCAGTTGAGCATGAATGGTGAGTTGGAGTATAGGAGATGTCTAAGTTATGACTTCATATAATTGTAGTAAACTAGATTTAGAAGAATGAAATTTGAGGAGGCTGATGAACTGAGAAATGAGGATGTTAAAAGGAGGCAGGTATTGATTGGAGTAGAAAAGACTGTAAGCTAATAGTGACCCTGAGATCCATGCATGATACACACAAGGATCTGAATGGGAAGGAATGAACTTTGAAAGAGGAGAGGAAGTTTCAAGTCAGTATACGTTTATTAAGTTTCTACTATGTGTCAGGTACTTTGCTAAGTGCTGGGGATTCAAAAAAGTTGAGTATCTGGAGGATATAAGAGGAAGAGATGTAGAATAAAGGGGAATTTGTTAATATGGAGTAGCACTCTAGGTGGCCCACTACAAAGTAAGGGCTGAATTAGATAGGGTCTGGACCAGGGTAGGGCTGAATTTACAGTGGTGTGGTGGAGTGCAGAAAGAAGTTGTTGATGGTCTGTGCTGTTTTCCCCATTAATCCTTTCTTAATCTTAGACTCCTGAAAGGTCCTGAAAGGCTACCTGAAAGGTCCACACCCACCAGGTCATATATTATAATCTATTCTTGTGGTCGGGTTGTTTTTCAGTAGTATTCCACTTTTTGGGACCTCATTTGGGGTTTCTTGGCAAAGATACTGTAGTAATTTGCCATTTTCATCTCCAACTCATTTTACATATGTGGAATTGCTGTAGACAGGGTTAAGTGACTTGCCCAGGGTCACACAACTAGTAAGTATCTGAGGCTAGATTTGAACTCAAGAAAATGAATCTTCTTGGGCTTGGCACTCTCTTCACTGCACCACTTAGCTGCCCACACTCTAGTCTACCCCAATGGGAAAGTGAGCTTTGGGAGGGAGGAATGAGGGCTAGAGATTCTGGAGGGCAGTAGCCTGGAAGCTGGACAAGGAAATGACCCTTGAAGAACTTCAGAAAGGAATTTTGAGATCACTTAATCCACCCCCCTCCTTGATTTTCAAGTGAGAAAGATGGGGTCAATAGCTAGGAAAAGATTTGCCCTTAGGGTGTCACATAGCTAGCTAGCAACAAATATGTAGGACCAGAACCCAACTTCCTAAGAAAAGCTTCCATTTTCTCTGGTATTATGCTTCTTCTGACATATAAATAGCAAAGGAAGCTGCTTTGATTAATTATACTTTTCCCATATGTTTTGGGGCAACTGAAGATTTGGTGAAGGGAGGTACAATTCTATGATGCCTATGACTCTTCTTTGCAGAAGAAAGAAAAAGTGGCATCTTCAAGGACGTTGGTTCCTGAGGCAAATCCCTGTTTGCCTCACATTCATTTTGGCTCTGATTTTAGGACCTACTATTTTCATAAAACCATAAAACACCATGGTATTTGGGCTGCACCACCCACCCAACTCCAGGCTGAGGGAGAACAGTCAAACCAGAAGTGGCCCCCTGCCAGGAAGACCATACTGCGACAGTGACACATTGTGGACAACATCTGGCATGCAGCAGTAGATGGTTTCTAAAATATCCATTGAGATCAGAGGGGTAGGGTAGGGACTCAGATAGAAAATGTGCCAACTCTACGGTATCTTCTTTCAATGAATTTATGCACACATTGATATTTCCTGATACAGGGTCTATTAAGGTAACTTCATAAAGAGGCACTGGATTCACTGAGTCAGGAAGGTTTGGATCTGGAAAAGAACCTTGAGATCATTTAATCCACTTTCCTTCCCTCATTTTTCAGATGAGGACAATGGGACCAGTAACAGGGAAGTGATTTGCCCAGGAGGTCACACAGTGGCCTAGTGTAAACTTAGGTCTGGAACCCAACTTTCCTAAGAAAAGCTTTTGTTCTTTCTTCTTTCTTCAACTTAGAAAGATGTGTCTTCCTGACTTTAGGCCAGGCACACTATGCACTGTGCCATCTAGCTGCTCTGCGACCATCTAGTCTAGACCAAAACCCTCTTTCCTGGCCACTACTTCCCTTGTTTTACTGTCATATTAGGATATAAGCTCCTTGAGATCAGGGACTGTCTTACTTTTGTGCCTAGTACAATATTTGGAACATATTGGACACTTGATAAATGCTTATTGATTTGTTGACTGAAAGGAAGGGAAGGAGCCAATGCTTCTAAAAACAGCTTTTTTCTTACTCCGGTTAGAATGGTCCAACACTGTATAGAGGTAATGGAAAGGATTATTCTTAGTCCTTTATTTTTTTAACAAGATAGGTGATGTTTTCACTTGTGTGTGAATTGGATTTAAGGGACACAGAGTTACACAAAGTCGTCAGCCTCACTCTCTCTTCCTGACTCACTGAAGTCCAGTGGTAAGACAAAGGTCAGGATGACTGGTGATGGCCTTGGATGCCCTTGGATGCCTTGGATGATCTGGTATCTTCCATGTCTGACCAAGTGCTAAGTGCTTCACAGAACATGCTTCAGATGCCTTCATGGCCATTAGAACAAACTGTTCTCATTCACCCATTCTGCCGGAAAAAGTCTTCACATGCTTGGGGTGGTCATCCCTCTAACTCACCAATATGTTTAAGGCCTGTCTATTAATTCTCAACTTGCTGAGACAACCAGGATGTGGCCACTGTGCATGCTTTTTGGAGCCATAGGTGAGAGTTATGTGGATGAAGTGGACACCAAAGGTGGATGAGCGGCCTTGTAAAGGACTCAGCAAGCCTTGTACCAGAGGTGTTAGTCCTCCCTGAACACTTCATCTACCCCAATGGAAAGGATTAGACACATATTCAATGAAAAACCTTAGAACCATATAGAGGAAGGGACCATATAGCTTATCTGGTCCAATTCCTTCCCAGAGTTAGAATTCCCTCTACTTTTTCTCTAAAAAATGATGCTTTAAAGTATGAACCATAACAATCAACCATGTTCAACATCAAAGTTAGCTTAGATATCAAGAGTCAGAAGTGAATAAGTTCCAACCACATGGGCCAGCCCTATATAAGGGTACTTTTGTGGATGGAAATAACATTAAAGAAACTGAATTATCATGTTTTGCCACTGCACCCGACTCACTGGGTCTTTGCAGCTCTAACTTCTTATGTGTGCTGTTCCTCCCCCCATCTCTTACAAGTTAAACTTTCTATTTGTCTCCCTAGTGCTTAACACAGTGTTTGCCACCCAGTAAGAGCTTAATGAACATTTTTTAGTTCATTCATCTGATCAATCATTCACTTAGGAAGCCCATTTTCACTGTAGGTTTTGGGAGAGATGGATATCAGGCATTCCCTTGGAGGTTAGGCCAATCCTTTAAAGATAAGGACCAGTAGCTGTTACCCAGAAGGATACCCAAAGATTATAAAACCATGGGTGGAACCTGACACTACAGAAACAGTGGTGCTCAGCAAACAGGAAGTCAGATAGGACAACTCCTCTCTAAGCAGCAATATAAAACAGCATGTCATAAACACTTGTGCTATTAAAGATCTTTATGAGGAAGGTATGGAACAGCTGTGCTCCATATCCAAGGACAGGAAAAAGACAAATGGCCTTACATTAAATCAGGAAGGATTTCTGCTAGATGCAAGAAAGAATTTCTTAACCAACAGAGTGAGAAAACTTGGAGAAGACAGTGGCTAAAAGATCCTTACATGAAAGGGCCTTGGCTGAGCTAAATTCTACCCACCTTATCCTCAGCTCCTTCATCCCCTGAAGTTACCACCATCCAGGGCAGGCGGTGTTGTAGGAAGAAAAAAAAAGGGAAGAAAAGAAAGAAAGAAATTTACATGATAACTTTATTATAATTTAAAAGTAATAGCAAATTGTACGTAATAGATTTGCAATTTCATGTGCAATCATCTTTCTTTTTTATTATACTATGTTATGGAAATGCTTGTTTTATGCCATAAATTAAAAATAAAATCAAATTTTTAAAAACCACCTCCAGCTCAGAGTAAATTGGCAGACTCGCTTTAAACTTTGTCTTTGGGCCTGGCTCCCATCCTCCTACTCCATTTCTGTATAATGACAGGAATCTAAGACGCAGAGATATTGTTTAAGAACACCGGATGAGAGTGGCAGATTCTGGACAGTACGCTCTGCTCCGTGCTGAATCTGACAGCATCACCCTTTCCTCATCCTTTCCTTCCTCTGTGCCACCCACCCAAAAAAGTATCTTGTGAACTGATGGATTGATTGGAAGTCATAAAGGCAAAGAGACCCATTTCTAAATTATCTACAGACTGAGCTACACCTACTTAATTTCAAATCCAGACAATCAGTCAACAAGCATTTTTTTTTTTTGTATTAAGCACCTTTTAGGCACCAGATACAATTCTAAGTGCTTGAGATACTTTAAAAAAAGGCAAAAACGTGGTCCCTGTCTCCAGGGGGCTCATATTCTAATGAGGAAACAACACACAAACCACTGAGAGGTAGAGGATAAATGGAACATAATTTCAGATAGAAAGTGCTATCAGTGGCAGGCCTAGAAAGACCTCCTATAGAAGGTAGAGTTTGAGCAGGTCTTGAAGGAGACCAAGGCAGCCAGGAGGGGAAGGTGAGGAGACAGGAAATTAACATGCCTGGGGAAGTTAAGGGGAGAAGTAAAAACCTGTCTGTCTGGCACCATGGGAAGTGGGGTTATCTTTCCAAGGGCGAAAGTCTTCTGTCCTTCTCATTCCATTAGCTGTAGTGTGTGTAGAGTCTAAAAAGGAAGGCTGATGACTTAGATAAGGACAGTCCTCACTAAGCTCTGATGACCTGAGTGCCAAGAATGATAGTTCTAGGCCAGAATCCCTATCCTCCTTTAATACCCTCCCAGCTCTTCCATCTCCCACCAGCCATTTTGCCTCCACAGCCCAGTTAGAAGGAAGCAACATTAGTCTGAGAGAGAAAAATAATGTTTTTTTCTGACTCTGCTGAGACATCCTGTTCTGGAGGTCTGACGTAGAAACCTCCTTTCTCTCTCTGAAGGGTCCATTGACTTTCATACCTCCAGTCTGACTGTTTTCAACCACCTATTCTCTTTTTTAATTTAGGATTTCATTTTGGAAAGTTTTGGCCACTGGGACAGTGTTATTTAATACTCCAGCATTTAGGGAGCTTTTGTATCTCCTGTGATATTTTTAATAAGTGTTTGTTGATATTCATTACTTATGTATCCATTTATCTTTCAGGAACATTCACTGAGTACCTAGATTGTGGAAGACAGCATGTACAAAGACAAATAGGACGTCATCTCCACTCAAGGAGCATTACAATCTAGTTAGGGAGACACTGAAATAATTAAGTAGCAGGAACAACAGAAAGCTGTACCAATTGGACAAGGGACAGAGTTCAAGAAGATTTGGGTTGGAATTCTCCCTCTGACATGCTTCCTGGCAGTGTAACCCTGGTCAAGTTGTTGGCCCTCTTTGGGCCTCAGCTTCTCAGCTAGGTGACACAGTGGATATGTTGTGGTTTAGACTGGGACCCACCCAGGAATGCCAAACCCATCACGGTTTCATGATGTGTTGTGGTGGAACTGTCTCAAAGAATTCAGTCAGACCACCTCTAATCCAGGTACAGGCATTTGTTGAGATTGCTGCCTCTCATGAAGCAGGCCAAGTTCCAAGAGAAATGAACAACTTTAGAGAAAGCAAGATGGATTTTTATAGGGTAAAGATGCAATTACATAACAGAAATTATGAATATTAAAAAAGGCAGGAGAGGTTTGTTAAGGGATTAGGTGATAGGGAGGGGTTCCAGTCACAGTAGAACTGTGCATGTAGTTACCCACAATGCATACAGAAAAACTATTTGGGGGGATATGTATGTATGATAATGATATTACAATAAGCCTTTCTACTTCACAAGTTTACATAGAGAACAGCTTTTGCTATTACTGAGAATTTCCTACTTAGAGAAAGTCCCTTCCATTGTTTTGGGGTCCATATCCTGCTTGGGCATCCTGGTGGTACTACTTTCTGATTGGTTGAGTATTGTGGTCCTATCTGAGACTAGATGGATGTAGTTGTGGTTGGGTGCATGGACACACCTACTGTTTCTGTGGGAAATATGAGGAATGAGTCTGGGGCCAGTGGCTAGCTAGAGGCAGTGGCTGGGATCCCAACATGGACACACCTGATGTGTCTGGGAGAAATATGAATTCATGGACACACCTGCTGTTCTAGTGAGCAGTGAGGCATATATGAAGTTAAGATATTGATTTGGGGTGGAGGTGGGGTGAGTGGCTAGGTAGGGGCAACGAGTCTGTTGTTCAGTGAGCCTGTAAGGAAGTTAGAATATTGGGGCTGGGAATCCTTTATTAGGATTCCATCAGTTAGAGTGCCAGGCTTTGCCAAGAAAACCTCAGATGGGATCACTAAGAGTCAGACATGACTGAAAAACAGCTCAACATTCCTAACTGTAAAATGGGGATAGTAATAGCACCTGCTTCACAGATCTGCTGTGAAAACAAATGGGATAGTGTATGTAAGGTGCTTTGCAAGACTTAAAAACTTATATACATATATATGCACATATATGTTATATATAAATAAATTATTAGAGGAAGAAAGTGGGCATTCTAGTTAGGGAGAATGACATGAGCAAAGGTAAGGTGGAGAAAATGAAAGTTGCCTATTAGGGAAGAGGGAAAATGCCAGCTGGGGAAATCAGAGGATTCTTTGTGATCTGTAAGATGAAAGAGTTGGACATGATGACTTAGAATAATTCTTTCAGCTCTAACATTCTGTGATTCTATTATTTTATAACCCAATATGTCTTGAACTTCTTTGGTCTCAAAAGTCTGGAATGGCTTTGAAATTAGCCCATGGTCAAATCACTTCAATTCTTAGTTTTCTTACTCAAGAGAGCAGGAATGCCAGGCACTTCTGCCCCACATCCTCCACCCCAACAAAGTGGGAGCATCTAATGAGATGCTCAAGAGAAAATGTTAGGGGTTGCTCAGAATAGGGCAAGTAATTGGGTTGTAGTGAAAAGAGAGGGATTTGGAGTCAGAAAATCTAGTGTAGAATCCTGAAGATGGTGTTTAGAAACACGTAACTTGGGTAAATCACTAAATCTCTCTGAGACTTAGGTTCTCTAGCTTATGGGGATGAGTTATAAACTCTCTAGTGATCTCACTTTAGACTTTTGTCCCCCATTGTCTATATAGTACCTGGCACATAGTAGGTTCTTTATAACTGCTTGTTGCTTGGTAAAGATGATTGTATGATCTACTTTTCAGGAGTACTGTGGGGGTCACATGTGTGCGATATGCGTGTGTAATGTGTGTAAAATATATTGCAATTGTAAAGTGCTGCATATATGCACTCCTCCCCTTTTTTAAAACAGATCTGTGATTTAACTGGTTCAGGGACCCTCAGGGGAGGAACCCTTATCCTTAGGGGCAGCTTGTGGGGTAGTGGATAGAAAGCATTAAGTCTGGAGTCAGGAAGACCTGAGTTCAAATCTGGCCTTAGGTGCTTGCTAACTATGGGCAAATCACTTAACCTCTGTCTGCCTCAGTTTCCTTAACTGTAGAATGGGGATCCTAATCATACCCACCTCCATGGGTTGTTCTGAGGATCACATGTGATCATATTTGTGTGTGTGTGTTTTTTAAATGCTTAGCATGGTATCTGACACATTTGTTGTTCAGTTGCATCCATCTCTTTGGGACCCCATTTGGGGTTTTCTTGGCAAAGATCCTAGAGTGGTTTGCCATTTCCTTCTCCAGCTTATTTTCCATATGAGGAAACTGAGGCAAGCAGAGTTAAGTGACCTGCCCAAGGTCACACAGCCAGTAAGTATCTGAGGCCAGATTTGAATTCAAGAAAATTCCTGACTCCAGGCTCTATCCACTTCATCACCTGACTGCCTGTCTAACACATACTAGGCACCATATAAATGCTTATTCCCCTTGTCGATGCTGGTCACCACCAGTTCTGCAATTTATAGTCTTTCTTGGGTCCTAGAAAGTGACTTGCCCAGGGTCTTACAGGCAATATTTATCAAAGGAGGGACATGAACACAGCTCTCTTGACTTGGAAGTCACCTCTGTAGCCATTACTCTACAATTCCTCTGTGTCATTACTAACATAGACTCCCAGAATCCTATCTTCCTCTGAAGATATTTGCCTTTCCAAAGGCTGAGATTTATACAGACAGAATATGACCCTCCCACCTCCAGCCCCATGGACTCCTCTCTCTTTCCATTTTCCCATTCCCAGGTGTTGGAGGGAAGAAAGGGATTGTATTCTTAAGATGGTCTAGGACAGGTGTTCTTAACCATTTATGCATCATTGACCCCTTTAAGTCAAACCCACAAGTGTTTATTAAGTGCTTACTATGTGCTAGGTATTATACTAAGCACTGAAGATGTAAAGAAAGGCAACAATTGTCCCTGTCCTAGAGAAGCTCACCTTCTACTGGAGAAGACAACATGTAAACCAGTTACATATATGATCAATTGGAGGGGATCTCAGAGAGAAGCCACTAGCTTCTGCAGGAAACAAGGAAAGGTCTCCTGCAGAAGGTGGTATTTGAGCTGAGACTTGAAGATATCCAAGAAAGTCAGGAGACAGAGACAAGGAGGAAGAGCACTCCAGACATGGGCAGACAACCAGTGGAAAGGCATGGAGTCAGGAGATGGAGAGTTAGGTGCAAAGAATAGTACAGTGGTGAGTGTAGTTGCCTTATGGAGTATGTGGAAGGGAGTAAAGTATAAGAAGACTGGAATGTTAAGAAGATGCCATGATGTGAAGGGCTTTAAAGACCAGACAATTTTATATTTGATCGTGGAGGTCATAGGGAGTCCCTGGGGTTGCTGAGCAGGGTGATGACCTGTACTTTAGGAAGATCACTCTTACACCAAATTAAGGATGGATTGGAGTGGGAAAAGACTTGAGGAAGGGAGACCAACAAAAAGTTATTACAACAGTCTAGAAGAGGGGGTGATAAGGGTCTGCAGCAGGATGGCAGTGTCAGAGAACAGGAGACATATGCTAGAGATGTTAGGATCTTGACAGGACTTAGCAATAGATCAGATCTAAGGAGTGTGAGACAGTGAAGAGTCAAGGGTTGAGTCCCTGGCTGATTGGGAGGATGGTTGTACCCTCTACAGTAATAGAAGAGTTAGGAAGAAGGGATGGCTTGGGAAGGAAGACAATGAATTCAGTTTTGCATATGTTGAGTTTAAGGTGTCTACAAGGCATTGAGTATGAAATATCCAATAAGCCTTTGGAGATATGAGACTGGAGGAAAGAAGAGATTTGGGGGCTGGATAATCAGATCTGAGTATCAGCTGCATAGAGGTGTTAATTGAAACCATGGGAGCTGATGAGATCACCAAGTGAGATAGTAGGGAGAAGAGGAGAGGGTACATTTAGAATTAGCAGGTGTAACCTGGATGAAGAGACATCAAAGGAGACTGAAAAGGATTAGTCTCGGATAGATAGGAGAACCAGGAGAGAATGATGTCAGGGAGAAGAGTAACAAGGAGAAGAGTGGATTGGCAATATCAAGGTCTGGTAAAATCTATGGACCTCTTGTTAGAAAAATGTTTTTAAATGTCGAAAATAAAATACAAAGAATCACAAAGAAAACCAATTATAGTGAAATGCAGTTATCAAAATATTAGGGGGAAAATAGCTTCCTGGTAGGAAGTAAAGAGCCAATTTAGGAAAAATGTCCTGGTTGGGGAGGATGCATAAGCTCCTCACTACAAAGTGCCATGACAGAAACCTATATGGTAGCCCCAGAGGCTCATGACTAAGTTGGGTAGGCAGATACAAAGGCCAATTCAAAGGTTTTGCAAATTCAGAGGCTGGAGATTCTCCTCTCCCCTCCCAAAGATGCAAAAACATTGCAAGGATTCTTAAGAAAGTTTTAAGGGTATAGTGGAAAGGACACTGGTCTAGGAACCAGGAACTCCGTGGTCCAGTTCTTATTCCATGGTGTAAACTGTAAATCACTCAGTTTTTCTGAGCCTTAGTTTCTTCATCTGTAAAAATGAGAGTTGGACTGGAAAATCTCTGAGCTCTCTTCTAGCTCCCAAATTCTGATTCTATACTTATTTTTCATCACTGTGATAAATGATGGGAACAGAAAAGGAGGGGGAGGGGAGATCCTGGAAACAGGGAACTTGTCCCATATGTTTTGATTGTGTTTCTTGCAATTAGCTTCCTGTGAGAAGCTGTGAAGCAGAAAGGGTCCATTGTTTCTGGGTTCCCGGGGAGTTCCAATTCACAGCCATTCCTGATGCCTCTGGGTTTCAAAGCGTTTGGCCAGCATTAACAAAGAGCACCGTGCCAAGGCTGTCTGGGTGAGTGATCCCTATCTCTGTATACAATGCAGAGATCTGCATGGAAGAACTGGGAGTCCCTGTGCCCCAGAACATGTGACCACAGTTTAGCCTGCCAGTGACGGGCCAAGCTATCACTCCTCCCATATAATTGCTAACTCAGCTATCTGAGTCTCTTCCTGGGTCTCTCCAATCATTCCTACTTGTAAAGCCAGGGTGATTCAACCTTATAATAATGGCTCATGTTTCTTTAGAGCTTTAAGCCTTACAAAGCACTATCCTCATGATAACTCTGTGAGAGAGTTAGAGCAGGTATTATTATCCCTATTTTAGTAGCAAGGAGACAGAATCTGAGAGATTAAATAACTTGCCCATGGTCACAAAGCTAGTCAAGCAGACAGGCTGGGATGTAGATCCAGGTTTCTCCTGCTTGTTTAAGAAACAGGGATAGAAATCCTTCATTATTCATTTTCATTAAATGTCTTTTTGGACACAGTTTTGAACTGTGACCTCCAGTAGATCTTGAAAAAGAAATCTTGGGGGGACTCGTGACTTGTGATTTTGCATATAAGCTGACCTAAAACTGATCCACTTCTAGGGGTCCTACATTTTGAAATGAGGGGACCCAAATTACATTTTGGTTTAGGTGACCCATTATGCTACTGCCTCTAAAAAGAAAATCTGTCTTTTTATGAAGTTGTCTCTCCTTATTTTGGGCCCCACCCAAATCAGTATGTTTGTGATATTTTTTTCCTGTTCCTGCTTTTTTTAATATCTCAAAGTAAGGCTCAGTCTATGAAATGGAAATACTTGAAGTGAACTGGGATTTCTTCCATTCTACCCTCTCCCTTTAATAGCAGAAACTGGTTTTTGTTTCTGTTGTCTCCTCCCACAGGACCTAGTAAAAGATAATTGCCCCTCAATGGGCTTTGGTCCATGGAATTGACAGAAGGACTGAATGGGGCAATAGTTCCCTATGTCAAGGAAAGTAGGAAATCACTCCAGATTCTCAAACCTGATTCACAAGGACACAGTTTCGAAGCCCTGTTTTCTATCCCGGTCAGTCTGTTGCCAAGAGTTCTGACATCCCTGGCTTGGATCAGTATGGATGGTGGAACAACCAGTCTTTGACCCTGTAGGAGAAAAGGATGTCAGTGAGTGGGGAGTGGTTTACATAGACCATGGGCTCCTTTAACTCAACAAAGGCTCTTGGTCAAGGATGTGAATCCCCAGTGCCCTGAGAGTGGAGTTTTGTTGTCCATCACACATCTCCATATTTATGTGGCTGTAATCATATTAGTCTCTGTGTTCTTCTGAATAGCAGAAAATGATGAAAGAAATTCAGCCAGGTCTGACAGAAATCAGGATGCAGGGAACTAAAAATCTTCAGGGGGTAAATGAAACTCAGCCACAGCTGAGAGTCTGTATTATTGTCTAGCAGTACTTAAAGGGACTGAGTCAAAAATCCAGTCTTTTTCTACAGAATGTGGGCTTCTTGACTTCACACACTGGAAGTATCCTGCATTCCTGTGGTCTCTCCCTCAGCTTGGCTGGTTCCTCCTACAACCTCCATTTAAAGGAGAATGTCCAGGCCAGTCATGACTTCATTTCTGTCCAGAATACATTCCTGACTCTTTGGCCTTTTTCTACCATGTACCTTCTCATCCCATCCCTTCACCTCTCCCCACCCCTGCTTTTCAGCTACTTCTTTTATTATTACAATGAGGGCAGGCAATGTCTTTCTGCTTGTATTTTTGTAGTGCCATTATGGAGCACAGTACATGATGATGGCTTAATAAATACTTGTTGACTTGACTTGAGAAGTATTTGTTGACTTGGAGGCAAGAACTATTTCATTTCTGTATTTGTACCCCCAGAGCCCAGCATGAGAGTAGCTAAGTGGCATAGTGGATAGAGTGCCAGATTTGGAGTCAGAAAGACTCATCTTCCTGAATTCAGATTTGACCTTAGACACTTACTAGCTGTATGACCTCTTAACCCTGTTTGCCTCAGTTTTCTCTTTTGTAAAATGAGATGGAGAAGGAGATGGTAGACCACTCCAGTACTGTTGCCAAGGAAACCCCAAATGGGGTCACGAAGAGTCAGACACAACTGAAGTGACTGAGTAGCAACAAAGGAGTCTGTGACAGTGCCTGGTACATAGTAGGCATTTCAAAAATTTTTGTTGATGGATTTCCTACTTAGATCTTATATATATTATATATGCGTATACATATTATGTATACACACATATACATGCCTACATATACACACACATATGTGTATATATATCTAAGTCTATCAGTATTGATGCTGTTCAGCTATTTTTTAGTCATGTCCAACTTTTCATGACCTCAACTGGGATTTTCTTGGCAAAGATATTGAAATGGTTTGCTATTTCCTTCTCCAGTGTGTGCATGTGTATGTGTGTGCGTGTGTGTAAACAAGGACAAACACGCATAATAATCATTGCATTTCATATTTATATAATATTTTAGGGTTTACAGCATACCTTATGCACCTTAACTCACTTGATTCTCACAGCTACTGAATGGTTCCTATTATTATTCCCATTTTATAGAGAAGTTAAATGGCTCCCATTCCTGCATCCCCCCAGGTCTCATGATCCTCTCCTTTGCTTTACCTCATCCTCACTCAGTGATAGTCATACTCTAGAGCTCACTGTCATCCTACTTGTTCCATTTCCAAGGACAAAACCCCTGGCATCCTTCTATTTCATCATAACTTCCCTATTCCTTACCCCTCCCAAACCTATTCTTTGTCCTCATCATCCCCTCCATCTGGAAGTGCTTCATAAGACCATGGCCCTTGCTCTGATTTCAGTTTTTCCCCGTTCTAATCTCTGCCCTACAGTTAAACAGTCCAACTTCATATTGGCTTCTTCTCTGGAATCTCTTGCCCCCTTGACAAATGTCATCTGTGAATTACTCTCACAATTCACCTCCTCTGGTCCTGCTCATCTGATCTTGAGCAGTGCTAGAGGAAATCACAACAAAATTATGGCCTTTAAGAAAACAGGGCAATCCTTTTAATTTATTCCTGAATGATTCCCTATTGCATTTCTCACAGAGGTTATTCCAGGCTTTCTCTTCTCTCCACAAGGGTGGCCATTCTCAATGAGTTTCCTTTTCTCTTCATCTCAAAACTCCTGGACATCACCTAGTACTCTTTCTTCCTCTCCTCCAGTGTTGGAGGCTAAATTTTGTTTCAGACTGGCCTCCTGATAGTTTGAGTTCATATTATAGTCCACATAACAGTTAACAAAAGGAGATTTACTTAGCCATAACAGGGGAAGGACATTGAGAGTAGCATTTTCATTCAGGATAGAGTCTTGATTCAACTGATAGAAATTCTCCTATGTTGGACATCTTGCGAATCTGTGGTCATAGCCCCTACCTTGTGTCCTTGTGTTTATACTTAGGTTACTTGAGCCAATCAAATTTTGAGAACAGTTTCAATACTTTCTAGGAGAAAATTAAATTGTCTTGTGTTTTGTTTGACCTTAGGAAAAGAGAGCTCAGGACTGGACCCCAGAAAATGTTGCAAAAGGACCCACAAGTATAAAAATATTTATAGCAGCTCTTTTAGTGGTGGGCAAGAATTAGAAATTGAGGGGATGCCCATCCATTGGGGAATGACTAAACAAGTTGTGGCACATGAAAAAAATGGAATATTATTTTTCCATAAGAAATGATGAGCAGGCCAACTTCAGAAAAACCTGGAAAGACTTACATGAACTGATACTGAGTGAAGTGAGCAGAACCAGAAGAACATTTTACATAGTAACAGCAACATTGTGCAATGACCAACTTAGATAATTTTTTTTTCTGCTTAGCAATGCAAGGATCTAAGACAATTCCAAATGACTCTTGATGGAAAATGCTATTAAAAATAACTATGGAGTCTAAATGCAGATCGAAGCATACTATTTGCTTTCTTTTTCTTTCTTATTTCTTGTGGTTTCTCCCATTAGTTCTAATTCTTCTTTACAACATGACTAATGTGAAAAGATGTTTAATATGAACGTATATGTAGAACTTATATCAGATTGCACCCCATCTTGGGTTGGCAGTAGGGGAGAAAATTTGGAACTCAAAATCTAATGGAAATGAATGGTGAAAACTAAAAATAAATAAATAAAAGAAAAAAAGAGAAAAAGAAAATGTTGCCCTTACCATACCAACTTCTGATAGAGGTGCCCCTTCTCCTTGCCAAGGTGCAATCTTTCTACATGTGCCTTTGATCTTGTCAATGGCTTCTTCAATCAGTTCCCACTCTGGTCTTCCATCTCCTTGTCTATTGATTCCTTCCCCACTGGCTTCAGCATCCTTAAATCTCCTCTATTCCTTAAAACAAAGACAAACAAGCTGAAAAAAAAAATCCTTCTCTGTACCCTAGCATCGTCTCAAATTATCACCCTATCTTCTCCCTTCCTCAAACTCCAAGAAAAAGCTGTCTACTTTCATTCCCTCTACTTTCTCTTCTGTCTCCATTTCTCAATCCTTTGCCATCTGCCTTCTGATCTCATCATTTAACTAAAACTCCTTTCTGCAAAGTTACCAATAATCTCTTTATTGACAAATCTCATGGTCAATTTTCTTAGACCTCATCCTTCTTGACCTCCATATTTAGCCCTATTGACCACTCTTACCTCCTGAGTCCTCTCTCTTCTCTGTGTTTTTATGCTGATGCTCTCTTGGGAATCCTACCCGTCTGACCACTCCTTTTCATTCTCCATCATCCAAATTATGCCTTCTCACTGTTGCTGTTGGCCAAGGCTTTGCCCAAAGAATCTTTCTACCCTCTCTCATTTAGTGATCTCATTATTTACCATGTGTTCGTTTGTCATGTCTATGCGTATGACTCCCACCTCTATATGTCCAGCCCCAGTCTCTCTCTTGAGCTCCACTTCTATACCACCAGACATTTCAAACTGAATATCTGATAGATATCTCAAACTCAACATGTTCAAAACAGAACTCATCATCTTGCACCTTCCCCCTCACCAAACTGGGCCTCAGGCTTCTCCCCATTTCTATTCATCCTCCACATAGCTGCTAAAGTGATTTTCCTGAGGCTCAGGTCTGAGCCCTTAGTCACTAGAACTATTACCTCTAGGATAGAAATATAAACTGCTGTTTGGTTTTTAAAGCCCTCTCCCCCCCTTTTTTGAGGCAATAGGGGGTGAGGTGACTTGACCAGGGTCACATAGCTAGTAAGGCTGGATCTGAACTCAGATCCTCCTGACTCTAGGACTGGGTGCTCTAAAGCCCTTTCAACCTTGCTCCCAACCTTCTTTTGTAGCCTTCTCATACATAACTCCCCTTCTTGTACTCTAGAATCCAGCCCAACTGTTCTATTCCTGCTCATCACGTAGTTGTTTTATCTCCCATCTTCCTACCTTTGTAGGGTCCACCCCCACCACATCATGCCTGGAATGCTCTCCCTCTTCATCTCTACCTTTCACCGTTTTGTCTCCTTGGAGATTCAGCTTAAGTCCGACCTGTTCCACAAATCCTTGGCTCATCCTCCCCAATGGCTAGGGCCCTGCCTAAACCACCTTGAATTTATTTTGCATTTATTCTATATATGCTTATACACATAATTGGTGTCTCCCCCAATACAATGCGTGATTCCTGAGGGCGGGTGCCTAGCACAGTACTTGACTTTATTGAGATAATAACTTGCTTGTTGATTGAGTTATTGACTGCCAAATTCACACAGCTACCAAATAGGATTCAAATCGAGATCTCCCTGACTTCAAGCGCATTAGGCTACCTATTAGGCAATACCCATTAGGCTAATCTGTCTCTCATGAATAGTAACATCCATAGCTGCACAGATAGTACACAAAACCAAGGGGAGACACTCTCACACACAAAATAGAATTAACCTTAGAAAATTAACCTTAGAAAAGCTAGCGACAATACACACACATGGACAATGCACTGGGATCAATGCCCTCATATCCACTCCCATGGGAGAGAGTGCAGGGTGTGGAATCAGGAAGACTTGAGTTCAAACCTGACCTCAAACACTTCCTGGCTGTGTGACCCAGGGCAAGTCACTTAACCACTGTCTGTCTCAGTTTCCTTGACTGTAAAATAGTGATGATCGTATTAGCACCTACCTCGCAGGGTTCAAAGGAGATGATATTTGTAAAGCCCTTAGCACAGCGTCATCCAACATTGTAGGTGCTTACTATCTGCTTGTTTCTTCTCTCTTTACTTTCTTCTTTTCTTCTTCCTTTTGTCCCTTTCTCCCTCCCCTTCCTTCCATCCACTTCATGTGACAGTGGAGGATGTTTGCTGCCCTAAGCTAAATAACAACAATGCCATTATTAGGTGTGTAGGCAATGGCATTGGGAATTTACTGGGCTGATAACCTTTTTAAGAGGCACACGGGACTTTTTTTAGGCATAGGAAAACTACTTTAGAGTCTTCTGTCCTTTCCCTTTAGAGCCTGGATAGATACCTGCTAACTAAGGAAATCATATACATGGATTCTACTCAAGCAGCCCCAAGCTTGGGCACCCAGAGGCCAAGAGACCAGGCCAGACCACCTCTTGAGGGGTTCTGCTAATTCAGCCAGAAACAATGGCAGAGAGTCCTTAGAGGCTTTCCTGCTTCCATAAAACCTATCTGTTTAATTAACTGTCTTTTGCTTTGAACTAATGCGTCTTCTGGTCGGTCTGATAAAAGAAACATTAAGTACATAATTCCTTACAACCACAAATATCAGAGTCAGTTCCCAGAGCTTCTGTTTTCTTTCTTTCTCCTTATCTGTGAGAAAGTAATAAATTGTGTCACATTTATATAGCTTTTTAAAGTTTATTACCGAGTACTTTCCTCCCAATAACCCTGTGAGATAAGTAGTAACTGCCCTTTGAGTCCATCAGTTAACAAGGCAGGCCACTAGGTGGCACAGTGGATAGACACCCCGCCGCTCCCCCCCCCCCCTCCCCCAGGCCTGGAATCAGAAGTTGTTGTTCTGTGTTTGTCCTTCCTTCTCCAAGAGGACCATGGCATCAAGATGATGACATGACTTGCAGTTGACCTTGATTTGAGTGAGGGAGGGCTGTGCAAGGTCATCAGCCTCCCTTTCTCCTCCTGAGCCATCTGGGTCCAGTGACCTGATATTTATCAGGATGACTGGAGATGGCCCAGGATGCAGTGTAAGACCTTGGCCATTTTAAGCTAAGGTCTTATCACATTCTCACTTTGAGTGAGATACACCCATTCAATGAATAGGCCTCTTTAAGTAGTTAACTCAACGGATGGCCCCTTTTAAGAAAAATAAACAAACAAACAATTAAATAAATAATCAAACTGGGAGGGGAAGACTCTCAGGGTTCCTGGGTAAAAGAAAAACAGAGTCCGGAACACCTGAGTTCCAATGCAGTTTCAGACTAGCTGTGTGACCCTGGACAAGTGACTTTAACCCTGTCTGCCTCAATCTTCTCATCTGTCAAGTGAGCTGGAGAAGGAAATAGCGAATTACTTTAATATTTCTACCAAGAAAACCCCAAAGGGGGTCATGAAAAGTTGGATACAACTAAAAAATGACTGAACAGCAAAAATAACTGAATTTAAGAGTTCATGGAAATAAAGTTTAAGAAGGCTGGAAAGATAGAAAGAGGTCAGGTTATGAAAAATACTTTAAATGCCAATCAGAGGGCTTTATGTTTTGAATAGAGGCATAAATCTTCCAGAAACAATTTTATTAATTTAGATTATTCTGATCGATTCTAAATCTAATCTATCATATTCTAATCTAATCTATTCTAATCTAAACATTTCTACTTAGAGAAAGGATACATGACTTTGAAAAATTTCTCTTACAAGTCATTTTCAATCTAGAATTTATCACATTCCGAAACAATAAATGAAATTTCCCAGTGAGATAAAACGTGATTCTAGAACTCAGGATAAAGTATGGTTAAAGTTTTGGTTCATCCAATAGAACAATAATCTCTTAATTGTTGGCACAGCCTTTTCCTAACACCATTCAATCACAGGATTCTGTTTTTGATCCTAAAAGTGACAAAGAATCACTTAGGCTTGAGATTTGAAAGTCACCTTGCTGGCTGAGTGAAAGCCAAATTGGTGTGGGGACAGTCTAGAGGCAAGGAGGCCACTCAGAAGGCTATTGTAGCAGTTCATTAATTCTATGAGGAGAATACACAAAGCCGTTTTATTTCAGGATTACTGTAGGTAGGGCTCAGAGGTATGAGGAGATTTTGTAATTCTCAGGCAGGGAATGGGCCCTTTCCATTATTTTGGCCTGAACCCAAAGCTACTAGTAATGCCACTGGAAAGAATGTTTTGTTATACAGAAGACGCTTCTGACCACCAATGCTTAGGGGATAAATCCCACATACAGCCACCTGAGTTCTCCAGGTGCTAGTACATCAAGCAGGTGTGAATGACTTTCCATTGGCAGCCAGCACAAGAGCAAGGGGAGAGACAAGGGGAGGCAGGAGCCATGGCTCTCCTTTCTCTTCCCCTCTCTCCTCGCCCAGGGTTGCAATAACCATGCATCCTAGTGTCTGAAGGGAAATGGGACACTGGTCACTTTGTCTGGCAGGCCCTGGTCTTTCCTCCAATTCCTTCAGGAAAGTTGAACAGGTGAATGACAATCTTTGACCTACTATAGAGGACTTAAGGAACCCTTGATACTCATCTCATGGTCTCCCTCTGCAGCCAGGGTTCAGCCATTGCATGCACCTCAAGAAGGGTGAGAAGAATGTGTGCTGCTGGAAGCCCTATTCTTCCCCTCCCATGCCCAGTGGGGCAGCCTCCAGTGAGGATGTGGGAACTACAGTCAACTAGGTTCCCTTGGGGAGAATGGCAAAGAAGGAAGGAAACATGCCCGTATTAAGTACCTACTATGTACCCAGCACTGCGCTAAGTGCTTTATAAAAATTATCTCACTTGAGTCTTACAGCAACCCTATCAGGCAGGAGCTGCTATGGTAGGTATTTTACAGCTGAGGAAATTGAGGCAATCAGAGGTTAAGTGGCTTTTACCCAAGGTCACACAGCTAGGAAATATCTGAGATCAGATTCGAATTCAAGTCTTCCTGACTCCAAGTCTGCACTCCATTCATCATACCCCATAACTGCCTCTAAAGCAGGTCTGCACAACTTGCAGCATGCCAAAGGATTTTGGGCAAGCCCTGGAAAAATGTAGAGGAAGTTTCAGGTTCTGCAGGCCTGCTCTAGAGGGAGGCTATCAGGACCTGATTATTTTTCTTGTATAGAGACCTCCCAGGAAAGAAACTTCTCTGTCAATGTAGATCTTTCTCTTCCTTGTGACTCAGTCTGGTGCAGGGCACTGTTATATGACTTGCCCAGACTCATGCAGTCAGTAAGTATCAGAAGCCAAGACTAGAGCCCCGGTCCTCCTGACTCTGAGGCTGATTATCTATCTGTCAGACCATATTGCCTCTCCAGAAGTAGCTTCCTCTAACCAGTCTGCTGTGGCTTACAGCTTTAAGGGGAGAATCAGAGATTCTTCCTCCTTTTTCTCTCATGCTGTACCCCCTCCTCTCTATTTGCCTCAGTTTCCTAACTGTAAAATGGGAATAATAACAGCACCTACCTACCAGGCTTGTTGTGAGGATCAGATGAGTTAATATTTCTATAGCACTTACCACAATGGCTGCCACATAGTAGGCACTTAACAAATCCTTCCTTCCTTCCTTCCTTCCTTCCTTCCTTCCTTCCTTCCTTCCTTCCTTCCTTCCTTCCTTCCTTCCTTCTCAATGCTTCTAGGCATGAAGATTTTCCTGAAGAGTCTTATTTTTCCTTCAGTCTGATTTTTTAAAACTATGAATTAATTTCCTTGGAGTGTGGATTACCCTTACTGTCTCTCCAATCAAGGAGAAGACCTGGTATATTAGACCATAAAGTTGAAGCAGGGTTGGGGAAAGCTGGCCTTTCCATAAGAGTCATTTGTCTGTGGTGGTAGAGTCTACCCAGCTTTACTTGTGGCAGTTAGTCCCCTTCTGGTTCAAAGGGATATCTGTCTATAATGAAGGTCTGGAGAGTATCAACGACTAATTATGAAGACAAAAACATCCCTTATTGGAGAAGAAAAGAAACTGGTTCTCTACTTATCCCATGTGTTATATGTCTTATGTCACGTGTATGTAGAGCAGACATGGCTAAGAGGGAATTGAAGTCCAAGATCAGTGAGGAGATAGGAAGGCAGCACAATGCTTCTTTCAATAGGTTTAAGTCTCTTGTTCCAGATGAAATACACCCCCAGGGTAGCATAAAAGAGTTTTCCATGTGATTGCTGAAGAGTCTGTCAGATATCTCTGAGGAATATTCAACCACAGAAGAGATACTAAAAGAAGGAAACATGTTGTCCTAATTTTAAAAAAAGAGAGAAAAAGACAGTTCTGGAAACTACAGATCACCAAGAAGCAAGTCATCAGCAAAATTAAAGAATAATTTACTGAAGGGGATGGCCTATGAGTACTTAGAAAGGAAAACATTAAGCATTAAGAACCAGGATATGGAGGTGCCTTATAACTGCCCTGTGACAAAATTCAGTTCAATAGGGAAATGAAGAGGGAAGAATACAGCATCCCAGTGTGGCCAAACACGGAGAAGGGATGTGGGCAGGAAGATTGGTCCTAAGAGAGGACTGCCAGTGCACTGGAAATGATGGATTGAAGGCAGACTGTCAAAGGATCTTGATGTAAGTGAAGGGACAGCAGTTGCCTTGTGGGAAGGGAGAAGAATGTCCCCCTCCCATGTCGCTGCCATTGGCTTTCATAGCATATCTCTTAGGGTGTTCTTCCTTTTAAATTTCTTTAAAGGTGAATATTTATTAAATTCTCAGGCTTAAAGTTATTTTTATTCTTCATTATTTTTATGTTCATCATTATCTAATGCCTGTTTTTTCATCAAAATAAAAAACCTTAAAATTTAACTAAATTTCACTTTAAAAATGACAACTATGCTTTGCTTTAAAAAATGCAAACTTCTAAACTGAACCCTTTAAAAAAACAAACTCTTAATCAATCCTGCCCCCCTTACCCCAGAACACAGAACAAATGTTTTTCCAATCTTATCTTCTCAGCCTTAACAGCCAACTAGATCCCACATCTATCACATTGTACTTTGCTGGGAAGACCTGGTGATGAAGCTTTAGACTGTGACTAGAGACTCTTCTTTTTAAAATTTAAAATTTTAACATCTTTGTCTTCCTTACCCCTCTCAATCGGAGACTTAGGTCATTTTATGCTAATGGATGAGCTATAGAAAACAAAGGGACCATAGAAGTTAAAGGGAGGAAAAGTATCTAGCTGATATTTTAACATTTTGAGGGGGAACAGGGGAGGTAATGGGGATTTAGTGACCTACCCAGGGCCATGTAGCTAATAAGTGTTTGAGGCTGAATTTGAACTCAGGTCCTCCTGTGGTTGGTGGGCCAGGTGGACCATGAAATTAGAAGGGCCAAAGTTATATGGAAGTTGTACTGTAAGTGACCCCAGTTTTTCCCAGAGGCTAAGGCAGGGAAGAATTAATTCCCAAGATATTGGGGTGGGGTAGGGAGAATGTTTATATTTTTTGGTAGTGTTATATCTTTAAAGTAAATATCCTTTTCTAAAAGCTAATTGATATAGAGGAGCTAAGGGAACAGTGCTAGTCACTGGAGCCTCAAGCCAATTATGTTAGAGAGGAAACACCCCCAAATCCCTTAGAGTACCCTGGAGCCCTACTTGAGGGACACATATAGTAGCCTGACTTGCTATACTGAGATGAATGTGTCCAAGCTTAGAGGTGTCCTTGAGAGTTTGAGAGGTCTGGAGATCCTAGGTCTCTTTGGATTGGTGGTTAGGAAAGAAACACCCATTAACTACCCAAAACTCTTGAAGAAGGTGACCATTGACAAGAAGAAAGACTCAAGCTTGGATTGTTTTATCAGGCGACATGACTGAGAGCTGTTAGTATAACACAGGGCTGAAGTAGAATGTAAAATGCCCAGTCAGCAATCCTGCAAATTGTTTTATATTCTGATGAGATTGAAAAGTATTCACTTTCAGAGAGAATATAATAATAGTTATAAATTAAGCTACTCAATCTTGTTTTATTTTGTTTATATTGCTCACGTCCAATGTGAGTCGTTTGTGTTCATTAGAATTTCTTTTGTGTGTAGGAAATAAATACATGCTCTGTTTGTGGCTGTGCCAGTTGTACCTCTTCATGACCCCATTTGGGGTTTTCTTGGCTAAGATACTAGAGTGCCATTTCCTTCTCCAGCTCATTTTAAAGATGAAGAAACTGAGGCAAACAGGGGCAACTTGCCCAGGGTCACACAGCAAAAGAGTGTCTGAGGCCAGATTTGAACTCAGGAATATAAGTCTTCCTGACTCCAGGCCCAGCAAGTACTCTATGTACTGTGCCTCCCAGTATGCCCTGATTTATATCTGATTTATATCATGCATTGTGAACCTTTAGCTTCTTTTGGGGGACCTTAAACTTGAGTCAAAACCTAAGTTTTAAATAATTTCCCCCAGAATGATTGGATTGGGGGTTAACTGAATCAAGAATGAGGGGGAAAAGGGACCATAACTCCTCTCATTAGAGGCCAGGTTGCCTTGGGAATGAACTGAGTTCAGGCTACATCCTCAGTCCAGAGGAAAGTGGCCCTTTATGAAGAAGGAATGGGTACAGTGCCTCAGTCCTTTGGGCCTTACAACGAATCATCAGTGTTAGATAAGGAAAAACATTCTAACAAAATGATCCAAAGTAAAAGGGGCTGCTTTGGGAGGTAGTGGCTTCCTTTTCATTGAGGACCCTCAAGAAGAAGGCAAATAACTGTTTATTGGAGATGTTGTATAGGGGATCCTAATTCATTAAATTGTATGCTTCTTGAGGGCAGGGACTGTTGTTTTTTTTTACTTCTTTTGGTATTCTTAGTACTTAGCACAGTACCTGAACCATGTTGTTGTTGAGTCATTCATTTGTGTCTGACTGTTCATGACCCCATGGACCATAGCAAACCAGGTCCTTCTATCCTTCACCATCCCTTGAAAGTCTGTCCAAGTTCATGTTCAAGTTCATTGTTTCTGTGACACTATCCATCACATCCTCTGCTGTCCCCTTTTCCTTTTGCCTTCAGTCTTTCCCCACATCAGGGTCTTTTCCAATGAATTCTGGAAGCTTCTCATTATATGGACAAAGAATTTAAGCTTCAACTTCAGCATTTGACCCTCCAGTGAATAGCCTGAATTGATTTCTTTAAATATTGACTGATTTGATCTCCTTGCTGTCCAAGGGACTCTCCAAAGTCTTCTTCACTATGAGCTGATCCAACCATTCTGAAGGGCAATTTGGAACTATGCCCAAAGAGCTACAAAAATGTACATACCCCTTGATCCAGCAATACTGCTTCTAGGACTGTGTCCCAAGAGATCATAAAAATGGGAAAGGGTCCCACATGTACAAAAATATTTATAGCATTTTGGTGGCCCAAAACTGGAAATCAAGGGGATGCTCATCAGCTAAGAAATGGCTAAATAAATTGTGGTATGTGAATGTAATGGAATACTATTGTGTTATAAGAAATGATGAACAGGAAGCCTTCAGAGAGGCCTGGAAAGACCTATATGAACTGATGCTGAGTGAAAGGAGCAGAACCAGAAGAACTCTGTGCACAGTAACAACCACAATGCGTGAGTAATTTTTCTGGTAGATTTAGTACATCACTGCAATGCAAGGACTTAAAAAATTCCCAGTGGACTCTTGAGGCCAAATGCCTTCCACATCCAGAGAAAGAACTGTGGAATTGGATCGCAGACAGAAACAGACCATTTTCTTTTCTATTATGTTTTGTTTTGTTTTATGATTTCTCCCATTCATTTTAATTCTTCTATGCAACATATATTTAATAGGAAAGTATGTGTAGAACCTACATAAGATTGTACACCGCCTCAGGGAGGGAGTGGAGAGGGAGGGGGGAAGGAGGGGGAAGGAGGAGAAAAAAATCCAAGATAGAGGGAAGTGATTGTTGAACACTGAAAACAAATAAAATAATTTAATTAAAAAAAAAAAGTCTTCTCCAGCACCACAATTCAAAAGTGTCAGTTCTGTGGCACTCAGCTTTCCTTATGTAACAGCAAGCAAAGTGGGATTTTTTTTGTTCTTTTCTTTTTGGAGTTCAGTTTCCCAGGCTCATGCTAAGTTGTGAGCATCTGAAGGCTAAATCTCCTTTGAACCTTGACAGTTCACAGCTGTGGTGAGTTACTTAGGTTTTGTGCCTGCTGACTGAGCCAATCAGGAGCTGAGTCTTTGTTATATATACTCTGAGGTGGGGTTTTGCTTTGGGGATTACTCTTTGGAAGAAGGTGATGAGACTCTGGGTAGCTGTTAAGGACCCCCCTGGCTTTGAAAATCCAGATGTTGGTGCTTCTCTTTCTCTGGTAACTATGTACATATGTAATGGTCAGACAGTTGGATCTTTCTGTTGTCTGTGATGTATGTATTGCTTATGGTCAGACAGTTGGAAACCCTGTCTGTTGGTCTTTGTTTCTCTGCTTATATGTTCTCTGTATTTTCTGGATGTAATTAAAAAGGATTGTTAACCCCTTAAAAAGCTATCTTTCCTAGTAAAGCAGTCCAAGAACCTTGCTAGCAGCCATCCTGGATATGCCAGTGTGGTTGCCTTTACACTTTATATTCCAACTCTCACAGTCATACATTGCTACTGGAAAAACCATAGCTTTGACTATATAGACTTTTGTCAGCAAGGTGATGTCTCTGCTTTTTATTATGCTGTCAAGATGTGCCATAACTTTCCTTCCAAGAAGGAAGCAGACTGAAGTCTCTATCCATCTTTGAGCCCAAGAATATAAAATCTGACACTGTTTCCATTTCTTCTCCCTCTATTTGCCAGGAAATGATGGAAACTGGTTGCCAAGACCTTAGGTTTTTTGATGTTGAACTTCAAGTTAACTTTTACCCTCTCTTCTTTCACTCTTATTAAGCAGCTTCTCAATTCTTCTTCATTTTCTGACACCAAAGTGGTGTCATCTACATATCTGAAATTGATGTTTTTCCCGGTAACCTTACTTTGGGCTTTTAGCTTGCCATTTTGCAAAATGTACTCTGTGTATAAGTTAAATAAATAAGGTGACAATAAGAACCTTGTTGTACTCCATTTCCAATGTTAAACCAATCAGTTGTTCCATGGTTAGTTCTAACTGTAGCTTCTTGACCCATATACGGGTTCCTCAGGAGACAAGTAAGGTGATCTGATACTTACATCTCTTTGAGGACTTGTCACATTTTGTTGTGATCCACACAAAGAATTTAGTGTAGTCAATGAAGCAGAAAAAGATGTTTTTCTGGAACTCCTTGCTTTCTCCATAATTCCGCAAATGTTGGCAATTTGGTCTCTAGTTCCTTTGCCTCTTTGAAAAACATTCTGCTCTTCTGGTAATTCTATGTTCACCTATTGCTGAAGCTTAGCTTGCAGAATCTTAAACATAATTCTGCTAGTATGAAATGGGCACAATTGTTTTGTAATCTGAACATTCCTTAGTAAACTAGGCTGAGAGAAATGATTATTAAATAACAAATTATTGAGGAGAACCCCGACATTTTCCAAAAATTTACCTCACCTAGCCTATCTTATCTAGGTGGAGTTGTTGCCTCATCCAAATGGAAAAGGTGAATTCTGGCTCAATGTATTTGACTCAGGCAGGTTTGGGCAGAGGGGTAGATCCTTCGTCTAAATTGCCTTAGGCTGTGGGTGATTTGGAAGCACATCTTGTGATCAAAGTCACATCCCCCACCCATCATTAGAGTAGGTCCACTTTTTATTATAATATTTATTATCTTTCATTACTTGTTAACAGGTCAGAGTTGATTACCACCCTCAGGAAAGGGCATATAAGCATTGAGTGGGTTTCATGAGGGGTCTTTGGCATTCCAGAGTGTCACTGACACCTTTTATTAATTATATGCCAGCATGATTAATAAAATTATTACACAGAAACCATGTCTCTCAAACTTTTTATACATCACAAGGCACTTAATAAACGCTTATTGAGTTGAATTTGATTGAGAAGCAAGTTGTACTAATTGGCATCTGAGGGTCCTTCTGACTTGATGATCTGGAGATTCCTCCTTTTCAGCTCTGAGATTCATTGACACAAATACAGAGAATGCTGGCTTTAGGATCAGAAGATCTCTGTCACTTTTATCTCTCTGGGCCTCAGTATTTTCATCTGTAAAAGGAGGAGTTTGGATATGTGCCTCTAAGGTCTCTTCCAGCCCTAGAGTTACAATCCTATAGTATGATCTTGTGGTCTTATTTCTTTTCTGTGAGAGAGATCCCCTATTTTCTGTACCTCTCAGGCATTTGTGTGACTGGGAAGATGTGGTTTGTTGTAGAAAATAGAGTGCAAAAGCCTGCCTGTTCCCTTCTCACTTTTTCCTCAGCAACTTGATGACCTCCTGGGTTACAGTAATGAAAACAATCTTTAGTTTCCTTTTGGGAACTTTCTCTCTTTGAAATATCTCAAAAATTGAAACTCAGTTCTTTTAAGATTGAGCTGCCTCCAACACAGTTTTATTTTGAGTGCATTTATTTAGGTGCACCCCAAACTATGAGTAGGAGTTTTTGCACCTGGGGCAATCATTATACTAAACATATCCAGGGCATGATACACAAAGAAAGAGGTAGGATCAGGAGCCATTCCCATGACCAGAGACCTCAGGACATCATGTAGCCACTACTGGGGAGGTCAACTGAGGTGAAGAGAAAGCCTGTCATCTAACAATGACTTCTTTTCACATGATATTTTTGAAAACTTAGCCACTAAGGTTAGTTGTTTCTTTATGACTGGCAACCAAAAAACCTTATCGTTGGGAAGAGGGGCTATTGGTGACCCCAACATCAAGCAGATTCTTTAGGAAGTGATGAGTGCTTTAAAAAACCCTTTTCTTTGTTGTTCAGTCATATTCTCTACTCTATATGACCCTTAGTTGGTTTCCTTAGCAAAGAAAATGGAGTGGTTTGCCATTTCTTTCACCAGCTCATTTTACAGATGATGAAACTGAGGCAAACAGGGTTGAGTGACTTGCCTAAAGTCACACAGCTAGGAAGTATTTGAAGGCAGATTTTAATTCAGATTTGCTTGACTCTAGGCATATCTACTATACCACTTAGCTGCCCCTTTTCTTTACCTTACATTAAAAAAATTTTTTTTTAACAGCCCACAACTTCCAAGTATCATGAGAGAATATGAAGGGTTGGAAGAGGTCTTAGTTACCATGTAGTCCAACTCCTTTTCCTGCTCGTAGGCCAGATTGGAGCTCAGGTCCCACTAGCCACAGCCTCTGATCTCTTCTCTCCTATTATCTGGGGAATCTCATGAGACAAGAATCAGTGCCATGACCAAACTGCTCCCTGCTCCACGTTGCCAGCCTGTTCCCACATCTTTCTTGACATGCTGCCAACAGCTCCTAGAAATAGTAGGAAAATACCTCAGTTTTCCCGCCCTGGTTGCTGCTCTGGAGTAGCCTTCTTTCTGACTTCTGCTTAAATGCCACTTCTTACATCAGTCTATCAGGAATTAGAGTAGTAGATTCTAAATTAGCTATGTCACCTTAGACTTCAGTCTTCCCTTCCAAGATTTATTTTCTTCATCTGTAAAATAAAAGGATTACCTAGATATTCTCTAAGGTGTCTGCAGGTTGTTTTTTCTTTTAAAAAAGCATTATAGCTAGCATTTTTATATCACTTTGGGTTCTTGTGTTGTTGTTCAGTTGTTTCAGTTGCGTCCGACTCTTCGTGACCCCATTTGGGGTTTTCTTGGCAAAGATACTAGAGTGGTTTACCATTTTCTTCTCCAGCTCATTTTACAGATGACAAAACTGAGGCAAACAGGGTTAAGTGACTCGCCCAGGGTGACAAAGCTAGCGAATATCTGAGGCCAGTCTTCCTGACTCCATGCCTGGCACTCTATCCATTTCACTACCTAGCTGCCCTTTAAGGTTTGCATAGCTCTTTACAAATTTTAACCTCTTCTCATATTCACAACAACCCTGAGAGGTAGGTGCCATTATTACCCCCCCATTTTACAGATGTGGCAACCAGAGTTTAAATGTCATGTAGCTAGTAAGCATCTGAGGCCAAGTTTGAACTCGGGTCTTCCTGGCTCCAGGTTCAGTCTTCCATTCGCTGCACTATCTAGCTGCCTTTAAATTAAATGTCTTATTAGAAATTTAACAATTAAACTTATTTCGTAAGTACATTAAATTAAAGTAAATTAATTTCAAGCTATAAACTATCAAACCGACAATATGACAGAACGAATGTGTTAGATCCCAGGACTTTCTTCCTTGAATCTGTGGCTGTCTTAATGGCTTCCAAATCAGGAAGCCCTGAGTTGATGTCTGGCCTTTCAAACATGCTGACCTTCGGCAAATCACTTAACCTTTCAATGTCCCGGGCAACCTTTTAAGACTTCAAGTGGCAGCATCTGCCAGTCATTTAGAAAGAATTTCTTTCTGGAGATTTCCAGCACAATTAAAAAAAGATTATATTTTTTCTGTTCTTCCCTCTAAATCCCCATTATCGTTCTTTAACCATTCGTTTACATTTACATTTTTTATATGGTTATAGCAGTGTGCCCCACTCTTTTGATTTTGCCTTTTAAAATTTCACATTCTTTCGTAACCATCTCTCCATATTTGTATATTCTTCAAACCTATCTGCCTTAATCACATTCCAGTTTTTCATTCCATATAATTGTTTCCTATTAAAGACATTTATATTGTACCTAGTTTTTATTATTGCTGGCTATAAAAATTCTCTGATTCTTTTGTCTAGGCAAGGCTTATGCAAGCACCACCATGAGTCCATCTTATCCTCTCCCTTCCTTTCCCACCCCCAGCCCTGGCTTCTTCTATGAAGAGAAATCTACTTCCCCCGACAGTGAAAACCAGCCAATCCTTGTGGCTGAGAAGGTAAATGAATGATCTCTAAGAGGCTCTGAAGATGTGTTGCCATGGAGGCCCTGGAAGGATCGTTATTCTTATCCTAGATCTTGTACTAAATAATAATAACTCACACTTATATGATACTTGGTACTTACAAGGAGTTTGATGTCAATCGTCACAACAGGCCTATGAGGTAGGTAGTGCAAGTAATATTTATCTCCATTATGCAGATTAGCAAACTGAGACTTGTCCAAGGTCGCATAGAACATAATTCATAGTGTCATGGTATTTCAGAGCTGGAAGTAACTCTAAGGGTCACTTAGTCTAATCATTTCAGTTTAGAGATGAGGAAACTGAGGCCCAGAAGATACCCAAGGTCACACAAATAATAAGTGATATTTGTAGGATTTGAACCTAGGCCCATTTCTATTGTGCCATGCTGTCTCTCAGTCCAGGGGCTGGAAAGGGTCTCAGGGGCCACCCAGTCTATTAATTTTCTGAGTCTAAATCTAATGCTCTTTTTTGTCTAGTCATTTTTCAGTAATGTCTGACTCTTTGTGATCCCATTCGGGAATTTCTTTGCAGAGATACTGGAGTGGCCTTCCATTTCCTTCTCCAATTCATGTTACAGATAAGGAAACTGAGGCAAACAGGGTGAAGTGACTTGACCAGAGTCCTACAGCTAGTGAGTGTCTCAGGTCAGATTTGAATTCAGCTTCTCTTGACTCTAGGCCTGGTGCCCTATCCACTGTGTCACCTAGCTCTTAACCTTGATACCAAAAGGGTATTAGTTTAGAGGCAAAACAAGAACAGGTTAAATTAGTGGTTGTGATCTTGGTCAGCAAAAGAATTAGAGGGAATGAGATGAGTCAGAAATACTAGACTCTAGGAATGTCAGAAGGAAAAGTCTTCACTCACACCCTTCACAGCTGACATACTTTCATTCCCTACCCCCTCCTACACTTGCTCTTTTAGCAACAAGGATACTCTAATGTCCACAGGCACCAAAGACATTTTCCCCCAATGCTCGTTCTGACCCAGACTCTGAGTCATCAGTCACTCTCTTTGTCTCCTTGTTTTTGCTTTATTGACATTTTATGTTTCTAACATCACTGTCATTTCTCAACAACTCCTCCCACCTCCCCACATCCATAGAACCCTAGGAAGGTTCCCTCGTGCATTACATTCCACCTCCTAAACATTCTATCTCTAGCCTTTGAACAAGCCGTCCCTCATGGATGTTGGATAGAGGGCCAGGTCTGGTTAGGAAGACTGATTTCCAGTCTAGCTCAGACACTTACAAGCTAACTGGTCCCTACAATTTCTTCATCTGTAAAAATGAGGATAATAGCAGAACCTACCTCCCAGGGCTGTTGTCAAGAACAAATGAAATAATAACTGTAAAGCACTTAGCCCAATGTGTGGGCCTGACACATAGTAAGCACCATATAAATGTTAGATATTATTAGTATTAATTCTTGATTTCCTCCAAAATTCAATTCAAGGGCCACCTCCTATTTGAGGCTTTTCTTGATTTCTGCCAGCTGCTAATTTAGCAGAAAGCTAAATTACCTAGTATTTATTGTATGTATGTTTTGCATATACTTACATGTGTATGTGAGAGGGGGTGACTAAGACTTCAGCAAAAGCTGAAAGTCTAGAGGCTAAAGAACCGAGATCTCAAGGTGTAAAAGGGAAGGCTTTCAAATGCAAAATAGACATTCCTTCATACTAGAAAGCATCTGGGGCTTAAATAGCTCAGTTGCATAATGAAAAGTCCAGAGAGAAAATGAACTTGCTTCTAGAACACTGACTGCATTCCTATCTTTGTCCCTAGATGTAATCTAAATAAGATCCTCAAAGGAGTATGGGAAATGGTGCTGATTCAACTGGAACTGATTATCTTAAAGCAAGGTAGTGGCTTACTGAGAGGAGGGGTTTTAAGATGGGAAAGATTGTGATGCTAAAGAGGCTAGACTTCATCCACCTTCTGCCTGGAATTGACAAACAACTTCAGAGCTGAGCCTCTGAGGGAGTCAAAAAGGCTTCTGTTGATCCTTAGTTTAGGGTCACTGCCCTAGCTGAAAGAGCTCTATAGCACTCCAACTCAAAAGAGCGCTATAACATACCTGACAGAGAAACTGAACCAGTGGTAAATTGTGGATAAGTTTACACTGGCTCATCAAAGCAAAATTAGGGAGTCTAGTGAATTGATCTGTCCCTTAGAGATGCTATACCCTAAAAAGAGTAAAGTAGTCAAGTTACCTGCAACCCAGACTGGCAACAGCAAAGCAAGAGCAGAGAAGCCTGGCTGGCCTAGGCTAGCAGCAGCTGAGCCCAGGGAAGAGTCAGAATGGCCACTGAGTGACCCACTTGATCCAGGCCAATAGCAAATTGACTGTCGGTCATAATACTGCTCTTCTTGAGTAGTAAGTCCAGCACACCCATCCATTTAGAGGTAATGTTGTGTTTTGAAAAGAATCAGCCTACCTGAATAGCAGAGAAACTCAGCTATCGTTGATGTCACACCCTATAGCAAATGGCCTGAGGAACCTCCAGAGAAAGAAAGAACACAGAGGTCCTGCATTTCTGGAATTATAAGTTACCAAGGTCATGTGTTCCCCTCATATATGTGTCTCACTACACTACACATATTTTAAGTTCATGCTGATTCTTCCCCTCATGGACTCATGTATATTTGTGCTAGGGTATACTGTTAGTGTTGGGGTAGGGAGGGGATACTTTGTAACTACAGCTCTTGGAGTAAATGCCTTTGCTAAATAACTGAATCTACTGTGTTATTGTTACATAGAAGTGCACCAGTGGGGGCTCATAACCTAAAAAGAATAGTCAATCACAAGATTACCCTTGGAACTCTGAAAGTAAGAGCAGCCATATATTTGAGACCCTAATTGCCAGTGCAAGCATGAGTTGGGTGAGTAAGCCCAAGGGGGAGGGTGTTTTTATATATATTTTGTACTCATTTCATACATTCTTATATGTATGCATATTGTCATCCCTGAAAGGATGTAAGTTCCGTGAGAAAAGAGACTATTTGATTTATGTTTTTGGTTCCCCAGGTCTAGAACAGCGCTTGGAACTTATTAAGGTTTAATATAAATAAATAAATGTTTTAATATATGTTGATTAATTTGTTTCTGGGGTTTTGTTTTTTGTTTTGGCTTTTGGGTTGTCCTTTATTTTTTTCCATCATAAAATGTGCTTCTATGAATATTTTGGTACATATGGGATTTTCTTTTCTGTCACTGGCCTCCTTGTAGTATATATCCAAATTATTGGATCCAAAGGTATGAGCAATTTAGTCACTTTTTTGTATTTGGGCATAAATTCCAAATTCCTTTCCAGAACCACTGGACCAATTCACAGTTCCACAGAGCATTAATGTGCCTGGCTTCCCATAGTCCTTACAGTATTCACTTTTTCCATTTTATCATCTTTGCCTCTGCTCTTCTTAATATCCCTATCCCTTCTCACTCATCTTGCTCCCAACCATTGGTGCTAAAGCTCAGACTCTTTTGCTGGATCTCCTTTATCTTCATTTAGCTCAGATGTAAACACTCTCATAAGTGGTGCCACTAAAATCTGATCTGACAACTAGATCCAATGCTTGCTTGTCTTTTCCTTTCAGATCCATCTGTAAGGATGAAGTCAGCTCTGGTATCACAGGGGATTCAGAGAAGAGACAGGTCTGGTTGAACTCAAAGATAAAGAGAGTGAGGCATCCATTCTCTTATATGTTAGAAGGGTGTGTATGTGTGCATTCTTCCTTTGTTGTCGAAGAAGAGAAATAGTGACACAACTTGCACTTGACTTTGTTTTGAGTGAGGAAGGGCTGTGCAGGTCACCAGCCTCACTTGTCCTCCAGAGCCATCTGAATTCAGTGACCAGATATTCATCAGGATGACTGGAGATGACCCAGGATGAGGCAATTGAGGTTAAGTGACTCGCCCAAGGTCACAAAGCTAGTGAGTGTCAAGTGTCTGGGGTGAGATTTGAACTCAGGTCCTCCTGACTCCTGCACTGGTGCTCTATCCACACCACCTAGCTGCTCCTATTAGAAATCAGAGAGCTTTACAAAGATGGAACCACCAAAAAAACTAGAGGCTCAAGTAGGATTTTTTTTCTGTCTATCATGGCCCTTTATAGTGTTTAGATTAGCTAGACAAAGGGAAGGTGGGGAGGTGTGCAAAAAATGAACTGGAGGGAACCTAAGAAAAATGCACTGCCCTGGGTTGGTGCCCAGATGTCTTCTCTAGTTCTTAATCATTCCTAGGATGGAGATAACATGGTAGAATAGATTTGGAATTAGAGAACCTGAGTTCAAACCCTATCTCTGCCACTTCTGGTGTGATTTTGGGCAAGTCACTTAACAACTTATAAGACTCAGTTTCTCCCGGAAAATGAGAGGACTGATATATGACTTTCATGGGCCTCCTAGTTCTAAATTTGTGACAGCTAAAAGTCCTCTTATCACAGGGAGTGACTATTCTAGCCTAAGGTGGAAATACGGGTTTGTTGATGGTCTTGGACTAAGACCATAAAGTGTCCAAAGAGCTATTGGGCAGAAATTGGCATCACGTTATTGTCTTTTTAACCCACGCCCTCTTGGCAAAATCACCAGTGTCAGGGTCAGAGATATGTCTACTTCTAGGTCTTCTGTGTTCACTGTCGACACAAGGAAGGAAAGCATTAGGTGACAGGTTACTCAGTTAGCAAACATGAAGCATTTTCTACGTGCTAATAACTGAACTAAATGATAGAGATACATACAAAAATGAGACCATCTCTAAAAAGTATACAACCAGCAGTGTGCTGGAGTCAGCTCTAACCAGTTCTTTAGGGTTGATTGTTACATTTTCGGTGTGAGCTTTTATACCTCAGAAATCCACAAAACCTGTAAACCAGGGCTTCATTTGTTTATTCGTCCAGTGAAGGTCTATCTTCTCTGGGTTCTCTCTCTCTGTCTCTGTCTCTCTGTCTCTCCCCCATCTGTCTCTGTCTCCCTCTCTCTCTCTTTACCCAGTAGAAGTCTATCATCTTGTTATCTATCCATATGTATCTTTTTTCTCTTTCTTCACTTATCTGTTTATCCATTTATTTATGTATAAGCTTAAGAAAACAATGGAAAAAAATCTTAATAATGCAGATTGTGTCATATATGTATATACTTTTTTTCCCGTGGAGATTTAGTTGTTAATCATTTACCAGGTAAGTATATATAGTATGTATATATACATGCATGTGTGTGAGTGCATGTATATGTATATTTATGTGTATGTATACATATCACATGCATATACTTATACATACATGTACACATATGTGTGCATGTATGTATGTGTGTATGTATGTGTATATAGATATCTATCTATATACACACAAATGCTATCTCTATATAATGACATTTATATATTATATATACAATGCTGTATATACACACACATGCACACACACAAATATATACAAACAAATGCTCAATGATAGGGTAAGGAGGGTGAGTGGACACTAACAAGTGAGGGAATCAGGAAAGGTCCCTCTTGAAGAACCTGGCACTTGAGCTGAGTTTTGAAAGGACTTGGGGTTCTAAGAGGCAGAGCTGAGAAGGGAAGATGTTCCAGGCATGTTAGACAGCTTGTGCAAAGATGTGGAGGTTGAAACTAGGCTTGGTCCCTACAATACGGGAAAGTTGAGGCTGGTGGCTCATTTGGGTTTGGGAGTGCTTGAGTCCTCATTAATTCAGGCACTAACAGGGATGTTAATTGGTAGTTTCAGTTGTGTCTTATTCTTCATGATCCCATTTAGGGTTTTCTTGGCAAAAGACTGGAGTGGTTTGCCATATCCTTTTCCAGTTCATTTCCCAGATGAGGAAACTGAAGCAAACAGGGTTAAGTGACTTGCCCAGAGTCACACAGCTAGTAAGTGTCTGAGGCCAGATTTGAACTCAGGAAGATGAATCTACCTGACCCAAGGTCCAGCACTCTATTCTCTAGCCTACCAGAAAAGAGGGCTGCCATATTGCCTGAAGAGGAACAAATGGACCCAGATGGGAAAAACAAAGCAAGTTAAAACAAAGCCCATCCAGGCTGATCAGCTTTGGTATTGGTCACTTGAATGGCCATTGTGCTTCCAGCCTAGGAGACATAGGGACATTCAGTCTCAAAAAAAAAAAAAGACATGGCAATGAGAGACGTAATGTCATATATGTGAAACAGCCAGTAAGCCTGTTTGACTGGAGTATAAAGTTTGTAAGAGGAATAATTTTAAACTGTGTCATCAACCTGAAAAGAGAGGTTGGATTCAGATTATAAAGGGTTTTTAATGCTTAAGGAGCTTGTATTTTATGCTAGAGACAATGGGAAACAACTGAAGCTAGGGACAGACCTCTATTTTAGGAAAATCAATTTAGCAGCTATGTAGAGGGCGGATTGGAGAGAAGAAAGTCTAGATCCAGAGACACCAATTAAAAAGTTACTCTAATAATCCCAGCAGTGTGATGAACATCTAGACTAGGATGGTTGTAGTGTAAGTAGTGAGAAGTGAATGGTCATGTGAGATGTTGAGCAAACAGTCTACAAGACTTGACAACTAGTTGAATATTAGGTATGAGAGAGAATATGGGCAGTTAGGTGGTATAGTAGATAAAGTGCTGGGCCTGGGATCAGGAAGACCTGAGTTCAAGTCTGGCCTCAGATATTACTATGTGACCCTGGACAAGTCACTTAACCCTATTTGCCTCTTTTTCCTCATCTGCAAAATGAGCTGGAGAAGGAAATGGCAAACCATTCCAGTATCTTCGTTCCTCCCAAAAAACCAATTGAAATGGGGTCATGAAGAGTCAGGCAGAAATAAAAGGAACTAAATATCAATATAAGAGAGAATAAAGAATCAAGAATGATTCCTAGGTTGTGAACCTGATTGCCTGGAAGAAAGGTGGTGCCGTCAACAAATGAGGAGGAGAGGGTGATTTTAGGGAAAAGGGAATTAGTTCTAGTATGGACTTTTTCAATGAGAAGTCTATGGGATGTCTAGGTGATGCTTTCGAACACACAGTTGGAGATCCTTGCTTTCCCCCAACTGGCTCCTCTGCATTTGCTCCCTTTGTCTCTGTGCTTTGACAGCCACCTCCACTGGTATCCTTGTGATAAGTGCTTAGCTTTTACTGAGCATCTCGATGCATCTAATTTCCCACCTGTCACATCCCTTCATTCATGCATTGAGGAGGCATGGCAGCCATCTATCATTGATAAATTCCAGGCTTCTCTGCCACAGTCCCAGCAGGAAATGTTCCTTCCCTTCCCTCCCCTCCCCTGCCCTGCCCTGCCCTACCTTGCCTTCAACAGTGAGTAGATTAAGACCTAGTAGTTGACATACCCTAATACTGGTGATCGGGTCAGATTGCTTGTTTCTATTGGAGCATACCAATGAGCTTATTTACATATTAATTCATCTATGAATTTATTGTTTTTTTAAAATTTCATGTAACTTTTACGGACATGTTTTATTTAGACATATCATAAAAACCTCAGTGGTACTCATAATGGAGTCCCTGCAGTGTAGAGTCCATAAAAAACAGCTCAATAAAGCAGAGTGAGACTGATAATTCATGCAACCTTGGACTTTAGTAATTTGCCGCTTAATAAAAGGACATTGTGTGCTTTCTAGATTAGTATAATTGTCATCTGATACTCCTGCCCAGAGCTTTCTTGCATTTTTTAAACTTGTCTTCCTATAGTTAGAGTCAATCTGCATATTAATCCATTAAATCTGCTTTGTTGCCACATCGATTCATAGGTGTTTTCCCATAATATGCTCCATTTTGTTTAGCTCAGTCTTAGGGCATATGATGTATTTCCAGCTTTTTTGCTATGATAAATTGTGCTGTTATTAATGATAATAATAATTGCTATTATAATGCTGCTGCTGCTAAGTTAGCATTTATACAGCCCTTTACGGTTTGTATGTATTTTACAAATATTACATTGTTTGATTTTCACAACAAACGTGGGATGTAGGTGAGATTATTATCCACATTTAGTAGATGAAAAAACTGAGGCACATAGATATTAAATGACTTACCTGGAGTTCCACAGCTAGTAAGGGTCTGAGGCTGAGTTTTGAACTTGGGTCTTTCTATGTCTAAGTACAACACCTTAGACACAATACTGCATAGCTGTTTCTCACATAGGCACATATACTGACTCATACATTTTCATGCAGATAGTTCTTTTTTGTTGTTAACATCCTTTTTGAGATACAAACTTAATAGGAAAGTAGGAAAGCTTAATCAAATGTTTTGCAAAAAAAATGGTAACTTTTCTTGCATAATTCTCAATAGTTTTTCAAAATAGACCATTTCATAGCTCCACCTGGAGTGAATGAGTATACCTGTTTCCCTACATCCCTACCAACAATTCATTTTTCCATTTTTTGCCATCTTTGTCAATTTGATAGTTTTGAAATGGCAACTCAGTTATTTTCATTTGCATTCTGTAATTATTAGAAATTTTTATAATTTTTGAAGTCGTTGATTATTTGAATTTCTTTCATCCAAAAGTACTTGTTAACATTCTTTAACCATTGGGAAATATTACAGATTTGTAATTAATTATTGATTTTGGCTATCAGACTTTTATAAGATATGTGCAGCAGATAATTAAGAGAGTATGGAGTAGTTTATCTGTCAGATCTATGGATAAGGGAAGAATTTAGGATCAAACAAAATATAGAGGGCATTGTGAAATGTAAAATGGATAATTTTGATTATATAAAAGTTAAAAGTTTTTGTGCAAAAAAATCCCAATGCAACCAAAATTAGAAGGAAAGTAGAAAACTGGGGGAAAGATTTTTACAGCAAGTATCTCTGATAAAGGCCTAATTTGTCAAATATAGAGAGAGCTGAGTCAAATTTGTGAAAATAAAAATCATTACCCAACTGATAAAGGGTCAAAGAAAGAAATCAAAGCTATCTATACTTACATGTAAAATGCTCTAAATCACTGCTGATTAAAGAATGCAAATTAAAAGAACTCTGAGGTACCATGTCACACCCATCAGATTAGCAAATATGACAAAAAAAAGAGAAAACGATAAATGTTAGAGAGGATGTGGGAAAACTGGGACACTAATGTGCTGTTGGCGAAGTTGTGAACTGATTCAACCATTCTGGAGAGCAATTTGAAACTATACCCAAAGGGCTATAAAACTGTGCATATCCTTTGATTCAGCAATACTACTTCTAGGTCTGTATCCCAAAGAGATTTTTTTTAAAAAGAGAAAAGAACCATATGTACAAAAATATTTATAGCAGGTCTTTTTGTGGTGGCTAAGAATTGAAAATTGAGGGGGTGCCTATTAATTGGGGAATGGCTGAACAAGTTGTGGTATATGAATGTAATGGAATAGTATTGTTCTATAAGAAATGATAAGCAGGATGATTCCAGAAAAAAACCAACTGGAAAGACTTACGTGAACTGATACAAAGTGAAACAAGCAGAACCAAGAGAACACAGTAACCACAATATTGCTTGATGAAGAACTGTGAATGGCAGCTGTTTTCAGCAATATAGTGATCCAAAACAATCCCAAGGGACTCATAAAAAATGCTATCTACCTCCAGAGAAAGAATTGATGTCGTCTGACTACATACCAAAGTGCACTTTTTCCCTTTTTTTTTGTTTTCTTGCACAAAATGACTAATATGGAAATGTTTTACATGATTACACATATATAACCTACATTATACTCACTTTCTTAGTGTCTTAGGGAGAGGGAAAAAGAGGGAGGAGGAATAGAATTTGGAACTCAAAATTTGAAAAAATAAATGCTAAAAATTGTTTTTATATGTAATTGGGGAAAATAAAATATTTTTTAAAAGAGCAATGTGCAGTGGATGTCTTAAATCCAATGTTTAAAAACAGAACTCATTATCATTCCCCCAAATCCTCCCTCCTTCCTCCCTTCCTTATTACTATGATAGGCAAGACTATCCTCCCAGTCCCTCAGACTTGCAACTTGAGTCATCTTGGACTCCCCACTCTCTCAGTTCACATGTCCAATCTGTTGCCAGGGTCCTCATCACCATATGCCTAGAATATTGTAAGAGCCTGCTGGTGGATCTGCCTACCTCAAGTCTCTCCTCACTCCAATCCATCCTCCAACCCTTAAAGTGCTTTCTAGTTTTCCCAATAATTCTTGTTAAATAAAGAGTTATCTCTCATGGACTTTATGTTCTTTTGTTTATGGTCTGATGTATGCACTTTCTCCCAAGTCTTGTCTATATAATCTTTTCCACTAACCAACTTTTCTACTTCTTAAAACAATTCTATTTAATTTTGATAATTATTATTTTATCATATAATTTGAGAACTTGTAATATCAAACCCCATTCATTCCTACTTCTAAAAAATTTATTTTCGTTAACAGCTTGACCTTTTGTTTCTCTAAATGATTTCGGTATTTTTACACAACTCTTTATAATATTGCTGGGTAATTTGACAGAGTATAAGTTTGTAGATTAGTTGAGTAACATAATTTTTTTTACTATATTGGCACAGACTAGCTATGAACATTAAATAGGTATGCCCTTACTTAGGTCTCTGTTTATTTCTTTGAAAATTGTCTTGTATTTGCATAAATTCTGTTTGTGTGTCTTGGTAGGTTCACTCTCACATATTTAACGCATTTTTTACTTTTTACATTTTCTTTTTTTGTTAGTGATATACGTGTAATTTGCTTACTTTTCTTTAAGCTTTTCCATATAAATCATATGGTCCAAAGTTTTTCTTTCTCTTTGACAGTGCTTATTGCTTTAATTTCTATTTTTTTTCCTTTTTACTCTAACTAGCCTTTCTAGTACTATGTTCAATAATAATGGTAATAGCAAGCATTTTTCTTTACTTTTGACCTAATTAGAAAAGTTTCTAGTGATCCTCTACAAATAGTACTAGTTTGTGGTTTTGAGTGTTTTTTGTCTTTGTTAAGGAAAAGTCCTTTCTTTTCTAAGCCTTTTAGTGATTTTTAAGAAATAAATGATCCATTTTATCAAAGTTTTTCTGCACATATTGATAAAATTATGTAGTTTCATTTTTATTCATACAAGCTATCACATTGTTTTTTTCCTAATGTCTATCATTGCTTTCCTAATAAAAATCCAATGTGACCATAATGAAAAATTTATGTGGAAAACATGTATATTGTTGTATATTACATGTATGTACATATTATGTATATATGGCTGTAATTCTATAGGCAATATTTACTAAATATTTTGCAACATATGTTTAATATTTTTTTCTCTATTTTGTGGCTCCATGGTTTGGAAATCAAGACCATGTTTATCTCAAAGAAAGACTTTGATGAAATGCCTTCTTTCTCTATTTTCAAAAATAATTTATGTACCGTAGGTATTATTTGTTCTTTAAATTATTTGTGATAAATCCACCTGACTTTGTTTGTTTTACAGAGGAGTCCATTTGTGACTTGCTTAATTTGTCATTTGAAGTTTGGTTTATGTTATCTATTTACTCTTTTCAAAATTTTTGTATTTCATAATTTTTGGTATTTGTTCTTGAAATTTTTGATATTTGATAATTTTTATAGATAGGGGAAAGAAAAGGGAATAAGTATTTATGTAGTTCCTACTATGTGCCAGGCATTGTGTGCTTAGTGCTTTTTACAAATATTATCTCTTTTGATCTTCATTACAACTCTGGAAGATGGTATTATTATTATCCCCATTTTACAACTGAGGAAACTAAGGCAAACAAATGTTAAGTGACTTGTCTAGTGTTACACAGCTGATAAGTATCTGAGGTCAGACTTGAACTCAAATCTTCCTAACTCCAGACATAGGGCTCTATCCAGTGTGCTACCAGCAGCCTCATGAGATATTCACTAATTTTATTTGTTTTCCAGTTGTATTGATATAAACTTTGCTACAGTAGTTTCAGATAATTTTTCTCTCTGTTATAAATTCTTTTAATTTTTTCATCTTTTTCTGAATTGAGCTAATGTTTCATACATTTTGTTAGTCTTTTAAAAATTATATCTGCCATCTGGAACTATGCCCAAAGGGCAAGCAAGCTGTGTATACCTTTGATCCAGCGATCCCACTACTAGGTCTATATCCCAAAGAGATCATAAAAAAGGGAAAAGGACCCATATGAACTAAAATTTTATAGTTTACAGCTCTTTTTATGGTGTCAAAGAACTGGAAATTGAGAGATGCCCATCAGCTGGGGAATGAATGAGCAAGCTGTGGTATATGAATGTAATGGAATACTATTGTGCAATAAGAAATAATGAGCAGGAAGATTTCACAAAAACCTGGAGAGATTTATATCAACTGATGCAGTGAAATGAGCAGAACCAGGAGAACACTGTACATAGTAACAGCAACACTGTTGATCAACTGTGAGTGACTTAACTCTTCTCCGCAATATGATGATCCAAAACAATTACAAAGAACTCATGATGGAAAATTCTTTCCATATCAGGGAAAGAACTGATGGAATCTGCATACAGATTGAAGCATACTATTTTCATTTTGGGGGGATGAGTTTTTTTCCTTTTGATCTGCGTTTTCTTTCATGACATGACTAATATGAAAAATATGTTTTCCATGATAGCACATAAATGATCTATATCAGATTGCTTACTGTTTCAGGAAGAGGGGAAGGGAAAGAGAGAGAAAAATTTGGAACTCAAAATTTTGTAAAAATGAATGTTAAAAATTGTCTTTACATATAATGGGAAAAATAAAATACTATAAAAATCTAGCTCTGCTTTGTTTTAGTTAATTTTAAAAATCCAATTCTTTATTTCACCATTGAATTTAGAAAATCTCTTTAGTATTTATTAAGGAACATTAAATTCATTGATAAACATACTAGGGTTGAAGCTTATGGATTGGGATGGAAATCCTCACTTTATTTTGATCTACTGACTAAAGAGGCATTCACCTTAAAGAGATAGTATTACCTTCCTCTTTTTCTGGAGGAGAATTCTGAGGAAAGGTGAGATGTGTTCATCAGAGAGGGTAAGGTGGGACAAGGTTGGAGAGACACTGGAGACCAATGTATTGGTAGGAATGCAGAGGTAGGTGGAGCCATTGGAGCAGCCACTGGCACTCTACCACTGCCTCTGCTGGGTAAAAAATGATGTCCTGAGGCCAGTGAGAAGGAACTTCTAAGGGAGATTGATCATTGCTGACCTCTCCCTTCAAGACTTCTTTCTTCTGATGCTGCTGCTACTCTAGTGAGGTCTTTGCCTAGACTATTATAATGGCTTGTTGGGTCTACCTGCCTCTTCAGTCCATCCTCCCTCCATTCAACTATAAAGAGATTTTCCTAATGTGCAGGTCTGATCATGCCACCTCCCTAAGTCAATAAACTCCAGTGACTCCTTATTGTCTCTAGGAGCAAATGAAAATGTTTGGTTTGGCATTCAAAGCCCTTCATAACCTCTTTATCTTCTTACTTCTTACTCCCCACATACACTTTTTAATCCAGTGACACTGGCCTCTTGTCTGTTCTACAAAGAAGACACCTCATGTCTCAGCTCTGGACATTTTCTCTGGCTATTCCCTCCTCCACTCTGTCTACTGACCTCCCTGGCTTCCTTTAAGTCTCATCTAAAATCCCTCCTTCTACAGGAAGCCTCTCCCAACCCCTTTGAATTCCAGTGCCTTCTATCTGTTAATTGTTTCCTATTTATCCTGTATATAGCTTACTTTGTATACATTTGTCTCCTCCATTAGACTATAAGCTCCTTGTGGGCAAGGACTGTTTTTTACATCTTTTTGTATTCCCAGTGCTTAGCAAGTACCTGGCACACCGTAAGTTCTTAATAAATGTTTATTGATTCAAATCTGTTCCACCCCTATCCTTACCAATACCAAGAGTCAGGGTGAGCTTGTTTTAAGTCCAAAACTTATCATTCTTTAAAATTAGTTTGTATTTATATTCAAATAGTATTGAACAAACTGCGAAAGATAAAAGTATGTGGTCAGTCACTGAGATGTCTGATAAGTAGGTATTTCATTAGTAGAAAAGATATACGATAAAAAGGACAGGTAATAACCAGGATGGTACAAAAAAATAGGGGACACAGAAAAAAATGGTCTCTTTGTCACTTTAGGCTTTGTTCCAGTTGGAGGCAGGGGACACCCATGAAACCCCCATGAAAGAAGATCTTGTTGCTTTGTATTCCATAAATTTCCAGAGCATGGTAAAAGTGGAAATCCAAATTTTATCCCTAGATAAAGAGTCAGAATTCATTTCTGTCTGGTAGGGTTGTGAGGCCTCCCACGTTGTTCTACTCCATGCATACTCAAAGTGAAGTCCATCCTTGGAGGGTAGCTAAAGAGTAAATTCTACTATTCCAGAAAGGGGAACCCTAGGTAAAGGGAATGAAAACTCTCATACTTCCTGTCCTACAAAAACTCAGTAGAATCTCTTTTTACTTTACACAACTCCCTCATACTGCTGCATGAGGTATTTATTTGTCAATGTAGGTTTCTTCTAATGGAATATAATTTTCTTGAAAGTTGGGACAATTTCATTCTGACCTTATATCCTCAGGCCTATTACAGAGCCTGACACTTCTAAGTAATTAATCCATACTTCTTGAATTACGGCTATCATTTTTGAGAATTTTATTCTCTTTGAATTTTTTTTTCTATTCTGCTGATACTTGGTGGTCCTCTGCCAAACTGTGGGTACTATGGGCTCTCCTCTCCACTTTGGAGTTTATGGATCTTATGGGGAACATAGCCTAAGGACTATTTCAGCTCTTTTGTGAGTCAGGCCCACAAACCAAGAACACTGTGAAAGTTCCTTAGGTGATATCTTCCCTTTGGAACAGCTTTCTATCTTCCCCAGTACCTGTTCTTCCATGTTCATTTACTATTTGCCTTGGAATAAGATGATTTAAGGGGAAGGTGACAAATGCTGGAAAGGATCTGGAAAAATTGGGCCATTAATTAATTGTTGGTGGAACTGTGAACTGATCAACCATTTTGGAGAACAATCTAGAATTATGCCTAAAGACTTATTAAATGACCCTTTGATCCAGCAATATCACTACTGGGTCTATTTCCAAATATGATTTGAGAAAAAGGGAAAGTATCTATGTGTTCTAAAATGGTTGTAGCAACTCTCTTTGTGGTGGCAAAGGAATTGAAATTGCAGGGATGCCCATCAGTTGGGGAATGGATGAATTAGTTATGGTATATGCTTGTGCTAGAATATTACTGCGCTATAAGAAATAGTGGGTTTGATGATCTTAGAAAAAAATTCAGAGACTTGAATGAAATAATAGAGAGTGAAATAAGTAGAACCAAGAGAACATTATATACAGTAATAGGAATATTGTTCTAAGAGCTAATGCCTTTCAACTCCCTTCTCATCTCTAGGCCTATGTTTTCTCATTCATACTGCCTCTATTGTAATGACTCCTCACATTTATAGAACACAGTATCTTTTCACACAAGAACTTTGTGAGATATGCTGTGACCTTCACTTTACTTATACAAAAGCTAAGACTCAGAGAACTTATGTGATTTATCCTTATAATACACATGCAGCACAGAACTCTAACTCAGATACTACTCCAAGGCCACTGCTCTCTCCCTTTCACCATCTTGTCTGTTCATGCCTCTGATACTCCTCATGCCTCCATTCTATCTATTTAAGTTTTACCTATCCTTCACCTTATTTCAATATGCCCTTATTGGAGGGTAGAGTGAAGAGGTCCTCCCAAAGCCACCATTTAAGGGCACTTAGGTGAACTGTCTCTTCACTTCCCACCTAGCTAGACTTCTTCACCTTCTCTCTCCCTCCTGTCCCACTTTTTTCTAGCATTTGTGCATCTTTCCTCATTAGACTGTAAGTTTCTAGAGGGTGGAAATGGTCTTTTTTTATATTTGTATTCCCATAGCTTAGCACAGTAACAGGATCTTAGTAGGCACCTAATAAATTTGTATTGACTGTTATGAGACCTTACCCTTCTCCTCATGCTCATCCTCTCTCCTTTCAGGTTCTCTCTTTTTCAGGATAGCTATAGTATATGTAATTTCTTTCTTTCTTTCTGTGTGTGTGTGCATGTGCGTGTGCGTGTGCGTGTGCGTGTGCGTGTGTGTGTGTAATTTATTTCTAACAAGGCAGCATTACCTTCTGATGTCTTCTAATAGTTTAGTGTGACTCTGGGCTCCTTGATTAGACTGTAAGGTCCTCAAAGACGACAAAGCCCATGTCTCCTAAAACTCCAACACATATGTTGGCTTAATTGGAGGCTTCTTAATTGGTGGTTGATTGGCTGATGGCTTGATCTTTGAGGCTCCTGAAGTTTCAGTTGGGGTCCTACAGTCCATTTGTGAACTCATTTGGGGTATAAATAATTACCCCAAATAGGCATGCAAGCATACCAATAATGCACTAGTGTAGAGTCAAAATGGTGTTTTGGAAAGAGCATTAGATCTGGGATCCAAAAATCTAGTTCTCCTCCAAAACTAGCTGTATAACTTTGGGGAGGTAAACCTCTCCAGGCCTCAGTTTATTCATCTGTAAAATGAGGGCATTGAACAAGATAATGTCTAAGGACCTTTCCATCTCTACATCTATTTATCTTATGGTTAAAAAAACAAAACAAAATAATGATGCTACAGACCCATGATCAGTAGGGCATACACTTGAGTTGTTTTCCACCCATATATTTTTATTTCACAGTTTTCCTTATCACCAACTGCACACCCTTGCAAGACAGCTGGCCAGAACTGAAAATGAGGTTGAAAGTCAGAACACCGCCACCTGGTACATATGAGGAGTGAATCTATGACCTCATTTTCATCATATTCTAGTCTACCAATGGAGCTAGCCCATCACAGAAAATGTTTCTACCACGCCATCTGTAGGGTGTGAAAAATTAGGACAGTCCTGGCTCTCCCAGATCTTCAGCAGGGCCTGGCAGATGGGCAGTGACTCAGGGAGGAAGCTTGGCAGGGGCGGTAGAAAGAGAGAGGTGGTTTCACCAGCTGGTGATTAAAGAAAAGACTTGAGGTTCGCACACACACATGCACACACACATGCACACACATGTGCAATCAGCCCCCACAGTCACCAAAACAAAGGAATGAAATTGTCCCTTTTCATTTCCATACTAAAAATAGATTATACGTGTTCCTTGGTGGTTTCTTTTTGTTAAAGCTACTGATTTCACCAGCATAAATACGTTGGTGGAGTTCACACAATGTCTCTTCTCAGGCCTATACCATCCTTCCATACCCTGGGGATGATTCTGAACTCCAGGATTTATACAATTAACCTTGTCTATAATAGTAGGGCCCCAGAAAGGAGAATCCATTGGGTACTAAGTATGAATGACCCTGAGAAGAAGGAAAGGCTTCTTTTCAAAGTTTTTCTCAGAAGTCTGGGATTTAATCTTAGGCCACTGAATCTTAAAATGGACTCTAGTTTTAACTGGTTCCTATGTTAAGATAAAGCTTATTTCAAACTCCCATTCCTAAGATACCTTTTTCTATTCTTACAGTTCTCAACTAGATGTCATGCTGGAACATGGCACTTGGGCAGTAGCAACTAGAACCAGACAGACATCTGAGAACAATACCATATGACTCTCTGAATTCCCAGTTTTTCAGGATGATCTATCTAGTACAAGTCCATGGATGGATCCTGAAGAAATCAGAATGCGCTTATTAAAGTGGCAAAAGTGTACGTATATGTGTGTGTGTGTGAGAATAATAAAGAGATCGAAAAGATCAGAGAGATCAGTGCCTCTGCCTTCAAGATCAAACTTAGGGAGTGCTCAAACAAAGCCTGTTTCCAAGAATTGCTGGAAAGTTACTATTTTATACCAGATGGTTATTTCCAAATAATTTTGGGAAAAAGATATATTGGCACAGATCTTGTTGGTCACTGGATGAAGGGGAAAGAAAATAGGAAAATGGGCAGGGAAAAGCATAGGAAGACAGGGTATATACCCCATCTTAAAATATAAAAACTATAGGCTCTTGGCTAGAGATGGAGTCTAGCTAACAAAGGCTGGCAAAAATGTAAGACCTTCAGGTCTTACAAATTAAAGGGGTCTTAAGGTGAAGATGAAAGGAAATGGAAAAAAAAAACTGCTTGTGTATATCAACCCTATTAGATACCAAAGAAAGTCGTGATGTAGGAAGAAGAAAAACAGTGAGAATAGTTACTATTTCACAGCAGGCAAAATCTGAGAAGAGAGTGAGTAATGAAATCCATAGCATCGGATATCTATATGCAAATTCATAACATAACAACTAAAGACACTAGAGATGCTAAGGCAAAGAGGCAAATACTCATAAGGAACATTAAGACTTTGTGGAATATTTGGGATGGGAGAGGGGAGAGATGGGGAGAAAATTTGGAACTCAAAATTTTGTGGAAACGAATGCTGAAAACTTAAAATGAACAAATAAAATTAAAAAAAGACTTTGTGAAATAAAACCCTTGCCTGGAATATGGTAATAGAGCAAAGTAGAACAGAATAGATAAGGGGAAGGGGCGTAGTAGAGTGTAATAAGATGACATTAGCATCTGAGGAAATCTAAAATCCTTATGTGGGGAATGTTGCTTTTGAAAACAAACCCCAAAATCTGACATAGTTCTAGAAAGAAATTTATTAGATCATTTGGTATAGGAGAACAAGGAGGCAAAATGGTAGGGTTTCCTCTCCAGACTCTAGAAGGTTACATTATATAGGATTTGGATAAGGAAATCTGCTCACGAACCACACAGGCAATTAAGCAATTTTGCTGAGAAGGCAATTTGAAAGTAAGGTAGATTGAGGTAGATATAATCATTCAATAAAATTTGGGTGAAGTAAAAACAAAGAGAACCCAACACACAAATTTAGGTTGACCCAAAACAAGATTTAGGTGTGGGGACCCCAAATAGGAATATTTGGGTAGATCCAGGACCTGGATTCTTTGTAGCCATCTCCGGTATTCCTGGAGAGTCACTAAAGTCAGGATGACATTCTGGGTTCAAACAATCTCTAATCACACAAAGATTAAACAGTATTAATGAGCTTTCTGAACAATATAATAAATGGTAAATAATATATTAACATTGTGTATAAATATATCTATTATACTATATTATAATTATAATAAATATTATGGCTATATTATAATAATATATCATATAAAAATAATGGTAAATAATAACCCACAGAAAACATAGTGGAACATATTTAAGTGAAGATCAACAGAAGAAAAAATAATGAAGAAGTAATATTGCCTTGGAACCAGAGCAGGACAAAAGAGTTGAGGCAGTGTCACAAACTTCATACAGACTATTCAGTAACTCCCTTTAGTCTCTAAGGCAACATGCAAACTCATTAATTTGTCTTTTAAAATCTCTCTATAATCTGACTCCAGTCAACTTTTTTTAGACATTTCAAATTGGGCCTCTTCATGCATTCCGTGTTCCAACCAAATTAAATTGGCCTGTTGGTTATACCTCAAACTTGTATGAGGTTGTGTGTGGCTCATGTCATTTACACATGTGCATGTGGGTTGTCTAAATGTGGCCTTCAGGGAGATGTGAATACAACTCTCCAGAATCTTGCCAATACCTCTCCTAGGGAGATGTTGATCCCTGCCAGGAAGGGAAATGTAGGAAAGGTTACAAGGCCAGGTGCTCTGCTCTCCTTAAAGAGAAAGGTACTAGTCTATCTATCTATCTTTCATTCTTCCTAGGTTCAAACTGCTTTCTTGGACGCTATCTCTTAAAGATGAAGGGGCACAGGTTATAATCAAATGCTTGATATGATAGTTGCATAAAGTATCACAAATAATAAATGCAGGACAAACCTATTTATCCCAGCAGATAGCAAACAGAAATTAAAGCAATTGTATGGATAAGAATATATCAGAAAATAGAGAGTTAATTCATTCTCCCAGTGGCAGCAAGAAATCTTATTTCAAAAATGTGTGTGTGTGTGTGTATGTGTGTGTGTGTATGTGTGTGTGTGTGTATATGTGGGTCTGAGAGAGAAAGAGAGAGAGAGAGAGAGAGAGAGAGAGAGAGAGAGAGAAATAGGGTCCTCCATCTCACCCAAGAGGAAATTCCCTAAAGTCTCTAGGAAGGAAAGCTGGAAATCAGAGACGTCTTGAGTTGTCAGTTCCTCTACACATCTGCTGTTTCTAAAGTCTGTTCTCTTCCTCTCCAGATTTCTTCCCAAAGAGGGTCTGGTGCCATGTGTTTCCCCCTCAAAGCAGAAAGCAAGAAGATCTCTCTTCACCCAATCTGTCATGCCAACTCTGCTTGTCAGGTTGGCATGCCAGTGTCAAGTCATCATCCTCTCCACCAATGAATCAAATCTCATGCAAATAATTCAGGCTTGAACCCTGAGTTAAACTTGGAATTTTCTCACGTCTTTGCTTCTGCACATCTAGTAAGATGAAATTGAATAGGGATAAATGCAAGGTCTTACAATTAGGTTAAAAAAAACCCACTTCACAAGTACAAGATGAGGAAGGCATGGAGTTGTAGCCAATCATTTGAGGAAGATCTGGGATTCTGAGTAGACTATAAAGTCAGTAATGTCAGAAGGCAGCCAAAAAAGCTAATGGGATTGCACGCTGCATTGGAAAAGGCATGAATATCCAAGACTAGGGAGCTGACAATCCTGTCTTCTGCTTTAATAAGACAATGTCTAACATATTGTTTAGTTCCAGTTGCCACATTTTAATACAGATATTTATAAGCTAGAGAACACTGAGAAGGGCAGAAAAGAAGCATTTGTTAAGCAGCTATTTTGGGGCACCTGCATGGCACAGTGCCCCAAAGTCAGGAAAATTTGAGTTCCAATCTGGCCTCAGACACTTACTAATTGTGTAACTCTGGGCAAATCACTTAATCCTATTTGCCTCAGTTTCCTCATCTGTTAAATGAACTGGAGAAGGAAATGTTCAAGCCTTCCAATTTCTCTGCCAAGAAAACCCCAGATGGGGTCACCAAGAATTTGAAATGACTGAACAACAACAACTGTGATTATGCCAAGCATTTTACAAATATTATCTCATTGGATCCACACAACATCCCTGGGAGATGGATGCTAACATTATTCTCATTTTACAGTTGAGGAAACTGAGGCAAACCAAGGTGAAGCTTGTCCAGTTAGTAAGTGTCTGAGGTCATATTTGAACTCAATTTCAGGCCCAGTGTTCTGTCTTCTCTGCTGCCAAAGCTTAATCTAAGTGACAAAGACCTTCAAAGTCATGCCATGAAAGGATCATTTGAGCACGTTGAGCCTGTAGAAGAGTAGGTTTAGGGGGATAAAATAGCAGTCTTTCCCTATTTGAAAGGTTGCCTCTCATGGCAGCGGGGTGAATTTTTTTGCTTGATTTCAGAGAATAGAATAGGACAGAACCAGGAAAAACAGAAAAAAAAGGTAAAAAGTTGGAGATTTCAACTCTGTGAAAGGAAAAAACTTCCTAATATTTGGAACTCTCCTCTAGTGTGATAGGCTGCCCTGGAAGATAATGAGTTCCCCATCACTGAATGTCTTCAAGTGCAGACTGGGTGGCTATTTGCTAGGGATATAGAGAGGATCCCTGATCAGGAGTAAGCATTTGGTGCCCGGATCCAACCAAGAGATTCTGCAGTTCTGCTATTGGCAGACACCAATTTGAGGATTAAGAGAACTTGACAGCAACACCCTAGGAGGAGGGAGAAGAAAGAAAAAGAAAAAGATTCTATTAGGAAAGAACCTGTAAAATGCAGACCTGGCTCCTTTTCATCAAAGGGAAGGAGAAGCAATCAACAGCTTTGCTGAAACACAGCATCTCACCTCAGTGTGAGCTACTGAAGCATGCCAGGCAGGCCAGTGTGAGGCCCAGTGCTCCCTCTTGAGCCCAGCTAGCCATGTTAATGAGAGGAGGCAGAGAATAATAGGAAGAGATCTGCTTTTAAAAGCCCTAGGTTTGCCTCCAGTCTCTTATTCCCCATATCACCTGGGGCAGAGATCTTGACCTCTCTGGGTCTGTTTCCTCACTGAGCAAATGAGAGTGTTTGGACTTGCTAAGGTCCTTTGTAATTCTCTGTCTTAGTATTCTAAATTAAGGGTTTCATCTTCGTATGTACATAAATAACTTTTTACAGAAAGTTTTACAAAGCTAATTCCTTGCCACAAATGTCACTACACCCATTTTACAGATGAAGGTAATGGGGCTCCAGAAGCCAGGTGACTTTCCTTAGGTCACTCAGTTAGCAAGTGATGAAACGAGACAACCCAAATTGTCTACTCAGTACTGAGGATGGGGAAGCTTAGATTGGAACCCAGATGTTCAGACTTCCACATCAGCGCTCTTTCCACTAAGCCAGGTTAATTTTCTTCAAGGTTGACCCCAAAGCACATCTTAAAAGATTTCTTTTAGGGAATAACAGGCTAAAGGGAGATGGAAACTTTCATGCTCCGTATGAAATTGCATATGAAATTGAATATTGGAGAAGGTGGGTACTAGAGCAATGATTCTGTCAGTGCAGGCAGATCCTGGTGAAAAAAACCTCCTCCACGGAGTCAAATGAGCAGATATTTGCAGAAAATTATCCTAGAAGCAAGGATGGGGAACCAACCTGGAGGCCACATGTGGCCCTCTACTTCCTCAAGTGCAATCCTTGAATGGAATCCAAACTTGATCTGTAAAGTTTGGATTCCTTCAAAGGGCCATACTTGAGGACTTAGAGGGCCACATGTGGCCTTGAGGCTGTAGATTCCCCACCCCAGGTTACACAGTTTATGAACTTCTGAAGGAATTTTTAAATTTAGGTCTTCCTGATTCCAAGTTAACACTCTGTACCTAGTTGCCTCACCTGTGTTTCTCAGACAGAAAGAAGAAAAGAAAAAAATTCACACAGAAACTGGGCCTCATTACACAGCTGAGGGTCTGACAGGTGGTCAAAACCCAGGGTGAGCAGGGGGGAGAAGAATGTATAGGAGATAATAAAAAGTGAGGGCAGATTCCTTCTCTCTGCTCCAAGCTTCCTCTTTCTCTAGTTCCAGGCTGCTGGCTTCTTACTGCTGTGTGGAAATCAATCTCCAGGTTTTCACACCTTCAGGGTGGTCAGCAGGCAGCTGCTAATGGTCTACACAGGTGGTGGATAATGGCCCTCTGACTACACAGGTGGCAGAGACCAGACCTGGAGGGGAAGGAGATGGGAGTGTGATAGGGAGGGGAGACCATTAAGTTGTTGTGGCAGTGAATAGGGCTTTTTGAGGCCATCTCAGAGAACTTTTTAGCCTCAGACCTTTATCATCCGTTGGTTGGGAAGCATGCCTCTTGTGGATTTGCTGTGGGGTTTAATCAGAACGATTCCTCCCTTTGTTATTTACTTCTCAGGTGACCTTAATGCCTAACATTAGTCATCTAGGTCTACCTTGTTTCAACTTCAAAAAAGAAATAGGGTCATCTCTCCACCTTATAAAAATGGATCATGGCCTCCAATAGCTCTTCCCACAAATACTACAGACCCCTGCCCGGGAAAAATTTCAAATTCCACAATGCAGGAGGGGGAAAACTACACTTCTTTACCCATCCCATCCCATCAGTAACTACATTTCCTGTCATGCCTCTGACCCTGATGGCAAGGACCCAGAATTTCACATTCCCATAGCGATCATATGTTGACACAGAGACAGCTAGAAGCAAGAAGCTGCCTCCAGACACCCTGGTGGAGATGGCAAGAAATTCCCGTTCCTGAGGGCTACCACCTTTGGAGCTAAGGACTGACTCTTAAGAGCTGGCCTTTGGCCAAATTGTTGAGAGTGGGAGAGCTGACCTGGAACAGAGGCTCAGGCTGACTTCTGAGCAGACGTTTGACTATGAAAGGGTGAAGAGGAGAGCTGCAGAAACGATTATAGCTGTAGTCAGGGCTGAGCTACAGCCAAGACCTCTAAGGGAGGGCGTCTCTGCTGACAAGACCTTGTGCTGCTATCTCTGTTTTCCAAAGGATAACCAGAAGGTGACAAGTTGGGTTTTAGAAAGAGAGTGGGAATGCATTCATTTGAAGCATGGCTGCAGAGAATATTTCTTAGGTGGCTCTGTGTTTTAAATGTCTTTTTTCTGTTCCATTTAAATGCTTTTGCTGACTTTGTACTGTTGTTGTCTAAGTTTCTGGAAGCATTGTAATAACTGAGTATTTCAAACTAGATTGTTCTAAACGTTCCCAGTTTCAGTCTGGGATGAGGGCTCAGACCACATGCTATACTCTTACCAGAAAATTGCTATCACAGACATGAACCCAAGTCCATTAGAGACTAGTGCTGGCTGGCCCAAGAGGCAACAGACAAAAGACTGGTTGAACAAACTCTCCATATGCAGAAGCCCAAGCAGTCTTGACCTCAGTCAGAATCGAAAAGAGCAGGGCATGCCACAGATTGCCCAGCAAATACCCAAATGCTGCCTGAGGGATTTCAACCTGGCTGCACTTCATTGTTGCTTCTCAGTATGTGCTGAATTCTGAGTATTGTAAAGAAGAAATTTAATTGGCATCCAGGGGTGGGGCTATAATTATACTCCAGAGTTGTAACTCACAGGCCAAGTCTCTCTTTGCCTGACCAAATTTAAATATAAAATAAGGTGTAGGGGAGGTTGAGGCCAAGCACTCTTCATCACCCGTATCCTCCCTCCTCAGGTGATAAGGCAAAGAAGCTCACTTTCTCTCACCATTTACCTTGATGATATCCTATGTGTCTCACTGCATCCTACACATGTTCCCAGACACAAAACTCATATTATCACAGTTCTAATTTTAGAATTTGCTTGTAGAATAGCAAGGCAAGGCATTGGGTTGACACTGAAGTGACTGGACTTGACAAGAGTTTGATACATATATGACATTGTTTTCTTCAAGTATCCTTTGTCTTTCACCTATCAGGTGACCTGAATGGCTATCACTAGACCGAGGGTGAGGAACCTGAAGCTTCAAGGCCACATGTGGACTTCTAGGTCCTCAAGTATGGCCCTCTGCCTAAATTCAAACTTCACAGAACAATTCCCCTTAATAAAAGGATTTGTTCTGTAAAACTTGGACTTGGTCAAAAGGCCCCATCCAAGGACCTAGAGAGCCACATGTGGCCTCAAGGCCTCAGGCTCCTCATGCCTATATTAGATTCTTCTACATGTACCTTATTTCAACTTCAAGAAGAAAATAGGGTTATCTCTCTGCCTTACAAATGGACCATGAGCTCAAATAACTGCTCACACAGACTATAAGATACCTACCCAGGAAAAGCTTCACATCCTACAATGAAGATGAGCCTCAGTTACACTAGGAAGCCAGTATGTACAGTGGAAAAAGTCCTAAGACATGTATAGTGGGGAGGAGGCGGCGGGGAGGGTGGGGTTCATCCCTCTTCCTCTGGGTCAGGTGCCCGTTGGCTTTGCTCCTTTTCGCCATAGCAGATTCCTGACCCAATACTTTTGCCATTGTTGCTTATTTTTTCATCGTATTTACTATTTTTTGTTTTTGGAGGCAATCATGGTTAAGTGACTTGCCCAGGGTCACACAGCTAATAAGTGTCTGAGGTTAGATTTGAATTTAGGTCTTCCTGACTCCAGGGCCAGTGCTTTGACCACTGCACTACCTATATGCCCCTCATTGTTTTCTTTTTGTTTTAATAATGAATTTAAAATTTTTAACACTATTTTTGTTTCTTAAGGCAAAGGTTTGACGATGTCAGTATTTTGCTTTAAAAAAATCTTTAATGGTTTCCTATTACTAGGAAATAGCTAAAAAACATAGGGAGTCCCAAAAGTCTTAGTTTTAAAGTATAAAGCTTTTGTTGTTGTTCAGTTGTGTCTGGACTCTTCGTGACCCCATTTGGGGTTTTCTTGGGAAAGATACTGGAGTGGCTTGCCATTTCCTTCTCTACCACATTCTACAAATGAGGAAACTGAGGGAAACAGGGTTAAGTGACTTGTCCAGGGTTACCCAGCTAGTAATTGTCTGAGGCCTGGATGTGAACTCAGGAAGAGGAGGCTTCCTGACTCCAGGCCTGCAGCTCTCTATCCACCATATCACCTCGTGGCCCACTCAAGCTTATAGAACCTAACAGTTCTGAAAAGAGGGTTTCTACACAAGTCAAACTGCTGCCTTTCTCTTCTCCTTGGTTGTTTTCCTCCTGCCTCCATCATAATGTCCTTTCCTCCTTACCTAAGGATGTCATCCAGTCTTGAAAAAACCTGAAAAGTAGTCACTGATTTTTATGTTGGGAGCAAGGCAAGGGGCCTGTGCCTAAGGAATGTCCTATTTCACTAAGACTTTTGGGACACCCTGTGTAGCCCCCCGCCCCCTTAGTGTATACTTAAAGGTCCTCCACCGTTGCAAATTCTGCTTTACTTTACCCTGCTCCCCTATGCCAACTGAATTATTAGCTGTTCTCAGACCTCATCCTGTTCTCTCCTGACTCTGGGCACTAGTGTGGGCCAAGCCTCATCACTGGAGCACACACTCAATACACCTCTAGATTTCAAGGTCCCCCTCAGGTCCCACCCCTTCCACAAAGTCTTCATTCAGCACTTAGCCTGAAATTCAGTTCTCCTTCACATTTCATACAGTACTTGGTCTCGATCCCTTCTTTGCCAGTATCACGCTCTATCTTACGCTCATTTGTGTATGTCTTAGTCCTAGGACAAGTACTGTACACTTGGTATCTTCAGTGTTTGATATAATGTTTACATATAGCATTTAAGAAGTTTGCTGAATTTAATTTGCTATGTTATTCATGGATGGGAAGAGTCAAGCTGGCTTTAAACTATGTCTTCTCATGGAGGGAAGGGTTTTTTGGTCTCATGGAGCCAAAGCCCTCCCTCTGCCCCAAAGTGGTGCCACAGCATGGAATAAGATTGCATTTTGGCTGACCTTGCTGCAGCAGCACGTGCACGTGCAGGGCACATGTACATGCACATGCACACACACAGCCTCCCTGCTCTGCCCATTTTTACGTCAGGGAAATCATTTGTCTTTTGGGCTCAATGGAAAGATTCTCTCTCCCTCCCTCTCTCTTTCTCCTTCCCCCCTCCTCCTTCTTCTCCTCCTCCTCTTCCTTCTTCTGCTCCTTCTCCTTCTCCACCTTCTTCTCCTTCTCCTCCTCCTCCTCCTCCTTCTTCTTCTTCTTCCTCTTCTTCTTCTTCTTCTTCTTCTTCTTCTTCTTCTTCTTCTTCTTCTTCTTCTTCTTCTTCTCCTCCTCCTCCTCCTCCTCCTCCTCCCCCCACTGATTACTGCTGTTATTATTGTGCTGTGCTATTATTACTGCATATTAGCTGTGCCCAGGCAATCGGTAGAGGCACGTAGAATGTTGTGGCCAGAGTGTCAGGTCTGGAGTCAGGAAGACTCATCTTCCTGAGTTCCAATATGGCCTTAGACACTTCCTAACTGTCTGATCCTGGGCAAGTCATTTAATCATGTTTGCCTCAGTTTCCTCATCTGGAAATGAGTTGAAGAAGGAAATGGCAAATCATCCCAGTATCTTTGCCAAGAAAAACCCAAATGGGGTCACAAATAACTTGACTCAACCAAACAACAACATGGCCAGGGGTAAGACCAAGAGCAATCCTAGTTCCTAGATTATTGTCATTTTTCATTTCTACTAACTGGAATGGACCATAATAGCAGCCCAAGAGTAACCAGGAAAGGCGAGAGGCAGTGTGATGAACACTAAGTCAGTAGTCAGAAGACCTTGGTTCTACTACTAAAAAACTGTGTGAGCTTATGATAGTCACTTTCGCTTACTAGGCCTTAGTTTCCTTATACACAAAATGAGAGTTGGATTTGTTATTGAGTCATTTTTAGTCATGTCCAACTCTCTCTGACCCCATTTTTGGGGTTTTCCTAGCAAGGTACTGGAGTGGTTTTCCATTTTCATCTCTAGCTCATTTTATGGATGAGGAAACTGAAGCAAACAGGTAAGTGATTTGCCTAGGGTCATGCAGCTAATAAGTGTCTGAGGCCATACTGGAACTCAGGAAGATGAGTCTTCCTGACTCCAGACCTGACACTCTGGCCACAACATTCTATGTGCCTCTACCAATTGAACGTTGATCTCAGGTCAGACACTCTATCTACTATACTTCTTAGCTTTTGAGAGTTGAATTACGTAATTTATATATTCATTTCTTCTAACTCCAACATTCCCTGAACTCAGAATAGGGCTCAGACCAGGATTATGGGATTTGACATTTGCCCCAGTTATACTAGAAAGCCAGAATGGTGTAGTGAAAGGAGTCCTAGACATGTGTAGTGGGGTTTAGGAGGGTGATACATTACTCCTCTACCTCTGGATCATGGACACTTTTCCAGGAACAGCTACTGACTGGCTTTGCCCCTTTTTGCTTCCTTTCAGAGGAAGTATGGAAGTAGTCCAGAGACTCAGTCTCAGTTGCCTGAGAATAATATGGGAGAAAGAATGACACACATAAAGAGGGTGGGAGTGTGTCTATGAATGTAAGTGAGAGGTGCTAAGGTGACCATAAAGAACACAGTCCAAGGTTTGGGAAACAGAGAAGGCAAATGGTTCAGGCTCATAAAAAATTTGCCTGGAATAGAAAGACCCAGACCACTATAATTCATAGCAACTGTATAGGTCCTTGGGCCTCCCTCATGGAGGGAGAGAATCTTGTCTTTCTGTGGACTCAGATGTGAATATTTTCTGTCTTCTTTTCCCTGTAAAGGAAACTCACCTATGTTTTGAAGTCATATCAGCCTGAATACTTGGAAAGAAGGCTGGCAGATACTCTCTGGGACTGCCACATACTTGTAGTGCCAACATGATGCCCACAGCAGCTGCTATGGCTATGCATATTTCCCGGGTAACTTTGCAAAATATAAACTCTCTTCCTCAAAGACAAAACAAAGACATTTATTCAAATACCTGAAAGCCAAATCCACCATAGTAACAAAGAAATCTATCCTCATTATCATACTAGATATATGACCCTGGGCAAGTCACTTAACCCTGTTTGCCTCAATTTTCTCATCTGTCAAAAGAATGGGAGAAGGAAATGGCAAACTACTCCAGTATCTTTGCCAAGAAAATCCCAGATGGAGTCATGAAGAGTCGATTTAGCAACATGTGTACCTCGGAGCTGCTAAGAGGTTGTAAGGCAGGTTGAATCTTCATCTGAAAGGGACAGGAATGCAGGCATGCCTTAGCCCCTTGGGCTAGAAGTTGTCTTCTGTGTTTTTTCCCCACCCACTTATCTGCATGAGAAAATGGGAGGAAAACTAAGAAACCCCGAACCTCAGAGCTATTTGGTAATTATTGGGCAAATAACTGTTACCTCCTTATAGTTAAACCTGTAGAGATTAAAATGGGGAGGAATAAGGACAGCTCACCATAAGACAAGGTCTGACAGAAGAAGCCCTTGGACTATGAAGAGAGTCCAAAGCAGGGGTGCTCACCCAGTTTTGTTTTGTTTTGTTTTTGTCAAGGCTATTGGGGTTAAGTGACTTGCCTAGGGCCATATAGCTAGTAAGTGTCAAGTGTCTAAGGCTGGATTTGAACTCAGGTCTTCCTGACTCCAGGTCTGGTATGCTATCTACTGTGCCACCTAGCTGCCTCCACCCAATTTTTTATGCCATGGTTTGCTTTGGCAGTTTGGTGAAACCTATGGACCCTTTCTCAGAATCATTTCTTCAAATGCATAAAATAAAATATCTAAGATTACGAAGGAAGCCAGTTTTATTGAAATTATAAGTATCAAAATATTTTTTAAATATGTTGTGGGACCTCCAGTTAAGAACCCCTGGAAAGAAAAAACTGACTTAGCCCTTCACAGCAATGAAAGAACCTAAAACATTCCAAAAGGACTTTTGAGCAAAATGCCATCCATATTCAGAGAAAGAACTATGGAACCAGAATGCAGAAAATGAAGAAGAATATTTTCTCTTGTGTTGTGTTTTGGTTTGGTTTGGTTTTTCTCATGGTTTTCCCCATTTGGTTTAATTCTTCTATGCAATATGATTAATGTGAAAATGTGTTTAATAAGAATGTATATGTAGAATCCATATAGGATTGCATGCCATCTCGCAGAGGGAGTAGGGAGGAAATTTAAATCTTACTGAAGTAATTGTTAAACACTGAAAAGAAATAAATTAATTAAAATTAAATTAAATTTAAAAAACACTAAACCTGGAAGTATTAACTAGCTGGGAGTACCCTGCTTTTATTAAAAAGAATTTTGCGTCTGGGGGTATTAGTCTTTTGTTGGAAAGATGAGTAGCCAAGATTCATGAGACTGAGAATCAGAAAGTTGAAAGAGTTTGTCAACTTCTGGTCTTTCCTTAAGGAAGAGATGAACGAAACATTAATTAAACATTTAACAATGTGCAAAGCACTAGAGATTCAAAAGGCTGGGTTGGAAGTAGGTCTGGTGGTTTGGGCAGAGGGGGTGTGATGTGGCTCCCAGGGATGTCACTGTACTCTTTCATTAAATGACTTCGCTTTGAACCAATTGTGTCTTCATTCTGATTATTAATAGAGTTTATTATTATTTACTTATTAATAGAGTTTATTATATGATAGTCCCCACATTAGTGGGGACTCATGAACTATGCTTTTGAGTTTCATCAATCCACAAAGTACCTCACACCTGTGGTAGTCATTCCCTGAAGGAATCTAGCCTATGAACTGGAGGATGCCCACAGGCACTACATCTGTTTATATCACATTTTTTTAATTGGTGATTATTAATACTGAAAATCTACAAATAAATGCTCATTATCAAGTCTTCCCTTTCTAAAATGATAGAAACTCACATTTTGCCAAACCATAGTAGTTTATAGAAACACTCACAGAAATGGAAGGGCAAATGAATTACAAAACCAAAGAATCTCAGCAGGGACTTTAGAGGCCATCTGGTCCAAAACATGTTTGATTGACACAAGTAATCATTCAGTCTTTGCTTAAAGAAATGATGGTGAACCTATCAACTCTCAAGGAAGCCCATTCCACATTTTGATTGTTAATTTTTTCCTTAGATCAAAACTAAATTTGTCCTTTTGAAATGCCCTTTCGTTTCTTCTAGCTTTGCCCTTTGATTCCGAGTAGTGGAAATCTGCCATGTGACTGTCATTCAAACAGTAGAAGAAGGAAATTATGACTCCACTAAGTCTTTTCTGTAGCAAAACAACCAAATTTCATATAGAATGATCTCAAGGTCCTGGATTCTGTCCTCAAGATATTCTCCAGCTTATCAATATACTTAATAAAATGGAAACTCTGTAGTTGAAGACAGATATGGTATAATCAGGGACTATCATCTCCCTAGTCCCAGACATTATGCTTCTCTGAATGTAGCCCAAGAATTATATTACTTTTCTTGATCACTATATTGACTTCTATTAAGCTTACAATCCACTAAAATCTCAAAATCTTTTTCAAACTTTGTCTAGCCCTGGATCACTCATGTTGTATTCATGAAATTGTTATTTTGAACCTAAATGTAAGATCTTCGATTTGGTCATTTCAACCTTGTCTGACTCTTCACAACCCCATTTGGGATTTTCTTGGCAAAGATATTGGAGCAGTGTGTCATTTCCTTCTCCATCTCATTTTACAGATGAAGAAATTGAGTCAAACAAGGTTAAGTGACTTGCCCAAGGTCACCCAGCTAGTAAGTGTCTGAGGCCAGATTTGAACTCCGGAAGATAAATCTTCCTGACTCTGAGTCTGGCACCCTATCCTCTATGCCACCTAGCTGCCCTAATCTTGTATTCATCTCTCTTAAATTTCATTAATATTAGATTCCACCCACCAGTCTAACCTGTGAAGGTCTCAGTACATCCTTACTCTGTCATCCAATGTGTTTGTGTCATCTGCAAAGTTGTTAAACATGTCATTTATTTATTTATCCAAGTCACTGATAAAAATGTTAAATCGCAGAAGGTCAAGCATACATCTCTGGGGCACTCCACTGGAGACATTCTTCTAAGCTGAGAGATATGCCAACATTCAAGTGAGTAGGCACTGGTGCTGTTCTGTCCTCAGCTTTTCAGAGCATAGCCACACTGCCTCCTGTGAGGGCAGGCTTCCCAGTGCCCAGGGACAGAGTACTTGAGGCTGCTGAGAATTAGAGATTAACTCTGAGTCTTCAAATCACCTGCTTTCATTAGCAGAGCTCCTTCCATCCATTGATACTACCATACTCATTCTCTAACTGGACACTCACTTCTCACTCTCTCCATCACAGTGCTATTGAAATCCTGACTGCTGAAAAACAGCTCTCTTGTTTTCATCCCTGCTGTCTGCTGCTTGACTCTCCTTCATCTTAATTCTAGAAATCCCTCACTCATGTCACACTCCAGATTTGCCCCCCTAGTCAACGGTGGCTTTGGAAACTATTCACTAACATTCTTTCTTCATGTTTTTTCTTTTTATTTGTTTGATTTTTGGCTTTATTTTTGTTTGTATATTTGTAATATGGAAATACGCTTTGTATGACTTCACATGTGTAATTGATATAAAATTGCTTCCCTTCTCAGTGGGTGGGGGAGGGGAAAGAGTGAGGGAGAGGATCTGGAACTCAACATCTTTTTTTTAAAAAGAATGTTAAAAATTAATTAATTTAAAAAAAACTTCACTTAATTCCCTTCTATCACACTATATTTTTTTATCCCTTCTTAGTTAAACTCCTTGAAAAAGTTATCCACATTTGATGACTCCATTTCCTAGACAATCTGATTACTTTTCTGATTCCTGGTTAATGACTACCTTCTCCTCTTGTATACACTCTTTGGTATGGGTTTTTGTGTCACTGTTCTCTTTTGGTTCTCCTCTTACCCATTGGATCACTTCTTTTACATATCCTTAGCTGAATTTTTGCTCATGTCATTTCCACTAAGTGTAGGTATCTCCTAAGGCTTTCTCCTGGGCCTTCTTTTTCCCCTCTACTCTATCTCCCACAGTGACCTCATCCATTCCTAGGGATTGATTTATTGCTATTGTTATTGTTTAGTCATAGCCAACTCTTCATGACTCCATTTGGGGTTTCCTTGGCAAAGATACTGGGGTAGTTTGCCATTTTCTTCTCCAGCTCATTTTACAGAGGAGGAAACTGAGGCAAATAGGGTTGAGTGACTTCTTCCAGGTCATACGACTGCTAAGTGTATGAGGCCAGATTTGAACTCAGAAAGATGAGTCTTCTTGGTTTCAAGCCCAGTGTTCTACCCACTGAGCCACCTAGCTACCCATATTCAATGAATATTTCTATGCAATTAACATTTCTATTTCTATGTGACTCACATATCTAGATCTCCAGCTCTAGTCTCTTTCCTGAGTTCTGGACTGAAATCACCAATTATCTTTTGGACATTTCAAACTGCATGTCTCATAAGCATCTCATCCTCAAGATATCCAAAACAGAATTCATTATCTTTCCCCTACACTCACAGCATTTTCCTAGTACTGTCTAGGGCACCACCATTCTCTCAGTCACCCAAACACACAAACTCTGTGTCATCTTCATCTCCTCATTGCTGTTCACCCCACTTACCCAACCTGTGGCCAATCCTCGTCATTTCTGCCTTCACAGTGTCTCTCACAAGCACCCCCTCCAATCACATGACTACTACTGTTGTTATTAAGTTTTTGTGACCCCATTTGGGATTTGCTTGGCAAAGATACTAGAGTGGTTTGCCATTTCCTTCTCCAGCTCATTTTACGGATGGGGAAGCTGAAGAAAACAGAATTAAGTGACTTGCCCAGAGTCATAGAGTTAAGAAGTGTCTGAGGCCAAATTTGAACTCAGGTCCTCCTGACTCCAGGCTTGGCACTTTCTCTATTATGCCCCCTAGTTGCCCCAATCACACAGTCACCATTCTACTTTGGGCCTCATCATCTCTTTCCTAAACTATTGCAATAATCTCCTAATTAGCTTCCCTGCCCCATACCACTGCCCCCCCACCCTCACCCCACCCACACACAGTCCATCTTCTACACTGCTGCCAAAGTGATTTTCCTAACCCTCAGGTCTAATCATCTCACCCCTACCCACTTCAACCTCCCATTACTTAATAAACTCCAGGAGCTCTTTATTACCTCTAGGATCAGATATAAACTCCTCCAACTGGCATTTAAAATGCTTCACAACCTGGTTCCAATCTTTATTTTGAATCTTCTTATACATTACTCCCTTCTACTCTACAGTGAACCATACTGGCCTATTTGCAATTCCTCACATACCACACTCTACCTCCTGTCTCCATGCTTTTGCACTGTCTGGCCCCATGCCTGGAATGCTTTCTTTCCACATGTCCATCTCATGGAATGCCTGGCCTCCTTTGTAATTCAGCCCTAGGGTCTCTTTCGGCAAGAAATACTTCCCATTCCTTCTAAATAGTAATTGTTTCTCTTTTACCCAGGAACTCTGAGGATCTTCTCCTCCCAGTTTGATTTTTTTTTTAATTAAAGGGGCAATCCCTTGAACAACTAGTTAAATTGAATGGGTGTATCTCACTCAAAGTAGAATGTTATAAGACCTTAGCCTGAAAGGGTCAGGGTCTCACATTGCATCCTGGGCCATCTCCAGTTGTCCTGATGAATATCAGGCCGCTGGACCCAGATGGCTCAGGAGAAGAAAGTGAGGTTGGTGACCTTGCACAGCCCTTCCTCACTCAAATCAAAGTCAACTGCAAGTCATGTCATCACCTTGATGTCATGGTCCTCTTCGAGAACAAAGGACAAACACCCAACTTCCCATTCCTTCTAGAGGCTGATACTTTCTCCTCTGAGGTTACTTTTTATCTATTTTGTATGTGTCTAGTGTATATGTAAGGAATAAGAAGTTTTGTATAAATTTGTTCATCTGAACAATAGAATTCTGGGCATAGAATTTTCATTCAGACTCCCCTCTAGAACCCCTTTGTATCATAGCTGCTTGGGCCAAGGTGATTTGGTAACTCTGCCAGGAGGCAGCTGTTCAGGGTTATATAGCTGGGAACTGGGAAGCCTTTCAGGAAAGATACTCTGGAGATCAAGATCAAGCTGAGCTTGATCTGGAGGGGAGCTTTCTCTCACAACTAAAGATGAAATGAAGCAATAACACAGATGTACAACAATCTGGATAGAAGTTTACATTTGATGTGACTGGACCCATGCTGCTCATGGGTTACTACCTCTGTCTGGAAACAATTAAGTTAGGTCCAATCAGCATGAGGAACGTGCTCAATGCTAGTGACCTGCTTACCATGACAGAACCCTTCCTTTCACCTTGTCCCAGTTTATTGGAAAGGTAATTTAAAGAATGAATGCATTGCAGGATGCTGTAGCCAGGATTCCTGTAGATGCGACTGGGGCTATGGTTGCCAAGTAGTTATACTGCTATAATGTCATTTCATGCAGAGTTGTGTCCTAGCCTTAGGTTCCTGAGAGTGGAGATCTCTGGTGGAGAGGTTCACTCTTTAGTGTATTTATCAGTGTACAATGATAATGCTCTGGGAAATCAGTCTGAGCCAGTCAGCTTATGAGATGTGATAGCTGCTGCTGAGGTTAAAGCTATCCCAAGACTAAGCTAACTAGGTTCTTGTCTAATAGTGTGACTCTGGGGTTCTTCTTATCATTACAGTCAAGATGGTACACCCTGGGAAGAAGACAGCATTCTTTCAGCAGGGGCTATTGAGGATTCTGAGTACTTTCTAATTGCAGAGGAATCTTTTATTCAATAGGCTATGGGCTAGCTCAACTATTTGCTCAGATCTTACCCATCTTTTTCCCCAGGATCTAATCGGTTACTTTCCGCCAACCTGGGCATGCAGCCAATCTGAGAGTAGGTCAGCCAGAAGACTCTGGAAAGAATGGTAAAGTGTTTGCTGAGAGACAGGGCAGGGAAGGCAGCCAATATCCAAAGGGTGTGAATTCCTAAGAAGAGGAGAAGAAGAATTTTATTAGGTAAAAGTGAGCATTAAAGAGCTCAAGGAGCAGTTATAAGATGAAACTGAAATAATATTGGGGGGGAGGATCAACCAGAAAGTATTCTGAGCACCTCCTAATTATAGTTGGGTAGACAGGTAAGGTATAAGGCATGGTCCTTTCCCTTAAAGTTCTTACAGTGTGTAGTTAGGGTGGTGGTGGTAGAAGTCAAGAGTTATTGTGCATTGGGTATCCAATTGCTGTAAATCTCTAGGGATACGCCTCAGTTCACACAAATATCCAGTCACCCCTTTTCTTTTTATCAGAGCTGAACAACTGTCTGGCCTACTTTTCTTTTCACTATACCACTATATTTATATCAGTAGTTCTAAACCTAGGATCAGTAGTTTAAAATGTAATGGAGATATAGTTAATAAAATAAATAAAACTATAATAGAACATAGATAATGTCAATCTGTGGTTTTCTAAGTCATTATGTAGCCTACAAGGATCTTTATGTATAGTTTAATGGCCCCCTGTTTCTCTTTGACTTGGACATCACTGTTCCATTTCTTTTACTATAGTATCCGTATTTATATCTTTTCAGTGTTGAGAAAGTTTCATTTTGCTTTGTCTGATAGCATAGTTTTAGCTCTGATTATCTGGATTCATGTGATGCATGGTAAATTTTGTTCCATCCATCATTTTTGTTCTCTGTGTGTCTTTTTTGTTTGTTTGTTTTAAGGTGTGTGTTTGTAAGCTATAGATTATGGAGTTTTCTTTTCTTATCCAATCTGTTACTCTTTTCCATTTTATTGGATTATTTAATCAATTGACATTGGAAGCAACAAGAGTTAAGTTTCTATTTCTCTCCATTTGCTTCTAATATTGGTTTCCCCCCTGAATTATGATTCTTCCCTCTCCCTCTGTAAATACAGTACTTTGTCTCTTCAATTATTTTAGCTTAATCTACTGTAATGCAAATTTATTCCCATTAGCTCTCTTCCTCTCAACCTCAAGGCCCTTCTCTTCCTGTTTTTTACACCTTTTCCTGGTTTTGGAGTTTTGATTAACTTATTAGTAGTTGCTTTTTCTTTCATACTTTTTTCTAGTTATTTAACACTTTCCCTCTCTTTTCCCCACCTAGTTAAGAAGTCAAATGAAATCTCCCTCTCCTCCCCTTCAACTTGTTTTGTTCATTTATCATATATGTTTGATTGTACAATTTATTATTAACCTTTGTCCTCCCCTGTGGTCATTTTTTCCCATTTTCTATGCCTTCCCACTCCTCTAAGGGTCAGTCGCCCTTATGAGGTCTGATTCCCTCTTTCCTGAGGTAGTATGAATAGTCTTTCTAAGCATCAAGCCCCTACAAATTATACCCATTATGAACTCATTTCCCTTTTTCAGGATGTCTCTCTTCCCCCATGAGAGGGTTTGTCACTGGTTTAGTCTCCCATCACCAATATAAGATTTCATCCCCTCCTACTTCCTGTTTAAATCCCTCCTTTCACTTCCTCATCTATTCTCCTGTATGCTGTCTTCTTCCTGAGAGACTAAAGGAGTTATTTCCCCTGTGTTGTTAACCTTTGACTTGATTAGATCTTCCTCCCTTCTCCTCTTCTAAGTTCCCTTCCATTATATGTCTCACAAAAACTTTGATTTATCTGCAAATAGGGTATTGTGAGGTTGAGTCCATTATGCTTTAGGACTATTTAATCATCCTTACTTCTCTTTGACTTCTACTTTCACCTTTGTCCCCTTGTGTACTTTTAGAAAGAAACCTTTTAATGGTCCCTCCCTTGTTATTCATCCTGGTTGCTGAATTTGTTTTCATGTATTTCTGTTGTCTGGCATATTTGAAAAACAAGTAATTTGTACCCATATGGTTTTCTTTCTAGAAATACCTCTTTTTTAAAATTAAAGTTTGGGTTTTTAAAAAATTATTGGCAAGGCTCAAATTTTCAGAGTTGCACCTTTCCTTTCAGAATACATTATTCCTTTTGTTCCTCTGGTTTTTGGTGAATGCTGAATAGTCTTGTATTACTCAAATTCCTTTTCTTTAACAATTGAAGGTCTTTTCTCCTTGACCTTACAGAATTTTTTATTTGTCATTGGAACTGTAAAAATTAACTACTCTTTCTTGGAGTCTGCAGCACAGAATTTTGGGGGTTTTTCTGTTTTGAGAGGTTATGGAATCTTTCTATTGGCACTTTGTTTCTGTGTCTTTAGGACTGGTCAGTTTTCTTTAATTATTTCTTGGTGTTCAGGTTTTTTGACTAGTCATGTTTTTCTGAAAGATTTAGAACTTTAAGTTTTCTCGTTCTATACTGTCTTTGAGATCAATATGATTTCCTTCTAGGTAGGTCATATCTTCTTTTCATGTTACTGCATTCTGCTTTTCTCTTTCCAGATTGTTCTTTGCTTTGGTTTATTTGTAAACACAATCAGTTAATTTCTCTTTTGTTTCTTTGGTTAGACTTGCCACTATGGATTCAATTTCTCTATTATTTTTGCTGTGCAGGTCATACATTCAGCTTTTATAATTCTTATTTCTTTTATAAGATCTTGAAATGAGTTTTTTCTTTCTTTCTGAGATCTTGGATAACTTTGTTCTTTTTTTTTTTTTCCATATTGCTTACTTTCTAATTCCTTCACTTTTGGTAATGGTTTCCCTAGGGGACAGATCTCAAAGCCTTTCAGTCTCCTATCGAACTGAGCAATTCACATTTCACCAGCCTCAGTTCCTACCCTAAGTGACTTCTGAGGAAATTTTACTGGCCCCAGCTGGATGCTGGACCCTTTTCTTCAGAAAAGTATGATAGAGCCACACAGCCTAGCATCCTGTGCCATTATCCTTTGTTTCTCAATTTTCTGGATGAGTACTATTGCAACACAGAGTGCTATAGTCCTACCCAGAGCAATCTTTTGCCTTTTGATTTTCCATGGCACTGAGAGAAGGAAAATAGGTAGAGTGGAGTTCTGTTGTAAACCTGTAGCTCTTCCAGAGCTTGGTGGGTGGTAAGGGAGAGGGTAGTGGATGAGTATATTAAGATTTAGGGTTTAATCTTCTTTCCTGTTGTTTTAATATTTTGTTTTGTTTTGTTTTGTTTTACCTTATGAGGGTTCTTGGTGTCCTAGATCATATATGTGAGAAACTCTAAATTCAGTTTAGATTCTAAATGAAGAATAATGCTCACTGTGAAGCCAAGAAAGTACTCATTTTATTTTAGTGAATTATTCTGTGTTCTTAGTGAATGGGACGCTTGCTCAGACAAATGCAACACTTTTTATACTGTTCCCAATTTGAATTTCCTGCCTTACTCCCCATTGGCTAGATGCAGCCTCCTGCGTCTCAGGCTTCATGGAATCCCCTGATAGGTTCCCCTTCAAACAGCTCATTAAGCATGCTTACCTGCTTCTGACCTTTTACCTGATCAGAAGCCTGGTTCCACTAGGTTACAATTCTGATTAGAACCAGTCATCTCTGACTTACATTCTGCTATCACTCAAAGTTGGGAGGAATTTTAATCCCTGTGGAAACAGAATTCCTCCTTTTTTTCGCCACGTGTAAATAGCTGACAGTTTATTTCTTGCACACAATTCCTATTTTAAATAGGCTTAAGAGGTTATGAGGACTGGAAAAAATATAGTCTTTCATTTTGGTCACATGACCTAGAAGCCTCTTCACACTTCCATTCTAATGGAGGAAAGTAACACATAAAAGGGCTGGGGGGTGGGGGAGGGTATGGCATAGGTGTCCATAGAGTTTGAGGTATGGGTAGGAGGAGAATGAAATATGACTGGCCTAACCCTATCTCTAACACGGAGGCCCCAGAAGGAACCCACTTGTAGAAAGAAGAACGGGACTAGAAGGGAGGAGTGAAAATCCAGGGTAAGGAGGGGGGCCTGAGAGAAGTTATAGGGTAAGAAAACAACCAAGTCAATGTGGCAAAGTCTGGAGAAGGTAAGAAGCACAGCAGGGAGGAGAATGAAGCTTGCTGACCTGGCCCATCCCCAAAATGGGAAGGAACTCACCAATGGGAGAAGGGGGTCATCATGGGGAAGGATGCTCCACAGTGAGAAGACTCCAAGTGCCCAGGGAAGTTCCAGGGTAAAAAGGCAGCTGCAGTCACTCATGCATTCACTGAACTAACTAGAGGATGGGGGATGAGTTGAGAGAATTTCCACTATAATTCAGATTCACCTGATCATCTAAAAATATATATGTATAATCCACCCTACTCCAAAGTATGCAAAGAGGAGCTCTTCTATCATACCTTTTTAAATGCAAATATGACTTTGAAAAGGGTAAGACAGTTAACAAATCTACATTTAAGAGTAGGGCAGGTATCCTGAGAAGCTATTTTGGGAAGGAAGATTTGAAAGCAAAAGAAGGAAATAAGGGGAAGGGGTGCCAAAAGATACTTATTTCCCCTGCCTCACAATTTTTTTTTTCCTGGAAAAGATGGGAAATAAAGATAGGACCCCTTTGCTCAAATTCCCACTGCCTTATATGGATAAAGGTCACCATGCTTGTCATTGCTCGCTTAGGAGTTCAAAAGTAGAGATGTAACTGTCAGGAAAATGCAGCTATTCTAGGATTTATAGGGTGAACATAGGTGTCCAGTACACCTTCTCTTGACCATCATACCTTAAGTCTGCTGTCAGGAAAAAAGGATGAAATGTGTTTCTGGCTGTTCTCCTCCCTCTTCCAGACTTCCTCCTGAAGACTTTCTACGCTGGAAATTCCTCTACCCTGGAAATTCTTCTACCCGGTTTCTTCTCTTGTAATTGGGGGAGTCCCTGGCCTGGACCACCATTTTGTCAGGTGCCCTGATCATGCTCACTTCACTCTTTATTCTCAGAATTGCTTCACCTGCCAAAAGCCTATTTCTCTTCCCCCTTCCCCAGTTCCTCTGAATATATTGTAAAAAATGAGGGTGGAAAATATCTTTTTTTTTTTACTTATATTTGTATGACCAGAGCTTAGCACAATGCCGGACATAGAGTGAGTGCTTAATAAATGTCCAATCATCCATCCATCTATCTATCTATCTATCTATCTATCTATCTATCTATCTATCTATCTATCTTTATCATCTAACTGAAGCTAAAGGGAACCAATTCAAAGGGTAGAAGGTACAGTCCCTATGTATCTTCCCTTGATAGCAAAGGCAGGGTGAGAACCAAGAGCCATATTCTCAGACTAGAGGCTCCTTAGCTTGATCTAGGGCCAGTTCTCAGTAGCAGCAGCCCACATAGCTAGCAATTTGACCAACTCAGTTCTTTGACACTCAAAGCTAACCAGCCTCATGTCAGGTTGCTCTATCTCTGAGGGACACAAATACAGGGCACATCTCTCCTGAACCGCATCTTTTCCATGGTGGTTGAACCAATGGCAGACATGTGAATCTCTCACAAAGCAGCAACTGGGGAAGGGATCCCAAAGACATTGCATATGTGTGTGGGACTCTTGTATATGTCCCAGTTGTGAAATTGGGAAGAGTTCCTAATTTATCCAGCATCTCTCAGTAAGCTAAGAAAGGTGGCTAATTAGATCACCAGTACATAAGAAGTTCTTGATGCTGAGAGAGAAGAGCCCTAGGCTAATTGCCTCCAACAGGGAGTAGCAGCTGATGCTTCACCATCTGGACAACTGTTCTCCCCATCCAACACACCTGCACCCTAGCTCCCTTTTAGACTCAAAATGTCTTGTGGTAAGCATAGTTTTAGCTGAGTACATGTGAGTTTGTTTACTTCCCGTCATGCCTGTGCTCTGAAACCCCAGGGTATGTCCTTGTCAGCTGGGATGAATCCATGCTGTTGACACCCACACAGTAACCTGTCATAAAAAAATGAAGAATTGGAAACATCTTTACTCTGAGCAGCAAAGGGAGCTCCATCCCTCTGGGGCAGCACTCCTGAAAACATTAGCAGCATAATCCTGTGCCAGATCAATAGGCCTGCTGCATAGCCAGTGATCTCAGCAAAGGCTACCAGACAAGTGCTGATAAAGTAGAATAGTAAGGGAAATTTCTGATGCTCAGATCAGCTCTTTAGGCATCATGTCCCCCAGGACAGAAGTGGACCAAGGCCATATGTTCCTTTGGCTATGTTCAGAGGCTTTGAAATTTTCAAGTGATGGATGGATTCTTAAAAATTGCCAAGAAAAAAATAAGCAGGGCCAGATGGATCTACAAATGACCTCTATCAAACATTTAAAGAAGAATTAAATCAAGTCCTGTCTCTGACATATATTAATTGTACAGTCCTAAGTATCTCTTGGTGTCTCAGGTAACTGTAAGACAAATTGAAGAGTAGGTACTGATCTGCACTGGTAGAGTTTTCTCACTAGGAGTTCCGGATTGAAAAGGAATCCCAGATACAGTGACTCCCCGCTCCTCTCCCCTGGCCCCCCTCAGCATCATATCTTTCCTTGCATGCTGGAGACAGTTCAACCCAGGTCAAGAGACCTCTAATTAAATTTTCAGTGTGAGCACTTATATCTTGGAAATCAGCAAGCACCATAAATCAAGGCTTGACTTACTGTTTTGTTGATTATTTGGACTTAAGAAAGTGATGAAGAAAATGTTAATTATGCAAAATAAACTTAAAAGTGTGTCATCCTAACATTTTTTCTGAGAGCTAGTTATTAAACATTTATCAGCACATCGCTGCCCCCTCCCCACGCACCCCCCACCCCCACCCCGCACCCTCAATTTAATATTGCAGAAAGAGTGTTGCTTCCAGGGCCAATCAGCTAAAATGAAAAATAGGGGAAGTTTGTCCTTGATGTCTTCTCATCTCTTTTTAGCTTCTTTGTACCTCTCCTCATTCTTTAGGTTGTATTCTCATAGGATCTTGATTCTTGCTAGTGGTCAGAGCTGGGGAGCACCTATACCGAGGTGTCAGTTGAAAGATCATCCACCTGACAAGCATTTACATTTTAACAGAAGATTCTTGTGGTGGGAGTCATAGATTAAATTCTCTTTCTTCTTGCAACTTGGGCTAGTTTTTCTTTCAAGGATATTAAGACCATCCTCTGGACTTGAATGGCTTAAGGAACTAAAAGCTTGGTCCAGTCACATCAATTCTAGGTCACTTGAGTGAAAACAGTCTGGCTTTTAGACTCGTCTGGTAATCTACAATGGGTAGGGAAACAGGGAAACTTGATTTAGCTGAATCAACTCTTGGTGTCCACAATGCATTTCCTTGAAGAATATCCTTCTCCTGTTACATAGCTAAGTAAATCTCTTGTTAACTGTCAAATGACCTTTGGATGTATTGTTTCATTCCAAAATCCAACCTAAACTGGGACTGGGCTGAATTAGGCCTAGCTCAGAACAAATCTTACAGACTCAAAAGATTAAACTTTTCAAGGTGAAATTGCAGGCATTGTAGTAGGGAGGGTATACTGGTAGGCAGGAGAAGCTTTCTGGTGCCTCTCAAATCATACCACACAGGAGGCTACTGATGAGTCCTTTCTGCTCTATCTTCTCAAGCTGAACGTAGTCCAGCTTTCTGCTAGATATTGGCTCTACTTTCTGTAATAATAGATGGAGACTTTTAAATCCAGGAGGGTTTCAACCAGGGTAACCAATCTAGGACTGTTAGGGTCTGTGAGACTCATCTTGCCTTCTGGATATTCATAGATTTGGAACTTAAAGCATTCTAAGAAGCTATCTGGTCTGACCACTTCCCAATTCCTAAATCCCAGTTCCTTGCACTTAGTAGGTACTTAATAAAGGTTTATTGAATAGAACTGAATAAAAATAAAAACTGGCACAAGGACAAGGATAGATTGAGCTGTAGCTTAGCAACACTGTGAAGGCAGCAGCATTGAAATTCAAAAAAAAGCCAGGGGGAAAAATGAAAACCTTGTAATTCTGCATGTGTAGATCCTCTGGACTAGTCAGGAGACTGACATCATTAGGGCAGTACAAGATGAAGTAGCCATGGACCCTACCGAAGATGGGAGATGATGGTCAGGGCAATCAGGAGCATGCAGATAAGACTGCACAAGCCAGGTACTGTGTGACTGTCACTCAGTCATTTCAATCACGTCCAACCCTTGATGATCCCATTTGGGATTTTCCCAACAAAGATACTGGAGTAGTTTGCCATTGTCTTCTCCAGCTCATTTTACTGATGAGGAAACTGAGGCAGACAGGGCCAAGTGACTTGCCCAGGGTCACACAGCTAGTAAGTGTCTGAGGCCAGATCTGAACTCAGAAGAGGAGTCTTCCTGACTTCAGGCCCAGCTATCCACTGTGCCACTTAGCTGCCCAAACTGGGTACGCAGAAGAAAGAAAACGAAACACCTCTTAACATTCCAATTAGCAGAAATCAAGACATTTGTTTCTTTCCTCAATAATTTCAGTGCCTAGCTGATGGTCTTTCTTTCCACCCTAACTCTTTCTCATACTTTAGGATTATAATTGATTTTGCTGGGTAAGTTAGCCTAAAAGGGCCAGGGTCTCCCATTGCATCCTGGGCCATCTCCAGTTGTCCTGATGAATATCTGGTCACTGGATTCAGATGGCTCTGGAGGAGAAGTGAGGCTGGTGACCTGCATGACCCTTCCTCACTTGAATCAAAGTCAACTGCAAGTCACGTCATCATCCTGATGTCATGATCCTCTTCAAGAATGAAGGACAAAACACAGCAACAACCAGGAATTTCACTATTCATTTTGTTGTTCCCACAACCACCATACCTTCCCAGTTCCTTAAAATGCTCATCTCTTGGCCTACTTCTCCACTGCACCTCAGATAGGCACAGAAATGGACTTTTGATCTTTCCAACACCCAACACAAATGTTCCATTTATATTTTTATGAACTCTGAAATTATTTTTATCTAATCAGAATCTCTTATTGTTCCATCTTTCCCTTTATCTTATGATCCCTGACCCCATTCTTCATCCTCACTGTGAACATCATTCTCTCCACCCATTAGGTCTTTCCCAGGCTATCATTCCCTCCCTGGCTAAGCTTGCCTCCTTTTCCTATCTCAATCCACTGGTGAACCAGTTCAACTCTACACCACCCTCTAGTCTTGAATTACTTGCCCCCTTGTCCTATTGCTCATCATGCCTTGACAAACTATCCCAACTATCTGTTTTCTTTGCCCCTATCCTCATGTTTCTGAATAGATCTGGAGAGAAAAACAAAACCATGTTGATTATGTCTAGATTTCCATCATCTCAACTGAGCCCTCACTGCAGCAAGGCAATCATTCCATTTTTTCCCAATAGATTTGCTATCCCACTCTCCATAGCAACTTTTTAAAATTTTTTCATCAATTCTCAAGCCTCCCTTGGTAACCCTTTCCACCACTCTCTCTACTCATGGCCTTGCCTCATATGTCACTGAAAAAATTGGAACAATTTATTGAAAGCTCTCTCTCTCTTTTCTTCCCTCCTGACCTCATATCATTCAAACATGCTATCTCCCTATTATCTCCTCATTGCCTTCTGTATCAAGTGAAGATGCTCCTTTACTCCTGTACACATTGCCAAGTTCAACCTCTCTAAATGCATCCTTGATCCCATTCTTTCCATTCATTGGTCTTCTCCAGAAGATTGCTCTTTATGCCTTCTGTTTCCTTGACCTATTTCTCTCCTCTTATCCCCTCCTTTTCGCTCCCAAAAGTCTTTCAGCCAATCCTCAGTGTCATAGGGTTTTCCTTCAGAGCTCTGCCAAACCTACCTGGGGGTAGATTACTGAAGGAAAAGAGAAATGGGGAGGGGAGTGGAGCCAAGATGGCAGAGTAGAAAGACACATGTATGCAAGCTCTCCCCACACAGCCCATAAAATACCTATAGAGAGGGACTCAACAAATTTTGGAGCAGCAGAAGTGGAGAACAACAGAATGGAGGATATTTCCAGCCCAGGGTGACCTGAAAGGCCCACGGGAAACCTAGGATGCACTTGACGTGGAGTGGAGCTCAGCCTTGGCCACACGGAGGGCAGCTGAACAGCCTTCAGGGGCAGAATCTCCAGTCGCGGAATCCCCAGTCCCAGCGGCAGAGGGACCCGCAGATCCTTCAACCCACAGGCACCAAAGGTCAGTGACAGGGTTTTTTCAGCTGGCCAGGAAGGGAGAAGGGCCTGCCCATAGCTCCAACCTCAGGCAGCGGCTGCAGAGGCCACATTGGGCAGGCAGCTCCCACGGCAGCCCTTGCAGCTTCCTGCATCCATTGTTGGATTGAAAGACCCCTGGGGGCACTGAGGAGCTGATTCTTGCCTTGGCCTTGTGTGGAGGCCCTGGGGGAGCTGGTCTTTATCTCACACTGAATGGTGGCCCTGCCCATGCAGCTTATCTGAAAATCAGTCTCCAGTGCTGACTTGGTGGAACTGGAGGTCAGGTGGCTATGGAGAGGAAACTGCTAAGATTCTGGGCACAAAAATCTCTAACTAATCCCAGACCAGTGTACATGTTTGATTGTACTACCTTGGAGGAACTGAGATCTTACAGACCCCCAGAGTATACCCTACTCTTGACAAAGGACCCAAAAGACAAGTAACTGGTTGGGAAAATGCCCAAAAGAGGGGAAAAAAATAAGACTATAGGAAAAGAGAAGTGGGTCAGGGACAGAACCTCAAATCTACATTCTCTCCCTTACTAGCTTCTTCCCTCTTTCATATAAGCATTCTCTTGTATTGCCATCCATTAAAAAAAAAATAAAAACAAAACCAACACTCACTTGATCTGACCATCTGCACTAGCCAACACCCTCTCCTATCAGCTAAACTCTTTGAGAAAACCATTTATATTCAGTGCCTACATTTCCACTTCTCTCATTTTGTTCTTAACCATCTGCAGTCTGGTTTACAACCTCTCCAGAGTGACCAATGATCTCCTAACTGTTTTATGACCTTTCCTCAGTCCTCATTTTTGTCCTGTTTCTTCATCATTTGACACTCATCACCTTCCTTTCCTGGGTAATCCCTCCTCTCTAGATTTTTATGACACTGCTTTCTCTTGTTCTTTCTACCTCATTTTAATCTCTTTTGCTAGATCTTTATCCATCCCCCAAGGTTCTGTCCTGGACCCACTTCTCTTTTCCTTCAGTAATCTAACCCCAGGTAGGTTTGGCAGAGCCCTGAAGGAAAGCCCTATGACACTGAGAATTGGCTGAAAGACTTCTGGGAGAGAAAAGGAGGGGGTAAGAGGAGAGACATAGGTCAAGGAAACAGAAGACATAAATTTTGAATGTGGAGATCCTTCCACAGGAGATCCCTCTCGGAGTCATAAGCTGACAGCTCAGCATGCCCTTTGATTCCAGTACTTGCAATTCCAGAGACTGCTAAGAGCAGACTATTTGGATAAGATTGTTCTCTCTAAGGTAGACTACCTACCTTGGTGATCTCACCTGTGGCTATAGGAGCAGTGATCATTTCCCTACATACAACTTACAGTTTATATATATATATATATATATATATATATATATATATAAAAATATATACAAAAAAATATATAAATATATATAATATATACACACACATACATATGCACACATATGTATATGCATGTGTATACATATACACATGTACATTACATATATGTATATGCACACATGTATATATGTATATATACATGTAGATATATACACATATTTTATATGTACATATATATGTATACACACACACATGTCTTGTCTCTCTCTCCCAAGTTGTTGAAATGCATGACCCTTAAAGCATCTCAAGCTCAAGATGTCCAAAACAGAATTCATTATTTTCCTTCTCCTTCCCCTCTTTCTAATTTTTCTATTATAATTGAAGGCACCACCAGCCTCCCACTCATCCAGGCTTGCAACTTTGCTATCTTTCTCAACTCCTCCTTCCTACTCACCCCACATATTCAATCAATTGCCAGATCTCGTCATTTCTACCATCACTTTTCATACATGTCTGCTTCTTCTTTCTACTCATGTGGCTACTACTACTCTAGCTCAGGTTCTCATCATATCTCAAGTGGATTATTATAACTATCTTCTCTTAAGAAAAAAAAGATTTGTATTGATATCTTCTTGTTTTTATATAAACATTTAGATTTATTTCTATATCCCACTCCTCCCCTGCCCTCAACCCAGAAAACCCTCTCTTATATGGTGGGATGGGGAAAGAAAGGGAACAAGGATTTATTTAGCACGTATTATATACCAGGCACTTTACAAATATTGTTAATTTGATCCTCACAACACTGTGAGGTAAGTGATATTATTATCCCCATTTTACAGTTGAAGAAACTGAGGCAGGTAGAGGTAACTTGCCCTCTATTATATAGCTAATAAGTGTCTGAGCCTGGATTTGAATGAACTGATAAATCATATTCAATGCTGTCTGAAAAAATAATCTTAAAAATAAACCTTTATGAGGCCTCATAAGACCCCCAAGTCTTGACAGAATGTGTGTATTGAATGTTGAGTCAGTCCACTGAGTATTGTAAATTGTCTTGTTTGTTCTCCTGCTTAAAAAAAAAATTGCCACGGTGTTCTGGAAAATATTTTCTTCTATTTAAAGCTATTTTCTACATCCCCTTACAATCACCCTTGTTCTGCCTTGTCTTGAAATGGAAGCTCTAAATCATTTTAATTACAATATTGGCATCCCGGTATTGACAGTGCTTGTCAGGTAAATTCTAAGAGACCAAGTGTTTACAGCTGATGACAGGTATAATCTAAAGTAATTTTAATTAAGGTTATAATTTCTTGCAGACATCACTGCACTTAAAGGAGTAGAGGAGAATTACAAAAGCAAAATTGGGGACAGGGATCCTAGAATCCCAAGATTAGAGAGAAGGAAGGAAATTTTTAAGGTTACAATCTGGTTTGAAGGAAAAGACCAAAAGAGCTTCTTGAGAACAAGAATTGCTTTGACCTTTCTTTTTCTGTCCCCCCAATGCTTAGCACAGTGCCTGGCACATAGAAAAAGCTTAATAAGTGTCTGTTGTTGACGTCACTTGGGTGTGTGTGTGTTCATCCTTCGTTGCCAAAGACCATGCCATCAGAGAAATGATGACATGACTTGCACTTGATTTTGCTTTGAGTGAGGGAGGCTGTGCAAGGTCACCAGCCTTCACCTCACTTTCTCCTCCTGAGCTGTCTGGATCCAGTGACCAGATATTCATCAGGATAACTGGAGATGACCCAGGATGAGGCAGTTGGGTTAAGTGACTTGCCCAAAGTCACACAACTAGTGAGTATTAAGTATCTGAGGTGAGATTTGAACTCAGGTCCTCCTGACTCCTGCACTGATGCTCTATCCACTGCACCACCTAGCTTCCCCCTTGCATGTATGACAGTAGCTAAGTCAATGAGCTTCTCATAACCTCAGCTGCAAGGGCAAACTGGAGTGACCACAGCAAGAGTATTTATACCTTGGAAATCAACAAATAATTCAAACAGGGGCTTGATTTGTTGTTTTGTTGATTTCCAGACTTAAGATGTTGATGGAGAAAGTACTCAATGTAATTTAAATGCAAAGTGCATCCTGTGTACATTTTCAGCCAGAGAACCCGTTGTTAAACACTTACGAGCAGTCCCTGCTCAACTGCCCTGCTATTTCACTGTCTCTGCCTTCATTCACTCCATATTTGATTCCTTAGGACTATTCCAAAATTTTGTCTTCTCTCTCCACCTTTTCTTCCATCCCTCCACATACTTGATTTAGCTTTTTATTTCACTGAGATTAAACACATCAGACATGATCACAATCAGCTTCCCTCTTCCATTCCTCAACTCTTCTTCACATCATCCCTGTCTCCTTCTTTTCAGGCAAAGAAGGTATCACTACTCTTCACTAAGTCTAATATAGCTTCTTTTACCTTTGATTCCACTTCCTCCCAGTTCTTCTAGGACTTAGTTCAAACAGTCATCACTTCTCATTCATGCATCTTCAGTCTCTCCCTTTCCACTGGCTGCTTCCCATCTATCTACAAATATGTTTGAATTCCAGTACTAAAAAAGCCTTCCCTTGACCCCTTGTATAGCCAACAAAAAAATGGACACAAATGCATAGCAACAGGAGGCATTTGTTTCCCAATAGATAAATGGGTAAAGAATATAAACAGGCATTTCTAGAAAGAAAGAAGGAAAGAAAGGAAGGAAGGAAGGAAGGAAGGAAGGAAGGAAGGAAGAAGGGAAGGAAGAAAGAAAGGAGGGAAGGAGGGAGGGAGGATAGGAGGGAAGGAGTGAGGGAGGAAGGAAGGGAGGAAGGAAGGAAGGAAGGAAGGAAGGAAAGAAAGAAAGGAAGGAAAGAAGGAAAGAAAAAAGGAAGGAAGGAAGAAAGAAAAAGGAAGGAAGGAAAGACTATCAGTATAGCCATATAGAAAAAGTATACCAAACCACTAATAATAAAAGTTTAATTAAAACAGCTTGGGAAGATGAAAAAAAGAGGAAATGGCAATTATTAAAAGAAATATGAGAGAACAGGCACACACTTTTTTCTTTAAAAATGTTTTATTGATGCCTTTTTGTCTTTGCATATATTTATTTCCCACCTCTAAAATATTAAGTGAAAAACCTGACACAGAGAACATGTCTGGCAATGTATCAGCACATCGGTAGTGCCTCTGTGAAGGTCCTGTCCTGCTAGAAACCAAAACCACTAACTGTATGAACGCTTGGACTCAGAGGGCTGCTACTAACCTTATACTGCAAAGAGGTCAAAGATAAAGGGAAAGATTCAGAGATGCAGAAATATTTACAGCATCACTTTTTGCTGAAGCAAAGAACTTGAAACAAAGGTGGATTCCTATCATTTGGAGAGTGACCAAATTATTAATTTTATAGAGCCATTAAAAATGACAAAGGAGCCAAATTCAGAAAAATCCAGGAAGACCTAGAAGAACTGATACAGAATAAAGTAAGCTACTTCTGCTTATATATAAATTATGAATATATAAATAATGTATAATAAATACATAAATTTATATATAAATATAAATTATACTTCTTAATTTATAAAGTGATTATAATGTTATAAAGAAAAACAACTTTGAAAGACTCAAGAATTCTGAACAGTGCATTGACCAATCAAAAATCCACAAGACTGATGATGAAGCGCACTTACCGCATCTTGTCAGAGAGATGACAGAAAAAGATGCAGAAAAAGACATACTTTCTCAGGCAAGAACAAGATGTGGATTTATGTTGCTTGACTATATTTATTTGAGAGAGAGAGAGGGAGAGAGAGAGAGAGAGAGAGAAAGAGAGAACAAAACAAAAAAAACCCAAAAAGACCTTCAGAAGAGGACACAGACAAGCAGGATGGTATCTGTACTGTTGTGTTAAATTTAATATATACTTTAAAAAGCCAAATACAACAGACATTCATATGCAATCTTTTCTGTTCTTTGTATATGAAAATGTTTGTCAAGTTCAGAGTTAAAATGAAATTTATAAAACAGAAAATCTACAGGTTACTGTTCCAGTTAAAAAGTAGTTAATTACAATAACTCTTCTAAAAGTGTAGGAACCTGTTCCTTTGGTGCTAAGCGATTTGGCCTTGGATAGAGTGCCAGGCGTGGAGTCAGAAAGACTCATCTTCCTGAGCTAAAATCTGGCCTCAGATACTTACTAGATGGGAACCCTGGGCAAGTCACTTAAACCTGTTTGCCTCAGTTTCTTTATCTGTCAAATGAGCTGCAGAAGGAAATGACAAACTACTTCAGTATCTTTGCCAAGAAAACACCAAATGGGGTCACCAAGAGTTGGACATGACTCAACAACAATAACCTGAAGACATTTCCACTTTTCTAAGGCCCAACAGTAATATCAGCTGGGCCGTGTCTACTAATAATTTCCTAGGTCTGTCACTTGGGACCTGGGAATGGCAAATTTCCCTTGGAGACAAGGGGAGCGTTAGTTCTTTTCTGGGGAAGTTAGGGACTCCTGAATTGGGGTTGTTCTGACCAGATGCATGACCACTATTTAAACTTGGCACTCATGTAAAACTAGTCTTTCTAACTTCAACTCAGCCATATTTTTTTAAATTTATGGTTTAAATGTTACACTTGCTCTTTGATGGGATTTAGTTGAGAAGCACTCAGTCTGTATATGTTTTTAAAAGGTGAAAGGGTGAATAAATGGTGGTACTCTAGAGCAGCAGTTTCAAAAGTGTAGTACAAGGATGCCGAGGGTCCCCAAGAGCAGAGGTATCAAATTCACAGTGCACAAAACTGCAGAGTGTGTTTTGAACTCAGGTAAAATGTTATTGGGAAATTTTTAATGAAATAGATAAAAAATATAATGCAGCATAGATAATGTTAATTTGTGGTTTTCTCAGTCAATATGCAGCCTGAGTAGGTCCTACACAAAACCATTTTTATAATAATACTAAGGTGTTACTTGCCTATTAAAATATCCTTCCCTTTTCCAACTACTTATCTATGTGAAGTTGGATTTTCTTCTGTAACCAAAACAACAGATTGCAACAGATTGAATGCAGAAGCAGATATGAGAATCCAGCTGTCTTCTATTAAAGCAGACATTAAAGAGATTTGCAAAAATATGTAAAGTAATGCTACTCTTCTCACTAATTTTTTCATTTTGGAAAATAGAATTATTTTTCATAAAGCTATTTACATAAACATATCACTGATTCATTATTGTTATTCTTAATTTATGAATTCTAATTTCTAATATAACAAATATAGACAGATAGAACCTACATAACCAGAACTTTGGGATCCTAAATAATTTTGAGGTATGTAAAAGGGTCTTGAGAAAAAGTTTGAGAACTTGCTGTACTGGCTGGAGTACAGAATAGTCATGATGCATGTAAGCTCACTGACCTTACAGGAATGTGGTCATGGAGAACTTGACAGGAGCACAGGATGCAACAAACCACATTTTCCTGTTGAAGAGAAACTTATCAATGAGTCCTTTTGGTGCTGCTGCACTAGAGAAAAATTGACCTGCATATTTACCATCAAGAAGTCAGGGATTGGGAACCTGTGGCCTTGAGGCCACATATGGCTCTCTAGGTCCTTGGGTGTGGCCTTTTGACTGAGTCCAAGTTTTAGATAACAAATCCTTTTATTAAGGGAATTTGTTCTGTGAAGTTTGGATCAGTCAAAGGGCCCCACTTGAGGACCTAGAGGGTCACTTGTAGCCTCAAGTCCTCAGGTTCCCCACTCCTAATCTAGATTTAGTCTTTCAGTCAGAGCACTAGCTCAACTTTGGACAGGTAGGATCATCAGATCATCAAGTTAGAGCTGGAAGAGACCTCAGAGGTCATGTAGGCTAACCCTCTTATCATATAGAAGTCACCGAAGGTCAAAGGGTTAACTAACTTAATAGCAGTAATGGGATTTGAATTCTGGGTTCGGTCTTCAAAACTACAGCCATTTTTCACTCATACATGCATGCGTTTCTTCAGTAAACATTTTACATCACCATAATTTCTGAATATATCCAATCTTTAGAAACAAAAGGAATGGGTTGGTGGAGCTGAGAGCTGATCCAATCATAATGGAGAACAATTTGGAACTATGCCCAAAGGGCTACAAAAATGTGCATACCCTTTGGCCCAGCAATACCACTTCTAGGACTGTATCCCAAAGAGATCATAAAAATGTGAAAAGGTCCCACATGTACAAAAATATTTATAGCAGCTCTCTTTGAGGTGGCCAAAAACTGGAAATCAAGGGGATGCCCATCAATTGGGGAATGGCTGAACAAGTTGTGGTATATGAATGTAATGGAATACTATTGTGCTATAAGAAATGATGAACAGAGAGGCTTGGAAGGACTTATATGAACTGATGCTGAGTGAAAGGAGCAGAACCAGGAGAACTCTGTACACAGTAACAACCAGTGTGTGAGGAATTTTTCTGGTACTTAATCCTTCATAGCAATGCAAGGACCTAAAAAATTCCCAATGGACTCGAGGCAAAATGCCTTCCACATCCAGAGAAAGAATTATGGAACTGGATTGCAGAATGAAGCAGATCATTTTATGTTTTGTTTTGTTTTGTTTTATGGTTTCTCCCATTCATTTTAATTCTCCTATGCAACATGACTGAGGTGAAAATGTATTTAATAGGAATGTATGTGTAGAACCTATATAAGACAGCACATCATCTCAGGGAGGGAGTGGAGAGGGAGGGGGGAAGAAGGCAGATGAAAGGGAAAAAAATCTAAGATATTTGGAAGTGATTGTAGAACACTAAAAACAAAATAATTGAAAAAAAGGAATTGGAAGGGGGGAGACAGAGAGAGAGGGAGAGAAAGAAAGAGAGAGAGAGAGAGAGAGTAGAACAGGGTATGCAACATACCCTTTTTAGATGGAAGCAGCACCGTAGGGAAATGATGGTTAAGGCAGAGGCCAGCAGGAACAGTTAGGGTAGTGAGCAGATGGGAATGCAGAACCTACAACTGTCGTGTTCAGACTGCTGGGCCTTCTTATACTTCTCCATTGATATCATGACTATTTGTGGACTAATTCTGGGGGAGGGGCTAATAAGTGATCCTCACTTGATGTATATTAATTCTTTTCTTATTAAGGAGATGGGATAGTAGCCCCTGACCTGCTTATTACTGACTTGAATAAATATTCTATGTTTAAATGTTAATTGGTGACCCTGGTTTTCTTGCAGGAGAAAGATTAGGAAAGAGCTAAATGCTAGTCAGTTGCAAGTTTTTCCAGAGATTCTGAGTGTGAATACGACCAAAGGAGGGCTTTAATTAATGAGAAGTTTCTAAGATTGAACTTGTGTCTATGTGAGTCCAGAGTTGTTTTCTTATGATTTAGAAGTCATGGATTATGTAGGTACAAGGCACTATACCCAAGTGCCAAATAAATGAGAAATGACATAGCCCCTGGCCTCAGTCTTCTAGGAGTAAGCAATTGAATACATTCACAGAAAAGCAAAATCCTTCTCAGTTAGCTTCCTGGCTAATATCAGTCATGGGAGGAAGTGAGGAACAGCTCTTAGCCATAGACTCATAGAAGAACTCGTTAACAAGAAGTTTTCATTAGCAGGATGCATACTCTATTATATATGACAAGGTCACTGAGACTAATCTGGTACCTGGTCCATGTGTCTCATGCTGAGGGGGTTCATGGCCCCCAACACTCCTGAATGCATTGGGCACAACCAGAATAAAATTTAATTAGGAAATATTTGACAAAATAAATAAAAATGCTATAGAGCATAGATAATGTAAATATGTGGTTTTCTAAGTGAATCCATGGCCTCAAAGATTCTTATGTACCATTTATTCTCCCCCACTTCTTTCTTTGTATTTGAGTTCAACACCACTTGTCTAATGTATCAGAAACTTACCTTCTTGTGACTCACTTTGGGATGAACTGAAGCTATAAAAAAATTTTTTTAAATTAAAAAAAATTTTTAAAGTCTGCCTTTACAAGTGAGTTAATGTGCTTGAAATTGTGCAGGCAGGAACAGACATTTAGAGTGAATTAGGTTTGCTCCTTCAGTGGGTGTTGGTAACAATATGGGGTAATCACTCAAGGCTCCTGGAAATATGAAATTTATAAGGGGAAAAAATGAAAAGGAATATAGTTTAGCAGCTCCTTTGTTCATCTTGAGAGCAAGTTACCACCAGGTACTGACTGTTCTTGCGCTGATGGGGGGAAAGAGCTATTTTGAGTCAGATAGCATTGAGCTGGAAAGTTAAAGCTTAGTGTCCTCCCTCACTCAAATTTTTTTCATAGGAATTAGAACAGTAAGGACCTTAGAGATCACTTAGTCCAACCCTGCTATTTCATAAATGAGTAAACTGAGGTTCAGGGTAATTCAAGAGTTTGTTCAAGCACAAGTGGGTCAGACTAGCCCTGATTTGAACTCTAACTCCAAAGACAGTTTTCACAGCACCTTACTGCCTCTCTCTTTGCCTACTGAATTTCTATTTATCCTTTAAAGCATAAATGTGGCCCCCTTTACAAAGGCTATGTACAGTCACTCTGATTAGCAACCATTCTAGAGCAGCTAGATGGTGCTATATTGCTCAGTGTTGGGCCTGGAGTCTTCCTGAGTTCAAATCTGGCCTCAGGTACTTATTAGCTATATCACCTTAGGCTTAACTCTGTTTGCCTCAGTTTCCTTATCAGTAAAATGAGTTGGAGAAGAAAATGGCAAACCATTCCAATATCTTTGCCAAGAAAACCCCAAATGGGGTCACAAAGAGTTGGACGTGCCTCAGAAACAACGTGTGACAATGAGCTAATAATTTATATCTTTGTAATGTTAATGGTATGGAAAGCTCTTTCCCACCCATTAACATGCCTATATGATCTACTTTGAACTTGGGCCCAGCTGACTGCTGTGATGGAGCCTGAGTCACATGGAGCCTAAGTCGCATGGCATGATGGGAAGAGCTTACTGAATGTATGGAGCAGGAAGGGAGAGTGAGGCACAGCTGAGAAAAAGCAAAGCAGAGTTAAGGCAAAACAAACAGCTAGCGTGAGTGAGAGGGAGAAATTTTGCCTAGGGGAACTTGTTTGTTTGGAGGCCTAAGGGAGGGAAGGCTTAGGGATGGCAGTGCTTCCTGAATTCGTGATGTGTATAAACTTCTTTGTTACCGTGGTGGAATTGGCTTTCTAGTATCTGAATAAATATTTTGGTTTTGCATTTGAGGAAGAGAATTATTTATATTTTGCAAATTAACCTTGGAAATGCGCATGCACATTCATAATGGCTGCTGTGGGTATTGCATTGGTGTTAAAATCTTCCAGAGTCTCTACTTCCTCAACTGTAAAATGGGGAGTGGTATGACTTTGTGCCCATTACTGTGGGGGATATAGAAAAACAAATCATGACTCCTACCCTCAAGGGGCTTGTAATCTACTTGGGGAGACAAGGCTAAGATATGAAAAAGATGGAAAGAAATAAAACTGCAGAGAGAATGAACTCTAATACCAGAACTGAGAGTGAATGGAAAATGAGACCAAGAAGCACCAAACTATGTTGAAAAACAGAAATTATGGGGCAGCTAGGTGGCATTGTGGATAGATCAAGGGCCTTGGAAATTAGGAGGACCTGAGTTCAAATTCCACCTCAGACATTCATTAGCTGAGTGACCCTAGGCAAGTCACGTAACCTCCAAAAAGGAGGTTTTGCCTCCAAAAAGAAAAAAGTCCCAGGAATTATGGAGGAGACTATCAAACCAGAAGAATGATAGCATGTAGATACTAGAACACCAAGCCCAGTGGGTATAAGCAAGTAGATAGTGAGGTACAGAAGACAGAAGCCAAAGAATCAAGATGGGGCCAAGACATCTGGAGCTCAGACAGGAGAGCTGAGGGCATGAGCTCTAGAGAGGCACATGCTGGACATGCTCCCTCTCACTCCTTAAAGAGGTCAATTTGCCCATAGTCAGAAAGGATAGGCTTTTCTTACATTCATTTCTCTTGGCACATGAAATAGCCCATGACTGAAAAAACACTTAACAACTAATCACTAGCAACATTGGCGTCATCCTTAACTTTCTTCTCTCCCTCACCTCTCTCCCCCTGCCCCCCATGTCTATTCAGTTACCTAGTTTTGTTGATTCTCACATCCATTCATCTCTCTCCTCTCATGAGAAATATATTGGTTCAGGCCTTCATCTCTTTTCCCCACAGGATTACAAGTCTCCTAATTGGACTGCTGGCTTCCAACCTCTCCTCACTCCAATCTGTCCTCCACACAGCTGCTAAAATGATCATCCTAAAGCAGAAGTCTGACCATGTCACTCCCAAGAATTTCCAGGATCTCCCAGTGCCTCTGATGTTCACTTATTTCAATCTTGTCTGATTCTTTGTGACCTCATTTGGGGATTTTCTTGGGAAATATACTGGAGTGGTTTATGATTTCTTTCTCCAGCTCATTTTTACAGATGAGGAAACTGAGGCAAACAGGGTTAAATGACTTACTCAAGGTAATGCAGCTAATATATAGCTCCAAATACTCATGTCTCTACTTCATACACACACACACATACACACACACACATATATAGGAAACACACGTAAGTAAAAAATAGAACAGTGATGGTTGAGAAAGGAAGCACAAAGACTGTTTCCTATATATACTGTCTATCTCACCCTGGGTAAGCCACAATTTCTCGGTTGTCTCAGGCAATTCTTTAAGACAATAAACAGACCGCAGGCCATTGCTCTTATTGCTCCTTATATATTGAGAATATTAAGAACCCTGGACAAACACTGAACTGACTCTTGTGGTATTTCAGTCCTGCGTTAAGAAGGAAAAAGATAAGAAATCTCTTTCTTTTCATGGTAATGGATTCTCTTCTTACCAAACATAGCTAAAGAAACCAGGGCCATGTACACCTGCCCCATGTGATCACACACACACACACACACACACACACACACACACACCATAACTGAAAAATAAACAGGAAAAGAAACTCTGCCACCAACCAGTTGAGTGTAAGTGGGCAAGTCACTTAACCTTTCTGAGCTTCAGTTCCCTCATCTGTAAAATGAGGATGACAATATCGTTCTTACTTCTCTGGGCCATAGCTTTATTTTTTTTTAAACATGAAGGAATTAGTTTGGGGATCTCTAGATTCCTTGCAGTTCTAAAAGTCTAATACCTATTACCAAAGATATTGTTTTGTATTAACATCCTTTCTTACTAATTAGAGTGACAAAGTTTCACAGGAAACTTTCCCTGACTTTTCTCCATTGCAAGGGGGAGTAGGGCCAGCTTACATTTGTACCTGCCAATGCAGACTCAGATGACAGGAATTATTCTCAGGGTCTTCCACATAATTGATACTCAAACTAGGAAATGATTCATCAGGAAACATGATAGCCACTTATACAAAGCACAAACCTGCAAATAGTTTCATATTTTTTGTTTTGTTTTAATAAATTTTCGCTGATATCTTTTGTTTTTACATCACCAAAATATTTTCCAACATCCCTTCCTTGTCCTTCTCCCAAAGAGACATGCCATGGAACAAAGAATGTTTTTAAAGAAAAAGAGGGAGAAAACACAACAACACCAGGCAACAGATTGAAAAAGTATGAAAATACATGCACTATTTCACACTTATGAACTGCCTGCCTCTGGAAAGAATAGAAGTATCTTCTCATATTTCTTTGTTGAGGCCATGTTTGTTATTTGCAATTTTGCAACATTCGCTTTTGATCTTGTTCATTCTGTGATTGTTCTGTTTACGTTATTTGTGTATTGTTTTCTTATTTTTGTTTGCTTCATTCTTCATCTGTTCATGTAAACCTTTTCATGCCTCTCTATATTCATCACGTTTATAATTTTTTATAGCACAGTAATATTCCATTGTATTCATGTACCACAGTTTGTATAGTCATTCCCCAAAGGACTGACATCTGCTTTGTTTCCACTTCTTTGCTACAAGAATTAAAAAATGCTGTCATAAACATTTTGGTATATATAGGAATGTTGTTCTTGCCAGTTTTGTTCTTATCAATGACCTATATACATAGTGGTAAAATTTCTGAATCATTCTAGTCACTTTATTCACACAATTCCAAATTTCTTTCCAAAATGTTTGTACTGATTCACAACTCCACCAACTATGCAACAGTGCTCCCATCTCTCTCCAATCTCTCCAGTATTTTGTTATTTACTAATTTGTTGGGAATGAGATGAAATATTGGGGCTATTATGATTTTCTTTCTTTTTTTTTTTTTTTTGGTGACACAGAGATTTATTTTTTTCTTATTAAGCACATTTTCACATTGGTCATGTTGCATAGAAGAATTAAAATGAATAGGAGAAACCATGAGAAAAACCAAACCAAACCAAAACATAACACAAGAGAAAATATTCTGCTTCATTCTGCATTCCAGTTACACAGTTCTTTCTCTGGATGCGGAAGGTATTTTGCCTCAAGAGTCCATTGGGAATGTTTTAGGTCCTTGCATTGCTGTGAAGGGCTAACTCTACCAGAAAAATTCCTCGCACACTATAATTGTTACTCTTTACCATGTTCTCCTGGTTCTGCTCCTTTCACTCAGCATCAGTTCATATAAGTCCTTCCAGGCCTCTCTGAAGTCTTCCTGTTCATCATTTCTTATAGCATGGTAGTGTTCCATTACATTCACATACTTGTTCAGCCATTCCCCAATGGATGGGCATGCCCTAAATTCCCATTTCTTGGCCACTACAAAGAGAGTTGCTATGAATATTTTTGTTCAGGTGGGATTCTTTTGCATTTTTGTAATCTCTTTGGGATACAGTCCTAGAAGAAATATTTCTGGGTCAAAGGGTATGCACATTTTGGTAGCCGTTTGGGCATAGTTCCAAATTGCCCTCCAGAATGGTTAGATCAGCTCACAGCTCCACCAACAATGAATTAGCCTTGCAACTCTCCCACATCTTCTCCAATATTTATCATCTTCCTGTTTTGTCATGTTAGCCAATCTGATAGGTGGGATGTGGTATCTCAGAGTTGTTTTGATTTGCATCTCTCCAGTCATTAGTGATTTAGAGTATTTTTTCATATGACTATAGATACCTTTAATTTCTTCCTCTGAAAACTGCCTGTTCATATCCTTTGATCATTTATCAATTGGAGAATGACTTGTATTCTTGTACATTTGGCTCAGTTCTCTGTATATTTTAGAAATGAGGCCTTTATCACAGACACTAGTTGCAAAAATTTTTTCCTAGTTTCCTGCTTGCCTCCTAATCTTGGTTGCATTGGGTTTGTTTGTGCAAAAATTTTTCAGTTTAATGTAATCAAAATTATCCATTTTGTACTTCATAATGCTTTCTATCTCTTGTTTAGAGAAAAAATTCTTCCCTTCTCCATAAATCTGATAAATACACTATTCCTTGCTCCACCAATTTGCCCATAGAATCAATCTTTATACCTAGATCATGCGCCCATTTGGACTTTATTCTAGTGTACAGTGCCAGACATTGGTCTATGCCTAGTTTCTACCACACTGTTATCCAGTTTTGCCAGCAATTTTTGTCAAACAGTGGGTTCTTATCCCAGAAGCTGGGGTCCTTGGGTTTATCAAACAGTAGATTGCTATATTCATTGACTACTGTGTCTTGAGTACCTAACCTATTCCACTGGTGTACTCCTCTATTTCTTAGCCAGTATCAAGTGGTTTTGATGATTGCTGCTTTATAATACAATTTGAGATCTGGTAGGGCTAGGTCACATTCTCTAACATTTCTTTTCATTAATTCCCTTGATATTCTGGACCTTTTTTCTTCCAGATGTATTTTGATATTATTTTTTCTAGATAGAAATAATTGTCTGGTAGTTTGATTAGCATAGCACTGAATAAGTAAATTAATTTAGGTAGAATTGTCATTTTTGTTATATTAACTTAGCCTCCCCATGAGCAACTGATGGTTTTTTACTTACTTAGATCTGACTATTTGCGTGAAAAATGTTTTGTAATTGTGTTCATTATAGTTTCTAGGCTTTTTTTTACAGGTAGACTCCCAGATATTTTATAGTGCCTACTGTATCTTTAAATGGGGTTTCTCTTTCTATCTTTTGCTGTTGGGCTTTGTTAGTAATATATAGAAATGCAGATGATTTAGGTGAGTTTATTCTGTAACCTGCAATTTTACCAAAGTTGTTTATTGTTTCAAATAGTTTTTCACTTGATTCTCTAGGATTCTCTAAATATATCATCATATCTCCTGCAAAGAGTGATAACTTAGTTTCTTCTTTGCCTATTCCAATTCCTTCCATTTGTTTTTCTTCTCTTATTGCTAAAGTTAACATTTCTAGTACCACACTTAATAATAGTGGTGATCATGGACATCTTTGTTTCACCCCTGATTTTATTGTAAATGCATCTAGCTTATCCCCTTTCCATACAATGCTTGCTGATGGTTTTAGGTAGATACTGCTTATTATTTTATGTAAGGTTCCATTTATTCCTATGCTCTCCAGTATTTTTAATGGGAATGGGTGCTGTATTTTGTCAAAAGTTTTTCTTGTATCTGTTGAGATAATCATATGGTTTCTGTTAGTATTGTTGGTGATATGATCAATAATGCTAATAGCTTTCCAAATATTGAACCAGGCCTGCACTCCTGGTATAAATCCTAACTGATCATAATGTATTATTCTCATGATAAGTTGCTATATTCTTTTTGCTAATTTCTTATTTAAAATTTTTGCATCCATTTTCATTAGAAAAATTGGTCTATAATTTTCTTTTTCTATTTCGGCTCTTCCTGGTTTAGGTATCAGAACCATATTGGTATCATAAAAAAGAATTTGGTAGGACTCCTTCTTCCTCAATTTTCCCCAATAGTCTATATAGTATTGGAATTAACTGTTCTTTAAATGTTTGATAGAATTGACTTGCAAATTCATGTGGCCCCAGAGATTTTTTCCTAGGGAGTTCATTGATGACTTATTCAATTTCTTTTTCTGAGATGGGGTTATTTAAGTATTCAACTTCCTCTCTTGTTAATCTGGGTAATTTATATTTTTTCAAAGAACCATCCATCTCATTTAGAATGCCAAATCTGTGGGCATACAGTTGGACAAAGTAATTTCCAATCGTTGTTTTTATTTCCTCTTTGTTGGAGGTAAGTTCACCCTTTTCATTTTTGATATTGGTAATTTGGTTTTCTTCTTTCTTTTTTAAATCAAATTGACCAAACATTTATCATTTGTATTGGGGTTTTTTCATAAAACCAACTCTTAGTTTCATTTATTAGCTCAATAGTTTTCTTAATTTCAATTTTATTAATCTCTCCTTTGGTTTTCAATATTTCTAATTTGGTATTTTCTTAGGGATTTTCAGTTTGTTTTTTTTCTAGCTTTTTCAGCTGCATGCCCATTTCATTGATCTCCTTTTTCTCCATTTTATTCATGTAGGCATTCAAAGATATAAAACTTCCCCAAGAACTGCTTTTACAGTATCTCATAAATTTTGATAGGTGGTCTCATTATTGTTATTGTCTTGAATGAAGTTGTTGGTTCTTTCTATGATTTGTTGTTTAACCTACTCATCCTTTAGGATTTGATTATTTAGTTTCCAATTAATTTTGATCTATCTTTCCATGGCCTTTTATTACATATAATTTTTATTGCATTATGATCTTTGAAGTATGCATTGACTATCTCTGCCTTTCTTCACCAGTTTGTGAGGTTTTTATACCCTAGTACATGGTCAATATACATATAGTGTATGTGCCATATACCACTGGGAAACATATTCCTTTCTATCACCATTCAATTTTTTCCAGAGATCTATCATATCTACCTTATCCAGAGTTCTATTTGCCTCCTTACCTTCTTTCTTGTTTATCTTGTAGTTAGATTTATGAAGTTCAGGGAAGGGGAGGTTGATGTCTCCCTCTAGTATAGTTTTGCTGTCTCTTTCTTCCTATAACTGCTTTAACTTCTCCTCTAAAAGTTTGGATGCTATACCACTTGCAGCATATATGTTTAGTAATGATATTGCTTCTTTGTCTATGGTACCTTTTAGTAGGATATATCTCCTTCCTTGTCTCTTTTGATTAGATATATTTCTGGTTTTCCTTTGTCTGAGATTAGGATTGCTATCCCTGCTTTTTTTGCATCAGCTGAAGCACAATATATTCTGCTCCAACCTTTTACTTTTATTCTGTGTATGTCCCCCTGTTTCAAATGTGTTTCTTATAAACAACATATTCTTAGATTATGGTTTTTAATACATTCTGCCATCTGTCTCCATTTTAGGGGAGAGTTCATCCCTTCACATTCACGGTTATGATTACTATCTGTGTCTTTACCTCCATCCTATTTCCACCATTTGTGATTTTAGTTCCCTCTTCTCCCTTCTCCTCCACAATAGAGTTTTAATTTTTGACCACCTTTCCCTCAGTCTTCCTTCCCTTCTATAAGCCCCACTCCCTTTTACTTCCCTTTTCCCTCACTACTTCCTTCCTCCCTTTTAGCCTCCCTCCCTATTTCTTTCCCTTTTTCCCTTCTACTGCCCATAGGGCTAGTTAGATTTCTATACTTAACTGAGTTTGTTGTTCTCTCTTTGAACCAAATCAGATGAGAGTAAATCTCAAACAGTGCTCATCTCCTTCCCTTCTTTCCCTCTACTGTAATATATTTTTGTGCCTCTTCTTGTGATGTAATTTACCTTTTTTTTGCCTCTTCCTTTTCACAACTCCCATTATGATCCCTTTGCACCTTTAAATCACATTTTTATCATCACATCATTTAATTTGTGCCCACTCCCTATATATATGTATATCCCTTTTAAATATTATAACAAATAAGCAATTCTCAATATTAACAAGTATCATCTTCCCTTATAGGGAATATTGAATCCCATATTGAATAAGAGTTGATGTTTTTTTTTTTTGCTTGTTTACCTTTTTATGCCTCTCTTGAGACTTGTGTTTGAAGATCAAAGTTTCTATTGAGCTCTGGCCTTTTCATCAGGAAGGTCTAGAAATTCCTTATTTCATTGAATGTCTGTCTCCTTGCCTGAAATATTATGCTCAATATTGCTAGATAATTGATCCTTGGTTGTAGTCCAAGCTCCTTTGCCTTACAGAATATCATATTCCAATCCCTCTGATCTTTTAATATAGAAGCTTCAAGGTCCTGTGTGATCCTGACTGCAGCTCCTTGATATTTGAATTGTTTCTTCCTTGCAGTATTTTCTCCTTCACTTGATAGTTCTGGTATTTGGCAACAATATTCCTTGGTGTTTTAGTTTAGGATCTCTTTCAGGAGGTGATTGGGGGATTCCTTCCATGACTCTTTTTGCCCTCTGAATCTAGGGCCTCTGGGCAATTTTCTTTGATGGTTTCTTGAAAGATACTGTCCAGGCTCTTTTTTTTCATAAGTGCTTTCTGGTAGACCAATAATTCTTAGATTTTATCTCCTGGATCTATTTTCCAGGTCACTTGTTTTTCCAGTGAGACATTTTACATTTTCTTCTATTTTTTCTTTCTTTAGATTCTGTTTGACTGATTCTTAATGTCTTAATAAAGTCATTAGCTTCTACTCATCCAATTTTAATTTTTAATAGATTGTTTTCTTCAGTTACCTTTTGCATCTCCTTTTCCATTTGCCCAATTGTTCCTTTTAAGGAGTTACTTTCTCCAGTTAAGTTTTGTGCTTCCTTTTCCATTTATGCAATTTTTCTTTTTAAGGAACTGTTCTCTTCAGTGAATTCTTTTTTCATATTTTTAAAATCATTGGCCAGTTTTTCTTCTACTTTTCTAATTTGGCTTTTGAAATCCTTCTTGGCCTCTTCCAAGAATGCTCTTTGGACTTGAGACCAAGCCCTTCTGAAGTTTCAGATGGGACTACCATCTCAATGCCAACCTCTTTGGTATCTGTGTTTTGGTCCTTGTCCCCATAGTAAGATTCTAAGTTTGCTTCCTATTCTTGATGATTGCCTTTTTCCTGGATTTTAAAGTGGACCTCTGCTTCTGGGGCACAGGGGGCTCTGTCCCACAATTCTTGTGTTTGGAACTTGAAACTTTGTGTATTGTGGCCTCTGGTTCTTTCAGTTAGAAGCTAGAATGCTGCAGCTTACCTGGACTGATAGACTTAAGAATCTGCACATCTGGTACTACTTCAGATCATCTGGTGGTTCATGCTTGGCTTTTCTATGGCTGAGTCCATGCTGGTACAGCCTGTGTGCTCTGTGCTCCTCCAGCCCCATACAACAGATCCTTCCCATTGAACTTCCAGGCTGTCCTGGGCTGGAAATCTGCCTGTCTTCTATTGTATTCTGCCACTCAAAAATTTGTTCAGATTCTCTTTTTAGAGGTATCTGAAGGAGTTTGTCATAGAGCTTCGGTGAGTACTTGTTCTCACTCTGCCATCTTGGCTCCACCCCTCACTAGCATTATCTTGATTTTTATTTCTCTTATTATTAGTGATTTAGAGCATTCTTTCATATGGTTATTAATAATTTGTAATTTTTTTTGAAAACTGTTCCTATCCTTGGATAAATTATCTATTAGGGAATGGGTTTTGTTCTCATACACATATATGTTTATCTGTTAATTATTTATTTATCTTGGATACCAAACCCTTATCTGAGACATTTTGCATAAAGACTTTTTTCTCATTCAATCTTTTCCTTCTTAACCAAGATACATTAATTTTATTTGTGCAGATGCTTTCAATTTCATATAATCAAAAATAATCTGTTTAAACTTTTGTAATTACCTCTATCTCTTGTTAGGTTAAGAATACATCTCCTACCTATGGGTATAAAATACTTATGATATGCTGACTTGGCATGATTTTAAATTAGGTTGGGACAAAAAAGAAGAACAAAGAAGGGCCAACTAAGATTGCTTCTTGGTATTGGGTGGGATGATAATGAGCAGTGTTAAGAAGGTTGGACTATGTATGCTACACTTACTTTGCTTCGATTTTTTTTCCAGGAAAATGATCTTTGCACTGAGAAGGATAAAATAACAATGCTGAACAGAGCTCAAAATTCTGATAAGAATTATTGTAGGGGTAATATACTAATCCTTCCCCCTATGCAAATTAGGCTATTTTTTTCCCTAAAAAGATAATGAGACCTTCTTCCAAATTTGGTTGGTTCTGGGAACTAAAGGCTTAGATTGTCGATGTCACTTCCTTATTGCCTGAATACCAAGCAGCCATGAGGAGCTCCCAGTGTGCTCTGATGTTTGGTTGATGTATCACGATGGATAACTCAGGCAAAAAAGTTTTGTTCAGATGAAACAATTTGAGTTTATCTTCAGTGGCTAACTTTGTTGAATATCCTTCTCCTGTTATGGGTAAGTAAAATTTCTTTTTAATTGTTGAATGACTTATGGGTGCCCAATATTGTTCCAATGCTGAACCTTAATGGTGAGGGGCTGGCCTGAGTCAGACCATGTAAGAGACATGGTAAGAGACTGATAATGTTTAATATAAAATTTTGGAATAATCTCTTTGTTCTCTCTGAAGCAAACTCAGAGAATGCCTCTTCCTATGTCAGCAAAGCCAGCCAAGGCTGACTCTACATTCCTTAGGAGACCTTTAACCTAAGACACTATCTTGAATAATGGGACTTTCCTTTATATCTTATTATCTACAGACATATACTATGTTATGGCATATTAATGGTAAAGAAAATATAGATATCTTAGGTTGTAATTTCTATTGAACATTGTTTATCCTTTCCTATCACCAAGACATATGTTTACCCAGCCTGGAATCCCAAGGCCTGACCAACATTACTTTGTTAATTGTCTTGTCTTACTAAATTTATGATTTGCTCAACTAGGAGAGTTCCTTTCTCACAGCAAAATGTATATAAGCCAGAAGATTTCTGCACTGGGTAGCCAGAATATTTCTGACTCCATAATGCATTATGTTACCATTGTCTTTAATAGGGAATTGATCAATTAATTAATTAAATCATAAAATGTATGCATTTAGCCTGTTGCCTTTTCTTTAACCAAGTTTTCAGGTTAACAAGACCATCTTCCCTTGCTCAATGAGTTCAATTCACCAGTCCCCTACAAAATTACAACTTAGGCTATTGAAAAAAATGACAGATGTTTGCTGAGCAGGAGTCTTTGAGATGGAAAGATGGAGAGATGCTGAAGAAGGAAAAATGTCCTCAATTTCAAAGAAGAAAAAGTGGGTAGAGGCAGTTCAGTGAACTATACACAACGTCTATTCCTGGCAAAGTTCAAAAATATATGATTAAGGAGATACTTTATGAGCATTTCAAAGAGAAGCAGTGATCACTAAAAACCAGCATGTCTTCATCAAAAACATATCATGCCAGACTAACCCCATTCCCTTTTTTAACAGATTTGACTTAGAGCAACTTAACAACTTAAAATTATTGTTTACTCATTTGAGTTCTTGGCAAAGATATTGGAGCAATTTGCCATATTCTTCTCCCACTCATTTTCACATATGAGAAACCTAAGACAAACAAGATTAAGTGACTTGCCCAGCATCACACTGCTACTAAGTGTCTGTGGTTGGGTTCTCATGATAATGAATCTTCCTGACTGCAGGTCTGCCATTTTCAAGGAGTAAATAAGAAGACTGATACTATATAAAGGCAGGTCTCATTCAGCCTGAGTTTGCAATTTGTAAAGAATGAGGGACCCCTTTCATTTGTAAGGAGATCATTTTATAAAAGGATGTAAAACGCCTAATAAAAGGTTGTAAAACTTTGAGTAGTCTATTTGAACCTTGTAAAGGATAGGAGGCTTTGAATAACTCATTTGCATATGAAAAGACCAGGAAATCCACTGAACTGCCAAGGAAACAATGAACTTGTCCCTAGGGATTAGATTACCTCTATATCTTCTATATCTTTTTCCAACCCATTTAAGTAAGACCCTAGAGCTGTCTGGTGATTGATTGCTAGGCAAGTGACTGTTGTTTGGTTATAGCATTGCCTGAAAAACTAAGGTCAAATCTTTAACCAAGAAGAACCAAGCTCTGCGTCTGAGAGTTGTCAAAATCAAAGGTTGTGAAATTCCAGATGTCTCAATGACTGTTTATTCTTATTTCACTGTAGTTTCTCTCTACGGAATCTAATTTAATTGTGGGAAACAAGGAAGAGTTCTGTTTCCACAGGGTAAAAATTTCCAGCTTTGAGTGGTGATAGTTAATCAGAGTTGTGACCTAGCATTATCAGATTAAAGGTCAGAAACTTGTGTGCAGGTTTGATGAGATGTTTTAGAGGAAGCCTATCAGAGAGGAAAACATGAAGTCATGTGACCAATGGATGGTGTGGTGGGAAATCCAAAATTTGGATCAGTATAAAGGGCTTGAATTGGTCTGAACAAATTGTAGTGTTCCTGTAGCCTTACTTGGGATCTACCCATTCATTTAGGAGGAATGAACAGTAAAGATTAATAAAAGCTTTCCTGATTTCACAACAACTATTGTTCTTTGTCTAAGGTGAGCATGTTTCTCACAGTTTGACTCATTTCTCACATTAATGGACATATGTAGCAGGCTTTCACCCTGCATCTCCTTTTTTAATTTAAAGTGCTTTTTATTAGGCTTGCTAGACACCAGGCAAATATATTCTTACTGGTCTTCATTAGATGTACTCCAATTCATATTCAAGAGACTGTCATTCCTGTGGTTTAAGCTGTGATTCAGAAATGCAAATCCCATTCTTAGACTCTATCTCCTTAGCCAGTTGTTCACCTTTTCTCTCTAAATCCCATTTCTTCAATGAGCTGTTGTGATGAAATCACCCCATGTCCCTATAGTCTTGCCCAAAGAAATTGATAATCTTTGGCAATGATTTCTAGGTTCCTTTTGGCAGTTATTTGTGTCTGCATCTTTGTCCCCTACTAGGCTGTAAATTTCACGAAATCAGGGACATCTAAGCTTTGCATCTCCCCCAGGTGCTTAATAAGTATTTATTGAATGAATGAACCAATGAATGAAAAATCCTGTTGGGTTTAATATCTACAAATATGAGCTCCAGATTGTTTTGTCTTAGAGCCAGGGCCATCCCTGGCTTCTTTTGTCTTAACTGTTCCTCACAGGATCCTAAATGTAGGTGTATAAAGGTCCTGGAAGTAATTTAGAGCAAACTCTTCACTTTATAGACAAAGAAACTGAGATCCAGGAAGAGTGACTTGCCCAAGTTGCTTATTGTTTGTCCTTTGTTTTCTAAGAGGACCAAAGGCATCATGGGATGAAGTCTTGACTTGCCATTGAATTGGATTTAAGCGAAACACAGTTGTTCAGTTGTCAGTCTCACTGTCTCTTCCAAAGTCATCAAAGTCCAGCTGCAAGACAAAAGTCAGGATGAGTGGTCATGGCTCAGGATGCACTAGATGACGTTGGTATCTTTGATGTCCAACCAAACTCTAAACACTCCACAGTACTTGCTTCAACTGCCTTCATCTGACCGTTCCACTGGGGGAGAAGGGGAAGTCTTCACATACTTGGGGTAAATATTCCCCTAACTCACTAATGAGTTGGAGGCCTGTCGGTTATCCTAAACCTGGTTTAGCCCTTCTGCTAAAACTGTTTTACCTGAGTACCATGGTGTGGCTGCTGCTCAAGCTATAGTTTCTTGGAACCAGAGGAGAGAGTGGGGAAAATGTGTTGTTAAGTGCCACATAAATGTGAGCAGATGTTATTATTATTATTAACACTGTTATTACTATTAATACATTGAGTGTCAATCCCAGAGGGTCTAAGAAAGACAGATAGAACTAGGTTTTATACATATTTTACTTCTCCCAAGCTGGCAGTATGCATGCAGAACTGCAGTCATGTGGAGCTGCAGTTGGAACTGAGCTTGCTTTGGAGTTAGGCTGCACTGATTTTAAAGACAAAAACCCAAAAACAAAATGCAAAGCTGATTGGGAATGGTCATCTTATAGGTACTACCACCACCTTTCCTCCTCAAGTTTGATTCCCCCCCTACCCACAAAAGGATCATTTCACAAAAGTCACAAGATGCCCTAGGGTACACAGAACAAGGAAAAGGGTGAGGATGGAAAGTTCCCATTGTGCTGGGTGATGCAATGCAATGCTCTTTACTGCCATAGAATTCCAGTTTGCATTTAAAGCACTGTCAGGGAAAACAAGGTCTAAAGGGGTAGGGCCTTACTCTTCCTCAGAGTGGGAAGTGGAGTTCTAGTAGCCCTAGCTTTTTGGACTAGAGGGTCTGCCCCATTTTCACAGTGGACACCAAAAGTGGATAGGTAGCCTGGAAAGGGCTCAGCAAGCACTCACATCAGATATGCTAGTCCTCCCTGAACACCCCATATATCCATGCCCAAGATTAAATAGGTAGTGAAAAAAGTCGGATTGGAATCTAGGTTCTCTGATTCCAAATCCTCAGTTCTATTCTACCACATTAAAAACAAAACAAAAAACCCTAGGCTTATATTTTCAATGCACTGGGGAGCTCCCAGTGAAGAAATTTAGAATATATTATCTTTCTCTATGAGTCTTTCAGTGTATATATGGACCCATTGGGCTATCCATAGGTTAATAGTATGTGATGGTGGCTTTTTTTTTTAAGGAATGGAGTAGATGGAGTCTATAAACACAGAAGTGTTCTTATTATGATTTCTAAAGATCTCCACAAAGTATCCAAAAGGTACTTAATCAAATTAATTAGTATACAGGGATGCCATATCACAGACTACAGAACTTTTTCTTATACACACACATACACACACACACACACACACGAGAGAGAGAGAGAGACAGAGACAGGAGAGAGAGAAGAAAAGAGTGAGAGGAGAGAGTTAGTTTCACTGAGTGATATTCCATTCATTAGTTAAGATTTTCTGTATGTTTGACTCAATTCAGAGGACTACTATTTATTCCCCCTCATATGATTTGAGACAAGTCATTTCTCCTTTCTGGGTTCCTGCTTCTTCATCAGTAAAAGAAAGGTTTTGGTTTAGAGGACTTCTGAAGTCTCTTCTGGAAAGGTTGAGCCTCAATACAGCTGAATATAACTGCACTTCTGGACAGAAGGACTGTTCTCCCACAGCATCACTATAAAACAAGTTGCCTGTGGTTGAATTAAATTAATCATATTCTATCTTTTAATTAATTCAGAGAAATCTGTTAAAAGACTTGGCTGCTTGTTCCACTGCACATATCAAATCTCTCCCCATCACCAGTGAATACTCAATCTGTCAAGAGAGAAATAGGGTGGGGCTCATTAGAATCCTAGATTTTTTAGTTCAGTAGCAGAGTTGTATCTTTTTATAGATGAGGACATTCAGAGAGATAGCCTAAGGTCACACAGTTTAGCTTCTGGCTATTTATTCATAAAGTTGTTTTCCTTCTCAATGTATTATTAATAATGATAACAACAGCTGCTCACATTTATGCGGTACTTAACAACACACTTTCTTCGCAACTCCGAGGTAAGTAGTAAAAGTAGTTTTATGCCCATGTTAGGTGAGTCTTAACTCATCTAGGGATGAGTAGAGCAGAGGCAGCAGAGCAGAATGGATCAGAGAGCTGAACTTGGACTCCTGAAGATCTGGATTCAAATCCCCTCCTCTGTCATTTATTAGTTGAGCACCCCTGAGTAAGTCACTTAATCTCTAAGGTCTTAACGATGAGGGCTAGAAAGGGGATGAGACTCCCACAAAGACTGGAGTACCAAGGGTAGGTTTCCTAGAATGAATTCAGGGACTCAAGCATTCTAGAGGTCAAGGCAAAGATTTATTACACTTTTCAGCAGGCAAGAGTTCTTAGGGAACTGGCAGTCTTAGAGGGGTACAGGTAAAGTTTATGTAAGATAGTCTACAGTAAAATGTGTGCCAAATACGCTAACTAGGGGATTCAGGGTGAGACTAGGGAGTGGTTAGTTCTTAAAGGAACAGGCACTTTTAGTATCTATTGCACAGGCATTTTACCCAGAATTCGTCAGGAAATAACCCAAGGAGGGGCTACATGGAGGTGTGATTTTAGACCTGAAACATCACTAAGTCAGCTAACAGTCAGGGCTGACTAAGGAATACAAAGCTGCTCTCATCAATGTCTTGTTAGACAAGATAAATGTAAGGGAGTATACCTATGTCTAAGTCTAGGATACATATGATTGGTCAGGGAGTAGTAAACGTCGTTATGACCCAGCCCATTCAGCCAGTACACAGCTGGTTCAGACTAATAAGTTCTATAGGTGCAGCTGGCTCCTGTAGCAGGAAGGGAGATACTTGTTGTTGCTGGCGCAGGTTGTGGCCTTGGGCCAGGGAGAAACTGCTTGGGATTGTGTTTTGAGGCTAGGGAGAAATGTGATTTTTAGAGAGAAATTTGATTTTAGAATTGGAGTCCAATCACTTGGACCCAAGCATCCCATCATTAGGACTTATGTACTAGATCAGAAGTAGGTAGGAGCCAAAATTAAAATAGGCTAAGTTTCTTCTGGCCACAGATAAGTTTTTAGTGGCTTACTTTTCAAGTAAAGGTATAATTAATGATTAAACTATTTTGCAAATAAACCATATTTTTCAAAAGGAAAATTTCAACCAATATCAACTAATTACATTTATTAGTTAAGATGTTTATTTATCCTGAAATCATATTAATGTTAAAAAATTACTTTGCTAAGCAGTACAAGTTTTAATACATTTTTCAGGTTTTCTTTTTGTTTACATTCAGTAATGACCAAAAACAGTGAAAAAATTTGACTCTTTCTCCTCTAAGACTAGTGACAGACTGGCAATGGTTGGTTGCCGCAGATCATGTGACAAATAGGAGAGAGTCACAGTGGCGACCCACCTGCCAAGTTGTGTGACAGGCACAACAGTGACCAGCAGAAGGCAGTAGTAGGGCACAGACAAAGCACTCATTATATCTTTCATTTCATTTCTTTTGCATTTTGTTTCTCACGCCACCCAAAATTCTTTGGTGGGCTGCAAGCGGCAAGCAGGTCATATGTTGTGCAGACCTGTACTAGATCATATGTTGGCATCTATTGTTGGTGGAGAGAATGTCCAACATGGAAACTGCCTAGTCAAGTAAACTGAAGCTGCCAGGTGTGAGTGATGGAGCTGGGACTTTTCTCTAGGTCTTCATATTCTAACAATTGAGGTCTCTCTCCTACTCTGCATTGCCTTTTATAGGCAGAGCCTGGGTGTTCTGATTCTAGGATCCAAGCTCATTTTCATAATGTTGTTTTTGTTCAGTTGTCTGACTCTTTGTGACTCAGTGGATCATACTGTCCACTGGGTTTTCTTGGCAAAGATACTAGAGTGGTTTAGTATTTCTTTCTCCAGCTTATTTTACAGAAGAGGAAACTGGGTCAAACAGGGTTAAGTGACTTGCTCAGGGTCACACAGCTAGTGAGTATCTAAAGCCACATTTGAACTCAGGTCTTCCTGACTCCAGGCCAAGTTCTCTATCCACTGAGTCATCATCCAGCTGCCTCATTTCCATTATACCATACTGCTTCTCTGAGGAATGAATGGAAGGGGAAAATACAGCTGGTGTCTGAAAAATATAGACAGTGTGCTTCCCCAGTGACTATTCATAATTAATATCAGTTCCAAAAGAAACACGGTCATATCGGAATTGGCAACCTTTATCATGCTGCATGCATCCAAGGACACCATTCAGCCAGAATTGTATAAAGGGAGATTTAAAGTAATGATCTCTCAGTACAAAAGACCTTGTCCTTCTATGACTTATTCCCAAATCACACACATACATAGCACACACTGTCTGTATGATCTTGGACAAGTGACTTCCCCTTTTTGAGCTTCAGTTTCCTGAGGTTCTATTAAATAGAGAGAACTTGCTGTCTTTAACATCCTTACCAGCTCTGAGTCATGAGCCATACGCAAAGGCACTAACCAGCTTCTATGATATGACCTGAGCTCCTGCTGCCATCTCGTGGCAAGTTATATAGATGTCACCATTAGGATCCAATGAAGATTTAACTTCCTCTCCTTTAAATCTCTTATGTTGTGGGTTAGGTCCTGGGGTTTTCTTGCATTATATTCCTGCCACGAATCTGCAGGCTCCTTAAACTTGATAGGATATTACTTATGATCTTAGAGATGGGTAGAAGAAAGCCAGTCTAGGCATAAATGTAATTTGTTGTTAGCGAGGACAAGTTTCCTTCTGTTTGTCAGTGATCTATGCTCATGTTGGCAGTGCGTCCAGGCCTGGGGTGTTCAGTTGTATTATGGTAGAAGGCAACTGGACAGTCAGGTAATTGCTGTTGGTATGGTGTGTGCTAAAGAGGAGCACCAGCTGATGAGATGGGTTCAAGAAAACAAGGAATATGAAAAGTACAACCTCAAATGATGGAGCCTTGCACCTGGTGAGCAGTGAGCAGATATTAGCAAATCATTTGACAAACCCTCTGGTATAAAAATATCCAGGGATTTGTTAATAGATGCTTCTGCCAATCATACTTATCATCACAGAGAGACATTTTAATAACAGGTTTATAATATGCTCCAAGCATAGTCCCTTGATACCAAAACAAAAAAAAAAAAAAAAAAGAGGGGGCCACGAGCTGCATTTTCAAACATCTTATATAGGACAAAGCAGGGGGATACAACTTAAATTTTTACAGAGGGCAAAGAGAAAGTTAAAGATGTATATATCAAGGAACTAATAACAGAAAGGAAAGATCCCCATATCAGCAAATACTAGAACTAAAACTGATATGTCAAGCTGAAATTTTGAAAGTAAACAGAAGAAATTGACCAGATAGCAACACAAAATTTGGTTAAAATTAGGCTGGTGGTCCTTTGGTAGAGCTTTTTCTTTCTATCTTTCTCCTCAGCTCTCCATAGATACCAGTAGGTTAGTAGCCAACAGGATACTGGTGAACGTGGGCATTCGTTTTATCCTCATTCACTTAAGGGGACCTTAGGTGAATGAGGAAAACTTGTATTTGGGAGGCTTGATGGGGCGCCCACTTCAGAAGTTCTCTATCCTGAACAAGGTTTTGTTAACCTTGGAGAACTTTGAAAGTGAACACCTTATCACCCATAAAAAACTGCTATGAGACAGCAAAGCTATGAGACAGGGGAAGACTAATGAAGTCTCAAAACTTCTCTCCCAGCTATCTGTAATACTGAGGAGGGACTTACTCTCACTGATTTTTTTTTATTAGTTAATTTATTTATTTTTAGTTTTCAACATTCACTTCCATAAGTTTTACATTTTTTCCCCCTTCCTCCTCTTTCCTTCCCCAAGACAGCACACAATCTGATATAAGCTCTACACTTACATTCCTATTAAACACATCTTCACATTAGTCATGTTGTATAGAAGAATTATAACAAATGGGAGAAACCATGCAAAAAACAAAATGTAACAAAGGAGAAAATAGTCTGCTTCATTCTGCTTTCTGGTTCCATAGTTCTTTCTCTGGATGTAGATGGCATTTTCCATCATGAGTCCTTTGGAATTGTTTTAGGTCCTTGCATTGCTAAGAAAGGCTAAGTCTATCAAAACCAGTCATTGCACACTGTGGCTGTTACTGTCTAAGTGATTTTTTAAATTAAACTCTCAGTGGAACATAGAGGGAAAACTAGGAGTTTCTTGTTTTCACAACCCTGATGGGTTGGAGATTGCAGAGATAAAGACAGACAAGAAAAGAAAAGAAGTCTTTTTCCTGGTTTGTAGAAGTTTATGTCATTATTAGAAACTAAAATGTATAACTGAAATGCAATACCTTTACTTTAGATTTCTAAATTATAGTAATATGTTAGTGGACATTGAGGTTTGGAGCTAGGATGAAGATTAAGTGTGGAGCACAGCTTCTCTCCCCCTCCTGGAGGATGACAGATGCTTTTTGTTCTAGTAGAAGGTGATTTCACCCACTAGAGACTAAGCAGAATTTAGATGAATTTGACATGATTCAACAGAATTTAACTGTTTATGTAAACTAGTAGCTGAGTCACCTGAGTTGAAATAGACTAAGAAATTTCATAAATAAAAGAATAACAATTATTTTGTATTGCAGAAGGAAATCTGTACAGGAGAGAATGCTAGATAGGAATATGACTAAAAAATAAGATGAGATGAACTTAAAGTCACAAAGATAAAGAGAAGTAAGGAATGAAAGTGTAAAAAAAAAAAAAAGGTTAGTTTCAAAGCTGGTAGGCATTAATCAAAGTCCACTGAAAGAAAAAAATTCCAAGAGAGAAGGTTTAAGGAAGTAGAGATAGGAGGAGAATGGGTGGAAAGTAAAAGTTGTAGTCTGTCTGCACTGACATCAGTAGAGAGTTTGAAAGTCAAAGGTATGGAGTTTTGGAAAGAGGTTTGAGGTTTTTAATTCCATTGAGATAAGAAGGATTTAAGAAATTTTTGGAGAAATGGCTATTAGTGATTTAAGACAGACAATACTCTATCAAGTTTTAACACTGGCCAAATGGAAACTATAGAAATAAAATTTTCAGTGTGAAATTATTCAAGGATAACATACTAAAATTCTGTCCTTGAAGAATCATTAGAAGGGAATGTCTCAATCCTTAGAGAGCCTTATGGACTCCAAAAAGAGGAAAATGAGAATGTGTAACAGAAACGATGTTTCTTTGAAAGTGAGCTGGCTAAGATCAGTGGGCTCTACAATTTGGGGTGCTAGCAGCTTATGGTCCATAGGAAAAATGAGATTTTGAATACTACCATTAGTGATTGTAAATCCAGATTTGATTTCACAGAAGTTAGTCCTGAAACTAAAGTATATTGCATCTTGTGACTGGCAGATTTTAGCAACATTTAATAGAGAGATTCTGCAAATGACTTGCAACGTGAGAAGCAAAGTTGATCAGAGGAGCTCTCTTGAGAGTTGGCCTGAGAATGAGACCTATTCCAGAATTTCCAAGGGAAACATGATCCCTGGAAACAGAAATCTTTTGGAAATTCGAGAAGAGAGCTAATTCACACACAACTACATGTGATGGCTGGGACTCAAAATGTAGCTTCTGCTTAAATGAACATTGAAAGTGAGTTACTGGGAACAAGAAAATGATTACTTAGGCTTTTTTTCTCCTATTCTGTTTATGTTTGTCTGGAAGAGGAGCATGCCCTAATTTCTCTTAATTTTTATTCAGGGATTAGAACCATGCCTCCTGCAACTTTTTGGTCAACTGAAAAGCCTGTTTTCTGTATATTAAGCTTAGCTTACCAAATTATAATAATGTTAACTTCTTGACATTTTCATGTAGAAATCCTGTTGTAAGCCCCCTGACTTACCACCTTTAAGATTTGGTCAAATTGATCTCTCTTACTATAAGTCACTGGAAAAGTTTGTCATCAATCTCACCCCTATCGTTCTTTAAATAAAGTATTAGACAAGATAGGTAAGAAGGAGAATGATTTTATTGATTCAGGTTGTTTTAATGATCTCCATTTGATACCTTAACTTAGCTTTTCTGCTTTTGTAATTATACTTTCACTAGTATGAGAATGTTGGGCTTTGAAAAGATCAAAAGGAGGAAATTATAGGAAAAAATGATTGATTATATCATTCAGAAACAATATTATACTGTTTAAATAAATCTAACCCTCTGTGATTAAAGGTGGTCTGCAACCAGAATGTTGTTTCACCCCATGTAATGGTTATATAATTGGGAAAATCTTTATCATTCATTGATAGATCCATGTGACCTGCTTGGATTGCATGGAAGCCTAAGTCACATGTGGTAGGAGGACCTTGCTGAACAGGTGGAACAAGAAAGGTGGAGCAGAGCTGGGAGGAAGTTTATCAGTCTAGTCAGAGCTGGGAAGGACCCAGGCAGACAGGCACAACTTAGGTTCATGTTTGTTTGTTTGTGGGAAGGTCCCAACAGGGAGTGGGGAGGCTTGGGAATGGCTTTTACTCCTGCTGTGATGACCTGTATTAACTTCTTGGTTGCTATAATGGATTTGGCTTTCTGGTTCTAGGATTTGGCTTTCTGGTGTCTCAATAAATGGTTTTCTCCTGCTTCAGTATGGAGAGTCTGTTATACTTTGTGATTGAAAACTATGCCAACATATTCATAGTCACCACCAGTGCTGTGAATAATTCCTTGGTGATACACCTCAGTGACTTTCCAGGAATGCAGCAGATTGCTAAAGGTATTTTGAGTTCCCCCAGGTCCTGGGTCCACCCAAAGCATTCTTATTTTGGGTTACCCCACTAAGGACCTTTGATAAATCCACCCAAGCATGTGTTTTGGCTTCACTTAAATTTTACTGAATGTTTATAGTTACTCATATCTATCTCAATCTACCTTGCTTTCAAGTTGCCCTCTCAGCAACTTTGCCAACCTGCGTATGTGTGGTTAGTTCATAGGAACCTTTGTCTAAATCCTATATAATATAACTTGCCAGAGCCAAGATGAAAGAAAGCTATACCTTATCTCCATCTGGCTCTACTCTACCAAACGACCTAATACATTTTTTTTTTAAAACTATTTCAGATTTTGGGGTCTGCTACTGTGAACAACAGGATTCCTATCAAATTTCAAGGAAGCCCAAAGCTGAGAGAGATAATCAGTACATTGGGTGAATCCTAAACCAGGAAGGGAAAGGGAACAAGCACTTATTTATATAGAACCTACTATGTTCCAAGTACTGTTCTAAGTGCTTTTACATATATTACTTCATTTGATCCTCACAACAATCCTGGGGTGCTAGTATTATTCTCATTTTACAGTTGAAGAAACTGAGGCAAGCAGAGGTTAAGTGATTTGCCCAGGGTCACACAGCTAGTAGGTGTCTGAGACTGGATTTCAACTCAGGTCTCCCTGATTCCAGGTCCAGAGTGCCTCCACCAGCTGCCTCTAAAAGACCTTGAACAACTAGAATATTAGACTAAATCTAGTAAGCCTCTAGAAAAGACAACTGTGAAATTTGACTTTGTATTTAAAAAATCAATTTCACCAAAATAAAATGCGGACAACCTTTCTGGATGTCAGTACACATCAAAAAGATTGGAGGATTTAGACACCATAAGGCAGTCAAAAAAGCAAATTTGTTTTGTTAATAATACCTAAGTGTTAATAACACCTAAGTATTAATAATACCTAAGACTGGGGAGGTTATAGCCCCATTTTATAGTAATGTGTTTAGGTCTGGGCATTACATTTTAGGAAGGATGTAGACAACTGTATCATGAGGAGGTCAATCAAGATAGAAGCAATACTAGAGACCATGTTGTAAGATGATCGACGAAAGGATGCAGATTTAAAGCATCCTGAACTTATATCCTTGCTCTCTGAATCTCTAGCTTTGTGATCTTGTATAAGCCTGGGACATAGTCTCTTCCTCTGTTAAATGAGAGCAGTAGAGAGGTTCTCATTCTAGATTTGGGATTATGAGACTGAGTTATAATCCTACTTTTGTCACTCACTACTTGGATGACCTTGAGCAAACAAGTCATTTTACTTGTCTAGTTTTCAGTTTCTTAATCTTGAAGAGAAAAGTGTTCAACTAGGTAGAATCTAATATGTACCATCTAGCTCTTAATCTGGGGTAGCTACGCGGTGCAGTAGGTAGAGTGCAGAACCTGGAGTTAGAAAGACCTGAGTTAAAATCTGATATTTACTAACTGTGTGACCCTGGGCAAGTCACTTAACCCTATTTGCCTCAATTTCCTCATCTGTCAAATGATGTTGAGAAAGAAAAGGCAAACCAGTATCTATAACAAGAAAATCTTAAATGAGATCACAAAGAATCAGACGTGACTGAATCGACTCAGCAACAACAAAAACATAATATAGTGGTATGGTACGATTCACTTTTTATTCTTGCATTGAGTCATTTCATTTACTTATTGTCAGAAAAGAAGAATAGGTTCTTTAGCTTCAGCGCTTTGCTATCTCACCTGTTCTGTTTTCTTTCTTTATCCCCTGTATACTTTTAAAAAGAAATCTGTTAATGGTCTTTCTATATTTTGCTGCTGCTGTTTTAACCCCCCCGTATATATATATATGTTTGGCCTGGAGGCCAATGAGCTACCCGAGCCTTCTTACCTTTTCACTGGTCTTCAGTGGCCAACCGCATAAACGTATTGAGAGAAGAGACTTTCCAGAGTCAAACAAGGGTTAGGCTTTATTCAGGGTCTTCGTTATGTATCCATATGCAGGGAGAATTCTTCCCCAGAGGAGAGGAATCCTCCTCCTCCCAAGGGGCAAGGATCATACAGCAAGAGGATGAGAGTGGAAGAAGGGAGGGACCCTCTTCCCTCCAAGGGCCCCACAGCAAGAAGAGCCCCCGGAGGGGACCCCGCATCCCGAAGAACACCTTCAGGCTTTCCTGTCCCTACTTAAGCTCTCCCGCCACATAGTTTGCACGTGAATACCATGCGTGCTCTCAGCCCCTAGCTAATTAACAACAGGTGTGCTCAGACCACGGGCCAATGTCCAGGGTGGGATGCTCTCCCCAGCAAGTTTCCCACTGAGAAGAGGTGGAAATGCACGAGATAGCCTGTGTTTCATGCCTCAATCCCCAGCTGTTCCCTGGGGGGCCTCGTGAGAACTCTGAGGTTTAGAGGTCCTCACTTTTACATGCCTGAGACTGTCCACGTGAAAACTGAGCTTACACCCCCAACACACACATATATATATATGCATATACATATATATATATTTCCTTTTAGTAGTCTCTAGATTTGGGGTAATTTATTTCATTATTTGTGCTTTCTTTATATTTATCCACTGCCTATTTCTATTTTTGGGGATGTCTGCAAAGCAAATAATCAATGTATGAGCTTTTTAAAATTAATTTTTATTGATATTTTCTGCTTCTTACATCACCATATTATTTCATGTATTCCTACCCTACTCCATCCCCAAGTCATTCCATATGACAAATGATATTTTTTAAGAGAGGAAAAAAGTCAGCACAATTAATTAATATCTTGAAAAAGTTCAAAAAAATGTGCAATATGTAATACCTGTGGACTTCCCACCTCCACAAGGATGTAGGTTGAGGATGTCTTCTCATGTTTCTTCATTGAAATCTCACTTGATATTTATAATTTTGTTTTAATCACTTTAGATTTTTTTTTTAGTACGTTGTTCTTTCAATTTACATTGTCATAGGTCCATGTATATTGTTTTCTTGGCTCTGCTCACTTCACTATGTATCAGTTCATATAGATCTTTTCATGCTTCTCTGTATTCATTACATACCATTTCTTACAACACTGTAATATTCCAGTACGTTCATGTACCACAATTTGCCTAGACACTCCAATTGATGGACATCTACTTCCCAATTTTTTGACTATTGCAAAAAGTGCCAATATAAATATTTGGGAGTATTTTTTCTTATTGATGCTTACTTTGGGATATAAGTAATGGAGCCTCTGGTTCAAAGTATATGGACATTTTTGTCACTTATACCACTTCACAATCCCACCAACAACATATTAGTATGCCTATCTTCCCACAACCTTTTCAGTATTGACTGTTGCCATTTTAAATCATTTTTGTTCATTTTCAGGGTGTGAAACCTTGGGGCTTTATATTTGTATTTTACTTATTATTAGTGATTCGGAGCATCTTCTCACGTGGTTGGAAATACTTCGCAGTTCCTTTGAACTTTCATATAATTTGACTATTTGTTTATTGGGGAATGGTTATTAGTCTTACATATTTATTAATTGTTTATATATCTTGTATACCAAACCCTTATCAGAGAAATTTGCTACAAAGATTTTCTTCCCACTCAGCTACTTCCTTTCTTGTCCTAGTGCACTAATATTATTTGTATAGATGCTTTTCATTTTCAAGTAATCAAAGTTTTCCATTTTGTCTTTTGTAATTGCCTGTATCTCTTGTTTAGTTAACAATATAGGTCTTACCCATGTCTGTGAGAGGTATAATCTGTTTCTCTTTTAATTTTTTCATGGTATGATTTTTTAATATTAAGATCATATATCCATTTAGAATGTACTGTGGAGTGTGGTGTAAGGGGTTGTTCTAAGCCTAATTTTTGCCAGCCTGCTTTCTAAATTTCTTAGAAGATTTTATCAAATAGGGAATTTTCCCCTAGGTAAATTCTGTTACCTTATCTTTTGTTTTTCCAAATAAATTTTGTTATTATTTTATCAAGCTCTGTAAAGCATTTTACAAATTGGTAATTTGGTTGGTATATCATTAAAAGTATAAATTAATATTGGTAGTATTGTCATTTTTATTATATTGGCATGATTTTGCCATAAGTACTGAATATCCTTCCAACTATTTAGCTTGTTCTTTGTTTCTTTAAGGAGTGCTTGGTAATTGAATCTGTAGAAGGTTTTGTGTGTGCTTTGAGAGGTTGTTACCCAGATAATTTATGCACTTTGTAGCTATTTGGAATGGGATTTCCCTCCTATTATTGCTTCTGTATTTTGTTTTTTGACCCACTTATTATTTAAGTTTTCATTGTTAAATCTACATTTGTTTGTATCTATGTCTTTTGCAGACCCAGAACTAATCATTCTTATTATTGCATTATGACCTGTAAAGGATGAATTGATGGTTTCTGCCCTTTTTACATTTGTTTACAATATCTCTCTGCCCTAATACATGGTCAGTTTGTGTAAAATTTCCATGTGATGCAGAGAAATAAGTATATTCTTTTGTGGTACCATTTAGAAAACAACATGTCTTTTAAATCTAGTTTCTCCAGAAATTAGTTCCATTCCATATTTTCCCTTTTATTAATTTTTGTGTTAAGTTTATCTAAAATTGATTGGGGAGTATTGAAGTTTCCTGTAATTGTATTAATATCTATGTTTTCTTAAAGCTCAGTTGTTTCCTTTATGAATATGGATGCGTTTGGAGCATATAAATTTGTTCCTGATACTGGTTTGTTTTCTGTGGTTGCTTTGGGCATAATATAGTTTTTTATTTATCCCTTTTTATTTTTTGAATGTCTCTTTTTGCTTTGTCTGATAGCATGATGGCAACTCCTGCTTTTTTGGATTCACTTGATGCATTGTAAAATTTTTTCTATCCTCTCAGTTTTGTTTTGTGTCTTTTTTATGCATTTCTTATAAGCAACTAATTGTGGGGTTTTGTTTTTGTATCAATATCATTCTTTGTTTTGTTTTATTGGTTTAGCCCATTCACATTTAAAGTTATGAGTTAGGTTTATATTTTCCTCCATCTCTAAAACTGTAATTTTTCAAGCTATGATGTTTTTCACCTCTTCTGCTGTAAACATAATATTATGTTTCTTTTCAGTACCTTTATTTAATCTTTTTTTTAAAGGTGGCCCTGTTCCCAACTGTCCTCTTTCCCTCACTCCCAGTTCCTTCATTTGTTACCTCTTTTCTTTTAGGTTTTTTGTTCATTTGTTCCTCTCTCTTGCTTTTACATGATTATATATTTTCTCCCTCTTTTTTCCTTTCAGTCAGTCAAACACACTTACCTTTCCTCTTTTTCCCGTTAGTTATTTCTATTCATTAGCTTTTTAAATTTCATTTTTGTATCCCTTTCTAAAAAGAATTTCTCTCACTCTCTTCATTATCCATCTTCTCTTTGTGTTTACTCTAGACTCACCTTCTTTTCTTCATGACCCCTGTAATCATCCAGTCTCTAACTTTTCTCTGTATTATTTATACAATCAAAACTTCCAAGGGAAAGTTTTCTACCTTCTAGGTGTTTTCTGCCACTGCCTAGTAGGGCTCACCCCATGAATTCATCTTTTTTATTGTGCCTTGCTTCAAATTACTGAAGGTGTCAGAGAAGACACATTCAAATGCATCTTCCATATTGGCCAAGAGTAACGCGCCTCTCCTGACCCCTATAAATCTATACCCTTTTTTGTTGACTTTCCCCTCTCTCCACATTTGCCTGGAAATCTTTTCCCCATGTTCTTCCACTTCTCAAGCTGCCAAATGACCCCAAAGATTTCAACTTTCCCACTCCAAGGACAAGTAAACTTTTCAGGCAACAAATCCCTCAGGCCTCATCCAGTATAAGTTCCTCATCTCCTTTTTCCCATAGATGAACATTCATCAGAGGAAACCCCTCCCACCTCCAAAGTAAGGCCTCCTTCCTTTTTCCTTCTTTTCAGTTCCCTGCTCCCTCCTTTCCCACTCCCCTATAGGCCCTTTCTGATTTTCTTTCAAAAAAGATTTCAAACTTTTCTCTATTATTGAACGTCCATCTCTTGACCTATATGGTTAAGTTCATATTTGCACTTTAGGGTGCATTCCTGACCCCATTGTTCTTTTGAAAACATTATTCCCTCCCCTCTACCTTTTATAGGTGAGGAAAAGTCTTATGTTATTTAAATGTTCTTTTATTTTGTATTTAACATCTTTATCGTGATGGCTTACATGACTTATTGTTTCTGAATTGAACTGTTAAGGAGTTTTCAGCCTTGGGTTTTTACCCCACCCCACCCTAGCAGCAATCTGTGAAATCTTTCAATGGGAATTTTATTTTCCATGTTCAAAAGTTCTGTGAAGTTCTCTTCTTTTATTTTCTTCATTATAGTTTTAAGGTTTTTCTGTCCTGTCATGTTCTTCATAGAAGATCATTAGATTATCTCTACACATCTGCACATCCTGTGTTTCAGTTCAATATGTTTTGCTTGCATAGTGAGCATATCTTCTTTTAATGTTGTTTTTTGCTTCTTTTCATTTGTTGTGAAGGTTGTCCTTTACTTTTGTGTATCTCCATTCCTGATCCCTTGTTCTTTCTTTTATTTCTTTGGTGAGGCTTGCAGATTTAAGTTTTTCTGCTCTGCTCATTATTTTTGCTGTGCAGGGCATAAATTCTGCTTTCATGATTCACATTGCTTTTTTAAACCACTCAGGAACAGCATATTATGGTTCTGTGTTTTCTTCAAATTCCACAGCATTCTCTGTCTCATCAAATGTTGTATCATTTTCCTTCATTTTGCAGCATTTATTCATAGGTATGTGATCTCATTTACTCTACCTAAAGGCCATATTTCTTTCTGTTTTAACTGTATTTCCTGTTGGCTTGATTCTATTCAAGCTCTTTGAGATTTCTTCTTCCTGAAATTTTGGGTACTTTAAGTCTTCCCCCCCCCCCCTTTATTTTCTTTATTATTCATTTCCTGAATCCCTCCTTTCTGATTATGGTTTCCCTGGTGGTTTGGATCTCAAAGGGTCTCAGCCTCCTCTCACATTGGGCATTTCATAATTCACCAACCTAGATCTTTATCCTAGCTGACTTTTGAGTGATCAGAACTGGTCCTATCTGGATATCATACTTCCCTCAATCTTGATAGAGTGCTGCATAGCTCCTCATATATGCTGTTGACTCTCCTGCTGGCCTGTGCTTCTCTTTCTGTTCCTTAGTTCTTTGGTCTGTTACCAGAAGCTCAAAGCCTGCTTTTTTCTAGTACTGGAAGTTCAGAGCTTTCCTGTTCTGGTACTTCTAGACTGCAGTCTCTTAGAGGCTTTTGCCCCTAAAGAGCTGAGACCAAAACTGTTGGTGGAGTTGTGAACTGATCTAACCATTCTATAGAGCAATTTGGAATTATGCCCAAAGGGCTATAAAATCATGCCTCTTATGATTACCAAAGACCTTGAGTGAGGACTTACAGGGTCTTTTATGATAATTGGCAAGATGACAGAGCAATATAGGTTTATTTTCTTCCAAATGGCTATCGATGACTTAGTCAGAATTAAGATTACATCATTTGATCCTCCCCTTCTGAAACCTACTTAACCACAGCCAACACACGTGAGTTATAAGACAAAGATTCCCATATAATAGAAGTTGCTTTAATAGTTTAAATAGATGAGATTTGACCTTTTAGGTTAATCAAGTTTCTTTGGAAAGTGGGTGATGTGTGGGATTACAAAGGTGGAAGTAATTATAATACAAAAGCTTGACCTTTAATCAAGTTCTCCAGGATGTGCATGATTGGTGAAGTTTACAAGGGAAAGGAACCAGGAAAGGGAATATTAAATCTAGCTTGATTAAGTCTTAGCAAAATAGAATTAAAATCAATTTTCATTTTTACAATGACCTCAATGTTTCCTCAGTAATGTTCCAGATAATGTTACTCTCCCTCTTCCTTCCCTTTCTGTTCAACACCTAATTTGATAAAGTATTTTCTGTATTCTCCCAACCCTGACTCCTATCCTTACCGACAAAGATTGTAGTCAACTGTTCTTTACAAACTGGATAGCAGAAAAATAAAGTTGGATGTCTCTTTTCTAATAGATTCATCACTTGGCATATTTTGCATATGTATCAGGATCTTGGAAATGGATTTCTGAAGGTAGAGAGGTCTTCGGGAGCTAGCTACATGGATAACTGTGGAATGTAGTCCAACGTTGTTGCTTCTTGTCCTGGGATGGAAGGAGATTATTGTGAGGTCTGATATGAGGTGGCTGGAGCAGCATGAGTGCAGAGTTTATACTGGTTAGTTTGGGGTTTTGAAATAGAGCATGGCACTCAAACAGTTAAGTGAATAAGAATGAGAAGAAGGAATAGAAGCTGAATCAGGAACTAGAGACAAGGGACTTGAGGTTTGGTCCCATCAGCTGCTTCTGGTTGATTATTGTCCTTTGTTTTTGAAGAGGACCAAAATGACATCACTATGTTGGAGTCAAGGTACAGTGTGTCCAATTGTGGCTGATTATACCAATATGAGCTTGGAAGGCTCTACCAACAGTAGGGCACGAATAGTCCACATGGACGTTTGGAGTGCAGATGGCTCTAAATTTGCACATCTCATGTTTCTTTTGGCCTTCTGAAAATCTGTTTTGCGTGTAGAGAGTAGCACCTTCTTTGATGTGGGCATTCCTTTGCCAACGTCTCCCATGTCATGCAATCAATTCTAAAGTTCTTCAGAGAGAACTTAAGAGTGTCTTTGTATTGCTTCTTTTGGCTTCTGGGTGAGTTCTTGCCTTGTGTGAGTTCTCTGTAAAATAGTATTTTAAGGTAAACAATACATTTGATATTTGAACAATGTGGGCGATTCATCAGAGTTGTACACTCTATGGTAGAATATGAATGCTTGGCAGTTTAGCTTGAGAAAGGACCTTAGTCTCCAGTACTTTATCTTGTCAACTGATTTTCAGAATCTTCCCAAGACAATTCAAAAGGAAGTGATTTGGTTTCCTGGCATGGTAGTGGTATATTGTCCAGGTTTCACAAGCATACAACAATGAGGTCAGTACAACAACGCTGTAGACCTTCAGTTTGATAGACAGTCTAATACCTCTTCTCTCCCATATTTTCCTTCAGAGCCTCCCAAACACTGAGCTATCCCTGGCAATGAGTGTGTCAACCTCATCATCTCTGTGTACATCTCTGGAAAGTATATTGCCAAGGTAAGTTAACTTATCAACAGCATTAAAAATTTCTCCATTTGTTGTAACCAAAAGTTTCCACATCTAGATGATGTGATACTGGCTGGTGGAGAAGCCGTGTTTCCTTGTTGTTTATTGTTAAGCCAAAATTAACTCAAACAGCAGAGAATCAATTCCTACTTTGTTGTGGCATCTCAGCTCAGAGGCTGCATTGAGTGCACAATCATCTGCAAACAAAAAAATCATGCACTAACTCTCCCTCCACTTTAGTCTTAGCTTGTATGCTTTCAAATTAAATAATTTACTATCAGTACAGTAACCAGCCTTGATGCTGTGTACATTCTTATTGGAAGGCATCTGACAACACTGCTGAAAACATCATGCTAACAAGTATGGGAGCAAGCACACAGCTTCAAGTCATTATGAAACTGAAATACAATACTGATGAACTTCTTCAGGAAACCAAATTTTGACATAATTTTCCACAAGGCTTCAGAGGTCTGTACACTAAATTTGTCTATCTGACCAAGGCCTTTGGCACTGATGGTTGTGAGGGCTTGCATGAATTAGGGAAGTATATTTGAGAGGAGAAGGAATGCAAGTGAGAAAGTTAAGAGAGCATGGGGAGAGAATAAAGGAATGAGAATACGGGGAATTATGAAAGAAGGGAATAAAGCAAATATAGAAGATGAGAGAAATGAATGGGGAGATGTTGGGGACTAAGTTTAAAAAGGTGGAGAAGGAAAAAGGAAGAGTCTGATGTAATAGACAGTGCTGGGTTTGAAGTCAGAGGAACTTAGTTTGAAGCAATTAACCTTGATGAACATTAGTGTGATGAATGAAAAATCCCAGAGATAGTCTCTGCATAATTAGTAATTAATTTATCAATTAGGCTATATAACAATCAATAAATTGGTGGTCAATAGTTTCTCTTGGTAATCAAAGGAAAAAGACAAAGAAGAGACTAGAAGCCTTAATATACTTTTGAAAAAGGGGGTTCTTTGAGAGGTGAAAATCAACCCTGACTGGTGAATAATTAATGAGGGGAGACTAAAAGTCTTCAGCTTCTCCTCCTGTGAACATGCCTCCAGCAGTCTAGACAAAGGAATCCATCTCCACTCAGACCACTGGTTGTTTTTCTCCTTCATGAGCTGGGTCACCCTAAACTCCAATGGAAGGGTGCAAGAAAATGGGAAGCTTTGGGGCAAAAATTCATCTATATTAGATTCTGTTTATACTCTGAAGAGAAGAAAGGTCTCCTATGTAGGTGGGGTCCTGCCCAAGATCTAGAAGATTGTTTCCCAGGGTTTAGGATATTCTCATCTATCAGCCATGTCCTTCAGAGACTGGCTGACTGACATTCTCTAGGGGTTGGACCTTGAATGAGGAAATAAAAAGCCTGGTTCCTACTTAGTAATGGATTATTAATATAATAGAAAATAATAATTTCTCTCAATTTCCTTAGCTATAAAATAAGGAATGGGACTCAATGACCTCTAAGGTCCTATCTAGCTCTAAATCTGTTGATTGCACACCCAGACCTCCCTTCCCCCCATTATTGGGTATATAATTATCTGCATATTTTGTCTCCCTTGAAAGAATATGAAGTCCCTAAGGGCAGACACTGTTTCAATTTGAGTGTTTGAATATAATTACATTTATATTATACCTAATGTATGAAACTTGGTTTTATTATTCTGAAGTTTTCAGCTGTTTATGTACCTTATATCACCTTGTATACCTGAAATTAGGAATGGAGAATGTTTAAGCCCAGAAAGGAGAAGACTTGGGGGCCATGATAGCTGTGATCGTGTAATCAAATACTATTACTTGGAAGAAAGATGAAGCTGATAGTGTTGGGCCCTAGAGTATAGACCTAGGAGTGGGTGGAAGTTGCAAAGAGGCAGATTTCAACTTGACATAATGAAGAACTCCCTCACAATCAGAGCAGTCAAAAAGTGGAATGTAATTTCTCAAAAGGTAGTGGGTTCCACATCATTAGAAGTCTTCAAGTAAAGAATGGATAACCATGTGTCACATCATGGTGGAGATTCCTTTCAGGCATGAATTGAACTAAATAGCCACAGAAGTCTCTTTCAACTCTGAACTTTTTCTGATTCTCTAGTTATTTCTTCATACCCTTACACAACCCAGTGTGGGAAACAAGGAAGTTCTGTTTCCACAGTTCCAGGTGATCTGGGTCATGACCTTGTACAGTCAGTTTAGAAGGTCAAACTACTGCACATGCTAAATTAACTGTTTGAGGGAAAATCTATCAGAGGAAAACATGAAGTCACATGGCCAGGAGATGACGTGGTCCATGAGATTCAAAGTTTAGAATTCTAGAAGAAGCCTGGCTTATCCTGACCTTCCAGTGACCATCCTGGAAGCTACCCATTCCTTCAGGGGAAGGAACATAAAAGTCCTTCCCTTCTCTGAACTCCACTTTAAATAAATTTCCTTGATACCTTTTTGTGTGTCAAGTGCATTTCTAACAATATGGTGCCCAATGTGGGGCTCATCTTGCTGCCTTGGAGGAAGAGTGCTAAAATTTTTATGGGAGTGCTCCTTCTATAAAAAAGTGGTGGGTTTTTTTTTTTTTTTTACAGTCTCTGTAAGTTAGATCTACTCCAGTTCAAGCACACAATATCAGGCCATGGGCAGGGAGTTCAGAGGAATTGGGGAACAATATTTGCCAGTGGGCTAGGTGAGTCAGTATACTGGGCAAGGATCAAGTCACCCTGGGAACTTCCACTCTGAATTGGTCTTTTACTGATGAAGTAGAAGTTCCGGGAGTGTGGCAAACTCTTTTTTGGTCATTTTCCTGTCTGAAAGTCTCTTGGCTGACCTTAAGCTAAGGAGAGAACTTGAAAAGAATTCTGGGAATTTGAGCAATGGTGGGAAGGAGATATCCCTTCGAGATATTGGGAGGATGTGATGCACTTCCAAGTCAAAAGGACTATGGTAGTCGCTAGGGCCCAGGAACTTAGTTTCAACAGTAACCAGCATTTCCCTGAACCATCTGGTGTCAGAATAGACAAATGATCTCTAGGTTTTTATATGTCTGAAAAGCTGGAGTGAGCTTATTAGGGAGGAATTTAATCCTTAAATTGGTTAAAAACCATAAGTTTTTGACCAGGTCTGAATTCAAATTCAGATTGATGTGCACAATGTTTTGTTAAATGTCTTGTCTGTGTGTTTGTGAAGTGTTTCATATTCCTGGTATGAGGTTGGAAGTGTAGGTAGACAACAAGGCTTCTCCATTATCTTTCCCTTCCCCCACCCCCACCTGGAGCAGTTTCAGAGGAGTGAGTGGGACAGGAAAGAAAGAGAGAAGAGAAAAAAAATCTTTCTGCATTCTTAATTCTGGCCACATTTTTTAATGTGAAAAGAAAGATAAGGGAAAATGAACCTCAGGCAGTCTGCAGTGAAAAGTTGAGTTTTGATTTGAAGAGATCTCAAAGCTAAAGTCTGAACTTTAGGTTTGAATTGGGTCATTGTATCTGATACCGAACAGTGTGTTTAAAATTGCAAATTCACTGGGGCAGAGCCAAGATGGCAGAGTAGAAAGACACATATACTCTAGTGCTTCCTCGACAACCCACAAAATACCTGTAAAAAATGTCTCTCAACAAATTCTAGAGCAGCAGAAGCCACAAAACAACAGAGTGAAAGAGATTTCCAGCAAAAGGTAATCTGGAAGGCCAACAGGAAAGGTCTATCTCACAGGACATGGAGTGAAGAGGAGCCCAGCCCTAGCCATCTGGCACTGGGAGGAACAGTACTGGAACAAGCCTCCAAGGCAGAATTGCCAGCAAAAAGGGTCCCAGATCCCTCAACCCACAAGCGACAAAGAAAGCTCCAAAGGTCAGTGTGGGAAGGCTTTCCCAGCTGGGTAAGAGGGGAGCGGGTTCCTCCAGCACTGGCCTCAGGCGGTGGCAGCAGCAGTGGGTGGTGGGTGGATATGAGGAAGCAGCCTGGGTCCATTGTCCAGGCAACTCAGCTTAAAACACCTGGGGGAATTGAGCAGTTGATCTGAACCTTAGCCCTCAGTGGCAGCCCCACCCCTACCCAAAGCTCCTGGAGGAGTTGAGCAGCTGATCTGAATCTCAGCCTTGAGCATGGCACTGGGGAGAGAAGGAGCACTAGGACCCTCCTCTTGACAAAGGATTCAGAAGTCAAGTAACTAGCTGGGAAAATGCCCCAAAAGGGAAAAAACAATTAAGACCATAGAAGGTTACTTTCTTGGTGAACAGGTGCCTCCTTCCATCCTTTCAGATGAGGAAGAACAGGGCATACTGTCAAAGGAAGTCAAGGCCTCTGCCTCCAGTACCTCCAAAATGAATATGAAATGGGCTCAGGTCATAGAAGAGCTTGAAAAGCATGTTAGTAGGCTGCTAAAGGAGAACCAAAAAAAAAATGCTAAGGATAATAACATCTTTAAAAAGAGGCTAACTCAATTGGAAAAAGAGGTCCAAAGAGCCAACAAGGAGAAGGAGACTTTAAAAAGCAGTTAGTCAAATGGAAGAGAAGGTTCAAAAGCTCACCGAACAAAATAGTTCTTTCAAAGAGAGAATCCATTTCAGTCATTCAGGGAATGACTATGAGATAAACCAAGAAGTTAGAAAACAAAACCAAAAGTTTGAAAAAGTAGAAGATAATGTGAAACATCCTATTGGAAAAACAAATGACCTGGAAAATAGAGCCAGGAGAGATAATTTAAAAATTATGGGACTACCTGAAAACCATGATTAAAACAAAGAGCCTAGACATTATATTTCATGATATTATCAAGGAGAACTGTCCTGATATTCTAGAACCAGAGGGCAAAATAAATATTGAAAGAATCCACCAATCACCTTCTTAAAGAGACCTGAAAAGAAAAACTCCTAGGAATATTGTGGTCAAATTTCAGAGTTCCCAGGTCAAGGAGAAAATATTGCAAGCAACTAGAAAGAAACAATTTGAGTATTGTGGAAATACAATCAGGATAACACAGGATCTAGCAGCTTCTGCATTAAGGGATCAAAGAGCTTGTAATAGGATATTCCAGAAGTCAAAGGAACTAGGACTAAAACCAAGAATCACCTACCCAGAAAAACTGAGTATAATACTTCAAGGGAATAAATGGTAATTCAATGATATAGAGGACTTTCAAGCATTCTTGATGAAAAGATCAGAACTGAAGAGAAAATCTGACTTTCAAACACAAGAATCAAGAGAAGCATGAAAAGGTAAACAGGAAAGAGAAATCATAAAGGACTTTCTAAAGCTGAACTGTTTACATTCCTACATGGAAAGATAATATTTGTAACTCTTGAGATTTTTCTCAGTATTTGGGTAGGTGGAGGGATTACACACACACACACACACACACACACACACACACACACAGAGTACAGGTTGAGTTCAATCAGAAGAGATATCCATAAAAAAAATTAAATAAAAATCAAGGGGTAAGGGAGGAAAATACTGAGAGGAGAAAGGGAGAAAAGGAATGGGGCAGGTTTTAACTCATAAAAGAGATAAGAAAAGTCTTGTTCAACGGAGGAGAAAAGGGAGAAGGTGAGAAGGAAAAGTGAAGCTTACTCTCTTCACCTATGGCTTAAGGAGGGAAGAACATGCTCACTAAATTTGGTATGAAAATCTATCTTACACTATAAGAAAGTAGGGAAGGAGGGGACAAGTGGGATGAGGGGGATGATAGAAGGGAGGGCAAATGGGAGAAGGGAGTAACTAGAAGCAAGCACATTTGGGGAGGGACAAGGTCTAATGAGAAAATAAAAAAGGGGGAGACAGGGTAGGATAGAGGGCAATATAGTTAGTCTTACACAACATGATTATTATGGAAGTCTTTTGCAAAACGATTCATATGCAGCCTGTATCGAATTGCTTGCCTCTCAGTGGGGATAAGTAGGGAGGGAGGGAGGGAGAGAAGCTGGAATTCAAAGTATTAGTAACGAATGTTGAGAATTACTATTGCATATAACTGGGAAATAAGAAACACAGGTAATGGGGTATGGAAATTTATCTTGCCCTACAAGAAAAGAGAGAAGATGGGGATAAGGGAAGGGTGGAGTGTGATAGAAGGGAGGATACATTGAGGGAAGGGGTAATCAGAATGCAAGGTATTATGGGGTAGGGGGAGGGGAGAAATGGGGAGAAAAATTGGAACTCAAAATTTTGTGGAAATGAATTTTGAAATCTAAAAATAAATAAATACCAAAAAAATTTGCAAGTTCACTTTGAAATTTCAGTGATTTCTTTTGGTGGCACTCACTGTCTCCAGATTCTGAAGAATGAAGACAAGGAGGGTGAGTAGAAATCCTTGTCTGGCAAGCCTCAGAGTGGGGAGAGGAGCCAGAAGACAGCGTTTCAGCTCTTTAAGGAAGTAGAGTAAAAGGGAAAAGGCTATTCAGAGCTGAGAATGGCCACATGTTCCTTCAAGGGAAGCTTTTCTTTTAAGTAGCAAGAGTATTTGACTTTAAAAAAGACTAAAATGTTTATCATTAGTGCTTATATAAATCTGGGTTTGATATGATTCAAGTTAAAATCTGTCCTGAAGGAATATAGAGCAGCATCTGAGAATGCTCTTCCTATCAGGATTAGGCAGAAAAAGATTGATGATTGTAAAGTGCTTGACACAAGGTTGGGTACATGTGAGATACAACATTAATCTAATGTAATTGTTACACAATTTTCAGATTTGGATTTTGTTATATACAGGTTGAGGTTTTAAAAGGATGTGATAGAAATTTGATAATTTGAAACATATTTGGCTATAAGTAAGCAGTGATAATGCTGATGTTTGCTATATGATTCCAGCTTTGTTTAAGCTGGAATAGGATTTGTACATAGAATTAAAAAGCAACAACTTATGAGCTATCTTGTCTTATGGTTAACTTCATTTAATAGCTAATAGCTCACCCAAATTTGAGATGACTCTATCTGATCAGATGATAGAATGTGCCCATGTGGTAGTAAGGAGATGAATTACTGTATAAGGTGATGGGGAAATGCATTCACCTGAATGGGTAATGCCTTATTTTAAGTTTTAAGTAAACTTAAATAGTATAAATTTTTAAGTAATCCATCTAAATGTTGTTATGTTAGGAATTGCATTGCTAAATTAATGATGAATTGGTTAAAAAGCTGATATGAATTCTGCATAAGAGTTTCATTGTTGTAGAATTCTTATTGAGAAAAAGAAAATCCTTGAAAAAAATATACATATATTTTTATATATGGGTGTGATTTTCAAGCCTGTTCCATCCAAAGATGTATTAAGCATGTTAAAAAGTTTATTTCTGCTATTAAGAAGGAGGTTTTAACTAAAATTGTTTTTGCTATAAATCAAGCATTTATGAAAGTATGTTTGTGAAAGGAAGTTTGGTAAATGTGCAGAGATCTTGATTTTAGATCTTTTTCTTGTAATTTTTGTCAATTCAGTTCAAGAGGGTTGTGTGATAAATTGTAAAAATTCTTTTTTTGTGTGTGTTTAAGTTTATTTATTTAAGTTTTCAACATTCATTTCCACAAAATTTTGGGTTTCAAATTTTCTCCCCATTTCTCCCCTCCCCCCACCCCAAAACACCGAGCATTCTAATTACCCCTATCACCAACCTGTTCCCCCTTCTAACATCCCTCCCTTCCCTTATCCCCATCTTCTCTTTTGTCCTGAAGGGCAAGATAAATTTCTATACCCCATTACCTGTATTTCTTATTTCCTAGTTGCAAGAACAATACTCAATAGTTGTTCCTAAAACTTTGAGTTTCAGCTTCTCTTCATCCCTCCCTCCCTACCCATTCCATTTGGGAAGGCAAGCAATTCAATATAGGCCATATTTGTGTAGTTTTGCAAATGACTTCCATAATAGTTGTGTTGTGTAACACTAACTATATTTCCCTCCATCCTATCCTGGCCCCCATTTCTTCTATTCTCTCTTTTGATCCTATCCCTCCCTGAGTGCTCCCTCCTCCCACTAACCTCCCTTCCATTATCCCCCCCACCCTGCTTATCCCTTTCTCCCCCACTATCCTGTATTGTAAGATAGGTTTTCCTACCAAATGAGTGTGCATTTTATTCCTTCCTTTAGTCGAATGTTTCAAGAGTTACAAATATTGTTGATCCCTTAATGTAGAAGCTGCTAGATCTTGTGTTATCCTGATTGTATTTCCACAATACTTGAATTGTTTCTTTCTAGCTGTTTGCAATATTTTCTCCTTGACCAGGGAACTCTGGAATTTGGTCACAATGTTCCTAGGTGTTTCTCTTTTTGGATCTCTTTCAGGAGGTGATCGGTGGATTATTTTAATATTTCTTTTGCCCCCTGGTTCTAGAATATCAGGGCAATTTTCCTTGATAATTTCATGAAAGATGATGTCTAGGCTCTTTTTTTGATCAAGGCTTTCATATAGTCCCATAATTTTTAAATTGTCTCTCCTGGATCTATTTTCCAGGTCAGTTGTTTTTCCAATGAGATATCTCACATTATCTTCTATTTTTTCATTCTTTTGATTTTGCTTTGTGATTTCTTGGTTTCTCATAAAGTCATTAGCCTCCATCTGTTCCATTCTAATTTTGAAAGAACTATTTTCTTCAGTGAGCTTTTGAACCTCCTTTTCCATTTGGCTAATTCTGCTTTTGAAAGCATTCTTCTCCTCATTGGCTTTTTGAACCTCTTTTGCCAATTGAGTTAGCTTATTTTTCAAGGTGTTATTTTCTTCAGCATTTTTTTGGGTCTCCTTTAGCAAGGTGTTGACCTGATTTTGATGCTTTTCTTGCATCTCTCTCATTTCTCTTCCCAGTTTTTCCTCCACCTCTCTAACTTGATTTTCAAATTCCTTTTTGAGCTCTTCCATGGCCTGGGCCCATTGAATATTTATTTTGGATGTTTGGGATACAGAAGCCTTGACTTCTATGTCTTTCCTTGATGGTAAGCATTGTTCTTCCTCATCTGAAAGGATGAGAGGAGATATCTGTTCACCAAGAAAGTAACCTATGGTCTTGTTTTTTTCCCCTTTTTTGGGCATTTTCCCCAAACAGCCACTTGACTTTTGGGTCCTTTGTCAAGAGTAGGGTATACTCTGGGAATCTGTGAGATCTCAGTTCCTCTGAGGTGGCACAATCAAGCGTGTACTGGTCTGGACACAGAGAGGAATTTTTGTGCCCAGAATCTTAGCAGTTACCTCTCCTCAGCCACCTGGCCTCCAGTTCCGCAAAGTCAGCACTGGGGGCTGGTTTTCAGATAAGCTGGATGAGCAGGGCTGCCATTCAGTGTGAGACAAAGACCAGCTTGTCCAGAGCCTCCACCCAGAGCTGAGGTAAGACTCAGCTCTTCAGTGTCCCCAGGCGTTTTTACGCTCCAACAATGGAGTTTCTATATGGGCTGCTGTGATGCCTCTGTGGCCACTGCCTGCTGCTGGAGCTATGGGAAGGCCCTTCTCCCTTCCTGGCCAGCTGATAAAACCCTGTCATTCACCTTTGGCGCCTGTGGGTTGAGGGATCTGAGGACCAGCTGCTGGCACTGGAGATTCCGCCCCCGAGGTGTCCTCCTCCTGGAGTCTTGTCAAGCGGCGCCACTCAGCCAAGGCTGGGCTGGGCTCTTTGCTTGGTTCAGTGTCCAGCACAACCAACATTTCCATGGGCTTTTCAGGTCACTGTGGGCTGGAAATGTCCTCCACTCTGTTGTTTTCCACTTCTGCTGCTCCAAAATTTGTTGGGAGTCCCTCTCTACAGGTATTTTATGGGCTGTGGGGTAAGTGTGTCTTTCTAGTCCACCATCTTGGCTCTGCTCCCTAACCCACTCATTCTTTAGGATTTGATTATCTATTTTCCAATTATATTTTGATTTACCTTTCCATGGCCTTTTATTACATATAATTTTTATTACATTATGATCTGAGAAGGATACATTGACTATCTCTGCCTTCTGCACTGGATTGTGCAGTTTTTATACCCCAGCACATGATCAATTTTTGTATATGTGCCATGTACCACTGAGAAAAGTATATCACTTGCTATCTCCATTCAATTTTCTCCAAAGATCTATAATATCTGCTTTATCCAGAGTTTTATTCACCTCCTCAACTTCTTTCTTGCTTATTTTGAGATTAGATTTATCTATATTACATTTCCCTAGATTTGATTTATCAAGTTCAGAGGGGGGAATTTTGAGGTCACCACTAGTACAGTTTTGCTGTCTCTTTCTTCCTCTAACTCCCTTAACTTCTCTAAGAATTTGGATGCTATACTACTTGGAGCATATATGTTTAGTAATGATATTGCTTCATTGTCTATGGTGCCTTTTAGCAAGATATAGTTTCCTTCCTTATCTCTTTTCATTAGATCTATTTCTGCTTTTGCTATGTCTGAGATTAGGAGTGCTACCCCTGCTTTTTTTTTTACATCAGATGAAGCACAATATATTCTGCTCCAACCTTTTAACTTTACCCTGGGTATATCCCCCTGTTTCAAATGTGTTTCTTGTAAACAACATATTTTTGGATTATGGTTTTTAATCCATTTTGTTATCTGTCTCTTTTATGGGAGGGTTCATCCCATTCACATTCACAGTTATGATTACTATCTGTGTCTTTCCCTCTATCCTCTCTCTCCCAGTTTTTGCTTTTAGTTCTCTCTTCTCCCTTTCCCTCCACAATTGTTTTAATTTTTGACCACCACCTCCCTCAGTCTTCCCTCCCTTCTTTCAGCCGCCTCCCTTTTTGTCCATTTTCCCTTACTATTTCTTCCCTCCCTTTTAGCCTTCCCTCTCATTTCTTTCCCCTCCTACTGACTATAGAGCTCATTAGATTTCTATACATAACTGAGTTTATTGCTCCTTCATTGAACCAAATCACACGAGAATAAATGTGAAACAATGCTCATCTTCTTCCCTTCTTTCCCTCTACTGTAATGTAACTTTGTGCCTCTTCCTGTAATGTTATTTATCTTTTTATGCTTTTCCAGATCTCCTCTCACAATCCATTTGCACCCTTAAATCACATTTTTATCGTCATATTGTTTAATTTACACCCACTCCCTCTATCTATGTGTATCCCTTTTAAATATCATAATAAATAACCAATTCTCAAGATTAACAAATATTGTCTTCCTTTATAGGAATGTAAACAATTTGCCTATTTTGAATAACAAGTGTTTTCACCTGTTTGCCTTTCTATGTCTTTCCTGAGATTTGTGTTTGAAGATCAAATTTTTATTGAGCTCTGATCTTTTCATCAGGAAGATCTGGAAATCCCTTTGAATATCCATCTCCTTGCCTAAAATATTATGCTCAATTTTTCTGGGTAACTGATTTTTGGTCCTAGTCCCAACTCCTTTGATTTATGGAATATCATATTCCAATCCCTCTTACCTTTAAGAAGCTGCAAGGTCCTGTGTAGTCCTGACTGTAGCTCCTCGATATTTGATTTGTTTCTTTCTGATTGTTTGCAGTATTTTCTCCTTCACTTGATAGTTCTGGAATTTGGCAACGATATTCCTTGGTGTTTTCAGTTTGAGATCCCTTTCAGGTGGTGAATGGTGTATTCTTTTTAATGACTATTTTGCCCTCTGGATCTAGCACCTCTGGGCAGTTTCCTTTGATGATTTCTTGGAAGATATTGTCCAGGCCCTTTTTTTTCATCATGACTTTCTGGTAGATCAGTAATTCTTAGATTTTCTCTCCTGGCTCTATTTTTTAATTCAGTTGTTTTTCCAATGACATATTTTATATTTTCTTCTATTTTTTTCATTCTTTACATTCTGTTTGACTGATTCTTGATGTCTCATAGAGTCATAGCTTCTACTCTCCCAATTCTAATTTTTAATGGATTGTTTTCTTCAGTTAACTTTTGCATCTCCTTTTCCATCTGTCCAATTATTCCTTTTAACGAGTTATTTTCTCCAGTTAGTTTTTGCACTTTCTTATCCATTTGTCCAATTTTCCCAGTTGGATTTTGTGCTTCCTTTTCCATTTGTCCAATTTTACTTTTAAATACTTCCATGATTTCTTTTTTCATATTTTTAAAATCATTGGCCAGTCTTTCTTCTTCTTCTTCTTCTTCTTCTTCTTCTTCTTCTTCTTCTTCTTCTTTTTCTTCTTCTTCTTCTTCTTCTTTTTCTTTAATTTGGCTTTTAAGATCCTTCTTGAGGTCTTTGAAGAATGCTCTTTGGGCTTGAGACCAGTTCATATTCCCTTCTGACATTTCAGATGGGAGTACAGTCTCGGTGTTGACCTCTTTGGTATTTGTGTTTTGGTCCTTGTCCCCATAGAAAGATTTTATGATTTTTTCTGGTTTGCTTCTTGCTCATGATGTTCACCCTTTTCCTGACTTTTAAAGTGAATCTCTGCTTTTGGGGCACAGGAGGCTCTGTCCCACGGTTCTTGTGGTTAGAACTTGAGGCTTTGTGTAGTGTTGCCTCTGGTTCTTTCAGCTAGAAGCTAAAATGCTGCGGCTTACCTGGTGCTGAGCTAGCTGGTGTGCCAAAACAGAGACCAGGTGAAGCCTTTCTGAGTTTCCCTGGAGTTACTCTGGAGCTTGCTGCATGAAGTATGGGGAAAGGGTGGTCTGGCCATAGGAGGTCTCCTCTCCTGAAGTAGAATATAGGCAAGCTCAGTGTTTGGTGAACCCCATCTGCCATAGTATCTTCTTGATTCCCCTGGCTGTGTCGAGGCACAACTTGCGTCCTGGTGTTGGTGATTATGTGCTCCACCCCCTGGGGCTCAGGACCTCTTCCCTGTTTACTGAGGTGGGGCTATCTGGGACAACTCTGGTCATGCACTGATTCCCTTCAGCTACAGTAAGGGGGACCCACTCTTTGCAATTTTTCTAGCCTTATACATTAAGAGACTGTTTACCCCTTCATCTGATCCCACTGTTGCAGGATTTTCCCTGCGAAAATATTCTCTGTGTTTTTCAAGGTCAACAAGGAGAAGGGAGAACATTTATAGATTACTCTTCCATCTTGGCTCCCAGAAGTTCAAGTAGGTGACTTACAGTCATTCAGTCTGTGGACTGATAATCTCAGGATCTGCTCCTGCAGTTACCTGGGGTTCTGTGGTTCTCTCTTACTCACTTCCACTGGACTCCTGTCCTGGGCTGATATGTTTGAGAATCCACAGTACTGCTGCTGCTTCAGACCACCCAGGGCTTCCTGCTTGGCTTTGCTATGGTGGTGTCTGCTCTGGTACCAGCAAGTAAGTTTTCAAAAAATTAGGGAAATTAGAGAGAAAAGAAAAACCCTGCTCTTTTCCAAGACCAGCTAGTGGAAGCTATTGAAAAGCATACAAATCAGAATCCTGACTCTATAGAAGAGGCAGCAGCTACAGCCTGGAAGTATCCAGGTTCAGCACATAGCCACAACCCTGTTGAGAGGGTGAAGGAGGATGGGTCAAGATAAAGAATCCAGCCAGTTACTATTTGCACTTGGTAAGACAGTCCATCCTTCAGTTAATAATTTTCATATGATCTGGAAATGTAATTGATATCATCTGAAGTTTATTGTTTGTGTTTACAGCTAAAACAATTTGGTTATCACTTATGAAAATTGTAAGCTTGCTGTTTATGGTTTTAATGATAAAAACCTAAAGCTGGTACACTGTGTGTGTATGTGTGGAAAGAAGCAGTTCTCAGGGCTAATCAAAAAGCAACTCCAAGGAGCTTGTTTGAATCATGGAGTTCCTAAAGAAGGAACTTGCTTTGGTGAGAATTTGAAAATGTATAGAAATGATCTCTAGCAACTGGCTTTTAAGACAAATTTAAGATCTAAGATGTAAGTGCTGGTACTATTCTTGATTAGTGAAAACTTCCATTTGATGCAAAGCCTCTGGGACCATCACTAATTGTTCCTACTACTCAGAGAGGAATGTGACTGCTACAGGCAGAAGTTTGCCTCAGGGGACAATTGTATCAGCCTGGGGTGGCATCCTTCTGGCTCAGTTTCCCCATTGTGTTCCTGTGAAAAGGAATGTTTTCCCACTTCACTCTTTCTGAGTCTGATTGTAAAGTGGAGATGAAATCTAATTAGGTCCTTGCTTTTCATCTTCATGGCATGCTTCTATAATCAAAACAGACAGCTTAAGATCTAAGTACAATGCAAATAGTGGAATCTTGCTGTTTTCAATTAACTGGGTAAATGAGTATTCTGGTGTGAAAGATAAAATCCATGAAATAGAACATTCTTTCTGAATATTATGGGAATGATTAGATAAAGGACAGGAAACCAAAGTATAAATGTGATGTTGTATCATTGTTCTGTAGGACAAGACTGGGGTTTAAAGTTAACTCTAATGGTATGGAATTGTTGAGATGAGGGGTGCTTGGGACCCCAAAAAACCAACACTTTGGGTCCCACTCAAATGAATTTAACCCAATCCTTCTTTCAACCAAAGAAGGTCAAAGTTTGTTGAGATTTCTAATTATTTGGTGGACTTTTAGGGAATCTGAGCATTTGTAATGCTAAAACAAGATGTATCTTACCTACAAAGGTACTCTGGGGAAGGAGTTTGGGGTGACCCCAGGTGGTCTGGGAGTTCCAGGGATGGTCTTGATGGGAGTGGCCAGCAGCCTGGAGAATTGGACTGATAGGGCATATTGATAGAAAGGAACTTATGGGCCTCAGGAGAGTCAGTTCAAGAGGGGAAATCCAAGGAGCTTTCAAGGTAAGATTTTCCAGGACCCTGTTAGACAAATGAGACTAAAACTCTTTTGGAGTAAGGGACAAAGGTCCTGACTTGGAATAAGGTCTTTACATGTTACAAAGACCAATTGGGTAAATACAATTGACTGAATTAATACTGAGACTAAATCAGAGACATCTTCAGTTTGGGGAAGAGAATTTCAGTGTAGTTTCTCAGAGGCAGATAACCTCTGGTAATATTCTGCATTAATGAAAGTTAAATGTTTCTGTTTTGATTTGAATTCATTCCATGAACATAAATTGAAGTTAGTGTTTGAACTTATATGTATAACTCACTCTTGTAGACTGAGCATGGTTAGAAAGATATAGATAAGCTTGGGAAACAGATGTAAATCTATTAGAGCAATAACTTATGGTTTTAATGGTAAATTTGGTTTTATTATTGTTATTTAACCAGGATCTAGAACAAGTATACAAAAGCATGTAAGCTACTTAAGATTTGTTTCAAAAGATATTCCTTAGTCAATGTCAAATTACAGTCATATCTGAAATTGATTACGGAGCTTGCTATTTTAAGATTTTATGGGACTATTAACTGACTGCTCTTCTGAATCTAACTCCAGGTATGGATAGCAAGAAAGGCCATCTGAGCCACTGATCCATGATGCCAGTGAACCTGTGAGGTGCTGGTATGAACTGCAAAGGGGTGATCTCATGAGAAAGTTGGGAGAGTGACTGTTCAGCCTGAGCTGAGGTAGGATTCTCTGGACTCAGTTTCCTCATTGACACTTGGCAGACTTTAAGCCTGACTGAATGCCAGTTGACAATTTGTTCCTGACTGGAATAGATATGAAGTTGGGGAGATGTTATTTCCCTGAAATGTCCCTACTCTTGGTGGCAGTTTTCTATAATCAGAAGTTTCATAACTTCTATTAAGATCTATTAAATAATAGGTTGTTGGTAGGGGAATATTTGAGGTTAAGTCTAAAGTTAAGGTATTAGGCTTAGGATTTCAGAGTAACAACAATAAGTTAGGGGCCTTTAATTTTTAGGAATAGTATGGAGACAATCAGGTCAAGGGCCTGTGAGGTTAGCATGCATAGTTACTATTTTTGTCTCAGTTGGCTAATGTTAAAAGAAAAATGGCTTGTGTTCTATGTTGTAAATGCTTTAAAAGCAGCATCACATGACCAGACATTGGAATTGTTTTATGAGGTGACATGTACTGTGTTAAAAATTATTATTTATTGTATTTATGTAAGTACTGGAGCCTATTATTGACTCCTTAGTGAAATCTCATCCTCCTGATGTGGGAAAGGAATAGTGAATTAATGTAAAATGTAAAACCTGAATTCTAATGTAAATTTCTTGAACATGACAATTGGCCAAAGTTCCAATTTTGATTGTATAGAAGTGATAAGAGTATAAAGTTTAGGAATGGTAATCTAAAATTGTATTAATGTCAGTTTTGCAGAAGAGTGGACATCTGGATTTTTACAAGAAAATAAAAGGAAGAAGACACTGAGATGCTGTACTGAAAATGGCTTAAATGAGCATCCAGACAAGAAAACTGCAACAGATGATGCTCCTCCTCAGACTGCTGAATGAGATGGAGCCTCTAAATGGACAATTCATTGATTTACCTTTTTCTTTTGAATCTCTGTATCTGCATTTATAACAAGGGGACTGCCCCCTTGTAATTTGTCAATATGTTGGTCAACTTTGTCCCCTTCTCATATTCATATAAAGGAGAGATAGATGAAGAGAAGAATTCATAGGGGAAAGAAAGTTGGGGGGATTTATTGATTGGATTTAGGTGTGGAAATAAAAATTTTAATAAAGAGAAAAAGGGGGAGTTTGGGGGAAACAATGAAGTTCTGTTTCAACAGTTCCAGGTGATCTGGGTCATGACTTTGTACAGTCAGGTTAGAAGGTCAAACTACTGCACATGCTCAATAAGCTGTTTGAGGGAAAGCCTATCAGAGGAGAACATGAAGTCACATGGCCAGGTGATGGTGGCCCGTGAGATTCAAAGTTCAGAATTCTATAAGAAGACTGGCTTATCCTGACCTTGTTGTGGTCCTTCCAGTGGCCATGCTAGAAGCTACCCGTTCCTTCAAGAGAAGGGACATAGAAGGCCTTCCCTCCTCTGGACTCCATTTTAAGTAAATTTTCCCTGATACTTTTTGTGTGTCATTTGTCTCTAACACCAGGAATTCCTTTATCTAGCCTTGAAAAGATCAAAATTAATATTACCTCAAGTTTCTACTCTATTGATTTCACATTATAATTTGTTTTATGCTGTACTGATTTTTATAACTGAGTTAGTGTCTGCCCAAAGTTACCTTTCTACGTTCTTGACTGATACTCAGGAATTTAGCTTTTTCTCCAAAATAGTTTAAGGGTATGAGTGGGATAGACTTAGTGAAGACTCCTCAGATTGTAATTTTTCTCCCAGGGGTGAGGTAAGACCTAAAGGCTCAAGGTTACAATATTTTTAGAATAGAATAGTTCCATATAAGGATATAAAACTGTGTAGTGTATTAGGGTCTCAATGATTGGACAAAACTTACATAATTCCTCGATGTCTTCATTTCAAAAGGGATTGGTTAGATTTCGTGTCTAGAATGTAAGACCACATTCTCAGCTAATGAGGATAATGGTCAGTGGCAGAGGAGGGACTTGCGTTAGGGTCTATATAAATCACTGTCCTTTTCTTTGTCTTGGGCTTTCCTACTCCTACAGGTGAGCCCCGCTTCTCGAGAATCGAATAAATCACTTTTCTGTCATCACTTTGAGAGGCCTCTGAGTAACTGATTTATGTAGGGACCTGAGCCATCCCACACAGGTATCATTAAAAGAAAAGTTGTTATTGCTCATACTATACCCCTGGGGACATTTGCCTGTTGTCTCTAATCCCCAACAAGTAAACCTGGTGCCACCTCACCCCCCAAAGACATGTTGTTTGTCCTTGCCTGTCTTTGTGCAATTAGGATTTAGGCTTAAGGTTAACTTCTTCAAGGATTCAGTAAGTCTGGTAGTCTAGATGGAAGAGACCTACCAAAGATTATAAAGTACAGATGGGTCCCACATGTCTTATGGGAATTTTTATTTACTAACATTTTATTTATTTATGTTTATTTATTAATATTCCTTAATAATCACAGAGGGTTGTGTTTAACTTCACCTAAATGCCAACTCACTTTTCTTAGCACAGGCAATTGTAAATTACATAGATCTCTGTCTTTCCTTCATGTCAGTTAAGAGGGTTCCCCTCTCCCCCCTCATTGGGGTTGTTGGTTTTACTGAGACTTCCAGTCTGACCTGCTTTAACAGTTATATGCACCTCTGTTAATGAACTGATCTTGCCTGGAGTCTGTACCTCAGTCTACATTTATGAAATTTACTCTAGACAGTTTGAAGGTCCAACTGAGGTCAGGGGAGGGAGCTGGATTCCCCAGACTCCCTTAGCAGAGCCCCTTTTTTCTCTTTCGGCCCTGTGGTGGAACTTTCTATCTGAATGGAGGGTTTCTTCTAGGGAACTGTGGTTGAGACCTAGCTCTCCCCTTTAATCCAAATATTCTCCAAGCTAGAAAGTAAGCACCTAATTGGGAAAAAGTTATAATTTTTGTCTTGGTGTGCAGTGTGATAATTTGGAAATAATGGGCAATCTAGAGCCCTGGTAAATCCTGAGAGGACAATCTCTTGAAGGAATTTCCCCCCCACCTATCAGATTGGCTAACATGACACAACAAGATGATGATAAATGTTGGAGAAGATGTGGGAGAGTTGAAACACTAATTCATTGTTGGTGGAGTTGTGAGCTGATCCAGCCATTCTGGAGAGCAATTTGGAACTATGGCCAAAGGGATACAAAAATGTGCATACCGTTTGACCCAGCAATACTGCTTCTAGGACTGTATCCCCAAGAGATCATAAAGATGGAAAAGGGTACCATATGTACAAAAATATTTATAGCAGCACTCTTTGTGGTGGCCAAAAACTGGAAATCAAGGGGATGCCCATCAATTGGGGAATGGCTGAATAAATTGTGGTATATGAATGTAATGGCATGCTATTGTGCTATAAGAAATGATGAACAGGAAGACTTCAGAGAGGCCTGGAAAGACTTATATGAACTGATGCTGAGTTAAAGGAGCAGAACCAGGAGAACTTTATACACAGCAACAACCACAGTGTGTGAGGATTTTTTCTGGTAGACTTAGAACTTCATTGCAATGCAAGGACTTAAACCATTCCCAATGGTCTCTTAAGGCAAAATGCCTTCCACATCCAAGAGAAAGAACTATGGAATTCGATTGCAGAATGTAGCAGATAATTTTCTTTTGTATTACGTTTTGGTTTGTTTTATGATTTCTTCCATTCATGTTAATTCTTCCATGCAACATGACTAAGGTGAAAATGTATTTAATAGGGACATATGTGTAGAACCTATATAAAATTGTATGCCAACTCGGGGAGGGAGAGGGGAGGAAGGTGAGGGAAGGGGGAAAAAAATCTAAGTTATATGAAAGTGATTGTAGAACACTGAAAACAAATAATAATAATAAAGGAATTTTTTCCCCTCAAGGAAGGTGCCCCCCATAGAAATTGGGGAACACATCATGTAGACACTCTTCAGAGCTTAAGAAGAGCTGAGGAAGTCTCATCTTCCTAGACAAAGAAGAAAAGTAAAACACAGAACAAGTTAATTTAAATCCCATTATTGGCCTGAATAGGGGTAAATCAAGCTGGTTTCTTCCCATGGCCTGATCATCCTGGGGAGTGTTGTATAGCACAAACTCTGGAGACATCTAGGGACCAAGGTGAGATTAGCTGCATGAGTGATTTTTGTTTGTTTTGTTTTATTTTATTTTTTGTTTTTCAATGTAAATTTCATCATTGGTGTTTGGTATTTGCTATATGACATCATCCCTTTAATTCATTTAAGAAGACAGACTGTCTTCATGTTTTGCTCTAATATTGTCCTCTATTAACTCATAAACTGGGTCCCTAGACAAAAGGACTGAACCAATTGGCAGCCATACTATGATGGGGGAATATGATACTGTGAACGTAGTCAAAGAAACCAAGGATCAATAAGGGAGTCCTGTGTCTTCCCAGGAGGTATTCATTTGTTCCAAAAGCACTAATATCTCTGGTCAACCCACCAGACTTTCCTTAGCCATTAACTAACTGCCCAGTCTAGTACTAAAACCAGCTTCCAGTTTTAGTGCTGTGAATCACTAGAGGGATTTCTATTAGGCATTCCTTAACCTTTATTAAATCCATGAACCAAGCACCAGGCCTCTAACTTGGTCCCTCAGGGAGGGACTCCTGAAAAACAACTGAAATGTTAGAAAGGCATTCTCAGAGACTATATATCTCTATTACCCAAGTATCCTAATTGGAAATTAGACCAGTAAAAGTTCTGTTTAACTTTTTCAAACAGAAGAGGTACCTTATTTGATAAGAAGAAGTAAAATCTTAGCCCTTAAAGGAGAAGCTGCAATTTCTATGGAATCCTCTAACACCAGTGAGGAAGCATCATATTCATTATATTTTCTTAACTGAGGTTTGTTGGGGGCACAGCATAAAATATTGTCTGCCCTGTGTGTGTCTCACAAATTTTTCTTTGGTTATATTTAAGAATTTAAAAAAATAATGGGAACAAAAAATAGCAGAAATAGCATGCGAAAAGAAACACACGTAGAAAAACTTATTAAAGCCTGAGACAAGGGGGAGTTCCCAATTAAGCTAGGGATGACTAATAATCAAGCAATTATGTTTTGTGATACTTAGTTTAAAACAGAGAAAAATGCAATCATTTTGTCCTCAATTTGATACCTATGACTATGATAAATTGAGAGATTTAAGATGAGACATGCTAGGTAAAATACTCAAAGCAGCTAGAATGCCAGTATTTGAGGAGCAGATTAACTGATGCCTTAACTAAATCTAAGTCATCTAATGGCATCTGCCTGACACCCCCTGAGGTGTTCTCTTTTTCTCCAATTTCCCTGCTTCTCTGTTCTGCTTTATCCTCTTCTCCCACTTCTTTCCACCCTCCTACACCTTCGTCCTTGCCCCAACTTTCCGCCCTGCCTTAATGGCTTCCTCTCCAATTCTTTTGTCTCTCTTGCTCTTTTGCTCTCACCCTCATCCCTCTACCTTGCTTTTCTAGTTTCTCCCCACTGTTTTTAATATCCTCCTCTGCTCTGATACAATTTCTTTCAGCTACCTCTCCTATTTCTGAGTTTTGTCTGCCAGTTACATCTCCTTCTTCATCCCCTCCTCCTCCTCTCTTGCTTTCTGCACCTCCATCCCACTCTCCTGTCTCAGCTGGGATCCTTGAATTCTTCCAAAAAAGAGGGGAAACCTACAGGCATCTTCCCTCATCAAAAAACTATTAGTTATCACCACAGGGGCAAAGTAGATCTTAAACAACATAAACCTTTCAGCCCTTTCACCCTCTCTACTCAGAGAAGTAACACTCCTAGGATTGATGAGGACCCTGGAGCAGGTACAGTGTGCTCTCAAGCCATATTTAGAGGTTACAGTCTTATTTGAGGATATGTAACTGACTTTATAGTCACATACAATCCACTGGAGAAAAATAAGCCATCATAGAAAAACAGATAAGTTGGCTTCAATGAAGGGGGTAAGATCTTCTGACAAAACTCAGAAATAGGAGAAGTAGCTGAAAGAAACTGTACTAGAGGAAAGGAGGATATTAAAAACAGGAGGGAGAAATTAGAAAAGCAAGATAGAGGGATGAGGGTGAAAGCAAAAGAGCAGGAGAGACAAACACCTTTCCAATTGGCTTTTACAAGATCCATATTGGGACCCCAGTGGTCATGATGATTACATCAGATTATAATGGGCTAGGCAATCTGGAGACCTAGAATAAGTACCAAGAGATATTGCAAGAGAAGAATGAAACTCCTTATCATTTTTATGATAGATTATACAAAAGTGCTAAACTATATGCAAGATTAGAATTCCTTAGCCCTCAAGGTGCACATATTATTGAACTAACTTTGTAGTTCAATCATTGCCTGAAATATAAGAAAGCACTTCCATAAGAGGTGCCCTGGTTGTCATGAGATACCTATAAGTCAGCTTAAGCGGGTTGCCCTATTTGTTTATGAATGTGGGGAGAAAGAAAAACAAGAAAAAGAGAAGGAACAAACTGTCATTACCCCAGTACAACTTCATTTCAAACCATTTTTTAATTTAATATTTTGTTTTCCCCCAATTGCACGTAAAAAATAATTTTAACATTTTTTCCAAATTTTGAATTCCAAGTTCTCTCCCTCCCTCTCTCACCCCCCTATTGAGGTGAGGAATTTGACACAGGTTATATGTGTGCAAAACATGCAAAACATATTTCCATGTAAATCATGCTGTGAAAGAAAAGACAGACAAAAAACACAAGAAAAATAAAGAAAAACTGTGCTTCAATCTGCATTCAGACTCCACCAGTTCTTTCTCTGAAGATGAATGGCATCTTTCACCATAAGTCCTTCAGAAACGTCTTGGACCATTGTATCATTGAGAATAGCTAAGTTATTCATAGCTGATCTTCATAAAATATTGTTGTTAGTATGCACAGTCTTCTTTTGCTCTGTATCAGTTCATGTTAGTCTTCCCAAGTTTTTCTGAGAGCATCTTGCTCATCATTTCTTATGGCACAATAGTATTCCTATCATGATCATACACAAGTCGTTCAGCCATTCCTCAATTGATGGACATTCCCTCAATTTCCAGTTCTTTGTCACCATATAAACAGCTGCTATTAATAGATTTAAATCATTCTTGTTCTTTCACAGGCTGTTTCAGAGGCCTTGGCATAGGCAATGTTAGAGGCAACCCCCAAACCTTGAAATTTGAGGGAATGCTTTTTGTTGTGACAGGATGGGTCATGTTGTCTTAGACTAGAAATAAAAAAAAGGATCTCAAGAATAAAAGGTGGAATGATTCTAGAGATTCCCAGAGGATCAGTAATGATGATGGTTTGGGGGAGAAGTAGAGGATTCTTTCATTTTTCTAGAACCTGATGTCTTGAACCCAGTTATTCCTCTCCCCAAAATGGTGAACTCCATATCACCCTTAAGGTTGGGGACACATTTTGTAATTATTTGCTAAATATTGGAGTCTCTAATTCAGTGCTAACGAGTAAGCCTGACTCCAATTGTGGCTCTATTAAGTATTTAAATATTGTTGCAGTTTCAGTTCAGCATGTTCCTAAATAGTCCCTTCATATAATCTTTATGGGTCCACTTTCTGTGGAACATTCTTTTTTCCGTATGCTTCAATCCACTGTAAACTTATTTTGTTTCCCTGACAGTATTCTATCCCTAAAAGTGCCCAAGGATTCTCTCTTCTTGTTCCCAGTCCTTATTCAAAATAACCGTCTCAGTTGGAGACACTCTTAGCATCCCCTTTGATATTCTCAACTTCCAATGGGCCTCTTCATCCTCATAAGTGGGTCTCTAAAAGCTGCTGTCTCTATTACTAGTAAAACTAAAGGACCTCCCCCACATCTTTGTCCAGGATAACCATTGAGGGTATCTTACCTACTATTGACTCATTCATTAACAGATCAAGGTATTATTATTCCTTTTAAATCCCCATATAATACACCAATCCTCCCTAAGAAAACTAAATTAGGTCCTAAGTAAGTCTGTTTATTGTCTTGTTCAGGATTTGCGCACAATTATGCTTATATCATACCTAGACATCTAATGATACTCAAGCGTACAACTCTGAATTCTTCAATTCTTTGTGGAGCATCCAATTTTATGATGATAGAAATTTGCTTAGCATTTTTTTCAATGCCCATATACCCAGATTTCTAGCATTTATTTGCTTTTACCTGGACACATTCACAATGGCCATGGACTCATCGACCTCAAGGATATGTAGAAAGGCCCACTTTATTTTCTCAAATTTCGCAGTAAGATTTAGCTTCTATTACTTTTAGAGGTTCCACCATGGTCCAGTACATAGATGATCTGCTTCAAGCAGCACTGGATGCTGAGAATGGCCAGGAAGACAGTCTTCATCTGCTACTGGAGCCTCACCAAAAAGGCCATAAAGTTTCTAAATGGAAAGTCCCCAGTGGTGGTGCATATTCTGGCTGCTGGTACTTGTTCTGTTTCTCTGTGTATTCAGTCTATCCAGCAACTCTGCCCCCACCACTAAGTGACAACTGACAGCTATTTTTGGAGCAGCTGGATACTGCAGGCAGTGAATTACTTTGGTGAAATCACCAAGTCTCTTGTTTCTCTTAAAAAAAACTCTGTTACAGAACATTTGGAGCTAAGTCACAGGTTCCCAAAGTAAGCATTTGGTTTGGGGTTTCCCTTTGAAGAGGGCAGTGCTCTGATGACGCTGAGGTCCTCTTACTCCATCACTAGACTCAGGCCTTCTCAGATCAGAGACTTACCAAATGTGAAGTGACTCTGCTGAGTAATGAAAACCTCACCCTCAATCAGTGTGCAGTCCTCACCCTTGCCATTGCTCTCCTATCTGAGGAGCCATTATATGACTGTCCTTATGGAGTAGACTGTAATCCACTGGCAAGATCATTGCAAATGTAAAATTCATCAGATTTTTTTTTGTCTGCCCTGAAATTTCCTGCCACCCTGGCCATTGTTTACTGCTCTGCCCACATGGGAGGGACTGGTTCTGTTTCAAGAAGAATAATCATGCAGATGCCACTGCCAAGTCTGCTGCCCCTGAAGGCCCTCCACATATTTTTAATCTCTCACCTTCTGGTGATAATAATATCCCCCTTTCCTATGATGACTCTCAAGTGGAGAAGCAAAAACATCAGTATAAGGCAAAACAGGTTTTAGGGGTCTGGGTGTCCACACGGGGCAAAGCACTCCTCCTCCTTGAGTTTCTTTCATGAGGTATGTCTGTCTTTTCACAAGGGGGGCCGTTTTGGAATTCAAGGAATTGTGGATTTCATTAGAAGGGTTTGGGTTGCCCCAGATGTTACCAAGAGAGCTGCCCTATATACATTTATCTCTTTCACATGAGCACAATGCTCAGCTGGCATGAGAAATTAAATGGGAATTTTGGGGGAGTTCTGGTGAAGCCACAGACGATATACAAAGGCCAGCAGATGACACAGAAAAACATTTAGAAACTCAGAAATGCATAAAATATATGCAGTGGTATTGTATAACATAGAGGAACAAATAGAAGGAAATTCATGAAGCTGGAAGAGTTTTTCTCTGGTACGAAAGGAGGGTCAAAATTTTTATGCAGATTTTCCAGATTTTGAGGGGTTGCTGTGCTCCTAACCCTCAGGATATGGAAGAGATAATTGTAAATGTCAGCTGTTATCATGTTGTCCTTTGGTAGCTTAATCTCCCAAGTTTTTTTGTAGTAACTTTGAATACTTGAACTGCTACTTTTTGGATTTTATTACGTGGAAATACTATTGGTTTTGCAGATTTATTTTGTAGACTGCCAACTTTGCTGAAACAATCTGTTTTCTCAATTAGTATCTTTGCTGATTTCCCAGAAACCCTCATGTCATCAGCAAAGGGATTTTAATTTCTTCATCTATCTTCACACCTTTACTTCCTTTTTCTTGTCTTAGAGCAAACTTTCACATGATTAATAGCTTGCAGTTTTTCTGAAAACTTTTTACATTCTTTGCCCATCTACCCATTGGAAAATAGTTTTTAGGGTTATATATTTGCATCAATTTCTTATGTAGCTTGGGATAGCTAACCTACAATGTATATAGTTGAAGTAAAACTTTTTTCATTAATCAATAGCTTCCTGTTTAAGTCCTGCTGCTATTTTGTTTCTGCAAGTTTTTGAATATCCTGAAATTAAAGACAAACAAACAAAATCTACTTCATCTTTTTTTTTTTTGATCTTCCATATATATCCCTTGTTTGGTTAAGAATTCATCACTTAGTTTTGTGGATATGTGCATTTCTCTTCAATTTTTTTCTGATGACTTCTGATATTTAGACTGAACAGCCAATAGAATTTATTATGGTATGTGATATGTAGTACATGGTCTAAAACTTTATTTTGCCAAAAACTTGCAAGTTTTTCCATAGTTCCTGTTAGTTCTATGAATAATTTGTTGTTGAGTTAGTCAAACAGGACTATTGAGTATAACTGCTTTTGATTTATGCATATCTAATGTTACAATGATCTACTCTTCTATTTTTAAAATCACTGTCAAACAGTTTTTAGTGAAGTTTTGGAATGTAATTTGAATTCCATAGCGCTCTTTTCCCCCAAAAAATATTCATCATTTTCCTTATTTCATACCTTTTACCCCCTCTAATGGCTAATTCTATAAAATAATCAGTTAATAGTCTGGTAAAGCACTAAATCTGTAAATTAACAATTGTCATTTTTTATGTTTCTATGCATAGTTCAAATATGCATCCTAATTATTCTGGTGATTTTTAAAATTCGGCCTTGAATTTTACACTTTACTGAAGCTGCTGTTTCTATTAATTCCTTTGATGCTTCACTAGGGTTTTCTAAGTAAACTATCATTAACCTAAAAATAGTGATATTTCCTTTTTTTGCAAATGCTTATGCCTTAATTTTTTTCTCTTGCATCATTGCTCTGATTTCCAGAAGAGGGGCAGGGGCCAAACCCATGATTTCAATGGTATAGGGATCTCTCGATTAAGAAACTCCCTAAACAGGTTATCAACTTATGATCTTAAAAGTTGCCTACCTCGAGGTAAAATGACTCGCCTAGAGTCACACAGCCAATGTATGTCAGAAGTGGAACTCTTCTTTGACTCACTATGCTGCCCCTCCATCATTTCTAGTCTTAGGACACAGTAATATGGAAACAGGACATCTTTGTCTTGTATCCTTGTCCACATATCAGAAAAGTTTCTAATGTTTCTTCATAGCAAATAGTTTTTAGATTCACAGATTAGGACCATTTTTCTAGTATTTTCTTTCTCAGTTTCCAAGAATAATTGTAGCATGGGTATTTACTTATAAAAATGTTACTTTTATCAATATATTTTTGCTTTTATATCACCTTTATCTCCAAATACAATTCTCTACCCAACAAATCATTCCTTAGAACAAAGAATAAAGGAGGAAAAATCATTTTAGCAAAACCCAAACATCATCCAACTCTGAAATTATAATGTAGCATTCCACACCTAGAGTACAGTCTCTTCAAAAAAAGGGGGGAGGGGAAATACATTTTCTGATATCTCCTTAAGTGTCATGCTTAGTCATTATTATCACAAGGTGTTCGTTTTTTTTTTTTTTCCATTATCACTGGTATAATTGTGTATATTGGTTTCTTGATTCTGCTTACTTTATTTGGCATCAATTTATTAACATTTGTCATGCTTCTCCAAATTCTTATTTTCTCATAATGCAGTCTTAATTCATTTCACTCATGTGCCACAATTTGCTTAACTATTCTATAATCCATTGCCTTCTACTTTGCTTCTAATTGTTTAATACCACAAAAAGTACAACTATTTCGGGGGGAGTATATTTGATCTTTCATTCTCACTTTGACCTATTTGAGGCAACATGCCTTACAGTGAGATCTTTCAGGGGAAGAATCTCAGTGACATTTCAAGTTACTTTTTTTTTAAAAGCACAATTCTTAAGATATATATATATATATGTACATACATATACGTATACATACATATATATACATACATACATATATATATGTATACACACACACACACACACACACACACACACACACACACACACACACACACACACACACAGGCAATGGAGTATAGAAATCTATGTTGCCCTACAGGAAAACAGAAAGGAAGGGGATAAGAGGGGGAAGGGGTGATAGAAGGGAGGGCAGATTGGAGGAAAGGGTAATCAGAATACACTTTGTCCTGGGGTGGAGGGAGGAGGGAGATGGGGAGATAATTTGACATTTAAAATTTTGTGGAAGTGAATGTTTAAAACTGAAAATAAATTTAAAGAAAAAACATAATAATCATGAAAAAAAGCATAATTTCAAATGTTTTACAGTAAATCAATAAACATTTATTAAGGGTCGCATTTAAGAGACAGACACTGTGCTAAGCACTAGGGATACAAAAGAAAAAGGCAGTCCCTGCTCTCAAGGAGCTCACAATCTACTAGAGGAAATAAACAAATATATTACAAACAAGCTATACACAGGACAAATAGAAATTCAGTGAGAGGGAAGGCACTACTATTCAGGGGTAAGAAAAGGCATTCTGTTAAAGATAAGCTTTTAGTAGGGACTTGAAGCAAGTAGGAAGAGATGGAGTAGGAGGGAGAGTGTTCCAGGCATGGGGAACAGCTAGAAAAAAAATGACTACAACAGGGGGTATAGTGTAAGAAGACTGGAAAGGTAGGAGGAAGCTAGGTTATGAGGGGCTCTGAACACCAAACAGTATTTTGTGTTTGATCTGAAGGTTGTGAGCCTGAAGCACTGGAAAGAGTTTTGCCCTCTACAGTAAGAAACAGTAGGAGCCAGGGAAGGTTTAGAGACAAAGAGAATGAATCTAGTTTTGGACATGTTAAATTTAAGATGTCCGAAAAGCAGTTGGAGATTTAAAACTGGAAGTCAGTACAGAGTTTGGGGCACAATAGGTTGATATGACAATGTTTAGCACAGAGATGGTTATCAATGGGAGCTGATGAGATGTCTAAGTGAAGTAGTATATAGGGAGAGTAAAAGAGAGCCTGGGACAGAATCCTGTGGGACATGGAATGACTAGAACAAGGAACTACTCCTTCAACAGTATAGTAGTGGATCTGTTTTTCCACAAGTCCTACAACAGTGATTAGTCCTATCTTTTATTATTCCCAATTAGCTGGTTGTGAAGTATTTTGATTAGCATATTAATGAGAATTACTTGATGTTATTTTGAAAATTGTTCATAATCCTTTGACCACTTAGCCACTAGGTGATGTAATGATTACAGCACTGGATAAGAGAGTGGGGAAGAGCTGGGTTTCAAACCTTGATTCAGATATTTACTAGCTGTGTGACTCTGGACCAGTCAACTTTTCAGGCTGTTTCCTTGGATGTAAAATGAGTTGCTGTGACGATCAAATACTGTATTTAGGTGTTTTCAGGGTCAGTGTTCAAGCTAACTAGATTATATGTGTTTGTGTCTATGTGTTGTAAATTTCAAAAAAGCTATTTTTGCTGTCCAGTCGTGTTCAACTCTTTGTATGAGATTTTCTTGGCAAAGATACTGGAGTGGTTTACAATTACCTTTCCCAGTTGCAAGAGCTGTTTTCAGCTATTATAGGTAAGTTCTCTACATATCTTGGCTTTCAAACCTTTATCAGATACTTGATGCAAAGACGTTTTACATGAATAGTTTCCCTGTTAATACCACTAACTTTGTGCATGCAAAAGTTTTTCAATTTATATTATCAAAATTACCCGTTATTGGGGATTGCTATCTCTTGTCTTAAGTCTTCCAGCTGTAGTTGTGAAAGACAACTGATTTCTCTACTAAGTTTCTTAGGTCACCTTTCATATTAAGGCTGCATATTAATTTCGGCAGCACAGTAAATTTCACATTTCAATTCCATCACTATTTTGCTAGTTTTGTGATTTTCTCCATACTTTGTGCAGACCAAGAAGCTTGCTAGAAGACCGAGTCTTCTTTTGTCTTCTGCAAGATGGCCCTAGGAATGGTGAACTCTATAAGGAAGTTGGTCCCTGCCTAATTTTCTTGACAGTGAACAAAAGGCTATATTTTCATATGTTATTTCAAGTGTTAGTGTAGAATTTAGCATCCCCTTATATTTTTCTACATGACATGAGAATACCTCCTATTACAATATTCTTAGCCCATGTGTAGTCAGTTTAGATATTTTTGGTGTTCCTGGACTAGATATCTCAAACTCCAATATTCTCTCTCCAGATTTCTTTTGTGCTTATTAATTGGCATAAAGGTCTGTTTGTCTAATTTCCTATAAGACATATTATTATTACAGCATCACAGTTTTAGACCTGGAAGGAGCATGGAAAACCATCTAGTTCAGTCCCCTTATTTTCAGACGAATAAAATAGAACCTAGGAAGATAAAATAACTTAGCCAAAGTCACACAGGGAATAAGTATCAGAGCCAGGGTTTGAATCCAGGTCTTGGGGGTCAACGTTCAAGCCAATGAGAGAACAGGATTTTAAGGAATAGTGTAATTAATTCTTCTGTCTTTCTTAGAAGTTATGAGATGGGGAGATAAAGAAGGACCACACACAAAAAATGAAAAAAAAATTTATTTCCTCAGTGTTTTATCCACTGTCAATACTGTCCTTATGTTGCAACACATTTGCAAAACAAAAACAAAAAACCTCAGCTTTTATTTTCCATTTAAAACAACTACAATATTTACAGGCTGTTTCCAGTAACACACACGCAGACACACTCACAGACACACGTGAGTACATATATCCCTATTTCCAATCAATATCCATATGCTGGTAGAGGCAATGTATGCTTTCCAGAGCCCATTATCAGAAAAAGTAAATCCATTATTTCACCCTCACACCTTCCTTCCTACTAGCTACTTTATATTTTCCTCCTTCCAATTCCTCATGTAAAGCTCACATGTAAGGTTAATGTGTTCAATTAAAGGATGCAATTTTACTTACATGGTGAGTTTTTAAAAAGCAAAAGCAGACATGATTTTTCCCCATTTCTGTTTTTCAATTGTGGAACTGAGCTTTATATTCTGAAGGCTTGTGAAACTTAAGTATACTAAGACACTGGAGGTCATTTGGAGCAACCATCCTTATATCTATTTCTGTATTTTGAAAACAGAGTGAGTCCTGAACTGGGGAAACAGCAATTAGCAGTTCATTATCACCTCTGTCCTAAATGACCTTCATTTCTTCCAGTCTGGCTCTACCAAGTCAAAATCTATTAAGTATGGAGCATAATGAACATTATAAGAGAACAGATATAACCCTATATAATAGGTATAAAAGCCTTGAAACAAAGTTGTCATATAACACTGGTGTTACTAATCTACTCCGATTTCTTCCAAGTTTTGAAAGTCTTAATATAAAGTCTTCTACAATTTAGGAGATGAGGCATTCATTTCAAAAAAAGTTATTCGCCTCTAGTTTAGGAAAGATATATGGTCCATTTCAAAGTTTATTTAAATAATATTGGGGAAATAGTTACATCATCTCAGCCAAGGGACACTGCTGAAATGTTTAGCTTCAAGGCAAAGTTAACAACGGTTATATATTATCTGCATAATTAGTTCCTTCCCTTTTAGAGCTTTTAGCTAAACAATAAGAAAATTTGAAAGCCTATCATTCAGACTTTTTGGGGGTGGAGGGAAAGGAGTGGAAGGAACAAAATAATAAAATGTTTTGCTTTTTGTTCCTCGGGCAATGGAGATCTGAAGTTTGGGCTAAAGAAACAGTGAAGATACTTTTTTCATTCAGTGATACTTGAATACATAGGGTATCTATCTTCCCAAACCCTGACCTCCAACAAACACCATTTCCATGTAAGACTGAAGAGTGAAGTTACATGACCAATGCCTTTTAAAAGTAAGATACACATTTATATATCTATAAAGATAGATGATGCTATCGTAGTTTTGAATAAAATACCTACACAAATAAAATTCAAGTAAAAGCCTTCAGAAATAGTAAAAACAGATTTTTAGATCCAGTATGACAATGAAATATATCAATGACAAAACATTAGTGGGACCCTGTCCAAACAAGATAACTAATAATTCCAGTAATTTTTAAATAATCATCTCACATGATGAAAGTAGGAATATGTCAAGCATTTCTATTAGCATGAATATCTATACTTTTAAAAGACCTAAATTTGTCCACATTGATGAAAGGATAATTAAAATAAAACAACACCACACAAGTACAGTAACAACTGACAAGTAGAAACAAGATCCATGGAAGAATAACTCAAATAAAGTAGTAAGTCATAAATCCACCTGGGAGACATTTTAAAGTTGGCTAATAGGATAAGACATCTTTTCAGGCACTAGATAAATCATCCATAAAGATGCCTCAGGCTTTTAATTAATGATCCAATGAAGCAATCTGTCCACTTACATTTCAAGGTGGAAGCAGAACTGACGCTTAGCTGACAAGGTGCCGTCTAGGAAGGTTGAGAAATGTGTGCCTCAACATTTAATGAGCCTTTGAAGATTCATCACAGCTGGATGCTGGAGAAACAGACCACTGAACCCAAGACTCCGGAAGCAGGAGGAAAGTGTATCTGTTCAATAAGGTAGATTTTTCTCACAGAAACTACCACTTTCATTGTTTGGCACATGATCTACAGATACAGTTTTCTTTCTCTCATTAAAGATAAGTACTAGCAGTACTTTTAAAAGTACTTGTATATTTCCTTGTATAACTCTTTTCTTTTCTAATACAAGAAATACAGTAAAGGTACATCATAACTTCACTACTTTTGGCAAAAGGTCAAATTCTCTTATTGATATGTCCTCCTATCCTTTCCCTCTAAGCCTTTAAAATTCACCAGTATTTTATTCTTGGAAAAAAAGAATATATGAACAAGATTTGGAAAGATTTGGAACTTTCTTTAGTGAAAAGCAAAAATGTAAGGTCTTCTTAAGAAGGGATCATATTTGACTTAAGAACCTGAAAGTAAACCAGTGGACTCATTCAGAATTCCTCCGCTGGGGCTATTCTAGAAGAAAAACTTAAAAATCATAAACTATCCAATATTCTACTTTTGATAGAAGAGGAGGAGAAAAAACAGACACCAAAGATACACTTCTAATTTCTATGAATTAGGGTTAACAATTTTTCGACAGTACCAAAACATGGGCCTCTAAAACTCTTTCACATGTAAGTTGTGAGCTATTTAAATGTAAAAGCCACAAAACAGGTTCAGTCTAGGATTCTGTACATATTTTGAGCATCAGTGAAAAAAGTTAAGAGGACACACCAAACAGAATATCCTTCTGAGGATTAAAAACAAGAAAAACAATTTGATTCCCCCCCTTTTTACACTGGAGAAATTATAAATGCTTTCTAAATTACAATTACCTGATGCAAAAGAATGTATCATAGCTAAGGTGGAGGAATTATGCCAAGTGAAGAGTTACTTGTACAAACTGGAGAGAATACCAACGAGGAAAACATTCAGGGTGTTGCAATTTGTAAAATTCTGAGATTAGGTTTTTCAAATAAAAAAGAGAGGACTTTTGTATGTATAACTTTGCTTTTCTTAAAGAGGTTTTTTAGGACCAACAATTCTTGTTTCTTGATACCAATGCATTATATTCTAACAAAATCTAACTCCTAGCAAAGAACATCTATTTTTCTTGAAATAAAAACTCACTTACTGCACTTGAGACTTCTTTTGAAGTAATGTTGCCATTATGATCAATGTAATATTTTTCTAGAAATATGCCCAGCTGCTGATTACACCACCCATGTAGAATTCTTTTATGTGAACAAATCAGAATACTCTTGCTAAACTTGAAACGACTTCTCTTTCATTTATCCTTAAACCTTATCCCTAATCCATCAAATAAGATACATACACTTCAAAAAGAAAATGCATAAATCCTTTTAAAAGGGTAAACCTAATCCTTATAGTAAAAGGAGCTAACACTAAAGGTTGATGATGTACCTTACTTAAACAAAGCAAATTTATATATGTTATAATATATGTATCAGGTAAATAATAAGCTATCAATTAAGAAAAAGTCAGGTTACACAAAAGTCTGATGGAAAAAAGAAACACCTCAGCTTATACATTATTTCAATAGTACAGCTGATATACCATTATTGAATGCACAATTCTGAAAGAGAGAATTTAACAGAATTTAACCAACTTAAACAAAACACAATACAATACACAATTTGAACCATATGCCATTTGGATCAGAAATAATTTTGAATTTAAGCAGATGGGTCTTTTAGCAGAATAGCAATTAATACCTTGTATTAATTCATTGATTTTCATCCCAGAAATAGTTACTCCAAAATTTTCTTTGTGAGGCATTTCAGCGCTCAAGGGGAACAATCATACCTCCTCCCAAGACAATTTAAACCGTCAGATCATATGGAGGTAGAAAGATGGCTGCTTCCAAATGATAAGCCTATGTACGCAATCTCCTTCACACAGAGTCTCACATCAGAATGGGAAAGACTCACAAAAGGGGAACTTTGCTCATGGAGTTAGAAAAGAATATTAAGAGCTGCAAATTAAATCTAAGATGCAACTCCCACTCAATCTAATGTAAGCTTGAGTTACGCATATCCCTGAATACACACATTAGAAAACCTAATAAAATCTAGGATATGTGACAAAACATGAATTAAGTCAACTTCACAGTTATAAATATTCAAAATTACAGTTATTCAGAATATATAATCATAGGAAACAAAATTCAAGTAATAGAAAAAGAATGAAGAGAAAAGGAAAATAAAAGGCAAGGTGTTTTAGGGTGATTTGATAAGGGCTGCACCATCTGTATTATTTTGTTTTTAAAAAGTTTTTTACTGGGATAAACTATTGAAGTCAAATGCCTTCAAGATACCCTTACAAGGCCCTCAAGCATTACAACCTCCTCACTCAGTTCTTTGAGATTTGTCCTCCCCTTGAAAAATTAAAACTATTTTCTCTTGAAAACTGATACCAACCTAACTAGTAAGGAACAGAACCTCTAGGATTGCTGTGGAAAACCAGGATCTATCCTGCTGCACTAGGTGCTCATCCTTGATGTGGACACAGTAATTGGCAGTAGTGTTCACATTACTGAATGCACCACAAAAGATGGCTTTGGGAAACAATGCCAACATATAGAGAGATTCATCTCAAGATTTAGTATTCCATGTAAAGGAAACAAATGCACTGGTATGAAATCTAACCTACTGAACCAACCAAGAAAAAGAATGAGCAACATAGCTCCTGCCATCTGTGATTATGTGGAAAGGGAGGGGGCAAATCCCAGAGGCAATTTAAATAATGGTTTTTTATCTTATATATATTATATATATATATAAATAAATGTTCTGAGCAACCTCAGATTTCTTAGTGCATTGCTGTAAAAAATTAGTGCAGTTTTCTCATTAAAGTTTTTAGCTCACAAGGAATAAGATAAATCTGTCTGTTTATAGTCTCTTACTATGCATTAAACTTCTATACTGCTTTAGGTTGAACTGAAGGTTTGTACACAAGTTGATTTTTAAAAATTAAGGTAAGTGGATTTCGTATGTTCTGTGACCAAACATAGCAATTATTTTTGGCAAATAAATTAGAAAAATATGATGAGTTCATATTTTAGAAATGAAGAGTTTCTTGACTTAAAGCATATGCAATGCATAGAAAAAGTTTTTTTTAAAGAGATGCTTCTTAATAAAATCTTTATCCTTCATGCAAAATGTTTCCTCAGCAGCGAACTTAAAAAAATATTTGAACTTTTTGGGGGGATGGAAACAGTGACAGGAGTGAAAGGGTAGGGAGAAAGAGGCTCATCTAGGCCCATACTATTTGTTAAGTCCTCCCAGATCTGAAGTGACTCCTGGGAGATTCTTCTCCTACTCCCTCTGTGCCTTTTCCAAAGTTTTGGGATTGAGGGCGGAAGAGATGAAATGTAGTCTTGAAACACGTGTTTACACTTCAGCCCCAAGTTCTAGAACTCCAGTTTCGATCACAGCAACATATTTGTCATCAATCTGGACCAGGAGAATAGTTTTGTCTATGTGGGATCTACTACCTGGATCTCTGCTGCAAGGCACCCATCGGTGAATCACCTGGAGAAGCCACAATAAAATAAAAGTTAGTATCATTATCCTTTGGCTTAATCTTTCTCATCTAGGATAATGTGACAACACATATAAAATGAGAAGCTGTTACTACACGATATTTAAGGTTCTTTTCCAGCTCTAAATCCTACAATCTTAAGTAATACTCCAGCTCAGGATTTTGTACATCACAGAGCAAGATGTGACATTAAAGATATGAGACATGCTTTGAAAGGCTTATAATGTTGAACTACTTAAAAAAAAAAGCTTCTAGCTATACACTGGCATGGGAAACACAAACTGTTCAGTATGGACATTCTTAGAGAAAAAATATTTTAGTAGCAATGAGGAACTGGTGGGAAAGAGGTTTCTGATTTTTGTTGCCCTTTAGCTAAAGATTTTAATTCTCTAAAAGCAGGCCAGAGAAGGATCTTAGGCATGAAAGAAGACCTTTACACTAATGCGTTTGTAGTTTCACAGGCAATTTTCATTACAGCAAGAAAATTTCAAACTAGAATCAAATTCATGAACTAATTTCTTATCATGTAATACAAGTTTTTTGTTTTTCTAATTTCTACAAAACTGGAAAAGCCACAACAATCTTCACTGGTTTTTGTACATCAGAGATAGCCTAATTCAATAGTTAATTCATAATTATTATTTTATAATCAACTCATAATTATCCATGTTGTCCAAAGTGGACATGGATACAATATATTAGATAATGAAAAAACAATTTCTATTTGGCTTCTGAATATATTTTTTATGTATTAATATAACAGTTTGAGAATTTGACAATTCACAACTTAAACAAAACAGTGATGCTTCTGGGAGAAGAAAAGCCTTGAGAACAATCTTAACATCTCTTCTTATTTCCTAGCCTGTCTTGTGTCACTCCTCAGATAGGAGTGAAGCACAAGGGAACTTACGTCCTCCTGTTAAGCTTACTACTTTTACTTTACTAATATTCCCCACAGGGTGGAAAAGGGGACTTAAATGTTCTGGTTTAAGAAGTTAATGTGATCTCCAGGTAGTGAAGAAACAGTACTACTGGGCAATGCTTTGACATCTTAGGGCACTGGGTCCAGTTCTGTTCTATTTTACAAAGGACTCCAGGATGACAAGTAGGTAGTGATTTTACTTGGCATCAGAGGGCAGAACTAGGATTAATGGAGTAGAAATTATAGGGAGGTGGATATTAATTCAATATAAGGGAAGTCAAGTTAACAATGAAAGGTGTTCCAAAATGGAATGGGTGCCTTGGGTGGTCTTCAGATTGAGTAAAGACACTGAAGGTCCCAAACAGAGGTTGGGTAACTACTTATACATGATGTTATAGGCAGAAGGATTAAGGTGTGTACCATAAACATTAAACTTTGATCTATGATAAGAGGCAGTTTAGGATTCTGGAGCATCCTCAAGATAATTATGAATATCAATTATTATTGTACATGTAGAAGGCATAGGAGACTGAGCTACGCAGGATCATACTATGACCCCCTTCTTAGAATAATGCTTTTAAGCACATAAAATACAATGCATAGCATTACAAAAGAAACTAATTATATGTAAATCATTATACAAATATTTACAATGAAAACAAGTTCAAAAGTTGAGAACCACTAGCTTAGAATCTTGAGAAAAGGAATTTATTAAATACATTTTTAGCCCCACATACTCCTAAGCATGGCTATTTTTAATAATAAAAATTATGTCAGGGGAAATCCTAAAGGTATTGAAGTGGTAATTTTAGACGAAATTTTTGTTTTGGGAGCTGGAGAGGGATAGCTTGAAAAACAGATTATGACAGCTTGACAAAGAAGAAAAGAAAAATCGACATTAACAACATTTCAGCTTTTAGTAGATTCATAGCTACCATATGAATAAAATTCAAGGCAAAATATTTGCCCATTAAAACTGAAAAGGTAAAAAGTGTTAGAAAAAAATCAAATGACAATTTATTCTAGAATTCTAGACATTCTATTTTTATTTTCCTCCTCTTTTCCCTATGTCAAGTATTAAAATTTTTAGGGCTGACGCTCTGTGATTAACAAGACTGGTAATTAGACTCACTGGAAACAAGTTCCAAAAATGCTCCTAAGGCAAGTGCCAAGGATTCTATGAACCATCATGGCTCCTGGGAGCTATAATGGGCCAATCTCCACAGCTCAATGAAATAGTTGAGTTGAGATAGATCAAATACAAGTACAAAAAATCCCTCATTCAGTTAAATGCACTTTTGAATAATTTAGCAGCCGACATTAACAGTCTACCTTATGTACAATAGAAATAAAATTTAAAACTGGCACATTTACATCAGAGGTATTCCTGAAACAAGATCGTATATTATGCTTAACAAAGTAAGGTAAAGAATAAGGCAGTGGTTTCCAGAATTTATGTAGTTTTTGTCCCCTTAATTACTGTTTTTCACCACACTTTCATAAAACAATCTACATAATCCCCTTTGGTCACATTTTATTTGAGTAAAATTAAGAATACAGTTTAATAACAAACCATAAATACATATACAAATATTTAATGATTAAAACCTTTTGATTTTTATATTTCTAAAATAACCACAATAATATTATTATTAATGCGGTGGGCAGGCTTGTCCTTCAGAATAAAGTTTCTAAAAATGAGGTGTTAACTCAACTAGTAATAGAAATTCCTATTTTATTTGATAGCTATAGCAGAAAACCCCGTTTCACATAAAAATATTATGGACAGTAGTGAAATTTGTATAGCTTTTTTTTGATAAACCAAATAACTCTTATTCATCCATACACAAAACAGTAAAATTTTTAGGTTTCACATGTTTTAATTCAACGTACAATGTACAAAACAAGGCCATCAATTATTCTTGTTCAGATGGAATAAGGATAGATGTGGCGTATTTGCCCATAACAAATATCCATAGAAATAACCAGGTCTTTAAAATAAAGTAATAATTGCTTCCATTGACTGGTGAAAAGAATGAATGATCATGTCTTTACTCTTCTAGTTCTTTTACAGAGTAGGTTTTCTTTTTTAATTGGGTAACAAAAAAATTTTACTCCATGAACACTTTCATAAACTTAGTCACCTACTACCACATATTTCTGGATGCCAAAAGATTCACAAAATGCATAAGTTTCAGGAGATACATTTTGTTATAAAAATGAATGTGCTCCTTTTATTATCTCTTTAAAAAAAGAGCAATTTCGTACTTTAGCTCAAATGTCCTTTAAAGTGCTTTGGTACACAAAAACCAGTATGTTTCAGAATGCTACAGATGTCTACGTTTTGTCTCCACGATGTCAAAAAGTTTTACAAAACTCTCCTAAGGGCCAGTTTTTACAAAAAATGATTAATTACCCTTGTAACAATCTGAAAAACTGTCACATCCTTTGACACAAGTGATTGGCTGTAAGTTCATTGTGTCCAAATGCTTACAGACCTACATTTCATCTTGACATCAACTGAATTCCATTAGCTTGGTGCTCAATGCAATTTTTCATATTACATAATTTTAAATAAGAAATAATACATCTCCTAGTAATAATTTTTGTTGACTATTGCATTGCTATAGATTTGCCAATTTTTACAAATCTTCTCTGACATCAGTTTCAATAATACATCAATTACAAATAATCAAATGAGCATCTTTATATGTGATGGTTTATCTACTTGCAATGAAAAAAAGAAAGATTTTAGCCTCTTAATTAACTGACTGCAAAGTTCTTTAGATATTTGGGACAATTTTACTTATCAAGAAAGCACTGGAACCACTCAAAACTGCTCTGCTGCTTATGATTTTTCAAGCTATTTTATTTTGGCCATATAAAATAACTGAAAACTGTACTGTTTCTTCTACTGAATGAAACTTTTTATACTTAGCAATTCTGTAATCAATAGCTTGCATCTTATGATTGCAAGCAATCATTTTGATGTCATAGACATGATTTCTTAAAATTCTTCATGAAACTGTTTGGTTTTTATTAATAAAAACATCTCATTTGCTCTGGAACAATTCTTACCTTGCTAACATTTTATGTGTATATTTTCAAGATAACACTTCAAAGTATTAAGTTCCATGTTGTCTGTAACTAAAGCATTTGTACAAAGCAAGTACAGCAATATTTCCTATTAAGGACAGTATTTGCCAATCCCAATGGCAAATACAGTGGATTTGGACTTTTTACTTTTTTACTATATTTCTGCTATTGTCTCTTGATGTATTGCTTGTACCAGCTATTAGTTCCAGTGAATTTTCTTCAATCCATCTATGTATTTATCCACCACGAAACAATATTATTTAAGTGTAATAAAAAATTTAAGACAATGCCATTTAAATTTAATCGTTGAAAACTTCAAATGAATTTCTATAAATACTCAAGTTATTTCAGTTTTTTTAAAAGTTGTTTTTTGGGGAAGACTAGCTAATTATATTGTAATTATCCAACATGTATGAGAAATAAACAGATGCTATGGGACTTTTAAGCCATGCAAAAGTTATTTAACTGACAATTTACACATTTCATGTTTACATTCAGTGACAACACACTCATTCATATCGTAAGTCTATGCCAACTTACAGGAACAATAGCATATTATATATTCATCAAAATTCGACAAGCCCTGACTCAAATTTGATCTTGTTTGTACAGAACATTAAATAACTGCTGCACTACATTCACTGTCAGTTGCAGTAAATTTGCTGTTAGTCTGATTTTGTTGATTTTGAATTTTAATTTTGTTCTCCTTGGAAAAAAGTGGATAAGTTCATGCAATATGTACATAATTTATGCATATCGGCCCTTCTTTGTGTTAAGTGTATTCCGAAGGTTTTAGTGGCCATAACAACAATTGGTACTGATGTTCAATACTAACTTCTAACTCATATATAATCAACTCTGAAGGTTTACAGTGATTTTAAATGACTGGAATAACATCATGAAAAGAATTGTTGCACTTACATTCTTTCTGGAAGACCATTTAACTATCGAATTACTGTCTTCTCCATGTGCACTAAGTGTCAAAACCAAATAACCAAAAAGCAGAATTTTATCTTATATTTTGTTCTCACTAGAAATGACAATGAAGGGTCCGGTGTTATACTTTTAATAAAAAAAGTTTAATAATAAAAAATAAATTGTTCTGAAAAAGGAATAACATGTAATTCCTTCATGAAAGACTACAGATGGACTTAAAATTCTATTTGTAATAAAATGATGCTTGTCTAAGTAATTAAACATATGTAGTTTACCTCTCATATGCTTATGAATTAAGAAAGGAAAGTATTAAAAAAGTCTGGTATCAGGAATATGAAAGGTCAGGCTCAAAATGAGTAGTACGGAAATTATCAGTTACCCAAAGCATGTTCTGAAATTCTGAAGTAATGCCTACTGTCCACTTTTAAAGTCAAACCACAAAGTGAATTTTATAATCAGACTTACATGTCCTTCCATGCCTTCCTGAGGAGTCCAGTCTTTCCAGCTGTTTCTCCCAGCTTTTAACCGTATCCCTTCATCTGGCCACTGCAGCTCTTTCCTTTTTGACAGGTTGATTCCTTCCAAAATCTGACTAGGATCCACAATCTATATTGTAAACAGAAATGGTTTGATTAAAATGTATGCTTTTTCCCTCTGTCTTAGCTTTAGGAAAACTGTGGAATTCAAAAAGAATGTTTGATATGATATTGCACTCTCTGAATGTCCAGATACAGACTGCAAGCTAAAACAAGTACAAAACTTTAAAGGTCTTCTTTCCAAATTTCTTTCATCTGATTGTGAGAGCTTCTTACAGTTACCCAGTAAGAATGGCTGATAAAGACTGGTGAGAAAATTACAATTGCAAAGATACGTTTACTTCTTCAAGTAAAGGCAGCCCAACACAAACCCTAGCTTTGATTCTCCTAAGGTGTTCAAATTTCTAGAAAACATAAGCTTCTATGTTTTCAAGAAAATGTGATCAAACTTCCATTTAATGAAATTTACAAATAACTTGAAGGTATAACTAATCAAGGCTTCTTAAAAGCTCAAGATGGCCAATATACATACAAGTTGGTAGTATTAAGGTCACACAAATGGAAGACTAAAGTCAAACTGGGGGCAACAACATAAGACTTCTTTCCTTACTTACTTGGATTCTGTAAATTACATCTCCCTTTTTGGCTTGTGGGTTGTTGGCAGGACTTAAGCTGCTGCCTGACTGTGCATCGGCAGCAACATTCTGTCCTCCTTCTGTCCCTAGAAAACCCACAAGGGCATGTTTGCAGGCTGGGATGCTTTGGCTGGAGCTGCTGGAAGATGGAAGGCCATGCTGCATACTGGCCAGGCCAGTCTGGTTAGCAGATTCCATTTGGTTCACCATGGAAAGGCGGGACTGGATGGATGAAGGTAAGTTACGAAGGGAAATCTGACTGGTGGAAGAGCGTCGGCAGGGCACAAATCCTGTAGTGGACATTCGGAGAGATGAATGACGGCTGCTATAGCAGTAAGAGGATTGACTGGCAACTGAGGCACGAGCAGGAGAATGCCTAACCAGACTTGATTGTACAGAATGGGAGCTGTGGCTGGTACCTAAAACAGGGGAAAAGATCACATCAAAAAGAATACCGAAAATATAATATTTTTAATTTCTGAATCCTTGAGACCTTAATTAACCCAGCTAATATAAAGAAGCATATATCTCACATACAGAACTCTTGAAAACTGTCCCACAGTTAATAAGTATCTGGAAGACATATTTCTTTAGTTGCTATTTAAAATATAAGTTTCACTGGCTAAAACAATCTCTACTCCCCACCCCTGCCCCACTCTGGCATCAGAAAGATACTGAAGTAAACATTTACAGCAAATGACAAGACATTATAATAAATTCTAAGTTCTTTCTTCAGAATGCCACATATTTCAGATACATTCTACCAATAAATCAAATTGTGAATATCTGCACTCCATAAACTATTTTAACCTTAGCTTATAACTGGATTACCTGTAAGAAAACTGATATAGTTTAGCTTTCATGTACACTAAATAGTTGCTAATAAGAATTTTCACTATCCCATATTTTTCTAAGACGATTCAACAGTATTCTTTAGCCTATGAGGATTAATAACAATTTTTTAAAGTGTTCACTTTAAAAAGACAAATCACCACAACTGCCCCCCCAACCCCCAAAATGATTGAAGAAGCTCTAATATCAGTATTCTTCCAATGATGGCTATGAATTGGTAACTCTGATGAATAAAAGTTACAGTTACTCAAGAGGCAAAGAAAATGCTAAATAATGATTTGGGTAAGCAGTATTGTGCTTGGCAAAAGAGATATACCAGTGAAGTAGTGAGGATGAGAGACAAGAAATGGACTATCAACTGTCATATTGTTTTTGGACAATGTTGATAAAGGAATTTGTTTTTCTTCTCTGTCTCTGTCTCTCCCATCCTTTCCCTCCTTTTTTAAACCCTGAGATTCTAAAAGAACTACAGGAAGGACTCTAATAGAAATTACAGAAAAATACAGACCAAAATAACCTAAGTCAAGAAACCACAGGGTATATGGTTAGAATATACATCTATCATAAAAGTATCCAGTATGAGGAAGGAGGGCTGAAATTTCATTTTTATTTAGAAATAACAAACTACAATTCTTAAAATGTACCATAAATAACTAATACTGAACAAAGTTTATGGTAAAAAAAGAATTTATTTTAAAATAGTGAACGCCACACTTTTAAGGAAAATAAAATTTTAAGATACTGTAGGCAATTTTGAAATTCTAGTCTAACCTTGATTCATTCATACTCAATTCTCGATTTTCTTACTAGGAAACCAGTATGTAGAATTGATACTTGAAATCCACAGTCAGTTTCCAAACTTCATTTTACTTTATGGTTCAGCTTATCTTATTACTCACAAAATCTTTATTAGAACTACTAAAACATCCTGTTTGGGTTTTTTTCTTTTTATTTCTCTAGCTTACTCTCTAGCAAAGGCATATATTGAGACAGCCAAAAAGGCAGTGGGCACATGAGCTAACAACTAAAGGCCTAATCAACACAAATTGGAATAGGTGAATAATTAGTGAAATAGTTAAATACTTAAACCCCACTATGGAAAAATTCTTATTATGTCAGTTGTAGTTAATACTTAGGACCAGTGCATAAAATGCGTTATAATTTATGATGGAAAGTAATATTAAAGGTATTCAAATATTTATTAACATCTCTGACAGGGTAATGAGTAGGAAGACATGGGAAATTTGGTTAAACTACTGCTCAACAAAGATGTTTGGAATCTTGAAGCTAGGCCCAAAACATAACTGGCAGATAACTTCCCAAGTGCTTCCCATAAGCACCCGCTGCCCCAAATAAATAAAAATGAAAAGAATGACTGCTACAGAGCACTTGTTTCCGTTCTTGGTCCAAATTAAGATCGCCAAGGACACAATGGAAAGGTTCAACAGGGGAGTTCAACACATTTGGCCAAAATAACTTTTGTGCCTTACATAAAGTAGGCAAAAGTCCTAGTTGCTTAGTATTCCCTTTCGACATCCCATCCAGTTCACTCTCTTTCCTCTTTGTGCAAGCATGATGAAAAGCTCTCCTTTGCTGTTCCCAGTAAGTGATAATATCTAGGGCTAAAGGCATCCTTTCAAATGATCATGTCTAGATATATAAAGCATACTTTCATTTTTGGGGATAAGACCATGCAAAGACAAATACTGGATGTCTCAGCAACCTGGGGCCTAAAATGCATCAAACCCCAGATTAGAATACAGTTCTTTAATTATATCTGGATTTTAATAACCTTGTGACCTAAAACCCGCAGCACAAGTATAACACCTGTTCAGTCATGTATATGACCAGGTATGGCTCTGGAATAATACAGTATGAAGTGACTCATTCATACTCTGTAGTCTATATAACTAATGCTTTCATGCCTGTACCTCTTCTTATATGATAAACTATACATGGAATGCAATCTACACTCCTTCCCTATCTTCATCATTTAATATCCCACTAATACTCAAGAGAGAGTTCAAATGTCACCTCTAGGAATCCTTTCTTGTTTTAACCACATCCCTCCAAATTCTAATACCTGTCATTCTTACTCCATTCTCTTCTACCATGTAACTTCATGATTATCTATTTATTTTATAGGATTACATTTCTGAGAGGCAGCATGGATAAAGAACTGGTCTTTGAAGGGAGGAAGGGAAGATTTGGGTTCAAGTCCCACCTTTTACACATTCTGATTCTAGTGACCCAGGCAACCTTCTGAGTCTATATATTATAGAGAAGGTGTGGATGCCCTTTGGTAGAGGATATTCTCCTATATAGTTCTACCTCAACATGGTAATGGGTTGGGAGGAAGGAAGAGAAGCACAAGACCCTCGTAAACATAAAAAATAAACCCCAGCAAATACTCTAGGCCCCACCCCAAACTTTATGTTTAATAATTCTGAACATATTCATTTAACACACAAAACGACACACTGCACCCATAAAAAATGTTGCAGTTTCTACATGAGCCTTTGCAACCACTTGTGTAGTTGCAGCAAGTGCTTCATGGATTTCCTCCTATGAAAAGCACAAGACACAATAATCACATGACTAACTCTGGATGGTAGAGACAGAGAAGAGACATTTCCAAAGAGAGCACAACCTTTAGTTCTTTTAGCACAATGAAACTGAAGCAAAAATTTAACTGTTTTATAGTAAGTGTGTATAGTTATGGTAGTAAATGATAAAACTGAATAATAACATATAGTACTTATAAATTTGTAGTCACTAAGATTTTTTTTGTTTTCTTTACAAATGTTCATCATCTGAGATTTTCCTGAGTACACACCAAATCTCCAAAAATTCCCACTTAATTATCCATGGGTCAGCCATGAATAACCAAAACTACAACTGTGGAGAGATGAGTATACAATGAAATCACAGGTCTGGTTAAAAAAAAAAAAAAGACATGTTTACTTATGTTACAACTGGGGTTCCATTAGCTACCATCCCAATACAAGATGTTTAAGGCATACTTTGTCAGCTAGGCCAGCTAAATAACCTCAGGGATCCTGGAAAGAAGCTGCAGTGCTAAATATAAACTTATTAAATGTCTACTGTATGCAAAGTACTGTGCAGGGCACTTCCCTTATGGACTTTTTGGCTTAAAAGGGGATAAAATAGATGACTATAATATAAACTGCTTCATGGTTAAGTGCACTGCAGGAGGATTAGACAAAGTTTGACGTTATGTGCAGTATTCTACATTGTGGTTTCCACCTGTGCAAGGAAATAAAGGCAGCTTTCGCCATTTGCACAAATGATGGGTATCTACTTTGTTTCAATTTACTCATGACTACAGAAAGTATAGCTGTAAATATTTTGCAATATATAGAGCTTTTCTTTTGTCACATCTTTTTACTGATGCATTTTTAAATATAGTGTTTGTTTTTGAATTATTCCTTCCTAATCCTGAGAGCTTCTTCTTTTGAAAAGAACCTTCAGCAAAACCAATCATTATATAGCTTCAACAAAGAATCCAAAATAAATCCATTTTTAAAAATAAATCACCATTTCTCTACAGCAATAACAAAAACCAAAAAAAAATAACAGAAAGGGAAATTTCATTTGAAATAACTACATTTTGTGCATATACTTTGTCTATGTTTGAGTTTATAAATGTCTTTCTGAAATCTGAGTTGGTTAGTGAGCTCCCTATTTATACAAATTGGTCTCTTTAGTTATTCTCTTTTTAGTCTTCAAAGAAGTTGGTTCTTTTTGTATCTTCATAATTTCTATGATCTTTCCACTGTTCCATGGGCTAACTTCCGATGGAGAATTTTAATCTATATGATCCTACTCTATATCTTTCCTTTATCTGAATATTTTGTATTCTGCTCTCCCCAGATCTAACAAACTATTCTTGGCTTTCCAATCCTTCCTTTTCTATTACATCTATTTTCTTTTTGTCTCCTCAAATTTTGATAAATGTTTTCAAATTCACTTCTCCCTCTTCTCTTCTTTCTCTGACCCTTAGTGATCTCTCACTTGACAGTACTTTAGAATTAATATCACCATTCTATGTTGTACAAGCTGCTGTTTCCTCCTCAGTAAACAGAATTAGATTCAACAACCATTAACAGGCATCTTGCTCCCTACTCTTTAAGAAGAGCCTCATACCTAGTGATAGATAGTCCTTCGCTATGTAACATTTTGAGACCATTCAACTTTCTGACATAAATCAAGATTCTCCACTGCCTCTCCAAGTTCTTTTCCTTATTTGTTCTCAAACTGAAAAAGTTTCTTCCATTTTCATAAGGAACATACCATTTCCCCTACCTTAGCAATAAAATTTATGTCAGTGCTTCAATGCAATAACCTCTATCTCTAGTCCTGACCCCTCTTTTGAACTTCATATTCATACCTGGCTTCATATCCACTTGGATGTTCACTGAAATTACAAGTTCAAAATGTCTAAAACCAAATTTGCAACCTTTCCCTGTAAGCTAGTTCCTTCTGACTTCACTGTTTCTGTCACTAACATGAATCACACATCATAGAAATGTAACTAAAAAGGGCCTTAGACATAATCTGGTTTCCTTCATCCTTGTTCAAAACCTTGGCTTTATCACTGACTTTTTCTTCTCTTTCTAGGTTCTGAAGTTCCATTGTAGGACTGTAGATGTAGAATCAGAAAGGATTTTAGGTCATCTAGTCCAATCTCCTCATTTTTCAGATGAAAACAATGAGATGCAGAGAATCTGACTTTTTACCTGTATAACCCTGGGTAAGACAATGTCCCTTTCTGGGATTCAGTTTCTCATCTATAAAATGAAAGGGATGGTCTATATGACTGTTAAAAATGCATCAATGAATTATTAAAAATAAAACAAACACAAATTGCATGGATCTTACAAAAGAAAGGGCAGTTGACAGATGGTATTAGAAGAATGGTCTTGAGGTGGCACTGGAGAACAAGGAGTATTTCATTTTCTGGTTCAGAAAGAATGAGATTTCTTCTCATGGATAACTGGAGAGGGTTGCAAGAAATGGTGTCCTCAGGGTAGAATCAGGTTTCAGTTAGAATAAGGAAGACGAAAACATTGGCAAGAGGAAAACATTGTTGAGACAGTTATATATAACAGAATGGGCTAGAAGCTGAGAGAACTATGATAGAGTACACCTGAGGAAGAATAGAGTTAATTAGAATATGGTTGCACATTTGATAAGAAGCAGTATAAACATACCACAAGCAGTATAAACAAAGGTGGTGAAACAAGTACAGCAGGGAGAAGACTGGTGAGATTTGATATATTTATTGACTGAACTTAAAAAGTAGACAACATTCAGAGGTTAGTCTGCTCAAATTGGAAATTAAAACTGGTCCTCTGGAGTATGCCTCCATGGAATGGCCCCTCAACTTGTCTCAACTTGTTCCCCTAAAATTGTCTTATAATCACAGTTCCTCCAGTTGCTTTTCTGTTCCATTGTCCTTCTAGGGTTTGGGATAGTTTTCCTACACCATGATTATAGCTATTATCTCAACAAAAGTTGCACTTTTGTACATTTTAGCATGGAAGTGACCCTGTATTCTCAAAGGCTATGTGAAGTGTAAACTCTGACACATCCTACTAAGCTGTATGGGGGCAGTGACCCAAAAAACAGTCTAACTTCTGAGGTAACTGAGCTGGCTACAAGCTGAAAAATCCTTCAACATTTACTAAATTATAGGAATATTTTATGATCTTTCATGGTGCAGCAAATATCCATTCATAAGAATTCAGATTCTCAAAGTATTTATTAGTGGAAGTGATCAGATCCAATCCTTAGAAGGATGCCTCTGTCTGTATCTCAAAGAGATCAAAGAAAAAGGGAAAGGACCAATATGCATAAAAATATTTATAACAGTTCTTTTTGTGGTGGCAAAGAATTGGAAATTGAGGAATACTGAACAAGTTGTGGGTTATGATTATGATGGAATACTATTGTGCTCCAAGAAATGATGAAGATGATTTTGGAAAAACATGGGAGGACTTATTTGAACTGATACAAAGTGAAATGAACAAACCAGATCACTGTACACAATAACAGCCAATACTGTAATGACGATCAAATGTGAAAGGCTTAGCTATTCTGATCAATGTAATGATCAAAGACAATTCCAAGGGGCTCTTGATGAAAAAGACCATCCACTTCCAGAGAGAGAACTGATGAATTCTGAGGGTAAACTGAAGTATAATTTTCTCACTTTCCTTATTTTTTTGGTGACCTGGCTAATACAGAGATATGTTTTGCATGACTTCACATGTATAATCGATATATTTCTTGCCTTCTCAGTGAGTGGGAGGGAATCTGGAAATCAAAGTGGTTTTTTTAATGCTAAAAATAAATAGACAAAAAAATTTTTTGAAGGTGAAAATAAGATGCTATTGGCCCTAGCGCTACCAATAACGATTTGTCCCTTAGGAACGGAGATAGATGCTGAGCAGGGCTGACCTTAAGAAAAACTGTCACATTGTCGAAGTTTATTTTTTAACCCACTCCTACTTTTTTATACCCAATTACCATGAAGCATAATATATACTGTTAAAAATGTGAAAGATTAATTTTTCTGCATATGTGCCTTAGAATTGGATTCAGGAAACCTGAATTTTCTTGCCTATAGAATGGGGATAATATTTATCCTACTGCCTTCCAGCATTGTGGATACAGCTCTTTGGAACAATAAAGCACTATACAGAGATGAGTCATAGTCAGTTTTCATAGTTTAGTACTCTTTATGATAAAGCTGTCAGAACATTGATTATCAACATAATTTTATTACTTTTTAACTTAATGCCTTTAATATAAAAAAATTATCTTATGGACATTTTATTATATAATAGGAGTTTGGAGGATGTTAATTTAAATAAACAGGTCTCTGACAGAATTGAAACAGGAAGAAAAGCAAATTGATAGTATCAAAGTTGGAGGTCAGGAAATTTTATCCAACCTAAGAAGTAAGAGAAATATTTTGATGGACTGTATTTAAACGTCTTACAGGTGTTACACTTGTGATATTATCAGTAATGGGGGCCCTTAAGAATCAATGTAGCAGAGTGGATAGAGAGCTGACCTTAGTTAGGAAGACAAGTTTTAATCTCACCTCTGACACATACTACCTGTGTGCTGCTGAATATGTCACTTAATTTCTCAATGCCCCAGGCAATTCTTTCTGCAACTAATAATCTTAGGTACAAATCTAAAGAAAGTTTTCTAGAGAAAGTTTCTCACTAGAAACTCTCTAAACTAATGAAATCACAAGTGAGATGAAAGAAAATGGCGGTCTTCATTCTACAAAAACCTTCATTCTACTAAAATAACAAAAAAAGCTCAGTCTCATGGTGGGGCAGGGATCATAGCGTAAAGAATTTTCTGAGAAACAGGAAATTATCAGGAAGGATGAAAGTCATTTGAAAGGGCTCAGAAATGGAGCTATTCCTAGAAACTTCCACAGCAAAGATGAATGAAAGGACCAAAATAATTGAGAGGCAGTATGAGAAAGTGGAAAGAAAGCAGTTTCTCAGACCGAACTCTATCACTAGTCATGCTGTCTTGAATGACTTGACTTCTCTATGTCTGAGTTGCTTACAGGAGATTCTCTCTATGGGCTCTTCTCATCTGAATATACCTTGGCTCAAAGGTTTGCTGGGCAAGTTACTGAAGAAAGTGAGCAACTAAGCTATATGTATCAGATACTAGAACCAGTTACCATCACAGTTACCACCAGTTACCACAGCTAAAAAGTTAATACCATTACACAAAGAATCTCATTATTACCAAGTGTTGGAAGGTGAGATGTGACAGGAGGGTAGAGCCCAGCTCCAGGCCCTTGTCCTGAATTTCCATTGCCTCCTTGTAACATGTTGCTATGAGGTTCATTGGCACTTGTTGCATTATTATTAGTGCAGGAAGTCCCACCTCCTGCATCAGAATCTTCAATGTTGCCACCACTATTACAGCCAGCTCCACAACCTTTCCTTAACCTATGAACAAAACAGAGCCCAAAGCATTAGGCTTAGACATTTCGAGGTATGAATTCTATTCTTTTACAGTTATCCTGTATTATGGTGTTTTTTAATTAAATTATTTTATTTGTTTTCAGTGTTCTACAATCACTTCCATATATCTTAGATATTTTCCCCCTCCCTTCACTTCCCTCTTCCCACCCTCCCAACTCCCTCCTTTAGACGATATACAATTTTATATAGGTTCTACACATACATTCCTAGTAAATATATTTTCACCTTAGTCATGTTGCATAGAAGAATTAAAATGAATGGGAGAAATCATAAAATAAGACAAAACATAATACAAAAGAAAATGGTCTGCTTCATTCTGCAATCGAATTCCATAGTACTTTCTCTGGATGTGGAAGGCATTTTGCCTCGAGTCCACTGGAAATTTTTAAAGTCCTTGCATTGTAATGAAGTACGAGGTCTACCAGAAAAATTCCTCACACACTGTGGTTGTTACTGTGTACAAAGTTTTCCTGGTTCTGCTCCTTTCACTCAGAATCAGCTCATATAAGTCCTTCCAGGCCTTTCTAAAGTCTTCCTGTTCATCATTTCTTACAGCAAAATAGTATTTCATTACATTCATATGTCAAAATTTATTGAGCCATTCCCCAATTGATAGGCATCCCCTTGATTTCCAGTTTTTGGCCACCACAGAGAGAGCTGCTATAAATATTTTTTTTACATGTGTGATCCTTTGTCATTTTTATAATTTCTTGGGGACACAGTCCTAGAAGCAATATTGCTGGGTCAAAGGGTATGCACATTTTTGTAGCCCTTTGGGCATCATTCCAAATTGCTCTTCAGAATGACTGGATCAGTTCACAGCTCTATCAGCAATGAATTAGTGCTCCAACTCTCCCACATGTCCAACATTTATCATCTTTCTGTTCTGTCATGTTTACCAATCTGATAGGTGTGATGTGGTGTCTCAGAGTTTTGATTTGCATCTCTCTAATCAATAATGATTTAGGGCATTTTTTATATGACTATAGACAGCTTTAATTTCTTTCTCTGAAAATTGAAAACTGTTCATATCCTTTGACCATTTATCAATTGGGGAATGACTATTTTTGTACATTTGACTCAGTTCTCTATATATTTTAGAAATGAGGCCTTATCACAGACACCAGCTGCAAAAATTCTTTCCCAGTTTTCTGCATCCCTCCAAATCTTGGTCACATTGGGTTTGGTTGTGCAAAAACTTTTCAGTTTAATGTAATCAAAATTATCCATCTTGCACTTCATCATACTTCCTATCTCTTCTTTAATCAAAAATTCTTCCCTTCCCCATAGATCTGATAAATTCACTATTCCTTGCTCCATCAATTTGCCCATAGTATCAATCTTTATACCTAGATCATGTACCCATTTGGACTTTATTCTTTTGTACAGTGTCAGGCATTGGTCCATGCCTAGTTTCCACCATACTGTTATCCAGTTTTCCCAGCAATTTTTCTCCAACAGTGAGTTCTTATCCCAAAAGCTGGGGTCCTTGGGTTTATCAAACAACAGATTGCTATTTTCATTGCCTACTGTGTCTTTAGAGAAAATGGTCCATAATTTTCTTTCTCTATTTTGGCTCTTCCTGGTTTAGGTATCGAAACCGTATTTGTATCATAAAAAGAATTTGGGAGGACTCCTTCTTCCCCAATTTCCCCAAATAGTCTATATAGTATTGGAATTAACTGTTCTTTAAATGTTTGACAGAATTCACTTGTAATCCATCCAGTCCTAGAGATCTTTTCCTAGGGGGTTCATTGATGGCTTGTTTAATTTCTTTTTCTGAGATAAGGCTGTTTAAGTATTCAACTTCCTCTTAATCTGGGCAATTTATATATTTTTTTAAATAATCATTCATCTCATTTAGGTTGTCGAATTTATGGGCATAAAGTTGGGCAAAGTAATTTCTAATTATTGTTTTAATTTCCTCCTCATTGGAGATGAGTTCACCCCTTTCATTTTTTATATTGGTAATTTGGTTTTCTTCTTTCTTTTTTTTTAAAATTAAATTGACCAAAGGTTTACTAATTTTATTAGTTTTTTCATAAAACCAACTAATAGTTTTATTTATTCGTTCAATAGTTTTCTTAATTTCAGTTTTATTAATCTCTTCTTTGGTTTTCAGTATTTCTAATTTGGTATTTACGTGAGGATTTTCAATTTGTTCTTTTTCTAGTTTTTTCAGCTGCATCCCCAACTCATTGATCTCTTTTTCTATTTTATTCATGTAGGCATTCAAAGATATAAGGCCTCCCCCTAAGAAGTGCTTTTGCAATATCCCATAAGTTTTGGTAGGTTGTCTCATTATTGTCATTCTCTTGAATGAAGTTGTAGATTGTTTCTAAGACTTGTTGTCTAACCCACTCATTCTTTAGCATTAGATTATTTAGTTTCCAATTAATTTTTGGCCTACCTTTCCGTGGTCTTTTATTACATATAATTTTTATTGCATTATGATCTGAGAAGGATGCATTGACTATCTCTGTCTTTCTGCACTGGATTGTGAGGTTTTTATGCCCTAGTACATGATCAATTTTTGTACATATTCCATGCACCGCTGAGAAAAAGCAATATTCCTTTCTATCCCTATTAAATTTTTTCCAGAGATCTATCATATCTACCTTATTCAGAGTTTTATTCACCTCCTTAACTTTTTTTCTTGTTTATTCTGAGGTTAGATTTATCAAGTTGAGAAAGGGGCAGGTTGAGGTCCCCCACTAGTATAGTTCTGCTGTGTCTTTCTTCCTGTAACTCCCTTAACTTCTCCTCTAAGAATCTGGATGCTATACCACTTGGACCATATATGTTTAGTAATGATATTGCTTTGTCATCTATGGTGCCTTTTAGCAGGATATAGTTTCCTTCCTTATCTCTTTTGATTAGATCTATTTCTGCTTTTGCTTTGTCTGAGATTAGGATTGCTACCCCTGCTTTTTTTTGACATCAGATGAAGCACCATATATTCTGCTCCAACCTTTTACCTTTATCCTGTGTGTATCTTCCCATTTCAAATGTGTTTCCTATAAACAACATATTGTTGGATTATGGATTTTAATCCATTCTACTATCTGTCTCTGTTTTATGGAAAAGTTCATTCCATTCACAGTTATGAATACTATCTTTGTCTTTCCATCCATCCTTTCCCCTGTTTGTGCTTTTAGTTCTCCCTTCCCCTCTGCAACAGAATTTTAATTTTTGACCACTGCCTCCCTCTGTCTTCCCTTCCTTCTTTCAGCGTCCCTCCCTTTTACTCCCCTTTATCCTTACTACTTTTTTCCCTCCCTTTTAGCCTCCCCTCCCTTTTCTTTCACCCTTCCCCTCCAACTGCCTGTAGAGCTAGATTTCTATACTTAACTGAGTTTGTTGTTCCCTCCTTGAACCAAATCAGATGAGAATAAATATCAAACAACGCCTATCTCCCTCCCCTCTTTCCCTCTACTGTAATATAATTTTGTGCCTCTTTCTGTGATGTAATTTACCATTTTCTGCCTCCTCCTTTTCACATCTTCTGTTACCATTCCTTTACACCCTTATATCACATTTTTATCATCACATCATTTACTTTATACCTGCTCCCTCTATGAATATCCCTTTTATGTATCATGATAAATATACAATTCTCAAGATTACCAAGAATCATCTTCCCTTAGAAGGATGTAACCAGTATATGCCCATGTTGAATAATAAGCTTTTTCCCCCCATTTATCTTTTTATTACTCTCTTGAGACTTGTGTTTGAAGATCTCTAATTTAATCTGCTGGCTGATAGTCTCAGGAGCAGCCGCTACAGATACTTGGGGCTCCGCGGCTCTCACTCGCTTAGTTTTGCTGGATTCCTGTCCTGTGCTGATATGCCTGAGATTTTGCAGTGCGGTTGCTGCCTCAGGTCACCCAGGGCTTCCTGCTTTCTTATTGAGTTCTGGCATTTTCATCAGGAAGGTCTGCAAATCCCTTATTTCATTGAATATTCATCTCCTTGCCTGAAATATTATGCTCAACTTTGCTCAGTAACTGATCCTTGGTTGCAGTCCCAGCTCCTTTGCCTTACAGAATATCATATTCCAATTCCTTCAGTCTTTTAATGTAGAAGCTGCAAGGTCCTGTGTGATCCTGACTGTAGTTCCTTGATATTTGAATGGTTTCTTTTTGGCTGCCTGTAGCATTTTCTCCTTCACTTGATAGTTCCGGAATTTGGCAATGATATTCCTTGGTATTATTAGTTTGGGATCCCTTTCGGGAGGTAAATGGTGAATTCTTTCAATGACTATTTTGCCCTCTGGATCTAGGACTTCTGGGCAGTTTTCCTTGATGATTTCTTGGAAGATATTGTCCAGGCTCTTTTTTTTCATCATGGCTTTCTGGTAGACCAATAATTCTTAGACTTTCTCTCCTGGGTCTTTTTTCCAGGTCAGCTGTTTTTCCAATTAGATATTTTACATTTTCTTCTCTATTTTCATTCTTTAGATTCTGTTTGACTGATTCTTTCTGTCTCAGAGTCATTAGCTTCTACTTGTCCAATTCTAATTTTTATCAAATTGTTTTCTTCAGTTAATTTTTGCATCTCCTTTTCCATCTGTCCAACTGTTCCTTTTAAGGAGTCATTTTCTCCAGTTAGTTTTTGTACTTCTTTTTCCATTTGTCCAATTTTTCCAGTTGGGTTTTGTGCTTCCTTTTCCATTTGTCCAATTTTCCTTTTTAAGGAGCTGTTCTCTTCAGTGAATTGTTTTCATATTTTTAAAATAATTAGCCAGTTTTTCTTCCTTTTAGGCTTTTAAAATCCTTGTTCAGCTCTTCCAAGAGTGCTCTTTGTGATTACTTCCAGTTCATATTCCCTTCTAAAGTTTTAGATGGGAGTACAGTGTCAATGCTGACCTCTTTGGTATTCATGTTTCAGTCCTTGTCCCCATAGAAAGATTCTATGATTTTTTCTTTTTCTGCTTTGCTTCTTACTCATGATAATCACCCTTTTCCTGGCTTTTAAAGTAAATCTCTTTTTCTAGGGCACAAGGGGCTCTGTCTCACAGATCTTGTGCCTTGAACTTGAGGTTTTGTGTGTTGTGGCCTCTGATTCTTACAGCTAGAAGCTAAAATGCTGCAGCTTACCTGGTGCTGAGCTGGCTGGTATGAGACAGCAGAGGCCAGGTGAAGTCTTTCTGGGTTTCCCCAGAGTTGTCCTGGAGCTAGCTGTGGTAAGTGTGGGGGAGGGGGTGGCCTCCTCTGCTGAGCTAGAGCACAGGCAAGCTCAGTGGCTGGTGATCCTGTCTTCTCGATTTCTCTGGGGTGCTGAGGCACGCCTGGGGTCCTGGTGTTGGCAGCTGTGGGCTCCACTCCTCTGGGGCTCAGGATCTCCTCTTGGTTTGCTGAGGTGGGGCTGTCTGGGACAGCTCTGGTCCTACACTAGTCCCCTTCAGTCACAGCAAGAGGGACCCTTCTGCTAAGAGACTGTTTTTACCCTTTGGTTGATCCCACTGTTCCAGGATTTTTCTGGGGAAATATTTTATGGGTCTTTCAAGGTCAATAGGGGGAGGGGGAAAGCATTTACTGATCACTGTGCCATCTTGGCTCCTGCAAGTTCAAGTAGGTGGCTTACCGAAATTTAATCTAAGGGCTGATAGTCTCAGGAGCAGCTGCTGCAGATACTTGGGGCTCCACAGCTCTCACTTGCTCAGTTCCGCTGGAGTCCCGTCCTGGCCTGATATGCCCGATATTCCGCAGTGTGGTCGCTGCCTCAGACCGCTCAGCCCTGCTGTGGCGGGGACACGCTGGTACAGCCTGTGCGCTCCCCCAGCCCTGTGCAATGTATCCTTTCCATTGACCTTCCAGTCTATCCTGGGCTGTGAATCTGCCATGGTCTGTCTCCTACTGGATTCTGCCCCTCCAAAATCCAGTCAGATTCTCTTTTTAGAGGTATCTGAAGGAGTTTGTCTAAGAGCTTGGGTGAGCAGTTGCTCTTACTCTGCCATCTTGGCTCTGCCCTATCCTGTATTATGTTATCAGTCCAAGTTAACTAATAATGTTCCCAATGGAGAACTATTCAAAATGATATTGAACATAACACATTTTGTCATATATTTAGAAGAAAGAAACCATCCCTTTCTATCCTACCCAATCTACTTCACTTTATATATGCTAACTTTAATCTTTCCTACATTATAAGGAGAGGCATGATAATACTCTGCTGTACCACAAAAAGTATATTTGGAAGTGGAATTTCTGCCAGTGTCTTCTTGATGACTGAACCATGTACTCGCCCTTAAGACCTCATTTATTTGTACTGCTATCTGGCACTTCTGAGAAATCTGCAAATCATTTCTCATCTCTGGCATTTTACAATGTTTCTTTTCTTCCTCTTAGGGAAGACAAAGAGTTCAGCCTCTTTAGGCAGATTGGAATTAAATTTTTTTAAAAAATCATTCAATTTGTACAAAATTAGTGATCTATTCCTAACTGGCCCACACAATTTAGTAGTGCAATATGTCATAACAAAATGTAAGATTCATGCTTCTATGTAGAAATAATTATAATCTTCTCTGATAGATGTCACTTGGATCTAGCTTGTAGTTGCTGGAACCACAAGTAATACCATCAGTAATAAAGATACTAATTCTAATACATTCTAGAGAACTAAGATTTAACACCATGAAATGTGGAACCATCCCCTCCCCCACATTTCCCATAGCTCACCTGTGCCAGGTTGATACTACAAAGTTTCTGATGTTTCCCAGGCTGATAGGCCCCCCCAGAATGTCCTTTAACTGTTCATGGCTGTCACAGTAAGATGTTGTCAGAGGTGAGACATAGATGGGGTATCCAATCGGCTGATCACATGATGAATTAATCATGTTTCTCAGAGCTTGTTTTGCATTTTGTATGCTCCCTCTTTCTGGATTACGGTTGCGCAAGAAAACTAATTCCTGTTGTTGCCCTGCCCAAAGGCCACGAACACATTCTTTATTCACCTGTAAACACGGGAAAATTGTCTAAGCATCAAGCATGGTCTTTCTCATACCTCTAAAAGCTATCACAAGAATGATGAAAATCGGTACACAAATGTAAATGAAGACAAATTAATCAATTTCCTTCACCACTATTATGCTGTTCTACTGTTCAATATTTAATGAGACTACACAAAACTTGTTCCAACTACTTGTGACATGTACAAAAACCAAGAAAGATGTTGGTTTTTTCCTTCTATACTTAGTACTTTAAATTAGATGCAAACCATAGAATGAAGTTGGGTTATTAGACTTTTTGAAAGAAAAACTAACTGAAATAACTGATAACATTTCAAACTACCCACGTGTGAATTTTAAAGTTAAGCCTTCTGAAGAGTCAGAGAGACATAAAAAAAAAAACTGAAGTCATTATGGATCGACAAGGTAACTGCAGATGAGATTTAACTATTATGAAAGAAATGTACATTTTTGCCACTCAGGGACCACAGTTACTGTAGCAAAAATTCTTAAGATAAGATGTCACTCAGACTTCATGGGCAGTGAGTAAGAGAGTGCCAAAACGATAATTAAGCTCACCAAAATTAATAATATCAAGGCTTTGAAAGTACATGAAAAAGCTTTAGAGATGAGACTAAATCACTGTCAAATTTAGTGTTCATAAATACTGCCATACTTGGAGGCAATGGTATTCTATACATAAGAAAGGCAGAATTTTGTCTGATTTTTAAAAGAAATTCTGAGGTAACTTTTAGCCTCCAGGCTCATGAAACACTCTCACTGATATAAATCAGTCTCTTAAGAAACTTACTTTGATGACTCTGAAGCTAAGGTAGCGCTTATTGAGCATGATGATTTTGTATTCGTTGGTGCCATCATCCATTACATGGCGTAGAGCAAGCAGGGAAGGAGAGTTAGAAAGGACTGCACTTCTCCAAGCAGGATCCCCTTCATGAGCTATTACCAGATTTTGTTCATGAGACATGATGGCTTCATAAAGAACAGTAGGGTCATCATACTCGTCTGGAGAAGTAAAATGGTCCTAAGCAAGGAAAACAATATTTATTAATGCAAATTATTTAATACTTATTTAATGAAATATTATTTAATGCAAAATTAAATGTCTCTGTTACAAAAGTTCTTCAGGGGTGGCATAAAAGCAATATTTAACTACCATTTTCCTTATATCACTGTGTCATGACTAATTTTAATGTTAAATTAATGTTAAAATAAATGACACATTGGTTATGACAGAAGTTTTCTCAACAAGAGTATGATTTTGTATATTAAACAAATGCTCTGCAAATCATGTCTTACCATATCATATATACTTGTCATCTAAAAACAAACTTTTACTAGGTTTTTGATGATTCCTATATCAAATCGAGTTAGAAATTTTCCTTACAGATGCATGACTGATATTCATTAGTACTGGACTAGGGATCCAAATCTGGCCCTAGATGGCCCATAAAGATTCTAGAATCTGTGAAGCTCAAGCTCAAAGAGGGCAATAAGAGATCAAGGATGAGATTGTTTGAGTGTTTGTTCCTAGACTCAGCCCTTCAGGATGCTCCCTATTTTCTCCTTGGCTGCCTATATTCAGTTATAAGGCAGTAGAAGAAGCTTCTCTGATAGCAGGAGTATAAGGTCTTCTTTTTCCTTCCTTTGCTACATGCTGAACTACACATTGAAACAGGAAGCACAGTCCTGTTCGTAGTAAATTATGGACTATTTGACAATATTCTAACTACAAACAAATTATAAGTGAACTACACAGAAGCTCAAATGAAAGAGTTACCAGTAGCTGAAGTGACTGTGGAATCCCACAGGAATCACCGTTACCAAATTTCTGACAAAGGAGTCATCCAATCTTTCAATGAATCAAAAGACAATTATTAAGTACCTACTATGTGCCAGACACTAGTTAAGTGCTGGAATATATTTTTTTAATGAAATGGACGGTCCTTGCTCTCCAGGAGATCATAATCTAATGGGAGAAGAAAACACACAAAAGGAAGCTGAGAATTCAAGAGGGAAGGGGAAAAAGATATCGGGTTTGGGGACATGATGGTGAAGTCTGGAAGACTACAGCCACACAGGAAAAGAAGACAATGTATGACCTTGTCATCCTCCTTGAATGGAGGTACTGGGAGGAAAACAGCAGTCCTTGGCTTACATAGGAACAGGAGTGCCATAGTGGAATTCTCCTTCCTCACAATCACAAGGGATCTGGTTCAAGTTTGCCATACTTCCCCACCACACTTCTGCTAGTCCACATCCAGCAAGGAGGTGCATCCTTAATTAAGATGGCAAAGGATAAAAAGAAGAAGGATGCCCACCCACTAACCCTTTACTACATATCAACAGCCATGAAGAAAAGGAAGAAGCTGATGCAAAGCTTACTTGAAGAAAAAACAATCCATCATCAGTGTTCTTTCACTGCCCTCTTTCCCCAACACTGAGTCTTTGTGTTTAGACCTCTACCTAAGACGGATTCATTATCTGTAGAGTAAGGCTGTTCGACTTTTGAGCAGCCCTCTTCCTTACACAGAATCTAAATCTGCCTCTGTAACTTAAACAGGTTTCTCTAAGTTCCACATGCTATAGTCAAACGAAACAAATCTGCTCCTTCTTCGACATAAGAGTCTTTCAAATACCTGAAAGGCAATTATTCCCTAAAAATCTTCTCATAACTAAACATCCCTGCTACCTTCAATTGATGAACATGTAGCATGAATTCTGATGCCTTTCATGATCTTGAGTATCTTTCTTGGAATATATTTTAGCTTATCAGTGTGCATCTTTAACATAACTCCAAGAACTGACCACAGCACCAGCATGGGATCTTACCATGGCAGTGACACAACTATTTCCTTAGGCCTGGACAATATAGTATAAAATGGCAGCTGCTTACTCAGCTTCCATAACAAACTACTGACACATAATGAACTTACAATTCAATAAAACCTCCAAATCTTTTTCACATGAATTGCTATGTTTTTAGCTTATCAAACACTTTCTCCATTCAGACACTGTCATCTACCATTTTGGCTCTCTTTCTTAGGTTTGCTAATTTGATAAGCATGCCAATTTTGTCTTCAAATGAATGATAATGGTGTTGGAAAGACAGGGCCAAACCAAAAATCCCCGAGGCATTCTATCACAAAACGACAACGAACCATTGATGACTACCCTGCAGGTCTAGTTGAGCAGTTTCAAATCCACCAAACTATATTATAGACTAGTTCATGAACGCTATAACAACGGCGTGAGAAACTATGTCAGATACTTTGCTTGATTTACTAAACACTACCTACATACAGTATTCTCTTTATCAATAACACGAAAATAGCATTAGGAGCCGTAATTCACCAACATGGGAAATTTTCAGGATTAGTGTTCTTCCACCAATGCAGATTCCTAAAGAGTGGCTTGAAGCACAGAAAGATAAAATTACTTGCCTGGGATCTCACACCCAGGACTTCCTTACTCCAAGCCTAGTGACTCTCTATAGATTATGGTATCCTGTCTCTAACAATCCAGAATCTCTGTCAAAAATAAACTGAGGTTAGAAAGGTATAGCCAGTTGCTGCTGATGAAGTGTTATCACGCTGATTTTGTTTGTAGATGTTCCCTAAATATTCCTCTAATAATACACTCTAGAATTTTGCCAGAAATTGAAATTCACTAACCTCTAGTTTGCAGCTTCCAATCTTTCCTTTTTTTGGAAAACTGGCTCAATTTATTTCCCTTTCTAGTGTTCTGGGCTAGCACTGTAGCATTCTAGCTCTCTTGGGGGCTATAATCTTGCAAAGATCTGGAATCATATTTGCCAGTTTTGTCAGCATAGTAAAAAAAAGAAGGCTGGATTCCTAGACCTGGATTCAAGTCCTGTTTCAGATGTTTACACTAGTTGTGAGACCTTGAGCAAAGTTATTTTCCTCAAGTTCCTCATCTGTAAAATGGAGGATAACATACTTGTACCATCTACTTCATATTCAAGGTGTTGTGAGAAAAGTATTTTGTAAACTTAAGAACATTATGCAAGTGTGAATAATTAGTATTTAGAGCTCCCCATCCCTTCCCTCACAGAATTTTAGTTTATGGGACACTTGCTAGCCTTCCTTTCAAATCTAAAACCTTGTGTCCACATCAGCCTAGTTCCAGTTTTCCTTTCTTTCACAATGATGAATTTTAATATGGAATAGGGAACTCCTCTGACTTATTTCCACATTAGCATTTCCACATAAATTCTACTCTCAGAGTGAGAATATGGTTCAGAAAAGGTGTTTCTTTCATTGTTTCCATCACCTTTTAAAGGCTATTTAAAGACTATCATTAAGGGAAGCCAGGAAATTATTAGGTGTTCAAACTTTTGGCAGAGAAAGATCCAACAGATGTTTAGATAAGAGAAGTCCCCCATCGCTACAATTATCCTGCTTTTGTGTCACATTCATGATCTGTTTCTCAAATGTCTCATTTATTCCATTCTTCTGGGAAGTCGTGTGATATACTACTTACAGAGGCAGAACAGTATAGGAGTGAGCAGCTTCCAGTTCAAGAAGTCCTGGGTGCCAGTTTTGCCTTTGCCCCACACTGGCCATTGTATCTGACTCTTCCATGATCCCAACTGGGGTTTTCTTGGCAAAGATATTGCTTAGAGTGGTTTGCCAGTTCCTTCTCTAGCTCATTTTACAGATGAGGAAACTGAGGCAGGTAGGGTTAAATGATTTGCTCAGGGTCACATAGCTAGTAAATATCTGAGATAAATCTTTCTGACTCCAAGGCTTGCACTCTATCCACTGTGCTACCTAGCTGCCTAAGAGAAAATAGGTACACTAATAAACTGCTGGTGGAATTATGAACTGATTCAACCATTCTGGATAACAATTTGGTACTATATCCAAAGAGCTAAAAAACTGTGCATATACTAATACCATTTAGTCTGTATCCCAAAGAGATCCAAGGAAAAACACACATACAAAAATATTTACAGCAACTTTTTTTTAAAAAACTAACAGGGACCCATTTTGTATTGATCCTTTTCTTTTTAAAGCCAGTACTTAGTTCCCTTGAATAATTTTATCCACAATAATTTCATACCAGTTTTCTTCCAAATACTCTCTCCTTTTCCCTCCCATCATCTTGATCTTAAAGTTTACTTTTAGTATTCTTTAATAAATTTTATTTTACTACATTACATCCATCATTCTAGCCTAAAGTCTTTGTAGATGCTAAATCTATGATCCACTGTGTTAACTACCTCTTTTAGCTTTGTGTTACCTTCCAAATCCACCTAACTATACTACTATTCAGATCACATTTCTTCATATTTCTATGAGGATATTATGAGAGACATTTCAAATGAAGACAGACTATGTCTAAGGCATTCCTCTGATTTACAAGTCTAATAACTTTGTCAAAAAAGAAAGTGAGGTTAGGTCATCTAGATTCTATCTTCATGAAGCCTCAATGACTCTTAGTCATAGGACCTCAACATGATCAACAATGCAGTCAAGTATTTTAATGCTTTTATGACTACTGATACCTGTCTTTGGCAAGCTAGCTTAGTAGCACCTACTCAATGAGGAAAAAGACTTGTCACTTGGATGCTGGCTAAAGCTTCTTCCTTAGCTGTAGCTAAGTTACTAGTATTTGACTCTTTCCTCCAGAATAACAGGTTCCAGGCCCTTCTAATTCTAACTTCCCCCATTAGACCTAATCCATAATTAATAGCATTGCCCTGCCTTTAAAGGGTACTGCTGACTAGAGCAAAAGAGGCAAATGGTCCTAGAAACGGGGTCACTGCCGAGGCATCTATATACTGCAGGACTGCATTCCTGATGAAAGTTGATTCTAAGTGTAGGGGTACACAGAGCAATCCACTGTATTTTCATTCATATTAGAAAAAAAAACCATGGACCACATAGCTGTAATTGATTAGGATTTCAAGAGGCAAAGATTGAAATAGGGCATTGAATATACAGAGGAGCACATGAATAAAAGTACAGGTACAAAGGGACATGTGTTAGAGGCAGATACTAAATGCACCAATGTAGTTGGTGCACAGGCGAGTAAAGAGAGATAAAGATGGGTGAATAGGTCAGTAGAAGAATCTTTAGTGTCAGAGTAAGGAATGTGGACTTAATCTATTAAGTATTAAACAATGGAAATTTTACTAGAGTGACAGAGTGACATACTCAAAGTAGCACTTCAGGAAGCTTAATCAGACAGTATGCACAGAGTGAAGACAAGGAGTCCAGTTAGGAGGCTACTGAAAATAGTCCAAATATGATGCTAAGAGATACTGTGTTTAACATTTCTTCTCTTACTAATTGAGGGATGCAATACATCACTAATTTTTTCATAGGAATAATATAATCTGATAAAAGTTTTACATTTGGAGAATTTTGCTTTGCAAAAAAATTTTGCATCATGTAGTACATATCTGTAATAAAATAATAACTTGCTTAAAATTTTTTTCCCCCAAAATGTTTTAACCTGAATTACCAGTCTTTCACTCTTTTAAATCCCATTGTTGCTTCCTGGCCACAGTCCTTAATTGGTGAAATTTACCTAAAATCCCACATGGACTTTCCCCATTTCTAACTGGTATCCTAAAAATAATGTTCCATTTTACACAGAAATTTTTTTTATTATTTTAATAATGCATTTAACAGCAACTAATGAAGTTAACAACTTAATTACAACATTTAAACTATAGTCAAATCACTTAATGAGTAATTTAACCTTTATTTCATAAGAATAATAGAGAGACAATGAGGTCTGAGCTCAGCAGACACATTTTAATGAGCCATATCATGGTTTCTTTGATCAGACCTGATAACACTGTCAAACTGAGTTATGAGAAGTGTCAGTACTTAATTTGGTGGTATGTTCTTTAAATGATCTAGAGGTTCTTAAATACTGTATTTGGTCTTATGAATAGTGTTTTTATTACTGTGTAGAATGTTAAAGGAAGACTATTCAAAGTAGTTCTTATTCCAACTAACATTTTAAATGAAATTTGTAATTCAATGAGTGTCTAAGTTCTAATAACCTAGGGAGCAGGTTATATCATATTTTGAGTCAGCTAACATTCATCCAGGAGAGAGACATAATGAATTAATGGAAAGGGATGGGAGAAGCCATTTATTAAGCACTCTAATCCAGGTCCTATGCTAAATGCTAGGGATACAAATGTAAACAAGCAAGATAGTTCCTCAATGAACTACAGCAATAGATCTAAGGGTTTCCTTGATCTCAGGTGATTTGCCACAAATTATTCTTTTAAAATTCACCAACAGATGAGTTTCCTTCTGCTGTTTGTGCTAATTTTAGCCTAATAATTGATGCCAAAAAAAAAAAAAAAGCCAAACAAACCCAAAAAACCAGAGGTTCTCCTCTGCTTAGCACTATACCATCCATATGTGGAACTATCAGTTACAGCAAATGAAAAAATTACTTCTGAAAGAAAAATCTTAGAAGCTACAGAGAATGCATTCTATTACTTCACATTTTTGTCATTTTTCAAGACCCCCCATTGTTCATCACAAATGAGAGGAAGACTTTTCTTTTTCAAGAGAAAGTTTTTAAAAAATTATGTTTCGTTTAATTTATAGACACATTCTACAAAAGTATTAGTTAAGTAAAAATGGTATAGTTATGCCTTCGGGTAAGTGGCAAAGAAGTCTTAGCAAAATTCAATAATCATTTGGGGCAAAAAGAGAAAGCTGTCTACAACAGAAATCATATTATGACTTGTAATGGGGAGAATTTATGATGCCAGAAATACATTTTTATTGCATAGTGATCTGTTAGCTCCGAAAAGCAGATAATAGTGAGTTTAACTTAATACTGGGTTAAGGGTTAACTTAACTATCTCATTTTCTTACCTGATGAAGTTTAAGTGACATGCGGATTCCAGGGACTACTACTTTTCTTAGTAATTCCATGTCAGCAAAGATCCATTCATCTCTGATTGAAGAAATACGGAAGTCTCCCTTAAATAAGGCATGTAAGCCATACAGGAACGACTCCAAATTACTATGATTATTGGAGAGAGAAAGTCATATATTTTTGAAAATCTCTTTTATCATATCCATAAAAATTAAAAATTGGTTATGTCTGTAACTTTTAAAACAAACCAAGTTGAGACTAAAAGAAATAAAGTATCAAGCATAATAATTAAAAATAGTGAACTTATTTTTTCCTATTTGTTTTATCTTAAAAAACATATTTGTTTGTGAGGAAACAATATATATGTATTTACATTCTTTTAAGTTACTTACATAGAAAGTAGTAGAATGAAAGGTAAATATATAAGATGACACGGGGCAGCTAGTGGCGCAGAGCTTAGAGGGCTGGATCTGGAGTCAAAAAGACCTAAGAGTTCAAATCTGACCCCAGACTTACTAGCTGGAAAAGTCATTTAACCTGTCTCTATTTCCTCATCTGTAAAATGAACTGGAGAAGGTAATGGTAAGCCACTCCAGTATCTTTACCAAGAAGATCCCAAATACAGTCATAAAGAATTGGACATGACTGAAACAACTAAACAACAAACTATAGGAAGATGAATAAATGGGGAGTGAACTGAATTTGAGGAGTAATTAAGATAATGTGTAAGGCACTTGACAAACTTCAAAGCACTATGCCAAGGCTAACTATGTAAATAATACTGGCTCTTGTTTAGTTGATAACCCTACAACATACCTGATGAGTGGTTATAAAGTCTCTGCTTCAAGTCACTCTAAATCCAGAAGCAACACATTTCACAGATGTGGAATATCTTTAATTATTACAAAGCTTTCGTCACATGAAGTCAGATCTGCCTCTTCTGACTCTCACCCATTGCTACCATGTCTTCTGCATGACAGCCTTTCAAATACTTGAAGACAGCTGTGTCCCTCCAAATCTTTTCTTCTAAAGGCTAAATATCCCCAGTTATTTCATCTTTTCCTTTTGTGACATGGACTCTAGGACCTTCCCTATCCTGCTTGTCCTCCCATGGTCACTCTATAGCTTAATAAGATCTTCTCTACACTGTGGCATCTAGAACGAACACCACACTCCAGATGTGTAGTGAATCTCTCTCCTTGCCAAAACATCCCCTCACACAACTGCCAAAGAGATATTCCTAAAGCACAGGTCTGTGTCCTCCCTTGGTTAAGATACTCCAGTGGCTCCTTATTGACTTCAAGAAGCAGTTGTCTGTTTGACATTTAAAATATTTCAAAATATTGCCCCTACCCACTTTTTCAAGTTTATTATACATATATTATTCCCCTTTAAGTAGTTTTGACTAGCCAGACAGGTCTACTTGTTTTTTGTTTTTTTTTTTTTTGGACACATGATATTTCACCCGTGTGCATATTTGCACAGGATATCTGTTTCCCATTACTGCAACAAAAATCATCTTCACTTTGGCCTCTTGGAATCCCTAGTTTTCCTAAAAGCTCACCCTAAATCCCATTTACTAGACCAGCTCTTTCCTGACAACCCCTTCTTCCCCAACATACATACACACACATACTATCGTTATAAACGTTGTTGTCTGATGTAGTCTGACCAGGGCAAAATACAGTGGGATCATTCCTTTCTGATTCCTGGAAGCTGTGCTTTTCTGTTTGTAGCCCAATAACCTACTAGTTTTCTTGAGCATCCTAATATCCTGTTGACTCATACTGAGTGTGCAGTCCAAGAAACCTTCCAGATTTTTTTCAAATCATTATTTAAATAACTGCCCCAATTTTATGGGCTGATGATTTTTAAAAACCGTCTTTAATCTTATTCCTTATTTAATCTTTATTTATTTCAAACATTCAACAATTTATTAAGTACCTACTTTTTCATTATATTTATTAAGCACCACTGAAGAAACAAAGAAAATATGACCATTTCAGAGCTCAAAGAGCTTATATTCTAATGAGAGAACTGAGAAGAGAGAAGATAAAATATATTCACAAAACCATAATACTAGTTACAATATGATCAAGTTGTATAAAAGGATTCAAAGTGGCCAAGATTAAAGACTGGATGGGGAAAAACTATTTCTAGCTAAGAGGATCTGGGAAAGTTTCAAAGAATAGAAAGATATTATAATGCTACAAAAATTTATAATATTTAAAATAATTTCTTTGTAGGGAAACTTTTTCCATCTAGCAGCTAGATGGCACAGTACATAGAGCACTGGGCCTAGAATCAAGAAAACCTGAATTCAAACATGGCCTCAGATACTTACTAGCTATGTGACCTGGACAAGTCAGTTAAACTGTCTGCCTCAGTTTCCATAACTATAAAATGGACATCAAAACTGCATCTACCTTCTGGGACTGTTGTGAGGATCAAATGAGATGTCTTTAAATGCTGCTGTACGGTTTAGTACAATGCCTGGCATTTAATCAGTGATTTCTTAGTTTCTTTATGTCTCTCTCTTTCTTCCTTTCTCTCTTTCTCATTGATCATGGGGAAAAATAATCAATTAATGCCCACATACAGAACAACAATTTAACTTATTTTTTCTTCATTAGAAGTAGCACAAAATATTCAATTTGCTCAATTTTTAAATTAGGAAAAGTAATCATAAAATTGTACTCAACAAGAACAAAAAGTAAAAATATATTTCAGATCTAATAATGTGGGAAGGTATTAGAAGTGAAAGAGAGGAGATAAAGGGGGAATGGTAAAGAAGGAGAAAATGGAAGGGAAAAGAGAATGACAGAGGAGAGATATTGATAAATATAAATCAATCTGAATGGGAAGAGGGAAAGATATATGAAGAGAAGAAAGGCAGAGAGAGGAAGAGACAGGAGAAAAAAGAAAAAGGAGAAAAAAGTAAAGGAACACAGTAATAAAGCTGAGTAGGTTCTGAGGTAAGCGATTTGTTCCAGCTTACATTTTGTTAATCATTTGATCTGAAGAAGGTGGTAATCAACTTTTGAAAGAGAAGAGTAATTTTTAAATAATTCTTTTATATTACCTTACAGGAGAAATTTTAACCACTCTATACTTATTCCTACTATAATTCCTATTTTAAAAGTCTCTCCTATGGAAGTTATGAAGACTCTTACTTTCTCATTGAGAGAGAGTTAGTAATCTGTAAATCTGTGAGGTTCTAATTCCTATGGAGTTAAGGAGAATGTGCGCTACTGCAGTGTTAATATATGAGGATCTATGAGAAACTGGGAAGAGTGAGATGAGAGAGAAAAAAAGATAGAGATATTTCTTTTATCATGTTAAGAAGCTGGGGCAGATTCTTGGAAAGAAATTTTGATATGCTGAGTAAACTAAATGGTGTGAGACTCTGGTTTCAGAAAGGAAGATAATACTCCTGCATTACAGTGAGATTTGGAGTAGATTCTGATTGTGATTATTCTTACAACTAAAATATTGTAAAGAATTATCTGTTTGTTTTATTATTGATTTTATTGTTAACAAATTGTATGTTCATTAACTATGATATTAATTTAATCCTAGGAAATTAAGGGATTTAATATATAAAAATGAGCAACTGCTATTCAAATAGGAGGTTCATTAAATTAATACTATTAAGCACAGGAAAGGGGGATCTGAGCTTAATTGATTGGGAGACGTTGAAATTTTATTAAACAAAAGCGCTACACGAGCATACTCCTGGATAACCCTAGTCCTCAAGATGACATGATTAAATGTGAAAATGAACCAAACAGAAGACTGAGGGGTGACCAACATATGAGGACAGGAACCCAAGTAACCCAGTTATCATTGAGGGGTATTCCTACTAACCTTGTTATATTATATTTTTACTATTTTATTTTGATTTATGTAAGGAAATAGGACTAGGAACTGGACCTGTGATTTCACTGTTATAGGATAGCTCCAAGATGAGCAAACTCCACTAATGCAGGACAGTATTTTCTTTACTTAAGTGTTAAAGAGTTACCATTAAAATTTAGTCTTAAAGAGAATACTGAGAGGTTAATTGACTAGTTGAGGTTCACACATGGATAATATGTGTCAGGGACAAAACAAGACCTGGACCTAGGTCTTCCTATTTCTGAGGCCAACCCTCTATCCACTCAGCGACACAGCCTTTGATATAAGTAAATGAAACAAAATAAACAGAAAAGCCAAATAATTATATATTAACTCCAGAAAGCTTTTATGTAACCTAGGAACTAAAGGAAGGGCCCCAAGGTATACAGAGAATAATAAATGTTTGTTGAATGAAAAGATTAAAAGAAGAAACTCCAGGACTGTGGAACAATGCCTATGTTCTAAGGTAAAGAGAAATAAGTTTAGTGCAAATATACTTGATACTCTATATTTATTTCAACAAACTTTTATTTGTACGTGCAAGGATATTATCTTTGGGGCAGAAACATGCAGAAAAGTATTTCTGTGTGTAACAGTTTGAAGTCTGGATCTTTTTGCTGTCCTTATGATTCAGAATATATATTAAGGGATAGGGGTGGCTATGGTACAGAGAGGGGAGGGAAGAGAAGTTAGAAAATGTTCCAACAATAATTACATGGGGTATGTCAATTTTAGTGGAGAGAGGGAGATTCAAAAAAATCCTAATGAAAATCTACAAGGTATTCATCTGTATATTTTCTCATGCAATCTCCACATTCTGAGTAAAGTAATAAATGAAGAGGATCCTAGTTTCAAGCCTGGTCCTGGAGGGGTGGCCTTCTTTCATTCCATCCAGTCTCTTACTTCTGCTCTCTTCTCATTTTTTATCTCCCTTTTGATTGGGGCTGGTGTTAATTTTTAACCTTGGCTTCTGTTTAAAGAAAAACTTTCATTTCTTGGTAGAGTCCCAAGCAAAGGATGGTAGAGAATTAAACTTGTATATCTGGTTGATTAAACTATAAATTATCATAAGTAGTATTAACAAAACTTGATTTGGAGTAAGGAAGACCTGAATTCCAAATTCTACCTCCAACATTTAACAACTATGTGATCCTGGGCAAGTCACTTAACCTCTGTCTGTCTCAGTTGTCTCATCTGCAAAATGAGAGTAGTAAAAATAGCACCTACTTCATAGGGCTGTTGTGAGGATCAAATGAGATAATATTTGTAAAGCTGTTTTCAAACTCTGCAGCACTATGTAAATGCTAGTTGTCAACCTCTCTCTTAAGGAGTTTATATAACAACATATACACAGGGAATAAATAAAAACTAATATCAGGAAAAGTAGAGACATAATAGCAAAGTGGATAGAGGGCTAGGCTAGGAGTCAGGAAGACCTGGGGCTAAATCCTGTCTCTACACTTATTATTTATATAGGCCTGCATGTCACAGCCTCAATGTGTCTCAGACAACAGCCTAGGATTTCTCTAAATCTTAGATGGGTTGTGATCAGCATTGGTGGGAGGAATTATTCATACTATGGAAATAACAGATCCTTCACGTTTCTGCATGCCAGAGGGAGAGGGCATTATGAAGAGGGGGGTGGGGAGAGGATAAAGTGAGGAATCGGCAACGAGCCTCAAAAGGGAAGTGACACCTGAGCGAAGTCTTTAACGATAGCAGGAAGGCTAAGAAGTACAGATGATTAAAGAAAGTACCATTTGGAAAGGGGGGGGGGGGGGGAGAAATTTACATGATAACTTTATTACATATTTAAAAGCAATGGCAAGTTTTACATAAGAGTTTCAAAGTTTCACGTGCAATCTTATAGTTACATGTTATAGAAATGTATATTTTATTCCATAAGTTAAAAATAAAATAAATAAAACAATAGAAAAAGAGAGCATGATAAGCATAGGGGAGAGCCTGTGCAAAAGCACAGGTGGGACACGGCGGGCCAATTTTGAGAAACCACAAATAGCCTGGTGTAGCATGGATGTAGTGTACATGAAGGCAAGTTATATGAAATGTCTGGAAATGTGAGAGACAAATTGTGGAGGACTTTAAGTGACAGTGAAAAGTTCCCATTTTAGTCTAGAACAGACAGGAGTCCCCAAAGATTTTTGATTAAGGGAATGACACAATCAGTCCTTTATTTTACAAATACCAATGCTACAGCTACAGAAACGAATTAAAACTGCCATTTTATTTTGAGGTGCAAAGTAAATCACGCTTCAAAAATTTCTATTGATAAAATGGTGGTTTTAGTTTACCTAAAGAATAAGAAACAAAGGTTTAAATTTATTTTAAAACAAGAGAACACTTACTAAAGAAAAATTATAATTAGTCTTATAATGTTGTTATACTGTACTGCACAATGAATTGGATAAATAAATGTCATACTATGATTATTTAATTAAAAAAAATTCTTATCTAGCACTAAACCTTTGACCATACCTTTAGCATCATTTTCATAAGTCATATGAATGTTAACTCTTTCTAGCTACAGTATTTACATTAATAAAAATGGTAAAGAGATTTCTGTAAGAAATATACATTCATAAAAAAATGATATTCACATATAATCTATCTCACTGTCATCTAAAAGAAAAAAAAGGCATTTCTTACCTGGACATATGGTGGGCAGCAGTGCCTAAAGCTCTTCGCCCCAGAACGCAGAGTCCATAACAAAGAGTTACTAAAGAGGAATCTTTATCTGCATCCAGTGGCTTTGGAACAAGTGAAAAAATGTTAGAGAATGAATCATTACCTAATAGTAACTCAGGCTGAAGGGAAAGAATACTGTTAAGTAGAAAAGGATGTAAAATAACAAATGGAATTCTCATTAATTGTTTGGCTTCATCTTCAAATAAAAACAAACTTATTCCTAAGAGAAGGTGAATTATTAACATAAGCCATGAATATTTTGGGATCCTATGATTTAATCTGCTTCTATAAAAATATAATACAGTAAAAATCTTTGTCTTATAACTGAATAAGTGGAAACTTTTGAAATCAATTTTTCCCAATAGAAATATTCATTCTAAGAATAGGTGAATATATTTTTACTACAACAGGGATTATTGAGAAAGCCTAGTTTATGCAAGCAGTTTTAGATGATATAAAGCCAATTTATCTATCACCAGGTAAGACAATGGAAGTATATTTAACTGTACATTTCACTTTTACTGTACACACGACCAACTATAATATGCATGTAGAATAGATTATTTTATCACATTCTTAGAAAAAAACTGGCATTTAATTATTCAATAAAATACTTCCAAGAAACAATAGGTAAGATATTCTAATTTTTCTCATGGATGTGAAGTTGTATTCAACTCCTTTAATAATCAAGTATACAGGGTCCATGAGGAAAATACCCTAAAAGGTGATTAGCTATAAATCCAACTTAATTTCAGGCATATTTTAACAAATTCGTGTAAGCAATACACAGGAGAGAAACCTGGATAGGAGGGTGCAAAGCATACTCCATCACACCTACTTTTGCTCTTCGAGAACAGCAATATTCAATCCAATTGAGGTAAATCACACAGAAACTCTCTCTGGATATGCCTGCTAGCCGATGATCATAATCTTCATCAATATTTGGATTAAATGTAGGGTCCACATCAACATAATTGCGGTCAGCACACAGGCGTAGTCCTTCCTGCATTGTCTCATTGGCCAGCCATTCCTCTAGTTTGGAGGAGGTTGTAACATAATAGATGATACCCTAAATTGCAACAACAACAAAAAGGTTGTAACACAGCAAAAAATGCCTTAAAATGCAAAAAATACATGAAGACATTAAGTATCCACCATGTGCAAAAGCATTTCTCTAAGCACTGAAGATAAAAAGACTACCATTAAAAAGTTTACATTCTTTAGGTGGGAAGGAGGGAGGAAATGCAACATGTACACTAGATGAGTCAATAAAAAATAATTTCAAAAGGTTGAGAGAACACCAACAACAGGAGAGGATCAGAAAAAAGTCTTCAGTAGGAGGTGGCACATAATCTGTGTTCTAGACATAGGGGAAACAGCTGTGCAAAGGCATGGTGACAAGTGATAGAATGTCAATGACAGGGTATAGCCAACAGTCGAGTTTGATTAGACCTAAGAATGCAGAAGGAAAAGTAATATGAAATATACATGGAAAGGTAAGTGGAGGCCATGACATAAAGACATTAAAATACCAAGCTAACACCAAAGGCAAGAGATTAGTAAGTAAGTGACATGCTCAGACCTGTGTCTTAGAAATGTCAATCTGGTACCTATATGGAAGAAGGATTGGAAAGAGAATAAGATTGGAAGTAGAAGGACCAATTAAATAGGTAACTTTAAAATGGCCTGAACTATGGTGTAGGCTGTGTGAGTGGAGAGAAGGTGATGAATGAGAGGGATGCTGAGGAAACAGAATTGACACGACTTGATAGCTAAGTGGATATAGGCAGCTGCAGGAAAGAGCCAAGGCTCTTTTTAGTCACCTGGGTGACTAAAAGGATGGTGATATCTGCTGTAGAAATAGTTTGGAGGAAGTTGGATTGGGGGGAACAGTTTGAGATATATTTAAGCTATGTATAAACCAAGCAGATGGAATCATCCAACAGGGAATTGGTGATGTAGGACTGGAATTAAGGACATACAGATCTAGAGAACAGCTATAGAGTGATAATAATTAAACCTCTGGGAATTAATGAGATCATGAAAGGAGAAGTGTGGAGGGATAAAAGAGCCCTCAGGACAGAGCCCTGGGAAATTAGGATGATAATCAAGCAAAGGAGACTGAGAAAGAATAGTAAAAGAAGTAGGAAGAAAGCCAAGAGTGAATCCCTTCTTTTACCTTTCAAATCTTTCTACACCTTACTCTCCTCCACATATTCTACAATTCAGCATTATAGCTTTCTACCTTTCCAGTTGTCTGACATTTTATACCCCTCATCCCTCCATACTCTACCACCAGCAGCACTAGCCTCCTTGCTGCTATTTCTCCAACTCCAACTCCCAGTTCTGCACATTTTCACTGGGTGTCCCCCATGTTCTCCCTCCTCATGTCTGTTTCCTGGTTTCTATGACTTCCTTCAGGTCACAAATAAAATCCTATCTTCTATAAGAAGCCTTTTCCTAAATGCTAGTGAATTCCATCTAAGATTATTTTGAATGTGTCCTGCATGTATCGTCTGTATGTGGCTGTATACTGTTATCCCTGTCTATCACAAGACTGTGAATCTGAGGACAGGGACTGGTTTTTGTTTTTTTATCTCCAGCCCTTAGCACAGTGTCTGGCACATAGCAGGCATTTAAAATATACTTACTGACTTCAAAACAGAGTCATAAAAGCCATGAGAGGAGAGGATTAAAAAAAACACCCTCAAGTTTTATTTTTTAAATAAATGCCGAAACACAGCAATGGATAATAGGGATAATGCTCACAAATAGGTATGTTATCATTATTTGAAATGCTCTACTAAAATCCTTTTTTCATATTTCATTATAGTGAGAGGTGATCATGGGCTTATAGTATAAACATAAGCAATTAATACCAACTCTGAATACTAATATGAGCCTGGACCTGATGTTATCTATTAACTGAAGACAAGCTTAGCTAAGTCCTGAGTGTCTCATCATCAGAAACTTAGCAATAGTAACTCATTATGCCAAAATTAATAAGGTGGAGGGATTCCTGAAAGAGATCCCAAAAGGAAAACTCCTACGAACACCGTAGCCAAATTCTAGAGCTCCCAGATTAAGGAGAAAATATTGCAAGCAGTCAGAAAGAAACAATTTGAGTATTGTGGAAATACAATCAGGATAACACAAGATCTAGTAGCTTCTATATTAAGAGATAACAGGGCTTGGAATATGATATTTCAGAAGTCAAAGGAACTAGGATTAAAACCAAGGATCACCTACCCAGCAAAACTGAGTATAATACTTCAGGGGAAAAAATGGTCATTCAACGAAATAGACCAGAAGAGACCAGAGCTGAATAGAAAATCTGTCTTTCAAACACAAGAATCAAGAGAAGCATGAAAGGGTAAACAGCAAAGTGAAATCATAAGGGACTTACTAAAGTTGAACTGTTTACATTCCTACATGGAAAGATACTATTTATAACTCTAGAAACTTTTCTCAGTACTAGGGTAGTTGAAGGGATCATATACATATAGACAGAGAGCACATGGTGAGTTGAATAGGAAGGGATGGTATCTAAAAAAAATAAAATTAAGGGGTGAGAGGAATATATTGGGAGGAGAAAGGGAAAAATAGAATGGGGCAAATTATCTCTCACATAAAAGAGGCAAGAAAAAGCTTTTTCAATGGAAAGGAAGAGAAGGGTGTGCTAGAAGAGAGGGCAGATTAGGGGAAGGGGTAGTCAGAATGCATGCTGTCTTGGGGTAGGCAGAGGGGAGAGATGAGGATCAAGTCTGCAACTCAAAATCTTGTGGAAATGAATGTTGAAAACTAAAAATAAATAAATAAGTTAGAATAAAAAAAGAAATGAGCATGATGGTTTCAGAAAAACCTGAGAAGACCTATATGAATTGATGCAAAGTAAGCAGAATCAAGAGACCACTATACACAGCAAGAGTGATATTGTAACAAAGTTCAATTGTGAAGAATATGGGAAGATATATACAACTTATATAAAGTGAAGTGAGCAGAACCAGTGAATGACTGCACACAATAAAAACCATATTATAATGATGTTCAACTGTGAAAGACTACTCTGATCAATACAATGATCCAAGACAGTTCCAAAGGATTCATGATGAAAAATGCTATACACGAAAATGCTAACAACATATACAGAACAGATAAACTGGATGCAAAGTGAAATATAATTTTTCCACTTAATTTTTCTTGCTTTTCTCTTTTTGCAACAGGGTGAATATGGAAATACATTTTGCATGATTTCACTTTGTTATTCTTTGCCTTATGAATGAGTGACAGAGGAGGTAAAGGAAGGGAGAAAATTGGAAACTCAAAATTTAAATAAGAAAGGGGGAATGTTAAAAATAAATAATACATTCTTTTCTTTATAGTATTTTTTCCAATTACACGTACAGATAGCTTTCAACATTCATTTTTGTAAAATTTTGAGCTCCACATTTTTCTCCTTCCCTCCCCACTTTCCAAGACAGCACGCTATTTGATATAGGCCATACATGTACATTCATATTAAACACATTCCCACATTAGTCATGCTTTGAAAGAAAAATCAGAAAAGGAAAAACGAGAAAGAAAAAAAAAGGAAAACAGCATATACTTTGATCTGCATTCAGACTCCATACATAGTTCTTTTTTTGGATGTCATCAGCATTTTCTATCACAAGTTTTTTGGATCATTGTATTGCTGAGAAGAGCTAAGTCTATCATAGCTAATCATCACATGATGTTGCTGTTGCTGTGTATAGTGTTTTCCGATTCTACTCACTTTGATGAGGGCTGGGAAGGGGGATGAGATGGATGAAATTCTGAAATTCCCCAAAGACCAGAGTACAAGGGCAGGTTGTGGGTTTGAGGACTCAAGCATTCTTGAATTCAAGGTAAAGATTTATTACGCTTTTCCATGGGTAAGGGTTCTTAAGGAATCTGTGATTTGGATGGGGTACAAGTAAAGTTTATATAGTATATCCTATAGTATAACATGTGCCAAGTCTGCTGATTAGATGATTCAGGGCAGGATTAGGGAGTCATTAAACAGCTGTTAGTTCTTAAAGCAACATGCACTTTTAACATCTACACGCAGGTATTTTACCTAGAGTTCATCAGGAGAGAGCCCAAGCGGAGTGGAGTGGAGGGGCAGGAAGTTTGCTTTTAGGCCTGAAAAGTCACTAAGTCAACTAACAGTAAGGACTGACTAAGTAATACCAGGCTGCTGTCATCAATGTCTTGTTAGACAAGATAAATGTAAGAATATATAGTATGTCTAAGTCTAGGATACATATAATTGGTCAATGAGTAGTAAATGTCGTTATGACCCAGTACACAGTCAGTTCAGCCAGTACATAGTTGGATCAAACTAATAAATTCTATGGGTACAGCTGGCTACTAGCAGGAAGACAGATAATGTTTTTTTCTGGGGCAGGCTGTTCTTGGGTTGTGGAGAAATTGCCTGGGTTAGTGTTTTGAGGCTAGGGAGAAATGTGATTTTTAGAGAGAAATGTGATTTTAGAATTGGGGTCCAAGCACAGGCACCCAAGCACCCCCTCAACTTCACTTAGCAACAATTCATGTAAGTCCAGGTTTTTCTGCAATCACTCTGCTCATCATTTCTTACAGCACAATAGTAACAATACAATTTTTAAAAAGGAAAGCTAAACAGGAGTTTGTATTTCCTTTTAGAAGCAACACAGAGCCTCTGAGTAAGGTAGTTACAAAGCTGCCTTAGTGTAGAGGACAGAATGAATTGGACTTACATTCTTTTAATTGCCAAATTCAATGACCTATTCTGTCCTCATTTCTCCTGACCTCTCCTTAGCTCTCTGCCTTGATATTCTCTTCTCTCTAGTTTTATGAGACACTTCTCTCTCCTAGTTCTCATTCATCCTATCTGACTACTCATTTTCAGCTTTCTCAGCTGGATCCTCATTCAGGTCATACCCTCTAACTGTAAGTGTCCAACATGGTTCTGTCCTGGGTTGCCTTCTTTTCTCTCTCTATACTACACTTCACATGGTGAGCTTATCAGCTCCCATGGATTTAATTACCATCTCTAGGATGATGATTCTTAAATTTACCTATCCTGCCCCAACCTTTCAGCTAACACTTAAGTTTTGCATCTTCAACTGTCTTTCCAATATCTAAACTTTCTGTCCAACAGGTAAGTTAAATGTGATATATTAAAAAACAAATAAACTAATAATCTTTCATCCAAAATTCTTCCCCACTCTAAACTTCTCTATTACTATCAAAGGCAATACCATCCTCCTAGTCTCTCAGGCTCACAACGTAGGTATCATTCTTGATTCCTCACCATTTCTCACACATGCCCTAACCCACCCCATCCAAATTGTTACAAAAGCCTGTTCCTTTTACCATTCCAACATTTCTCTGAAGGAATGGTGGTACTTTCAGAAACAGGGAAATTTGGAAGAGGAGTAGATATGGTGGAAAAGATAATTAATTCTGTTTTAGATATATTGAGTTTGAGATTTCTCTGGGATATCTACTTTGAAATGTCTAAGAGGCAGTTATTTATATGGGACTGAAGCTCAAGGGAATGACTAGGGCTGGATTTACAGTTCTGTTAATCAAACACACAAGAACTGATCGTGTCACCAAGAAGGAATACAACAAAACAAATTTTTAAAAAAAGGGAATACCCCAAGAATAGACAGTTTTTTTTCAGAGTTTGGAAAAGGGAGGAGAGATTTAGTTCAGTAACTTGAGGGAATAGTTTAAAAAATATTTTTTAAGGATAGAGAACTGGTTGTGTTTGAAGGAAGTTATGAAGGAAGCAGAATATTGGGAGATGCTGAAGACAACTAGGGAGTGTAGGAGGATTTAGACGGGGGCCAAGAAGAACAGGATGGCATTACACACACATAGAAAAGAGTTAGCCTTGGCAAGAAAGTCCACCTCCTTATCAGACACTAGGGAAAGGAGAGGGTAGGAGGTGATGTTAAGGGGTTTTGAGATGAATACAAGGGTAGTAGAGGGAGCTCACAGTGAATGGTCTCAGCTTTCTCAGTACAGTAAGAGGGGAGATCCTTAGCTGAATTGTGAGAAATGAGATGTGGGAGGCTTAAGGAAGTTTGTAATAGCTTCTGAGGAGAATAAAATAGTGAATCAGTTAGGAAGGAATAACTTGCTGAAGTAAGAACCCATTTTAACTTGGATAATATGATTTTATAATATATCTGGCAAAGCACCCACACAATCTTAGGAAGGCATGAAAAACTGCTAAAGGTTTATCTTGTTTTAATCATCTGAACTTTGTGTAGCTTTCTAAATGAGAGACCAAATACATTTTTGCAAACCGAATTTTTGTAAAATACATAACTAACTGAAGAGATGGCCATTATTTACTGCCTATCTTTAATACTGTATCGTTCAATTAATTATTACTGAAGAAAGGAATAATGTGACTTTGTAATAAGTACATTTTGCTAACTGCTTTGGAATATCAGAGATCATTTATATTTTAAACTATCAGATCTTAGTTTCGAATCCCTTACTTTAACATAATATGTGGTGAGTATTTTCCGAAGATCAAACACTTGCAGCATAGAAGCTGCACTATTGTCAGTGATGCTGTAGCCTTCCAGAACATACTTGGTGACAAGAACCTCCCAAGCTAGCCAGCGCTGACTAAATGCAGCATTGAAGGAGAGCATGTGGGGAAGATGACCAGGTTCACAGCAACAAAAGCCATCATCTTCATCTACTCCTTCAGTAATGGCTTCTACTTCTCGTTGTTGGCAGTAAGTACCTTTAAAAAAAGATCAGTACAAAGGAAAAAAATGAAGTGGATAAATAGAAAATATCAAGGAATAAAACCAAAATAAAAGGACTCCAAAAATCCTGAAATTTTATATCACCTTAAGGAATATAGTTTATGTTGGTGACAAAAATTCAATTAAAGCCAATTGCTGATAATTTGCGTGCGGACTACATTCAGCAGAACTTTGGTTTTTTTGTTAAATTTCCTCTGTTATATAAAAATCCAGTCATTTTCCCTTATTGTCCCCAAATCTAGACTAATAAACTTAGTTTAAAAGAAATATAATTAAGAGGTGTGGTCACCATTCACATCATGGAGGAAATGACTTATTTGGAATAGGCAAAAGTTCCAGACAGTTAGGGTATGTGCATACCAAACATTTGAGCTGAGAACCTAATCTTGAGGGAATCCTTTCTCTCATATCCTAATTCACTGTGGGGGAAGGAACTGAAGTACTCCTTGCTTCCCAATGTAAGATGTAGGCTCTCTCTACCACAAACAAATTTATCATCTGACCCAGATCCTGGGAGCTACCAATCCACAGGTTCTTCTCCCTCTTTTCTCAATGAGCTCAGTGCCTAGTTCAGTATATTTATCTTGAGTGTGGCAATTCTTGCCATCAAAGTAGGGAACCTCAACAAGCAAACTGATGTACACACAAACACAATCACTTCCCAGTTCCTCTATCTACTTGGTTCCTTTGACTTACACCTTCCACTCTACCTCACCTACATAGTAAGTCATGACTTTGATCTTGTCATTATTCACAAATGTTCCCTGTCGACGTTCATCAACTCTGAACTTCTTCTAACTGATCATAATCTTTTATATCATTCTATCTTTCTCAATGCCTTTCAAACGCTAACCCCACTTATTATTTGTCCTTCCCAGGACCTCCAATCATGCTCAGTATATTTCCAGGTTAAGCACCTTTGCACTGCCTACACTTTGCTCCTTTAACTCATTTTTAAAAAATTATTTATTTATTGATTTTTAGTTTCCACAGAATTTTGAGTTACAAATTTTCTTCCCATCTCTCCCCTCCCACACTCCAAGACATCGTGCATTCTGATTACCCCTTCCCTCAATCTGTCCTCACTTCCATCACACCCCATCCCTTCCCTTATCCCCATCTTCTCTTTTTTTTCTAGTAGGGCAAGATAGATTTCTATATCCCATTACCTGTATTTGTTATTTCCCCATTGCATGTAAAAACTATTTTTAATATTCGTTTTTAAAACTTTGAGTTCTAACTTCTCTCCCTTCCTCCCTCCCCACCCATCCCCACTGAGAAGGCAAGCAATTCAATATAGGTTATACATGTGTAATTAAGAAAAAGACTTCCATAAAAGTCATATTGTGAAAGACTAACTATAAGTCCCCTTTATCCTATCCTGCCCCCTATTTATTCTATTCTCTCTTTTGACCTTGTCCCTCCCCAAAAGTGTTTGCTTCTAATTACCCCCTCCTCCCATTTGCCCTCCCTTCTATCATCCCTCTCACACCTCACTTATCCCCTTCTCCCCTACTCTCCTGTAGTGTAAGATAGGTTTTCATACCAAATTGAGTGTGCATGTTATTTCCTCCTTAAGCCAAATGTGATGAGAGTAAGCTTCACTTTTTCCCTCTTACTTCCCCCTTTTCCCCTCCATTGAAAAAGCTTTTTCTTGCCTCTTTCATGAGAGATAATTTGCCTCATTCCATTTCTCCCTTTCTCCTCCCAGTATATTCCTCTTATTTTTTTAGATCTCTTCCCTTCCTATTCAACTCACCCTACGGCCTCTGTCAATATGTATATAATCCTTCCAATTACCCAAATCCTGAGAAAAGTCTCAAGAGTTACAAATATTATCTTTCCACGTAGGAAGGTAAACAGTTCAACTTTAGTAAGCCCCTTATGATTTCTCTTTCCTTCTTTTCATGCTGCTCTTGATTCTTGTGTTTGAAAGTCAAATTTTCTATTCAGCTCTCGTCTCTTCATCAAGAATGCTTGAAAGTCCTCTATTTCATTGAATGACCATTTTTTCCCCTGAAGTATTATACTCAGTTTTGCTGGATATGTGATTCTTGGTTTTAATCCTAGTTCCTTTGACTGCTGGAATATCATATTCCAAGCCCTGTTATCCCTTAATGTAGAAGCTGCTTGTGTTATCCTGACTGTATTTCCACAATACTCAAATTGTTTCTTTCTAACTGCTTGCAATATTTTCTCCTTGACTTGAGAGCTCTGGAATTTGGCTAAAATATCCCTAAGAATTTTTCTTTTGGGATCTCCTTAAGGAGGTGATCAGTGAATTCTTTCAATATTTATTTTATCCTCTGGTTCTAGAATATCAGGGCAGTTTTCCTTGATACTTGCATGAAAGATGATGTCTAGGCTCTTTTTTTGATCATGGCTTTCAGGTAGTCACATAATTTTTAAATTAGCTCTCCTGGATCTATTTTCCAGGTCAGTTGTTTTTCCAATGAGATTATTTCACATTGTCTGCTCTTTATTCATTCCTTTGGTTTTGTTTTATAATTTCTTGATTTTTCATAGTCATTAGTTTCCATCTGCTCCATTCTAATCTTTAAAGAATTATTTTCTTCAGCGAGCTGTTGGATCTCCTTTTCCATCTGGCCAACTCTGCTTTTTAGGGCATTCTTTTTCCTCATTGGCTTTTTGGATTTCTTTTGCCATTTGGGTTAGTCTATATTTTTAAAGCATCATTTTCTTTAGCATTTTTTGGGGTCTCCTTTAGCAAGCTTTTGACTCGCTTATCATGATTTTCTTGCATCACTCTCATTTCTCTTCCCAATTTTTGCTCTGCTTCTCTTATTTGATTTTCAAAATCCTTTTTGAACTCTTCCATGGCCTGAGACCAATTTTGATGGTGGTCCTTTAACTTTGTTTTCTTCTGTTTGCATGCTTTGGTCCTCCTAGTCACCAAAGTAAGATTCTATAGTCTGATTCTTTTTCTGTATTTTGCTCATTTCCCCAGCCATTTACTTGACTTTCGATCTCTCTGTCAAGGTAGTTCTCTGCTTCCAGTGGAGACAGGGGGGTATACTGTCAGCTGCTCGATCCTCCCACAATCTGTGGGGCCTAGAGCTCCAGAAACAGTTGCTGTCTCTGCCCTTGCTGCTGCTGTGGCTGCTGCTCCTTCCTTCGTCCCCTCCCCTCTCAGCTGCCCTGTGGCTGGGGCCAGACCACTCCACTCTCCTGCACTGGTCCCACAGGCTTTTTCCACTGACCTTCCAAATTGTCCTTGGTGTTCTGGGGTCCTGAAGTCTGGAAACTGCCACAGGTGAGAAAGATTAAGTCTCCCCAAGACCTGCTCAGGTTCTTTCTGTGCTGGCGTGGCTCCCACTGGACTGCACCATGGCACGAAAGGTATTTCCCGGTGACCTTCCAGGCTGTTTTGGGCTACAGATTTGCTTCACTCCATCATTCTGTGGGTTCTGCAGCACCAGAATTTGCTTAGAGATATTTTTTTTACAGGCTGGGCTTCGGGGCAGCACTCTAGAAAGTGTGTGCTGTTACTCTGCCATCTTGGCACCAACCCTTGCTCCTTTGACTTCTTGAAAAAACAGTTTAACTCTACACAATTCTCTGCTCTTAACATCCTTGTTCCTTTGTCCTGTCACTGGAACTTGTCAATACCTAATCATCCACCTTTCTTTGCCCATGTTCACTATAACTGAAGAAAGTCAGGAAACTGCTGACTGTATACAAATTTATGTTGTCTTCTAAACGGGGCCCTCGTGATAATACGACAATCTTTCTACTCCTACCTTACTGAACACTGTGGCTATTCCAAACCTTACCACCTCTCCTCCAGCCTCCAGAGAGTCTCACACCTTCTCAGCTGAGGACCTAGATTCATTCTCAAAATTATGATCATCTGACAAAAGTTTCCTCTTCTCCTTTTGTCTTTTCACATCATTCCCCATTATTTCTTCCTTCACTACAGATTCTAATAAAAAGGTGACCCTTCTTACCAAAGCAAACTCCTCTACATGTACCCTTGATCCCATCCTTTCCTGTATTCTCCAGCAGATTGCTACTCACACCACTCCCTGCTGCTTCTCTCCCCATACACATGCAAATGTATGTGTTTATATGTATATGTGTATTTGCATGTGTGTATCACTGTGACCCTAAGGTTATGAACTTATGCCAGTTCTCCAGATAATTTGATGGGTCTATAAATTAAAACAGTTGTTTTGCTAACAGTTTCCATCTAGGGGAGGTCCCTTGAACCAATAAAATTATAGATCTAGACAAGAAAAATACTTTACACATAATGGACTGATGCACTACTACTTTTTTATTTCTGAGAACCTCTCTTTTCAAAAAACTAATAAAAAAATTCTAATTGAATATATTCCACGGCCAATTCCCAAATTTTATTTCTAAGGTAAAATTTCTTTTTAAATATTCCAGTAACTATTCAAATGAACAGTATTATTTGAGAGTTTCAAGGAAGTTCTAATGATAGACAAATAAGTGTTTTATAATGCCTACTACAATCCTTTTGGTAAAATGGAGAGCCACCAGTTCTTAATGATTGTTCTGATGAGATATATTTTTCAGATCCCTGGGAACTGCCATGTAACCTGCTGATGTACTGTAAGGATCCCTATGTCTTGTCCTTAACCTTGAACCTGAACCTTTGGGTCTTCCAGACCTTCTGAACTTTCTTACATGTGCTGGTTCCCTTAAGTATAATGAGCGTTCCTTGAGAGGTCTATCTCTCCTTTTATATTTGTATCTCCAGCACTTAACGTAGTTCTTGGCACACAGTAAGCAGTTTAAAAGACTTTTTCATTCATTCAATATTTCTGCACTTCAGTTTCCTAATGAAATATGAAATATAAAAGCTGCATTAGATGTTCCCTAAAGTCATTTCTAGTTCCATAATTATCTGATTCTAACTTCTGACAATGACAGATGAACCGAGAATTTATGTATCAGTCTTAGAGAAATAAGGGAAAAATTCACATAGTACAGAGAACCAAAGCTCCTAAAATGAGTGTAATGCCTATAAGAATATAGAAAAAGAAGAAAACCATCATTTGAAAGTTGGGAAATTTTCCCCAGTTTTGAATATATGACAAATCAAATCAATATCCTCCCATGCATGAAGTATTAGAGAGCTAGACCATGAATCATTAGTATAGGGAAGCTATTCTTGTGTCTTGCATCACTCCAGTAATGAATTTCTATTATATACTTTTAAAATGTATTTCATATCTGAAACTTACACCTGAATAAGCACAAATCAACCACAAGGCCAGGAAAAATAACTTAAAACTACTCATGGCACATTAATAGCATCATCTTCATATACAAGGAATAGCTTCTGACTATATTCTAAATAAGAAATGGAACAAAATTTAATATCCTGATTTTCCTTTATTCCATTCCAAAAATGTATGGTGTAATTTTATGTTAACATCTACTTTGGGATTAAGGTTATCAACAAATAAAACATATAAATCATCAACATGTACAACTTCAGAAACAAAGTAATAAGCACCTTACCTCTAAATTCAAGTCCTCTTAGCTGGAAAGTGACAAGACCATTGCCTATCTCTATAAGATGTACCAATGCGTTGAGATAATCAGAAGCAAGAATGAAACAGTCCCCAGTACTGTAGTTTCCCCATCTCCCAAGCAGCAAATCTCCACACAGACTATGCTGTAAGGAACGGGTTAAATGCTCATAAAAGATGGAATTCAGATTGTTGTCATCTGATCCTGTGGGGATTAAAAAATAAAAACAAATCTTAACTCTCACTGCTTTTTACTGCCTAAGTGAAATAATAGTGCTTTATATATTAAAAATAAACTCACTTCCAATGAAGGTTGTTATCTGATTGTTTTTTGACAAGAGAAATCCATTTTATGCATTTATAATTCCTAATTTTACTTTAGCCTACAATTTACTTTCTTACCCTCTCTTAATTTCTTAATTTCCTCTCATGTTTTGACACTATCTACTCACAATTCACATAGTATCAACGTGTAGTCATTTTTATAAAAAGGAAAATTAAAAATGTTCAGGTAAAGTTCTTTCACATTTATCCACTTAAATTTCCTGACTAATACACAGTATGTTGCTCTGATCAATGTTTAAAAAAATTGTTACAAATATGAAATAAATGTAAAATGGCAAAAGTCTTTTAATAACATTTCCACACTACCAGGATGGGAAAGACCCTTCTTAGGAAAGAACAAAATAAAGAATTATTAAAATACGCCATAAAACCCCAAACAAGCTAGGAAAGGAGTTAAATAAAATATTTAGAGGTTTAAAATAGACATGATTTATGATAAAAGGAAAAGGACAAAAAATGGACTTGGATCCAGAGATGAATTCTGCAGTTTTGGGCTCTGATGAAAGAAAGTGAACTTAAGTGTAACTATTCATTTCTCAAAGAAAAGAGTCTTCCTATGAGTATTATTTTCTTTCACAAAGAAATATAAAAGAGGATGGGATTTTTTAAATAAAAGAAGAATAAAAGTAATTGATTAAGTAGGCCAGGCATGGAGGCTCACACCATTAATCTTTGCAAAGGAGAAGTGTGAGGCTTTTGGATCAGTTGAGCTCAGGAGTTCTGAGCTGCAGTAGGACTAAAGTCAACTGGCTCTCCACGCTAAATCCAGCACCAATATTGTAAGCCTCCCCCAGAATGCGGGTACACCATGCTGTCTAAACAAGGGTAAATGGGCCCATTTCAGAAATGGAGCAGGTTAATGAAAATCAGTAGTGAGTTTAGGTCCATGAGTGGCTACTGCCTTTCCAGCCTATAAAACATAAGGAGATCCAGTCTTATCATCATCATCATCATCATCATCATCTATTTAGTTTCCTAAAATGATTTACTTTCTATCTGAGATATACAAAATTCATTAGTTTCAATGAGAAATTAGTGATATTACCTGGATTTCTATCAAGCTGAGAAGCCAATCTGGTGTTTGAATGATCCACACGCTTTGTGCTGAAAAAAATAAAACAAAATATTCTTAACAGGACTAATGAAGGTCTATTACCTGCCTAGCTAACATCCCATTCTGCTATGAACAGTAGACATTAAGCAGAAGGAGAAAATGATTTTTATCTCTGTTCAATAACTACTATGGATTATCAGTTTAAATCTGTTTACTGATATAACATGAAGGGTAAAGCCTTTGTACCTTGCTAGTTATTACTTTGGAAACTTTTAATGGTTGTTCAGTGTAAAAGTTTACATTCAACCTCTGCTGTTTACTACCTTAGTAACATGGAACAAGTCAAATAACATCCTGGGCCTCAATTTTAAATAGCCTCTGAGACTCCTTTCCAATTCTAGATTTATGACCTTCTGCCCCTAAACACATCTGTACTATTGGCAAAAAACATGTCCCTTCCTGCAAAAAGTACCACCCTAACAATGCTGCCCATAGGAAAGGAACAGAATACAAATATAGTTAACACCAGGCAAAAAATGCTGTAGGTTTAAAGGAGAAAGAAAAAGACCAAACTCCATAAAAATTACTTTGTTCTCTAAATGATTATAATATTAATATAAGTGTTCATTATTAAAAATAATTTTTAAAAGGCTTCTAAATTTTGCTCACTTATAGTCTCTCTCCCAGAATTTGACCGGTCGAACATATGAAGTGATGAATATTGCACTTCCCAAAAAGGGGTTTAGTGGTGTAGAGAAGAAGGCAGACAGAGCAGCCTGGACAAACAACATGGCTGAATCTGTGGGAAAACTGGTTAAAGAAGATAACATTTATTTGAATCAGACAGTAGCCCTATAAAGATGGAAGGGAAAACAGATTTCTTACAAACGCATTTTGGTTTTTATGATTAGGTAAATGAATTCTTTAAACAAAGGGATAAAGGAGTAGGTTGAGGGTAGCTTGAATGGCAGAGTATATTTCTCAACTTAATTCATACATCTTAGTCATAATAATAATTTGTACTATACTACTCTTACTAAAGAAACTTCTAGAGACAAATGACAGAATAAACTCCCAAATGAGATTGTCTTGATAATGGTGGCCCCCAACCATGGATTTCAATAGATAGGAGAAGGCATTTGAAGAAAAGCCAACAAGCAAGATAACAAGTGAGTAAACGATAAGTTTGAACTAGATTTTTCTGAGGCTGAAAAATGTGATTTTTTTTTCTATCCAATAAAGATTCCCAATATTCATAATTAAAATGTATAAAATATCAAAATACTCTTATCTGTTTTATATTACTGCTAGTTTTTACTTTTATTCACAAAAGAATTTGGGGAAATTTAGAAAAAAAATCTTGGAATTCAGTAAACATTATCAAACACTTACTACGTGGTAGGCACTAAAGAGGATATAGATGTGCACTATGCTCAAAAATAATACAAATAAGACAAGTAAACAAAAAACTTTAATAAAAGTAAAAGGTTTTCAGTACATTAGAAAGGTACAAAGTACTATGAAAGCAAAATCAAACCAGGATCAAACTTTACCAAGTAAAGTGTGTATGTGCATCAGAAATGAGAGAGGTCAAGGAGTGGGGATGGGGTTGGTGAGAGGTTACTCCTCCAGAAATCAGCAGCTGCTTGTTCCAGAACTTAAAGCAATTAAAACTGTAAATCCAGAGGATCTTGAGACAATACACTATATCTAATCCTATAAAAATTGAGAGGATCCTAAAGACAACATAAAATCTATTTTGCAATAATCATAGCTGCTTAACCCAAAATAATCTTCTAAAACAATTTTATAAGTACAAAAACATATATGATACATATGTACATACATATAGTTTTTTCACCTGTCTTTGAATTCTTGTGACTGTAGTAGCCTGAGAAACTCTTGCTATAGATTGCTTGTGAATATATAAATATGATTCTCATAGATCTAATTCTAAATGTAGCACAATGTTTTTTTAATAAAAATTCAATAATACCTGAAACTTCATAGCAGAGAAAGATCATTTCTGACTACAGAAAAAAAGAATGTTTCATGGAAGAGCTGGAATTTGAGCAAGGCTTTGAAATTTGAGTAGAATTTGAACAAACAGAAGTACAAAGGATGATTAGAGGGGAGATACACACAGGAAGGCAGAAAGTATTCTAGGCATAAGGATTAGCTTTTTTAAAAAAAAAAAAGGCACAGAAGCAAAAGTACGAGAGAACATGTGTGCCAAAAGGAAATATCCACTCACGCCAGTGCTCAGTTGAGAAAGAGATGCAAAGCACTGTAATGGCAAAACTCCTTGTGATCCAAGATCACCCATAAGAGTTTTACAGGTCAAAATCAAATCCCTACTAATTGATGTGATGGAGGTGGAAGAGGGAGTGGCGATAGGGGATAGACAGTGGGGATTTTAACTATCAAATCACAAGCATCATAGAAATCCTATGGACCTAGCTCCCTCAGATGAATGCCTTTTCTTAGGCTGTCATATGCTTTTCCCATGATTCTTTTCCACTTCTCAGCTGTGATGGTTATGATAATCATAGAACAAATGCTAAGTCTGTACACATTCTGTCAAGCCTATGTTCCTGAGCCCTAAGGCATCTGTGATGAAAAGGTGTTTCTGTTGTCAACTGTGTAAATGTTGGAATGCTGATGATATTAACTCAACAATTATGAAAAAAAGTATTATTTTGCTTCATTATCTTTGTCCCTAAAACCACTCCTTTTCTGAATTTCCCACCAATACTTCCAGGTTTGCAGTCTTGACATTATCCTAAAGTAACTAACCACTTCAGTTTATGCCCTCTACTTTTAACCTGAAATAATTGTCTCCTGAATCAAGTTCCTCCCCGTAACTGCCAAAGTGGCTTTCCTAAAGCAAAAGTCTGATCATATCACTACCTATTCAAAAAATTTCAGTGGTTCCCAGTTGCCTCAAGGGTTTAAAATATATAATACAAATTCCTCTGTTCTATAAAATTCTTTACTACCTGGCTCTAACCTATCTTTTCCAGTTAAAAAGCAATTATTAAGCACCTTTTCATGTCAGGCACTGTACAAAAGACTGTTTAATGGAGGAGCCAAAAGCAAACAACTAGATAAAAACAATATATATACACAGGATAAATTGGAGATAATCTGTAGAAGAAATGGGGATTGGGGAAAAGCTTCTTGCAGAAGGCGAGACTTAACTGAGACTTGAAGAAAATCAAGAAAGCTAGGAGGTGGAAGAGGAAGAACACAGTTTCACGCATAGAAGACAGATGGAAATGTCCAGAGTTGAAAGATACAGTACCATGTGCAAGGCATAGCAAGGAGGCCAGTGTCACTGGGTGGCAGATTACATGGAGGTGGGAGGTGGAGGTTGGGACTGGAGGTGGGGTTGTATAAGAGGACTGGAAAGGCAGGAAAGGGTAATGTTATGGAGGGATTTAAAAGCAAAACAGAGGATATTACATTTGATCCTGGAGGCAATAGGTTGCTACTAGAGTTGACTGAATAGGAGGGTGATAAATTTAGAATTGCCCCTTAGGAAGACCAACTTAACCACTGAGTGGAGGATGGACTGAAGTGTGGCAAGGAAACCCACCAGCAAACTACTGAAGTAGTTCAGGTGGGAGATAATAAAGAGTCTATACCGGGGTAGTGGCAGTTATCAGATGACAGAAAGGTGCAAGAGACTTTAACAAAGATAAATTTTTAAAAAAATTTTTATCAATAGATTAGATATGGGAAATCAGAAAGAATGAGGAATTGAGGATGACATGTAAATTGGAAACCTGGCAGACTCAAAAGATGGTGGTACCTCTGATGGTAATAAGAAAGGTAGGAAGAAAACAGGGTTTGGAAAAAGGATAAGGAATTTGGTTTGGACTGAGTTTAAAATCTCTAAGACATCCAGTTTGAGATCTCCAATTGGCAGGTGAAGATGTGGGAATAGAAGTCAGGGAAAACATAGGGCTGGACAAGCAGATCTGAAAGCATAGGGATGAGAATCTAATTCATGGGAGCTGATTATATCACCAACTGAAATAGTAACTGAAATAAACAGTACAGAAGAGAAGAGGACCCACACAGAGCCTTAGGGGACAGTGATGGTTAACAAGGCTGACCTAGATGGAGATCCAGCAAAGGAAAATGAGAAGGAACGATCAGAAAGGTGCTAGGAGAACAGCATTATCATGAAAACCTAGAGATAAGAAAGTAAAATGTCAAAGACCCACACAAAGGGGTCAAGAAGGCTGAGGACTGAGAAAAGGCCATTGGATTTGGAAGTTAAAGAGATTACTGGCAACTTTGAAGAGAGCACTATCAGCTGAATGATGAAGTCAGAAGCCTGACTGAAGACAGTTAAGAGAGTGAGGAGAAAGGAAACGGAAGAAGCACTGATTGTAAACAGGCTTCTCAAGAAGTTAAGCCAGGATATAATGACAGCTAGCAAGGATGGATCAAGTGAGGGTTTTTGGAAGATGGAGGAGATATGGGCCTGTTTATAGGCAGTAGAAAGATAGCCACTAGACCAGGAGGTACTGAAGATAATGAGAGTGGGATCACAGAGAAGGCAATATACTAGAAAGGATGAAAAGGGATCTCTTGTGAATGTAGAAGGGTTTGCTTTGGCAAGAAGAAGTGGTGAAGGTAGAGAAAGTGGTAAAAGGATGAAGAGAAAGGAGGGCTCTCAAGTGAATGGCCTCAATTGTTTTTAGTGACATATAAGACAAGTTTACTCCCCAGTCCTCTCTTTGCTCCTTACATACAATACTCCACTACTTCTTTCCATAGGCTGGCCCTTTCCCTTTCCATGGAATAGGTTCCATCTTCATCTCCACTTCAAGGCATTCCTCACTTCCTTCAATATTTAATTAAAACACCATCTTTACCTTGAGCTCTCCAACTAGCTAATGAATCTTCCCAGCCTAACAACCTGAAATTAATTACCACAAATTAATTTTTTATTTATCCTACATATATTTATTACTCTATATATTGATATATGTACCAGATGTCTTCCCCATTGTAAGCACCTCTGAAAATAAGAACTATTTCATTTCTGTCTTTGTATTCCCAACACCTTGTCCAGTTCTTAGTCCAGGTACCTAAGCAATGCTAGATCATTAGTTGGTTCCTTTCGTCCATAGTGAACAATATACAAAATGCCTTTCTTACAAAAAAAAAAAAAGTAAATGTACTTTTGCAAAGTTTTAAACAGAAGGATACGAGGCACAGCAAAAGGCTGGGCAAAAGCATGAAAAGCAGAGCCCCATGTAATCTGCCATGGTGCAATATAAGTATACACAAACCGCAACTTATATAGAAGTTCCCAAAGCTGCAAGAAAAGAACAGAAATGAAAAATTAGTAAGAAAGTCTTATTATCACAATTACTTGTAATTTAAGAAATTAAAAGAGACTATAATATCTTTCTTAACAGGAAATTGGCAGGTCTTTTGATATTTGAGTCAGCAGTTAGAAATTTTATGTCTTCTAAGACTTCAGTACATTTTTAAAAATAAGGATCATTATCCATGACCTATTTTATGGGTATGAATTTGACTTTGGTTCACTTTGATGCCTTTTAGTGGCACTGCAGTTAGGTGCCAAGGGGAATGGGGCTGGTAGAACTCTGTAGAAGAAGCAAAGTGCACAAATACTTTAGGAATCAGGCGATTCTTTTAAAATAACTAACTTATGTGGGTATTTTTCTCAGAATAACAAAAAGTATATTAATAGCAAATATTTTCATTAGCTCTTTGACTACAAACTCATATTCTACCACAACTCATATTCACAGCTGCTAAGGGTCCTGGTGGTACTGTGGATAAAGCATCTATCCTGGAGTCAGGAAGACTGGAGTTCAAATTCAGCCTCAGAAATTTCCTAGTTGTGTGATCCTGGGCAAGTCACTTAATCTGCCTCAACTTCCTCAACTGTAAAATGGAGATAATAATAGCACTTCTCATGGTTGTGGTGAGGACCAAATGTAAAGCACTTAGCACAATGTCTGGCAAGAAGCCCACATGCTATATAAATGTTAGTCATTATTATTAACATCATATTCATAGACCCGTTCTACCTAGTGACTATAGGTTAAGAAGATAATCTTCTTCAAACAAAAAAGGCATGATACTGGAACTGTGGATTTTTTGTTTGAATGTCTGTCCCCCTTTAACTTTATTTTCACACAGATGAGTAAGATAATGTCTAACTTTAATCTAAAGGATTACAATCTAAAATTTAATTTAAATGTTAAATTTAATCTAAAATTTACATTTTAGGAGCAGTCATATGCTCCTTCTGTTAATTCTCAGTATGTTAGAAATGCTTCTCTGTTCCACTGTTCATTTCTATTCTGATCATTTCCCTGTTCTTCAGGAGAGGAAATAAAAAGGATAAAACTCAAGAACAGTAGTTGATGTGGTAAAATCTCACATTGTGCAAACAACTCGAGAGGTAAAGTGCTGATGATCATAATAATGAAACTGGTAAACTTTCATAGCAACGGTGGTCAGATTAAGTAGAGGATAGAGAGCTATCTTCAAAGGCAAGAAAGACCTGAGAGTTTATGCTTCCTCTTTGACAAATAATGGCTGTGTGACCTTCAATCAGTTACTTAACTTCTCAGTGCTTTGGGCACATTCCTAAGATATAAGTTGCAGATGAGGGGCTAACTTACATTAGCAGAGGGAGTTTCTCACTTAGCATTGCTTATTAGAATGAAAACAGGTCCCCATCTCTGTCCCCCTTCTTTAGCACTTTTAAGAAGGGAAATGTTGAATTTCTTCTACAGTTTTATTGCTAACACTGCCCTCAACCTCAAATGACTATAAAGAAAAATAGCAAACAGATCACAATAACTTTCTAACTGTTCTCCTGCCTCCAGGATCTTCTACTATTCAGATTCATTCTACATTCTGTGACTGATCTGCCCAAAATGTAACTTTCATCTTCTCACTTACCTTAAGAATCTAAGGTATCAACGTCTATCTGGTTTTCAAGGCCTTCTATAATCAAGAACCCTCTACTTATCCAACCTTGATTACAACTCTTCTCCAAACCATAATGATGTGTTTCAACACGACTGACTCCCTCTCTTCCCACCTTATACACTGCACTCATTTCTGCGTATATGTTTTTGCTTACTCTTCTTGCCTGTCCTTGCCTACCTCACCTCCAAAGCAATTTGGACTATCCAATCATCTTTTCTCTCTGTGCATAAATACCCCTTACTCTTCAGGGCCTAATTCAAGTTCTGCCTCTTTTAGTAAGCCTTTTTGGATTACTCTAGACCAAACTATTTTTTTCTTTTCTAAAATTCTTCTGCATTTATTAGTAAATATCACAGTTCAGCATTTAGAGAAGAACATAATCTCCCTAGCAGGGACTATACCTTACATTTTTCTTCTACCTTTAACACTGAGAAAACCAATTTGTTGCTGGGAAGTAGGGTCAAGCCAAATTTTGAGTATTCCTTTGTAATTTTCATTTTCTAAAGCTGAGGACAAAACTTTCAATGCTGAGTTACCTTGTTGAAGAATATGGACATGAAGAAGAGATCTAATAACATTGTCTCTGACAAAGCCTCATAGTCAAATTTGAAAAAGAGCACAGTGAAGATGACGGTGACATACTGACAAGTTGGGCTGCTGAAAGAGGAACGTAGCAACTTCAAACCAGCAATGGTGATCATTAAAGCACCTAACCTATAATAGAATAAAAGCAAAATCCATCAGCTGCTGACTATGTGACAAATCTGATAAATGCAAACTAATTACCACTCTTAAAATGCTTAATTTACTTGGCTTTTAACTTCTGGATGAAATACAAATGATTTTCTCTTGGTTAATTCAAATGATATTCTTGGATTTTACATGTTATGAAATTTCCTAGTCCACTTAGGTCAAATCCTAAAGCAGCCTAACTACTAAAAAATATTAAGCAACATGCAGAGCTTTTCATTCATTCAATTCATTCAAAATAAACTTTCATTAAGTATCTACAATGTGCTAGATACTGTTAGGAAAAGAATTCTAGAAAGAGTGAATTTCAGGCATAGGAAATGGCCTTTATGGATGCACAGAGATGGAAGAAGGAACACTAAGTTCAAGGAACAACTTATGGTCCAGTTTGGCTGGAATGTAGTACAGATGAATACAGCAGCATTGCAGCACTGTAAAGTCACACTAGGATAGGATAGAGAAACCAGACTGTGGAACTAGAATTGCAATGCTGAGCTGAAGTCTATTGTTTAATACAGAGGCAATAATTTTTGAGCAGCAGAATGACACGGACAGACTTCTACCTTAGAAAGATCATTTTTGTCAGCTGCAATGGCTTAGAGAAGGAAGCGATAAAGGACAAAGAAGTCAGTTAGGAGGCAAATAGTCCAGGCTAGAAGTGCTAAGGGCCTAAACTGGGCTAGTGGCAGTATGAATAGAAAAAAGAGGGGATAGGTTGGAGGGAGGGTATCTGTAAATTTTTTTTAAAGGGAGAAAAAATGTTTCAAGAATAATAACCAACAGTAGTGGTTTGCTCATTTGGAACATTTATTTTTAAAAACAATTATAGTGCTATAAGGAGAACAGTAAGGCTATCTGGATCAGGAAGTGAAAAGCAGAATTGAAAAAGGAAGAAAAACAAAGCCATTTTTAAAAACTTTTAAGCTATGATGGTATCTAGCACACAATAGGAAATCAGTAAGTATTTGTTTACTTGTTACTTCAAAATTTTACCTACAACAGATCTTGATAGGGCAGTCTAGTATTAAAAGACTTTTATACTTACTCAGTATCCAGTTTCTTAGGACTAGCAATAGTCTTTGCACTGCTACTCAGCTCATTAAGAACAATCAATGGGTAGATAACATTCTTCTCCACAAAAATAAGCCATACATGAAGTTTCTCAAACCACATAATATGGGCTGCATCTAACAGGGTAACAAAAGGATATCTGTCATTTTGGAAGTATAGATAATTTGGTCACTGGATAAGAAAGGGAAATTTACACTATTCAAACAGCAATTCAAGGTTAATGCAAACAAAATACATATGAAATTCAGTAATTCATACTTAATTCATTATCAGCTTTTTAAGTGATCTGTGAAATCAACAACTGGTACCTACAAGATTAAAGTTTATTATTAAAGGTTATATTATTATTAAAGATTATAGCCCACTTTCTTCATTGAAGTTTAATTTTGATTAACTTATCCCAAGTCAGAAGGTAAAGCTAGAGTTTTGAAGGCTACACTAGCACAATGTAAACCTTTGAGGTTACATTGGAAAAGTTTCAGGGAATGTGCCCAGAGACAGACAGATATTATGTCTATTTAGCACCAGCCTATTTAAGGTAGGAAAGGTACACCAATGCATACATCACACCCACCTATTCTGAAGAAGAGGGAAAATTTTACCAAAAGAACAATAAATGGAAAAATAAATTCAAGGTCTGTAAAGACCAATGTCTGATCACCTGGTGAAGAACTAGCTTTGGCCATAGAGTAGGGCACTGGGAAGTTGTGATCTGCTTTATTAAGGGAATACTAGCATACCTAAAATCAAAGATCTAACAGAAGTAATTAATTCAAGTCAATTACAAATCAAATTATACTTTTAAGATTTTTGTGAATTTAATTCATTATACCCACTAAAGATATAAAAAGTCATGAGGTTTTTGTGCTGCTATGATTAATATTCATAAGAAATTACTTTAACTTTCACAGATTTTTACCAAAAAGAAAATGACCCACATTTGCTTCCTAATTGTACCCAGATATATGTAAGCAGACATGCATGTATATGTGGAAAAGACACTTCAGCACCTGAAGTATTGCTCTGAAAATGGTGTAGGATTCCACATATCTTCAAAAACCACTATTCACAATGCAACTATTTTCAAATGTCTCAAACATTTGTTTCATTGAAGAAAATTTCCAAGGCAAAATGAATTTTAATCTGAAATGCCTAAGTTAATGAAAATGTCACTATGTTTTAATAAGCTCTTGAGTGTGTGAAATATTTTCATTCTATTGTTTGATTCAATAGCATTTTCTAAAAGATAAAAAACACCAATTTTGACTACAGTTTTTTTAACAAGTCAACAAAATAAGTACAGTTAGTGTGATAAAATATCACAGCCAGGAAAATTACCATTAAAAATTAAGCACTGTAAAGTGCTATCAATATAATGTTGCTACTAAGATGATAAACTAAAAAAAAGCATGCTAAGTGAGAAGTTTTCAGAAAGCAACAAATGTCCCCTCAAAAGCTTAAGAGTCAGAAAGTTATGTGGTTAACAATAGTCCTTTTTAAAAACATATTTCCCCATTAGTCATGTTGTGAAAGAAGAATCAGAACAAAATGGGAAAACGAGAAAGGGAAAAAAAAAGAAAACAGTATGCTTCCATCTGCAATCAGACTCCACAGCTCTTTTGCTGGATGTGGACAGCATTTTCCATCTTGAGTCTTTTGGAACTGTCATAGATGACTGCACTGCTGAGAAGAGCTAAAACTATCAAAGTTGGTCATCGTACATTGTTGCTGTTATTGTATACGTTCTCCTGGTTCTGTTCACTTCATTCAGTATCAGTTCATGTAAATCTTTCCAGGTTTTTCTGAAGTCTGCCTGCTCATCATTTCTTATGGCACAATAGTATTCCATTATATTCATATACCACAACTTGCTCAGCCATTCTCCAGTTGATGGGCATCCCCTCAAATTCCAATTCTTGGCCACCACAAAAAGAGCTGCTACAAATATATTTGTACATATGGGTCCTTTTCCATTTTTATTATTTTTCTCCAAGTTTCAGGATGTTTAGGAACAAAAGTGATAATGCATGACAAACATTCTGAAAATTAGACAACTATGTAACTATATGCTATTAATACTATAAGTAAAAGTTCTCAACAAAAACTGCTCACCTTCTGAACATGAAGTGCACGATAGATAAGCACACTGCTGTTTGTATGTGATCACCGTGATGGTGGTGAACTATCTTCTGTAGGATATTTGCTTTTGAATTATTTTTCTAGGAATGGTGATGATGTGCACCATGTTAGACACCATGGTAAATGTTATGAAATGGATGGACAATGTTACTCATGGCAGAGAGCTGATGCTCTGGGCAAAACTAGCCAACGTGAAAAGAGATTAAATCTGGGGTAATGGTCCAATTAACTTAGTCAACTTAGCTAAGAATTCAAGACTACTAAATCTTTGAAAATATAAGGGCCCCAACTGAATAGAATTTGCAATGCCTGATTCCTGGAAAGATAATTAGCTTCCAAACAATGAGTAATTTGCTCTCTAGAAAAGTTTGTTGACTATAGAATTACACCAAAGGAAATCAGGTAGGTGGTAAAATGATTTTCACAACTAATTGTAAAGCTGAATGGCATTTTTTTTCAATTAAAAATGAATGTGTTAATAATACTACTTACTTCGAACTTCAAATTGGTAATATTCCTTGGTTTTCAACAGTGGGTGAGAGAAACAGTGCCAAGGTAGCTGCTTCCGGACCTGAGGCAGCATGTAATGTGTTAAAAAGCCTACTGAGCCCACCAAGGTATAGAGAACATACTTCAGGGCAGGCTAAAGAAAAAGCAAAGTTGAAAAAAAAGAAATAAGTAAATACTTTTGAGACAAAGACTAAATTCACAATTAACTTGTCATTTCTTTTAATTTGATTTCCCATATAACAAAGATGATACAAATACAGGCTTGGTAATAGACTATTATTAGGTCAACTCTAGCCTTACTATTTCTTTCTTTTTTTTTTTTTTTAGTTCAAATCATTTATGGAAGTAAAAGATAAGCCAATATACCATGAATATTTACAATCAATATGGCTTCCTTTGGGGTGAAAAAAATAGTGTCTTCAAGTATTGCTGATATGGCTAGGAGAGAAAACTGGGGGTAAATGGTGCTATTCTATCAACATGTTCTGTGGCTTTCAGAGTCATTTATTAAATTACTTTGACCCTCAAAGTTGTTGTCAGCTAGCAATAGAGAGATGATACTTTTAAATAACCAGACCAAGTGGACATATCCTGCTGCATGCTGCTGAAGGAAGTAACACAATCCTACTGACAGAGTCCACCAAAAATTTCTATTTTCTAACTCATTTGGGTTCTCAAAAATCCTTGTATTTCTAACTGAATCTCTATTACACTCTCCTACAGGAGCTGTTCCAATCATTCTCTTCTCTCCTAAAGCTTCCTTCTCTATCTCTCAGCAGAGGACCTCACTTCTTACTTTACTAAGAAAATAGAAGACAGACATTTCATCTCCTATCCCATATTTTTAAACTTTTCATAATATCATCTTGCATTCTTTCCTTTGCTATTCTCATTAATGAAGATGTGGCCCTTCTGTTTGCCAAGATCCTCTTTTCTACTTATGTGTTTGATTTCATTCATTTCAGTTTCTTCTAGAAGCTTGTGTTTTTGTTGATTTCCTCTCTACATAATTTTCAATTTCTCAACATGCAATGGTTCCTTTTCTACCACTCACTAACATACCCAAACTTTTGCCAGTCTTAAAAAACCCTCACTGCACTCCACCTTAAGTCACTGCTCTGTATCTCTTTTTCTTCTTCCTGACAAATTACTAGGAAGAGCCCCCCTTTCCTCATGCTCATTCACTTCTCAAACCCTTGTAATCTGGATCCAAAGCTCACAATATCATTCAAATAGCTCTCTAAGGTTATAAATAGTCTCTTAAATGCAAAATCTATTGGGAGCTTCCTTAAGTAATTTACACTGGCAACAAGTCTCCCTTCTTAGGCACTCTTCTTAATAGTTTACTGTGACTGTTCTCTCTTCTATGTTTCCTCCTGCATGTCTAATTGGCTCCTTCTAGGTCTCTTTTACTGGATTCTCATCCATATCCCACACCCAAACCCTGGTATCCCCAAAGGTTCTGTCCTAGGCTTCTTTTTATATTTCAATACAGCTTTTTCTGGATGACATTATCACATCTCATGGATGCAATTTTCACCTCTTTATGGTGCATCCCAGAATTAGATACCTAGCCTTGGTATTGCTCTTGAACACTATTCATGATATATCTCAAACTAAATGTCCTCATGGCATCTGAAATCCAAAACACTGAAAATGGAATTAATCTTTCTTCCTAAATTAATATCCAACCACAAAGTTTTTTAGTATTATTGAAAACACTACTATCCTTTTAACCTAGGGACAATTCCTCAGTCCTTCTCTCCCTTTCACTCCTCCAATAACTCAGTTGTCAACTCTTGCCAATTCACATTCCACATTTTTTTGCATCTACTACCTTTAATCATTCAAAAGGTGTAACACTAGTTCAGGTTTCCATTATAAATCACATGGAATAACTGAAAAAGACTAATTGGTCTCCCTGCACCTAGTCTCGTACATTTCTAATTTAGCCTCCACATAGCTGAAAAAATAACATTTCTAAAGTACAAGTTTGACCACATCACCCTCCTGCTCCTCTACCTTCTGTGGCTTCCTACTACTACCAAGAAAAGACTCAAACTCCTGTGGCATTTAAAAATCTCCACAGATTATCAGATTTCTTTCACATAACTCCTTTTTACATACTCCAAATTCCAATCAGACTTGACTAATTGCTATTTTCTCAACTCAGCATTCTATCTCCTATACCTGTATGTTTGCACAGGCTGTCGGTCTCCCATGCCTAGAACATATTGTTTCCCCATCTCCACCTAAAAGAATTCCTCTCTTCCTTCAAGGCTCATCTTGTACCACATACTATAGGAAGCAATACCTAAAAGCCCGTAGTTTTATGCTCTCTCCCTTCTCAAGTAATCATGTATTTCTTATCTATCTGTATCTCCTCAATTAAAGAAAAATTCATTGAGGGTCTGTTTTATCTTCGTATCCCTTGTGCTTTGCATATGGTAGATGCTTAATAATTGCTTATTAGATTGGATTAGATTAGGCATGAAGAAGACTTTTCTTTTATCTGCTGAACTGTTGAACATGTTACTAATTCATATAGATATATGTTTAGAAATAGGCTTGTGAGAATGTGTAGGCATATATACACATATATGGTTACATTCAAATGAAATCAAATGTCAGTCTACACATTCAGACTAAAAATTGGATATGTATACAACTTCCTCTTTAAGTAACTACTGCAATATAACAAGGAAATATTACAAATCAAATCAAATCAGAAATGAATCAACAATAAGAAGTTAGTACGGTTTCTTTTTCAAGAGAAAGATTAATACTTTACCTGTAAAACTGTGAACACTGTGCTTACATGAATTGCAAAATACAGCACACCAATCACTATGCAAACTATGAGGTCAGATTGTAACCGTTCACTCTATAGAATAAAATAGAAACATTAAAATGAATTAATCTGAATTTTAAAAATGCTTGCTTTCCTACATAATCGCAGTCAAAACCATGAAATTTAGGGATTTTTGCATGGTTACTTTCCTCTATTCTAATTTCTTCCTCATTCACAATAATTACAGCAAATAAACCTTTTCCTTCAACCATTTTGGTTTAGTTTTTAAAACACAAATGAAAAAAATGGAGAAGTTAATGACTTATTCAGTTTTTCATGTTTACCAACAGACCTAACAAATAAATGAAAACTTTGTGAAATAGAGATTCTTTCCACTTAGATCAGGTATTTTCTTTCTCCATAGGGGAAAAAAAGAGAGAGAGTACATTGCATAAGCCTAGTATTTATTTCTAAAAATGCCACTACAGAGCAAAAGGAAAAATAATGAAGCTGGTCCACAGCAGGCACTGAACAATTCTTTTCTACTTTATAGGCTGAACTTGTATGTGCTTTCTGGATAGTTACTATTCTAACTGTGCAAAAATGCAGCAAAGTGTGAGGAAAAATGTAGGCAATAAGGCTATGGAACTCAAAGACTAAAAACATGAAAAGTACACAGATAAAAAATAACATAAATGAATGCATGCTATAAGGAGGATCAGGTACCCTACATATAAGGTATTATTATACTGATGATAACCAAAAAAAATATGATAGAGACATGGAGTTAATACGGTGACAGAAGATTTCCACAATTCAGATGTGTCTAGTGGGAGAGCTTTTGTATATTAATTTTCTTGCCATAAATTCAATGACATTACTTGTACTTACTGCTATCTGAAATTAGTAACTATGAAAAAGATCCATATTCTCACTACATTCTCACCTAAAAATAAATGTTTAAATTATAATTCCTGATGCCGTTTCAACAATCTGTCTCTTGGGCTGAAATTCAATTCATCAAGCATCTATTAGAACACTCCATTTGAGGCAGCTAATATCACCAACCAATCAGAGAAGACTGCCCTTTCTCCCCTTTCTCATATGTGGAGGATATATGTATTCGTCACTAGGCGTATTAATAAAGAATATTTGTTTAATTTTATGGATATTTATTAGGGTTACACTGGTGGAGCCCTGAATGAGGGAACTACTTTAGGCCTTTAGCAATGTAGTAAAAAAGAGCTTTGTAGCAAAACTATGGGAATTATGTGAATGCCATAGTTTTTTTTTAAAAAAGTACTCATATTTCCTTTATTAGCCTTCTGAAAACATTAGGGATTTTACTCTACCTACTTTCCACATTAGAAGGTGCTTAGGTGTTGTATGATAAAGGTAGATCTGAAGTCTGATTTTATGTACTATATATAAATATATATTATTCAGAGCTGAGTAAATAATTCTTATTTTTACCCTGTTCTTTCTGTGTTGTCAACACTAATGCTTACATTTTTCTGACTTGATTTCTAAATGAAGCTGCTGTTTCCAAAGTTACCATTGATTTCTTAATCACCAAATTTGATGGTCTATTCTCAATATTCACCCTTCTTAATCTCCTGGCATCATCTGATACCGCTGACTACACTCTCCACTTTGATACTCTTTCATTTTTCTCCTCCTGAGTGCTCGTCTTTGGCCTCCTGTGTTCATTCATTATCTCTATCTATCTTACCCCCTATATGTGGATATTGGCCTCTTTTATTCTCTCTACTCTCCCTCTCTTAGTGAGCCTGTGAGTCTGCTACTCCTGGTTCACTATTAGAAGTCTCAGGATGCAGCTGTGTCCCATAAATTCTCTCATGGGTTTAATTATCATCTCTGTGCAAGATGACTTCCACATCTGTATATCCAGCCCCAGGTTCTCTCGTGAGTTCTAGTCACACATTTCCAACTGATAACATCCTGAAGGCATCTCAGAATGAACATGTGAAGGGTTTTAATGAAATATTAAAGATCTTCTCTATACATTTATAGGCCTACATGAATACATATGTTGCTCTTTCTACTTGATACAGGGGCTAAGTTCCCAGGACTAAAAAAGTCACCTTGCCCTGGTTCCCAGGACTAAAAGTTCAACCTGCCCTTGGCCGATTCCTCTTCTTGGAAGTGTGGGCTCTTCTAGGAACAAGCAGAATCCATCCTATGTCCTTTTGAACACAGACATTTTGCCATACTGATCATGGATTTTTTGTTCCTTTGGACTCTAGCCCAGTCCAGAACTACAATACATCCAGTGCTGTTAGTTACCATAAAATACATAAGGCTCTAGTTACAAGTCAATTAACTGGTCCAATGCCTTGTTTGTCTAAACTGGATATAACCTGTAGATCTCCCTACTCTTCAGAGTTCACCTGCCTAGGTACTTTTCCCGATCTGGACTTTGGAGGTTGAACTGAGACTCTCCAGCTGCATGAGTCAGATGTAGGTGTTCCTCTAATTTGGTGACATATGTAAATATATCTATTATTATGTTAGGCTTTATCTTTATATGCATATTTCTCTATTTCTTTAATCCTGCTTTATACTATCTTTGTGTACGAAATAAATGCTATACTGATTCTAATCTTATGTAAGCACATTCATTATACTATGCAATCTATCCTGAAAATAGTTAAAGCAGCTGCATGTATCTCCTTAATGATACAACATGTTTGAAGCAGAACTCATTGCCTTTCCTGCCAAAGTCATCTTTCTTCCAAACTCTCCTTACATCTGTCAAATGTGCCACCATCCTTCCAGTTAATGAAGGTTTGCAACCTTTGCATTAATCGACTTTTCATTTTCCTTTATTCCAAACATCCAATCAATTATCATATCTTGTCATTTTTGCCTCAACAACATCTCTCACATCTATTCCCTTTATTCTACTCATAACACCCCCGCTTTAGTTGAGGCCCATATTACTTCTAACATATATAAAATAGCCTCTTAATTGGTTTTCTTATCTCAAGTCTCTCCACTCTCCAATCCATCCCAAGCTAAGCTGCCAAAGCAACTTTCTTAAAGTGTAAGCCTGAATATGTCACTTCCCTCCTCAATAAATCCTAATGGCTTCCTATTGCCAGTAGAATCAAATAACAGCTATTGTAGTTGGCTTTTCAAGACTCTATAACAACTTATTGCCAATTGAATGATTCCAATTTATATTCCTTCTCAGAGTGCAATCCCTTCTCATGTTTACTTCTTAAGAGTCCCCTTGTTTCCTTCAAAATCAAGCCTTTCCAGATTCCCTTTAGCTGTTTCTGACCCCACCCTACCACTGTCCAAAAAGCATTTACCTTGTATTTATTTCGTAGATTTGCTTATGTATATGTTGTCTCCCCAGAAAGAATGTAAACTCTTTGAAGGCAGAGACAATTTCATTTTCATCTTTGTATCCCCAGTGATACACACAAAGTAGGCCATAATCAAGGTTTGTTATTGATAGATTCTGAAAATACAATATGTGGAAGCTCTTTTCCACTCAATTCATCTGCCTTTCCCTCTAAAATTTCCAAATAATCGAAACCTGTGCTGCTTATTCAATCTCACTGCCTATTTCTATCCACAAAAAAACTTCCACTCTAGTCAGATTTTATACATATGCTACATGTGTTCATGTCTCATCTCCAATCTTATCTCATTCTATCCTACATACTGCTACCAGATGAACCTTCTACATGCCCAACAGGAAGGACATCACCCCTTACTCAGAAAATTCTATAGTTCCCTATTGCTTAAAGTTAGCATTCAAGCTGGTCATTCTTGGCTACTCATTCTACAATTTAGCTTCAACCCACCTGGGGGGTAGCTAGAAAAGCAATACAGTTTGGAGAGACTTCAGTTCAAATAACATTGGAAAACTTATTTCATTTGAGTATCAATCAATTCATCTATAAAATGGGAATAATAATATTTTCACTGCGTACAGTAGGGATATTGTGGGTAGAATATTTTCAAAACTTCAAACTGTTCTTGGAAATAAAAGCTAATTACCTAAGAATGAGAAGACTGGAAAGTTAGGAAGATATCAGGCTGTAAAAGGCTTGGAGTGACAAAAGGCATTTATATCTGACCATGGAGGTAACAGAGGACCACTGGAATATACTGAAAAGAAAAGTAATGCCACTGTGAAAATTAATACTGATTTTGTATTTTATAATTAATTTCACTCAGTAATTGATTCTATTTAGTAACCTTATTCTGTATTTAATAAAAACTTCAGCCTCTTCAAAGTTCAGGTTTCCTCTTTCTCAGAGTTAGATGCCAAAAGTTCAGTTTCCCTATTGATCACTTTTGAAGAAATACTCTGAGCTAAAGTTTAAAAGTTCAATACTGTCATTAAACATTTTGATTCTAAAGGAATCTCAGCACCACTTGCAAATCACTTTCTGCCAAGGAAGCCTTGCTATTGCTCAACTTCAGCAGCTACTGAGAAACTCCAAGGCATTTGTGTATTTATCCTTGAGAGTGGACAAACTGATCTTGTCCCATCTTAGCCTCTTCCTTGGTCAATTAAAGGTGGTCTTATCTTATTGCCAGATGCCTGTTAGTCTGCTACTACTAGTTCACTATCAGAAGCCTCAGGATGCAGCTGGGTCACATAAATTCAAAAAGCATTCCTTTAAGACACAGTGAGGTTACCCTTATCCCAGGTGTGTATGCCTACTTTCCTTAATGTCAACAATCATGATCCCTCACTCCCATAACCAATGATGGGATTTTTATTCTGTTCTTTATCCTATGCTTATAAAAATGAGCGCATCTTCATTTCTGGATCTTTGGCATAAATGAAGGCAATTCACTGAACCCTTTTATTGGCAAGTAACACCCCTGTTAATAAAATGATACTTTGTTTGGACAAGTGTGCCTCAGTTCACCTTTTTGTTAAATTTAACTTGCTATAATCACCATACCAATGCTTTAGGAAAATCAATTTGGTAACCAGGTGGAGGATAAATTAAAATTGTGAGAGACTTGAATAAGAACAATTAGAAGATAACTGCACTAGCTCAAGTAAGAAATAAGAAGGATATGAACTAGGATGGCAATTGTATGATTAGAGAAAAGGGGATGCAAGTGGGGAAGAGGGGAAGAGTAGGAGAGAGGGTGGAGACAAAAGGGGAACAGGCATTTATTAAGCACGTACTATACCCCAAACACTGTGCTGAGAACTTTTAAAATATTACTTCATTTGATATTAAGATAGAAGAAACGTTGTCAAGGAAGAAATAAAAATGGCCTGATTTGCCAATGGACCAGATTGTCAAGAATGGATCCAATGTGCCAAGGTGGGTGAAAAAGAGGACAGTAATAAGAAAGAAAGTTCCTAAGAGGGAAGAGTTTTAGAGGAAAGAATGAGATCCATTTTGGTCATTTTGAGTTTGAGATGTCTATGGGACATCCAATTCAAGCTATCCAAAAGACAACTTGGTCTCTTCTTACAGCTCCCTATAAAGGTTGGAGACCAGGGAGGAGATGGTGGCATAGGATAGTAAGGCCCACTCCTCTCCCCTTCCCTCCAGAGGCTAGAGTACATCAAAGATGAACTTGAAAAATGTAAAATTCATTTTCATAAAATTTTATAGGGATGAAAACTTAAGCATATGAATGAATCACTATTGATAATTTCTTGTTCACCTTTCTCAGAACCAAAATCTATTTTTCCTCAAACATTTGTCATCTTTCCTTCCTTAAATATCTTGGAAAGTGATCTCTGGCAGGGAATGCCACCATGTGTCCCCAGGGTTAGTTCAGCTGCTCTTGACATCTTGGCTTTCTCACTATCAGTTTTACATTGTCAAGCAGCACAACGGAGACTATGATGTAGGAAGCCAAATGTGATGACGCCTTTGTCACTAACGAAACAAAGTTAATGACAGAAATGTTGGCAGCTAATTTTTCTTTTTTCATCTTATTTTTACCTCATTTTGACAAGTTCTCAGGATGATCTGGCTTTATGGGATTTCTTATCAAGCCCTCTCTAAACTCCTTTATTCTCACTACCTTTTTTAGTCATTTCCATATTTAATTCTACTACCTTCCACAAAATTAACAATCCAAAGTAATAACTTAGATAAAAATATCAACCAAGAGACAAAAAATATACATACACATATACGAATTATATGAATTAATATTTTAAACATGCCTAATGATTTTTAGGAATAAACATCAAATATAAAGAGATTTTTAAAAAAACATCCTATTTAACCCAGGTAAATGTACATATTGTATATTTCATACCCTCTTTCATTTTGAATATCTGTATGACCTACCCCCAGAATGCCACATATGGTTTGTACCAATATTAATACCTGTACCAATCCTAGGGTTTAAAGCAGAATTCAAGGCACCCTGAGACTGCTGTGAGAAGAGTTATAATGTCTTTTCCCTTCTCTCCCCCCACCCCCTTCCTTCTAGTTGCTCAAACTCCTGGATATAACAAATCTTTGTGTTCTCTGAAGGTTTGGAGAATAGAAATGCCAAGTCACAGGAGTCAGGAACTTGCTTTGAATCTCTGATGCTGGCAGAGTGATGACAACAGTCTTAAGGCCTGGGGAATCTTACTTGAAGCATCAGATAAGAGAAAGAAGACAATTTGTGCCCACATAAATTTTTTCCTCAACCCTATCTGAGAAGTAAGTTTCCTTAAGAAAATGGAAGTTAATGACAGAAACAAAATCTGAAAATAGTATCTTTCTATTTAAAAACAACTTAATTTTTTATATGCGTCCCCCCAATTCAATATAATTGTTCAAAATTTCATCATTCTATGAATAATGATACCAATTAGTTTCAGGTACTCTAAAATCTATTCTCTGTATATTAACTATTTCACTACAATTAGAAAATCAAGATTGGGAAGAGGTAGCTCATACATGTTAAATTTTTTAAATGAACTGAATAAAACACATTGCATTGCAATGAAATTATGGTCTTCATAATAATCTGTTGGAAGTTTTTACAGTGTATTATCTGTAAAAGTACAGACTTTTCAGTGTCCATAATTAATAGTTATAGATAGTTTTAAAAGGGACAACACCTTAAGGAACTTACAACAGAATTTCTAAGTTTGTCAGGCAGCGGGTCTTTTACTTCTGAGAGAGGATCCTCTGGATTTTTCTCTTCTGTATTTGGAAAAATTTTTGATTGCACCAAAGAGCTACAATATAAAGGAAAGTTACATCAGACATATCAATGAGAAGTAGTGGTTCAAACAACAAAGAATCTGTTTCAAGAAGGAAATGAAAAGATGAATCTAGTTTAATCATGAACTAACGATGTCAAACTAAAAAGTCTAGAATGTTACCAACTAATTTTGAGTATAAGATTTAGTCTTTTCATCACACAACATACAATTTAATACCTTTCAAATCTGCCAAATCCTCTGAATTTATGTGGCTATAAGTATCCAAAGTTATTATGTTTAAAAATCTAAAACAAAAAGTCACAGCAGCAGCACTTTGGGATTGGCTAAGGGAAAGAAAACTCATCCAAAATGCTTAAATGCTTATGTGCATTTTCTTAATTCAATATGGTCTTCAGTTTTACTTACAAAAGTACAGATGGATCACTACTTTGTCTGCTGAGATGATAGGATATCGCCACTAACAAACCACAAAATACAGAGAAAAGTACAGGAATATGTTGACCATCCCAAGAATCCTGTTGAAAAAAAAATGAGCAGAGTAGAGCAAATAAGTCTATAATTAATATTTCCACTTTTAATGTTTTAAAATTAACATAGGTAAAAGGAAATTAAATTCAGCAAGAAAAACACAATACATCTTTCATTTTGTTTTCATCTGCAACAGACTACACATTCTCAATTTCAGGCAAACTTCCCTTAAAGTTCCTTTTTATTAGGTAACCTTCCAGTCCCTAAGCATTTGTCTAGCCAATTTCACTTATACAATACAATTATTATCCTGGCAAGTGTAGTCAGGAAGACTCCCTTATACCTGAAAATTTTATGGGATCAATAATTTTTACAATTCATTAGCAAAATCTCTAATCTACCTTTTCCTTTAGGAATTTTATAATTATAAATTGCTCTTGGTTATCACATTTATCTCTCTTATCTATCATACTTGATTCTAGGCTGTCTCAGGACTGCTACTAAAGCTACCACATTATTTTCAAAAGCTATCTGCATCCTAAGCACCTAAGCTGTTAATAAGTTGTGGACATCCTCCATATGTATTAGCTGCCTTGTTGGTTTGTTTTATAGTACCTACTAAAATGTTTTGTTTGATGAACGTTCAATAAATTGAATCGAATAAATAACTCAATACTGAATAAATAATTCAGTAAATAAACTGATCTTATCTATCCATCAATCAATAAGATTACATGCCTACCATGTTCCAGGTAGTATGGTAGGAATATTATTAGCTAATCAACAGCATTCCTAACTTTTAAATTTCACTTTTAAAATCTGATACTCACTTACTATATTTCTCCTTTAACCACTACTTAATCAAGAAAGCAATTCTAAGAAAGCTAATCTCCAAAATCACTCTTAAACCAATTAAATCAATATATAACATATTAACACTATGCTAACACTGTATTCAGTAAAACAACATGACTGCAGTGATGAGAAATGCAAAAAAAAATTATCTTCATTAAGTAGTAACTTAACAAAATAAACTTTAATTTATCACTTACCCTTAGAGCGCCATAACACAGTCCATACAATAATGCTACTGCCACAATACTACAGATGAAACTGTAAAGTGCTGCAAGCAGGCTTGTGGTAGCTAGACATTTAGAAAAAGCATAAGTTAACCTTTATAATCATCTACAGATAAAGATAGTATATAGATTTAAGTGTTTTTCTTAAGTCTTTCTACTGATTCTGGTTATACTCTGAAATTCTAAAGTAAAAAATCTGAGATACAAAGCATCGTAAATACTTTGTATATTGGATACAAAGTATAATTGAAAAGTCTGGCATATCACTTAAAATTCAGAGAAATAAAATTACAATTTGATAGTGAAGAATCCTTTAGAAGGTAAAGATGAATGAACCAAACATAAATGTAAAATAATTTAAGCAATAAACAGGAACTAAGAAAGTAGGGTGAAAGGAAAAACTAAAATGAAGAAATGTTAGCAAAATGTTGTCATTTCATCTTCTGGCTTTGGATAAGGCATTTTCTATTTATTAATTTTGATAGAAAATTTTAAATGACTAAATAAGCCATTTTAACTATAGAAGAAGCAACACTAAAAATAGAAAAAATGAACTAGAATAGGTTTATTAAAATTAGAACTAGTTAGCAAATGAAACATTAATTACAGGGAAAAATATTTCTTCTATTCAAGTCATTACATCTTGTACAGTAATCTCATTATTTAATCATTTCATCACATTTTTCCTTTTTATTTTTTAAAGACAGGAAATTTATTGAGGAGGAATATTTTTCAATCACAAATTCTAACTAAAAACAGATTTGATTCCCCTCCAACCCCCAAAGAAAGCTCCAGGAAAATATTTTAAATACTGGTATTCCCTTTCTAAAAACACACAAAAAAGACAAAAAGAAAACAAACACAAAACTATTTTAAAAATTATCATTTATCTCATCCTACTGGCATTTTAGTGAGAAGGATACGATGTTTCATAAACATGTTAAATCTATCTGATTTTCCTAAAAACTTAAAAACTACAAGTTTTATAAAACTGGTATCTTATTACAATTCTTACATAAGAAGTTCTAATTTCAGTAATCTGGGGTCTTTCACTGAAAGACACATATGACTAAATCTTGGTCTCTTTTTGATACAAAGTAAGTAATGCTATTTTATTTCAGGACTGAAAGTAAATAAATTACAATAGAGGCTACTCATTAAAATTGATGATTAGATATTTTGATTCGCTTCTGTCCAATAAGCAAAATGCACTCACCATTGCCACCAAACACATGAATATCCAATTGTTCACAGAGGTACATCACAAATGTATTCACTTGAGGCAGGAGCCCAACAAAGAACACTATGGGGAAACATAGTGTGAACACTACCCCCCCGCAAAAAGAAATGACATAAAATTAAATTAATATAAAACGATCTTTACAGTAACATCCCTCACTTTCTTTAGGATTATAAAATGATGACATATTATCTAGAACTGACATACAGGTATAAATGATTATTCTAAAATTTTAAGCTTCCTAAAAGAGACCTACTTCAGCCATTTTAAAAGAACACTATGAGAAAACATACTGTGAACATTACCACCCTCTGCCCCACCCCCCAAAAATTCACAAAATTAAATTAACATAAAACAGCCTTTACATTAACATTTCTTTAGCATTATAAAATGATGACATATTATCTAGAATTAATAGAATAATAGATATTATAGACAGAATTATCTATTATCTAGAATTGACATTCTAGTATAAATGATTATTCTAAAATTTTAAGCTTCTTAAAAAAGAGCTAATTCAGTCATTTTAAATGAGAACATTAAGTACACAACTCAAAAGGGCATGTGCTCCATTTATTCTGTTTAATATACTAAATGAGCATTTTCTAAAATACTTTCATGATATCCATAGTTTTTACTTCTGAGAAACCAGACATTTCTCTTTACTAAGCAGATTAATACAAATAATCAAAATAGAATTTATATATATCTATATACCTATATCTGTATATATGTATCTTCCTTGATAGTGCATCCAGCAGCCAGTCTATAGACTAGCTAGCATCAGTGAATACTGCTAGTATACTAATAAATTAATGTTGATGATGTAAGAATTTAAATATGACTCACCTATAACTAAATCCCTGGCTGACATAAGCAGCAGTGGGTTGGTGAAAGCCATCCCATATAACTTGAACCTGGTTGTGGGAAGGTTTCTGCTACCATAATCCAGGAGCCAAATAAGACCGCAACATAAACAGAAATAAACTGGTCTACTATAGGCTATGATGCGATTATGACCCTGGAAATGATAGAAATTAGTTAAGTTACTGAAAATGATTCATTTAATTAAAAATATCTCTAACAACATTATATATTGGATATTTATGTTATCTAAGAGCTCAAAATATATTCCCAATCACCTTTTAAAAATTCTCATCAAGTTTAAATTTATTCTATCAATCCTATTAATCAGATGAAGACCTAATCCACCTCTAAGAACAAAAAAGTGAGGATTAAATGAGTGATGAAGATTATATGATTACCCTACACTCACAGAGATAATTCAGGGATTCAAACTCCCATCCCTGGAATACTATTCTCTTTCCTCATTTCCAAGTCCTGGTTTCCTTGGCTCCTTTGAATTCTTAGCTAAAATCCCTGCAGGAATTCTTTTTTGGTTTCCCATATTTGTTTTCCCTCTGAGATATCCCATTAGTATCATGCTTATACACAGCTGTTTGCATGGTGTCTCTCATGAGGCTGTGAGATCCTTAAGGTCAAGGATTGTTTTGAGCTTTCTGTGTTTCCTGACACCGAGTAAGAGTTGAATAAATGCCATTTCCTTAGGTATCACTTGCCCTTTCCACCACAGGGATTTGAACTAGATGATCTCTAACGGCCCGCCCAGCCCTAAGGACTAGAATGCAGACTTCTTAAATCTTAGTTCAGTGTTCTTTCCACTACACTGAAAAGCTTCCCAGAGGATGGGCAAAGGAAAAGAGAAACTTAGAGCCATCTATTTTTCTACCTGTTAGTGATTCTTGAGAAGCAAATAAACAAAGAAATCAAAATGAATGAATAAAATTCATGTTTATTAATTTTATTTATGATACTGATCAGTCAAATGAGTTTCTACTATACCCTAGGCACTTAAAAAATCAAAATAAAATAATTCTTGCTCTCCACAAACTTAGATTCTATCAGGAGAGACCTTAAATTCTGGAACATTAATATGAATATAACAATAAGTGAAATCAGAAAATATAATGTTTCACCTAATCAGTTCTTACTTATACGACACCATTCTACAGAAGAGTTTGGCAAAAGTGAGTTAATAGAATAATCTTCAATGTCACACTTGAAATTTACAAATACAAATTAATTATATTATGGGTTGATAATTTATTTCTATTCCCAAATACCAACAATTTGTTGGGAGCTGATAAGAACCTCTCAAAGGCATCTCCAGGAATATTTCACGACTAATCAGTAGCCTGGTAGTATTGTGAGCCTTCATTTAGGCACTGACACTAAGCTAGGTTTGCTTAAATGCTGTATTTTATGTGGATTATAACAACTTACATGTCTAGGTGAAGAAGAATCTGGCTGGACGCTCTGAAAATGAAACAGAAAGTCAGTTAGATAAATTGCAACCCTGAGATTCTGCTCACTTTAGAACCGCTTTCCAAAAAGAAGGCAGGAAATTTAAGATAAAGAAATAGTAAAATTCAGACATTAAAATTTCTGCCTGTTAATTCCACTAAAAGGAATCAATACCACATATTGGATTCATTGTCATGGTAAGGAAAGTATTTTTCTCCCTGAAACAAACTATAGGAGGATATGTTCAAATTTGTGTATCCAGCTTAGTATTTATGAAATGATACATGCTAACATATGATTCATTATTTCAAAGCTTTGGATGTGTGAACTCTTCTCCTGATATAACATTTATTGCCATAATATCATGTAAGTAGCTTCCTATGACCAAGACTATAACAAGCTTTTTTTGTACTAATATTTAATTTATCCAATAGCATAGCAAAAACACTAAATGTTAATGTTCACAATTTAAGCAACACCTTGGTGGCATACTGGATATATAATGACGAACATGGTCAGGAAGTCCTGAGTTAATATCTTGCTTCATAAACTGACTTAGCTGTGTGACCCTAGGCAGGTCACTTAGCCTACCTCAACTTCAATTTCCTCATTTGTAAAATGGGGATAACAGAAATAATGAATCATATATTAACAGATATCACTTTATATATATTAAACTGGATATACAAAATGGAATAACAGTGCTGGTGAAAGTGTAAACATTAAAGTGCCACATAAACGCTAGGTATTATTATTTTAAGATTTATCAATTTTTCGAATCTTCAACTCCTCAGCTATCACCTGTTCGAGATTAATTCCCACATCTCTTATTTCCAACCTCAAACTCCTTCCACAGCTCCAAATTAGCATTTCAGTTTCCTACTAGACTTCTTTTTTCTGCTGATACTTTCTTTTTTTTTTTTTATTTTTTTATTTTGTAATGTTTAACAATCACTGCCATACAATTGTGATTTTATCCCCCCCACCTACCCCCCACTCCCCCCCTCCCTCCCCACGACTGCATACAATTCTGTATAGATTCTACATATACTTTCCTATTGAGTATATTTTCACTATAGTCATGCTATGTAGTCAGACTAAGATAAATGAAAGAAATCGTATAACAAATCAGAACATGATACACAAACACATACACATACACAAACATGATCTGCTACAATATATGAGTGACTTCCATATTTCTCTCTCTGAGTGTGGCAGGCATTTTGCCTTGAGATCCTCCATTGGGATTTTTTTTTTTTTTTGGTAAGAAGTTCTTGTGTTATTACATAAATCTAAGTCTACCAGAAAAAACTCTCACACACTGTGGTTGTTGCTGTGCATAAAGTTCTCCTGGTTCTGCTCCTTTCACTCAGCATCAGGTCATATAAGTCCTTCCAGGCCTCTCTGAAGTCTTCTTGTTCATCATTTCTTATGGCACAATAGTACTCCATTACATTCATATACCATAATTTATTCAGCCATTCCCCAATTGATGGACATCCCCTTGACTTCCAGTTTTTGGCAACTACATAGAGTGCTGCTATAAATATTTTTGTACATGTGGGACCCTTTCCCATTTTTATGATCTCTTGGGGATATAGTCCTAGTATTCTGCTGATACTTTCAAACCATGACTATAAAAGAACACACACAGCAAGACGTGGAGGGAAATCTGTGACATATGAGAATGTATACCTTTAGTGCACTCACTGTCCAGCCCAGTCAACTGAATGCTGTTTCTCACACAAATGCACTCAATTTCCCAAATCTACAGCTTTGCACAGTCTTCTACCCAAGCGTGAAATAACCCTTTTCACCTCATCCTACTGGAATCTCTAGCTTTCTTCCAAGCTCAGCTTAAAGTGGCACCTCTTCTATGAGGAATAACCTCCCTAATCATCCTCATCTGCTAGCCTGCTTCTTACTACCTTTCGTGATAGGTTTTTAAAAAAACATACCTGTCCTTTGTATTCTTCAAGTGCAAGATTCTTGAAGGCAAAGCTTGCATATTCTTAGATTTAATACTTTCTACAGCAATTATGTATTTCTTATACTTAAAGACCATTTAACAAATGTGTGCTTAATAAGGGAATGAATGGCGAGAAAGAGGATGAGATTGGGAGGGGGGAAACCTGCCAGCATCAGCTGCTATTTCCTCATCTGCAAAATGGGGGGAGGAAAGGCTGTTTTATACTAGATAATATTTTATAAATCACAAATTTCATCAATTAGCAATCATGCTTTTGAAGTACCCTAAAAATTACTCCATTCAATTCCAAAGTGGAGTCGATTCTAAGGCTATGAATCCAGATTCCCTCATGTTCAACCCCTCATTTCATAACAGATGAATAAAAAAAGCATTTATTAAGTCTTAGGGCCAAGCACTGTGCTAAGCATTAGGGTATGAAATATAAAATACAAAAGTTTGCTTATTTCTTATTCTCAAGGAACTTTCATTCTCATTAAGGAAACAACAAAGAAAGGAGTGGTGGCCAGAGAGACACCCTAATCCACAATATTATCATACTGCGATATAATTAATATTTTGTGATATAATTAAGGTTTAACTTCTACCCTCAAACACCCTTCCTTCCATCACCTTCAGGGCCGAATATTCTACTCTGAGTCTACATGTACCCAACACCAATGTGAGTACAAATCTCCCTGACAGAACATCAGAGGACATGTAGAAAACAATGAATCTAGGTGCAGAGAATATGTAGTAATTAAGTTCTAGATTTTGGGGCACAGATTAAAAACCTAAAGGAATTAATAAAAGATTAAGATCATTAAGGCTTGAGTTAAAGAAGGAGGTCTTAGATAAATCTCCAAAGATTTATAAGATTTACAAAATTAGAGAAGGAAAAATTAAGAGAAGAGGGGCCTATAACATGCTATAAGAGGCATGAGGTGTGAAGGAAGGAGATTATATGCACATCTTGGGAAACAGGGAGGCTACTGCCACTGGGCAATAAGATTAAATTAAGATACATCTATGATACTTTCTAATTATGATCACAGGCAATTCATTTAGCTTTGCTGCGCCTTAGACTCATCATCTATAAAATGAAGACACTTAATGCATTGTGCTACCTATCTCGCAGGATTGTATTAAGAAAAGCACTTTGAACCTTAAGTGGCTAAATAAATGTGAGCCACTATTACTGCTATGGATGATAACAATGTTATTATAATTATTACCACAAGCAGAGGAGAGGAAAGGAATAATTCTAGGCAAGAGCAATGGCATAAACAAATTCAGAATGGGAAATGATCAAGGTATAGTTAGGGAACAATATGCTTCAACTGGGAAGAGTCTGAAGGATTCATATTAAGGACTGAAAGCATATATTATAATCAACTTGTGGAGTTTGAACTTAATCCTATAAGTAATAGGGAAATAGAGAAGGCTTTTGAGCAGGAGAATAACATGGTAAATGTAGCAGATTAATCTAGTAGTGCTGTTGGAGAGACTGGAAAGAAAAACCTACAAGCAGGAAGACCAATTAGGAGGCCACTACAATAATTCAGTTATGAGAAACTAGGTTAGGATGGTAATAATGTGAACTAAAAGGAAGAGACAGATTTGAACAACATATCACTCATAGAATTTCATACTAGAACTTGTGACTAAGTGACTAAGATATAAGAAGGGATCAGGTCAAAGATGCAGAAGTTGAAAGCCTGGTTGACAGGATGACATCAAGCAGAAAAAGTGGGAACAACAGAAACAGTGAAGCCAGGAAAGGAAATATTTTGTTTGTAGGGAAAAGGCTCTATTTTAGAACTACTGAGTTGGAGGTTAGGGCAAAAAACAAAGGGAAAATAATTTGCATCCAAAGGAATAGAAAAGTGGATTATTTCATGAAAAAGAGCCCATGGAAAGACAAGAGTGACAAGGACTAACCCATAAGAAATGACCACTGGAGCACAAAAAAAAAGGGGAAAAGAGAGACAAATGTAGTAAAAGATAAAAGAGAATCTGAATACAGTGCATTTAAGAAAGAGTTTTTAAATGGAGAAGAAAGTGGTTTAGAGGGCCAAATGCTTCAGAGGTCAAAGAATGAACAAAAAAAAAAAAGGTTTCCAAACTTGGCAAATAAGGAGTAATGAAAAACTTCAGGGGCGGAGCCAAGGTGACAGAGTAGAAGGACGGACCTGCTCTAGTTCTACCCCCATAGCCCATAAAATACCTGTAAAAAATGACTAAAAAAATTCTAGAGTAGCAGGAGCCACAAAAAGGCAGAGTGAAAGAGATTTCCAGCCCAAGGCAGCCTGGAAGGCCGACAGGAAAGGTCTATTGCACCGGGCATGGAGCGGAGCCCACGGAGCATGGCAGGGACAGGACTGGAGCAGACTTCAGGAAGTGGAATCCTGGGTAGCAGAATTAGCCAAATGGAAAAGGAGGTTCAAAAGCTCACTGAAGAAAAAAGTTCTTAAGAAATTAGAATGGAGCAGATGGAAGGTAATGACTTTATGAGAAACCAAGAAATTACAAAACAAAACCAAAAGAATGAAAAAAATAGAAGATAATGTGAAATATCTCATGGGAAGAACAATGGACCTAGAAAATAGAGCCAGGAGAGACAATTCAAAAATTATGGGACTAGCTGAAAGCCATGATCAAAAAAATTGCCTAGACATCACCTTTCATGAAATTATCAAGGAAAACCGCCCTGATATTCTAGAACCAGAGGGCAAAATAAATGTTGAAAGAATCCACTGATCACCTCCTGAAAGAGATCCCAAAAGAAAAACTCCTAGGAATATTGTAGCCAAACTCCAGAGCTCTCAAGTCAAGGAGAAAATATTGCAAGCTGCCAGAAATACAATCAGGATAACACAAGATCTAGCAGCTGCTACATTAAAGGACTGAAGGGCTTGGAATATGATATTCCAGAAGTCAAAGGAACTAGGATTAAAACCAAGAATCACCTACCCAGCAAAACTGAGTATAATACTTCAGGGGGAAAAATGGTCATTCAATCAAACAGAGGACTTTCAAGCATTCTTGATGAAGAGACCAGAGCTGAACAGAAAATATGACTTTCAAACACAAAAATCAAGAGCAGCATGAAAAGAAGGAAAGAGAAATCATAAGGGACTTCCTAAAGTTGAACTGTTTATATTCCTACATGGAAAGATAATATTTGTAACTCTTGAAACTCTTCTCAGGATTTGGGCACTTGGAGGGATTATATACATATATACAGACAGAGGGCACAAAGTGAGTTGAATAGGAAGGAATGATATCTAAAAAATAAAATTAAGGGGTGAGAGGAATATATTGGGAAGAGAAAGGGGAAAATGGAATGGGGCAAATTATCTCTCATAAAAGAGGCAAGAAAAAGCTTTTTCAATGGAGGGAAAAAGCAGGAGAGGTGAGAGGGAAAAGTGAAGCTTACTCTCATCACATTTGGCTCAAGGCGGGAATAACATGCACACTCAGTTTGCTAAGAAAATAAGGGAGAAGGGGATAAATGAGGTGTGTGTGGGGATGATAGAAGGGAGAGCAAATGGGAGGAGGGAGGAATTAGAAGTAAACACTTTTGGGGAGGGGCAAAGTCAAAAGAGAGAACAGAATAAATGGGAGGCAGGATAGGATGGAGGGGAATATAGTTAGTCTTTCACAGCATGACTATTATGGAAGTCTTTTGCATGACTACACATGTATGGCCTATATTAATTGCTTGCCTTCTCAGTGGGGATAGGATGGAGGAAGGAAGAAAAGATGGAACTCAAAGTTTTAGGAATGAATGTTGAGAATTGTTTTAAATACAGGTAATGGAGTATAGAAATCCATCTTGCCCTACAAGAAAAGAGAAAAGATGGGGATGAGGGAAGGGAGGGTGTGATAGAAGGGAGGGCAGATTGGGGGAAGGGGTAATCAGAACGTGTGGTGCCTTGGGGTGGGAGGAGGGGAGAGATGGGGAGAAAATCTGGAACTCAAAATCTTGTGGAAATGAATGTTAAATACTAAAAATAAATAAGTAAATTAAACTTTCAAAAAATAAAAAATGAAAACTTCATAAAAAAGTCAGAATGAAGCTAAATAAGCAGTAAATGGAATTGAGAAAAAGGAGGCAAAAGGCATGGATCATCTATGTGAGAAAACTGCCAGTGAATATTAGGGCAAAAAAAGGATGATAATAATAACAATGGCTAACATTCATTAAGTGATCTTTTACAATAATTTGTGATGTAGGCAGTACAAGTATTAACATTATCATTTTACAGATGAGGAGATTGAAGCTTAGAGAAATTAAGTGACTTGCCTAAGGTAATACAGAATGGATCTGAACCTAAGTCTTCACAGTCCAACTACAGTACGTGTTCTTTCCACTATACCATGGCACCCACGTAAAGGCTAGAAGAAACTTACTTTTTAAAATAAAGAGAGAAAAGGACGAAGAGGATATGTATTAAACTATTGCCACTGGAACAAGGCAGAGAATAAACCAAAGTAGATTGGAAATGGTGGAATTTTAAGTCAATGACAAATGAGGAGGCTGGATAACTGGAAAAGGGAGACAATGTGGGGCAGGTTTGGTCCTGTGATTTTGTCTGTGTGGATAATTCCCAATGTGTATACTGCCCCAATATACAAAGTGGAAACGTGGAGAGTGGCCCAGGGCACCAATAGGTTGGTCAAGTAATTTGTTCCCCCACCCCAAATACATGGCTAGAGTGGGTCACAGGAAGACCTTGATCTTAGTTCTTTCAAATTCCAATGCCAGCTTTTTATCCATTACACCATGTTGCCACCTAGTTTCTCTACGTTGAATTTAGAATGATCTGAAGGTATCCAAGTGTAGACATCATACATAACAGTAAAAGAGCCAAAAGTACTTTAGTAAAACTAAGTAGGGGACTCACTCACAAAAAGTTATGCAAATGAAAAAAATTCCTTCTCCCCTAGCTTCTATAATCTCCAAGAGAAGAAGGGATAATTATAAAAATGCCTATATCCTGGCCTTCTACAGTGATAATCTTAATTAATATTTGAAATTTTCACTATCTTCTTCACTCTTTACTAAAGACTCTCAGGGATATACAGCAAGATTCCAAAATTAATTGGAGTCTAGGTCTAATATTAGTTCCTTTTCTTAGCAACATCTTGTTGCTAAAAGAGAATATCTAAATACAGCCTTTCCTTTTGTAATTGTAAGGAAAAGGGAAAGGAGAAATGATATTACCGGTTATGGGACAAAAACATTCTTTAGTTTCAAGTTTCCAATTTGATATTTATGTCCAGCCTCTCTGAAAGAGGCCTAGGCAATTAGAATAATACCTGTATTCTTGATTTCTCTTCAACCATCTGAAGCATACTGATTCTAATATGCCACCCACTCCCACTTTGAGGAAAGAGTGGAGAAAATAGGGAGAGTTTCACACAAATAAGAATCAAGAAAAAATAGCACCTGACAATGTGTATACTCTTATCACTTTATTTTTTCTGAAAACACCAACTTAGTTCAGCATGAAGCAACCTGTTCATTTGAGAAATATTTGATATTTTAAATGAAAAAACTAAAGAGGACATATGCAAGCAAATAAAAATAGTTACTGTGATTTCATTGGCACTAGTAACTGAAAGAAGAAGACAACATTAGCAATGCAAATCTGCATCTTCTCAACAACGTACTGTCTTAAAGATAGCTCAGCACACTGAAGGGTTAAATGTTTTTGCTCAGGATCACACAACCAGTTTGCATCAGAGAGGTAATAGGAACCTCAGTGTTCCTTCATCTGAGACCAATTCACTATCTTTAGCTGCCTTTTGTGAAGTTTTACATGCACCTAATACAAGAATTAGTTTTTTAAATAACTGTAACAGGAACATAAAAGAATATAAAGTGTACCTCTGACACAATGTTCACTGGGACGTTAGGGCAGGCATAGACTTTCTCTACCTGGCTCTAGTCTGATAGTCAAAAGATGAAGAAGAGCCTTTTTAACTGGTTATGTAGCTAGAAAATGGGAGAAATTTAAAAGGCACTAACCAGTCAGAGACTTCTTATCTTGGTATGATTTTTTCCTGCCTGGCAGCTTGCCAAACTGGAGAAAGGACATGCCCCAATCCACTCTCCTGGCTAAGGAAAAAGGGAGAGACAGAGACAAGACTCTGGTGGTAGCAGACACTTAAGGGAAGATGGATGCTCAACATGTTTCTGATTTCCAGCTAGTTTCCTTAGATACTTTGGGGAATTTTCCCCTTGAATGAAACTGGGGTCTCTCTTGGTTGAGCTAAGTTCTATCTCTTCCATCTAAAGAACTTATTCACTTACTTTCTAGTCAAGTCAAGTCAAATTGCATACACTAAGTGTCTACTATATTCCAGGCAAGTGCACTCAGCAGTATAGAGATAAAACAAGGCACAAAACAGTGACTGTTCTCAAGAGGCCCACAGATTACAATTTATTTGATTTCTATGTGCTATTTGCTTGGATAAATAGGTTTACCATTCACTCTTTCTAATGATTTTTTTCATGCAACTAGCATTTGGTGGAAAGGAGCCAAGCCTGTGGTTATGAGCTTAGAGTATACTCACTCTCCTTACAAGATAATGACCAGGTAAGCAGTTAAAAATCTTTTTACTAGACCAGCAATATTTAGGGGGGTAGATAAATATTAATTCAAGCCAGTACCCTTTTCGCAGAGGAGAACAGAATGGCATGCCTTTTGACCCCTTTTCCTGCTCCTTTCCTATCAGGAATCAAAGTCTCTCTTGGAGAAAGGTGGGCAAGATTCCAGAGATAGCTATCCAAGCCTCCTCATAAGCCCCATTTGGACAAAAACCCAGCATGGACTCCATTCCTGAACCTCAGCTCAGCTGGCTCACTATGATCTTAGGAGTTTACGATATACCTTACTTAAAACAAAAGAACAAATGCTGAGGAATACACCTGAGGCCTATATTTAAGGCCACATGCTGATCTCACATAGCGAGACCAAGTGCTCTCCCTTTAGAGAATTCTCTTCTCACTTGAATGCTGCCAGGCAAAAAGAAGTCACACCAAGAAAAAAACAAGCTGATCAAGAGCCCTCTGGATACCTTTCCTTTCACCTGCCTCTTCTGGCTACATGTCCAGTCAAAAATGGATCTTTATCACATGGCTATCAGAGTAGATGCTACTAAAGAACGTCTTCAGGTGCTTTAAAGTACCTTTGGAAATTGTATTAGAAATACTCTGTGCATTCTCCTAAGTACCGGGCTCACTGGGTAGTGCTCTGTTATATAATTATCACAGTTAATGACTAATATTTTTAAAGGTCTTCTATGTGTCTTATCACATTAGCTATTAAAAATTTATAGAAAAGTAGGTCATTAGTTCAGAAGTATTTTGCTACCTCTGTTTCCTGTAGCTTCATTCTAGTAATGTCCTCAAACCATAATCCCTGAATGTTTTGCTTTATGCAACTGAGGGTTAATGAAATTGGTGCGTGCCACCTTTCAGAGGGGGTGGAATTGATCATTTCTCTCTGCTAGCTCTTAAAGGGGGGTGGGCAGGGGGGTGGTGGTTAGTACACGGCCAAGGAGTAGGGCTTCTATTTTCTTTGTTGCACTTGTGGCACTACAGCAATTACTGTGTCTACTAAGAACTGTGGAAGCGCCCCTCCCTCCTATTCCCTCTTTTTAAAGTATTAAGGAGTTATTTTCTCAGTGTTTTTATACATAATCCTTGGTTTCACCTGCTTAGCATACTTTAACTGTACTTATTCAAATCTGAGGTACATAGGAAATTGTTTTCTTTGACAAATCAAAACTATTCTAAAATTTGTACTTCTATATTTCATCTTGACGATGGAATCTTTGTTTTTGAACCCTATACATCTTAACTAGAAAAATGCTTGGTCAGATAACTTTGTGAAGGCGAGACAGATCTCTGACCTATTCTATGCCTTAAAAAATTTAATTAATAAATTTGTTTCTTGAAGTTCTGTGCCCAAAATGCAGGGTACTGAGCATTTCTTCAACAAGACAAATACATGGTATCAGCTTAAGCTAACAGGTCTCCAACTGGTCAAAGCACATATAAATGGAGAATGTGAGATATTACTTAGAATAAAAAAAGTTGTTAGGATTATAAAATACGCATATTGCTGCTTTTAACTTACATGAAAAAAATTCTTGGTGTTTTTTTTGTGCGCTTCTAGAAAACAGCATTTTAAGAAGTACCAGTTACATACTGACATTTGTATTTAGGTTTTTGATCCCTCCAAATCCCACCTGCTCACCACTGCCCAATCCAACTCTCATATTCAAGTAGGCTAAATCCAAAAGTTAGCATTTCACTGTGAATCCAGTTTTATAAATATATTTGTATATCCTTATTCTACTTATCTCTAGCATTACAAAAAACTTGATACCTTAAGTAGTGAGTATTGACAACTGGCTATCACCAGGCAGAACTGGAAGACCCAGATATCCCTGAAGAAGCCTTGTATAAGGAGGACAGATCCCAAAAAAGCAACAAGAATAGCCAGGATGACAGCCAAGACATTTTCTAGTATCTCACGATTCCTGAAAAAAAAGAAAACATTAAATTGAGTGAACAAAGTACATTTATAAGTTCTAGAAGTTAGGGAGAAGGAAGGGAAGCTAATTAATATAAAGTGGTAATATTTAGCTAGGGATAGTTTTCTGGAGCTCTGTATAAATTGGCCATATTCTGGGTTACCTTCCATTTTTGAAGAAACTAGTAAGAATAAAATAAGTGTATGTTACATTAATCTAAACAGAACATGCTATATAGATGTTAATCTTTTAACACAGGGTTCATACATTTTTATAACAAATGAAATTAATTCACTTCTATTAAAATGCTATAGTTTTAGATGGCATGTCACTGTGTTATTAATCAAAATAAATGCCAAGACAGCTTAGAGGATTAAAAATACTAAAAAAGTTATCAAAAGAGATTGATCTAAAAATCTAAAGCTTTAAAATATATTTTATTAGAAGGCTGAATGTAGCGCTATATTACAAATCTCATTACATAAAATGAAGCTTGACCCTTGCTATAGATGCCAATTAAGGCTTTCTCTTTTGTCCTGATTAAATTTAGAATACAACCTAGTTTCATCACATTATATATAGAAATTTTGAGAATATTATTTGATAGAACACTGACAATAATTCTCATTATAATTCTGATAGACAATACAATAAGGTAAGATATTATAATAAAACACAATGAAGACATTAGTGATGATGGCCAGGTCATGCGATGGGTTTAGAAAGAAACTGAAGGTATTATAATTGTTATTTTTCATATAACAGTTACAAGGCATTCACAGAAGATTCAAAAATATCTTCAAACTGTTGAATCCTTGATCATTCCATTTTAACTTATAAAAGTCTTTACAAACTTTGCTTTGGCTACAAACAACAGATGTGAGGCCTCCTAATTATTCCACTTATGTTCAAGAGGGCATCTTGTGCAATGTCAGCCAGCAGGAGTGGAATATGACACCCTATACCGTCCACTCTATTCTATTTAGTAAAGCAGTACTCGTGTAGTTTGGTGTTAAAGAAAAGTATTTAACTGTACAACTTCATGTTAAGTATAACCATCACTTGTGAAGGACCTAATAATTGATGGATTCATGGACAGTTTTATACCTTCTGATCCTGTCTCCTTGTAATTTTTAAATGGACTTAGAATAACTATAGAAAAATAAGGAGTGGGGAGTCACAAAGAACATCATTTGAATATGATGAAAACATTCCCACTGATACTTTTATATAGGCCAAGCATATTTAGAGATGGAAAAGACTTTAAACAACATCTAGCTCAGTTCTCATTTTACAGATAAGAACCTAAGGTTCAGAGAAGTTATATGTTTTGCCCATGGCCACCGAGGTAACTAAATGGTAAAGCCAGGATCTGACTCCAAATCTACTGCATATAACATTATACTACCAATAATTTATTAAATGCCCCAAATGTGGGCAAACAAAAACAAAAACAAAAATGAAACAGGTCTTTGCCTGAGGGAACTTATATTTTATTGGAATGCTTTCACTCTCTATAATAAAGTTTATTTGTAACCAGAGGGGATTTATATTTTTATTACAATCAAAGGGGAAAGATAGCTATAATTACAATTAATTAATTACAATAATTAAGCTTAACTTAAAAATTATAATATATTCTCACCTATCAAACAGGGCTAAAAGAGTAAGTCTGTCAAAGTTAATGCCAATCCAAAGTTGGGGCAGAATCCAAAAGCGATAGTAGTGTTCTACTTTTTGGACAGCTTCTTCTTGTGGTTGCATATGTTCCTGCAGATCAGGGCTTAAATCTATATCTTGTTGTTCCAACAAATCTGGATCAATGGTCAACAGTCTATTCAATCGAATCTGGGGAAGAGAGAGCTATAAGAAGGTTAGCATGGAAACGATATATTAGTTATGATATTTCCAACCCATGATTCAAGAGCTAACTATCCAGTTTCACTTATTTTCCTCCTCTTTTCCTGCCCTCTTTAGGGGTATTTCACTTATTGTTAAGTAATTCAAAGAAGTGAGAACCAGAAAGAAGAAAACATGAAATCTTTATCATCAAATGGTTCTATAGGAAAAGGCTTAAAAATTTAACAGGGAGGGGTTTGAAAAATGATAAGTCTTTTGGTTCATTTGCGAATTTCTATTAAACTTCTGTTCACCAAAACCACTACAAAATCACCAGTATCCTAAAAATTCTTCTGCCCTACCGAATAGTCATTTGTAATGAAGCTATGGTGTCACTTTAGCATATAACTGTGGCATTCATAGCAAATCTCAATTCTTTTTGACTAAATTTCGATGCTTTGACCTCATTTATTTGCAATATTGCATTTAGGCTATCCACTCATCAAATATTACTTAAAATAACACACATACACACACCCTTATATTTCATTTTTTGCTTACCATTTGCTTCCCAGACTCCCCCATCTTCGAAAATAACCAATCTATTCGACTATCTATAAACTCAGGGTTTTGCTTTAGTAATAAAAAATTATCATCTTGTGGCAAAAAGGGGGCAGTTTATATATAACATAAATAAACGGAGGATTAAAAAAATCCTTTTTTACCTTTTTGCCTCACATCTTGGTTTCTAGAAATTTGTTGAAAGAAAAAAATTAAAACTCTATGCTCTTCTCAACATCAACTCTGAATCTCTTATTTGGTCAAATAATTTTTCTTTCTATAACTGATACATTCTTCTATGCATTCAAAGTTCTCTTTTGACTGAAATTCTCTTCCCTCTCCTTTCTGCTAATCTTTTAAGATCCTTTAAGATCTTGCTCATAACTAACCTCTTCCACCATTAGCACCAGTCAACCCTATCCCATTCTATCAGATCACTAGGGACACAAAGACAAAAATCAAACAATCAAACAGCTGTTCCTGTCCCTCAAAAGGCTTATATTCTATCTATGTAGTAGCTAGTGCTACATTAGCTTGAATTTGTTGCTTTCAGTTGTGTCCAAATCTTTGTAACCCCATGCAACATCATGGCAATATCATCCATGGAATTTTCTTGGCAAAAATACTGAAGTGCTTTTTATTTTAATGTTGTTGATTGAAAGTCTTTTAAATTATATTAACTATAATTCTATATAAAAATACATATATTTTAATAACATAATAATTCTATAACTCTATAACGATAACTATAATTCAATAAATCGCTACTATTTCTAAATCATGATACAAAAAACCCATTTATGGACTTGCTAATACATCAGAAATTTAATTTAGAGTGAAGGCATATATTTACAAATCCCAACATCAATCTTTAAATTTCATTGGTCTACAAATAAGTACAACTTATCAAGTTCACTTTATAAACTAATACTATAAGAACAAATGAGATGAAAACATAAGCAATTCTGTCTTCTTTAATTCACTTGTATTTCACCAAACCTCAAAGTTGCATCAACTTGTAAACACAAATATATATAACCTACCACATCATGGGGATAAAATCGAACTGAGGTAGAACTGGATACATGAGAGTCCGTGTCACTAAAACAAAATGAGAAATATTTTAGATTATAGTTTTTTTAACCAAATCTCCAGAAATGAGACGTACTTATATAGTAATTTTGCCATTTCTAAGTTCCAAAATATGGTAATGTCATAAACAAATACATAATTCAAAATAAATTTCCATTGTGTAACTATTTTCAAATTTTAATTGTCTAAGCTAATTTTAACTTTTATGAATAAATTTTTTCTTTCCCTTAGTCATGTTATAACAATTTCCATGTACAATACCACTTTAATCAAAAGTTTTATTAATTATAATATATTACTAGGCCAGCTAGAAAAGGTACTGAGTTACAGGACATGGCTTTTCCCATTTTGGCAGAGCGTACTTTGAATTTGACTTTTTAAAAAAAGTTTGAAGATGACAATGCTTTTATATATTGTACTTATCGGGCATGATAAACTAGGATTATAGGGCTCACTTTACAACTGAGGAAACAGAGGCCCAGATAAGTTAAGTGGCCTTCCTAAGGTGAGAGAGCTAATATAGAGCAAAACCAGAAGCTCCAGGTCCTCAAATTCGAAATCCAGTGCTCTTCCTACTACACTTAGATGTCTCTCACATGACCTTAAAGTAGAAGGATGGTATTAACAGATAAATGCTTGGACTTAGAGTCAGAAGGGACCTGGGTTTGTTTCTGGCTTCTCACATGTCGCCATGAGCAAGTGACTTAACCTTCCTAAGCCTCAATTTCTGCTCAGTAAAATAGTAATAAAACTTCTGGAACCTATTTTGTAGGGTTATTTTAAGGATCAAATGAGATAATGTATGCAAAGCACTTAGAGTCCTACAGAAATACCAAAGTTCAATTATCCTAATACTAGTTAACACCCTTCTAATAAGCTATTTTAAATACATATACACACACATACAAACACTCTTCAATGAACTTGAAAGTTAATTGATTATTAAAATGAAGTTTAAAAGAAAAAAGTCTTAGAACTTCAATCTAAAAATAACATCTTTATTTTACACATGAGCAAAATAATTTAAATGGCAGCTTCACTTCACTAGGGAAAGGATAATTGAGGGGAGGCAGAAAAATATACAACTTGGCAATGATTTTAAGATTAGCAACTGCTGGAATCCTTATCCCTATTCAAAATTCAGCTCAGCTGCCATTTCCTCTAAGAAGCCTCTGATCTTTCCGGCAGAAAATGGTCCCTCCATCCTGGATCTAATTTATCTTAATCTCTCTTTTGCCCCAGGACATGATCCACTGTATACTTATTTGTAGATATGTCACAATAGATAACAAACTCCTTCAGGGTAGGGATGGTATATATTTTTCATGTAGCAGCTAATGCTTCCACAGAGTAAATACTTAATAAATTTGTTAGTGAAACTGAATTTGCATCCCCCTCAATTTCTGTCATTTTTTTTTTTTTTTGGTAACTTTTTTGGTAACTTTGGTAACTTTCTTCTTAAGAAAAAAGTTAAATTTGAAAATATCCTCATTTTTAGAAATGGTCTACATAAAACCAGTGATATGTAAGATCTAATTCTTTTATTAAAAAATGAACAAACACACAACACACTTTACAGCCCTCAGAAGGAAATGTGATATTAAAAAGAAAAAGCATAATAAAGATTGATGACATGAAATTTAAAGGATTTTATTGTAAATTTTTCCATATATTGTTCAGCATAAACTCAGAAAACGTAGTTAAGTCCTGAAACCATATCACAAAAGAATTCTTCCCCATAAGAAAAAAGAATGTAAAGGAAAACTTGAATCTTGATATTATTTTTAAAATATTTCTTCCCAATTTCCAAGGGAAGTTTTTCCAGCTAAAAAGCTCTAGAAAATGAGCTGACAAATCAACTAAATCTGCACAAATATAAAGGCTTTTATAACCATATTTATGATTCAAGGCTCAGAAACTGTACTTCAAAGCATTTGGTTAAAAAAGAAAAAAACAAGTGTTATTAATTTGAAATTGAATTTGCACACACCAGATATTGGATGCTCTTCTTGCTGCTGGTTCAAAATTCACAAGTGACATGTCACAGCCACCAGTCTCATAAAGTGTAGAAGAGAACTTACCTACCAAAAAAATAAAAAGGTGGGGGGAGAAAGAGGGTGAAGAAAAAGGGCCATTAGAATACAGGTGCTGCTCCCACTTCCCCTTTTGCTCTATAGTTTATGTAACTGTTAAATAATGAACAAAATACAATGTAAAATTTGATAGGTCATCTGTTTCCTAAATCATCAGCATATAAAATTTAACGCGGTATAAACGGAAATGAATATCGTATAAGTCAGAACTTCAACATATTAAAATGGAATCAAAGTAAATATGCTTTGTCAGTTTTGCAATTTTTTTCTAAAATATACTTCTCTAATTTCAACCTGCCAAAGAGCACAACAAATCTAGATAGAATCAAAGGAATTTAATATTCTTTACAGATGATCTAACCAACTTGCCAACAATGCCAAGAGGCAATTATGTATCAAGGCTGCTTTAAGTTTAATACGAAATAATAAAATTCCAAATTAACTTCAATGCTTACAAATTTAGACTTTTGTAAGAAGAAATAGTTCATCAAAAAGTCAATTAATTATGCTAACATCAACATTAGTTCTAGATCAAAATTACTTCACAGTGCAGAAATTTTCTAATCTGTTACAAGTCATGTGATAGGAAATTTAAGAAAATTCAGCAACTATTCAGAACATAGGCCAACCCAAAAATTGTCACAAAATGCACACAGAAAGAAAACATTTCTCAAATGACAACTGTCCTAAGTAGGTTACATCTCAAAAACCAATTACAATAAACTCAGTGGGACATTAAATTATTTTGTTCTCATGGAAATTTAAGTAAAAAACAAAAACAAAACCCAAAACACTGCTCTAAATAATTTCTGGCATCATTTCTCTGATGTCATGGTCCTCTTCAAAAACGAAGGATGAACACAACAACAATCAAGATTACTAAAGAGACTTTTTAAAAAAAAATACATATTTTGAAACATTTTTTAAAAGCACTTTTACTTTGGGCTTCAAGTCCCAGGCCAGGTTTGAAGGTATCCTTTATAATAGAATTTCCTTGTATAATAGATCTCTTAGGTTAAGAGAAAAGTATTCTTTGAAATTTTGGGAAAGAATGATTATCTATTTTGTGGATTATCCAGATCATCTGCCTTTTGGTTTTAAATGCTATAGGTAGATAGATAGATAGACAGACAGAGATTGATTATATATTTCGGCAACTTTACCAGAAACTGAACGGAAGAACTAAACTGAAACAGAAGTCAGTCTGGCTACTTCCCAACAGTTTTAGTAAAGGTATTTTGTTTTATTTGGGGAAGGGAGAAGATTGTAACAACTAGACAGTGGGAGAATGAAAAACAAAATTCAATTAATTTATTTTTACTAACATTTAAGAACTTGAGATCACATATAAATTATTACTATTCCATGGAACATCTGTTGTCTCATTGGCATCAGATAATTAAGAGCTGGCTAATCTTCCAATTTGCTCTCATCTTCCAAATTATTGATCAAAATTTATATTTTCTATTATATAGGTTTTCTTCAAATAGAAATTTATTGTTTTATATTGAATCTTCTCTTATGGTCTGCTATGTATAAAAATTTCTGGTTGACATGAATAGAACATATGAGTCTATGTTAAATTGGTAACTGGAATATAAAGAGGATAAACAAAACATCTAAACTGAGATGTATAAAATAGTAAATGCTTTATACTTTGGAAATTAATGTTATGTACAATGTAATATAATTTGAATATGTAAGAACTCTATGGCAATATGAATATTAGGATAATATGATAAAACTCATTCAGCCATACTCAACAGTTTTTTAATAATTTTTTAAAGTTAAAAAACAGCTTATTAACAGAAAAGGGTAGAATCAGTTGGTGAATCTCTGATTAGGTCCACCTAGTATAGAAAATGAGCACTATTTTTACAGAGAGGAGAAAGCATCTTCTGCATGAGAGCAAAGGTATTTTTACTGGATCACGAAATCATAAGGAGGTGAGATTAGTGCTATCTCAGTTCCTCCCCAAGTAATTTTGATTGGCCTACCTCTCAAATGAAGAGATGAGTTTAGGCCAGAGTGAGCATGCCTGGCAACTAGGTCCTATAGTCAATGAAAAAATGGGATTAGCATCAAGGACATAGGGTAAGTCACCTAACCCTGTTTGCCTCAGTTTCCTTATCTGTAAAACGAGCTGGAGAAGAAATAGCAAACCACTCCAGTATCTTTCCCAAGTAAAACCCAAATGGCGTCACAGAGAGTTGGACAGGCCATTTCTTTTATAGAGAAAAGTCCCACATTTATCTGGCCAAATTTGTTTTCCACAGTTTTAAACAGTGGTTACTGAGTCTTGTCCATGGTGGACATTCCCTGTCAAATTGTGTCATGTTAACAGAAGATCTTCCCCACCTATTATTAGGCCTAACAATAAAGCCTGTGATCACATGGAGCTTATGTCACATGAAGCTTGCCCAAGGAGGAGGGAGAGAGAGAAATCATGCACAGAGAGTGAGAGCAGGCAGAGCAGAGAAGGAGAAGCAAGCTGTGAGTGGAAGCAACTGAACCAAAGAACAGAGAGAAAAGCAAACTGTCAGTGGGCAGAGGGAAGAATTTCTATAGGGGAACTTGTTTTTGAGGGGAGACCTAATAGAGAAAAAAAGGTTTAAGATGTTGGTGTTCCCTGAATTATTAAGTACTCTCTTAAATCTTACCTATTGGTATTCTAATGATGTCCCAAGTAAATATTTTGGTTTTGCCTTTGAGGAAGAGAGTTTATTATATTTTGCAAATTTGCCCTGGAAATATCCATGCATGTTCATAGTGGCTGCTCTGGGTATCCCACTGGCATTACAAATGGTGATGAGGATGGGACCACAAAATATAAAACCTCTACTTGGAGACAGGAAAGCCTTAAGAAAAGAAATGGCTATCCTGAGATGGGAGGATTTACCTTATTCCTCCCTGGTGAGAGAATGGGCTAAAAGCATAGGACTTTGTGATAACTGGGAATCGAGGCTACAGAAGGGAAAATCCAGAAATTTAGAAAGATGTTTTCAAGGAATATCAATAGAATCAGGGAAAGAAATGACAGGTATATGTAGAAGAGGATGGGCGTTACTAACAAGTTATCATATTATAGGTAAAAGTAGAGACAAACTGCCGGAGGAAAAGGTTCAGTTGAAAAAGGAGTTAGCTGATTTGCATGAGAAGATAGATTTCTATGCTACAGCATCAGAACTTTCCTTTAGAAGAGCAAGATAGAAAGTATCAAATGGCAGCAGAAAAGACAGTTGTGAGTCTAGCTCAGAAAAAGAAGAAAAAAGTTAACAAGGGCAAAGTACACGCACCCTTGCACTTGTGGGGCCTGATTTGGACCCCGACACCTGGGAGGAAGATGCATGGGAGGAAAAGGAAACAAAGTTAGAAGAGGAGGCTTCTAGGAATGCTGACTTCTGTCCAATACTAAGAAGGAAGTAGGAGAAGCAGAGAAGCCACATAGTGTTTAAAAAACTGAGGATTTTACTCAGCAGGAGGTCACAGATATTTTAAGTCGACTCACCCAAAGAATTGGAGAATCACTAGTGTCTTGGATGGTGAGAATTAGTTATGAGGATACTGGAGGAGTATGGGGTAGGTAACATAGATTGTTTGAAATTTATAGGTATTAGAATCCTTTTGCGCAACAATCTTTCAGGGATTATCATATTCTAGGAAGTAACAATGGAACTGATTTGTTAGCTTTAGCTGCCAAGGGATGCAATAAACAGTATCCCACTGACTCTATGTGGCCAAGTGTAAACACCCTAGTATTTCCTTACAGACTGTATGAGAAAATTAAAGGGAGAGGTGATAAAAAACTGCAATTATAATTGGAGATGCAGATGCATATCACAGAACTCTCTTAACAGTTTCTCATAGAAATATAATAGTGAAGACTGCTCCTCCTGCTTATAAACACATAATTCTGACTACTAACTGGGGAAATGGAGCACTCTCTTTCACAGGTGCTAGATAAGATTGCACAGTTAGGTAACTTAAGGGAATGAAGTAAAGATAAATTTACTCAAGAGAGAAGAGAAAATAACCAGTGGATTCAAAGTCAGAAACAGAGGGAGGAAATTCTCTAGGGAAACTTGTTCTTGTGGGAAGGCCTGGCAGAAACAAGGTTTAAGATGTCAGTGCTCCCTGGATTAGTGACAAGTACCCTACTAATTATTACCTCCTGATATTCTAATGATGTCTAATGATAAACATTTTGGTTTTGCCTTTGAGGAAGAGAGTTTATTATATTTTGTGAATTTATCCTGGAAATATGCATGTATATTCATAGTAGCTGCTCTGAGTATCACACTGACATTACAAATTGACAATCTTTTTCCTTTCCCAAGCTTTTAACAGTTTGCCTAATGGGGAGTCAACATATGTACCAATCCCATATTGGTACTTGTACCCCATTCTCCTTTCTATTCCTGGGTAACCTAATGCTGGACCTGTACTCAGCTGGACCTGTACTTTTCTGCTCAGTCTTTGTGTGTTAATGAGAAAAATTGTTTAGGTTTGGGGCTTATTTCTGCTTATCCTTCCTGAGCTTGGTGGAGTTAAACCATCTAATCACTTCAAGGTTAACTAACTAATCAATTGGAGATTCTACTCAGACCAACTATTAGGCAAAGGCCTAAATGCAGACTGAAAGGGCTGGGGGGTGGGGGGGTAGAGTAGGCTCCTTTTCACTGACAGTCACAGGCAAAGGGTCCTCAAAAAAGTTCACTGACTTGGCAGATTGCTAAAAGGAAAATTCTGTGTTTGGGCCTTTCCCCTGCTTAAGGAGGCAAAACTCAGGAATAGAAAGTAAAAAGGGAGTTTATTAGCACAACACGGCAGGACATGTTGGTGGGGCAGCCACTGGGCTGACCAATATTCTTCAATAGTTTTTAAACAGCACAATAAAAGAATCCTAAGAAAAAAAGAGATATATTTACTTCTGCCACTAAATCATTATTTTCCCTTAGCCCTCTAGGAACCAATCAGTGTTAAGGAGCTGTGATTCAGTAACTTACCCAGCTAAGCATTAGGATATTAGGATAATTAAATCTTCCTGACTTCAACTCCAGCACTGGATCCAAAATACTACCTTGGCTTTTAATATCATAAATCAATCAACATGCACTTATTAAACAAGTACTACTGAGCCCATGCTGGACAGATAGAAAAAAAACTACAACAAACTCCACCCTCCATGAGCTTACATTCTATCAGAAGAGTTATACACATTAAAATATTAAAATAAAACATCAAATATGCATTTCCACTCAGGAAAAAACAATACAGAACTATTTTATTCATATGTGAGACTTTAATCCTTCAAGTCCCAATACTAATCAATTGATCAAAGGAGCAGTAAAATTTAGAAATTTAAATATAAAAGGAGGATGGCCCTCCTCTAACTAGGTGATGTAATCATAGAAGGTAAAGGGCTGAAATTGAAGGGGGGAAGACAGACTAGATCCCTGGAGGCCTTTAAAAAACAGCTTGTCAAGCCCTATAGAGAGTTTAGACCTTTGAGGTAGCAAGTAACTCTGTGGCATTTGACCCTTGTACCTCTACTAAATAAGGGAGAGATTTTTCCTTTCCCTCCAGGCCTTGTCAGCCATGGCATTATGCAGAGGAGCTACTGCAAAAAGTGGACACTTCATCTAGTAGGCGGGAGACATACACTCTCCAGAAGGGCAGCATTAGCAGCATAAAGTAGCTTTAAAGGGAAAGACTTTTAGGATCAAAAAAAGAGAACACTATGGATTCAAGGAAAAACTAGCAGAGGCAATCAAGAAAAGGAATGAACATTAAGGAGAAGAGGAGAACAACTCCTACAAAATGACTAGAAATAGTACTAGGCAAGTCACTATGACCTCAGGCAAACAAGAATGAAGTTAGATCTCACTCCTGGCCTGTCAGAATGGAAGTGGGAGATAAAAATCATCCCACAGGTCACTGCCCACTGAGACAGGGAATGGAGGCACAGGTTGTGGAACACTGGGAGATATAAAAGGAAATAGGGCCAAATCAGAGTCTGGGCTTCAGAAATGCGCTGCACAGGACTGAGAAAAGCATCTTAGAAGAGGCAGAGTCAACATGGCAGTAAAAGAAAACATTTTTGACTAGCTCATTCTGTACATGTCTTCCACAACAACTGAGAAAACACAACAGACCTATTCTAACTGGGAAAACCGAGAACGAAGTACACAAAAGTCATTTTTCTAGCCCACAGCTTAGGAAGGCAGAAGTATGCCAGGACTGCAGGCAGCAGCAATGATACGGAACTTTCCAGTAGCCAGGGACAGAAAAAGAGCTGAAACAGAGTACCAGGACAGAAGAAGATCTAGTGCTAAGAGCAGGAAAGGGAGCTATCTGGCAGCTCTGTCATGCACTGCTCAGATCCAAGTCATGTAAAATGTATATACATCCTTATATGGAGCAATGATATATAAGAAGTCTATTATGACCAGGAGTCTCAGAGGGAGTTTAATTTGATGAGGGTCTGGATGTAACTCTATTATGTTTAGAAGAAGAATGGAAGGGTAGAGAAGAGGACTTCACTGGGAGAGGGAAGAAGGGAGGGAAAGAATGGGGGTAAATTATCTTATATAAAAAGAAAATACAAGGAAGAATTTATATAACAGAGGAGGCAGTGGGAGGGAGTGGGTGACATATGAACTTCATTCTCATCTGAACTGTTTAAAGTGAGGGAAGAATACATATATACACAGTGGGATACAGATTCATCTTAGCCAGTAGAAGGGAAAAATTAAGGAGGATTTAGAGGGAGGATATATCAAGGGAGGCATTAATCAGAAGCAAAACATACCTATGTAGAGGCAACAGGGCAAAAAAGAGAAAAATAAAGGAACAGGATGGGTGCCCTGTAGAAGGCAATTCCATCAAACTACCAACCTAGGAGTCATCCTGGATTCCTCACTATCTCTCACTCTACCCCAGCCCATATCCAATCTTGCTGATTTCAATTTCAACTTTGCCACATCTTTCCAATATGCCCCTTTCCTTACTCTGACATTGCTACCACCCTAGTGCAGGATATAAATACTTCAAGCCTTCATCACTATAAAAGTCTGCTGATGGAACTGCCTGTTTCAATTCTTGCCCCATTCCCATCCATTCTCCCTTCAGCCATCAAGTGATTTCCCTAAAGTGAAGGTCTGATCATGTTACTCACCTATTCAATAAACTCCACTGGAGCCCGGTTAGCTCCAGGATCATCTCTGTTTGGAACTGAAAGTCTTTTATAACCTATCCCCCCTCTACCTTTCCCATCTTCTTATATCTTACTCCCTGTCATATATTCTTTGACCTAGTAACATGGGCTTCTTGGGCTGTTCCACAGACAAGACACTACATTTTCCAGCTCTGTGCATTTTCTCTGGCTATCTCCCATTGCCAAGAATGCTCTGAGTCCTCGTCTCTGCCTATTGGCTTCCGCAGCTTCCTTTAAAACTCAATTAAAATTGTGTCTTCGGTGGGAAATTATTCCCATTCCCCCTTATTCTAGTGTTTTCTCTCTTTAATTTTTTTATTTATCTTGTATAAAAATCATAACTCTGAATGTGAATGGGAGAAACTCACCCATAAAGTGAAAGAGGATAGTAGAATGGCCTAGAAACCAAAATCAAATATGTTGTTTACAAGAAACACATTTGAGACAGAAGTTTAAATAAGGCACTAAAACAGGTTGTTTATTATGCTTTTAATTTAATAATTATGCTTTTTATTTTATTATGCACTTTATTTTAAATTATGCTTTTTAATTTAACTTTAAATATGCTGAAATTTAAAAGCAGGTATGAATCATGATTTCAGACAAAACGAAAGTAGATCTAATTAGACAAAGAAGGAAACTATATTCTGCCAAAATTTAACACAGAAAATGAATTAATATCATTACTGAACACATATCCATCAAATGGCATATCTTCTAAATTCTTAGAGTTAAATAAATTATAGGAAGAAAGAATGAGTAAAAAAACTATAATAGTGGGAGATCTCAAATTATCCCTTAGACCTGCATAAATCTAAATATAAAATAAATTTTAAAAGAAGCTAAAATCTATAGAATTTTAGAAAAGTTAGACATCATGGATCTCTGGAGAATACTGAATGGAAATAGAAAGGAATATACCTATTCTTGGCATCATATCTACCAAAAAGCACCTTTCACTGACCATAATACAAAAAAAATTTATATTTAATTAAGAGCCTTTGAAGCATAGATTAAAAACTGATCAGAAATGAAATAACTTTAATCATAAAGAATAGATTGGTCAAAGAACAAATCATATTCAATAATTTTTATTAAAGATAATGAGGATAAAACATATGAAAATTAGTAGGACTTAGCCAAAGTAGTCCTTAAAGGGAAATTGACAATTCTAAACGTTTTCTTTAAGAAAAGAGAAAAAGAGAAGATCAAGGAACTAAACATGCAACCAAAAAAAAAAAATCTAGAAAATAAAAAAATAAAGTCCCTCAAATAAATACTAAAATAGAAATCCTGAAAATCAAAGAATTGATTAACAAAGTTGAAATTAATTAAAAACTATTGAACTACATATGAATAAAACTAGGACTAATTTTAAAAGGAAAAAACCTATCAATTAAATTTGATTTTAAAAAGGGAAATAGAAAACAAATAACCTGTATCAAAAATGAAAAAGGTTAATTCGCAATCTATAAGGAATAAATAAAAGCAATTATTAGGAACTATTCTGCCCAAGTATAGGCCAATAAAATTAATCTTCTAAATGAATGGATGACTACTTACAAAAATGTAAATTATCCAGTTTTATGGAACAACAGAATAAATAATCCGACTTAGAAAAATAAATTGAACAGGCCACAAATGAACTTGCAAAAAAAGAAACCCCAGTAACAACTGTAGTTTCTTTTTAAAGATTATATCTTTCAGGGGCTTAAATAAAAGGTTTCTACTATTAGTTAAAGGCATTTAGATGACACTAAGGTACCTGCACTGCTAGTGTGATTGATGTGTTCAGGCATAACAAAATAAACTGATAAATTTTTTAAAATATAGCAAAAGAAACTTTAGAAAGGATTCAGAAAGGAAAAAGAAGAACCAAGAGAGACAATTACAAAAACCTAGAGAGAAGAGAGTACTCAGAAGAGGTGGTGATTATCCATGTGAAAGGTGGCAGAGAGGTCAAGAAGCATGAAGACTAAGAAAAAGTCATTTAATCTGACGAGATCTGGATAAATTTGGAATAAACAGCTTAAATTGAATTAAGTCAGAAGTCAGAATGTTTCAAAGTGAAAGGAGAGAAAAATAGGGAAAGGGAAGGGAAGGGAATTTGTATTTATTAAATGCCTAGTCTGGCACAGATAGGTTTCTCTAGTTCAGAGTTTCATAAACTTATTTGGCCTACTGCCCTCTTCAAAATAAAAAATTACTCAGCATCCCCTGGAAATCTACTTTCTTTAACTCTTTTAACAGTTTTTTTTTTAAATCTGTGTCATTTAAAAATATGAGATACATATTTTTAAATGACGCATTTTAAATTAATAACATTATAAATTTGTGCTTTTTCCCCTGCATTGAAATTCTGACACGCTCACCTGATAACACCTTGTTGGCAGACTTGACCACCAATAGGTTACAACTTTCATTTTGTGTGTTTATTGGGAAAATAATGTAATATACAATAGATGAATGGTTTTTCAAAATTTTCTTATCTGCTCCTCTTCTACCACCCCCTTATTTTTATTCAATGTCCCCCAATTGCACCAGAGGCTACCACTGCCCCCTGGATTCTTCCAGCGCCCTCAGGGAGTGGTATTGTCCATCTTGGGAACATATGCTCTAGTTTATCCAACAAAGAAAGGAGACATACTAGACAACAGTTAGCAAGAATGGTTGAATATAAAGCAAAGGTTTTTATGAGGATTAAGGAGGAATATTTGTAGGCAGCAAGGAAGAAGCCAATCAGTGGAGGCTGAAGATTAGAGAGACTGGGGATGAAAAGGAGGGCAATCTTCTGAAGCAGAAGGGAAAGAACAGGCTCAAAACTGCATGCAGAATTTCCTTGGCAAGAAGAGTTACCTCTTAATCCAAGACCAGACTAGGAGGAGATAATAGGGGAAGGTAACAGAGATACCAGGTAAGGTGAAGGGAAGAGAAAGCTCTATGTGAATGGCCTCAGTATTTTTGGTGTATATAACTCAAAGAATGAGAGGAGGGGATGCTGTGGAAGGCTTGGGTAGGGATGAAGCAGCTTGCCATAGCTTCTCTGGTGAGACAGAACTGGCATAGTTTTGTGATGTTTCCCCAGCTCCATTCAGTATCAGATAAATGCGAGGAAAGGTGATGGCAGGAGTAATTCAGAAGTAGGGATTGATAATGTATGATCAGCAATAGGATAAGGGCAAAGGATCTGACAGTATAGGATAGTGTAGAGTTGAACTAGCTCGCCAATAATTCTAGACAAGAAAAGAAGAGGAATCAATATTTATCAAGAGCCTACTAGGTGTCATCAGTGTTCTCTTTGTTCTTGAAGAAGACCATTGCATCAGGAAGGTGATGCCATGACTTGAAAGTAAACTGAATTTATGTGAGGGAGGGCAGTGCAAAGTCACCAGCCTTACTTTCTCCTTCTGGAACTGGACTCAGTGACAAGATGTAGATCAGGACCACTAGGTGTCAGGCACTATGTTAAGGGGAATACAAAGAAAGGCAAGATAGTCTCTGTCCTCAAGAAGCTCATAATCTAATGGGGGAAGACAACACATAAAAAGAAGCTGAAAAGTGGGGTTTGGGGGAAAGAAGAAAGTGCTGCAGACCAGTGGGAAATGATGAGATGGCTGCCTTGGTAGACCTCCCTTAAGGAGGATGTGGGAGAAGTCTTTTGATGTACACCTTTCAATCTTTCTAGTCAGAGGGAAGGACAGGCCCAAGCGGAAGGGTGAACCAAGAAAGTGTGAGTTTTAGAGCTGATGTGATCTTGGCAGGAAACTGAGTTTCTGAAGACCATGATTAAATACAGGAGAACCCCTGGTGGGAGATGATGAGGTGGATATCCTGGGTCATCTCCTTAGAGTTTTTAGAGACAATGGTGAAGTACAGAATTGATGACCAGAAAAAGAACTTAGAGGTACAGAGAATGAAGATCTTGATGAGGACAAGAAACAGAGTAGGGTACAAGCACTGGAAAATATGGAAAGATTAAAAACAAATTGAAGGAATTACAGAGTTCATGCACATGCAAGTGGACCATTTGTGGATGATCAAAAGATCAAGGGTATAACCTAAGTAAAATGAGGCAATAGGGTATTTGAAGGAACATCAATATTTAGCTGAAGCACCTCATATGAAGGCATGAGTCAGGCAATAAATTTATTTCCGCAGGAAAGAAAATGCCCTGGAGGTTGTTAGATAATGGCCAATAGGTTATGGTTTAGGTGATAAATTAGGACAACTTCAAAGGAGAAGTTATTGCTGAATGACAGTGGAAGAGGAAAGAGGCTGATAAAGGTTAGCAAGGAATATTAGGAATCCCTTACCACAGCCAATAAGTGAAGGGAGGGGTACGGGTGGGGTGATGAAGATTGAATGGAATAAGGGAAAATACAAGCAGTACTAGAAAGTGTAGCCAGGGATTCAGTATCATTAGGAAAGAGTGAGTGCCATATTTCTTCTTCCAGAAAAATGACTCTAATAATTTAAGATAAAATAAAGAAATAAAATAAAAGACCAAATGAATGATGCGAAACTGTTTAATTTTATATATTTTCCTTGATCCTATTTTTTCCTTTCCTTTACACAGAACAGGGATGTGGAACACAAATGTGCTCAGCACCAATTCTCTATACTTAATGCAAATAGCTTCCACTCCTCTACCCCTCCCAATCATAGATTCTTACCTTTTTCTTTTAAATTTCTATTCACAATTTCTCTCTACACTCCAAATCCTCTCTAGACCATTTTCCTCTCACTGTTTTCTGCCCCTTCCCAGTTGAATTGAACTCTACATCATTTAAAAACATCTATGCTACCTTCCCGAATAACCTGATGTCAACAATGAGGTTTTATCACATCTCTATAAAAAAATCAATATATTTCTCACAGGTCCACTACTTGGTTTTGACTATATGACCCAACATGTTACCCCATGACATGCCCTCTCCCCTATATTTCAGCTTCCTGTTGTGTATTTTCTTCCCTCATTAGATTTTAAGCTCCTTGAAGGACAGTCTTCTTTTTTCTTATTTGTATTCCCAATGCTTAATATGTTTGTCTGGCACATAGCAGACACTTCATAAATGTTTATTGTCTAATACAAAAAGGAACAGAATCTACTCTTCTAATTCTTTTAATTAATAATTTAAGTAGTATTGAAATTTAATTAGAATAAAAACTTCAGGAAATTAGAATTAAGCCACTGTCTTTTACTTAAATGAGGGGAGGGGAGATGTCAGAAAACAGTGATATATTTTTTAAAAACAACATTTACAACGTAATAACATCACAATTTCTTTCAATTTAATGTACTTTATAAAAAGAAGAGAACTGAAAGGGTAAAGCTGTATACTGATACAGAAAGACTCAAATTACACTTACATTGAATACACTGAATATAAAAAAAGAAAGTACACTTTTTGTCCATACAGATTTAAGAAAACTTTATGGGATTTATATGAAGGCACACTGATCATTTCAAATGCAAAATGAAAGACAACCATTGGTGAAATAACTGCCTTATGCCACAAGAATGTTTACTTTAAAACTGACCTGTCTCGCTACATTTTGCTGAGGACAACACAATTCACTATACTTAGGATCACAAACATAGAGCTGGAGCTATTCCATCTCAGAGCTAGTCCAACCCTCTAATTTTATAAATGAAAAAACTGAGGCACAGATAGGTGAAGTAACTTGCTCAATGTCACAGAAATGTGTCAGAGGCAGGGTCTGAACCCATGTCCGTTGATTCCAAAGAAAATTTGGATACTAACAAAATGAAATCAAAAAAGTTAATGGAACTTTTTGATGAAAGATTTATAATAATAATTGATTCTGAGATGTTTCGTGCGAAGGCAATTTAAATGTGGCAAGTTAACTCTTACTCTCATTGCTTGAGTCTAAATCCTTGAATTCTAAATGTCAGTTGACATCTAAAAGAAAAAAGCTAAAATTATGCAAAACCATATGGTTAAGGTCTAAACTCCCACATTCTTCTTTACTTTTTTTTAAGGGGTAGATAGGAATATAGGGTCAATCTGATTGTATTTACATAAGTAGCTTCCCGTATGAAAACTTCCTCCCCCAAAGCAGATGGGTTACTCATCTGTAATGTGCAATCTTGGAAACAAAGACAGCTGAGGAACTGAGAGATTAACTAAGTGATTTGACCATGGTTACAAAGCTATTGTTTCCCAGAGAAAGAATCTGAACCTAGGTGCTCCTAACAGCGACGACTAACTATGCCATACAGTTCTCTCTTTTTACTGGTAATAATTAGACTAGACAAAAGCTTACTTAATTAGGATTGTACTGGAAAACCTAATCTCATCACTACTCTGACATACATTATTTATTATATAAGAACTTAAATGCTATAGCAAATGCAAAGCCCCAGAGCAAATGACAGCTCTTAGAAGAACAGAGATACTTCAACATTTTAAAAGTTTATCTAGATTATATAGACATTGGGTACTGGTGAATCACATGGAGGATTTACTTGGTGCTCCTTTTACTGTACACAGAACTAGAAAAAGGAAAGTTCTTTATATTGTCCAGTTGTTTTATGGTCATGGAGATACAACAGACCTAAGTATTAAATAAGTGAGTCCCCATTCCGTACCATTTTCCCTTTTCCCAGATCAAGATAAAAATCTTCCCTTTAGTTTTCCAATATTCAGTGAATTTCAATCTTGAATTGATTATTATAGGCTATTGACTGACAGGCTATCTCTCTTCTCATACTTGAAGTTCTAGGTAATTTTAAGACTAAAGTCCATTATCTGCCTCTATAAAATCCTTCTGAAGTCATTCAAAAAAGAAGTCTGCCTTTCTCTATAACAGAGGTAGTCCATAAATTTAAATGAAAAGAACTCATTCTTTCTTGGAATGTCAAGGGCTTAGTACCTGACACTGATTTGCCTAGGTCTTTTAACAGCAGAGATGTACAAATGAAAGTGAAAGAATGAAAAGGCTAGCAGATAACTTCAGGAAATCTCCATCTCCTTTGTTAATAATAGAACTTATTTTTTTTTTAATGTGTGAATACTGGAAGAGTGATGGTAATCAGTGAAGAACTAATGCTGATACTTTGTGGGAGGATTACATTTTGAGAATAAATCTAGGTGGGCAAGAGAAGTGCCAGGAGCAAAAGGGCCAGTCAAAGCCTTGCTAGTATCTCCACTCCCATAGATGCTCCATCTGTCTGTTAAGGGACCCACTCTGTATATTCTATTCCATGAATGTAGACCAGATACTAACAAGGAGTCTCAACTCAGACCCAGGCAGGCACCCCACAATCTCTCATAAAGCATGTGTGATCATTTAGATATTCAAAGTCACCTACTACAACATCCTAAAATTCTTTCTGTAAAGCAATAACAACTGTACAATTGCAGAAAAGAAGTTGTTCATGCTAACAAGTACTTTCCCAAAACCTCTCCACATTTCTGTTTGAGATATAATTAAATGGAGGCAGTCAGATGGTGCAATGGATAGAACACCAGCTTTTTGGAGTAAGGAGGAGGACCTGAGTTCAAATTAGGCTTTAGACACTTGACACTTACTAGCTGTGTGACCCTGGGCAAGTCACTTAACCCCAGTTGCCTCGCAAAAAAGAGAGAGAGAGAGAGAGAGAGAGAGAGAGACAGACAGACAGACAGACAGACAGAGAAAGAGACAGAGAGTGAGAGAGAAGTGAATATGTTCATTTATTGACAAGTTTAAAATTCTTAACTTTATTTGTATTTCCTATCATCCTCCAAATAGAAAACATATATACCTATCACCCTAACAAATAGCAAATACATATAAGCACTTCTGTTTCTTCAAAGCAATAATGTTTTACGCTTTGATATTCAATTGAACATCTTAGGACAAAAGTGTAAAATATTTTTTATTTAAGTTCATGAGGAATGAGGATGTTTAGTAGAACATGAAAATATTTGTGAATCTCTTCATGTTACACGAGAAATGCATATAGTATGAAGTTTGGAGAGGCTTATTTGTTTCAAATATAAAATCAAAGCTTAAAAATAAGTTCTATTTCAACAGTTTGTTTTACTGGGTCGACAGGTGAGTATTCAAACAAGTCAATAAAATTATTTTAGATATTGATCTTATAAAAACAATTTTAAGTCAGAAGTTGAAATTCATAACACATAAACAATTTCAGGGATTCAGAATAGATAAATATTTCAAATAATCAGTCTTAAAATTGGAAAAAAGCTTAGAGCTTTCTTTTTACATGAGGAAACCAAGGCCCAGAGTTTAATTATGAAATAGCAGCTTCACCGAAAGAGGAAAAGGTGTTCCTTGCTTTCAGTTAGCCTTTCTCTGAAAGCTCATTATTCCTCACAGAGCTCCTCATCAAAAGAATGTCTCAAAGAATACTTCATCAACTACTCTCATCTGAATAAATCGAGTTCTAAAAAAAATCTTTTTGTTTAATTCTCTCAGTTTCCTATACCAGTGTACTCAAAAAGCCCCAACAAAATCAATTAGAAAAGTACTCATTGTGGAGGTATTTACAGTGACATACACTCTAGTCTTTTCTCCCATCTAGAAGTTGGAGTTAATATAAAAGTTGATAAACTACTGTTCATTTACTATTCACTAATTGCCTCTATGAGTAATTCAGGAAAAGAGATTACTTTTTTTCCTATTGTACTTTCACAAGAAAAGAATTTATTTTATTTAACACATCTATAATTTATGTCTTTACATGATCATTTTCTTCAAAAGAACTGGAAAATCTTGAGCATGCAAAAAGCAATTTTTAGAGGAAATTTTTTAATCTCTAAATCTCTTTCATCAACAAAAAAGAGAAAGCACAAATCAATGAAATAGGCATACAACTTCCTAAAAACCCAGAAAAATCAACAAATCATAAAACCCTAACTAAACATCAAAAAAGAAATTCTGAAAATCAGAGAAAAGATTAACCAAATCAAAAGCAAAAATTCTACTAAAACTTGTAGCTGGCTTTTTGAAAAAAAAAAAAGAAATCAGTTAAGCCTTTTATTTAGTCTTCTTTTTTTGAGAAAAAATAGTATCAAATAAGAAAGAAGAGAATTCACTATAGAGAAAGAAAAAAAATAAAAGAAACTATTTTTCCAAATTATATGCCAGTAAAATTAACAAATGAATTCAATAAATATTTATAAAAAATATAAACCTCTCAGATTAATAGAAAAATGGAATAGTTAAATAACACAATCTCAGAAAAAAGAAACTAAACAAGCCTTAAATGAAAGTGGCCATTTTTGCCAAACTCTCCCACCACACCACTCTAAACAACTTAAAAAGCAGGTCAAACTGAATTATAAATAGGATAACCAACAACAACAACAAAAATCACAGTGAATCATTTTTCCAGCCCAGGGCTGCAAAGAGAGATCTTCAGACATAAGTGATGAGGTGGAAGCAGTACCAGCTGTGGGTCAGAGGTAGCTACAGGGGCATCAAGAGTGCATAGCACCCAGGCAATAATACAGGGACAGAAAATCTGGTCACAAAGATTCTAGGGGACCCCTATGCCAGAAAAAGGCACAAGATTGGGTGCCATCTGAACAGAACCATTACCCATTACCCAGTCAGCTTCGAATACAAATTCTGAGTCTGTAATGTACTTACAAAGAAAAACAAGCCATAAACAATACACATCTACAGCTTTATGTGAAAAAAAGAAAAAGCGTACAAGTGATAGGGACTGAATATGGCAAACATGTAGTAACATTACAAAAAAATAAAATTTCAATTGATAGGCAATGACTCATTTTCATATGAGTTTCCATTTCTGAATCAGCTGCCTCTATACTACCAAGTCATCAAGTCATTAAGAGCAAACATCAGAATTAGTTACAGATTAGAAAACTAGTGAAAAAAATTAAGTAAAAAGAACTCAATTCTAAACTATTTTTTAAAATTGATGACAAAAAAATACATAATGAACAGAAATTACATTGACAATAATAATTTTAAACAGAAATTTAACTGCTATGACACAACTTATCAAAAATAGTTAGCAGGTATTATTTCACAAAGAAGAAAGAAGTAGAGAAGTGCAAGACAAGTTTTTAAACTGCTAGGCAAGAGATCTAAAGAAGCAAAGGCATGAGGGCTTAATGACCATTTTTTTCATCATGAGAGGATTTATTCATCAGGAATGTTTTGGACTAGATAATCTTTGTGGCCCCTTCTGATTCTAAGATTCTCTAGATAAAAGGAATGAATTCTAGAAATACATAAATACTGTTAGCATAAATATTGTTAGCTTCTTTCAACTCAAGAAAGGGTCTCCAGTGGGTATTTTGTTATTTACACAAATACATTCTAAATACTGTGAAAACTGACCAACTAGTACTTTTTTAAGCTAACGAAACGTAGAAAGAATTCATCATCCCAACTGTACCAGCCAAAATCATTTTAATTTAAATATAATTTCTGCTACAAAATCCTAAAGCACAATTGCTATCTTCCTGCCATTGTAGTGAGGTCACCATTAATAAAATCCCTGGAAATAAGTATTTAATAAAAGAATGCAGCCAAAATTCTTCAGAAACATATGGCAGGAATTCAAGTTTTCCTGCCAGTTTCTCATATGAAGATGAAGTTCTGTTATTCCTTGTCAGTTACCTTTAATACACCAAAGTACATATACATCATAGTCTCCTAACTCATAATACATCACAGTAAATATACATCATAGTCCCCTAACTTTTTTCCTTTATTAAGGATTGTAAAGCACCCAACTTGGCAGCCTATACCACTGTATAAACTAATATTAACATTTCATGTGCTAGGCAGGGATTGGCATTTCATTATGCCATCAAGACTTCAATAATAGGTACTGGCTAAAATAATTTTTGTACATAAATAGAATACCACTATGCTGTAAGAAATAAGGAATGTGATGAATAAAAAAGCACGTGAACTGATACAAAGTAAACTAAGTGGAGCCAAGAAAACAATATACACAATGGCTACAACATGTCAATGGAAAGAAGAATCACAAAACAAGTGAAAATGAATGTTGCAAAATTACAAAGAAGAAGCTTTGCCCTAAAGAACAGATATAGAAAACATGCCCCTGAAGAAGTAGAACAAGGGAGTTTTCATGACTGTGAGAAATGCACATATAAATTTGTTTTGGTGTATTTCTCAATTCTGCTCCCCTCCCTTTATCTTAAAAAAAAATTGTTTTAAGAAATGACTGTTTTGTGAGGAGAGGAAGGAATACCAGAGAAATTTAGGCTACAAAAGAACAAAAGATATCAATAAAAATTTACTTTTAAAAATAGACTTGATGCTCATACAGTAAAGGATTCCTAGACAAAGTTTTGTGGCATACCAAACAACCTTATAAGAGAACGCTAACTGATGCTCCAATTTTACCTGCTGAGATAAATGTCTCAGGATTCAAAAACAATCAAATTAAAACTTTATACTAAAGTTAATCTACTACATGACAATGTTATGAATATAAATCGTCTCTGTAAAGATCTTCAGGCTCACTTAAGAAAAATATTATGAAGAGAGATGTCATTAGCTTTAAATAAAGGTACTATTACTACTTTACTGAATATATTTGCAACTAAAAGTAACTGTCACTTGAAAATGCATACATACTAACAGTAAAATTGGACACACAAATTTTTCTTTTGCTTTATCATTTTCAGAAAATACTCATGCTTAATAGATAGAGCTGACAGTAAAATAATAAAATTCATTTGGAAAACAAAAGATGTAGAATATCAAGGGAAATGACAAAAAAAAAGGATAAAGAAGGAATAATACTTCTATAACTCAAACTATACTATAAAGCAGCAGTCATCAAAACCATCTGGAATTGGTCAAGAATTAAGAGATAGAGCAATGGAACCGACTAGAAAAAGGAGATTCGCAAAGGAGAACTCAATAAACTTATGACTGATAAAGAGGAAAACAGAAATTACATAAGAGAAAACTACCTATCTGATAAAACCTACTAGAAAGCTTGAAAACAGACTGGCAGAAATGAGGCTTAGACCAACACCTTACACCACACTCCACAATGCATTCAAAATAAACAATGGCATTAATATTATAGATCAAACTATTAAAATACTCAAAGAAACATGTCCTCTATCTCTTCCAGTTATGGGTAGGTGATGTTAATTTTAACCAGAGACAGTCAATCACAAAAGATCTACAATTACAAAAGATAAAAGAGATACTTTGATTACATAAAATTGAAAAGCTTCTAAACAATGTTAATGCACCTAGAAAAGAAATGGTTAAATGGGAAAAATTCTTGTATCAACTTTCTGATAAGGGGTGTGTAGCCAAGATATAAATAACTAACAAATATACATGAGACTAACAGGTCAAAGGATAAGAACAAATAGTTCTCAAAAGAACACAGCCCCATGAAAAAGTGCTCCAAATCACTAACAAGAGAAATGTAAATCAAAACCATCTTGAGGTTTTACCTTGCAATTTGGTAAAAACAATTAAAAATAGAAACATTGAATGTTGGAAGAGTTGGGAAAAGACAGGCACACTAATACATCACTGGCGGAGTTGTGAAATGGAACAACCATTATGGAAAGAAATTATGCTAATAAAATGCCCAACAAGGGGCTCTACTACTGGATTCACACCCCAAGGAAGCCACTGTAAGAAAAAAGTCCTCATATACTTCAAAATGTTTTTAGAAGCATTTTCTGTGATACCTAAAATTAGAAACTGAGTAGATGCCCATCAACTAGAGAATGGCTAGATAAATTGTTGCACACAAATACAAGGGAATATTACTATACTATAAGAAATTCTCTTTGTGAAAAATACAGAGAAGCATGGAAAGACCTGTATGAATTGATAAAGAGTAAGTAACTAGAAAACAATATGAACAATAACTGTCACAATGAAATTGGAAAGAACAATACACCAAAACAATCAAAAGTCAATGTAAATAATAGTGACACTCCAATGAAGATATGCATGAGAAGGCACCCCCAACATACCCCTTCATGGAGGTGAGAGGTCCATGGATATCACACGCTTGTCATGTTTTTGGACTTTTTCAATGTATAAATCAGTTCTGCTGACTTTTTTTTCCTCTCTAAAGAAGAAAATGTTATATGAGATGGCTCTCTAGGAAGGGGGGCGAAGGATGCATCACTATGGTGATGTAAGAAATAGAAAATATCAATAAAAATGTATTTTTTTAAAATGGGTAGTAGGTAGCACAGTAGATGGTTGGATTTGGAAATATGAAGACCTGGATTCAAATCCTACCACTGACACTGACTATTTGACCAAGAGCAAAAATCACTTAACCTCTCTGAGGCTCAGTTTCCCCACCTAAAAAAATGACCTTTTCTCAATCTTTACTTCTTTTGACCTCTCTGCAGCCTCTGGTACTGTTTATCACCCTCTCCTCCTTGATATTCTCCTCTGTCTAGGTTTCTCTTTCTATGTATCTGACTACTCCTTTTCAGTCTCCTTTGCTGGATCCTCAAACAGATCATACCCTCCAAATCAGGCCTGTACAACCTGCAGCGCTCAGGCCTCTTGAAGCACACCAAAGGATTTTCTTTACATTGGAAGGAAGGGTGTTTCCTCTACATTCAGGTTGCCCAAATATAGCCCTCAAGTTGTGCAGACCTGGTCTAAATCATAGGTGACCCTCAGGGTTCTCATTTCTTTTCCTCCGTTTCTACTTCACTTGGTGATTTCATCCACTCCCAAGTATTTAACTGGCATCTCTATGCTGATGATTCTCAAATCAACTAGCCGGTTTCTCTGCTGACCTACACAATCTCACTCTCCAAGTGTGTTTTAGACATCTCTGACTGGATGTCCAGTAGGCATCTTAAAATCATTACATCCCAAAGTGAGCTCATTATCTTTCCCCCTAAACCTTGCACTCTTACCTTCTCTATTATTGTAGAGGGAAACACCATCCTCCCATTTTCTCAGGTTGACAACATACAAGTTATCCTGGACTCCTCATTATCTCCCTCTCCCACCCCCCTCCATCCAACCCACTGACAAGGTATGTTGATTTCACCTTTGCATTATTTCTCAAATATGCCTCCTTCTCTCCTCCGACAATGCCATCACTCTAGTACAGGCCCTCACCACCTCATGCCTGGATTATTACAATAGTCTGCTGGTGAGTCTGCCTGTCTCAAGTCTCTCTCTACCGCCATCAACCCACCCTTTCAGCCACCAAAGTGATTTTCTTAAAATGCCAGTCTGACCTGGCATTTTACTCTCTCCCTACTCACTAAACTCCAGTGGATCCCTACTGCCTCCAGGATCAAATAAAAAATAACCCATCTAGCACTCAAAGCCCTTCATAACCCAGCCCCCTTCCTACCTTTTCAGTCTTCTTACACCTTACCATCCCTACTCCATGTATTCTTTGATCCAGTGACAATGACCTCCTGACTGATCCACAAACAAGACACTATCTCTCAGTTGTGAGAATTTCCCCTGGCTGTCCCCCATGCCTGGAATGTTCTCCCTCCTCTGCTCTGATTAGTGACTTCCCTGGCTTCTTTGGTTCCAATGAAAATCTCATCTTTTTCAGGAAACCCTCTTAATCTCAGTTATCTTCTCTCTGTTAATTATTTCCTATTTATCCTGTGCATAATGTGCTTTTTACATACATATTTACATGTTGTCACCCCTATTAGATTGTAAACTCTGTGAGGGCAGAGACTGTCTTTCGCCTTTTTTCTTATGCCTAGGACTTAGCACAGTGCCAAGAAGGTGCTTAATAAATGTTTACTGACTGACTGGTTAATAATACCTCCAGGACTTAATATAAGATTAACTTTGATCATTTGTGTAAGGTCTTTTCCAAATTTTCAAGCATTGTATGTGTCAATTATCATCGCTATTATTTACTTGTAAAGTACTATGTAATATGTAAAGTAGAATATAAACTCCTTAAGTGGGGAGGGGCTTTAAAAAAAATTTTGTCTTTGGATCCAAAGGTGGAGCAGAGCAGCATGCAGTAAGTAGAAAGGTTAGATATGTAGTCTACAAAACTGGGTTCAAATTCTGTTTTCTTATTTCATGTGTGACTTTAGACAAGTCATTAAGCCTTTCTAAGCGCCCATTTCCACATTTGCAAAGTGAGACAGTTAGATTAGATGCCTTTTAAGGTAACTTCCAGCTCTAAATCTATGATCTTATAGTCTTAAATGGTTATTGAATTAGAGGCCATATATAGACTTACTAACAGAAAATTACTATAGGTACAAAGAAAGGTATTTAGTATTATAATGCTATTATAATTATATCAGAGTATAACATTCAGGACTGGAATGAATCCTAGAAAAGATGATTAACATTCACTTCAAAACATTAACTATTTCAGGAAGTGTCTCTCCTACAACAGAACTATTAAGCACTCAACAGAATAATTCAGCATTAGTCTACAAGATATTTATGCACTTAACTACAAAACTATCAAAATTCTGAGAAAGCATGAAACATTAACATCAGTAAATTTTTTTTAAAAATGTTCCTTTACAGTGAACATGCCAGAGAAAAAAGTATGGGACAAGCATGAAAAGAAAAAGGGAGAAGAAAAGTAGTTATATTTTCCTCTTCATGCTTAACCCAAATCATGTTAAAAATAAACCTATATATATGATGCTGAAATGGAGCTATGTGGAAAGTGAATTTCAGTTCATCATTACCCATTATCTGCTGCATTAAAACTTCCATGTCACCAAGGTTACATAAGGCCTGCATACCAAGTTCATGATGCAAACTGCTACCGCCTACAGCAGATGCATTGTCATGTGATGCTTCTAAGTGGACACTCCCATTTCTCACCAGCAAGGAGGCACTAGCACTGAGCACTGCAGCCTGGGAAGGGGGACGGGACTGGACTTTGACCTGGGCTGTGGACTGCTGGCCTTGCTGACCATCTTGAAGGCTACGAAAAAACATGGATTGGGGAGATATTATAGGGAAGAATAAGAGAAAACAATAGCAAGAAATGAAGCAACACAGAAAACAGATTTCAAAAAGATAAATTTATCATTAAGCATAGCATAAGAGAAAAGCCTTCTGTAAAATGTGCAGGTTTTATTGCTGAAATAAATATAAACCAGTATCTCTAATAATATAGCTTGGACTAAATAGTCACAGCTTCAGAAATCTTTTTGCTTCTTTACTGCATGCTCTTCTACATGTGGTTCACAGTATCTACATAGTATTTTGCAAATGGTAGATAACCATTATATATTGGCTAAATTAAGGAGTTTGTTTTTGTTAACTGTGTAGTTTTTCCTGTTCTACAGTGCATTCTAAATAGATACTTTAAGAAAGAAAATAGAAAAAGACAAGAAGTAGAGTCTTTCCAATGTCTCTGGAAAAAAAACCTGATACTTTGGAAGACAGACCTTACTTCAGGGTTCATGAACAGTTTCTAGAACAGGGGTTCTTTCAACTTTTTTATATCATGGAATCCTTCAGGAGTACAGTGAAAACCTATGAACCACTTAGAAGATTTTTAAATGCATAAAATAAAGTACACAAGATTACAAAAAAAAGAGAAAAATGCTGGTGAAACAAAAGATGTAATTTTTTTTCCCATACAAGTTCATGGATACCCAACCCTAAAATGTCATACAAATGGTCAATATAAGGCACCAGATACTCAAATTCATTATATACCCATGTTGCTCTGATATTCTTGAATTCTCACTGAACTAAACGGGAAAAAATGTTTATACTAATAGGAAACAGGCAAAGATCAGAAAACCTAAAAGATAAAATAAAATATAAACTGAGATGGTGGCAAAAGGAAATTTAGGCTAAGAAGTCTTATCTGTAAGATTCTTATGAATATCTGATTCAATCTCTAAAAGTATGTCATAGGCTTAAAATATTCATACCAAAGGGAAATTTGAAAACAACAATAATTTCTTATTTCTGATTACTTAGCAGTATAATTTCTATTTTCATTTTGAAAATGTTTTTCTTTTTTCCCAGTTCACAGCGTAGTCTAACATATATTCTTTAGTTCAGAAAAACATAAAGCAAACTTGGAAGATAGTTACAACCAAAGGACTGTTTAGCTTTTGCATAGTATCAGCAACAAGATTTTTGTTTTAAAATGACTCAAAAGTGAAGACAAGACATTATTCCTAAATATCTGAAAGACTGGCTATGGCATGATCTTAGATGTGTTATGCTTCCTATATGTCACAGGGCACTTAAAACAAATGTTCTGAATGGAGACACATACTATAGCTCTATGACCAGAAAGTATGGCTAATGGTCTATAAGCTGATATATGAGAAGTTACTTGCCATCCTCATGATTGACAACATAGTAAATGCAGCCATGCAATAACAAAGGAGTGGCAGTCTTTATCATGATAGTAGACTGGGTAGTTACTGACATAGATGGATGTTTAACAAGCTGGCTATTGCTGTCAAGCACCATAGGGATCTCATTCTACATGGCCACCCACAGGCTTGAAGATTGCCACTGAGAAGCATGCAGGCAAGGCGCCGACAAATTTCCACAAAGCCAGGCTTACCACTGTAGGCATTGAGGTCTAAAACCCAGCCTTCAACATTAAGTTCCAAAAGCTCATCATCACAAGGCAGAGCATCTTCTCTCCCAGGGAGTTCCAGGCAGCCCTGAGGAGAACCAAACCCTTCACCATTAATGAGGTCCTGATTCTCCTAACCATAAGACTGTAACCCCCTTGAGAGATAAGGCTTTAGGGTACCAATCTTAATATTCTTAATTCATTGTATAGTATCTTTAGCAAAGTTTGAAATCAATGGATACCTGCTGAATTGCATGTTCGTTATATTTTTTATATGTTGTACAACTCACTTTTGCATTCAGCTAAATTTAACTTCATAGAAGGAAACATTATTAACTGGAGTATATGAATTAATGGGGCCAGTTAACAGGCTGTGCATATGTTTTTCCCAGAACCAACCTAGCTAAGTTCAGGGAAGACAGATTACAAGTTGGCTGTAAGGTAATGAATTTTTTCAACAGAGTAAATTTTTTAAAGTACAAAATTATAAAGGAAGTTGAGAGTTGAACTGATAATAGTATCCATATCAACAATATCACACACATCTTTAAAAGGTGTAATTAATTGTTTTTCCAAAAAGATGCAAGGGGAGAAGAAATGAGACTTTATAAAGTCTCATCAATTTATCCTATTGTTGTAAGTCAACTATCTTTAATAAATAATATTTATTGTCTAATATACTGATACTTTGAAGCTTTCTTAAAAATGTTCTTTGGTCAGAAGACTGACAAATGTGAAAATGAAACAACTCCATAAATAAAAAACTGGGCAGAATATACCTGATATAGTTTTCAATCCAAGTTACAGCAACAAATACATTCTGGAACCTCTGTTTTTCAGCTCCCTTCTTTTAGAACCATTAGAAAATCACAAAATTATTGGGTTTCTTTAAACATGCAAAATTAAGCACAAGCATGCACACAAGACAAAAAAGGTAAATTTGTTGAAAAAAAAAAATTTAACTGCCAATGATGACAAGCATGTTTTAGCCTATGAATTTGTGAACACTTACTGAAAAACAACCTTCCTCATCAATGTGTCTTACTGCTAAAGGTGAATTACAGTTTAAATAGAAACAAATGAAAAGACAGTTCTTGGTACATAATATAATCCCCCAAAAATACTATTTTCTACAAAACAGGAACATAAAACAAACTGATTTGCTACTCCATCAAAAAAACTAACTTTGGGGAATTTGCTAAAAGGAAATTAATTCAAAAGTGAAAAAAATGAGGTAAAACAACATTCAACTGCTTATATTGGCATGTCTTTTCAGAACCAAAAATAACAGACAAAGCAAACCAAATAATTTCACTAAAAAATCATAAATGAAAAGTCTACTTAGGCACCAAAGAGGCTGTTTAAAATGGAAATATTTAAGATTCTACTTCATATAATTTTTAAAGTAGTCAGAGTATAAATTCTAAATAAATACTGAGGATTATGCCATAATCTCAGAAATTCATAATGCCACATATCCATCTAAGATAATTACAAGGAAAAAAGAATGTTTCAATATCACAGGAATCATAGACTTACACAGAAGACACCTTACAGCTTACCTAGTCTAACTATCTTATTTTACAGATGAAGAAACTGAGGTACAGAGAGGTTAAGTGACTTGCTCTAAGGCCATATGAATGGTGTGAGCAGAGTGGGTATTCAAATCCAGGTCCTTTTACTATAATCCCCACATTCTTTTCTACTATAACATATATTAATGAAAATTGATAGAATTCCCACATTCTGTTCTACTATACCACAATCATATGATAATCAAATTCATAAATAAGGGAAAGTTACCTCTAACTTTGTCAGTGAACATTTGAACTTTTATATTAAAAGCTATTTACAAATCAAATATTTAAGCTATTCAGTGCCATCAATTCATGTTTTCAAAATGTTTTGAGATAGAAAAAATGCTCAGAAAAATTTCCAGAGAAAAATGTTGAGAAATATTTCTCTAGAAGCCTTCAGCTCACTATTAAATAAACCTTGGTATTCATGATCAACTCAGCAATATTTAATATCTAAAATAAGAAAAAGAGATAGTACTGGCAAAAAAGAAAAGGAAGAAATTAAGCCTAAACATTGTCAGTTTTCAACAACCTCAGTGACATTTAAAGCTTTATCAATTAACACTACAAAATCATAGTTCTTAATCTTTTAAATTCACACATTTGTACATTTAGAACTTAATTCACACTGCCAAGTATCATCATTTTTTAAAGACCTGTCTCTGCAGTCATATTTTGGAATCAGTTCTCATGTTTTATTTCTTTCACCCACAATGCCTAGAAATATGTCTTGCAAATATCTGGTGTTCAAAAATTTGTCTTAAGTCTACATGAAAGATTCCAGACCTCAATGAACTCATTATTAAAATCTTTCTGCATCTTTATCATATTCTATTTTATATTATATCTATTTGGGTATATCTGATCTTCCCCTCATCCCCACTTGCAGTAGATGGTAAGCTCATTAAGAGCAGAGACTTACTTTTCGTCATTGTACTTCCAGTGCCTAATACTGTGCCTTGTACACAATAGTTACTTAGTACATGTATGCTGAATTTAATTACAGACCTTTACATGCATCAAGCTTTAAAAAACAGGTATGTAACAAATAAAAGTTTTTCATAACATACAACAGAAATACGTTATCATTTTTTAAAATAAAAGTACCTGAATTTCCTCAAGGAAATCATGCAAGTAGCTCAGGTCTACAGGTTTAGCATGAACAGAAATAGGCAGATACAGGTAGATATTTTTTAAATTAAGTAAAATTAAATTAAGTAAAAACTTAAAATACCATCCTCAATACTACTACTCTTACTTCCTAGGACTGCTATTCTTGCTTTTTACTATCTCTTTGGAAATAGTTACCATGGGAAAGACAGTAGGTTTGAGTTATAGTTTAGTAAAAACTGAGAGCTTAAAAAAACCCATCTACCTGTAAGGTTATCCTAATGAAAAAAGACAGAAAGATATTAAAATGCTTTCAAATTGCACATTACACATTATACTTGCTGAAATAACTGATTTGGCGCCATTGATCCTAGGGGTAACAGTTTTCTAAATTAGAGAACAATCTCAACACTTACAATTTGAAGCAACTTGCTTTAAACTATCTAAAGCTGAAATTAGTTATTGAAAAGTTAAAAAGTATTATTAAATCATGTTATCAATTTTTTCAGCTTCTTAGCAAAAAACAATTTTTTTAATTTTAAAATTTTTTAAATTTTAAAATTTACAATTGCTATATTGACTTATAGGTAGAAATTTTATTGAGAAGCTAACTTTGAAAAGTGGTACCAAGATATTTCTTCAGTGTGCTTTGCTACTATTAAAGAGTTAGTTTTCAATATAGCTATTCCTTCAGAATTCCATACAGGTAAACTGCATTTTACTGATTCTACAAGGTCCAGTTATTACTGAGAAAAATGACAACCTTTGTCTTTAAATTGTACTGTAACATGCCATCAACACTATCTGCTACTAACTAGAATTTGGCATAATATGGATATGTTTAAAATCCCATTGAAGCCAATTTAGTTAATATGCTAAAAGACATTATAAGAACATTTAGCCTACAGCACAGACTGGAAGAATGGTAAGATCTACTATAACACGTGTATTAACTAACTGGTTTTTAAAAAGTGCTGCTGCCTTATACATATAGTCTGAAGGAAAAGGGAATCTGTAATTTTTTTACATTTTACATATAAATACTACACACCACACTTTCCCTACAAGAAAAACCTGCAAATATAGGCTAAAGTAAATTTTGTGTGTCTTTTTGGGGTATTCAACTAGGCAGCAGCATCAGGATCTACTTTACCAGACAGTTTATGTTAATAACTCTAGGTAGTTTTAGTGAACGAGCATCTACCAGGCCCACTAGCAGCAAATCACAGAGAGGTCTGGGAGAAAAAAAGAATGAATAAGAAAAAAGATTTAAGGATTTTAAAGTGACATCTTGTTGAGTGAATGAAGTTGTCTAGAAGTAGTGGTTAGGGGAGAGGGAAAGGTAGCAAGAAACAAAAAAAGGTAAAGATAGGTAAAATGCCAAGCTATTTCATAGTAGTGCTGCCTAAAACGCTATAAGCAAAAAGGAAAAAAAAGGTCTTTTTATGAAATAAAGGCAGAGTAAGACAGGGGAAGACAAGTATAATAGCAAAGAAAGGAATGATGAAGGGCACACACACAGAAAAAAAGCAAAAGAAGCTTAATTTTTTTTAAAGCTAAATAGCTTCTTTTATTAGAGGCTTTATCTTTCTTAATTATTCATTTAAGCTGAACATCAAGCCATATGTTCAACACTGTGACTTTATTCAAGGATTTAAGGGATATAGCTGTGGAGGAATATAATATGATATAATAATAGTGAAGTTAAAATTTGAGAAAACTTTAAAATATAAATGTACAAATAAAACTGGATTTTAAAAAAAATAAGATTTACCCCAAAATGAATGAGTGTTTTAACAATGGCAGAAAAATTTGATCTTCCACCACCTATACTGTCTGTCTCCATGTTAGATTTTAACTAAAATAGAATTTCCTTGGGTTTCAAATGAAAAGATTCTATGAAATTTCTTACAGCAAATACTTTCAGATACCAAGGAAAATGATATATAGTACTAAAATTTTGGGGGGGATGTGCTTCTAGAATTATAGGGTGCTCAAGTCCTCATATAGTCTTCCATCTGTTGTTTTAATAACTAATTTCTAATCAATTCAAAATACAAATACTATTAAGTACAAATGAGAATAAACTAAAACATTTACCTGGGGATTATTATTTCAGAGATTTAACAGGAAAATGCTTCTCATGTGAGAAATCAGTGCATAGTTCCTCACTTCTTCAATGTATGTTAAATGTTGAGAATTTAAACATAGATTTACATATGTACATAGGTTTCAAGTTACTATTACTTATATATTAATTGCTTGGCACCAAAATACTACAAGGTTTGAAGGTAAAATTAGATGAAGACAATTTGTCAATGAAATAGTGAGCTAAGTTTTAATGTAACTGTTAGGCTGGTTCTTTTTCTGGTATATTTGCTTAGGAACTTAACTTGTCAATCAGGAGCAAAGACGTACTCCTTATTCTCATGTTTCTTCCCAGAAAATCATAAAGAGTAACAAATGCCAAAACTAATAATGCTTCTATTACCATATTTTAAGGCTAAAAGGGACCTGAGAAATTACCTAGTCCAACCCCACTCATTCTTCAAATAAGAAAAAAATTAGTTTTAGAGGTTAAAAAGAAATCATAGAACTTTCAAGTGGTAGTCAGGTTAGTGCTCAGATCTTCTCATCCTCAGTAAAGTATTCTTTCTACCAAAGCATACTGAAAAAGACTAACATAACTAACAAAACAGACTGGGCTGAAAGCTGCTTTTTATACTGATGTGACTACTAAATCTTTTCTGCAAAAAAAAAAAAAAAAGGCTTATTGCAATATTCTGGGGGAAAATGGCGTAACATAGACATGCATATTTCAACAAGCCCATCATCACATGCAAGGGGAACCCAAAAGAGCTTATAAAGGCACAGAAAAAAAGTAAAGATTAGGAGGAAGAATAGAAGTTATTCAAATGATTTCTTGGAAATGGGGATGAGGAAGGAGGGGAAAGAGAAAAGGAAAAGTTAAAAAGACTGCTACATGCATGCTGAATATGGTGGAACTTTTAATACTGTACCTGAGGGGTGATCCGATGAGCAATGTAGGAGGGGTAGGGTTACTCCCTGCATTGTGCCTGCGCCGTACTGCCTGACGCCTAAATGTGCTGCGTTCACGGCGAAATGTAACCATCTCCTCGCTGTCCTGTGCTGCTGCATCAAGACAGACTCAGGTCAAATAGGAACCCAGTTGGGGTGTAAACACGCAGCTAAAAGTCTGTCTTTCCCTTGCCTCCCCACTATCCCAAGAAATGTGGCCTTGTGAGCTAAATAAATTTGTTTTTAGAAATAATTTATATATTGTCTTTCATTCTATGCAGAGTCCAAAAAAACCATGCATATCTAAGGTGATTACTTTCTTTAAAAATAAATGTCAATTCTATCAAATTATTATAAAACCAAAACCTGCTCTGCTTTCCACTTTTTTATCTCAAATACATTTTTAAGTGCTTCAAATTGCTTAAAGACTCTACTGAAGGTCTTTGGATTGTATTTACTCCCTTTCCACTCTAGTTTACATGTAAGACATTCAGCAAAACACAGCAATAATTTCTATCAATCTTCTAAAGAGACAGAACACCAAATTTTTTGATCAAAGAATAAAGACACTACACTATGGCTGTATTTCATTTTCTTTATCTAGAAGAGAAGAAAGGTAAGTTTAAAAATTGTTGACTAGCGTTCTTACAAGCTGACTCTACAATTTTTGGCAGCATCAAATACACAACTGCTAAGTTGCACAACTGGTTTATTGAAATTTCATTTTAAGAATGTAAGAGTAAATTTTAACTGTGAGTTCTCCCCCTACCAAACACAATTTGATGAATGCATGTGCCTCTGGACTGACAGTGTTATGTCCCATTCTCCAGCACGACACTAATATCAGTGAAGTGAAGGGTTAAACATTTGCTACCAAAGCAATATGGTACAAACAAAAGTCAGACGTACAGAAATAAGTAATACTCATTAAAATGACAATATAATGTATAAGTAAAACTCATTAAAATGACAATATAATGTATAAGTAAAACTCATTAAAATGACAATATAATGTATAAGTTGATCACACTATACTAGTTTCTTTCTCAAGCAAAAACTGCATTCAATTTATCAATTTAAATATAAAAAATACTTATTTCTTTCAAAAATACAAAGAGAACTAATTCAGGTTAAGAAAGTTTGGTTCTACTACAATTTGGGAGTGTTTCTGGGTTTTTTTGTTCCAGTAATAGTTGAAAAAATACAAAATGAAACTATACCCTGTCTTATCATAAAGTGTTTTTGATATTAAACAAAAATGATAAGATAACAGAAGTTGGAACGGAAATTGAGCTCTCATACATATATGTGTGTGTATGTATATAATATGTATACATATACGTACACACATATACACAAGTATAGTATATACAATATACACTATCCTTACGTTTAGAAATTATCACTGCTAAGAAAATGGGATAAGGTTGTTACATGCTGTAATGAGGAGCCACTAGGTGGTGCAGTAGATACAGTTTTAGGCCTGAAAGGTAAGTCTTCCTGACTTCAAATCTGGCCTCAAACGCTAGGTAGGTGACTCTGGCCAAGTCATTTAATACTGTTGGCTTGTTTCCTCATCTGTGAAGTAGAGATGGAAATGGCAAACCACTCCAGGATCTTTGACAAGAAAACCCCAAATGGGGTCACAAAGAGTTGGACCCGACTGAAATGACTAAACAAAAAATACTCTGACAAAATCCTATGCTCTAACAAATATCTACATTGTAAGCATGGGAATGCTTGTCCAAAAAAAAAAAAAGCCAACTATGTACCATTTCTAGGACAAATTCTCCGTCCCCTCCTCTGCAACAAGAAAGAAGGAGGGGGGAAAAAATAAGCCAGTCAAATCACAGAGGAAAGAAGAAAGGATATCAAGCTGGGTAACAGTTGAAATTTATCCCACATTTATAAAGCAGCTACTATGTGAAAGGAACTGGGGATAGCAAGGAGAAAAACAAATCACTCCTTGCCCTCAAGAAGTTATATTCTATGAAGGGAATACATGTACAACATGTACATATGTAAGTAGATACAAGTAAATATAAAGTAAATACAGGGTAATTTTTTAGGGGAGGGAAAAGCAGCTTGGCAAAGAGCAAAAATCAGGAAAGGTCTCAGGAAGTTAGTGACGAGCTGAGCTGAGCTGAGCTGAGCTGTGAAGGGAAGCTATGGATTTAAAGATGCAGAGGTGAGGTGGGAGTGCATTCCAAGCAAGGAAATAGAAGACAACGTCATTTGCAAGAGAAACCAAAATAGGCCAGTTTGGCTGAATTGTAGAGTATGTCGAGAAGAGCAACATGTAGTAAATGTGGGAAGACAGGCTAGAGTCAGATCATGACAAAGCTTTAAATGCCGAAGTAAGGAGTTTTTATTTGATCCAAAAGGCAAAAGTTGAGAATCACTGGAGATTCTGAGCAGGGGAACTGACACAGTCTAGGTGAGAGGCACTGAATACCTGAAATAGGATAGTGGCTGTTAAAATTCAAGAGAAGGTGGCAGATGTGAGAGATTACAGCAGTAAATGTAGAATTAACAAAACTTGGCAACTGACTGAATGGGGAGATGAAAAAGAATAAAAAGTCAAAAATTACTCTCAAGTTGCAAATTTTTAACTAGAACTAACTGGAAGGAGAGAAGTGAAGTTTGCAAGTTAAGGGGAAAGACAATGAATTTGATTTCGTCACGTGCAGCTTGAAATGCCTAAGGGGAACACCCAGGCAGAAATGTCCAATGGGTGACAAAAAAGTGAAACTTAAAAAGGCAAGAGAGAAATGGGAGCTGTATATTTATACACAAGGAGTTACAGGTAAAAAAACAACAACAACAAAAAAGAAACAACTGACCATCAGTTGTAAGGACTTCTTGCTAAAACTATTATGAAAAAACTAAAATTGGGAGAATTCAATTCAACGAGTACTTACTAAGCACCTACTATGAGCAAGGCAATATGGTAGGGATACAAAAACTAAAAGGAAACTTCTTATATTGAAGAAGCTGACATTGTACTAACACAAGCCCCTCCCCTTCACACACACATGCAAAATAAATGGGGGCTAAGTGGCAGACAGCACTAACAACTGGAAGAATCAGGAAAGGACTTTTAATAACAAGGAATACCTTAGCTGGGCATTTAGAAGAGCTAGGAATTCCAAAACATCAGAGATGAAGAGTCAAGAAATCTAAGCATGTGAGAGAATTTGTGCAAAAAACATGAAGATGGGACATGGATTATGGCATATGAGAAATAGCAAAAAGCATCAGTTTGGCTGGAAATCAAAGTATGTAACAAGCAGCAATTAATGTGAAATTAATCTGGAAATACAGGTTGAAGCCAAATTGCGAAGGGCTTTAAAATGGAAACTGACTCCAAATTGGGAATGGATTAAAATGCACAAAGGGGTTTTTATTTTAGATGAAGTAAGATGTCACTGAAGCTTCTTAAGCAAAAGCAGTGACATAGTCAGAAAGATACTTTACGAATATTAATTTTGCCACAGCACAAACTGGAGAGAGACTGACAGGTTAAAAAATCAGTTCAGAATCTAATGCAATAGTTCATGCAAAAGGCGAACTACAGTAACAGCTCTATGTGAGAGTTTGTGAGAAATGTACAGCAGAGGAACTTAACCATTTTTCTGTCATGAACCCCTTTGGCAGTAGGGTGAAGCTTATAAATCATCATAATAAAGTAATATATACAGCCTTACATAAGAAATTGATTACACAGAAATCATCAAAAACTTTTAAAACACAAGTTCTCAGACTCATAATTAAGAACCTGTGTAGAAATAGGATCAACAAGACTTGACAATAAAATAGATATCTAGCAGAAAGTTGGTAATACAGAACTGGTGTTCAAGAAAAAAACAAAAACATTTGAGCTGGATTTAAAGATTAGAGGGTCATCTGAATAAAGATAACTGAACTCAGGAGGAACTAATTAAATCATGAGAGCCAAGACAGTTTTATCCACTCTTAGCAAGCTTAGGATAACTTTCATTCAGCAATAGTCAGACAGGTAGGTTCTGTATTTTCTTAGAAGCAAGTGATTTCAAAGAACTAAATGTAAGTTAGACTGATAAAAGGGCTAAAATAAAGCTTGAGGTTCTCTAGTCTTTTGTTCCTACGTATCATCTAGTCACAAGTCCACAACCTCAGTCTCACAGATGACCTCTCACTCAACTCCATACATACAACAAATATAACGAAATGCCAAATCTTGTTTCCTTCTCCACAACATCTCCTGTGCCCTCTCTCCACTCACAGCCACTATCTTAGCTCAAGGCCACACTGCTTCACACCTGAACTATTGCTTAGCCTCTTCATTTGTCTTCCTGTCTCTCCCCACTCGAATCCAGCCTCCATAAGTGTAGGTCTAGTCATTTTACTTGGGCCTCAGTCCACATTCATTAAACTCCACTGGCTGCCTATTACTTCTAGTAAAAAATATGAACTCTAGCACTTAAAGTTCTTCATATCCTGGCCTCTTCTTATCTTTTCAGTCTTTTTACACTTTATTCCTCTACACAGTTCAAGAAACAGCAATTCTCAATCTTCTGTTCTATGCTTTTACAATGGCTATCTTCCATGCCTAGAAAGTTCTTTCCCTCCTTCAGCCTCAGAATCTGACTTCCTTGAAGACTCAATTCAAATGCTACCTTCTGCAATAAAACCTTTCTTAATCTCTTTCAGCTGCTAGTTCCTTTCCCCTCTAAAGTTACTTTCCATTTACTGTGTACATATCTTGATATACCTGTCTAATAAAAGTATTTTTATTATGCACTTAATAATCAACAAGCATAAATGTTTCAAAATATAAAGAGGAAAAAAAAGAATACATATGTCTATTGCTCTTTCCACTATAGTGCATTATCATTTAAATTGGATTTTATTTTTAAAAAATTTTAATGTTACTGGCCAACAACCCATTTCCCCTAAAGTATATGCTTTCCTCATGACAAGAATGATCTATTCTACCAAAGCAAAATAAAGATACTGGCTATATCTGAGAATGCATATCTGGGTCCACATACAACCCATCAGCCTTCTATCAAGAAGTGTAAGATAAACTTCATCAGTCCTTTGTTTTAGTCAAAATTTCAAGTCTTTTAAAAGTTTTCCTCATTACTGTTGTCAATCGAGTTCTTTCAATTCAGTTCTAAATGGCTTTTAAGAAGAGTAGGACTGATTCACAATTCCACCAATGGTGCACTAATGTACCTGTCTTCCCATAACCCTAACAATTATTTTTTCTTTTGTAAGTCTGATAGGTATGAAGTAGAAAGAATGTGAGGATTTGGATCTGCCTTTCTATTATTATTGACATGAAGACTTTTCATGTGGTTATTGATGGCTTATATTTCATCATTTGCAAACTGTCTTTTCCTGTGTCTTGACCATTTAGCCACTGGGAAATGGTTCTTGTTCCTTTATATTTGCATTAATTCATTATATATCTTGGTTATGAGATCGTTATCATGGAAATTCACTTTGACGATATCTTTTCACATTAATTATTCCCTTCTAATTTTGACTTTTTTTTGCACACAGTCAGAAGCTTTTCCATTTTATAAAATAAAATGTATCTTTTACCATCATCTCTCCCTTGGTGAACAAGATATCTCACATTCCAATGTCCTCTAGTTTTTTATATGAATTTCTAAGTGATTTATTCATTTAGAATTTATTGTAGTATTTCACGTTTTAAACAAAAGTTTATATTTACCAATTTTCACAGTAACTTCTATCAAATAGGGAATCCCTATCCCAGGAGTTTAGTTGGGTTTAATTGAAGAATGTACTGCTAATTATTTATCTTTATAGTTGTGGTTCACCTATTCTTTTCCACTGATCAACTTCTCTGTTTTTTAATCAGTAATGCTGAACTGCTTTAACAATGACTGTTTTATCCTATAAGCTATGGTACTGGGAAGCTCCCTTCTCTTGGGCTATCTTGACATTTTTGTTCCTTCAAATAAATTTTATTGTTTTGTCTATGTCTTTAAAAACCCTATAATTTGATTGGTATGTCACCAAAAACTACATATTTATTGTCTCCATTTTTATACTGAAATATTTCAAACATCAACTGTGCAATCAGTATGACTCCAATTATTAATGCCTTCCTTAATTTCTACCCAAAAAACTTTAGGGGTTTCATGGCAGATGAACTCCAAGACACTTCATACATTCTGTAGAGACTATGAATGGAATTTCTCTTTGTGTTTCTTCCCACTGCGTTTTGTCAGTATATAGAAAGACCACTGCAGCTAGGTGGTCCAGTCCTATACTTGAGTCAGGAAGATCTGAGTTCAAATCTTCCCTTACTTATTAGAGATGTGCACCTGAGCAAGTAACTTCTTAATCTATATGCCTCTTGTTTCTGTATCTGTAAAAAGGGAATAACATGACTTACCTCCAAAGGTTGTTGTGGAGTTAAAATCAGATAACTCTAAAGCTCTTTGCAAATATTAAAAGTGCCAAATAAGTGCTTGCTATTATATTTAATTTTTTTAAAAAAAATTTATTCAAATCTTTAAGTTTTTTCTTATCTTTTGGCTAGATCTATGTCTGAAACAAACACATTAAGCTAATAATTGCCATTTTGCTATTTCTCACTATAGTTCAAGTATTTTCTTTAAGTGTTCTATCATTTGGGGGGTGTGTGTGTGTAGCTCTGTGTGCGTATGTGTTGTAGTAACAGGAGTAGCAGTACTTTTTGTGGTAATTTAAATGTGGTAATTTAAACCTGATGTAGTTTATCTTTTATCAAGTCTGTTTTTATTAATCCCTTGTCTGAGATCAAGATTGCCAATCCTGATTTCCTTGGACTCACCTGAGACATGAGATTATTTCCCAGTCCATCATAATTATCTGTCTTTTATGTTTTGAGTACATTTCTTGCAAAGAACATGATTCGATTTTGCTTTCTAGTTCATTTTGACAGCATTTTCCATTATACAAATAAATATCTGTCATTCATAGTCATGGTTATGATTGTTAATTGCATTTTTTTCTTGTGCCATATCCAATTATGTTTATTTTCTTTTCCTTTTACAAGGAAAAGGAAGATGACATAAATAAGCATTGTGTTATAGTCCCTTTATGAACAACTTGAGGGAAATTCTATTAAACCCTTTCAAGAGTTAGGATTATATGAACTGAAAAATGTTTAGGCTGTATTAAAATGAATTTACTCAAGATTTGGTTAGCACCGAGAAAAAAAATCCTATACTTAACTTTAATATATCCAAATCCTGAAAAATACTTCGGCTAGGTCAGATTGAATTAGTACCAATTCTAATGGATTTAAAATGTACCAATCTAATGTAAGCGTGAGTTGGGACTGAATATAAAAAATATCAACCTTACACAATGTTTGTGGTGAAGTAAATAGAAGACAGATGGTAGAGAAATGTCATTTGAATAACTTTTTCAAATCAAGGATGGATCCAAAACCGTTTGATTTTGGTGATTCTTCAATACCCCTGGAGATAAAGGACTAATTGAAAGAGCAACTCAGTAAAAAGAAAATTCAGTTTAAAAATGGAATGTGCCTAAAGAACAAGACACAAAATTTTACTTTACAAACTCTAGACCCAGGATTCTTAACCTGGAGTTCACAAAATTTCATCTTTATTTTAACATAACTGAATTTCTTTGTAATCCTATGTGTTTTAATTTTACATATTTAAAAACACTGTCCTCAGAAGGGGTCCACAAATTTCACCAGACTACAAATGAGGTCCATGACACATTAAAAAAATTCAAAACAGACAAAAAACCCTGATCTAGCCCCATTAGAGATGAGTCATGGAAAATTCTGCTCTCTGTAATGGATGATCTTAAAAACCATGTAAAACAGGGGTTCTTAACTGTTGTGGTATTTTTTTCTCTCTTGGGCCCTTCTGGCAGTCCGCTGAAGCCAATGGACTACTCAGGACAATGTTTTTAAATATACAGAATTATAAGAAAAATAATGAAAAAGTTACCAAAATGCATTTTTAAAAATAATGCTCCAGGTTAAGAACCCATGATCCAAATGTTCATTAATGGCAGCATCATAAACTCCATCTGTCCTATGCTTCACTTATAGCTGTAGTTGTGAGATTATGGACTATCATATATGAAATAAAAGAACTAAAATAGACCAATACATAATGCCAAGAGTTCAAGATGCTTTAGACAGTCATTAAATTTCTATTATGAACTTAAGCAATGTCTCTTATCGAATTTCAATGGTCAAAGAAAACAAAGCATTCATGCATCCAGCAGGATTTCATCAATTTGAGCCTATACTTCGAGGCATCTCTGAAGCACCTGCCACTTTTCAACAGCTGAGGAAAAAGGAAGTTGGTGACATGAACTACCTGGAAATGTTGGTGTACTTATATAATATCATTGTACTTGGACAAAAAAAAAAACCATTCAAATAACATGAGAAAAGAATGATGAAAAACCTATCAGAGGAGGTTGATGATTTGTCAATTGATGCACTTTTTATAGAGCCTCCTTGAAGTATGTAGATGCTGTAACATTGTAGCAAGAAGAGAGGCTTGATTCAGAAAGGATATACGCACTACTTAGGTGGCTATATCCTAGCAATTTTGTAACGAAGAATCAAGGGGTTATAATTATAAATTTGTGAAGGATTGTACTAAAATCATTCACTGCTTAGCCTCTCAACAAGCTCACACAAATAAATATATAACTGCAAAGGATGAAAAGTGTAATAATTAACCCCTTGGAAGCCAAATAGAGAATACTGAGATGGAAAAACACAAATAAGCTTTTAAAGATTTGGTTTTCTGCACTACAAACACATCAATTTTGACCTATGATGACCCAAACTCCAGGGCATGGGAACACTTTTATATTAAGAAGCAGGAGAGTTAAGCTCACAGAAGTATAACTCCTAGGTGCAACCCAAACTCAATTTAAATGTAACTGTGAAATGTTTAACAAAATAAAAATACAATATGGATATGTTAATTTGTGGTTTTATAAGTCAATACAGGAATCCATTTCTATTTGTTTGACATTACTGGTCAAGAGGACTTACTACTGGTAGCAAAATGAGGTATCCAAAACATAAACTAACATTTTTAGTTTTAACATGGACTAGTATATCCAGCACTGAAAAATTTAGTATAGAGCAAAATTACAAGCATGTACCGACAAGACTATAATATACATTTTGAACACTTATGCATTGTTTGCTTCTTGTCAAAGACAGCACAGTAGCTAATTATGAATTTAGTAAACACAATGGAAATATGCCAATGCCCTAATAGACTTGATGATAAAGTATATTGCTATCAGAAGACGGAATAGACACTCATCATTTTGAAAGAAAGAATTACAATCACAGTGTAACTCTGAGGTCAGAACTGTCATCTAAAGGCATGTGCTCTGTATGTCATGTAAATCTCCTGTAACTATGATCAATGAGAACAAAAGAATAATGATAAAATAATGCAATCTATAAAAGCAGTGACTGACCCGTGGAGACTCATTTCATTCTGTAGAAAGAATATTACTGAGAAAATAATAGGAAATAGTAGGAAGTTTCGAAATGGAAAGTTACAGGAAATGCCAACTGATATTACACAAAGAAATCAGGAAAGAATTAGTATTCCCTTGGAGATAATTGTGTTATGGCCATGAAGGCACTATAAAATGATTTTAAACATTTAATTCAAAAAGACCTTTGATCTACTGAAACAGATTTTGTTGCTTGCTTAGAAAAGTGGCTAATGATGTATATAATAAATGCACAGTGTGCTCTATTTTCAACAAAAAGGTCCACCAACTCATGTAACATATTTGAAAAATATAAGAATAAAATATTTGAGTTCATGTACACAATTAGTTTTTTACTCTTAAAGGAGTAAAATCAAATATATGACACTCATAAAAAAATAAAAGTTCACATGATGAAGAGGATTAAACCCAAAGGCAACTCAACTTTACCTTAATATCCTGGTTGCAGTGAATTCAAGAGGAATTAAGATAGCTTGCATGAACCATCTTAATAGTTAAATAGTTGATAACTAAAGTTATGTAATGACACTAAAATAAGAAATTCAAGAACTAATGTTAGGAGCATAAGAAACATCAAGCTAGTTGATGTACTTATATAAGATACATCAGATAAATAAGGAGAGGTAATGATATAGGCACACATAATTCTGTGGTGGGGGAAAAATGTATACAACTGTCTTTTCTCTACATTTTATAACATTTATTCATGAGATTTTTATTGGTAATAAAGTATTGTTCTATCTGCATATAAATTTTGTAAATTTTGATGGTTGTCTATCTACTAATATAGTTGTGCATATATATGACTATTATGAATGATAATGCATACTTGTTTACATATTTGTCTGGCATAAGAAAAATGTCATATGTAAAATGTTAGTCGAGCAGCGAGGTGGCACGGTGGACAGAACACCAAGCCTGGAGTCAGAAAGACTAATTTATTAGCTGTGTGACCCTGGGCAAGTCACCTGTTTACCTCAGTTTCTCCATCTGTAAAATGAGCTGGAGAAGAAAATGACAAACCATTCCAAAAAGCATCTTCCCCAAGAAAATCCCAAATGGGATCAAAAAGACTCAGACTCGACTGAAATGACTTTTTTAAAAAGTTAATTATGTAAATATTTGACTTTCTTTATATAAATGTCAGGATGACCTCGTTTTATAATTTTAGTTTTTCAGATTGGAAGGTATATATAAGGTATTTGTCCTTATGATCATTTGGAGCAGTTTAGCGATGAAATCGTCAGAAAAAAAAACCTTTATACAAAGGAAAGAATTTTTTAAGAACTATTAAGGGACATAAGGCCACTATTACAGATGAATATTATGATGCCTAAAAGGAGAAGGAAAAGAATTTATGCTAAAACATGTGTATAAAGAGCACAACTTTTAGATGGGATTTCAAGAGTTTGGAATAAAAATGAATTATATCATCAACAGAAAGACTAGAATCACATTACAAATGATTTAGGATGATACCTTCAGTGTATATGGATAGTATAATGGATTAAAGGGTCAGAGAAGGAACTTTTATTATTTTAAATCTAGAAAAACATGATTTATGAAGCAGAATTCAAGGATACAAAATGGGATGTGAGCCATGTACAGAATTTAAGAGTTGTAGCACAACGTAGAACCTCAGCCCATCAGCATGTAATTATTTTATGACCTGGGGATAAAACCAAAAAGAAGAAATCATAAAAGCCTTTGGACAGAGAAACATGATTTTAAAAAGGACTAAATTTTAAAGGGGAAATTTCATGAGTTGCCTTTCAAATAAAAGGCAAGTGGCGAAGGGCCAAGAAGCCTTTAAGCCACTGAAAGACACAATGTAGGAGAGAAGTTTGAGACTGAGGACTAAAGAATGAGAGAAGAAAAAACAAGGATCAAAAAGCAGCTTGTTGGAGCTATTCAAGAAGCATAAATATGACCAGTAGTCAGACACATGGCTTTAGATGGTAGGTCCTGAATGTAAGAATGAAGATGACAGGTTCCATTATTATCTTTCAGGACCACATAAGCTTCAGAGAGACCGATTTTCTCAAAAATACATGCTGCCCATTTCTTTCTCCTCTGATTTGAAAGCAGAAAGAGAAAAGACAAGTACCACTGCCGCTTTGCCAGACAAAAAGAACTGGTTGGCTTATCTTGTCTTACCCAAATTGTTCATCTGAACTATGAGCTTTTTTTGGGGGGGGGGGGGGAAATTGGACAACACAACATGTAAATAACTGAAGAGCTGGCTGGGCAACTGAGTCCAGAGATAATCAACCACATGACTCTTGCATTTCTCTATTTATATTAAGAAATAAACTTTTTTTAAGGTTCATTTTATATTGTAAGAGCTTGGAAATGCTTGGAAAACATTAGAAGTTTGCCTAGCTAGAGGATGATGAAGACCAACAGATAAACAATAATTAGAGTTGGTTTCATGTGGTGCAGATGTTCCCAAATGGACGGATGCCATCAAAGCCTGCAGTATGTAGTTGTAAGTCCCATTGAGCACAAAGATTTTTTTTTCCTCAGTGGGATCCAGGTTTATTTAATAATGTGATGCATTGTTATTTCTTTTGTCTTATTGATAAGCAAATAGCTATATTTAGGATAAATGTCATTATTATGAGTAGTGGGTTGTATAAAGGGAAACACATCAGGAGGGTCTCAAGAGCAACAGTTGTAAAAGAGTATATATATCCTCTCAACAGGGTAATCTGACCCTGAGAGATTTATAAGTAATTGTGGAGAAACGATCCTTCTCTAGGACCCTGCACCTGCTAGTGAGATATTAGATTGGAATGAGTGAGCCTACTCAGAAACTAGTCTGAGGGATTACATTTGGGGGGATTTATGCCAAGGGTCATTCCAAATAAGCCATACCTATGAAATAGTGTGTCATCCTGCAACACAAGTATTTTAGTTTCACATCTCGTTTCAGCTCTTCATTTCTCCATCCATTCTTGGAATCCTTGTGGACAATCCATTCTGTTTTCTGAGGTCTCTGTGGTTATTTTCTTCCTCAGGAATTTTATCTTGGGTTTCCCTTAACACATAGCATTTCTTTATTGTAGGAAGGTTCTTTTCCCCATTCGTTCAAACCTACAGCTTTAGTTCTTGAATTAGGCCTTTGTTCCAGGGTCAGGATCTGCCAGCCCTCTTTCTCCACCCCAGGCTGGGGCTGGCTGGTTTTCTTGTGCTGTCTACCACCAGAATCCAGAGCTGCCCTTACTTCAGGACTTGTCTCTTTGTGCTGTCCTATATGAGATGGAGAAGATCAGTGGTGTTTTTCTTTCATTTTAAAATTCCTTTTGGAGTTTTTATTCATCATTAATGTGTTCCTTAGGGGAACTGGGTCCACGCAGAACCCTTCATGTAACCATCTTAACAAGAAGTCTTTGTAAATACCAATTTATGTACATATCTTCCTCATCAGAATGCAAACTCTTTGAAAACAAGTTGTTTTTGCTTTTTAGTTGTATTCTCTATAGCACATAGCACAGTGCCTGGCACATGATAAGAGCTTAATAAATGTTTGCTGATTGACTGATACAAACAAATAATATCAACCACTTTCTTAAAAACTTCCAAGGAGATATCAATATCATACCTTGCAAGTTAGTTCACAATTAGCTAGTTAACTTTCCCATATAAGTAGAAAAATTCAAATATACATTAGTGCAATTCTGAACTTTCATTATTATACACTTTATTTACAGGTAGTACTTTATTTATACGAAAATGGTAAGTTATTGTAGAAAAAGCTCTCTCTATACTTGGAATCAGAAGACTTCGGTTTGAGTTCTAGTTCTCCCATGGGGTGGATGTGTAACACTAGCCACATAACTTTACTACTATGGGGTTTGGTTCCCTCATTTATAAGATGAGGGCATTAGAGTGGATAATAAGATCTTTTCCGGGTCAAACATTCTGCAATTTTGCAAAAATATTAAAGAGTATATAGCTACAATATGAAATAAATGGAAGGGAAAAAAGTTAAATTCAGGGGAAATAATCCCCAAACATTATGAGATTCCATTAGGAACAGGATGTGTGTCTGTCTGTTTGAATGTCTCTCAAGGACTGAAAAAAATGAAAGCATAAATAAGGTCAGAGATGAATCAAAAGAATTAGCAACCACAAAACTACTTGGTCAAAGATCGAAAACATGAGGTTCTAAGTCACTTTAAAGAGTATTAGACCTTCTGAGGGCTGAGAGTAGGTTGGTGTAAATTCCAGCCGATCTCAATCTAAGGATGTGAGAAGCAGCATAGTACAATAGAAAGAGATTCAAGTTTGGTGTCAAAGGAGCTAGGTTCAAGTCCCAGTTCTGCCACTTTCAAACTGTGTTACCTTGGGCAAGTCACTTAACTTCTCTGTCCTCAGTTTCCTGAAGAGTAGAACAGACTAGAAAACATCTTAACTACCTTTTAGCTCTAAGTCTATGATCCTATGCATGATTTTAGAATGAATAAATTATCCACCAAAAAAAAAAGCAAACACAAATGTAATCTTGCATCAAAGAAACATGTAAAAATGCCCCTACTCATAAGTATAAAAGAAAGAATTCTGCAAATATTTCAAAAGAATGAGATATGTACTGAAATATGCATCAATATATACATATATACACACACCAGAACAATGCAGATATCTGTAAAACCCAACTATATAAATGTCTCCACCAAATTCAACAATATATTTGATTTAGTTGATTGTTGTGTTTGTCCTTCATCCTTGAAGAGGACCATGACATCAAGATGATGACATGACCTGCAGTTGACTCTGATTTGAGTGAGGGAGGGCTGTGCAAAGTCACCAACCTCACTTTCTTCTCCCTGCGCCATCTGGGTCCAGCGGCCTGATATTCATCAGGACGACTGGAGGTGGCCCAGGATGCAATGTGAGACCCTGGCCCTTTCAGACTAAGGTACGTGACACCTACACAAAAACTGACCAACAATTAGATCGTAAAAACCTCACAATCAGATGCAGAAAAAGTTAACACATCCTTTCCAGATCATAATACAATAAAAATTACATTCAATAATGGATGATGGAGAGATTAAAAATTAATTAGAAATTAAATAATCTAATCTTTAAAAAAAAGACAAAAAGCAACTGGGTCAAAGAAGAAATAACAGAAACAATCGACAATTTCATTAAAGAAAATGACAACAATGAAACAACGTACCAAAATTTCTGTGATGCAGCCAAAGCAATACTTAGGGGAAAATGTATACCTTTAATTGCTTACATTAATAAAATAGAGAAAAAGCAGATCAGTGAATTGGGCATGCAATCAAAAAAAAAAAAACTAGAAAAAGAACAAATTACAAAGCAGGGTGGTTTCAGAAAAATCTGGAAAGACCTACATGAACTGATGCATAGTGAAGTGAACAGAATCAGAGCATTATACATAGTAACAGCAATGTTATTTGATGAAGAACTGTGAATAACAGCTATTCTCAGCAACACAATGATCCAAGACAATCCCAAAAGACAAATGTGTGGAGGAGGGAAAGGTTAAGAGATGAAGAGGTTAAATGATATGCCCAAGGTCACACAACTAGTAAGTGTCAGAAGAGGGACTTGGTTTTAGTTCTTCCTGATTCCAAGTTCAAGCACTTTTTTGAAGTATAACAGATACAGTTCTGAACCAACTAAGAGTCAGGAAGATCAGGGTTCAAACCCTGCTTCAGCTATTTACTAGCTATGTGACCCTAGGTAAGTTATTTAATCTCTCTGGGTTCAGTTAAGGAACTGAAAGAGTTGGACACAGTGACCTTTGAAGAGCCTTTCAACTTTAAATCTATGATCTTATGGTGCTATAAAGTTATATCTTCCATGCCCATGATGTTCAATTATCCTTTTCCTAGCAAAAGTTTTATAATAGAATGCTATGAAATAATTAAAAAGGTACAGATCTAAAAACTGCTTATTGAATGAATTACTTGTGCTTACTTGTAAAAAGGAAAACTAAAGAATCATGACAAAAAAAACTACTCTTAAACCCAAGTTTCTGGGCATTTCCATATTTTAGCATCTTAAAAGCAAACAGACAGAAATTTTAGAAAATAACAATAAAAAGTAGGGCAGCTGTCTATCGACACACAATTTTGACACTTTTTTATCTTGAAATTGTGATTACTGGCCAAGAAATATACCCATTCACATAAATGGTGAAATACAAATAAATTGTAAACCACATTAATTAGCATCTGTTGTGCATAAAATGCTTTCTTTCTTTGCATCTGAGTAGTAATAGAAAATTATTGATAAAAATTTTATTTAATTCAACTCAATATAATAGAATGATTATCCATGATGAACACTCAAGACAACAAACACTATGATCATAACTAAAGCACAAGATTACTGATGCAACATACTACTATTAAAACTTAAGAGAAAAAAATCCACATTACTAAAGCATGATCCGTTTGTGCACTGAATTGTGACTTATCAGTGGCATTTTTCTGTATGCTTTTTACCATCAGTCATATATTACTTGGATTTTGACAAATGTGAGATACTATGATCAGCTATAATGGAGGATGGACTTCCAGGATTAAGTTCCTAAAACAAAGAAATGTTACATCTTTAATGTTTTCCCTCATACTTGCTTTTTATATTTAAAAATTAACTTAGTAAGTAAAAGGGTCAACATACAAATAATAAATATTTTACCTAAGTTTAAATATAATATAAAAATTAATCTAAAAATATTCATTTCCCAACAAATGAACCAAAAAGACAAATTTTTACAACTTTCTGCACCTCTCATGGTCATGATGATGAAGTAAATATATAAATTATGTGCAGTTTATGATTCTAAGAACTATGTATTCTGAAGATGTGCTTACTGCATTTTCCATCAACCTGAAGATTACTTATTTTCCACAATCCTGAAGATGGGTATTTGCCAAGAAAGGGTTGTTGACCATTGGGAATTTCCTAATTTGCCAGACAGACCCACGACAATTTATGCTAGTGTAAACAACCATCTTTCCTATGTGCAAAATTCGGTGCCGTCTGTACACAGCAAGAATCAAAATACAAACAATGAGCAGGATCAAAATGCAGAACTCCTGATACAGGACACATACAAAATTCAAAACCATAAGCGTCTCATTACTTTCTTGTTTACAATCTACCAAAAGTGGCCTCAGACAACAAAGTATATTCACATGGCTCACAGACTGCTTTCATACACAATAGTTCAGAAAGTTTCAATACATTAATCATGTTTTTATTTACATTCTTTTATAAATATATTTTAGTGACATCAACAATAAAATAGAAACTAGAACCCAGACCATTACCAAAATCTATATATTTTCATAAAAGGGAAGAATTGGTGGCATATATCATCTTGAAGGTCTCTCAAAATAAGATGATGTGTTGCCCCCATATGAAGCAAAAGATATCTAAGCATGAAAACACAATAGCACTATATTGCAGCTTTTTAGAATTTTTCCAGTAACACTTAACATTTTAACAGCAAAAACTGTACATGAATGAACATTTTCTAAACTCAACTTTGTTTGGTTTATCACAAATATATAATTTGATATAGTTTGTGTTGGAAGTCGTTAAAAGTATTTTAACTCTACCAATTAAATATTTTTTATCCACATTAATGAAGACCCAAGTGATTTTAACTATTTTGTCAATATTATGAATAATAATCATTTGTCCTATCTTTAGTTCTCAGAAGATTCATTTGATAGGATGCTATACACACCATATCTTAATATTCCCATTCCTCCACTAGGGTCCTTCCCTAATTCGTCACAGCAGTAAATCACAAGTTCTAGCAGGTCCTACACCAAACAGAGAAGGCTTTGTATGAGAAATTAGCCAAGAAACACACACACACACACACACACACACACACACACACACACACACACACACACACACCTCACTCTCTCTGTTCCAGCAGCCAATCTAGTTGAGTTCAAAGAAACAATCACAAGAAGTGATATTTTTTTGACCAAAGCAACTGTCAAATAATCTTCATTAGCAGCAGTCATGCTGAAAAACAATTATAGTTTTCTGGAATATGAAATCATGTTCTCTTGAAATATTTCTATCAGGAATTAACTTTTTGCAGAAACGACTCTAAAAGACAGTGCTTGCCACAAAACAGGCTAATTAATGTAGCTTTCCCTCAACAAATTGTTTCGAAGAAAAAGCAACTGGATGATAATTATGTTTTAAGATGTTTATATATGCAACATATGCTCAGTTAAATTAATTTTTTATAAAAGGACACACTCAAACTCAAAACTAAGAAACAGTAACGCTTAAATCACATAAAAACAAGTTAGAGTCCAAAGCTTAATTCATATTTTCAGGACCCTATTTCCATAGGATCTGAAAAAAACAAATAGGAGACTATAGAAAAACAAATACATACTGTAAAAGTCTAATAATGAAACTATAAAACCTACCTCACAAAGTTCATATGAAAATGTAAATGCTTCAACTACTTTGAAGTATGATACAAATATCAATTACTATTATTATTGAGAAAATTCAAGACATCTTGATAGAATGAAAAATTGTTTACTTATTCCTGTATAGCATGAGAGTTTTGTAACAAAATTTAGCTTTAGCAGGTAGTTAACTTAAAGCTGCTCTTTCAACTAAAATATGACAGCAGAAAACATGATTACTATTTTTGAATTCAGCATTTTTATCATTAAAAAAAAATTTCCAACACAAATTGTTAAAAATTCAATTCTACTGTTTTTAAAATGTTGCTACAGAAAAATTAAACATGCTCAGCTGAAAACAATTAACTAAATAAATGTAGAAGTTGCAAACATGAGCCAAAATGTCTTCAAGTAATTAGTCAGATAAAGTAATTTTAACAAAATTCTAGATAACATGACATGCTACAAATGTAGAATTTTGAAATATTGGTGCATTATAATACTGCTTTATAGTAAGTGCCTAAATGAATCATCTTTATTTTATACAAAGTAAAAGCTAATCTGTCACAATAGTGGAATGTAATAAACCATTACCATTGGTTATGAAAAGAATGCCATCAATAATGGATCCAAAATTATTTTCATTAAATAATTACAAAAGCAGTTTGTTGCTTGTGTCTGTAAAAAATGCTGCATGTGGCATATGACCAAACTCCATATTTAGTTATCTAAATGCACAGGAATACGGAGAAAGATAACATGAAGCGATACTACTAAGTAATACACTGAAGTCGTTTCACTTGGCAAACTTTTCTTCTTGTAGCGTGGTTACTTACCTCCACTTGTTGCATCTTGCTCTTCCCCTTCGGGAAAAGTGACCTGGCTTGGTAAACTATTCCTAGATCGAGTGACTGATTCTAATTGTGAAGCCCTTCCCAATAAAGATAGTTCATCTAGTACTTCTCCTTCTTTGGCCTCAAGATCTGATTTTGAAGTAGTTAATGGTTTTATGCTCCCTGGTGCCATTAGCCTGTTTGCATCATTCAAACATGCTACAGTACCACTGTCCAGGCTCAATACTCGGGCACGACTCTTGGCACTATTTGTGCTGTTAGTCCGACGTGATGACCGCTTTTTGCTAGTTCCCTCAGGACCTATATGAGCCTTGTGTATATGTTCAGAATCAGCACTTCTTTCTTTATTAATGTATTTGGTCTTTAGAGCACTGTACTTTCCTTCAGGAGACTGACATGAATGGGAGGTGGTACTAGAAGAGCTGTCACTGCTGAACTGATGAGCTGATTGCATGCTTGAAGTCCTGCTCAAGTCACTTTGATCACTTGAGTCCTCATCATGACAAAATATAGCACTGTGAGGTTTGGTAGCAGATATGCCTCGAAAAGAAACATATTCCCTGTGACGACTTGAGTCAAAACTGCTAGCCCTCTTTTTTCCTGTCCGTCTCCTGCCTGACTTGTGAGCAGAGGCTGTACGGTGGATTAAGCTCGAGGACTTAGGACGCACATCCCCTTCCTTTTGTTTTCCACCAACATCCTTACAAATTCTTGAATCAACTGAAACAGTTGACTTATCATTCTGCTCCTCCCTTTTGTCAGTTTTTCCAACAGTCTTGTCTGCTTGTGTAGTAAATTCATTTGCATGAGGATTTTTATTAGCTTCTTCAGATGCAGAGGTACTAAGACCCTTCTGACTATGCACATCATCTAAGGCATTCGAATCTGTGGCTTCCTGTACACCACTATTAGTACTCAATTCCAAAGCAGTCATTTCACTGCTAGTCCTTTTATCACTGGTATAGCTACTATCTTCTTCTTGGTTAACAAAGACCTCTTTTTTCTTACCATTTTTTTTCCCTCCTCTAGGAGAATCCTCATGCTCTGATAAGATACTTTCTATGTGAGTTGAGCTAGTCTGCTCACTTTTATAGCTGCTGATGGTACTGTTAGTATCCCGATCAGTTCCACTGCAATAGCTTTCTGTTGAGCCACTACTCCTTGTACTCAGGCTTCTTAAGCTATCTACACTTTTGTCTGCTTTCAAAGGCTTATTCTTTCCGCTTTTTGCAGGGGGCTGTGGACTGTAGCTTTTCACTTCACCACCAAGTTGAAAATCCCCAGATAGGCAAGAATTTCCTCCCAAAGATTCTTTGGATCCTGAATGAGGTTTGGAAGCTTCTAACTCACTGACTGGATCCAGACCCCGCCTTTGCTGATAGAGGGGGAAGTCATTTAGAGACGTATCTGGAAAAGCTACAGCAGAGCTAGAGGTCCTTGGAACACCTCGAGGCCGGTGGTCTTTCCTATAAGAGTGTGAATGCAACGGTACAAGAGAAGCCACTTCTGTGTCACAGGCATTAGAAAGAGACTGATCCACATGGTGGTGGTGGTTCGGGGAGTTCGCTTTGTCACTGAAGTCCCTTGGTAAGTCCTGTCCACAAGAAGATAATGAAGGCTGGATGGAGATGAAGGAGTCATTGGAGACTGGATGGAAAAGCTTCCGATCAGCTGCCAAATCTGTTTCAAACACATATTTGGAAAAGTTAACATAAATCTGTTACCTGCTTTCTAATACTTAACAATGGAAGGAATTCATAACGTACAGTAAACCAAGTATAAACAATTTCTTAAGTAGTTCAGTGACAAGCTGCCAGCCACCCACTATTTATAGCCTTGCTTTCTAATTCGTAGTTATACAAAGAAACCCTTCTATGGATAGAATGGACCAAAAAAAAAAGCACATCTATATGCTTAAGTAACTGACTTGGAAAGGGTTTAGCAGACTTTCAGTGAAAGAATAAACAACTTATTAAGACTAATCTAGAATTCTTCTGAAAGATTAAGATCTTTACAAATCAACAGAGAAATAATTAGAAATGGGAGAATATGTCTAACAATACCTGGTCAGTATATTTAAAAGACCATGAATGAGACAGTCCTGCTGTTTAATACAGGGGGAAAAGGGAAAGATGAATAACTAATCATAGCTTCTTTTTGTCACCATATTTGACACAGGCTGGACTCTTCTCAGATTCATAAATAACAAAAGAGAATATATGTGAATATACCATTTTAATCTTCCATAAAGTTAAAATGAAATAAGGTTATAACTAATACGTCTTTATACCATATTACATCAGAAGTCTAAAACATATCTAAATATTCATATATGACACATGTATATGATATATATAATCCGAATAATTTTCATCTACTTACTATGCAAGACTACAGACATTTTAAAGATTATAAAAGAGAAAACATCTTGCTACTAATCCACCACAACTGCAATTGGACTAAGGCAACGTAAGTATATACAGCAACATTTTATTCAGCCATTTGCGGAGGGGGGGAGCCATAGTGAGAGGTTAATCTGGACCTCTAATTGTACCCAACATGCTAAATATTTAAAAAAATCTTATATTAAAATTTAACAGATTTAATCCTAATATATACTAAGAAAACAGTATAGATGCTACGATTTAGTCAATATAAAATTCAGGTTAGCTAAAATTGAATGAGCTTGAATAACACGGCCTAGATCTGTGATTCTGCTGACATAAGGAACTTCTAAATGAGGAAAATTCCCTCTACCAATGCAGACCAGCAATTTCTTTGCAACTTAGTTTTAGAGAACATCCTAAAACACTGAAAGGTCAAATAAATCTGCTCAGAGTTACAAAACCAGTACATTTCAAAGGTTAGATTTGAATCCAGGTCTTTTTGGTCAAAGGGCCAAGTTTTCTATGCATTATGCCAGCCTGCTTCTCAAATCCAGATAAGCAATAATATCAAAGATTTAGAACTAGGGAGAAAAAAAAACCCCTGGAGTGCCAAAAAAGTTAATTGCAAAAATCCCTTGAAAATGCCTTAACTCTTGAATAAAGTCAAGATATCCTCATCATACCTTAATAAACCAGAATTTTAAGTATCCTCTTAAACACAAACACACACACACACACACACACACACACACACACACACACAGAGCTTTCATGACTTTTTATTCCATGTACATTACTTTCAACAACAACAAAGTAACCAGATACATAGTGAAACAGAATGAAATCTTAATGGAAAGAATTTGAAAGTGATTAAAAAAGAATAATATAATTTTGTGCTAAATGTAAAGAGTTAACATATTCAGAGATTTATATCAAAGTCAAGCTTACTATGTCCTTTCATCAGTAAACTCTCAGCATTATCAAAGATATGAATATTTATTCATAAATGGCACTTGCTAGGTAGCAACATAAGCAAAATGGCCCATTGCTAAACAAGACACTTTCCCTCTAAATCTAAATAATGATTCTCAACACTGGTTTTTGGATCCCCAATCAATTAACCAACCAGTCACTATCTAAATGTCTGGATACAAAAAGACAAAAATTAAAGTCTTTGCCCTCATTCCACCAGAAAAAACAACATATAAAACATAAAGATCTATACAAAATACATATGATGTGAATGAATATAAGGTGACTTTTACGGACAGGCCCTAGTTAGGGATCAAAAAAAGGCTTCATGAGAAGCTATGGAATTCTTAAAATATCATTCTCATTTAATTTTTACATATATTCTTTTAAAATTTTTATGTAATTATTGATGTACTTTGTCTTTATGTCATCCTTTCCATAACGAACCATCATTTGTGACTAAGAAAAATAATTAAGCAAAAACAGAAACCTTCTGACAAGGTATATGCTATTCTGGACAGGAAGTCCCTCACCCATCTGCTATGACAGTTTCATTCATTGTCTCTTCCAGATTTTCACTAGTTTTTCCACTATTCAAACTCCAACTTCCTTTCAGAAAGCAATCTCTTCATTTACATTTTAGCAGTCATTATACAGATTGATCTCCTAAGTCTGCTTATTTTGCTCAGTATCATTTCATTAAGATCTTCCCACATCTACCTGAATTCTTCAAATTCATAATTTCTCATTACGTAATAATATTCCATTATGTTGAGTTATATTTACAATAGATTTTTCAGCTAATCAGTGGTCTGGTGGGAAAAAAATATTTATTTAAAACACCTCCAGTGACTGGGAACTCACTACCTTTCCTCACCTCCAATCCACTCTAAGGCAGCTTACATAATGTTTTAACATTAACTTAACCGAGACAGCTAGGTGACGCAGTGGATAGAGGGCTGAGTCCAGAAGACTCACCTTCCTAAGTTCAAATCTGGCCTCAGACACCTATTATCTGTGTGACCCTGGGCAAGTCACTTAACGCTGTTTGCCTCTGTTTCTTCATCTGTAAAATGAACTGGAGAAAGAAATGGAAAACTACTCCAGTATCTTTGCCAAGAAAATCCCAAATGGGGTTATGAAGAATTGGACATGACTTAAAAGACTCAACAACAACAATAATCTAGGCCAAAAACAAATCCAATCCTTCTTCTGCATTACAGCCTTATAAATAACTGAAGACTATGATGGTTTTGTGCACTGCCTCTCCCAGTCTAACATTCCTAGTTACTTCAACCAGGACTCATTTGCAAAGTCTCAAGTCCTCTTCCTATCCTATTCATCAATTTCTGAACAAGCTCCATTTTTTTCAATGTTCCTTCTAAAAGCACAAAATGAGCAAAGGACAATCAATTTAAAGGTCAACTAAGAATTTCCCTCATTTTAAGACTAAAGAAACTGAAGCCAAGAAAGGTTAAATGATTTGGCCAAGCTCGCACAGTTATGCAGCCAGAGGTATAGTCAAGAAGTGAGACCAGCTAGGTCTTCTAACTCCAAAGACAACCCACTCCCCTTATCGGTATCACACTGTACTGCACTTGCAGAATCAAAGTAGAACTGGTCTTGAAAGATCATTTAATCCATTTACCTGCTTTTAGATGAATGTAAAAATAAACCATCTTATTTAAATGCAAAGCTATTGTGGGGTTTTTAAAAAATAATTCAAAAGCTAGAAATTACAGGCTTCTCTTGTTAATGCATTCAGAATTTTGTCAATCCTAAAACCAGGTAGGTCTTTCTGATTTTTACTTTCTGAAATTACTTCTACCTTTGGGGCCTCAGTTTTCTACAAAGTATTTGAAGCCTATGCTTCTAAACTAGATTTGTTGATTACAGAACATACCAGATCTTCCCTGTTCTATTCCCAGTGGACCACAGAAGAAACGTTTATCCTCAAACTCTGAATTATGTGTTCTAAATCATTTTCATCAAGTTTACTGAATGCTACAGATCAGCTTAAGGTATTATATTTCTGATGTTATGATACAGTGGTCAATCTTTACCACGTAGTTAACAGAAAACTCAGAGAAGGAATAAAATAAAGCCCCTTCACTTTGATGAGAAAAGGTTTCAGATTAGCCAACACCATTCCCAAACCCTAAGGGCAAGAGAAGTAAATTTGTACCCTATAAATCTTTATATTCCCACTTAATAAGTACTTGTTAATCTGAGCCACTTTTGTGTTTGTTTAAAGAAAGAAGAGAATAGCTGGAAAGGAATAAGCATTTGTATACCATCTATATGCCAGACACAGTGCTAAGGGCTTTACAAATATTATCTCATTTGATCCTCACAACAACTCTGCAAAATACGTGCTGTTATTATCCTCCTTTTACAGTTGAGGAAACTGAGGCAAACAGAGATTAAGTGACTTGCCCAGGATCCCAGAGCTACTATGTGTCTGAAGCTGGATTTGAACTCGTGTTTCTTTTTTCAGGTCCAGAACTCTATCCATTGCACCACAGGTTGCTTTTAAGGGAAAAAAAATTGAGGGATTTTATTTTTAGTAGCTGGAACAAAAACAAAATTTCCAAACTGTTTTTCTTTTATAAAAAAAATTATAAAAAAAGTTATAAAAACAATTCAATTTCAAGTTATCTCAATCTCAAGTTACAAAAACAATCTCAATTTCAGAAAATGTTATAAAAGTCAGGAAAACCAGCATAAACAAATATAGTAAGATATCATACATAAAACTTCAGGTAATAGGGCACAGTACAATGGGACTCCATTTTCTTCCTAGGATAAAAGAAATCATACTGCTATGAATAAATAATTGAAGGTCAAAGGAGCTCTCTTAGCTGCCACATGAACATGCTGACTTTACTTTGATTGCTGTACAACCTTTTGGTCCTTTTCTAGTCACATCTCCCTCCCTACCTTATACTTCTATGACTGATTTCTTTAAATTCAGTCACAGTTTTGCATATTTATCCTATAAAATTTCATTTTGTTAGTTTCAGCCCCACTGTTCTAATGAGTTACAAGACAGAACAAGATAATATATTCTTGGTTCTGGAAATTATGCCTCTACTAACAATGCCTACAATCTCATTAATTTTTTGGTTGTCCTTTTTGCACTATTACACATAATGAGATTTCAACAAGACATACAGTAAGTATTTCATACTCCTTATCTTGGTGAACATAATATGGAAAGACATGAGCCACATGTTAGCTCAACTAATTGGATTCATAACTAAACTAAACCCACATCATAGCAATTAATGGAAAGATGTCAACCAAGACTAAGATCTCAAGTAAAATGTCTATGAGAAACTACAGCTGGTTATGTTCTGTTCAACACTTTTTTCAATGACTTAAACACTAATATATATGGCATGCTTGTAAAATTTACAAATAACATGAAGCTAGGAGGAATAGCTAGTGGGCAAGAGTCAAGATCCAAAAATATTTTAAAGACAATGCAAATAAAATAAGATGAAATGTAATAATGATAAATATATCATTATACTGATAATATTTTAAATTGTAATTATTACATCTTTACTATGTGCCTTTTTCAGTTTATCTTATTTTATTTGTATCAGTCTTCACAAAATATCACTATATTAATAAATGTACTATAAATACACTGAATATAAAGTTGTAGACTTGAGTTTAAAAAATCAGCTGCTCAAGTGAAAGACAAGGAGGTATGACTAGACAGTAGTTCACCTGAAAAAGTTCTAGAAGTCGTAGCAAACTGTTAGTTCAAAAAAGAGGCAATGTCCCAAACACAAGAGGCCTACTCTTCTGAGACCTTATGTCAGACCACATCTAGAATATCATATTCAGTTTTTGGCCTCCTTTAGGAAGGACAATGACAAATTGTAGTGTGTCCAGAGATCAATCAGGATTGGTAAAAGGTCTGGATTTCATGCCATAAGAGGAAAGAACCAGGGAAGTACAATGAGAAGAGAAAACTTGGGCAAGTGACAAGGTATGGGGAAAAAGAGGAAGGGAAGAAATGATAATTTTTTTAAATATTTGAAGGGATTTCTCATTTTTAAAAAGCCATTGGATTTGTTTTCCTTGGCCCCAGGGAGAAAATCTAGAAACTAGGGGATAAAAGTTACAGACAAGTAGTTTTTCAGCTCAATGTAAAGAAAAATATCTAAAAATGAGAGCTCTTCAAATAGGTTACCTCAAAATGTATTAAATTCAAGATTTCAAGAAGCTTGGGCTTCTTTTTAATTTTTTTTTGAAGGATAAGTGAACATTTTGGGGGCTATCATAAAAATTATTTTTGTTTTGATACGAGCTGGACAAGGTAACCACTAAGATTTCTGAATATCTAGAACAAAGAGTGTCAAAAAAAAAAATCAATGACAAGTATAGTTCCATAAAGGTTGGAAGCTTTTGTTAAGACTGTCAAATCTTAAATGCTAATTATATTATAGAATCACAGACAGGAGCTAGAATAGACCTCAAAAGGCCAACTCCTTCATTTTATAGATGAAAAAACTAAGGCCCAGGGAGGTTAAGTGATTTTCCTAAGATCACAGAGGCTGTAAAGGCATTAAGAGATAAGCCACACAAGCAATTAGATAGTAGGTTACAAAGGTAGTAAGAGGCAACCTTTGAATAGAGGTCTCCTGAGTCTAGAGCCAGCAATGTTTCCACAGTACCATGCTGCCTCCTAATGTCCTAAGGGACATTTGGAAGAACTTGGCAATAACACCCATGCAATTTAAAATTTATGTGTAACTTATAATACTATTCAAACTGTCCAAATTAAGGGATTTTAGTGAGTGCTCTCAATAATAAATATAGTAGAGCACTAAAGCAGTTTTATAAATTTTACTATCTTACATTTACACTACATATCATTCACAGACTACAGAATTAGAAGGTAGAAGACATGGTTTCTGGTCTTTGTTTTATCAATATGTATGACCATGGGTGAGTCATTTAACTTATTTGTGCTACAGCTTTTTTAATCTATAAAACAAGAATGTTTTATCTTTTAATTTCTACCTTGGAAGAATTGTGAAAATAAAATAATATTCATGAACATTCAATTATTCACTCCAAATATTCTGACATCTTCCCTTACACAGCTTTTTCACCACCTAGAGATAGCTCTCTGGAGACCAGATAGTCAAAGATCACCCAATCATCCTAAAAAGAATCAATGAACTCAGCTTTGTAACTGTGCTGGAATTCACTTGTGCTGACTGGTGAGTACTCATGTGAATGCAAACTTACTTAACCCCCTCTGGCTGGCCCAGGACCAAGCTTCAAACTCCATGCCTCAAAGGCATTGTGCCACAGGCCCAAATGTTGCAGAAATAAAGATCTCCCACCCTCCCCTACCTTCCATTTTCTTCTCTGGGAACAATAATCAAATCAATTCCACCAGCGCTTTTGGAAAGGGTCCTCTGGCTCCATTCACCATTCCTATGATACTGCAGACCAAAACTTCCTTCCTCAGCAAATCCCACATTATACATGTTGTCTCCTCCATTAAAACTTAAGCTTCGTGAGGGCAGAGACTATTGCACTTTTGTATTTATCTCCCCAGGGCCTAACCCAATGCTTGGCTTATAGTGGATGCTTAACTGATTTTTCATTTGATTTCTTAAGCACTAAATAAAGTCAAAACAACGTTACTGATTATAGTTAGTTGTCAGCTAAGAAACAAAGGTACATCAAAGTATGAGGAAATTTGCCAAAATGCCAGCAACTCAAGGACTCCAGCTCCTAATAATGAAAATTCTGATATTCCTGAAATCTGATGCCACATTTAATTAAGCACAAGAGAACCTCACCTTGCTCTTCACTTCCTTCTTTACATAGACTAGAACTCTGGCCGAGGCTTAAACTGATATCATCAGAAGTCTTGGCAGTGTCTGTATCTCCTAAAAAGTTTAAAAGAAGTACGTTAGGGTGTTTGGTTTTTCTGTTTTTCTTAAAAGAAAAAGTATACTTCATGGCTGAACTAAGGAAGCAAATGTATGGGTAACTAAGTATCTCTCCATGAAAGGTATCACTCAATTCCAAAGTTAAAAGAATGAAAAAAAGATACAATTTAAATACATTGTAGCAACTGCTAAACTACTGAGTGAACTGTCATATTCTGAACTAATTGCCAGTAAGTTGAGAAATGAAGTATTTGGAAAATTGCACAATATTTGCTACTTCTTTAATATTTAAATTATTTGGTAACATATGAATTTTCTAATTGCTCTTAAAATCATAACAGTAAAAACCAAAGCAAGGACTTCTTCATAACTGGAAAGCTATTAAAATAATAGTAATTTTTCTATAAAAGTGTAAAGGAGAACAAAGGGAAAAGGAAAAATACAGCACATATAATGTTTTCCTTTTTCTTACTAATATCCCCCAATCACACGACCAAAATACCACACCTCCCCCACAAAAAAAAAATTTTTTTAAAAACTCAGACTTTAACAAAAGCACAATTTGTCCAGCTCCACAAATTAAACAGAGCAAGTCAAAACAATTACAGAAGTCCAACACATTCACACTTTTGTGAAACAGGGGAAGAGTTAAATTTTCACTTATCAACTTCAAAAATAAAGTTTATTTTCCATAAAATTATGAGGTTTAAAAATCCACCTATGAAGAAAGATCCTGACCATGTATTTCAAGCTAAATCAACACATTAATAATCAACTTGAACAATGACCCTGCAAGAACCTTGGTACTTGGTTGAGGAATACTAAAAAAAAAAAAAAAAATCATCCAAAGAATGTCTATAAATGAAATTAGGAAGAGTACAGCAAATAGATGCTATGTATTTGGTAGATGGTACAGTTTTTTGTACCAGTTTTTTGAGTGATAAATTTTTGCTAGTGAGAACAGAGGAACCACCAAATTTTCTAACTCTACCATCTCAGTGCCTTCTTGTACTATAAGAGGAAGTACCAATGGCATTTAATTGGGGGTAAAGTGATAAGATCATTGATTTAGAACTCTAAGAGTCATTTAAGCCATCTAGCTCAACTCTCATTTTTACAGATGAGGAAACAGGCTCAGTGATTAAATGATTTCCTCGATCACAAAAGTAGAAAAGGAAAGAGGTAAAATTTGAACCCAGGACCTCGAATTCAAAATTCAGTGATCTTTCTACTCTACTAATAAACTTGAGCAAATAGATACATAAGAATCTGTACCAGAGGTAACATAACTATAAGTGAATGTACTTAAGACACTCATTTTCAGAATCTCAAAGAGAGCAAAATTTTTTAAAGAATAGAAGAATCGACAGACATAATTTTTATCCCTCAAAGGTAATAACCAAGTTGACAACAACTACTAACCAATATTCTTATTTTCTCACATCTACAAAATCTTCAAAAAATATTCCCTATCATACATTAAGGGCATCCTTGAAGAAAATGTAAGGAACAGGCAGGACTGGCACAGATCATTTTCTATAGCAGACTCTATCATTATAAATGTACAATTGATTGAGAGGGCATGGAGAATCAGATCTGCCAACTGTTTAATGATTTTTTAAATGACTCAATAAAACATGATATAACTTTAAAGATTCCTGTCATACAAAGCATCTTCCATGTGCCTTTTACAATTATACATTATGACAATATAAAATTATATGAAATGTGACTATAGAGATAACTTCTTTGAATGACTTACTGACTATTGACATCAGCTCAGAGAGAGATGTTCACCCTAAGGTGTTATGGAAAATGTTTTAAACACAGCACCAAAAAAAAAAAAAAGATTTCCCAATAATAATGGCAATCTTTGAATGTTCTTATTAAGATATGATTATACTAAATGGCTTAATCTTCAGAACTCTAAGACTACATTACAGTAGTGCAAAAGATTACTCTTAGTGTGGATGGTTACACGTAAGTGGATGAAAAACGTATGCTGCATAAGCTATGATATACAACTAGACAGACAGTTCACTGAATTAGTCCAACTAATCCAAACAGAAAGGATATCATTTCATGATGGACTACGCATTCAGTTTCATGTGCACTGATCCACTGCCTTTTGAGTTACTTATAATAATAATTCTTGGCTTCATTATGTATTATACAGCTAAACTGTGGGATAATGGGGGTGTTAAAAAGATGAAGAAGGTTTGTACCAGCAAGTTGTTTGAAATCACCAAAATTATCATGTAGTTTTTCAAATATAAGCTAACCTGATCTACTCAATCCTTGGCTCAGTTCATTGCTGAGCTTATCATGTATAGATTCTAAATTAGTTTCTGGCACAAAAGCACTTCTCTTTAACACAAATACTAGAGGTGACATATTTTATTCCTCTTCCAAGGACGTTATAATAAGGTTCTACAAATAATGAAATACCACTATCTCAAGAAAAGAATAAAAATAATAGTAACCCAAAAGCTAATAATATTACGGATTAAGTAGGCTGCAAAACATGACAAGAGATGACTTCTAATGAAAAAAGAGTGCAAAAGATGTTATTGAAAGATATTTATGACTGGGAGAGAAAGGTAGACTAGTTATTTAGCAAGAAAAAAAAAGAGGCAATAGATGAATAGCCTAAATGTTACAGTAGTTACCTCCAAGATATTAAGAGAAACAGAATAAAGCCTTCCATTAGATGGAATCTCTATAGAGAAATTATGAAAAGACATGAACAAGAATCAGAGAGTGCGAAGGCGCAGAAAGGTTTCAATGAGCACTTGTGAAATTATGAAGCCTTCAAAATGTCAAGGTGTCAGTAACAACACTTTCTGCAGGAAACCTTTACCAGTCCCCCCACACAATAGTCTGGAGAGATCTCATATTTATCCAATTATTTTCATGTTGTTTCTCCCATGAAAATGCAAGCTCTGTGAGGACAGGGGCTATTTGTTTTTGCCTTTCTTTGTATCCCCAGGTCTAAGTAAATGTTTTGTGACTGACTGATATAAGAAAATATTAAACAGAGACAATGAGATAATCTTCAAGTTAAGCTAAAATCTAACCTTTAATGGTTGCTTCAGTTCCAAGTCGAGGTGAGCCAGATCCAATCTGGAAACAAAACATAATTATTAATTATGGTGTTTCAAACAAATTAATTTTACAGAGTAACAGATTAATGAACTACATATTGATATGGTCACAGCGTCATGTACTTTCAGTCATTTTTACCTTGATCCAAAAAAACAAGCTGTGTTACATTATTTTGACTGAAAAAGTAAAACAAATATTGGTTGTGTATAACCAAAAAGTTACTATGTTCCATAGTGCACTCACAGGTTAAGATTTAGAAAACTAGATATCCTGTAGCATGTTAGATACTCAAGACTGACTGTTACAATACTGCTTTATTTCAATGAGTATTTATGTCTGTACTGCAATAACAAAGTATCTATTTGTTAGGGCCTAATTATAAATGGTATTGAAAATAACCAAAGGCAAAAGCAATAAAAAATTAGGAGTTTCCCGGTTTAACATATACAAGGATAAAAATTTTATCACTGACCTTGGTTTTAATGATGTTAAAATTACATAAGACTTCTATGAAAGATTTAAGAACTCTGATCAAAATGATTTCCAACCATGTTTCAAGAACTCATGACATTAACTACTTTATGACACAGGTGAGGTATCCAGAGTGCAAACTGAGACATGTTTTTTGTACATAGTTAATGCAAAAAACTGTTTTATTTTAACTATACATTATTTCTGTTATGTACATAGAAACCATACTTCTTTTTCTTTTCCAACTGGGAGAGGGCAGGGAGAAGATGAAGGGAAGGTAGGTTTTTCTTAGGGAAAAAAAAATTGTAATAAAAGAATAAAATCTCTTTAAAAATTTTACAGTAAAAAATCATTACACTAACTCAAGAATTATGTAAAGGGAGAAAGTAACAGGAAATGCTAAAATTCATCCCAGAAAACAAAATGTAATAACAGTGGAGCTATTAAACAACCTTCCTGGCAACTGCTCCCACAAGCATAATTTCAAACAGATTCACCAAGAGAGAACTCAAGAGCCTTAACTGAACTTTAGAAGAAAAATAATATTTAATGTGCTCATAGTTAATATTCATAGAATGTTTTATTAATATATTTATGCAACGTGAAAATTTTGAAATTTAGTCATCTGAACAATGACTGTCATCTTCACAAAACAGAAAAAATAAACCGCTTGAAAAAACTTATCAAAAGTTTTGCTAGACCACCATAGCTTATTGTTTTGATCCCCTTCTATTTTTAAAATTAAGCATAATTCTCAGGTTTTAGTTCAATTTCTTCTTCAAACTAGCCCTATAATAAATATAGCTGCTGAAGAGAAAGAAAAAATTAATCAAAGAGATGGCAAGTTTATAAATATTACTACAAAATCATGAGATTAGTCCATCTTCACATTTATCCTACTCTTACACTAGATAAGTTATACAGGTAGTTGTTACACCATTTGATATGGTGATTGCCATGCAGTTATTCCCAAGATAAAATAGCAATCATAAAACTATTTCTCTACAATTCCTCCTTTTTAGATTTAGTCTATTCTTACCATTTTTCACTAAACAAAAACACCTGAAGGGAACCACAAGTATATCAGCAAAATGCAAGAAAAGAAAAAACAGTAGCTTAAGAAAAAAATGTGGTTTGGTAGGCAGAGTTCTATACTTGTTCAAAGAACCTGAGTTCTAGAACTAGTTTTGTTATTACATAGCTCTGTGATAGTGGACAAGTTACTTAAGCACTGTAAAATTACATTTTTCTATCAGTAGAATGCAAGATAGCAGAAGTGTGCAACCAGGTAATTTTTAAAATTCCTTTTTCTACCTCAAAAATTCATCCTATGAAATACTCTTCCGTCTCCTACTGACAAAGCAATCACATAATTTAATATTCAAACTAAGGCAACACAATAAACCTACTAAAAATTCCCAGCTGTAAAAACTTTTAATATACACACACACTCTCAAAACAAAAGTTTTGAAGACAAACTTCTGAAGGGATTTCTAAATGGCCTTCATGTATAATTGGGTATTTAATCTTCCTATTTTATGAGCTGCAAATACGTAAGTAAAGCACCAACCTCAACTGTGTCTTAAGTTAAAAATAACTCTGAAAATCTGAAACCACATATCCAAAAGTCACATTAGTTTCCAATAGCTCCCCCATTCCTATTAAAGAGCTGTTACTTTAAAAAAAAATTCAATGTTTTTTCTTAATGGTGTTAAGAGTTGGATGACTTCCCTAAAATACAATGAACAAGCTCTTGTGATATGAAGTCATCAGATAGCTTTCAAGGATAAATGCTGATTTTTCATTTTCTAAATAAATGAAAAAAGCATAGGCCCAAAGACCTCTCTCTGAGATAGTCAATATCTGATGATTATATTTTTCTTTCTTTTTTTTTAATTTATTTTTTATTTAACTTTTAACATTCATTTTCACAAAATTTTGGGTTCCAAGATTTCTCCCCTTTTGTCCCCTCCCCCCACCCCAAAACACCAAGCATTCTAATTGCCCCTATCACCAATCTGCCCTGTCTTCTATCATCCCTCTCTGCCCTTGTCTCCATCTTCTCTTTTGTCCTGTAGGGCCAAATAACTTTCTATACCCCTTTACCTGTATTTCTTGTTTCCTAGTAGCAAGAATAGTACTCAACAGTTGTTCCTAAAACTTTGAATTCCAACTTCTCTTCATCCCTCCCTCCCCACCCCTTCCCTCTGGAAGGCAAGCAATTCAATACAGGCCATATCTGTATAGTTTTGCAAATGACTTCCATAATAGTCGTGTTGTATAAGAATAACTATATTCCCCTCCATCCTATCCTGTCCCCCATTACTTCTATTCTCTCTTTTGATCCTGTCCCTCCCCATGAGTGTTGACCTCAAATTGCTCCCTCCTCCCCATGCCCTCCCTTCCATCATCCCCCCCACCCTGTTTATCCCCTTATCTCCCACTTTCCTGTATTGTAAGATAGGTTTTCATACCAAAATGAGTGTGCATTTTATTCCTTCCTTTAGTGGAATGTGATGAGAGTAAACTTCATGTTTTTCTCTCACCTCCCCTCTTTTTCCCTCCACTAAAAAGTCTTTTGCTTGCCTCTTTTATGAGAGATAATTTGCCCCATTCCATTTCTCCCTTTCTCCTCCCAATACATTTCTCTCTCATTTTTTTAAGATATGATCCCATCCTATTCAATTCCCTGTGTGTGTGTGTGTGTGTGTGTGTGTGTGTGTGTGTGTAATCCCACCAACTTCCCAGATACTGAAAAGTTTCAAGAGTTATAAATATTGTCTTTCCATGTAGGAATGTAAACAGTTCAACTTTAGTAAGTCCCTTATGTCTTCTCTTTGCTGTTTACCTTTTCATGCTTCTTTTCATTCTTGTATTTGAAAGTCAAATTTTCTTTTCAGCTCTGGTCTTTTCATCAAGAATGTTTGGAAGTCCTCTATTTCATTGAAAGACCAATTTTTCCTCTGAAGTATTATACTCAGTTTTGCTGGCTAGGTGATTCTTGGTTTTAGTCCTAGTTCCTTTGACTTCTGGAATATGATATTCCACGCCCTTCGATCCCTTAATGTAGAAGCTGCTAGATCTTGTGTTATCCTGATTGTACTTTCACAATACTTGAATTGTTTCTTTCTAGCTGCTTGCAATATTTTCTCCTTGACCTGGGAACTCTGGAATTTGGCCACAATGTTCCTAGGAGTTTCTCTTTTTGGATCTCTTTCAGGAGGTGATCTGTGGATTCCTTGAATACTTATTTTGCCCTCTGGTTCTAGAATCTCAGGGCAGTTTTCCTTGATAATTTCATGAAAGATGATATCTAGGCTCTTTTTTTGATCATGGCTTTCAGGTAATTCCATAATTTTTAAATTGTCTCTCCTGGATCTATTTTCTAGGTCAGTTGTTTTTCCAATGAGATATTTCACATTATCTTCCATTTTTTCATTCTTTTGGTTTTTGTTTTGTGATTTCTTGGTTTCTCATAAAGTCATTGGCCTCCATCTGCTCTATTCTAATTTTGAAAAAACTATTTTCTTCAGTGAGCTTTTGAACCTCCTTTTCCATTTGGCTAATTCTGCTTTTGAAAGCATTCTTCTCCTCATTGGCTTTTTGAACCTCTTTTGCCAATTGAGTTAGCCTATTTTTCAAGGTGTTATTTTCTTCAGCATTTTTTTGGGTCTCCTTTAGCAGGGTGTTGACCTGCTTTTCATGTTTTTCTTTCATCTCTCTCATTTCTCTTCCCAGTTTTTCCTCCACCTCTCTAACTTGATTTTCAAAATCCTTTTTGAGCTCTTCCATGGCCTGAGCCCATTGGGTGGGCTGGGATATAGAAGCCTTGACTTCTGTGTCTTTGCCTGATGGTAAGCATTGTTCTTCCTCATCAGAAAGGAAGGGAGGAAATACCTGTTCACCAAAAAAGTAACCTTCTATCGTCTTATTTTTTTCCCTTTTCTGGGCATTTTCCCAGCCAGTGACTTGACTTCTGAGTATTCTCTTCACACCCACTTTGCCTCCAGATCCTCCCAGCCAGTGCTTGGGGTCTGAGATTCAAATGCTGCTGCTCAGCCTCAGGGCTTTTGGCGGGGGCAGGGCTGCTATTCAGTGTCAGATTAAGTTCAGGTGCTCAGGTAGGGGCAGGGCCCCTACAGGGAACTCAGTTCCCTCAGGGGGTTTATGCAGAGACTTTCAACAATGGATCCAGGCTCCTGCCTGCTTGGGGAGCCCTGGTCTGCTGCCGCCTCCGCTGCTGCCTCCCAAGGGGGCCTGAGTTATGGAGGGACCCCACTCCCCTCTCGGTAAGCCGAGAAGACCCTCTCACCAACCTTTGGGGCCCATGGGTGGAGGGACCCACGCAGCTACTGGAGATTCCATCCCTGAAGCCCGCTCGAGATCTGCTCCTCTTGGTGCCGTGCAGCCAAGGCAGGGGTGGGCTTGGCTCCTGGTCCGGGGCGTGACGGACCTTTTGCAAGAGGTTTTCAGGGCTCTCTGGAACAGAAATCTTGTCCGCTCCGTTGTTTTGTGGCTTCTGCTGCTCCAGAATTTGTTGGGAGTTCTTCTTTACAGATATTTTATGGGCTGTAGTTGTATTTTTCAGTAAAGAGCCTGACTATGCAAATGCCAAAAAAACTAAAATTTCTAGCCATTCAAAAACCAAAAGCTTAATTATCAATTTATTACCCATAAAATATAAGAGGAGCAACTGCCACCAAAATAATTTAAGAATGAATAATGCTTTCCCCTTTACTACATTTCTTAAAAAAAAAAGTTCCAATCTAATTACATATAAGTATCTCTCACAAAACAATATTCTTTCCACCACTTGATCTACTTGCAGTGGTCATATGGGATAAAACCTAAGTACTAAAAGAGATGAATACTGTTGACTGAGATTATTTTCCCACTTGCTTTGTTGAATAACTAGAATTACAAATTTTTTAATTCTGTCCATCTGAATTTGGGCAAACTTAATTATAACCAACAATCATGAAATCTATTGAAATTAGAACATCTTATATGTTTATGGCAATTTTATACCTTTCAGTTACATTAATTCATCTGATTCAGGGACAGCTTTCTCTCTTTGGCATGTACGCAGAGAGTCATAGACTTAGAGCTGACACTACAGAGAATCTAATCTAAGTCCTTTATGTTCAGATGAGAAAACAGATTCGGGAAAGCTGAGTAATTTGACCAAAGACACATAGCTAGTAAGTAGCAGAGGAAGAATTAAAACCCAGGTCCTATGACTAAATCTAGCACTTTTTCCAGTCCATTAGGCTCAAAGTATCTGTTTCATAGGACATCATTAGTAATATTTTGCTCTTATAACAAAACAATCTTCTGCCTCTGACACTTATTACTTGTGTGACCTTGGTCAAGTCACTTAAGTCATTAGGCCTCAAGTTTCCTCCTCTATCAAAATAGACTGTACTAAAAGATGTGCATCATCACCACTGAAAAGCTAATTTGTACTTATTATGTGCAGGATTCTGCTAAGGGTCAGGGAAACCAAGAAAATATAAAGCAGTAATGCCTCTCCTTGAGAGGGTTACATCTGGTGACAAAGACAGAACTAACAAATAAAAATAACAAATTGTGGTAAGTATCAAATGAGTCAGAGTAAATCTTATAGTAGTTCAGAGGAGAGAGTAATCACAATAGGCTAAGATCACTGTGAAAGATACTACTGAGTAGGAGAGAAGGTAGGACTTCAGATAGGCCTTAAGGGGAGAAAAGGATTTTGGCACAAAAAGGAACAGAAGGTCATTCCAGATAAAAGTGCAAGAGCAAAGGCAAAGGGCCTTGATAACACCAGGGATCTCAGGAAAAAGGCAAAAATTGTGGATGAATTCAAGATTTCAAACCTAGGTGATTAGATGAATCATAATTCCATTGACAAAATCTACAAGGAAACTGATTTTGAGATCAGGAATCCAGTTCTAGCTACATTTAATGTTACATCTAAGTAGAGACTTCCAGCAAGAAATTGGCATTCACCAAACTTAGGCTGGTCCCAAGGCAACATATCAGGCCAGTTTTAGCACCTTTAAAACAAGGCTATTAATTTGATCTGATTGGGATATTAATTGTGTAAAATAAGATTATATGAAAATCCATTAGAAATAAAAATATTATCCCAAAGAAATCATACATATGGGAAAAGGACCCACATGTACAAAAATATAGCAGCTCTTTTTGTGGTGGCAAAGAACTGGAAATTGAGGAGATAGTGATCAGTTGGGAAATGGCTGAACAAGTTGTGGTATATGAAGGTAACTGAATACTACACTGTGCTATAAGGAATAATATAAGCAGACAGACTTCAGAAAATCCTTGAAAGACTTATATGAACTGATGCTGAGTGAAGTGGGCATAATCAGAAGAACACTGTACACAGTAACAGCCACATTGTGCTATGGCTAACTTTGACAGACTTAGTTCTTCTCAGCAATGCAAGGATCTAAGACAACTACAAAAGATTCATGATGGAAAATGCCATCCACAACCAGAGAAAGAACTACAGAGTCTGAATGCACCTCTAAGCTATTATTTGCTCTCTTTTTTTTTTTTTTGTTTCTTCATTCTCATGGTTTCTCCCATTGGTTCTAATTCTTCTTTACAACATTACTAATGTGAAAACAGGTTTAATATGAATGTATATGCAGAGCCTATATCAAATTACATGCCTTCTTGGGGTGAGGGAGGGAGAGATGGGGAGAAAACTTGGAACTCAAAATCTTATGAAAGTTAATGTTCAAAACTAAAAATAAAAAAAATGTTTTAACAAAGAAAGTATTATAAATAGAAAGATTTTTAATAACCAAAAAAAGCTTAATCTATTAGTTAAAGATCAAATGAAAGTAAAAGACACATCAGATATACTATGACAACATAAAGAATAGTAGATGCTCCTACCTGATTGCTTGGGTCTAGACCAGCATAAGAATTTCGTGAACTGCAACCAACTGGGGGTGTAGCCTCTCGAATAAACTCAGACATTTCAATACCTCCACCAGGATCACTATGGAAAAAAGTTGAAAAAAAAAAGAACTCATTTGAGCAAAACAATGTGATTTATCTATGCTGATTCCTGTTAGAGTCTTTAAAATTTACCTACATATTACTCCAAAACAGGCCAAAATATTTTTTTCCATAAGCCTCAGGTGTTCCAATGATTGTGATGGTAATTATATATTAAAGTAGTTTAAAAAAAAATTCCATCCTATACTTAAGTCTGACATGTTACTACTTCCTGTCAGAAACACACAGCCTGATAATACACAAGGAATCAGGGGTTCCAATGACTGTGATGGTAATTATGTATTAAAGTCGTTTTTTTTTTAATTCCATCCTATACTTTAAGTATGACATGTTACTATTTCCTATCAGAAACACATGGTCTGATAATATACAAGGAATCCATTAAACCAAGCTACTTTCTTAACACATTAGAATCACACCTTAATTAAAATTAATTAATTAAAATAATGGGAATTCTGGAAACTACAATAATTAACTACCAATAAGCCCAAAGAGTATTGTTCACAGGATAAAATGTCTACATATAAGGAATCAAATACCAAACAGTAGCCATGATCTACAAAAGATACTTCAATTTATTTGATTCAAGAATCAATGAACAATTAACAACCATTTGTTAAGTAAATACTTCCTATGAGCCAGGCATTATGATAGGGAAATAAAGACAAAAGCAAAATATCCCCTTTCCCTTGAAAAACTTACATTCTAATACAGGAGACAAGTTTTTACATAATATATACAAGATGAATTCAAGATAAATTTTTAGAAGAGATATACTAGCAGTTGTGGTAATCAGGCAAGACTTCTTAAAAATAGATTGTGACTCCTAGGCTGAGCTTTTCAGCAAACTAGGGATTCCAAAAGGTAGAAACAAGAAGGGCATGTATTTCAGACATAGCAATTAGGGAATCCATGCTAAAATTGGAGAGAGCAGTTTTGCTTGAAGTCATAAGGTCAGAATGCAGAATGCACGGGGTTAAGGGAGAAAGTAAGACAAAAGGAAGTGGCTTTGTTGAAGAGTAAAGACTATGAAAGGGAGGAGAGAGAGAACAATAGTTAGTAGAGGTGGTAGGTTCAAGTCAGTTTTGCGTTTTGTTTTGGCTTTTTAGGGTGGGAGATATTTTGGACATGTTTAGGCAGAAGAGAATAATCTCAAAGACAGAAGATTGAACATTGGGGAGAGACTGGAGGACAGTGGGGGCAATCTGACTTTGGTCAGGAGAAAGACTATCTTTTCAGCTGAGACTGCAACAAAAGAAATGGAAAGGGATAACATCAAGGCATTGTGAAATGAAAGGATTATCAGATGACAGAGTTCTCAGGTTAAACCCTCTATTTTTTGGTAAAATGTTAATAAATATTTCGAGGAGAAGGTTTCATCTGAGAGGGTGTGTAGAAGAGGTGCTTATGATGGTTTGAGGAAAGATCATTTGAAATAGCCACTGTGGATAATGAGTACAGAGACCCAAATAGTAGGAGTGAAAGAATCACCTTGCTGCACTGAAAGCTGAGTTGGGAATAGATAAATTAAATGTGAAGTAATCAGCAGAGCTGGGAGAGTTTTTTATGCTCCATCCAGCAGCATGTGAACAAGAGCAAAAGATGATGCTTCTTCACATTCTGCTGACTATTATTTTACTGTCTAACAGCAAGAAACTAATTATAGATGCACAAAGTGAATGATGCTTAGGAATAAGAAAATTAGCAGATTACTGTCTGGTCTATCATAGCAGACAGTATGATTCCAATGTCTGAGCCTAGGATGACTTAACAATGGGAGGCAGTTAGTGGGAGAGAACACTGGACCTGGAGTCAGGAAGACCTGTGTTCAAATCTGACCTCAGACATTGTCTGTGTGACTCTGGGCAAGCCACTTAAACTGTCTGCCTCAGTTTCCTTGTCTTTAAAATGGGGATAATAATAGCATCCACTCTCTCAAAGGTTGTGAGAATAAAATGAGATATCTTTAAAGCATTTTGCAAAGCTTAAAGAACTATATAAAAGTTAATTATTATTATTACTATCATTATTAACAAAAAATACAGGAACCTTTTTGTTTTCAGTAAATTTACTTTACAGAAATATGGACACTAACTTAATTTATAGTACCTGAAATATTAAACTTCAGGCTAAAATGAAAATTCACATTGATGAATGCCATCTACCAATAAAGCAAATTCATTGAGCTCAATTCTAATAGATTTGGGAGACAAAGAAGGATACTAAGTTCTCATAGGTAGGAATGCCCACAGAGGAGAAAATCCTACTGGATTGGCAGGAAGAATATCTCAGTCAGCAAAAGGCTATCAAGAGCTAAAAAGTTCACTAGAGAAAAACTTCCACGAGTACAGTAATATACTTGTGATCATCCAAGATTTCAGAATATCAATGATGATGTATGATACCCACCCTCCTGACAGGGAAAGGCAATGACCTCATATCGTTCTGATCAAGATAAATGTTGTACTCACTGTAGAATTTCATTTTGCTGGACTATGCATATTTTTTTTCTGTGCTTTTGTACAGGGGAGGGGGAAGTAGAAGACGGAGATTGGATATTTATAAAAAGATATTTTTCTTTAAAAGGAAAGCCAGGAGTAAACAAACACAAGAACAACAGTTTTTATAAACTTATATACTTAAAAAGAAAAGCAAGTTTTTCATAATACAGTCACAAAATCATGTGTAATTTCCCGTTTCTGTTCTACAACACATATGGAAATTCTCATTTTATTTGGTAAAAAAAATTAAAAAATATGAATATTAATGGTAACCGCTGTCAAGTTCTTAGTCCACATAGGCTATGCTACTAGTAAGTAATCAGGAAAATGACTGCTTCCTGCACTGGACTATATCCCCTAATCTTGGTTCCACTGGAATTGTAAAGAATAAGATAGGGACAGAACTATAAAGAACAACTGTAAAAGGAACATTTACAGTTATATAATTCTGTCTTTTAGGGCTTCATATGCACTCTCATTTAATCTTCACCACAACCCTATATGGCAAGTCTTACAAGCATTACTACCCCCTTTTTAGAGATAAAGAAAGTGAGATTCAGAATGATGAAATAGCTTGTCTAAAATCAGTCATGAGAGGTTGAGCCAAAATTCAAACCCAAGTCTTCTCCAAGTTTAATCTTCTTGCAACTGAATATTCTCGCCAATCAAATAAATGGCATTTGTTAAATATTTGATAATCCATGAGCGTCTCTTTTTGTTCCAGTCCTGAGCCTTATATACCACTAGAACAGACTAAAGTCAGGCCTGGCCTAAGATGTTTAGAGTAGCTGACACGATTAGTTCATAATGATCCTAATTCAGTAAAGAAAGGGCTAGGGAAAGAGGAAAGCCCAGCACCTCGTGGCTGCCACACTTATAACCTTATAGGTCAAGTCTTCCAAAGTGACAGGAAAAATATAGATATCACCAGGACTAGTATTCTCTCCCCTTTGGCGATTGGTACTAAAAAAAGCTGGCTAGCCAACATAAGGAAAATGAAAGTAAACTAATATTCAATGATGAGAATTAGATATGAATGTGCTCTTTGTTTTTAAGGAGCATGCCCTAAAAGCAGAGGGGCAACTTGAAAACTTAACAATAGCAGAAGTTAAAGGGAAATCCTTATAAGGAGAGAAATCTGGCCCAGAGCAGAAAACACAGTCTCCAACCAGGAAGTTTCATTGGAAATTATGTTAAAACCCCACAAAGATCTGGCATTTAAGGGAAGATAAAGATAATGAGCAAAGATAAGCATTGGGAATCCACTCCATGGATAACTGAGCCCCAGAGAGCTAGCAAGTTATTTCCTTTGTCATTAGATCAAAGAGTGAAAGGGATTTTCCCACCAAGGAAATTCATAAAGCTGCTTAAGTTTACACAACTTGTTAAATCACTAGAACAATGATTGGTAAGGAAGTGATCAAATTGCTCTCTGCTGAAGAGTTCTATCAGCTTAAGAATCTCACAGACAACTTATTTTTACAAATCCAGATAAAACAGTTATAGAGACCCCAGATCAAGACTGTCCTTTTTAGGTGCCTAAAATGGGGAGCTGTAGCCCCCCAATAAAAAAAAAACCCTTTATAGCCAGTTCCATAATGGAAATCAATGAGAGGAAATGAGTATGGTATACAGCATCTATGCTGTCACAATAAGTGTAGAGAGCAATTAAATATCACCTTGGACATGGAACACATTTATTAAGCATCTATGAAGTGGGGCACTGTGCTAAACACTGGGAATACAAAAAGAAGTAGAAAGACAGGCCCTGCCCTCAAGGAGCTTACATGCTAATGGATGGAAGACAATGGTTGGTGGTGTAAGACAATAATTAAAAGGGAGAGGAGGACGAGGTTGGCTGGGAAAGAGAAAAAGGTATTCTACTTGTGCTACAGCAAAGGAAGTTGGCAGCGTAGCTTGGAAAAGAATGAAACATGGCTGGCGCTGGCACCCTACTTTTAAATTATTTAAAAGGAGTCATTCAATCAGAAGGAGAGACTGAGGGGGCAAAGAATACTTACAGTGGTAAAGAAAGGATGAAAAGCTGGGGCATGGATCAGTACCCCAGAAGAGAGACTGGAATATTCACTGTGGTTCTCCAGGCAAATATAGACATTTATACAAGTAGATACAGTGAGGATGGTAGAATGAGCTGCTGAGCTGGGCCAACTACTTGCTTACTGAGAAGAAAGTAGCAATACACCCTCTCCCATAATAAACTTTCAGAATGGCTCTAGGTTGATAAGGATTAGATCCACTGAAAGTTTGGAGGATGTGTGGAAAAAAGGATATGACAAAGAATCCAGTTCAAATAACATCTCAGAGACTTAACAAATAGAATCCTAGGCAAATCACTTAACCTCACTGTGCCGGTTTCCTCATCTATAAAATGAGGGCTTTGAACTTTTTGAATTTTTAAAAAATATATTGTTTTTGTTTCTATCATTTCTATTTTAGGAGTTTTTCACTCTTCTGAAATAAAACATCTTTATACCAAAATTTCAGAGCTACAGCAACTGTTAAAAGATACAAAAGAATTAATTGCAAAAGAATGGGAATGTAAAGTAACAATAAGAGATTAAAAACTTCCCCTTCACCTACTTCTTTTCTACTTCCCCAAACCAAAGGAAAATGAAACAAATGGTATATTTTCAACACTTATGATACTAAGCTAAAGGAAAGCAACATTAAATAGTTGCTCAATCTAAATAGGAAAACTAGCTTGTTAGATAGATGCCTTGAGATCATACAAATATTCTCCTAAACCTGTACCACTACCCCACCCAAGTAATACAGCAAAGGTAGCAATAATCAAGTCGCAGTATCCACAAGATGTCTTCCTACCTGTTTACATACCTTCAAGAATCAGCCTATGTCCATAATATGAACTAGCCTTTAAAAATAAGACAGTGAATAAACTCAAAACACAATCTGTTCCTCTAGCACCCTAATTCATTAATAATCTATTATAGGAGACAGATCTCATCTATAGGCACCTAAAAAATATACCTGGGAATGCCCATTAATTTTCATCTGCATAAAGCTCAATGAACTTTAAGATCCCTGCCAACTCCAAGTCTATGATCCTATGATCCCAGGGGAATACTAGTAAGACTGCACCAGCACCAAGGCAGTAAGAACCCTTCAGTCCCACTAAGCCAAGATCAAACCTTAAAGTTTTCAACCATTTTGATAAAAAAGGACCATCAGGTTAAAGCCAAATGTAATCTTCAGTACCACCAATTAGGGAGGCCTAGGTCTTCGTCTAATGATGGTTAATATGTGGGCACTGAATTAACTGTTTAGGAATTGTCATATGGCATTTATGTATTTCACTGAGACTTTTTAGTATAAAGAACTCAGGAAAGCACCTGAAAGGACAATGTTTGAACTTCTCTAGGACCTCAGAAAATTTTATAGAATTGAGATTATGACAACCGGGTATGAACAAATGCAAAATGTACTATAGCTGATTTGCTGAGGAAAGCAAGAATTAAAAGCTATAATGAACAGAATAAATTTGTTTTTCAGAAAATTAATCTAACAGAATGTGTGCTTGGATTTCAAATGTAAAGAGTCCTTACCCACTAAGCAAAGTGATTTACTGAGTCACAAGAGAATGGCAGAAAAAGTATTACACTGCCAAAATACTAAGGAAGAAAAATTATAAACTACTACTTACAAGCTTATGAGAAAAAAGACATCAATGCACATACTTCCATTACTGTCCTAAAAATATAAATGCAAACAATAATAGCAGAGGCTGCCTTCATAAAGAAAATTACAGGAAATATTAAAATATAAACCTCTCTAGCGTGGGATCTACATTTCTCAACACATTTCATTCTGCAGCATAATAGCATCCTCCTTCAATACAGAGTTCAGTTTGTCAATTTTTTTCTAAAATAACAATATTGTTATATAGTAGAATGAGGTACGTGGATCCTACTTCAAAGCATTCAAAAACTGGCTTACAAAAGACATTGAAAGCTAGAACTACAAGATCAGATTGTTTTATTATTAAACAACATGTTTTATTGTTAAACATTCAAAATTCTGGAATGAAGTAAAATGATAACAAAAAGGAAAGCAACAAAAACTATAGGGATGGTAACTCAGTTTCAAGATTCTAGGAATAGCCTCCTAGTAATTCACCTTGAGAGATTCATTTTCTCGTCACATTATGAAGTACCTCACCTACCAAAAATATTATTTCAAAAAGGATTAACAAGAACAGAAGGCCCCTTAAACTCGGAAGTTTTCATACTATAGTTTGTGAAGCAAATGACACTTCCCATCACTTATATTACTGATTCTAGCGAACAGCTGCTAAAGTGCCAGTGTTTCTAAATCAGCATGTAATACAGTAGAAAGAATATCATATTAGGACTCTGAAGACATAAGTTACTTATCACAACACAGAATCTCAGAATCAGAAGAGATCTGAAGAGATCATCTAGTCTAACCTTTACTAGAAACCTACAATCCCTGTACAACATCTTGAACTTCTTCTTGAACAGTGATATCAGTAATATCAGAGTTACATCAATTCTCTCTACAACCCACTGTAGCTCTGCACATTTCTTGTTAAGAGATAAACATCTTAATATATTATGAGTCAAAATCCGCTTTTCAGTAACTTTAGCTCACTGGTTATACTTCTGCCCTTAAGGGAACAAGCACACCAAGTCTAATCTCTTCTTTCACATGACAAACTTTGAAATATATGAAATGTCAATTATTATCTTCTTTACATTCCCCAGAGGGAAAAAAAATCTCTACTCAAATATAACCATCTCAAGCTGCTCTGATCAAGGGTCACTTGGAATGATTACACTGATTATCATAGTTAAGCGGTTATGAACAGAGTTCAGTTTAATTCTTTCTAAATTGTGACATCCTTAATTTAAACACATACAATACTCTACCAATATAGTAGAACTAACACCATCCTTGTACATCCTTAATATAGCATAAGATTGCACTAGTGGTTTTGACTGGCATATCAGGCTGTTCATATTAAGCAGGTAGACCAATAAATTGCCCATCTTTTCCACACTTAGCCACATGACTCTCAATTTGCACATGCAATTTTTAAAAAATTTTTTTAAAAATCCAAATATAAAATTTACAACAATTCCTATTAAATTGGTCATCATTCCAATCAATCAATATCTTTTAGGAACTCCATTCTGTAATATATTAACTGTCCTTTCTGGTTTTATACCATTTATAAATCTTAAGAGCTTGCCATCTCTCTGCACTCAAATAATTACTAAAATAAACAACAGGGCCAAGGACAAAATTCTAAATTAATCTACTAGATGGGGCATCTAGGTAATGCAATGGATAGTGTCAGGCCAGAGTCAGGAATGATCTTCCTGAGTTTAAATCTGGCCTCAGACACTTACAAGCTAGGTAACCCTGGGCAAGTCACTCAATGGAAAAGGAAATGGTAAACCACTCCAGGAAACCTCACGTGGGGTCACGAAAAGTCGAAACAACTGAACAATCTACTAGATAATTTACTCCAGTTTGATTTACTCCAGTTCAAGTATTACTTACTAGCCATGTGACTTTGACCAGATCATATATTTGCCAAGTCTCAATCTCTTCAGCTATAAAAGAAGGAAGAATATTTCCTTTACCTATTTCCAAAGGTTTACAATGAGTACTATATGAGACGTTTACAACAACTTTATAAATAGTGAGACATTATTTTAGGATATTATATCCCACATTATTTTTGAGATAGTATTACATTCTCTCTAGAGCTGTTTAATTTAAAGTCCTTGACAACCTGGTCCCAAATGACCTTTCATTACCTTCTATGGCACTTTATGACCCAACAAAATCAGACTTCTTCCTATTCCTCATAACTTGACATTTCACCTCTCATCTTTAAATAAAACATCGTCTCTCCTCACTTCCACTTAATATCCCCAGTTTTCTTCAAAACTTGGTTCAAGAGCCATTTCCTATATAAGACCTTTTCTGATTTCCAGAAGATGTGTCTTCTCTTCTAAAATTATCTTGTACTTAGTGTTTCTACCTATATATGTGCATGTTCTCTCCCTTGCTAAAATAAAAACTCTTTGGGGCAGGGCCTCTTTTGTTTTTGCCTTTGTATCTCTAGCATCTAGCATAGTACCTAGCAGACTCCTAATAAAAGTTTGTTTATTGACTGTAACTAACACAATAAACTTTCAAATTAATGACACAAATGTCTTCTCCCTAAATAAGGCCTAATTTGAGTAAACTTTGAATAGCATACTTTGTGATAAAAACTTAGTCTAATCAGTGAATCTGACAAATTTTGTTTAAGAAAAATTCTCTTTTCATTACTTTTTACTACTAAACCTGAACTCTATTAAGTGGAACATTTGAATTTATGAAAATAACTGCTTCTAATCAAGTGATATCATGTTTCTACTTCATTGCATTAGGAAGTAAATAATTTGTAAACTATATAAAACACCATGAAAACTATCAGATTACATTTTTGCTTCAAATACCATAGCCATATTTTCAAATTCATAAAAGATACTAAAAGTTATTCAAGTAATACAGGAACTTACATACAATTTTATAATCTCACTGGAAACAAAGCCTAAACATGGTCTGTTTCCAATGAGATTAGAAAATATGCCACTACTTTTTAAAAAAATTTATATATTATGGTGAAAAACACATTTCACTCAGTAAATTCTGAAACTTACTGATGAATAAAATAAACAATTTCTTCCAAAACAACAAATTATTTGATAATATAACAAGAATGATGCTTGAGTCTAATAAAATGCCAAAGTGCTAAATTCTATCACTAAAGAACTAAGAATACAACATGGCAGCAAATCTCATACTGAAAAGTGTTTAACTTTTAAAAAAATCAAAGTCTATTTAATAAACACAAAGGGCACATGGCTTTATCATGTTTCAAAAAAAATAATAAAAGAACCTTTCACAAAGGTTCATAAAATTCACATATGCTAATGGATTACATTAAATGCCGTGAATTGTTTAAAAGATTCTAATCTCATTTATCATAGTGAAAACAATTTGCTCTTCATTTACCTACTTCTTTAAATAAACTTCTAAAATGTGACTCAATGTTCTAATTCTCAGAAATACAGAGCATAAAAATGGACAAAATTTGTGAGTTAAACCAAAGTGCAGTATACGCAAGTATTACAATCACAAAAAATCTCACAATCAAGGAAAGAACTTAATCTTTCCTTATGCCTCACTCCCTCCTGATTATTCTTTGTTCTCATAACAACCTTCTAATCCCTCCAACCCTCAGTATTTTCCCAAACTGCCAGCACTGCTCTAGCTTCACTTTCCTCCCTTCCAAACCTCAATACTATTTTTAACCAGTTCAACTCCACGTACTCTTGAATCCCTTGTCCCCCTGTCTAATGGTGCCAGGCTCATCTTTTTTTAAAACACTTCCATCATCTCGTCTAATTCATCTCGCATGCCGCAGAAAGAAGATGAGAAGACAAACTGCAAAACTCTCCTGAAAGGATATATTACAAATCTACTTCATTTAACTTCAACAGGGCTCTCACTGTAACAAAAACACCTTTTATTCTTCCTTAAGATGTTATTTCACTCACCATTAGAAGATATTCCAAACTTCTTTCCTCAAACCTTTCCATAAAACTTTTCACAGCCAAGGGCACTGACTATTTCTTTACTGAAAAAATTAGGTCTATTCCCTGTGAGCTCCCTCTTCTCTTCATCTAAAAATCCCTTGGAATCATCCTGCATTCTCTTCTCTTCTCTTTTCCTCCAGCCTCTAATAATGAGGTAGCCCTTCTTGACAAGGCCCACCCCTCTACAGGTACCTTAAGCCATTCCCCTTTCATATTATCCAGTGGACTGCCCCCTCAATTACCCCCCCCCCTTTCTCTCCTTCTAATGCACTAATTCCTTTCCTATTGCCTTCAAGCATGCACAAGTCTCTTTCAATCTTTAAAAAAAAAGAAACAAAAAACCTTCACTAGACTCTACCCACCATCCTTTCAAGCTATCATGATATATCTCTCTTCTTTTTCTCAGCCAAACTCCAAGAATAAATTGTCTACACTCGCTGCCTGTATTCTGTATTTCCTATTCTTTCATTCATTGCTCCAATGCTTATCACTCTGGCTTTACTTCACTAATTGAAACTATTTTCTCTTGGGTTACCAGTAATCTTAGAATCGCCAAATCTGATGGTCTTTTTTCAGTTCTCATACTTCTTTGTGTCTCTGCTATATTTGATACTGCAGACCCTCAGTCATCTCTGCATTTTCATGACACGGTTTTTCCTTCATTCTGTTCCTGTCTTCTCAGTTTCCTTCCATGACTCATTATCCATACTGTGTGGTCAAACTATAGGTGTTCCCCAAGACTCTGCCTTGGACACTCTTTCTTTTTGTTGTTGTTGTTCTGTCATTTTAGTCATGTATGACTCTTTGTGACCCCATTTGGGGTTTTCTTGGCAAAGATACTGGAGTGTTTGCCATTTACAGACAGGGAAAGCAAGGTAAAGAGAGTTGAGCGACTTGCTCAGGGTTACACGGCTAGTCTGTGGCTAGTCTGAGGCCAGATTTGAACTCAGAAAGATGAGTCTTTTTTGGCTCAAGGCCTAGCATTCTATCCACTGTGCCACCCAGCTGCATGTATTTCTCTATTTTCTCTTTTAGTGACTTACAAGCCCAATAATCTCTACCAAATCAAACTATCCAGCTCCAATCTCTTCCCTGAGTTTCAGTCTCACTACCTATTTGGCCTAACTAAGTGGAAGTCTCAGAAGCATCTCAAATTCAACATGTCCAAAACAGAACTCATTCTGCTTTCCCCAAAATCCACCTTTCTTTCAGACTACCTTATTTCTATTAATGGAACCACCTTCAATCTTTCTGGTTTGTAAAGGGGTATATTTTCTCTCACAGCTACGTACCCAATCATTTGTCAAATCTTGTCATTTCTACCTCTATAATATATGTCAAATCTAATCCCTTCACTCTCTACTCGCACAAGAATTACCATGGTACAGGCCTTCATCATGTTAACCTAGAATCCTGGATTACTGCAATGGCTTCCTAATTAGTTCTTTCTGGATTACTTCTCTTCCCACTCTTATTTATCCTCCACTCCACTACTAAAGTGACTTTACGGATCCCTCCTCAAACTCCAATAGCTCCCTATTGCCTTTACGATAAAATATAAACTCTATTTCATTTTTACAGCCATTCACAACCTTGTTCTAGCTTCATTATAGTTCCCAGCTTCACTATACTCAGTATGCATTCTCTTCCCATACTCTGCAATCTAACTAAAGTATCCTTTTTGTGTTCCTCATACACATGGCTTTAAATCCTATCTCTGTACCCTTTCACCTGTCATACCCCATGCCTGATAAACATTCTTTCCTCACATCAGCCTCATAGAATACCTCTACTCCTTCAAGACATAACTGAAGAACCAACTTCTATGTGAAGTCCTTTCTGATTCTCCCAAGTGCTCTCCCCACTTATATTTAACTCCTTTGAAATAATTTTGCAATTATTCTATCCATACTGTGTATGTGCGTGTGCGTGTGTGTGTGTGTGTGTAAAACATGCTATCTCCCCCAATAAACTGAATACTCTTTGAGAACAGGAATTTTTTTTCTTTTCCTTTTTTTGGGGGGAGGAGTGATGGTGGTCTTTGTATCCACAGTGCCCAGTACAATGCCTAGCACACAGAAGACACTTTAAAAATTCTTCTAGAAAGTCGGCAATTCTAAAAAATTTGTACTTCTAGCCTTTGTTAAATTATGTAATTATATTTGTAGTGTGTAGCTATGCTAATTAAAGTATCCCAAAATTAAATATTAAGACTTTAAAAAAACCCAGAAGACATGAATCACTGGAGTGCAAAGTCTTAAATATGATTTACAAAACTAAAATTATTTTCTTAGAACCTATCACATTATTCCATACACACTAAATTCAGTGCAAACTGTGGCTTACTGTCCTCCACAAGGTGAATAAATAAGTATCAGTAGATGATTCTCAGACAAAGATTTAATTATTGAACTTTTTATTAGTAACTTCTGTCATCATGATATTCAAAAAAAGAAAATTACCTTATGAATTAACCTTTGAGATAAGTGACTTGGAATGTTGTTCAAACAAAGTATGTTGATCTTAGATGTCTTAGAATGTTGCTCAAACAAAAATAACCTAATGTGTCTGTGACAATACAAAAAAGATAAACATAAAGCACAGGCAGCCTCACCTTAAACAGGTTGTTTTATAAAAGTTGATCTATAAGTTTGAAGTTTGGAATTTAACACACATTTTCAATTTTTAAAAGTGCTATAAACCATCGTCAGGTTTCCAGAACAGCCTAAGAGCACCTACTTAATCAATAAAGACACTGAACTATATTACAGGGTAAAGAGACGCTCCTAGAAACCTAACCACCACACTATTTGCAGAGGAAAACACATTCAGAAAAGGCATTGTTTTGGACGGAATGTGGTAGCACTGGTAACACTGGCACCTGGCCATGTTATCTCTCTCTCTTAAATCCTTCTTCATTTGTGGCAAGGAGCAGAAGTTTGGGGAATGCTTCTTTCAAGGATATAGCAGATGCCTCACAAAGCATCGACTGTCCATTTGTACACCAGGGAATAACTATAACAGGAAACAACAAATAATTTCTAAAATTCATTTTAATTTTGAACTTGCTCAAAAAAAAAAACACCAAACCCCAAAACTAACTTCTTCAAGCAAATTATAGATAAGCTTTTTCTTTAGGCAATAATATGACTCCTTAGTTATAATCCTTTATGACAGCCTCAGTGATTTTATTTATTTGATCTATTCAAATCCTGTCTCAATGTAAAGTCAATTATTAAATTCCCAAAGCTATCCTTTAACATAATTCACTCCCAGAAATTGTATATATTTCAAAACTTAATTATAAACAAACTTTTAAGCTGAAGGAAAGTTTCAGAATTGCCATGAAAACAATCCTTAATAAATAGTTACAAAGTCTGGAAGTACATTTGAAAGTTCAGCATAAATGTTTATATTACTACTATTATTCCCTAAAGAAAAAGCTTATTGGCTCTCATATATTTCCAAAGCAGCCATCTTATCAAGTTATGATTGTAATACTTTCTTCAGAAAACTCAACTCAATTATATGAGGCCACAAGGTCTCATTCTTAAGTCTAGAACACACTCAAAGTTAAGGTTCTCAAAATACTAGCCAACTTACAATGTGTATCCGTACTCTTGGTTAATTCATGATTTTTAATTGATTAACCAATATCCAAAAACATTAGTTAATATTATTCTGACTGAAGAATCATCAAATCTGCTCATGTTCCATGCATTTTCCAAGTTCCAAAAATTGATGAATATGTAACGAGTCCAATTCTGAAACAATTTAAAAATTCATTGAATTTTTCAAGGATATCATAGCAATTTTATCCAGACCCCAAATTCAATCTACTCCCCCATATCCTTGTAACCTGTTTCCATTCTTATTTTAGAAAGTCTATAACTTTGTCAATGCTTCAATCCTTCTAAAACATAGAATTATTAAAAGAAAAATTGAATTACTACTTTAGTTTTAAGTTTAAAAGCTTCAGTTATAAAGCACATCAATTAAATTACCTCAAAAACAAACAGAATGAGTGCTAAACTTAGAAGAGTTGAGTTCAAATTGTTCCTCTAATCTTGGTTGTGTGACAAAGAAATAAGAAAAATCACTGGGCTTCTATGAGTCTGCATTTCCTTACCTAGAAGAGTTGAGTTCAAATTGTTCCTCTAATCTTGGTTGTGTGACAAAGAAATAAGAAAAATCACTGGGCTTCTATGAGTCTGCATTTCCTTACCTAGAGAATGAGGAGGTTACTTCCTATTTCATATTTCAGCTCAACTGGAGGAGATCAGGCTTTACTAGATACTGCAGTCTAACCTAATAAGAGTCTTTCCAGAAACTGACTATAACAAGTATCTTTACTTAAAAAGTTATGTTTGCCAATTTTTTTTTTAAAGTCCTCTGGTTTCTGCTGCTAATAAAATAGGCTAGAAAAACCACTAATGAGTGGGAAAGGCAAAAAAATCAGCCTAAGACTTCTTGCTTTTCATATTCAATGCTCAGCAAGCACCTAGTTCTAGAAAATGCCAATTTACAGAAACCAACTATTGATTAGAAGCCATCAGAGTCCTTATATTTGGACCACTTCACAATTAGCTATAATCTTCACTGCTACTTAAAACCAGGCCAAACCTCTCCACCCTCGAGTAACTAGAAATTTTGCCACATGCCCCATAGAAGCCAATCAAATAATTAAACTACACTTCCTCAAAAATTATTTTGGATAAGACTACTAAATCAATTTCTAAAACATTAGCATCTGAAATAGTTTCATAATTTTGAATTACTCAAATCAACATTTTCTAAATTGGCTCATGGTCATCTGTGTTCCTCTTCTCTGGCTCTCTGGGTCTGCCTCTCTCTCTGATGTTTAGTTCTGGAGCTACATTAACTACAGTAATAGATCATAACAGATATTGACTTGAAAACTACTGGAGAATATATTATGTAAAAATATGAATTACAATTACATTTTTAAAAACAGGCACTGTTGGTACACGTGTACTTGTGCTACCTAGTTTCAAATATCTGAATGAGATCATTTCTGATTACTTTCCATTCATTCTCTCAGTACTACTTTGCAACTATATGCACCACTTTTGTTTCCTTTTTATTCTTCTCTTGCTGTTTATTTTCCCCTTCCTTTTTTATTTATCCCTTTTCATCTTCTCACCTGCTTAAACCTAGACATCAGTGGCACCCATGGCATCACTTGGTCCCACTAGTAATTCTAAGTCCTAAAAAGGGGACTAATTTTTATTCTGTAGGATATAAGAATAATGCTAGAAGAATTCTTATAATCATAAAGGAAAAGAATTTTTCTTTTGGCTGAATGAATAATTCAAATATTATCAACTTCTGATTATTTGTATCTCAAATTATCTGCTCATAAAGTGAAAGCTTGTTCCCAAAACTAATAGAATACAAGTAGTACAGAATCCTTACCACTCTGAGACCATATCCCAGGCTAAGTTACACAGCAGAACAACTACAATTATCCCTTCCACATCACGCAGTTAGGGGCAGGCGCCACCACAATTTGGGAAATCTGAATAACATTTTTTGGTTCTATATTCCTACCAGAGAAGAAGTCTGATTTTTTTGTTTCTTTTATGGGATGTTTACAGTACCTTACTGTAAAATTTGGGTTAAATACTTGGTCATAGGCTCTGCTCTGCTGGCCTTCACAACGTCTTCTGCAGCTCCCTCAAAACTCCCCCCAAATTCCCATTTCTTATGCTGACCCATAATATAGAGAAACCATGATGGGGAAAATTGCATCGTGGAAAGGATAACTGTAGGCAATTAGGCACCTGACCACCTTTTCAAGCACTTTACTACCAAGTAGAGGTATGGCCAAGTAAAGGTATGGCAACTTCCCCACCCAAAAAGTTAAGAACAACCAAAGAGGCTATATCAAAGGCAACAATTTTCAAATATTTAATTCATTCATTCCTCTGCTACTAAAACTCAGTTTTCAGGAACAAGATTTCAAATGACCAGTGAGGTGCAGTGGATTATAAGTTCTTTCCTAGTTGAAAATCAGGAATGGCTACATTTTTCCTCTTCATGCTTCATTCTCTTCCACACAAAGAGAGAAAATTTTAAAGGGAATAATAAAAAGTCAGAAAGCAAACTGATCCAGAGGTATTACAATTTTTATTACTAAAAATTACTGAATTCATTACTGATGATTACTGATTTATTACTAAAGATTTATGGACCGTGCTATACTATTCCTACATATGTTCTCAAAGGGATTTTTTGGCTCAAGTAAGTTCCAGAATATTAAATGAGCAAGGATATCAAAAGTGGGTATGTTGTTCTAAGATGTATTATAGGGAGACCTCAGTTGTGGTCTCCCCATGTAGACAAGTTAGCTTTGATCTATTCCTAGCCACAATCTGTAAAGACTAACCCTAGTCAATCATATTGACAACTAAAACCATAAAGCATGGCAGGTGTAAAAGGCTCAGCAATGCAGGATAGAAAAGCAGGTTTCCTTACCTAGGTCCATTGCTGTCTTTTCTCCTGGTTGAACAGCTGTCTTTTTCAGGTTTGGTTCCGCGATCACAGAGTTCATTGGCACTCTTCTCTATAACTTCTCCTTCATCAAGTGCTCTATGCAGGCGGTAATTGACCATCTTCAGAACAATGAAGATAGCAGCTATCACTGGACAGTAAACTGCTACTATAATCATGGAAGAAGGAAGAGCCTTTGAGAAAAAAATGGAAGACAAAATACAAATTATTTTAACCTATGGGAAAGAAATAAATCAAAATATCAATCAATAAGAATTTTTTCAAGCGCCTATTTACTTAGTACTATACTCCAGATGCTATGGGTTATCAAAGTAACACAAGATTGTTCCTACCCAGAAGAGACTGCCATTTAGTTAGAGAAGAAAGAAAAATATACATTAAACCAGGGATTAAACCTGAGATCCCTGGACTTTTTATTTAATATTTGATAACTATTTCAATATAATTTATATCTTATCTAATTCTATACAATTCATTTTATATATTTAACAATACTTTGAGGTTGTCCACAGGCTTCATCATAGGGGTCCATGACACAAAAAAAGTTAACTGCATTAAACAATTACTAAACATAAGATATAAAAGAAATATACACTCAATATATACACACACACACACTCTCACATACGTATATAAAAACCAAATCTGTGATTAAAGGTACTTACTAAGCAACTTCTCTTAGCTATGCAAATCACCTGTCTTGGAGAGTTGCCTGGGAGCACTGAGAGAATAAGTGATTTGCCTTGGGTCACACAGTATGTGTCAACAGTGGAAGTTAAAATCAGTCTTTTCCTGATTCCCTGGCCATTTCTCCATTCTGTACACCAGGAACTCTCTCATACATAATCAAAATGTTATGCTACACAGTAAAAATAGAAGATAAGGTATAGTGTTGTGCTTAATCATATGAATGTGAGAACTCATGAAATTCTGAACTGGCAGCAGAGAAAACTACAAATAAGTTGTCTGGAGGATACCTTAATATTATAATACACTAAATATCATCTATGTATTTTTGGCACTCACCTGCTATATACAACTATAAAATAAAGGCTTTATTTTGACGATAACCTATAATTTCAGTGGTGGAAGAAAATTAACATATTACTATGGAAGCATTCAACAGTCTTCCATACTAGAAACTTGTGACAGCTCTCTACTAAGCTAGAGACTTATAGTGGCAAAATTATAGCTTTCCTATTTGACTACTATTAGGTTACAAATAAAGCTTTTTTGTAGGGAAATATAATCCAAATGTAATAATTTAGACACTTATATGATATAAATTGCTTTATTTGGAATGCATGTAGTCCTCATTATTCAAAAAAATCAGTAAAAATCTCAAACAAAAACCATTAGTTGTTCTTTTATCTACAAAGATATAGTTCTGCTAGAAATTTCAAAAAGAAAATTTCAAAATTTCAAAAGAGAAAATATTAAACAATATTCCATGAGTTATGTAGAAACATGGATTAGAATTTTCCTCTCAGACACTTAACTAGCTACGTGACAACAAACAAGTCCCAATCTCTCAAAGTTTCAATTTGTGTATCTTTTGTATGTTTTCAGTTTATTTAAAATAGGGATAATTCTTGTACTACCTAACTCACACGATTATGAGGAAGGGACCCTGGAAACTCTGAAGCATTATCCCTATAATCTATCAAAAAAGATTTTAAGACAAAGATGTTGGATTATATCAGGTGAGTAGAAATGGAGATGATTATTGTAAGTTAGGGCTAGAAAAGTGTCATGAGACATTTCTGGAAAGAGAAAGTTGTTAGTAAAAAACTTTTTCTCTCCCTCTTATATTCCTGAACTGTGGCTAGGTTCTGGGATATAAAAGGACAGACAAGAAGAAAAAAAAAAAGAAGGGGGAGAACTTTTTCCCCTCAGATCTAAGAGAAGGTCACTTCACTGATTATAGAGGGGGCTGTGTCAGTGAAAGTTTCAAGGCTTGTACTTTGGAACTAGACTAGCTCATGAAAAAGGAAAAAGTTTTTGTGTACCAGGTCACAACCAAAAAGTAAGCTGAGCTTGACTGGAATATCTAGCTAAAATTTAGGGAATCTAACAAACTAAAGTTAAATATTAGTCAATTATAAAAATAACCATTTTTAATTTGAGTGTGTGTTAAAACTGGAAATTTGACAATCCATTATATGAGACTCCTATTTATAAGAAATAAGTTATAGAAAGTTATGGGTTCCTTCCAAGGTTGTGGAACCCAGAGTTGAACTAAATTAAAACATTTACTTAAGTGTGACAATTGCGGTAGATTAAATTTTAATATCAAACTACCACGTTTATAATCTTTGACAGTGGACTGGCTGGAAATAATGGCCCCCTTAATATGAAGTGTTTGGAATAAATAGTATTTGTGTAACATAAAATACTATAGTCAGTATTAAAATCATAACCCAGATTCTGTGTAATATCACTTGGAACATAAATCCAAGTAATTCATTCTGGTCTCATTTTAAGTGAAATGCCTCTCCTAATTAGATGTTTAAGATAAGTCAAAATTTATTATATGAGTTGGCACTAAGATAAACTGGGAAAAGAATACAGATCTGAAATGTGTCAACTGGGTGACCTTTAGCAAGTTACACCAGTTTATTTCACATGAGTGCAAAGTGACTAAAACAATGCCTGGCAGAAGGCAGTCACTATAAATGTTAACTATCATTATTAGTTCCTTAATTAGATATGCCAAGACGCCCAATTTTCTATGTAAGGTAATATGGAAATGCATTCAACAGAACTGGAGTCACTTGATCGGTAATGGGTTTGTTCTAAGTTTCAAATATGTAATACTGTTTCAAACTGGTAAATTTTTTTTTTATCAGTTATGTTATTTTATCAGCCCTACTAACCCTGTCTTATAATGTTTTGTAACTGCCATTTAGAAAACTGGGTATTTCCACCTTTGCCTATAGCTGAGAGGAAGTTATAGTTAATACAATTTAGCTACTACTGAAGAATATTTATAAAATGGTTAACTATTTGGGGTTATTGTTTTAATGTTAAAACCTAAAATTGGTAATTGATTACTGTTTGTGTAAAGAAGGGGATGAGGTGAAAGCCTTATCCAGATTGGTTCTTCCCCTTCAGAACAATCCTCAGGGTTAGTGTATTCCACCTTGGAGGAGGGGTGGTAGTGTCAAAGAGCACAGTCCACAGAAGCTCTAAAGATAGATGGACTGGATATCCCCAACTCCCCTCCCTATGGAAGAAGGCCAACGTCTCTAATGTAGAGGTATGGGGGGGACTGAAGGCCCCCTGTGCCAGTTACCATATACTGGGGTCCTAAAAATAAACAAACTGTGTCTACTCTGGTAGATACCATGCAGAATGCATAGTGCTATATGGAAACCCAGAAAAATATCCTGGCAAGTGGGTACCCACAAAAGGATATGAGGGAAAATTCCATCAGTTTAGAGGAAAAACATCATGGGGTAGACAGACAGGGGCATCAAGATCAGCCCCTTCTCTGGGTTCCCTTTAGATTTTCCTTATTTTGTAAACTTGCCAGGTTCCTGAAAATGATCTGTGTGGGTAAAGTCATCAACCCTGGGAAAAGAATTTGTTAGGGTTATGGAGTTCCTAAACAATGAATTTGGCTTGTTGAGAATTTGCAAGTTTATACAGAAATGATTTCTAAGAGAAAGAAACTTGAAAGAACTTGAAAAAAGAAAAAACAAGTGAAAGATGTTAAGTGAAATCTTTTATGTACATGAATCCTGGTAAACTTTTATAACTTATTTGCTCCTCCATAAGAACAAAAATAACTGTATCCAGCCCTAAGTTGTGATCAGTGAAACTTACCATTTTAAGTAAAACCTCTTGAGACTGTACCTGATTTTATTTTGAGGTATAAACTTAGGTATACTTGTCTGATGACTCAGTAATCCAACATTCAAAAGAAGTGTCACAAGCTACACAGAGTGAACATGAACCTGAACTGTTCCAGGTAGAGAGTTACATCTGGGAAAAGTTAAGATGACAACCTTGGCATCAGCCCCAAGATGGGATCCTCCTGTCTTAGTTTCCCCATCGTGTTTCTTTGAAACGGAATGTTTCCCACCTGATAATTACTGAGTCTAGTTATAAGGTGGAATTATTACTGCATGACTGCCAAACTGTGAGTCTTACCTGAAATCAAACATAACTAGGGATGCTTCATCCTGGTCATATATGAGCCCTTAGGCTTAAGCCTGAAAGACCAGTTGGATGCTGGTATAATCATGTCCCTGCTTTTTCTTTTTATGGAAGATTTCTATCGTCCAGAGCAAGTGGTCAGTAAAAGATATGAGCTCAATGCAAGTATGTGAGATCTTGCTGTTTTCAATTTGAATATGTAGTCATTCCATATTCCCAACAAGTAAGTAAATTAGTAGATTTGTCATCTGTCTGCCTGCAAAGTCATGTGAAAGATTTAAACCCTGAAATAAAGCATTATTCCAGACTAATATGAGAATAATCAGGCAAAGATAAAATAAGATCCTTAAATGTTTCATAATGATGTAAGAATAATTGGGTACTGGTACAACTGACTGAAGGACCTAGCTAGTATTCTATTAATTAATGAAACTAAATCAGAAACCTGTTCGGTTTGGTCTACAAAAAAGAATTTCAATGCAATCAATTTTCTTAGAGATAACTTACAGAATATTTTGTGTTACATTAATGGAAAAGTCAATTTCATTCAAGTTTATTACTAATGTGGAAATAACACCTGTTTGTTGTGCATGTCCTATAGTACAAACATGTCTTATCATAAACAACTTATTGATACGCACTATTTTGGAATTATTTAAGCATCCTTCCAAGTCTTTTATTATAACTGGAATAAAGTCAAACTCTTACAAGTAAATTCATTTGTATATGTACTTATAAGTAAATTCATTTCCATCCAGGGGTGGAAAACTTCTATCAGCAAGAGTGCTGTTACTTATATTTCCAGGTACAGGACTAAATCTGCAATAGCATCTGGTCCTCCTAAAGGATTAGAATCAGAATGGAAACTTTTGAGAAAGTAACACGATCAGATAATCCTATATGTCAAATGTAAATTATTCCAATGGGACTCTTGGTTTCTTTATTTTCCCTCATTCTAACACCATTTCTAATTATTTTGTTACTCCTTATATTTGGGCTCTGCATATTGAACTTGCTTGTCATATTTGTGTCTTCCAGATCTGTAAACAGTGGATACCAGGCCATACCTGCCCTCCATTCCCTGGATACTGCATATGCTCAGTTCTGGTCAACCTCTCACCCCCCTGACCTAGGCAAATGGGCTAGTCAATGAAATGATGAGGTTTTTGAATAGGATATATGCTGAACTTTGAGCACCCTTTGGTGCATATCCTGGATTATCTCATCTACCTGCCCACTTGGCACATTTCCTCTGTAAAAGCCTTAGCCTCTCCTGGTCCTGTTAATGTCTCCCTTAAGGAGAAGAGCGTCACCCCTAATATATGTCCTTGATTGGTTTGGAGTCTATATCTGAATTCTTTCAAGATGACACCATGACACATATCTTGCACCTCAGAATAAATTGTTCTCTTACCATGAAAAGACTACTGGGCTGACTGTTGAAAGTGGTGCATTTTATTCCTGGATTCCAACCACCTGACTTTGTTGACCCAACTTGTCTAGGGTTATTTCTAAAGTTGTTTATGAATGCAAAAAAGACTCTAAAGAAAAAATAACATTAAGTACAGGATGTTTCTTTTAACTTCTGAGCACTGAAAGGAGTGAAAAAAAAAAGGAATCTGAAATAAAATGCCAAACTGTAAGCCAATATCCTATGAGTGGTAAGTATTTCCCGTTCAAAGTGTGGAAGTGACTAACTCATTTTATGCCACATACTTCAGAAGTAATTAATTCCCATCAGGGGTTATCCTTAACATTTCCAGGCTACAGGAGACATCCGTGCTAAAACAACTCTATTCTCCAAATGGGTGAACAGTGGAAATAAATGCAACTGGGCTCTTTTACAGCTTTGTTTAAACTTGCCCTCTGCACTATTTGCATTACTTCACTAGGCTGTCTGCTGGCATGGAAACAGCTCATATATTAATGTCAACAGATTAGAAAATCTTGTTGCAATTCAGTTTCTGTAAAGAGAATTTCAAAAATTAACTGGCTTTATATCCTTCTAGTGGTTGTCTAGAATGAAATATTAAAAAAATCTTAAAACTAGACAGCTTTTCCTCAATGAGTTTTATATACTCACGAGCAGATACCACAGGATGTTTTTATAACCTGTATTTATAGAGTTTTAGTTATCTCTTTCAAATAGCATTAATCTAGACTCCAGTCTTTGAAGCAGCAGATCTAGTAAGGACACTCAAAATTCTTAGAAATAAATTATTCATAAGTGACCAAGATGGATTTCTTCATCACTGAAAAAGCAAAAATTTAAGTATGAAAGATTCTACAAAATTAAACTGTTTACTTTCTGTTGACGACTAGCAAGTAGACCTTCCAACTCGCTGAACAGTAATTTATATTAATTCACATTTATTGATTCTCTAGGAAGCATATATATGCACAATAACATAATATTTATTACAGTGTTTAATATAATTAACCTTAAACATAACATTTTATTACAAATATAAACTTCAAATTAATGATGATGAAGGAACAAGGTATAACTTTCCCTTAGGTATTTAAAACCAGGTTGATTATTGCAAACTTATTGGTGTAGGGTATACAGATAATGGCCTTTGCTTTATTCTCTTAAACATCCACAAACTATTTTGGAAATCCTAACTGCGAAGAATCGATACTTTTAAACTGTGGGGCTGCATAAGACTTTTGAAACAAGGAGATCAAATCAGTTAATACTTTAAAAAAAAACTCTATTCATTGGAAGGACAAATACAAAAGCTGAAGCTTAAATACTATGGCCAAAAAATGAGAACACAGGTCTCACTGGAAAAACTCTGATGTTGGAAAAGATTGAAGGCAAAAGAAAAAGAAAATGGCAAAGAATTAGATGAAGAAATAGTGCCATGGAAGCAACAAACATGAGATTGGACAGATTTTAAGAGAAATGGAGGAGAGAAGGGCCGGGCATGCTATGGCCCACAGGGTCACAAAGAATCAGACATGACTGAACAACTGAACAACAACAACCTACATAGAAAGCTTTAACATAACCATTAAATGCTTTCTTTTTTATCCTTTTCCACCCTACCAACAGTACTTAAAAACTGAGCATGAAGCTACTATAGCTGGTGATACGGTAAGAGAGAAACCAGTTGGTTGATGCTGAAAATATATCCTTCCTAAGTAATCAATTTGGTCAATATGTATTAAAAAATACATGAAAGGAAGAAGGCTCACAAAGTAAAGACTTGTCCTTACAGATCATAATATGTCCCAGGCAATTAGATAGAAACAACTAAAAGTATGTAACACCTCTCTAGAATAGTTTTCTCTCAGAACTTCATCCTCAGGTTACAAACAGTACCAATACCTGCTTCACAATTTTTAGTTTCTGTTAGAACTGGTACAAAAATATAGAAGACTCTCAGGAGTTAAATATGAAAAAGGACCTTAGTCTTTATCTAATGCAACACTTTCATTCCTTTATTATGCAAAAAATGAAAACAAAAATTAAGTTATTTGCCCAGTGTCTTAAGAAATTAATGCTAGATCGCAGACCAAGATTCAAGCTTCCTGACTACCATTATGATACTTTTCTCTACACCATTCTCGCTGAAATACAACCCATAATCTGAGGTCAGGTCACAATTTCACATACCTTTTTTATGTGCTACAAATAAAATCTACAATGTTATATTCTGTTCAAATCTATTCTCTCTTTATATGATATGCAACTTGTTAAATTATATTTCCACAGGCTTTATAAGCAATAGGACCTAAATTTAAACAAGTTTATTAAGTTTTTTCCCTCCAATTAGTTTCATCAACCCAACAAGATCAGCCTTTCCTAGTTCTTGATTCTTTTCTTTATGACTAACAGTATGGTATGTAAAGTAATATTTTTACTTGATAATTAAATATTGCAATATAACCACTTGAATACTAAAACAGAATTATAATAATGAATAGTCTGAAAGACACTTCAACTGTGAAACCCCAGAAATAACAAAAGCTTACATTTATCACTTTATGGCTTATAAAGCATCTTCTTCAAAAATACTACGTGTAAGACATGCAAGTATTAGTTCCATTTTACAGAGGAGGAAAATTGAAGCATAGAGAACTTGACTGATTTTTGAAGTCTAGATGTGGACCTTGATCTACTTCCAAAATATTCTCAAGTCAACTGTCTTCTATTATGCCCCCTAGATCACTGCATTGTCATATTAGGGGGCTTATATAGCTCAGTGAAGGTATACTGTGCAGGGTAACCCAACATGGACAGGTCAGATTGAAGAGTTCTAATAAAAGGTGATCCACTGGAGAAAGGAAAAGACAAACCACTCCAGTATCTTTTCAGAGAAAACCCCAGAGACTGTACCAAGATGATAAAAGAAATGACATCAAAAGATGAAAATGAAGTCAAGTGGGCCTTAGGAAGCAGAGATAACAGTGACACTAGTGGAGGTGATAGGATTCCCAGCTGAGTTACTTAAAATCTTAAAAGATGATGCTGCACTTAATATGCCAGCAAATTTTAAAAACTCAACAGTAGCCACTAGATTGGAAGATCAGATTCCATCCCAGTTCTAGAGAAGAGCAGTATCAAGGAATGTTTAAATTACCAAACAATTGCACTTATTTCACATGCCAACAGGGTTATGCTTGACATTTGGCAAACTGGGCTTCAGCAATACGAACTAAGAATTACTAGAAGAGCAGGCTCGTTTTCAGAGGCAGAAGAACTAGAGACCAAATTACCAAAATTGCTGGATTATGGAAAAAGCAAGGAAGTTCCAGAAAAACATCTACTTCTGCTTCACTGACCCCACTAAAATGACTATGCAGATCACATCAAAATGTGGCAAGTCCTCAAAGAGATGGAAATAACAGATCATTTTACTTGTCTCCTGAGGAACCTGTATGCAGGTCAAGAAGCACCAGTTAAAACTGAACACGGAACAACTGATTGGTTTAAGATTGGAAAAGAAATATGACAAGGCTTTTATGGTCACCTTTATTTAACTTATATACAGAAGTACATCATGCAAAATGCCAGGCTAGATGAATCAAAAGCCAGGAGAAATAACCTCAGATATGTGATAATACCACTCTGATGGCAGAAAGTGAAGAGGAATTAAGGAGCCTCTTGATGAGAGTGAAAGAGTTAAATATAAAAGCTGGCTTAACGTTGAACATTAAAAAAAAAAAAAACTAAAATCTTGGCAACTGGTTCCATCACTTTCTGGCAAACAGAGGAAGAAAAAATGGAAGTAGTGTAATATTTTATATTCTTAGGCTCAAAGATCACTACAAATAACTATTGCAGCCATGAAATTAAAAGATGCTTGCTCTTCAGAAGAAAAGCTATGGCAAATCTGGACAGCATACTAAAAAGCAGAGTCATCACCTTGCTGGCAAAGGTCCCATATGGTCAAAACTATGGTTTTCCTAGTAGCAATGTATGGCTATAAGAGTGGGACTATAAGAAATGCTGAGCATCACAGAATCGAAGCTTTTGAATTGTGGTGCTAGAGAACACTTTTGAGAGTCCCTTGGACAGCAAGGAGGTCAAAGCAATCAATATTTAAAGAAATTAATTCAGGCTATTCACTGGAAGGTCACAGACTGAAGATGAAACTTAAATACTTTGGAGATAATATCCAACCTACCTACCTTAGAGAATTGATATTTAGTACAAATGAGATAATACATGTAAATGCTATGCATTTGTATGAATAAAGACAAAGTCTTATTATGTAAATTCAATTAAACATTTTCAAAACAATCATGTCATTATACTAAAGATACTACTTATTAAAGCAGTTATTTCTTTGAAACCGAATATGTGCTCAAAACTCTTTACACTGAAAAAATACATTTCTATTTAAATTTATTTTTCTTTAAATTCATAAAATGAATTTCTATGAGAAACTAAGATTCAAGTACTGTGTTCATTTGTCAAAACACAAAATCACAGAATTTTAGAACCTGAAGAGACCTCAAAGACCACCTAAAGAATCTAATCTCACTTTACATTCAAGAAAACGGATTTATTCAACAAATATTTAGCAAATGTCTAAGCATAGGGTAGTGTGTATTCTTTTCTACTGTGCCATACTGCACTAACATATTACAGGTTCAACTGTATTAATATCATAACTAAGTCCCAGAAGATTTACAGAGGAATTAATTTAAAAATTTTACTATAGCATAATCACATGTACCATATATAATTTTATAACAACTCTGTTTTAGTGAAAGCTGAATTAATCAGACTTATATACATTTTTTTTTATTTAACTTTTGACATTTATTTTCACAAAATTTTGGGTTACAAATTTTCTCCCCTTTTATCCCCTCCCCCCCAAACCCAAGCATTCTAATTGCCCCTGTGACCAATCTGCTCTCTCTTCTATCCTCCTTCTCTGCCCTTGTCTCCATCTTCTCTTTTGTGTTGCAGGGCCAGATAGCTTTCTTTACCCCTTAACCTGTATTTCTTATTTCCTAGTGGTAAGAACATTACAGTTGATCCTAACACTTTGAGTTCCAACTTCCTTACCTCCCTCCCTCCCCACCCCTTCCCTTTGGAAGGCAAGCAATTCAATATAGACCAAATCTGTGTAGTTTTGCAAATGATTTCCATAATAGTTGTGTTGTATAGGACTAACTATATTTCCCTCCATCCTATCCTGTCCCCCATTACTTCTATTCTTTTATGATCCTTTCCGTCCCCATGAGTGTCGACCTTGGATTGCATTCTCCTCCCCATGCCCTCCCCCCTACCCTACTTGTGCCCTTGTCCCCCACTCTCCTGTATTGTGAGATAGGTTTTCCTATCAGAATGAGTGTGCATTTTATTCTTTCCTTTAGTGAATGTGATGAGAGTAGACTTCATGTTTTTCTCTCGCTTCCCCTCTTTATCCCTCCACTAATAAGTCTTTTGCTTGCCTCTTTTATGAGAGATAATTTGCCCCATTCCATTTCTCCCTTTCTCCTCCCAATATTTCTCTCTCACTGCTTGATTTCATTTTTTTTTTAAGATATGATCCCATCCTCTTCAATTCACTCTGTGCACTCTCTCTCTATGTATGTGTGCGTGTGTGCATGTGTGTGTGTGTGTGTGTGTACTCCCACCCAGTACCCAGATACTGAAATGATTCAAGAGTTACAAATATTGTCTTTCCATGTAGGAATGTAAACAGTTCAACTTTAGTAAGTCCCTTATGACTTCTCTTTGCTGTTCACCTTTTCATGCTTCTCTTCATTCTTGTGTTTGAAAGTCAAATTTTCTTTTCAGCTCTGGTCTTTTCATCAAGAAAATTTGAAAATCCTCTATTTCATTGAAAGACCAATTTTTCTCCTGAAGTATTATACTCAGTTTTGCTGGCTAGGTGATTCTTGGTTTTAGTCCTAGTTCCTTTGACTTCTGGAATATCCTATTCCATTCCCTTCGATCCCTTAATGTAGAGGGTGCTAGATCTTGTGTTACCCTGATTGTATTTCCACAATACTTGAATTGTTTCTTTCTAGCTGCTTGCAATATTTTCTCTTTCACCTGGGAATTCTGGAATTTGGCCACAATGTTCCTAGGAGTTTCTCTTTTTGGATCTCTTTCATGCGGTGTTCTGCGGATTCCTTGAATATTTATTTTGCCCTCTGGTTCTAGAATCTCAGGGCAGTTTTCCTTGATAATTTCATGGAAGATGATGTCTAGGCTCTTCTTTTGATCATGGTTTTCAGGTAGTCCCAAAATTTTTACATTGTCTCTCCTGAATCTATTTTCCAGGTCAGTTGTTTTTCCAATAAGATATTTCACATTATCTTCCATTTTTCCAATCTTCTCGCTATGTTCTGTGATACCTGTCTTTCTCACAAAGTCCTTAGCGTCCATCTGTACCATTCTAGTTTTGAAAGATCTATTTTCTTCAGTGAGCTTTTGAATCTCCTTTTCCATTTGGCTAATTCTGCTTTTGAAAGCATTCTTCTCCTCATTGGCTTTTTGAACCTCTTTTGCCAATTGAGTTAGGCTAGTTTTCAAGGTGTTAATTTCTTCAACATTTTTTTGGTTCTCCATTAGCAGGGAGCTGATCTGCTTTTCATGCTTCTCTTTCAACCCTCTCATTTCTCTTCCCAGTTTTTCCTCCACCTCTCTAACTTGATTTTCAAAATTCTTTTTTGAGCTCTTCCATGGCCTGAGCCCATTGGGTGGGCTGGGACACAGAATCCTTGATTCCTGTGTCTTTGCCTGATGGTAAGCATTGTTCTTCCTCATCAGAAAGGAAGGGAGGAAATGTCTGATCTCCAAGAAAGTATCCTTCAATAGTTTTATTTCTTTTCTCTTTTCTGGGCATTCTCCCCAGCCAGTGACTTGTCCTCTGAATATTCTCCTCACTCCCACCTCGCCTCCTGGTCCTCCCAGCCAGCGTTTGGGGACTGAGATTCAAATGCTGCTTCCCACCTTAGGGCTTTTGGCGGGGGCAGGGCTGCTATTCAGTGTGAGAATTAAGTTCAGGTGGTCAGGTCAGGGCAGGGCCGCCTCTCAGGCTCAGTTCCCTCAGGGGGTTTATGTACAGACCTTCCACAATGGATCCAGGCTCCCGCCCGCTTGGGGAGCCCCTGTCTGCAGCCGCCTCTCAGCTTCTACCTCCCGGGGGGGCCCGAGCCATGGGGGCACCCCACTCCCCTCTCGACCTGCCAAAGAGACTCTCTCACTGACCCCCGTCACCTGTGGGTGGTGGGACTTGTGCCGCCGCTAGAGATCCCGTCCCTGAAGCCTGCTCGGATCTGTACCTCTCGGAGCTGCGGCCACCATAGGTCTGGGCTGGGCTCCACGTCTGCAGCGCGATGGACCTTTTGCGAGAGGTTTGCAGGTCTCTCTGTGGGTGGAGGGACCCCCGTGGCCGCTGGAGATCCCGTCCCCGTAGCCCGCTCGGATCTTTTCCTCTCGGTGTCGCGGCCGCTGCAGGGCTGCACTCAGCTCCCAGTCCCGGCGCCCAGTCCACAGCGCGAAGGACCCCCCACGAGAGGTTTACAGGTCTCTCCGGAACAGAAATCTCCCTAGCTCCAATATTCCGTGGCCTCTGGGTGCAGAATTCACCGTGAGTTGGTCCCCTCTAGCCGTTGTGTGGGTTGTGGGTTCGGAGCTATGTGTATGTGCGTCTTTCTACTCCGCCATCTTGGCTCCGCCCCCCATATACATTTTTAAAGACAAGTTTCCTCAAAAAAAAAGTAGATTGATAACAATCATAGGAGAATTATGACAAGTAACAGCATACCTCACCTAATCTTGTTAACTGACTTCATAAAAGCTATGACCTCAGGTGAAACAATTGTGGGAGGGGAGAATTTGTTTCATGGGAATTATGTAATAAATGGATTATATACCCTGGCATTCAAAATTCAGACTATAAAAGCTTATATTTTCCACCACTTTAAGGTCTCGAGTGTGATATACTCGAAGAATATGATGAACAGGTGGGAAGCTATACAAAACTGTTAGTCCAAGGATCTAGGTGAACAGGTACCAAAAGAGAAGCCAGGATTTCACCAGATGGTTGCGAACTAGACAAAGTAGTGGAATCAAGCAAAAACTGTTTTAACCAAATGCCTCAATTTCTTTCTTTTTCTACTTTTCTTTGTCTTCCAGAAGCAGCTAATTAGAGGATTAAAACTTTTTACCCCTTTGTTGTGAACTGGACCACTTATTAGTCAATATAGTTTGGATAATATACTTAGCCTTTATGATATTTAGTCACAAAAAAAAAAAAGATTCAAAATGAGCACCAGAACAACGCCAAGAGTCATATCTAGCTTACAAAGGAAAATCTGCTTCCCCCCAAAAGGATAATTTTCAAATGCTCATTAATTATGAGTTTCCAAATAACTTGACAAGAACATGACAGAAATTCATTCAAAGGTATTTTCAACATTCAAGTTGAAAAGGAAAAATAACATGAACAATGAACTCCAGGATACCAAAGGTATATTCCAAAATCTACAATCTATAAAAAAGGTCAAGAAGCTATAGTACTGAAAGCACCAAGAAGCCATACTTCTCAGATGTGGTTATCCTTCTTCAGGAATCTGCCTAAGAAGTAAGCTCTCTTATGTTCTGACTTGAAGATAAGCTTAACAGTAAACACTCTCTCCTATCTCCTCCCCAACCCCCACTACACACTCTCCTTCCCTTCCCTTAAAGCACCACCTTTTAAAATGTAATAAATGAAAAATAATCAACAAATTTAGATACTGTAACCTACTTATGAAAGTACGCTAATCTGAAGAGAATGACACTGGTAACTGCAAAAAGAAACAACAGAGTGTGGATAAAATCTTAGAAAAATAGGTAAGTAAAAAAATGGCAGTATTTCTCTAGTAGAATGCAGGAGAGAATAGACGATGGCCCTCAGTTTTTTAAAAAAGAAATATCTCTAGTGTGAAGAAGCATAATTTATAATGATTTTTTTATTCCATCTCATATTCTGTGGATGTAGGTGACTCATACTGACGAAACTCAGAGTCTAATAAAATTTCTGGGATACAGAGAAGTATATTAGTTGTGAAGAGTCTTATTTGTAAAAGATTTTGCAAACCTTAAAGCACTACACAAATAATTGTGATGATGACTTGACAAAAAAACTTTGAAAAACATAGTTTCTGGGTAATTTAATCATTTTATTAGGGAGTCCAGCAGGTTATTAATAAAATTATCGTCATTAGACCATCTCTCTTAGACCAAAGATTCCCTAATGGTGGTAAGGTCACAGTTCGTATGCCCTTTGAAGAAGAGGGGCTCCCAGAGAGGTAACAATCAACTAGGTTGGTTAACACAATAAGAGGTGTGGGCTACATTAAAATGAAGGTCTTAGGGTTCCTGACTTAGTTCACTCAAACCTTGGTCAAAGAGACATCTACTTCAATTTTACCTGTCTTGATAGTAGGGAGAATCAACATTTTCCCAGGACCTGTTAAAGCAAACATAATGAGCAAGAATACACCCATTAGCCTAAACTTAGAATTTCTTTTACTGCTTGATTAGATCTTGACCTGAGTAAATCTCTAAGAGATCATTTCCCACATCAGTTGGTTTCTGGATGAGGAAGTAGCAAAGGGAAAAGGCATGGTCCTAATACAATAATTAGCTATTAAATATAGGAGAGAAATATTCATGTCAATAATGGTGATGGTGATGATGATGTTGGGGTGGTGGTGGCAGGACTTGAACCCAATCTGTCCTGATGATGAAGTCTGCTCTCTGTACAACAAGGTCACCCACCATGTGTCTACATTTTTATGTAGCTTTCTAGAAATATCTCTTTGCCTTAATTCCAAATTCACCAATCAATCTTTTGATTTACATTTGGTGTGCTAAGTGGGCCTACCCTTGAAGAAGGGGAAATCCTAAGAAGATGACAAATTTCTGTCTTTGGGTCAGGTGTGTCATCCACTATAAAATTTTAAAATAACATTCTAATTTATAAATCAGTTTCTTATAAATTTAGTTAGAATCAAATGGTCTCTCAGACTGATCACCTATTAGTGCACCGATAAAAGGAAAGTAGTAAAATAGAAACTCTTGATCCTAGATCACAGTAATCCCCAAGAGCAGAATGCAACAACCCTGTTTAGCAGACCCTGAAAGTACCTATTCAGTTACTTCTGGACTATGGAACAAAACCTTCATGTCATAACCCCAACTAACAGGGCTTAGTCCATCTGTCAAACAAACAGCCTCTCACCTATCACCTTATTTTATTTAATACTGCAGTATAAGATTTATTTCTGAGTTCATTCTATGGTACTCACTGCCTTACAGGCAAAAAAAAAAATTAAAGATTTTTTTTTGTAGTTCTAAAACTAAAACCTCACTAAATGATATAACATGGATTTTTTATCAAACCACAAACACTATAACAAATAGTATTAAAGGATTTCAGATACATTTACAACTAAAAGTTCACAGATAAAACATAATGACTATACTCCAAAAAAATCCACTACTTTAAATCTCACAATAAATTTGCTAATTGAGAAAAATAAGACTTTTTTATAATGCAAAAATATAAATTGATACAAAATGCGAGCAAAGTAGAATTGAGAGAGCACAAAGTAAATGTAGGATGCGCAAATTTGGAGTATTCACCCCAAATATTTACACGGATTATCTGTGCCCAACCTGAGTTAGAGAATTCTGAGCTTGTATTATTCTGATCAGCCACAGTCAGACACACTGAAATTTCACTTTATCATGGTGATGTCATTTTGGTCCTCTTCAAAGACGAAGGACTACAACCAATCAATCAACATATATAAATAATTGATTATGTATTTCTTAGATCCTTCACTTAAATACTGTAGTAAAATTAACTATGTTTAAATCACAAAAACAAAAAGATGATTCATTCATTCTCAAATGGTAAAAATATGTATATGTATATATATCAGCTATCATTCAATTATTACAGGACCTATACATGAGTGCATGTGTGTGTGTACACTAAACTGACTGAAAATGAAAGATGCTTTGTAGGCAGTTTCTTCCTTGAAAATAATGAACTAAAGTTAAATTACGTATCATATATTAAGTGACTAAAAGGCAGATAAAGATAGGAGGAAAAAGTGGCCTATAGCAGAGAAAAGTCAAAAAGAAAAGAAAGAGGACATGCTTTAACTCTCATCCTACTGACAGGACATTTTTTCTGTAAAAGCAGTATTAGGTCTGTTCATACCACGGAAACATGAAAGATGTGAAATCCCCAATCAAAGTACAAGCTCCAGTTCTGAAACATCTAACAACAGTAAAGCTTCTATTATCAAAATGCATAGTGAGCTCGGCTTTGAGGCTAACAATGAGAACTGGAAGGTTTTGCTGAGTCACACAAAGAAAATCATAGCAAGACCTTAGTGAGTAGCTGACAGCAACTGTGGTCATGCGAACATGGTTTGAAGGTGCAAGCAAGGGCACAAAATAAGAGGGGAGATGACAGTGGCAAAATAATGGAGGGGATGACAGTGGCATGCAACATGAATTGGATTTTGTTGGTCACTTCTGCCTTTTTTCTGTCCCTGCTCCTTTGAGCACAAGAAGGTTTCAACAGTACTCTGTTCATTCCCTCACTGCCTGCTAAGACTCTTGTTTGCCTCCTTATCCATTCACTCAGAACCAAACATAAGCATTAATTAAGATACTCCACTATGTCAATGAAACTGGGATCTCACTAACTTTATCATTCCCTTCAATGATGCAGTTCACAACTCTCCTATGCTTGCACTTCTAGTATAACTGTCACCCATGTCTTCCCATAAATTTACCACAGTATGTCCACCTACCATGTTGGAAGCCTTACCTAAGTTTTCTTTACAACATGAGGATACCAAAGGAACCATGGGCAACCCAATAGTTATCCCTGACTCTCATGTCATGGACAGATCATCTTCTTTTTGACTCCTATATTTCATCGATGACATTCTTTAGGAAGTATCTCTTGCATAATTCCTTGCTGTAACTGGTTACATCTTCCTCACACCCACCATGCACCTCAACTGCTCTGAGTGATCTTCAAGTTCAATTCTTTAGAAACTGTAATAATCCATGATTTGCAACCATAGAACTTTTGTCAGTAAGAAAAATATACAATTGCAAAAGTAATACAGGACACTTTTCATTCTGTTTGTTTCTATGCCCAATTCATTGTACATCTGAAACATTTGTCCAAGCTATCAGCTTTCTATTCAACTACCTATCATGTCTAAATAAGAGACATTTTTGAAATCCTACTTCAAGTCCCTACTCATGTTTCCATAGTTTCACCTGCAGGGATGATGAATTCTTGAGTGATACCTAAAGAGATATCACTTATCAGGCTCCTCAGTGTTCCAGGGACTGATGTAATCAGTATATCATCCACAAATGTGAGCACCTAGAAAACCTCTCCATCTACTGGGGATACTTCTATGACTTGAACTTTGCTTGAGAAGTCCTCCACAATACCAGCAAATTCTTTCATGAATATAGGTGAAGTCATTTTATACCTCAAGTTGATATTAATTCTCCAAAGGGCCAATACTGATTATTTTTTATTAGCCAAGTATTTAAAAATACTCAGGGACTGATTTTTTTTCATTTTTTATCTTTGCTGCAGGAAAAGAGAAGGATTAAAGGGAGGATGGAAACAAATTACTAGATTCACAGATGAAGAGAAAACTCTAGATATAGTTCACCTAAATTTTAGCAAAGACTTTCATGTTATGCTTATAAAGTAGAAAGATATGGGCTATGCAATATCCACAGTAATCTCAGAACTGGTTGAACGACTTTCACCGAAGAATAATCATTAGTGATTCAATTTCTACCTGAATCATTCATTCTACAGTTCACTGAAGATCACTCAAGTTCTCTAGTGGAATCAATTATGCTTGACTTTATGCTATTTAACATTTCTATGACATGGATAAAAGAATAGAAGGTATGTTCATAGAACGACAGTAGACACAAAACTAGGCAGTTAGAATCAAAATATCCAATCCCATAACCATTTATGTGCAAAGCATTGCGTTAAGCACTGGGGATATACAGATAAATTTTTATTTAATTTTAATTTATGGAATAAAACAAGCATTCCTATAACAGTACAATAAAAAAGATAAACATACATGAAACTGAAATCTACAACACACAATTTGCTATTCCTTTCAAATAATATAAAATTATTATGTAAATTTCTTTTTTCCCCCTCTTCACACCCATATCCCCCCTAGAGATAGCTACCATTAGACACAAATAAGTGTGTATATATAAACATGTATGTATGTGCACATATAACATGTATATATGCATGTATATCTATATGTATGTAAATTTATTCCATATATACTTATATTTATCAGTTCTTTCTCTGAGTACACATAGCACTTCACATGTCCTTTATAGTTAATGTGGGTATTTGCAATAACTAAAATAACTCATTCACTCAGTCATTCTTAAAACAATATTGCTGTTATTGTATACAATGCTATCTTGGTTCTACTCATTTTTCTTTTTTTTTTTAAATTTATTTAACTTTTAACATTCATTTTCACAAAGTTTTGGGTTCCAAATTTTCTCCCCATTTGTCCCCTCCCCCCACACCAAAACACCAAGCATTCTAATTGCCCCATCACCAATCTGCCCTCTCTTCTATCATCCCTCCCTTCCCTTGTCCCCATCTTCTCTTTTGTCCTGTAGGGCCAGATAACTTTTTATACCTCATTACATGTATTTCTTATTTCCTAGTAGCAAGAACAGTACTCGACAGTTGTTCCTAAAACTTTGAGTTCCAACTTCTCTTCATCCCTCCCTCCCCACCCATTCCCTTTGGAAGGCAAGCAATTCAATATAGGCCATATCTGTTTAGTTTTGCAAATGAATTCCATAATAGTCATGTTGTGAAAGACTAACTATATTTCCCTCCATCCTATCCTGCCCCCCATCTATTCTCTCTTTTGATCCTGTCCCTCCCCAAGAGTGTTGACTTCAAATTGCTCCCTCCTCCCATTGCCCTCCCTTAAATCATCCCCCCCACCCTGCTTATCCCCCCTTCTCCCCTACTTCCCGTATTGTAAGATAGGTTTTCATACCAAAATGAGTGTGCATTTTATTCTTTCCTTTAGTCAAATGTGATGAGAGTAAACTTCATGTTTTTCTCTCACCTCCCCTCTTTTTCCCTCCACTAAAAAGTCTTTTGCTTGCCTCTTTTATGAGAGATAATTTGCCCCATTCCATTTCTCCCTTTCTCCTCCCAATATATTTCTCTCTCACCGCTTAATTTCATTTTTTTAAGATATGATCCCATCCCATTCAATTCACTCTGTGCTCTCTGTCTCTGTGTGTGTGTGAGTGTGTGTGTGTGTAATCCCACCCACTACCCAGATACTGAAAAGTTCCAAGAATTACAAATATTGTCTTTCCATGTGGGAATGTAAACAGTTCAACTTTAGTAAGTCCCTTATGACTTCTCTTTGCTGTTTACCTTTTCATGCTTCTCTTCATTCTTGTGTTTGAAAGTTAAATTTTCTTTTCAGCTCTGGTCTTTTCATCAAGAATGCTTGAAAATCCTCTATTTCATTGAAAGACCAATTTTTCCTCTGAAGTATTATACTCAGTTTTGCTGGGTAGGTGATTCTTGGTTTTAGTCCTAGTTCCTTTGACTTCTGGAATCCTATTCCATGCCCTTCGATCCCTTAATGTAGAAGCTGCTAGATCTTGTGTTATCCTGATTGTATTTCCACAATACTTGAATTGTTTCTTTCTAGCTCCTTGCAATATTTTCTCCTTGACCTGGGAACTCTGGAATTTGGCCACAATGTTCCTAGGAGTTTCTCTTTTTGGATCTCTTTCAGGAGGTGATCTGTGGATTCCTTGAATACTTATTTTGCCCTCTGGTTCTAGAATCTCAGGGCAGTTTTCCTTGATAATTTCATGAAAGATGATATCTAGGCTCTTTTTTTGATCATGGCTTTCAGGTAATTCCATAATTTTTAAATTGTCTCTCCTGGATCTATTTTCTAGGTCAGTTGTTTTTCCAATGAGATATTTCACATTCTCTTCCATTTTTTCATTCTTTTGGTTTTTGTTTTGTGATTTCTTGGTTTCTCATAAAGTCATTAGCCTCCATCTGTTCCATTCTAATTTTGAAAGAACTGTTTTCTTCAGTGAGCTTTTGAACCTCCTTTTCCATTTGGCTAATTCTGCTTTTGAAAGCATTCTTCTCCTCATTGGCTTTTTGAACCTCTTTTGCCAATTGAGTTAGCCTATTTTTCAAGGTGTTACTTTCTTCAGCATTTTTTTGGGTCTCCTTTAGCAAGGTGTTGACCTGCTTTTCATGCTTTTCTTTCATCTCTCTCATTTCTCTTCCCAGTTTTTCCTCCACTTCTCTGATTTTCAAAATCCTTTTTCAGTTCTTCCATGGCCTGAGCCCACTGAATACTTATTTTGGATATTTGGGATACAGAAGCCTTGATTTCTATGTCTTTCCCTGATGGTAAGCATTGTTCTTCCTCCTCTAAAAGGAAGGGAGGAGATATCTGTTCACCAAGAAAGTAACCTTCTATGGTCTTATTTTTTTTCCCCCTTTTCTGGGCATTTTCCCAGCCAGTGACTTGACTTCTGAGTTTTCTCTCCACACCCACCTTGCCTCCAGATCCACCCAGCAAGCACTTGGGGTCTGAGATTCAAATGCTACTCCCCAGTCTCAGGGCTTTCAGCAGGGGCGGGGCTGCTATTCAGTGTGAGATTAAGTTCAGGTGCTCAGGTGGGGACAGGGCCCCTTCACGGGGCTCAGTTCTCTCAGGGGGGCTTATGAGGAGACCTTCAACAATGGATCTGAGCTCCTGCCTGCTTTGGGAGCCCCTGTCCGCTGCTGCTCCCGAGGGGGCCCGAGTTATGGGAACACCCCACTCCCCTCTCGGTGAGCCCCAGAAGACCCTCTCACTGACCTTTGGCACCTGTAGGTGGAGGGACCTGGGCTGCCGCTGGAGATTCCGTCCCTGAAGCCTGCTTGGATCTGCTCCCCTCGCGGCCAAAGCAGGGCTGGGCTCCGCTCTGGGTCCGGGGCACAATGGACCCCTCGCGTCAGTTTTTCAGGTCTCTTTGGAACAGAAGTCTCCTCCTCTCCATTGTTCTGTGGCTTCTGCTGCTCTAGAATTTGTTGGGAGTTCTTCTTTACAGGTATTTTATGGGCTGTGGGTTCGGAGCTAGCATATGTGTATCTTTCTACTCCGCCATCTTGGCTCCTCCCCCCGGTTCTGCTCATTTTTCTAAGATCATTGAGTGCATCCTAATGGGCATCCCATTTCCAGGTCTTTGCCACCACAAAGAGAACTGCTATAAACATTCTAGAACACATGGGTTCTTTTCCTTTTTCCTTATCATCTTTGGAAACAGACCAAATAGTAGTATTGCTGAGTCAAAGGGTATATAGGTAGTTTTAATAACTCTCTGGGCACAATTCCAGGTTGTCCTATAAAATGGTTGGTAATTTTTAAAAATAGTTCCTGTCCATAAGAAGCTTAAATTCTACTGAATTACAATATGTAAATAGATATGACCATACTAGTTAAAATATGCATTAGATTGTAAGGTCTTTATGGGTTAGGACTATTTTTTGCCTCTTTCTGTAACCCCCACATTTAGTCCAGTACCTGTTTAACAAATGTTTAATGCTTGATAATGTAAAAGGTGATAACAGAAATACAGCTCTCCCATAGAAATTCCAACAGATACCTGAAAACAAACCCAGAAAATACAAGGATGAAGAAGTCTAAAAAGACTCAGAAGTGACCTCCTCCATTTAGACCAGAATAGAACAAAAAGAGGGTCAGAAGAAGGCAGAAACTGATAGAGGTAGATGTCAAACTAGGAAAGCCAATACAAATTCCAGTAATCTGCCCAAAAGCCAATTGGCTCAAGAAGATGAGAGGAGCCCTGGCAAGCCAGTCAGCACTAAGAACAGCAATGTCCCAAATAAGCACCAATAGCCAGCTCAAATTTCATTTTCTCCAGGCCTTTTCCAATATTTCTCAGTGCCTACCCTTTCAGACTACCTTCTACTAAGACTGTATATATCTTGTATGTAAAAATTTTGCACAATGTCTCTCCCATTAGAATGTAAGTTCCTTGAAGTTAGGAACTGTGCTCTTTGTTTATATTCCCAGCATTTTACTGCAGTGCCCAGCACATAGTAAACATTTAAATGCTTATTGATTCACCACTACTATTAGGTAATAAAAATAATCATAAAAATGCTAGGAAGGAAACTGGTGTAGAATATGCACAAGAAGATGAGATTATGAACATTTTCTGAAGTAGTTATGGTTTATTTAGAGAAAACTAAATATTCAGCTTGGTTGATTGGTCGTTGTCCTTCGTCCTCAAAGAGGACCAAAATGACATCACCATGGTAAAGTGAAATTTCAGTGTGTCTGACTGTGGCTGATCAGACCAATATGAGCTTGGAATGCTCTACCACAGGTAGGGCACAGATAGTCCGTGTGAATATTTGGGGTGGATATCCCAAATTTGTGCATTCTGCGTTTACTTTATGCTGTCTCAATTCTTCTTTGCTCAAAGACACATCACCCTTTCTCATGTGGGTATGCCATGCTGAGTGATCCTGTGCCAGTGTCTCCCATGTTGCACAGTCAAATCCAAAGTTCTTGAGAGACCCTGAGAGTGTCCTTGTATCCCTTCTTCTGGCCATCATGTGATAACCTGCTCCATGTGAGTTCTCCATAAAATAGTCCTTTTGGAAAGGGTATTCAAGCAAAATGGCCAGCCCATCAGGGTTGTGCTCTCTGAAGCATAGTTTGAACGCTTGGCAGTTCAGCTCAAGCAAGGACTTCAGGGTCTGGTACCTTATCCTGCCAGATGATCCTCAGAATCTTCTTAAGACAGTTCAAATGGAAGCGATTCAGTTTCCTGACATGGTGCTAGTAGACTGTCCATGTTTCACAAGCATATTCAATGAGGTCAGCACAACGGCTCTGTAGACCTTCAGTTTGGTAGTCTAATATTTCTTCTCTCCCAAACTTTTCTTCAGAGCCTCCCAAAAACTGAACTAGCTCTGGCAGTGTGTGCATCGACCTCATTGTCAATGTGTACATCCCTGGAAAGTACACTACCAAGATAAGGGAACTTATCCACAGCATTCAAAATTTCTCCATTTGTTGCAACTGATGGTTCCACGTATACATGGTACAGTGGTGCCTGATGGAGCACCTGTGTTTTCTTGGTGCTAATTATTAGGTCAAAATTAGCACAGCCAGCAGAGATTTGATCCATACTTTGTTGCATCTCAGCTTCAGAGGCTGCACTGAGTGCACAATCATCTGCAAACAGAAAGTCATGCACCAACACTCTTCCACTTTGGTCTTGGCTTGTAGCCTTTTCAAATTGAAGAATTTACCATCAGTACGCTAGCTGACTTTGATGCCATGCTCATCCTCATTGAAAGCATTTGTCAACATGGCTGAAAACATCATGCTAAGAAGCATGGGAGCATGCACACAGCCCTGTTTCACTGGGAAGGCATGAGAACGTTGTCCACTATCCAGAACCCAGGTAAACATGCCATCATGAAACTGACATACAATACTGATGGACTTCTCTGGGCAACCAAACTTTGACATAATTTTTCATAAGCCCTCACAACTAACAGTGGCAAAGGCCTTGGTCAGAACTACAAACGTTGGGTACAGACCTCTGTTCTGCTCCTGTCATTTTTCCAGGAGTCGTCGGGCAGCAAACACCATAGCGACTGTTCCTCAGCCCTTTCTGAAGCCATACTGGCTTCTCAAGCATATGATTATCTTCCAGATGAAGGATCAGCCCATTAAGAAGGACTCTATCAAGAATTTTGCCAGCAGTGACTAAGAGAGAGACCACCTTGTGATTGTCACAGGACAATCTTTTCCCTTTACTTTTATAGAAATGGACAGTGGAGGCATCCTTGAACTCCTGGGGGATAACCTCCTCTTGTCATATAACCTGGAAAATTTCAGTCAACTTTTGTATGAGCAGTGGTTCCCTACCTTGTAAATCTCCGCTGAAATAGAATCAGCACCAGGTACTTGGCCACATGAAAGGAGCCTAATGGCCCTCAGAACCTCTTCTTCAGTTGGAAGTTCAGCTAAGGAGGGATTAACTTCAACTTGAGGTAAATGGTCAGTGGCCTCAGCATTGATTGATGATGGTCTGTTGAGAACACTATGGAAGTGTTCAGCCCATCTCTCTAGGATCATGTCCTTATCACTAATCAATGTGGCTCCATCAGCACTGAGTAGTTGTGATGCATGATAGGTTTTTGGTCCATAAATAGCTTTCAGGAAATCATAAAAGCACTTTGCATTGTTACTATCAGCATAAAACTGAATTTCCTCTGCTTTCTTATTGAGTCAGGAATCCTGCATCTCTCTAAGTTTTGCTTGTACTTTACTTTTGATGGAATTAAATGCTGCCTTCTTGGAGGTGGAGGAACTATCCTGCTGGTAAATCCTTTGGAGTTCTCGTTTTTTGTTTAGCAGCTTCTGAATTTCCTCATCATTTTCATCAAACCAGTCTTGGCGTTTGCAAGTGTTCTGAAGCAGATGAGCAAATGCAGTGCTGTACACCAAATCTCTGAAAGCTGCCCACTCCTTTTCTGCTCCACTGTTGCCAACTGTGTGTTGGCTCAACTTTCCCTCCAAGTTAGCAACATGCTGTTCACACTCAGAGAAGAGCTCTAATTTGTTGACATTAATTCTTCTGGAAGTCATTTTGCCTCGGGGGGCGACACTTTTGATGAATGTGAATATTTAGTCTGGAAAGGATAAGTCTATGATCAGTCCAGCACTCTGCATCACACATTGCCTTTGTCACTCTCACATCTTGTCTGTCTCTTCTCCTTACAATCACACAGTCAATTAGATGCCAGTGTTTGCTGCAAGGGTGCATCCATGAAGTTTTATTGCGTTTAGGTAAACAGAAAACAGTGTTGGTGATGAGAAGGTCATGCAGTGCACAAGTCTTCAACAGTAAATGACCATTGCTGTTGCTGTTTCCAACTCCATTCCTCCCTAGGACTCCCTGCCAAGTCTAGTAGTTTGAGCCTACTCTAGCATTAAAGTCACCCAGAATTATAAGCTTGTCCTCTTTTGGTACATTGATGATAAGAGTCTCTAGGTCTTCAGAAAGTTTTTCTTTGCCCTCCTCAGGGTTCCTCATGGTGGGAGCATAGGCACTGATGATGGTGGCATGGCATTTTCCTGTGAGTGGCAATCACATTGTCATGAGTCTGTCATTCAAATATTCAGCTAAAATTAACTTAAACAATAACTCTATTACCATCAAAACTCAGGAGGAAAAGATAGAAAACCAAATTCTATTCAAAATAACTATAGTAGAAATAGTTATGTAGGCTGAGCAGGGCATCTTTCATCTACTCTGAAGGACTTCTCCCTACACAGGAAGTATACCACTTCAACTTGCAGTTTCCACACGTGAGAAAACCTCAGATCTATCTCCTGGGATGAACCCTGAGAAAAAGTGGCAAGGGGTTTGGCCAGGAATCTTCCATCTGTCCCAAAGCAAACACTTCCATCTGTGCCAGCACAAGGCAACTTCCATCTGCTGCTGCCAGCCCAATCTCCCAAAAGAAATGAGGAGAACCTCCAGTGCAAAGAGCAACCTTCTCCTTGATTTCAGGCCTTACATCTCCTGCTGCCCCTGTCCTTGGAAGGAAAAGGAACAGGAAAGTTGGCAGATCTCCTGTGCAGATTCAGCTTTCCTCTCCAGTTGTGCCTATTCTTACCTAATCTCCAACCTCTAAAGGGATCAGGATTTATGAAGTAGGACCTTCCATTTGACCAGGTGCCTCTTATCATACACTGCACATGTCTCTAGCATGATCTCCAACCTCCATTAGGTATATGACTGGTATCTTCCACTCAATAATGAACATTCTTGTACTTGGTCATACCATTTCACATCCCACTATCTCTGAACTTCTGCAGATCATCATCCAAACCCCACCTCCCAACCCCTACCACCTGATTCATTCCTACCTTCCTCAACCTTCCTACCTCAAAGTTTAAATCCGCCAACACCCAACCCTTCTACTGTGCCTGTTCCATAGAAAACAAACTTCCCTTAATCATAAATCATCTCCTCTCTCACTCCTTCTATCTTACTGAAACCTGGCTTCCCTCTGATGACACAGCCTCACTGACCACCCTTTCCATAACTAGCTACATCTTCACTTACTCTCCCCTCAGTTCACAAGTCAAGGTAGAGGAATTGTAATAATGGCTCCTCACTGCTACTTCCATGTTCTGTCCCTTCCTCTATCACTCAGAAACCTCTCTTCTTTTGAGGGTCATGTTATTCTTATTTACCATGCAATCAAAACTCTGTCAGCTATCCTAGGTCCCTCTCCCTTCCTTCCTCAATGAATTCCATACCTGACTCACAATTTTTCTCTCCTCACCAACTCCTGTCCTCGTACTGGGGGTCTTCACCATACATATTAATTCTCCCTCAAATATCCTAACTACTCAGTTCCTCAAACACTCACTTCCCATAAACTATCCCACTTCAGCCACATATAAAGATGATGTTAAGCTTGATGTTGCCATCACCCACAAATGTATCATTTCTACATTCAAGAATTGCACAATCCCTTTACCCTATTGGCTTCTCACCTCTCCCTTCCCTTACAAACCCCTACTCTTTGTCAGTACTATCACTTTCAACCCTTGATTTCTCAAATGTTCTCTCGAAGCCATCTTTCCTGCATTAGCCACTCTATCCTCTTCTCCCTACCTAGACCCCCTGGTGAATCAATTCAACTCTACCATGTCCCCCTTTTTAGGATCCCTAACCCCCTTATCATATCACGTATTATACCCAGCCAGCTCTCAGCTTTGAACCACTCCTACCATTCACCACCACCTTTGCTCCTATACATGTGCTACTGAATGAAGATGAAGAAAATCACACAACCATTCTGATTGGATCCTTTATAAATTTAAGTTATACAACCTCAATGGGGCCCTCATTGCCGCTAGGCAATTCTACTGCTATTACTGTTGTTCAGTCATTCAATCATATTCAACTCTTCATGAACCCATGGACCATAAACTTGCCTATGGAATTTCACTGGCAAAAATAATGGAGTGGTTTGCCTTCTCTAGTGAATTAAAGCATAAGAGATTAAGTGACTTACCCAGAATTGCACAGTTAGTAGGTGTCTGAGGCTAGAATGGAACTCAGGTTTTCCTTACTCCAGGCCCAGCACTCTATCCACTGAGCCGCCTAGCTTAGCTGCCTAATCCTACCTATACCTCTCTTATAAACTCTACATCGCTCTCTCCGCAGCAACTCTTCTAAATCTTTTCATCCTCCTCAAACGCCCCATTGCTCACCCTCCCCCAATTCTCAGTTGAGAAACTTGCCTCATATCTTATAGAAAAAATGGAGGCCATTTGCTGTGACCATTTTCCCCTCTTCATCTCCTAACACTAATGCTTTTTGTCACTATCTCCTCCTTTCACCCTTGTCTCACATGATGAAATGGCCTTACTCTTTTCCATGGCTAACCCCAATCCTGTCTCCTCTATCATCTTCTAGACTGTCATCCTCATTCCTTCCCTCATTTTCAATTTCTCCCTCTCTACTAGCTCATTCACTACTGCTTTCACTACTACCTTACACACATGCCTATTATGTCCCCCATCCTGAAAAACCTTTACTTAATCCTTCCATCCCAGATAACTATCATCCCTTTTGCTCTTTGTAGCTAAATACCACAAAAAAGCCATCTATAATATATGCCTTCACTTTTGCCCTTCTTGCTCCTCTTAACCCCTTACAATCCAGTGACACTGCTCTCTCTAAAGTTACTAATTATCTCTTAGTTGCCAAATCCAACAACCTTTTCTCAATTCTAATTTTCCTTAACTTCTCTGCAGCCTTTGACACTATTGATCACTCTCTTCTCCTAGTTTTCAGGACAATACTCTCTCTTGAATGTCTCTACTTATCTAACCACTTCATTCCTTCTTACCTTAAGTGTCATTCAAGGTTTTGTCCTGGACCTTAACCTTTTGTCCTTCTATACTACTTCACTTGGTGATCTCAAGAGCTCCCATGGATTTAATATTCATCTCTATGTTGATGATTCTCAAATCTACCCAATTCCTCTGTTGACCCCAACCATAGATGTGCCCCCAATATTCTGTCTTATATCTTCTATATACCTGGGAATCCACCAACTAAGACAGAGGAATTTTATAACTACAAGTACAAAACAATCCTTATAGAAATAAAGACAAACTAAAAGAAGCAACTAAACTTAGTAGCACAGTGTATGATAAACCCAAGGACTGCAATTACTCTTATATTCATTAGTCAACAACAACTGCTGGGAAAACCGGCAGAAATTAGGTTTAGACCAACATTTCACACCACATGTCACAATAATCTCCAAATGGATACATGACATAGGTATGAAAAGTCAATATTCTAAACAAATTAGAAGAGAAGGGAAGAAGATACCTTCCACAGCTACAGATAAGTGGGAAATTCTTGACCAAACAAGGAACAGGCAGGATCATAGAAAATAAACATGATAATTGTACATATACCAAATTGACAAGGTTTGGCACAAACAAAATTAATGAAGCTGAAATTAGAAAGGAAAGAACTAATCAAGGGGAATAATCTTTGCAGCAAATTTCTAAGATAAAGGTGTGACAGTCAAGATCTATAAGGAACTGAGACAAATACATAAAAACAGGAGTCATTAGATAAATGGTCATAGTATATGAAGAAGCAGTTTTCAAAAGAAAGCAAGCTATCAACAACCATATTGGGGAAAAAATGTTCCACATCACTAAGAGAAAAAACAAAACAACTCTGAGGGTGTACCTTATATTTACCAGATTGGCAAATATGACAAAAAAGAAAAATTACAATTGTTAAAAAGGGAAGATAAGGAAACAAATGTTCTGCTGGTAGAGTTAACCATTCTGAAAAGCGATTTTGATACCCCAAAACTATGTATACTCTTTCACCTAGTAAAAATCTTATTAGGCATATAGCCCAAAGTAGTTAAATACAGAGACAAAAGATCCATAGGAACAAAAAATGTAATAAAATACTAATAACAAAGTGGGTGTCCATCACTTAGGAAATGGCTGTACAAATTATGATATAGGAATGTAATGGAATATTATTGCTCTGAAAATAATGAAGGGGACAGATTCAGGGACATCTGGGAGGACTTTTATGAAGTGAGACAGAATGAAGTATGCAAAACTAGCAGAAAAATTTATACAATGATTACAACATTGTAAAGAAATATAACAGTCAAATACTTGAGAACTCTGATCAATGCAATGAGCAACCAAGGCTCTAAAGACAGTTTCCCACCTTCTGATAAAGAGGTGATGGAGAATGAGACATGCATTCTCCAACAGCTGATCTGTGTATTTGTTTTGCTTCACTATACTTATTGGTAACAAGAGAAGGTTGGAGTTTTTTTTGAGGGGTTGGGGTTGTTTTGGTTTTTTTGATAGAGTGAAGACTTTATGCAAGAAGTGTTGCAACTGAGATATCGCAAAAAGAAAGAAAACAAGGAAAAGAAAACCAATGTATCATATTTTTTGGAGGGGGGAAGGCAAGGCAATTGGGGTTAAGTGACTTGCCCAAGGTCACACAGCTAGTAAGTGTCAAGTATCTGAGGCTGGATTTGAACTCAGATCCTCCTGACTCCAGGGCCAGTGCTCTATTCACTGAGCCACTTAGCTGCCCGTACCATATTTTTAATATAAAGAAGAAAACAAGTATGAAAAACGGGACATAGATAAACAAAGCTGTAGTAAAAGACATGTTAAATTTGAAACAAACAAAAAAACCAAGCTGCTCATGATACATAGATTCATAATTTTATAAATATTCTTTTTCTCTTTTTAATGGTAGGTAGATGGCAGAGTGGAGAGTATTGATTGGAGTTGGTGTCCATAAAACCTGGGCTCAAATGCCACCTTAGAGATTTACTAGCTGTGCGACCCTGAGTAAGTCACTTACAGTTTCTCTCAGTCACAATTCTTCCATCCATAAAATGGGGATAAGCATAACACCTTCTTCCCAGGGTTGTTGTTGAAACTGAATGAAATATCAGATGCAAAGCACTTTGCAAACCTTAAGGCACTATTATTATCATGAAAATATTCAAATTCATAATAAAAAGGAAAATTTTTAAAGAGAAAGGAAAAATCAAATTAGCAAAATAAATATGAACAAGGTGAAATTACAACAGGGAAGGAATGGAGGGTAAATATCAGGACCTACTCTATATAGTCAACAAGCTTGAAAACTTAAAAGGAACATTTTTACTTACAAAAATATAATACCCAAATAAACAACGTCAAAAAGAGATTTTAAGTAATCTAATTTTAAAAACAGAAATTGAACTAGCCATAAAAAAATTACCAAAGAAAAAATTTCTTGTGGTCCAGACAGAGAATTCTAGCACACTTTTAAAGAACAACTTTAAATTTGTGAAAAAACTACATAAATTATTCTCAAAAAATGAAAAACAAAACAATCTCAAACTCCCTTGATGAGATAAAAATAAACAAGTCATTTAAAATACATAAAATTGAAAAGTTTTTTTGCAAAAACAAAATTAGTTAAGTTAAAATAGAAATAATCAACTGCAGAAAAATCTTGTTTCAAATAAAAGGTAAATATCCAAAATGTATACACAATTAACAGAAATAAGTAAAATTAAAAGCCACTCCCCAGCAGATAAATGGTTAAAGAACATTAGCAACCCATCAAAAGAAAACTTATAAGCTATTAAAAACCATATGACATTATTTCAAATCATTAATAGTAAGAGAAATTTAAGTCAAAACAACTTTGCATTATAGCCAGCAATATGAAAAAGATGATAAAAGATGGAAAGAGTCAATTTTGGAGATGCTATCGAAAGACAGGCATACAAATGGACTGCTAGTGAAGCTGTGAATTGGTAAAATTTGAAATTATGCATAGCTTTTGGCATATAATATGCATCATGCATTTATTATGCATTATATAGTTAATAAATGCTTATTGACTGACTCATATTAAAGAATGCTCTAAGCTAATGACAATAAAAGTCCTTTAAAAATCTAAAAATGTGTTGGGTACTAATTTCAGGGAAGAGGGCAAACAGAGACCTTGGAAATTTTTCATAAAACTCTGAGAGGAAAAACTCAGGTTGGGATGAGCAAGGCTTACAACTTGTAGGTGGAAGAATATTCCTGGGATCCAAAACCTGAAAGCATGAAATAAAAGTAAATAGGTACAAGAACAAAGGGAATGTCCATTTTCTATCAAGAGACATCTAAGAGGCAGAAAAAAAAAACTAGGTAGAAAAACTACACATTCTTAATATGTATGATCTTTTTCTTGTCCCATGCCATGACAACATATATTAATTTACTGAGTCATATTTTCAAATGTGCTTTAAAATCTTTACCTACATAATGATCTCATTTAAGTCCATTTCACTACTGAATTTAAGACTATGTAATAGTAGTAGGACAAAAGGTTTGATTATTTCTGAAACTTAGTTTGATCTTTTTCCTTAAAAAAAAATGACCAGGAAAAAACTTGGCTTGCAATTATTCTGTTTCAAAGTAAAAGTGTAGGAAGCAGCAAGCACTAAGAATAACTAAGAATCATAAATTTTAGAGCTCCAGGGGACTTTAAAGCTCAATCACAACCACCCCCAACATCCCTCAATTTAAAGTTAAGACCAAAAGAGGTTAAAGGAGACTTGCCAAAAGTGGAAAAACAAGGGACAGAGCCAAGATTCTTACATTCAAGTCCTGATTCCAAACTGAACAATCTTTCTTCTACCAGGGCAGGTAGGGCTTGTTTCAGCTCGAGCTAACGTTCCAGTCCCAGCACTAACAAGTTAATAAAAATAAGAATGCTCTTCTTTTCTCTAGTAAAAGGTTAAACTATTTAGATATGCTTTGACTTGGTAAATGCTGTTATAATTTACACACACTGCTTGAGCTTGTTAATATGGGTCACCACATACCACTGTAAAGCTTGGAGGTTTTTTCTTTTGATGTAATAACCTTTTTTTTTTTTTAATTAGGCTCATTATACAACATTTATTAAGCACTTATTCTGGTTCAGATGTTACATTAAGTACCAGGGATGCAAAGACAAAAATAGAAAAGTTCTACCCTCAAGAAGCTTACATTACCATTAAGAGGAAACAAGAGGTAAGTAAATAAAAATAAACAAGGTAAATACAAAGTAATTTCAGGTGGGAGTGCAAGAAAGTACTAAAAAATAAGAAAAAGGAGTTTGGGGTTTTGGATTTGGTTGTTTGTTTGTTTTTTGTAGGAAGGCACTGGCACTTCACCTGAGCCTTAAGAAGATAGGGATTCTATGAGACAGAAGCAAGGAGATTTCATTCCAGGCCTGGAGGAAGCCTATACAAAGTAATAGACGTAGAGGAAAGAAATATCAGGACCAGGGAGCAAGTTAGCTGGAACACCGAGTTTGTGAAGTAGAACAATATGCAATAAGCCATGAAAAGTACACTAGAGCCAGACTGTGAAGAGTATATGAAATGCCAAAGAAATGCCATATACTAGAAGCAACAGGAAATCACTGGAAGGTTGTGAAAAGATTAGACCTGCGTTTTAGGAGAATCAAACAAAGTGGAGAAAGAAGGGAGAGATCTGAGACTAGAAGGCCATTTAGAAAACTATTCCAATAACCCAGCTTAGAATGACTGAGAATCTGAGTAGAAAGGGGACAAAGATGTTATAGAGGTAGGGTAGAAAAGATATGGCAACTGATTAGGGAGGGGAGCTAAAACAGAATAGGAGATGTCTCTGAAGGTGCAAATCTAGGAGACTAGAATTGTGGTACCTTCAAAAGAAACAGAAGTCAGGAAGATTAATAGGCTAAGGGGGAGAAATGATTTATCTTGGACATGTCGAGTTTGAAATATGATATATACAAATGGAACAACAAAAAGCGAAGTGAGATAAAGCTAGAAAGATATGAGGGCTGGATAGAACAGGAATCATTTGCACAGAAATAAGTGAATCCATCAAAAGTGAAGAGATGATAATAGTTATATAGTGCTTTAATGTTTATAAAGCTCATTATATATACTATCTCATTTGATCCTTACAACAATCTTGTGAGGCAGGTGCTATTTTTATCTCCATTTTATAGATGAGGAAACTGAGGCTGAGAAGGTTCAATTAACTTCCCAAAGCCACAGAGCTAAAGAGAAAGGAATTAGAAAAAGATTCAGGTTGGAGCTTCCAGATCCACCCAGTTAAGCAAAAAGATAAAGATGATCCAACAAAGAAAACAGAAATAGATGAAAAATAAAAGATGGCAGAGAAAGGGAACAAGCTAGGAGGAAGGAAAGGTAAGAGAAGAATAAATGGGTAAGGATTAACTCATAAGTCTCCAACCCAGATGACTGTAAGGATGGTAGTAGCATTCTTAACAAAAATAGGGATATTAGGAAAAGAGTGGTTGAGATGACAAGAGATAGATATCTTAAGCTGGTCTGGCTCAGGTATGATGTCTTTCATGAAATTTTTCCTGATATGACAAAGCAAAAGGTTATCTCTCCCTCCTCAAATTTTCTTAAAGCAGTGTATTTGAATCTCTCTTTTGTCCCATTACACCTAGTACTATATTTACTTATGTACATATCATTTCTATATGAAAGCAGCATGGTATGATGGAAACATCACTGAATTTAGAATCAGGAGCTAAGTTTAAACCTAGCTCTCATACTCTCTGTGATACCTTAACCTCCAGAACTGTACCATGTCTAGCACATAGCTGGAATTCTTGAATTTGTCAGGAAATTGTCTTTTATGATACTAAAGATTTAAGGATAGAATTATCACCTTTTTAGAGCAAAAACCCATTGTAGTTGTTTGGATCAACAACTTCAGGCAAAACAATAAAGTCAACAGACTTGATAAAAATGAAAGAAAAATGTAAGAACACTGGACTAGAAGTAAGGAGACTTAGGTTTCAGTCCCAATTCTACCATGATCTTACTAATGACTAACTTAACTACTCACTCTGGACTTCAGTTTTCCCATCACAGAATGTAAAGTTTGAGCTCGATGATCTCTAATGCCTTTTCTAACTCTAAATCCTAAGGTCTCAAAGTACATTACTTGAAATATCGACTTCTAAATAACTATAGCCTGATGTTCTCTAAAGTACTTTCCTCAAACAACGTGTTACTTAATTGCATGATAACCAGCATATTAGATAAACATACACACACACACACACACACACACACACACACACATATATTTAATACTGGATTCCAGTGGTACAAGAGTAAATAATAAAAACAAATAATAAGATGACAAGGATGTTAGTAGTGGCTCTGTCACTATAGTTTGTGGAAAAATAAATTTCAAAGGAATAAGGAGGCTTAAAAAAGGAAAACAGTCTGGTATATGATTCAAGTTGCTTTCACTAATCTTCCTAACTATTCTCAGGACAGCTATCATCCTTCAAACACCAATAGCTGTTCCAGCAAAATATGACAGTAAAGATCTTCAGTATTTTTGTAATTCTACCAAAAAGACTAGGTAAATAAATCCTTTGTGGACTAAGAGAATCAGAGTGCTCCATGATGGGAGCTTTCTGTTTTACCAGATTTGATGCAATTCATCTATATGTCAAAATGTCAACAGCAGGCAGGTAGGAAGGCAGACCATTTACTGAGTGCTACCATGTGCCAGGAACCATGCTAAGCAATGAGGATACAAATATAAGCAAACAGGTCCCCTGCCTTCATTGAGTTTACATTCTAATGAGGGGATGTAGGTGTAGTCCCTGGCAAGATAAGGTAAAAGTTCACCTATCAGACCTGGGAGACCGAGGTCAGAGTCCCAGGTTCCAGTGGGATGAATACAATGACCAGATGACAGGAAGCACAGTGAAGAGACAGCAGGCAGCAGGACAGAAGCCTCATCTTTAAGGTAAAGCAAAAGCTCACTCAGAAATGAACAAAATAGAATTTTGATTTGTCCATTTCTAACCAATTAACCTCTGCTGGTTTGGCAGTATTTCTAGAGACCCTATCCTTGCCCACCTATAAATATGAACTAAATCTCTTTCACTTTCTCAGACGAAGGAGATGGGCTAAGCATGAGGTTTAATCCAGATTAAGGTAACTGATAAAAACTATAGAATATCAGCAAAGAAACTAAGTGAGAAAATTAATAATTTCAGTAAAGTTATAGGCTACAAAATACCCTTTCCCCTCTCCAAAAAAAAAATTCTACATAGTCATAAAACAAGAACCAGAGTCAACGGAAAGGAACAGTCCCATTCAAATGAAGTACAAAATGCATGATATCTGTGGGAGTCGATATATCAAAATAACTCAATGACTTTATAGTTATACTTACAAAATGTTCCTTAAAGAAATAAAGAACTTAAACAGTGAGAGGGATATATAGTGCTCATGGCTGGGACAAGTCAATATAATAAAAATAACACTACTTAATGTACAGATTTAATCCTACCAAACCATCAAAAGGATACTTTACAGAGCAAGATCTAGGATATCAAGGAAAACAATAAAACAAAGTTAGAAATTAATGGGAAACAGTACTTTTAGACCTTGATCTCTTTTAAAAAGTAATCATTACCAAAATCACTTAGTACTACTTTGAAAAAAAAAAAAGGAAAGTAGATCAGTGAAACAGACTAAATAAGCAGAAATAACTGAATTCTATAACCAAATATTTGATAAACCTGAAAATAAAAATTACCTAGAAAAGAGCTACTGTGAAAACTCTAAGCAGCCTAAAACAAATTAGGTTTAGAACATTTTAAACCACATTCCACAATAAAATCAAAATGAATATGACCTGATTATTAAAGATTATACTATAAAAAATTCTACAAAAGAAGATTACATATACTTCTCATAGTTATACGTGGGGGGTAAATTCTGAATCAAGTTAATCAGACTTAAGTATTTTATCTTTTATAATTGCCCTAAGTCTGATTACAGTAAATTGAAAAACTTCTGCACAAACAAAATTTGTGCAACCAACAAAGGAAACAGTCAAGTGGGGGAAAAAAATCTATTAAATATCTTATAAAGGTCCAATCTCCAAGATACATAGAAAAATGACATGCATAGATACATTGACAACATAGACAACTATGTAAGATCAAAAACTACTAATAAGTAGTAACCTATTAATTTGTGGATACATTACAATATTTGTAATTTTTTACATCCACATACATTATTTACAATTTATATATGTAGGCTTCATCTGTGAAATGTTATATTTTTACTGATGCCCTGCTTTTATCATTACCCAGTGAATCTTTTAGTAAGATGAAAAAGGCAGTTTAGCAAAACTAAACAATAAGTTAGCCATGTCTGACAGTATATGTGATACTCCACACTTACAGCCCCTCACACTTGTACAAAGAAGGGAGGGAGGTGCACTTTTTTATTTTTTAAAATTTCTCATGAAAAATTTTATTATTTTTTTAAAATTCTGAGCTCTAAATTCTCTCTCCTTTCCTCCCCCCTCTTTGAGAAGGCAAGCAATTTGTTATAGATCATAAATGCATAATACAAAACATATTTCCCCATGTTACAAAAGAAAACCAGAAAAACAAAGTAAAAAGTACACTCTGATCTCCATTCAGACTCTGGAAATAGATAGTATTTTTCACAAGTCCTTCAAAATTGTCTTGGATTACTGCATTGCTGAGAAACTGCTAAATCATCCACAGTTAATAATCATACAATATTGCTGTTACTGTGTACAATGGTATCCTGGTTCTACTCACTTCACCTTCCATCAGTTTATATAAACTTTTCAAGGTTTTTCTGAAAGCATCCTGCTTGTCATTTCTTATAGCACAATAGTATTTTATCACAACCATATACCACAACTTGTTCAGTCATTCCCCAACTGATCGACATCCCCTCAATTTCCAATTCTTCACCACCAAAAAATGCTGCTTTCAATATTTTTTGTATACATAGGTCCTGTTTCTTTGATCTATTTAGGATACAGACCTAAGTGGTAATGCAGGGTCAAAGAGTATGCTGCATTTTTTTTAAGGCTTGTCCAGGATCAAGTGCGATGGTTATAATTATACGACATCAGTATAATTGATTTCCTTTGTAATCAAATCAATTTGATTTTATGGACTTAAAAACATCATTCTAAAAAAATGGTCCACAGGTTTCACCAGACTGCAAAAAAAGAGTCCATAAGACAAAAAAGGTTAAGAATTTCTTTCACAGGATTATCCACTCAGATGCATGCTGAAGTAAGGCAGCAAACATTTTTCATTTGATCTTTCTTCTGAAGATGGACAAGCCAAATCCTATTTACAAATCTTTTCCAAAAAAATCTGTATTCCAAAAAGAATGTCATGGGACCTGATGCAATCCACACAGTATCATTTGCAACAGGAGCTCCTGTAAGACTTCACTATCCACAAGGAATCCCTCCTTAATGAGACTCTGTGTTGGATCCCCCTTCATCACAAACTCAAATATTTTCGGTAAACACATAGGAATATGTATCACTGGACGTTCAGTGTCAGAAAGTCACTGAAAAATTATTTTTGTTGTTATATTTTCAAAGGAATTTTAAAAATATGTGCTATGTACTTTTAAGACATTGATTTGGGGGCTAATTTTGCAGCTACCATAAAAAATTGATGATGCGATCATGTTATTTAGTAAAGCTAACTGAAGCAGATACTTGTGAAGTCACTGGAAAGTGGAAAATCTTTAATGTGAAAAGATAATCTTGAGTAAAGGAAAATATATCAATGACTATTAGTCAACAATCATGTCCCCCAAACTAGCAATTTAGATATTTTAGTTAAAATCCTTTTAGTTTAGTGGATTTTAGAGGCTAGTTCAGCTGGATCAACATTAAAATTTTAAAATATTATGTAGTTAATCTACTCCTAACCCAGAAATGAAACATTAAATTTTCTTGTTTAATTCCCCAACAACTTCCTAAGAATTGAATTAGTGAAATACGTTGCTATTAAAAATTCAATTATCACTTCATTATTCTGATACATCAAAGTACTGAAATACCCTAACTAAATTGGTTTCAAGAAAGTACAAGTTTTAAATATGAAGTTAAAGCTGTTATAAGGACTTAGCCACATGAAAACAGGACAGTATCTTACAAAGTATTTTCTAATAGGGTTTAGTTACAATGTATTAACAAAGTTATTGGGAAGTGGGTGTGCCTAAACTGTGGTGATATAAAACATTTCATTAGTGTAACTTAATTTAAAATCCTGCCAGAAAAAAACTTTCATTCCTGTCTTTTAGTTGTTATTATAAAGTATTACCATCATTACTACCAATCTTTCTTCTATAATTAACAGATTCTTCCAAGTCCTGAGCACTGAAAACAAAGTCAAGAAAATGGCCTAGACATGACAAGCAATCCTCTAATTGTAAAAATTATTCTTAAGATACTACACACTACCCAAAGTCTGTGCAATTAGAATGTATAATCTTGGTTCCATAATGGCATCAACAGGAGTACAATTTAAATTTTAATTAAGGGAGGTTTTTTTAAAGGATTTTAAAAAATTAATTTTAACAATTTTAAAAATCATTTTTGGCCTAATGAAAGTAAATGTCTCTTAAAACACTGCTGTTTTTTGTTCCATGGACTCCTATGGCAGTACGGTGATACCTATAGACCTCTTCTCAGAATAATACATGTTAGGTACACTCAAAATTGAAAAAAATGCAAAATTCCAATTTGGAGGTTAGTAAAAATAAAGACAAAATGTTTTCCCACTCAAACTCATGGATGCCCCAAAATCTATCTATTCACCCAGGTGGGAGTCTGTGGATCTGCAGATAAGAATTCATGCCTTACAGGTAACCTAGGCCAACCACCTCATCTTATAGATGAAGAAAGTGAAGCTTAGAAGGACTAAATAACTACCTGTATGATCTGGTAATAACTAGCAGAGTTATGTTTTAAACTCAAATCATCTGAGGTCAAATCCAGTATTCCTTTCTGTTCAACCACAAATTAATGAAGTTTCACTATACATATATACTATGTATGATGACACAAAAACATATTTTCCAACATACCAGAGCTATATACAAAACAGACTACTTCTGCTCATGTAGCTCTTCTCTTTCTGCCATTCCAGCTCCACCTAATTTCTACACAGCCTTCAACTCCATGCTCAAACACCTCCCCACAATGAAGCCTTCCAAGACAGAAGTAATTTCTCCTTTCTCTGAACACCCAAAACACTTTTTTCTCCCTTTCTTAATACATTTTTAAATGTTACAATTAATTATAGTTATTATTAACTGTATGATATTCCCCCCATTCCCATCCTGTTCTATTGCTATCCTGAAGAACAAGTCTGTTATTGCTCAGTCATGCCTGACTCTGTGACCCCCTTTTAGAAATTTCTTGGCAAAGACACTGGAGAAGTGGTTTGCCAGCAGGGTTAAAGGCAAACAGGGTTAAAGAACCTGCCTAGAGTCACATAGCTAGTAAATGTCTGAGGCCAGGATTTGAACTGGGCCTGGAGTCTTCATGACTGTACCACTGTACCACCTAGCTTCCCTAAGCTGGAGAACAAGTACTGTATAAGAATGAATAAGTATATCTTATTCATCATCTGATCACCTATAACATCTACTATAATGCCTTATAAACAGCAGGCATATGCACATGCACACACACAAATCAATCAACAAATAATTGTTTGAGCGCTTAGAGATGAAAGGAACCATAGCCAAAATAAAAAAAAAGATAGTTCAACTCCATGTCATTTTTTTTACATATAAGTAAACTGAGGCTCACAGAGAAATGACTTGTTTCAAATCACCCAAACCCATTGGCTCCAAATTCAGAACACTTAACCCTTAATTTATATGCTTCTCAATATGTATTCTATTCAGAACTTACTGTTCAGTCAATTTGATTAAAAAAAGAAAGAAGAAAACCAAATTGCTAATATCAAAAATGAAAGGGGTGAACTCACCTCCAGTGAGGAGGAAATTAAAACAATAATTAGAAATTACTTTGCCCAACTTTATGCCCATAAATTCAACAATCTAAATGAAATGGATGATTATTTTAAAAAATATAAATTGCCCAGATTAACAGAAGAGGAAGCTGAATACTTAAACAACCCCATCTCAGAAAAAGAAATTGAACAAGCCATCAGTGAACTCCCTAGGAAAAAATGTCCAGGGCCAGATGGATTTTCAAGTGAATTCTATCAAACATTTAATGAACAGTTAATTCCAATACTACATAGACTATTTTTGGAAATTGGAGGAGTCCTCCGAAATTCTTTTTATGATACAAATATGGTTTTGATATCTAAACCAGGAGGAGACAAAACAGAGAAAGAAAATTATAGACCAATTTCTCTAATGAATATAGATGCAAAAATTTTAAATAAGATTTTAGCAAAACGAATACAGCATCTTATCATGAGAATAATACATTATGATCAGGTAGGATTCACATCAGGAATGCAGAGCTGGTTCATTATTAGTAAAACTATTAGCATTATTGACCATTTCAACAACAAAACTAACAGAAACCACATGATTATCTCAATAGATGCAGAAAAAGCTCTTGACAAAATAAAGCATCCATTCCTATTAAAATTGGAAAGCATAGCAATAAAGGGAACTTTCCACAAAATAATAAGCACTATCTACCTAAAAACTTCTGCAAGCATTATATGCAATGGTGATAAGCTAGATGCATTTCCAATAAGATCAGAAGTGAAACAAGGATGTCCATTATCACCACTATTATTCAATATGGTACTAGAAATGTTAGCTATAGCAATTAGACAACATAAAGAAACTGAAGGAATTAGAATAGGCAAAGAAGAAACTAAGTTATAAATTATATTAATAAATATATTAAATAATTAATAAATATATTAAAGTCTCTTTGTAGATGATATGATGATATACTTTGAAAATCCCAGAGATTCAAGTAAAAAACTACTTGAAATAATACACAACTATGGTAAAATTGCAGGTTACAAAATAAACCCACACAAATCTTTTGCATTTCTATATATTAGTAACAAAGCCCAACAGCAAGAGATAGAAAGAGAAATCCCATTTAAAGCTAGGGTAGACACTATAAAATATTTGGGAGTTTACTTGCCAAAACAAACCCAGGGACTATATGAACACAGCTACAAGACACTTTTCACACAAATAAAGTCAGATCTAAGTAAGTGGAAAAACATCAGTTGCTCATGGGTAGGCCAAGCCAATATAACAAAAATGACAATTCTACCTAAATTAATTTACTTATTTAGTGCCATAACAATTAAACTGTCAGATAATTATTTTCCAGAGTTGGAAAAAATAATATCAAAATTCATCTTTAAGAACAAAAGGTCCAAAATATCAAGGAGACTAATGAAAAGAAATGCTAGGGAAGGTGGCCTAGCGCTATCGGATCTCAAATTGTATTATAAAAGCAGCAATTATCAAAGCCACTTGGTACTGGCTAAGAAACAGAAAGGTAGACAAGTGGAATAGGCTAGGTACTCAAGACAAAATACACAATGAATATAAAAATCTACTGTTTGATAAACCCAAGGACCCCAGCTTCTGGGATAAAAACTCACTGTTCGACAAAAATTGCTGGGAAAACTGGATAAAAGTGTGGTGGAAACTAGGCATAGACCAATGCCTGACACTGTACGCAAGAATAAAATCCAAATGGTACACGATCTAGGTATAAAGATTGATACTATGGACAAATTGGTGGAGCAAGGAATAGTGTATTCATCAGATTTATGGAGAAGGGAAGAATTTTTGACTAAAGAAGAGATAGAAAGCATTATGAATTGCAAGCTGGATAATTTTGATTACATTAAACTGAAAAGTTTTTGCACAACCAAACCTAATGCAACCAAAATTCAGAAGGATGTAGAAAACTGGGAAAGAATTTTTACAACTAATATTGGTGATAAAGTCCTCATTTCTAGAATAAATAGAGAACTGAGTCAAATTTACAAAAATACAAGTCATTCCCCAATTAATAAATGGGCAAAGGATATAAACAGGCAATTTTCAGAGGAAGAAATTAAAGATATCTATAGTCATATGAAAAAATGCTCTAAATCACTTTTGATTAGAGAGATGCAAATCAAAACAACTCTGAGGTACCACATCACACCTATCAGATTGGCAAACATGACGGAACAGGAAGATGACAAATGCTGAAGAGGATGTGGAAGAGTTGGAACACTAATACACTGCTGGTGGAGCTGTGAGCTGATCCAACCATTCTGGAAAGCAATTTGGAACTATGCCCAAAGGGCTACAAAAATGTGCATATCCTTTGGCCCAGCAATAGCTCTTCTACAACTGTATCCCCAAGAGACCATAAAAATGGGAAAGGGTCCCACATGCACAAAAATATTTATAGAAGCTCTTTTTGTAGTGGCCAAAAACTGGAAATCAAGGGGATGCTCATCAATTGAGGAATGGCTGAATAAATTATGGTATATGAATGTAATGCAATACTATTGTGCTATAAGAAAAGATGACCAGGAAGACTTCAGAGAGGCCTGGAAAGACTTATATGATCTGATGCTGAGTGAAAGGAGCAGAACCAGGAGAACTCTGTGCACAGCAACGACCACAGTATGCAAGAGTTTTTTTTCTGGTAGACTGGAACTTCATTGCAATGCAAAGACTTAAAAATTTCCAATGGTCTTCTAAGGCAAAATGCCTTCCACATCCAGAGAAAGAACTATGGAATTCAATCACAGAATATAGCAGATCATTTGTATTAATGTGTGTATGTGTGTATGTGTATGTGTGTGTGTGTGTGTGTGTGTGTGTGTGTGTATTGCATTTTGGTCTGTTATATGATTTTTCCCACTCATTTAATTCTTCAACACAGAATGACTATAGTGAAAATATATTTAATAGGAATATATGTGTAGAACCTATACAATATGGTATGCCGATTTGGGAAGAGAGGGTGGAGAGAGGGAAAAATAATAATCTAAGTTATATGATAGTGATTGTAGAACACTGAAAATAAATAAAATTTATTAATTTAAAAAAAGAACTTACTGTTCAGAACTACTGGTGATTAATTACAATTTCAATTGTCTCTTATTCTTTGTATAATCCTGGCCACTTTCAAGATCAATCAACGTTCAATTCAAAAGGCACTTTGGGGTGGGGGGGGAGGGTTGAAATCTGACTGGTAATTATATTGGTATACAGAACTCTTTAGGAGGAAAATCTCACTAACAGAACAGATCAATATCTGCTCTGCCACTTAAAGAATTCCCAGTGCTGCAGCACTGAGATTAAATGACTTTGCCCCACGGTCACACGGTATGACAACCTCTATCTACTATATCCTGCTACTTCTCTCAATAAACATTTAATAAGCATTTACTATATACAAGACACTATAGTAGAAGCTATTTTGGTGCTAGACATGAACTGGAAACCAAGGGGGTGCCCATCAGGTGGGAAATGGCTGGAAAAACAATGGCATATGAATGCAAAAGACTACTAGTGTCAGCATAAGAATTAAACATGATAATCTTTGTAAAACACTCAGCACAGTGCCTAACACATAATAGTGCTTAAAATTATTTCCTTCCTCCCTAAGAAAGAATGAAGGGGACAGTTAGAGAAACATGGAAAAAATTGTATGAACAGAGTAACATGCACAGATCCAGAAAACAATACACTCACAGAATACTGTAAAAACAAATAATTTTTAAAAGACTTAAGAACTCTGATCAATACAATAATAAATCATGATTCCAGAAGATCAATGAAGAAGACTGCTGCCCACCTCCTGACAGAGGCAGTTAGGTGGGTAGGGGCTAGAGCACTGGCCCTAAAGTGAAGAAAGTCTGAGTTCAAATCCAACCTTGGACATTTACTAGCTGTGTGATCCCCAACCTCTGCCTGTTTGTCTCAGTTTCTTCATCTGTAATAAGGGGAAAATAACAGCACTTACCTCCCAGAATTGCTATGAAGATCAAATGAAGTCATCATAAAGCATTTAAGACACTGCCTGGCACAAGTGCTATATAAATATTAGTTATTATACACTAAATATTCAGAATGAAAGATATATTTTTGGGCATGGCCAATGTCCAACCTTGTTTTGCATGCCTATGAATATTTGTCAAAGGAGTTTTGTTTTCCTCTCCCACTCTCCCAAGAGAGAAAATAAATAACTGAAAAATTGAAAAAGATTTTAATTTAATACCAATAAAGAAAACTACTGCCTACTTCCTGATAAGAGACAACTAACTAGGTGGCACAGTGGATACAGTGCTAAGCTTGGAGTAAGAAGGACTCACTTCCCTGAGCTCAAATCTGGCCTCAGATATTTACTAGCTGGGTGACCCTGGGCAGGTCCCTTCACCCTATTTGCCTCAGTTTCCTCATCAGGAAAATGAGCTGGAGAGAAAATGGCAAACCACTCCAGTATCTTTGCCAAGAAAACCCCAAATGGGGACAGAAGAGTAGGACATGACTGAAATGACTAGACAATAAAGTGGTAGGTAGTTGGTCTTCCCTCAATGGTCTGCCTAAAAAGGTAGAAGGTCTTCAAGCAAAGACTGAAGACTTACCTAATATGTTATAGAGGAAATTTTTACTACTTTCCAACTCCAATAACTTATGATTCTGAACATAAGTGACTGGCACGTAATGGGAAAAATAAAAGTATGCCAATGGCTATAATAAAAGGCAGAATGTACATAAGAGGTATACAAAGTGCTATGGAAGTTGATATGGAAATGCTTCTTGATTTTCAATAAATGAGAAAACATAATTAAATTTCACTGAAAAATATCTCAAACTAAACAACTTTTATGTTCACCTCATTTTTCAAAATAGCCACAAAACCTTTTACTACAAAGCAAAAACTTTACGTAATTTAAGTAAATTCCCTAATTCTTCCTGTTCTGAATAAGACTCTTTATTGAAAAGCTATTCTACTAACAGCTGAATAATTACATAATTTTTACACATTCTAACATTAAAAAATTGTCCAATCTATACTATATGACCCATGTGGTAAAACTTTTCCGTTTCAGACTCAGTATAACCAAAACATATCTTCTTCACCCAAATCTGATCTTTCTCTTACCGCTTTGGTTAATGGCACCAGTCACTTAAGCTCTCTGAACCTAGTTTCCACATCTCCTTCCCTCCAAGGGAAGAGGGAAGAGGGAATTAAAAAAAAAAAAGGAAAGGGGGGAGGGTAATTGATCTAAAACAATGGATTATAGATTGAGAGCTAGAAGGGACCTTGGAAGTCACAGTGACAAACTCTCTCATTGCACTGAAAATAAACTCTAAGACCACTTAGGGCTCTAAAATTACATTATCTTCCCAGGCACCCAGCCTCAAAACCTCACATTCATCTCTAATTCCCCCTTTTCTCCCACTCTTTCCAACATCCCCAAAATCCAATTATTTATCCATTAAGCCCTAGTCACCCTACCTCTTCGTTATCTTTGTAGATTGTCCTTTTTCCATTCCCACTCCAACCACGAATTCAGACTCTCATTATGTAATGTTTGACCTACTTTTTTTTGTCTCAGCGTACCCCCATCCTCACCCCTTTAAAATATGCCATATTACTATAACTTTCCTTTGAAGGTTACAAAAATATTACTTCCCTGATAGGAACATTGAGGGCTAACTACTGCCTACCAAACAGCAATCACCACTCTCCAAATAATAAATGGTCAAAAAATATGAAAAAGAAGTTTTCAAAGGATGAAATCTAAGCTATCAATGACCACATATGTGAAAAATCCTCCAAATCACCAATAATTAGAAAAATGGAAATTAAAGCAAATCTAAGGTTGCTCTCACATATCACTCACATACATCAGATTGGCAAAGCTGACAAAATAAGGTTGAGGGATTTTGGTAAAACATGCACATTGATACACTACTAGTGAAGATATTAATTGGTCCAACATTCCTGTGTTCAGGGGGGACTAGTACCACTGGCATGAGCGCTTGCTACACCCTTTTCAGAGCTGCTCATCCACCTTTGGTGTCCACATGTCACCCAACTCTCACCTGTGACTCCAAGAAACTGCAGTGGTCATACCCTAGTAAAACCCTCTAGGCAAATAGGCTAAACCGGGTTCAAGGTAACCAACAGGTCTCAAACTCATTGGTGAGTCAGAAAATGTCTCCCCGAACATGTGAAGACTCCCCCATTTCACCTACCCTGGAAGGATGGATGAAAACAATTTATCCCAATGGCCATGAAGGCAGTTGAAGCAGACACTGTGGAATGCTTAGAGCTTGGTCAGACATTGAAGGCACAACATCATTCATTGCATCCTGGCCCATCACCACTCATCTTGACTTTTGTCTCACTACCAAGCTTCAACAACACTGGAAAAAGAGTGAGGCTGACTACTTTGTGCAGCTCTGCCTCACTTAAATCCAATTCTGAGAAAGTCAAGATACCACCTGGCAATATCTGGTCCTCTTCAAAAACAAAGGATAGAACGACAACAAAGCTATTTAGAACTATGCCCCAAAGTCACTAAACTGTACATATCCTTTGACCTAGCCATCTCACTAGTTCTGCCTATACTGAAAAGAGATCAAAGAAAAAGGGAAAGGCCGTATCTGTATAAAAAACATTTATCTTTCTGGAGTGAGCAAAAAACCCTAAAAATTAAGGGGAATAGCAAATTATGTTATATAAATGTAATGAAACAGTATTTTACAGTAAGAATATTATTTATAACTAGTATTTATGTAGTGCTTCAAGGTTTGCAAAGTACTTTAGTTATCTCATTTGATGCTCACATACAAGGAAACTTAAAGCTAAGAAAGATTAAGAAACTTACCCAAAGTCACAAAGCAAATAAATGTCTGAAGCAATATTTGAACTCAATTCTTCTTGACTCCAAGTACAAAGGGATAGTTTCAGAGAAATCTGAAAAGATTTGTATGAACTGATGCAGAATAAAATGAATAAAAGAAGGAGAATCATTTATACCAGAGGTTCTCAAACTTATCTGGCCTACTGGCCACTTAAAAAAAAATACTCTGTGCTCCCCTGAAAATCTATTTTCTTTAACCCTCTAACTTTTTTTAAATTTGCATCATTTCAAAAAACACAAATGTTTTAAATGATGCATTTTAATTTAATAATTTATCATAAATATGGTTTTTTCCTGCACTGAAATTTTGATGACTCAATGTGGCATCACATCACCATATAGTATCATACCATAAACAAGTTATTCCATGCACATATTCCTGCGGATGCATGCTGGACTTCCCACAATGCATGACATGCTTGTCTACCAACACTTGCTTGTTAAGACCTGTCAGTGGACTTCATCACTATCAGTTATAACTTACATTTTGTGTGTTTATTTGCAAAATAATGTAATCACAACTTTGATACACAACAGATGAAACACTTACAAATGGTTTTTCAAAACTGTCTTCTCTTCTTTCCTTATGCTTTCACTGCCCCCTTATTTTTATTCAGGTCAACGTTGGGTAAGCAGACAATTTTTTTTTTTTTTAGGGCATCTTTTCCAGCCTCCTTCCTCACACCAGAAGGTGAGCAGTACAATCCTTAAAAGGCAGCTCAGATACTCAGGGGGCTGCCAAGTCCCACTGCACTTCCAGTAAGAAACGACCCTATGGCCTGGACTGCCTGTGTACTGGGTTATGACTACAGCTCCCACTGTATCCACACTTGCTGCTTCATCACTTGCCTATCACCACAAGACTTTGAGGTATAACAGTGAAATGGTATGGGTGATGTCTTTTGATTTGTGCATAAATTGGATTTAAGCGAGGCAGAGTTGCACAAAGTTGTAAGCCTCACTTTCTACTCCAGAGTCATCATAGTCCAGTGGCAGGACGAGTCAAGATAGCTGGCAATGGTTCAAGATGCACTGGATGACCTTGGTGTCTTCAGTGTCTGACCAAGCTCAAAGGGAATCCCACTTTGCAGTCAAAACACAAAAAAAATGTACAAAACGTACAAAAACATCGGTAAAGTTGATTCCACTCACCATCGGCACATGGAACATGTACACACTTACAGACAACACAAAATCCAGCAGACCTGAAAGATGAACTGCTGTTGTTGCAAGAGAACTCAACAGACTTCACATCCAAATAGCAGCACTGAGTACAACAAGGCTGGCAAATGAAGGCCAGCTTACTGAAGCTGAAGCTGGATAGACATTTTTCTGGAGTGGTTGCAGTGAAGGAGAGCACCGTGAAGCTGGTGTAGGTTTTGCAATCAAAACTAATTTGGTCATCAAGTTGGTATGCCTGCCAAAAGGAGGGAACTACAGGCTCATGACAATGTGATTGCCACTCACAGGAAAATGCCATGCCACCATCATCAGTGCCTATGCTCCCACCATGAGGAACCCTGAGGAGGGCAAAGAAAAACTTTCTGAAGACCTAGAGACTCTTATCATCAATGTACCAAAAGAGGACAAGCTTATAATTCTGGGTGACTTTAATGCTAGAGTAGGCTCAAACTACTAGACTTGGCAGGGAGTCCTAGGGAGGAATGGAGTTGGAAACAGCAACAGCAATGGTCATTTACTGTTGAAGACTTGTGCACTGCATGACCTTCTCATCACCAACACTGTTTTCTGTTTACCTAAACGCAATAAAACTTCATGGATGCACCCTTGCAGCAAACACTGGCATCTAATTGACTGTGTGATTGTAAGGAGAAGAGACAGACAAGATGTGAGAGTGACAAAGGCAATGTGTGATGCAGAGTGCTGGACTGATCATAGACTTATCCTTTCCAGACTAAATATTCACATTCATCAAAAGTGTCGCCCCCCGAGGCAAAATGACTTCCAGAAGAATTAATGTCAACAAATTAGAGCTCTTCTCTGAGTGTGAACAGCATGTTGCTAACTTGGAGGGAAAGTTGAGCCAACACACAGTTGGCAACAGTGGAGCAGAAAAGGAGTGGGCAGCTTTCAGAGATTTGGTGTACAGCACTGCATTTGCTCATCTGCTTCAGAACACTTGCAAACGCCAAGACTGGTTTGATGAAAATGATGAGGAAATTCAGAAGCTGCTAAACAAAAAACGAGAACTCCAAAGGATTTACCAGCAGGATAGTTCCTCCACCTCCAAGAAGGCAGCATTTAATTCCATCAAAAGTAAAGTACAAGCAAAACTTAGAGAGATGCAGGATTCCTGACTCAATAAGAAAGCAGAGGAAATTCAGTTTTATGCTGATAGTAACAATGCAAAGTGCTTTTATGATTTCCTGAAAGCTATTTATGGACCAAAAACCTATCATGCATCACAACTACTCAGTGCTGATGGAGCCACATTGATTAGTGATAAGGACATGATCCTAGAGAGATGGGCTGAACACTTCCATAGTGTTCTCAACAGACCATCATCAATCAATGCTGAGGCCACTGACCATTTACCTCAAGTTGAAGTTAATCCCTCCTTAGCTGAACTTCCAACTGAAGAAGAGGTTCTGAGGGCCATTAGGCTCCTTTCATGTGGCCAAGTACCTGGTGCTGATTCTATTTCAGCGGAGATTTACAAGGTAGGGAACCACTGCTCATACAAAAGTTGACTGAAATTTTCCAGGTTATATGACAAGAGGAGGTTATCCCCCAGGAGTTCAAGGATGCCTCCACTGTCCATTTCTATAAAAGTAAAGGGAAAAGATTGTCCTGTGACAATCACAAGGTGGTCTCTCTCTTAGTCACTGCTGGCAAAATTCTTGATAGAGTCCTTCTTAATAGGCTGATCCTTCACCTGGAAGATGATCATATGCCTGAGAGCCAGTGTGACTTCAGAAAGAGTCAAGGAACAGTCAATAACAGTATTTACTGTATATGTTTGTTGCCCAACAACTCCTGGAAAAATGCCAGAAGCAAAACAGAGGTCTGTACACAACATTTGCAGATCTGACCAAGGCCTCTGTCACTGTTAGTTGTGAGGGCCTATGGAAAATTATGTCAAAATTTGGTTATCTAGAGAAGTTCATCAATTTCATGATGGCATGTTTGCCCAGGTCTGGATGGTGGACAATGCTCTCATGCCTTCCCAGTCACCAGTGAAGTGAAACAGGACTGTGTGCTTGCTCCTATGCTTTTTAGTATGATATTTTCAGTCATGTTGTCAAATGTTTTCAATGAGGATGAACATGGCATGAAAGTCAACTACTGTACTGATGGTAAGTTCTTCAATTCGAAAAGGCTACAAGCCAAAACCAAAGCAGAGGGAGTGTAGGTGCATGATTTTCTGTTTGCAGCCTCTGAAACTGAGATGCAACCAAGAATGGATCAAATCTCTGCTTCCTATGCTAATTTTGGCCTAATAATTAACACCAAGAAAACACAGGTGTTTCACCACCACACCATCCATATGTGGAACCACTGGTTACAACAAATGGAGAAGTTTTGAATGCCGTGGATAAGTTCACTTTCCTTGGTAGTGTACTTTCCAGGGATATACACATTAATAATGAGGTTGACGCACGCATTGCTAGAGCTAGCTCAGTATTTGGGAGGCTCTGAAGAAAAGTTTGGGAGAGAAGAGGTATTAGACTGACTACCAAACTGAAAGTCTACAGAAACATTATGCTGACCTCACTGCTATATGCTTGTGAAACATGGACAGTCTACCAGCACCATGCCAGGAAACTGAATCACTTCCATTTGAACTGTCTTAGGAAGATTCTGAGGATCACCTGACAGGATAACGTACCAGACACTTAAGTCTTTGCTCAAGCTGAACTGCCAAGCATTCAAACTATGCTTCAGAGAGCACAACCCTGATGGGCTGGCCATTTTGCTTGAATGCAAATTATACACTTGCCAACAAGACTATTTCATGGAGAACTCACATGGGGCAGGTTATAACATGGTGGTCAGAAAAAGGGATACAAGGACACTCTCAAGGTCTCTCTCAAGAACTTCGGGTTTGATTGTGCAACATGGGAGATACTGGCACAGGACTGCTCAGCACGCTGTGCTCACATCAGAAAAGGTGCTGTGCTCTATGAGCAAAGCAGAATTGAGACTGCACAAAAGAAACGTAGGATGCACAAATTTGGAGAAACCACCCCAAAAGTTCACATGGACTATCTGTGCCCAATGTGTGGTAAAGTATTCTGAGCTCATATGGGTCTGATCAGCCAGTCTGACACACTGAAAGTTCACTTTATCATGGTGATGTCATTTTGGTTCTCTTGGAGAACAAAGGACAACAACCATTTTTATTCAATGTCCCCCAATTGCATCTAAGGCTACTACAGCACCCCCCTCAGCGTTTCAGTGCCCCCCAGAGGGCAGTATCACTTTGGGAACCTATGATTTATACCATAACAATACCATTAAGACAAACAACTTTGACAGACTTAAACCTCATCAGTGAAATAACAAGGATTTCCGATAGTGAAACACGCTATCTACCTCCTGACAGAAAAGTAATGGACACAAGATGCAGAATAAAATATTTCTGGACATGGCCAAAGTAGGAATTAGTTTTACTCAACTACGTATATTTGTCACAATGGTTGTTTTTCTTCCCTTTCTATTAACCAATGGTTGCCACGTAGGAGAGAGAGAAAATAAATGTGCTGTTTGAAAATTTTTTAAATAAAAATAATTTAAATATAGATGAAACTCCTTAGTCTTGCATTTAGACTCTCTACAATATACCTTTCTAGTCATATGTCCAGCATACTTTTCCTGTACTTTTCTCAATTCAAGTACGCCTTTTCACTATGCTTTCCTACCTTCCTGTCTTTGTTTAATTATTCCCATTTCCTGGATTTCATATCCCCTTAATTTTTCCTGAATTCAATTTTCAGAATGCTCTGAAAACATACAATGGATTTGTACCACAGATTTAATTATCAACTCTATGTAGAAAACTTATCAGATCTATATATCCAGTCCTATTCTCTCCCCTGGGGTCTGGTATTGCAGTACTACTTATAGGAAATTTCAAAATAGATGTCCTGTAGGCCTCTCAAACTCACTATGTCTAAATCAGAACTCATCATCTTCTTCTCTCCCCTGAAATCCACCCACTACTGAAATTTCCTCTTTCTGCTAAGAGTACCATTATCCTTCCAGCTACTCACATTAACAACCTGGATATAATCTTCAACTCCTCATTTTTACCCATCTCATTTAACCAATCAGTTACCAAATCTTGATTGTTCCTACATCTCTCACATATGTCCTCTTCTTTACTGTACTTACAGTCTCTACCCTAGCTCAGACCCTGAAGACTTCTCACCTGGATTATCACAACAGCCTCTTGCTTGGTCTCCCTGTTTCAATTCACTTCTACTCCAAGGTATTTTCTTCACAGTTAACCAAATAAGTCTCCCTAAAGCGTAGATCAGTCCAATTCACCCTCCTACTCAATAAACCATATATTATATTCCTTCAAAACTAACTTACCTTTCCAACTTTATTACACTCCTTCACACACTATAATCCAGTCAAACTAGCCATCTTCTCACTTTTGCCTCTCATAATCCCTACTTTCCTTCAAAAGTCACCTAAACCACCACTTTCTACATATAGTCTCAATGCCCACAGTTTCTAATGCTTTCCTCAAATATATTACCTTGTAATTTGTATGAATTGATGCTGAGTGAAGTGAGCAGAACCAGAACACTATACACTGTATAGTGTATACACTGTACAACACTGTACAATGACTGACTTTCTTAGACTTAGCTCTTCTAAGCAATGCAATAATCTAAGACAACTCCAAAAGACTCATGATAGAAAATGCTATCCATATCCAGAGAAAGAACTATGGAGTCTGAATGCTGACTGAACCATAATATTTTCTATTTTTTGTTTTTTCTTCTTCATGGTTTTTTCCTTTTGTTCTGATTCTTCTTTCACAACATGACTAATGTGGAAGAATGTTTAATATAATTGTACATGTATAGTCTATATAAGATTGCATCCCATCCTGGGGAAGGGGAAGGAGGGAGGGGGGAAACATTCAAACTCAAAATCTTATAAAAGTAAATATTGAAAACTAAAAATAAATTAATTTTTAAAATATTACTTTGAGGTTATTTTATATCAACTTACACATTTCCCCAGGCTAGACCATAAAGTCCTCAAAAGTAGTGACTAACTTCACTTTTGTGTTGATATTCCCAGTGCCTCTCTTGATTTAAATCCTACATTATCCTTCATATTCAAATCAACCAGTCAACATTTATACAGCACCTACTCTGTGCTAGGCACTATGCTATGTGCTGAGGATACAAAAAGAGAAAAAATGTATAGTCTCTGGCCCTCAAGTAGCTCACAATCTAACACAGGGCCTTACGATCTAAAGAAGGAGCTCCAGCTTTACATGTTTTCCTTGAATCTCAGTCAGAAGTACTTCCCTCACTTCTGAACTCTCAGAGCACGTTATTTTACCTCCTTTGCTCAAGTATGTTCTAGTTTGTATTACTGTTATTTTTCTTATCTCCTCCACTGATTTTAAGTTGGTTTAAAGTCAAGGATTATTTACTCTGTATACATCTTCTCTGAAAAAAAAAAATCGTTTGCCTGTTTCCCCCTTTAGGATGTAAGTTCCTTGAGAACGGGAACTGTCTTTGCCTTTCTTGTGTATCCCCAGCTCTTAGCATAGAGCTTGGCACATAGTAGGAATTCAAGTAATGCTTGTTAACTGACTGCTATTCATCTTTGTATCCTGCCCTTCAACACACAGCACAGTGCCTTGACTGCATCCTGGCTAATTTCTAACATTTTCACAGAATTCTGTAGAATAAACTCCAAAAGTTATGCCCTTAATTTCAACTTCAGTAGAGACAATTCTCACTTTACAAAAATCCGCTCATGCAAATTCAGCACTTATGTTTACTCTACACTACTGTGCACTTTCTTTCTACTCCTTCCCCTCTCTTGCACCTGCCCCTTTGCTTATTGATCCACAGCCTCCCAATCCCCAATAAAAAAAATACTCCAAATGAAAGCAGAAGAGAGACCTTCATTGCTGTTGCTGCCTCAGGATGGGGGGCTTAAGGCCTCCTGAACCAAGAGAAGAGACCTTTGCTCCACTCTGCACACTTGCTTATTGTGTCTCTGTCTTCACTCAAGTACCAAATGTCTGTCCCCACCAGCCCTGACATGTCCCCAGTCCTCTTCTGTATGTACTTACGTCTAGCACCCATTTGTCGCAACCCCCCCATCTTCAACTGGGTTCTGGCCTTGCCAGCCCCCTCCCTCCACAGGCAGGAAGTCCCTTTCCTTCCTGACTCCCTCCCCCATGGCATAAGCAAATTGGCATTAAGTAAAAATATATAAAAATCACTGATGTAGGTCTGAAGATCAGTTCACTTACATAAAGCAAGAATTGTTGGTGACCAGCCCACTTATGTAAAGTAAGAACTGTCTGTATTCTCCTTCTCCCTCCCTTTTCTAATCTCATTTAACAGAGTTTGTTAATTAGGCCAATCGACTTGACCTCAGTAATCAGTGCCTGGAAGCAGTTAATGTCCCAGGAAGACATTCCCTAATCTATATATGCGACTCAAAAGCTGTTTTCAACTTAGGATTTTTCTGGATATATCAGAAAAAGCTCAAAAATTCCTGTGCTAATCCTAAACTGAACTGTTCATGCCCCATTAGAAATATTTATAAGATAACTATTCGAAAGACAGCAAATGTGGCTCTTTGCCAAACAAATTTTTTTCTTTTCCCTAATTACTGAATGTTAAGTCTGGACATTGGAGAATACACAAACACCAATAAAGTATCAGTGGGATTCAAATAAAAAGTGGTTAAAATTATGAAAGTGTAGATATAAGAAATCTGCAATGCAAAAGAGCAAACAAAAAAAGTCCTTGAGAAATAATTTTAATACTAGTTATAACAATAAAAATTAGGCTTTTCACCTCAAAATTCCACCCAATAGTTATGAAATACAAAAGAAGTTTCAACAAAGTAAAAACCTTATGGAGAATCTCATATTTTACCTGAAACTTATTTAAAGAAATTTATCACTTTTCTTTCAACAAAAGAACTGAACTCTCAGAAAAAACCATAACATATAACCAAAAAAGATAGCAAAATATCCACTTAATCCCTTCCTAGAGTCAGTAATCTAACAGGCTGTCGATTCATCTTTTACCATTTCTTTAGCTCCACAAAGAAATACTAACTTGGAGAAAATAAAGTTTCAGGAAAACACACCTCAAGAACAAAGTGAACATTTCACATTTTACTTTCCTTTCCTCCCTTCCACTTACTAAGCTACAATTACTTTTAAAGTATCATCTCTTTCACCATACCCTAATGCCCCACCCTAACCCAGGGTATCAAAAAATCACCTAAAGCTATCAATGATAATACAGCTAAAAATACAAGAACTTTAGGGAGTTAATCAAAGATAAATTCTGCAACAGGCAGTACTTTCCTCTTCCAGTAGGTTAAAAGGCCTTGCAACAACCCAAACAAATCTCCTTAAACACCATTCAAATGATCCTCAGGCTAGGCATGTAAACACAAGAACCAGGAGGAGGCGTGAGAAAGGGTGTGATTTTTAAAGACCTATAAAGGAAAAATGCCAGATTTCAATCTACTACCTTTCAAATGAGTAAGTATACTGCACATGGGTCCAAAGGTTCCCCAAATACATTTTAAACACCAGTGCATGCTCTCCCCCGTACCGAGGACTGGTTAACGGGGGGAGGGGAAGTGGCAAAGTAAACTTCACTCGGAGGGGCTTCAGACCAGAAGGCACCCCTCTGGCAGGCCAAAGTCCCCGAGAGGAAATGCCGAATCTCGGCCCGGCTGGGGGAGGGGTACAATCACGTACGGAAGATGCTGAGAACCGGGCCCCCTCGTTCGGATTCGCCTCGGTGGGGTGCAAAGAGTGTGGAGGCCCAGCTCCGCGGAGAGCGTGCCTGCTGGCACAGACGGGGGGGCACCTCGCTCTAAATCCTCCTCCAGGTCACCCAATTCAATAGGCAGACTGGGACAGAGGAGCCTGAAGAACCTCCGGGGAGCGGCGGGGAAACGTGGGAGAGCCTCCAGGAGAAGGGGCAGGAGGGGGGTCCGTGCTCCCCCTAAGCGGGGAAAAGGAGCGGGCGGAGGCGGGGGGTCTCCCCAAGGGAGAAGCGGCTGCTGCGACTGGGGTGCCCTACAGGAGGAGAAGGGGCGTCAAAGGCACAAGCAGAGGCGGGGGTCTCCCGAAGAGCGGAGAAGGCGCATCGATGGGGATGCCACCCTAAATGCACAGGGGCAGCACCGGGCTCCTGAAGGGAAGGAGAGGCGGAGATGGCGGGGTGGGGGCCGCCCAGGCGGAGCAGCAGCCATGGCGGGGGTCCCCCACGCCGGGCTTCCCCGGGCACCGTGGCACGCGCACACGCGCACTCACACTCACCATGTAGAGGGTGAAGGGCAGGCCGAGCAGGAACAGCCACAGGTAGAGGTGCAGCGCGTTCACGAAGGTGCCTTGGTGCGGGTCGTAGTACCAGCCGCCGCTGAGCGCGGCCCACACCCCCTGCCGGAGGATTTGCAGCGTCTGCGACCCCATCCCCGCCCGCCCGCCCGCGCCCCGAGCCCGCGCCCGCCGCGGCCCCCGCCTATCCCCCTTCGGAGCGCGGGGAGAGGGGACCGGCGCCGCCGCTGCTGAGGCTGCTACTAGTGCCGGAGGAGGAGGAAGAGGAGGAGGAGGAGGAGCCCGGCCTGCGGAGGGCCGCCGCCGCCGCCATCTTGTCCGCTAACACCCCGAGCGGGGCCGCCGCCGCCGGCCGGCCGCCGGCGCCCCCCGAGCCCCGCCCCTTCCCCGGCCCGGGCCCCGCCGCCGCGACCGCTACCCGAGCCCCTCGCCGGTCGCCCTCCCGCTCGCTCGCTCGCTCTCTAACGGAGTGAGAGGGAGGCCCAGCCCGACAGAGCCGCACCCCCTCCGGCTCCGCCCCCTCCTGCTACCAGCCCCCTCCCCCTCCAGCCCCCTCCCCTCCGCGCAGGCGCTCTCTGCCGCCCTCTCTCGCCCTCGCGGAGAAGTGCTGGGTGTAGGGAGCGGGGACCCGCTAGGGCTGCTCACAGCTGTTGGGGCGTGGGGTTAAGGAGCTTTAAAAGTCACATTTAAAGTGCCAACTCCAGGGCCTTCGTTCAAGCATCCAAGAAAACAGAGAAGGCAGCTGGCCTTCCCTTTGCCGTCCCCTCTGCGCACAACGCGCACACGTGCACCGGTCTCCACAAAAAGTGAAAGTAGCAACGGTGACGGACTGATGTCCGTTATAGGCCTGAAGGAACTCAGCGTGCCTCGGACAGGGTGGTCCAGCCTTCCCTGCACACGGGCTGAGCCCTGACCGGGGCTCGCTGCCCAAGCGGGGCTGGGTGCGCTGAGAGCCAGGGTGTTCTAGAAGCCTGGGACTTAGCTCATGCCAAGGCTAGATAAGGGCCAACGGTGCCGCATGAGCTGGGCAAGGAGAGCAGGGGAAAGGGTTAGGATTTGCTTGGTTTCTGGCAGGTAAGATAACTTGACAACAGCGCTGCAAGAGAGCAACTAACAGAATGATGGCTCGAGAGGAAAAGGACCGTGGTTTGAATCTCAGCTCTCTGTACCTTGGGCTCAGCATTCACCTGTTTGGACCTATCTTTTTTTTCTTAAAATAAGGAGATGGAGTAGATGACCTCTAAGGTCCCTTCTAGTTTTAACTACCGTAAAGATCTCATTTCATATCAATAGGTTAAAAAAAAAGATACTGTAAAGGCCTCATTTCATATCAATAGGTTAAAAAAATGTTATCTCCACCAAAGTTCTAGGCACTGTCCAATGGTCAACATCAGAAATAGATAGGGTTTAACCCATGGAAATAATGCTTTAAAAGATGGATGGCCATTGGCTTTATAGCTGCACCCACAGGAACATGGTACTTAACAACAGAGACTGCTTGGTTTTCTGTTTGCAATCTCAGCCTGTACACAACATTTTGCACCTGGTAAGGATTTAATAAGTGCTTTTTCATTCCTTCTTTCATTTATTCATTCATACTCTGTGCTTGCAGAAACATAAGTATATTTCTAAATTCTATTCCAAAACTTCGCTGTTTATTCATTTTTACCCTAATCCCAAATTGCATTGGTACATTGTGCCTTTGTTTCCCTGGCCCTTCAAACAGGAGTCCTATTTAGTTCTGCATAATATCCACAAGGTATCTGATCTCAGTGGAGACAAATAAAACAAAGTAAAGTAAGGGTAAAGTTTATAACCCCAGCTGATGAGGTAAACCAAAAGCCCAATTAAGAATGCTCAATATCCTGAATGGAATCTCCTCCAAATGATGAAAAGAGGAGCTGAAATGTTCTGAGGGCATCAGGCCATCTTATTATCAGTCTGGTGAGCATCAAATGCTGCAGAAATCTGAAGCTAAGATCGACCAAAAAAAAAAAGTCTAGCTATATGGATTGTGCATTGAAAAATTATGTTTACAAAAAAAATTTTTTAATACAAGATTTTTTTTAAAACAAGTTAAGAAAGTACCATAATTGACAATACGAATACCACTTACCACGTTTCTGATTATGACTTTTATCTGGACAGCAGAAATAACAACCTAGTTTGCCTGTGGTAGAAGAACATTTCCAGGACAATTTTGTTTCTCCCATTACTTCAACCATCAGAGGCAATATTTTATTACCTTTATGTAGCATTCATTGTGCTACAAAAAGGTCTTCTGAAGTTAGTAATAGATTATTGGAGGGAACTGTCATTTGTTTTAAGCCTAGGTTTCCTCATCTGTAAAATGGAAATAATTGTATCTGCTTCATGGGTTTGTTTTGAGAATCAATTGATACAATATATGTAAAGTATTTTTAAAAAGCTGAAAGCACTATGTAGACTAGTAGAGGTGATAGTAGGAGTCACCTAGGTGGTTCATGGATAGAGCATTGAGCTTAGAGTAAGGAAGTCAAACCCAGTTCAAATCTTGCCTCGGTTATTTACTAGCAATGTGACTGTGGGCAAGTCACTTAACCTCTCTGTGGCTCAGTTTCCTCATTGTAAAACAGGAATAATAGTAATAGTATCTACCTCTCAAGGTTACTGTGAGTAAGAAATGAAAAAATATTTGTAAAGTGCTTTGCAAGACTCAAAGTATTATATAAACGCTAGCTATCTGTAGTAGTGTGATTTTTAAAACATATTGACCCAATTGTAAAGATTAAAAAGTTATATTAAATCTTTAATTAAAAGGATGAGTTTCTGTCTTCAACATAAAAACAAGGAATTGGAAAGATGCCATTCATATATTATGGGATCACTAACGAAAAGCTAGTAAGCATCTCAGAGATCATATAGTTTAATCTCCATCATTTTACAGATGAGAGAACTAAGCTCCAGAAGGGACCAGTGCCTTGCCAAATGTTACACAGATAGATAGGAAGTAGCAGAGCCAAGATTCCATCCCTGGACCTCTGACTCCATATTCAGGGCTGATTCCACTGAACCATGATGTACCAAAGGACGAAGGAAATTCATTTGTCTCAGGATGCTGAGAATAATCTCATTGCAAAACAACAACAACAACAAAAAACACCAAGAAGAATGTACAATTTTAATATCACCTAGGTTTCTACAAAGAAGGAAGAGGAGAAACTAGAAATTTACTTCTGGACAGGATGAAGGCATTTGATAAAAATGTTTATTAATCAATACAGGGAGTTAGCAATTGAAGGAACTCAATGAAAAGGGTGTCTTTCTAAATGGTTGTTTGACTCTAACAAAGGATGAATAATTTAAACTTCTTTAGAATCTTTCATCTATAGCTTTTAAATGGCTTCATGGACTCTGACACAACTGAATTCCTATGTAAAAACAGCAAAACCAGGGCATTGAGATGTTAAATAGTTAGTCCAAAGTAAGACAGAGAAGTATGTGGGATAAGTAGAACTCAAAAACCAAGGCTATTTTTCTGATTTTAGCTGGGTCACATTCCTCTTAGACACCAATTTCTAGAGCAAGGAATTTAAGGTAAGGAATTTAATTTGCTTAAGTGTTATTCTCTCAACTGTGTATAGACATCATTACTAATGTGCCACACTTAGCAAGTCAGTCAACAGCCATGAAATATTGCCTATCTACATTTCCGCTTCTATCAGTTAATAGTGTTCACTTACGAAATAGTTCACAGGCCCCTGGGGTACTGTCAGTGCTGACAGCAGATGTGCTTATGCTCAAATGGAACACTGTGAGGCTGCAAAAACCTCCTCACATGAGCCAACTAAAGAGCAGAGATGTTCAAACTGGCAAGTTATGACTCACCCACCTATGCTAGGATGATGTTGATTGTATGGCCCAATGAGTTGAGCTCCAAAATGGGGGCTTCATCCTTGATCTACAGTATCCAGCTTCTACCTTGAAACCACACCAGAGACCATGCCCCTGTGCAGGGGTGGGAAGCCTGTGGCCTCATGGTCACATGTGGACCTCTATATTCTCAACTGCAGCCCGTTTGGATTAAGCCAAAGGACCGCACATGAGGACAACAGGTGTCCCCAGCCATGTTCTAGAGTTTTTAACCCTTTCATCTTTGGGACTGCCACCTTTGGGCCTCCCTGTCTTAATCAGTGAGAGCCTTCCCTGGCCCACTATTTCAGGAAGTTTCCATCTATGTTTCATTCACTACTCCTTGACTACCTTGACAGCCTCATCAACCCCTCTTCCTCCAGTTGCGAAACCATGATCAAACACCCTGCCAAGATTCCTTGTAGGGAAATGTCAATCTATTTCCCAGTGCTCATAGACCTGGTAACTTTCTGAACCAAAGTACCTTTCCCTTTCAACCACTTCCCAAGTGAGTTGTATCCTTCTGTTAGAATATAAGCTCCTTGAGGGCAAGGGTTGTATTTATATCCTTATTACTTAGCACAGCACTTGATATACTGTATATGCTTAATAAATTTTCTTCACATTCATAAATCCATCCATTCATTCAATAGCACTGAGTTGACCCCAGACACAGTTCATAGTAATCTTCCTTCAAATTCAATCTGAATCTCCTTGGAACTTAGAGAATGCTGGCAAGGGAAATTCCAGTTAGCAGACAGCACCCCTCAGTCTCTCTATGCTCTACCTTGTGACAGAGCTCCAGAAGATGTATTAAACTAGTGTCAGAACTATCTCTCCTGTTCTTACAGACTAGTTGCCTTTAGTGGGTGGAAGGGAAGAGCAGAAATGAAAACATATCTCAAATGCATTGTCTCAATCACTGGGCTTTTTCTACCTTAGGTTACTTAATGAAACAACCTCAGGCTTGTCCTGTTAAGGATAGGACTATGTTTACTGCCTGTCAAATATCTGTATTCTAGTTCATGGAATCATTGTCCTGTTGCTCCAGTCTAAGAATAGTGTGGTGGAAAGGACATTGTATTTGGTGTGTTAGAGAGCCTGAATTCAAGTCTTGATTCTGCTACTTGCAAAAGCTATGATTCTGGACAGAGGGCAGCAAGGTGGCACCTCAGATAGATCACATGGCCTAGAATAAGGATGACTCATCTTCCTTAGTTTAAATCTGGCCTCAGATACTTAAAAGCTGCATAACCCTGGGCAAGTCACTTCATCCTGTTAGCCTCAGTTTCCTCATCTATAAAATGAGCTAGAAAAGAAATGGCAAACCACTCCAGTATCTTTGCCAGGAAAACATCACATTGGGTCACAGAGTCGGACACAACTAAACAGAGAGAGAGAGAGAGAGAGAGAGAGAGAGAGAGAGAGAGAGAGAGAGAGAGAGAGAGAGAGAGAGAGATCTATGATCCCTGTGAATAGAGGTTCTTCCTCTTGTACAGGCAGTTAGGTACAGTAGACAGAGCGATATGCCCACGCTTTACAAACTCTGGGCAAGTCACTTAACTACTATTTGCCTTAGTTTCCTCAACTATAAATGGAGATAATAATAACTCCTACCTCCCAGGGTTATTGTGAGAATGAAATGGGATGATATTGGTAAAGCACTTTGCACAATGCCTGGCACATAGTAGGTGCTTAATAAATAATTCTTTCCTTCATTCTGATGAAAGAAATTGTTCTTCATGAGGAGATAACATTAACTCAACAAGGCAGAGTGCCTGGCAGGCTTAGAAATATGATTACCTTTGTTATGCATATCTATCAGCAGCAAGGCTCCTTTTCTTCCATTTTGTAGACAAGTTGGGGCTACAGTTATATTAGGACTCTGGCAGGAAAGGTACTCATTGTTCATCTATACAACAATGAATTCTGCCAACTGAAAACCATATTTAACTAGCAGGAGTCAAAAGAATTAGCTGCTTTTAAAGTACTCTCTTAAGATCTTTGGAATTATTTCTCTAAGGATATCCTAAGCCTAGAGATTAGACAGTGTTGTTTAATATGACCATGCAACTGAATGACTGTCTGGAGGATAGACTTGGAACCAAGAAGATTAAATTTAGCCAATGAATCACCAAGAAGCTTCATGCTAAGTCAGTCAGAAATTATGGACCCTTAAGGGGCAACCTTTCAGTCTTCTAGCCAGACAGTACCAGTAGCCCTGAAATCTGGTCTATTTTTCAAGGGATTCCTTAGAAAGGCAATGTAGCCCTAAAATTAAAGAAAAAGAGTGTAGACAAAGATTTTAGCTTTCTTATCTATGGATGGATTGAGATCATGGAATTAACTGGCACCTGGAATATAGTCCTCCCAAGAATAGCTACTCTAAATTCAAGGTTCAAATCATACCTCACAAGTTAATTAGCCAGAAGACATGATTAGGTCAAAGTAGAGTCATTTAATGAAATAGCCTAATAAGAAAAATTGAAATAAAATTTTCCTCCCTAAATCTTTGGCACATTTCTCCACAAATATATACATTATCAGTGGAGAGAGTGGGCACATATAGGAATCAATCATGAAGGACATGAACATATGGAGTATATGGCCAGGACACATACACAGAGAGGCAACTCATGCCTGTCATGCCTCAAGATCATCATTATCTTCTGGTGAAATCATTAAGCTATTCTCATTGGACCTGCTTTCCCTGTTGGATTAGATGGGATAAACATAGATGGGATAAAAAGATAAGATCATTGTACTCCAAAGATCATAGAAGGACTGACTCCATTCAGTACATTGTTACAAGAATCTCTTGGTGGCTGCTAAGAACATAGTGCTGTCTGGGCATTGTTTCTCAATCAGCTTCTGGGATTTTATCTTCAGGGCCACCCACAGTCCATCAGCTCAATTCAGCTTAGAGAATACAGAATCTTTCCTTGATAAAAATAAGCAGACAGTTCTCTAACCATAGCCACCACAGACAACTAATAAAAGTCAGATAGAGTGGCTCCACTGAGCAAATTGCACCTGGGAGAGCAGCAGCACATGTACCCGGAAAGGAAATTTGAGGCAAATGGGGAGAAGAAGTTAACCTGGAGGAGGGCATAGATCAATTGTGTTGCTGCATAATCAGGGGCAAGGGTGAGAGGAAAAGGTTCTAGCATGGGACAAATGTCTTCTCTTTCACCTATGGTAAGTATCTTGTTCTAGGAGTAATGGAAAAGGGGAATGGGGGGAGGGAAGAGAGCCAGTATAAGCCTTTTAAAGTAGTGGCCAAAACTGCCTAGAGGAAAAAGGTGAGAATGCATACTTTAGAAGTTTTGATTTAATGAGGAATAGAGAGACTAGGTCATTATAAGGGTTATGAACCAGAGAATGAGGATCTAAAGTAGACAGAGATGTTGCTTTTCCTCATCCTTCATTGTCAAAAAGGACCAATGGCATCACAGGGTGATGTCTTGATTTTCTTGAGAATTAGATTTAAGTGAGCACAAAGTTGTCATCCTCCTTTTCTCTTCCAGGGTCACTGAAGTCCAGGAGAAAGACAAAAATCAGGATGACTGGCTATGGCCCAGGATGCAGTGGATGACCTTGGCATCTTCAATGTCTGACCAAGCTCAAATTGCTCCACAGAGCCTGCTTCAGCTGCCTTCATAGTCTTTGGAACGAATTGTTCTCAAGTGCTTATTCTGCCTAGGGGAAGTCTTCACATGCTTGTATAGACATCCCCCTAACTCATCAGTGGGTTTGAGGCCCTTTGGTTACCCTCAGCCTGGTTTAGCCCATCTGCCAAGAGGATTTTACTGGGTGTGGCCACTTCATATGCTACAGTTTCTTGGAGCCACAGGTGAAAGTTGGGTGACAGGTGGACACCAAAGGTAGATGAGCAGCCCTGAAAAGGGTTCAACAAGTCCTTATACCAGAGGTATGAACACCCCATAGACCCTAGTAAAAAGAGAGGATGGCTAATGGAGAGAGTGAACAGAACTAGCAAATTACCACCCTTCCCCTCCCATCTGAAAAAGAAAGAGAGAGAGATTTATGAACATACAAAAAGGGTAGAAGGAAGTTTAAAGGATATCAAATTATGGGGCCAGATTTCAAATCTGGGCTCTCTGGACAATTTTGTGTAAAGTGCTTCATCTTTGCTCTCCAATATCCTCATATATTAAATTATATCCAAGAGGATTTATAGACTTATAACTAAGTTTGTGATTTCATGATTCAGGGCAAAATAGTTATGGTCATTATCAACAGCCACTTCTTCACTAGAAGATTCATGGAAATAAAGAGCAAAGAATATGGATTTTGAATGAATATATAAATAATGAGAAGTCTACTGCAGATCTTGTTGTTGTTCAGTTATTTTCTTCAGTCATTTCAGAGTCTTCATGACGCCATGTGGGATTTTCTTGGCAAACATATTAGAGTGGTTTGCCATTTCCTTCTTTAGTGGTGCAGGTCTTAGTCATGTGGAATAACTGTGTGAGAGGCTGCCCCTTCCTCATGTGACCAGCTTGGTTGCTGAAAGGGGCAGAAAGAACATTTGTATGTGGAAAACTGGAAACAAAAACAAACAAAACCTCAACAAGGGAAGAAATACAATTCTTCAAATAAAACAGTTTTGGGTACCAGACAGAGAACATGATGAGAGGGCCTGTATTAAGACAGGCTGAAGTCACGATGGCTGCTAAGGCATGGTAGTCTTCAATTCATTGGCATGGGGATTGCTTTTAGATTTTGAAAGCTACAACTAAAAAAATGTTAAATTAAGTAACTTTTTTGATACTATGAAATGATTCTGTAAGTATTGTTGTGATGGTACCTAACAAAAAGATGGCTCTCTTAAATTATACTATTTAAGGTAAAGATGTGTCAACAACCAACAGAAGGCTCTCATTTGAGATATAAGATGTGAGAACTTAGAGAAGAAGCTTTGAGAATGAGCTATGGAAAGAAATGCACAAAAAGGAGCCCAAAAATGTAAGCAGGGTGTCACAAAAAGCAGGGAAGGAAGACATAAAAGATTCCAAAAGAGAGAGAAGCTATATAAATGCTTAATCCCTGCTCTGCCCTATTTTCTGCTTTGATAGGAATTTGCTAGTTGAAAGAAAGGGACCACTGGACTGAGGAAAGCTCTCCAGTTGCTATACTGATTAGTGGAGAACTAAGTTCTGTTGCCTCCTAAAAGAGCTGTCTGAGGTTATTGCTCTTAATTCTTAACTTCTATCTATAGTCTGAGAAAGAGGAAACCTCTTACATGCCCCAATGCCTTCTCCTGTCCTCTGTCTTGAGAAGGAGAAATAGAGGGAAAATGTTTAGCTGCATCTGTGTTTCTTATAGCTGTTCTTATTGGAGACAAGGTTTTAATTTCCTAGAAGCTGATTGGAGAAAGCAGAATTCTATTGAGTGAAGAGCTATATGGGCTTTTCTGCATTGCCCAGAAAACTAACCTGCACAGTTTTGCACTTCTCTGACTAAAAGGTACTATTTGACACCGAACGGTGACTAGGAGGATATATTATTTGTCTCTAGAAGAACGTAACACTGTCTTAGCTTCTGGTTAGACTGAAAAAAAGCATGTCACTGCTTCATCAGTTCAAGAGGAAAAGAGTATTGTCTTTGTCCACCAGAATTGTGAAGACCAGAAGAGGAATAGATAACTTAATTATTGTTGCTTTTGCTCTATCATTTAGTAAATATTTTGTTTGTGGTGGAAGCAATATCATAACCCACCCACCTAGGCAAGTTAGGCTAGCTTTTCCTTAAAAGGTATTGAGATATTCCCCAAGACTTGGTTGACTCAGGAAACTAAATGTTCAGACTGTTAATGACATTTCCTCATCTCCTTTGTATAAGGCAATTATGAGGAACTCCAGGGCTTGGCTGGCAGATCTCAATGGATAATAGGCAAAGGATCTTCTTTCAGCTCAATCAATTTGAGTTCTGATCTATACTTACTTTTGTTGAATATCTTTCTCCTATTGTGGCTAAGTTCATCTCTTTTTATTAATTGTTGAATGACTTATGAATGTCCCATTTTGTTCCAATATCAATCTTAATTTTGTGGGGACTGGCCTGAGTCAGAGTCAGCCCAGAACTATGTTTAAGTAATGGTGGCACTGTTGTGACTGATATTACATTAATAGGAAGCACATTGGTAGGGGACTCAGAAGTTAGAGTAGCCAGGTGTAGGAATACACTTTTTCTCTCTCCTCCAAGTCTACTAGTGTTAAACTTAGGACCCTGGGAAAGATTAGTTGGTTGTAGTCATGACCTCTCAACCCCCACTGGGAACAAATCACAAGCCTGATAGTATGAGGTCAATTTGGGGTAAATGAGTCAGCCCAGAGAGAGAATGAAGTGTGTGTGCCATTCCAGGGCTATGTTTATAGACTACACTTCTAGAATGGGTGGGTCTGAGGCCTTATCTAGACTAGGGCTGAAATTAGGGAAAGAGTCCATCAATGAACAGAGGAAAGATGTTTGAGACCTTGTTAGTGTGATTTGATTGCCTCTAGTAACATGTAAGGAAGCCAAACCACCAATGCCAACCCCCAATAAAAGAGGTTCCACAGATTTTAAAAAACCTAACAAAATATATTATAGGCAATCATGCCATCATTCTACTGTCCCTCATGCCTAGAACACTCTCCCTTATCCACTCAGACTACTGACCTCCCTGGCTTCCTTTAAGTCTCAAATAAAACCCCACCTTTTACTGGAAGCCTTCCCTAATTGCTCTTAATTGCAGTACCTTCCCTCTTTGGTTATTTGTCCTTTGTTTTATGACATGGCTTGCAGTTGACTCTGATTTGAGTGAGGGAGGGCTGTGCAAGGTCACCAGCCTCACATTCTCCTCCAAAGCTATCTGGGTCCAGTGGTCAGATATTTATCAGAATGACTGGAGATGGCCCAGAATGCAATGAGAGACCTTGGCCCTTTTAGGCTAAGGCCTTTTCAGGTATTCCCTTAGAGTGAGATAATGCCCATTCAGTCGGTAGGCCTCTTTAAGAAGTGAGTCAAGGGATGGCCTCTTCAATTAGAAAAAGAAAAAAAAAATCAAGCTGGGAGGGGAAGACCCTCAGGGTTGCTGCTCCAAAGAGAAACAGTTACCATTGACATTCTCCCTAAGCCAGGAGGTCCCAAAATACAGCCATTAAGTGGAACTTGGCCAGAGACTTCTTGTGGTCCAATCTATGAGCTTCAGAGTGAACCGGATTTAAGGTTACCTTAAACCCGGTTCACTCTGATTATTTCCTATTTATCCTGCATATAGCTTGTCTGCACACATTTGGTTACTTCTTGTCTTCCTAATAATCTATAGATTGTGAACTTCTGGAGGACAGGGACATGTTTTGTCTGTTTGCCTATCCCTAGAACTAAGTGCCTGATAAGTAGGCACTTAATAAATGTTTTTTTGCAAATTGAGAGTCAGGCCACGGTAAGCTCTAGATAGAACTAGTTGCACTGCGTTTTACAGGAAGTTTTCTTCTTGGCAGTTTAATTCTATATTCTCTAGTGTGCAGACCATCAGGAAGGTAACTGGGGAATCACTGTGTTGTATCTACAATTCTTTCACTAAGGCATTTTCTATGGTGTAGTTTCAGTTGATTACCTCCAACAGAGGTAGAGCATCTTTTTTTTTTGTCCAGGTGACTCTGTGGTAATGTAATCTTTTCAGAAATACTTTTGGCATCATTTTCGAGTTGACTTTTGTTCTGAGATTCCACCCCCATCACAACATTTAAAGGACCCAGACATAATATAACAGCATACACAAGAATTTTTATTAGCATGCTTTAATAAACTTTAACTGAAGCAATAATTTTCACTAGAGTTTTATGACATCTGTTAGCGTGAGATTTTGACTGAACCATAGAGCTTGGCTAGGGGCTGTTTAGCAGGGGATTATGCCTTCATTTCCCACAAATCCAGTTAAAATACTTAAAGAGAAGAAAGGGTGCTTACATTTGCTAGGATATTTGGAAATCAGCCACAGACCCCTAGTATTCTTGAGCATTTGTTTTCTAAAACTGGTGGTCCCAGGTGTATTCTAGAAGGATGCACCCAGGTAAGATAGTTTCATCAAATGGAAAAGCATGTTGATGGTTGCCTTGGTGATCTGGCTCCTCTGCTTGTTGCATTATATGTATCCCATTGGGGTTCTGCTCCTTTGGGAAAGCACCAAGGGGAAGAACTGTTATGTGTGTTTTTTTCCATCTTTGCATCTCTGGAACCTCTGTAAAGTCCTACTTTAATACCTCATCAAGGCTTAGAGATGACCCTGAGTTCTGAGAGGCCATACCAGATGAATACAAACTTTGGTAAGTTCTACCATGCTTGTGTAACACTTCCTCAATTTATAATCACATTCTCAAGTTGGATCCTTAGAGGGTAACTGCTACTCCCAGAGTCTAGGCAATATATTTCTAATACTGTAGCTTACAAGCCCCCACTAGTATGCTTCCCATTAACAAACCACTAATAGCCACAATTAGTTCTTACAAAATCATTTACAAAGATCTCATGGTAAGAATGGTAGCTACAAAACATTCTCCCTATAATCCTGGAGCATAACCTCTTACAAATACACACAGTATACAGAAAAAGTGTGGACACAGAGTATAATATTAGTGAGCATACATGAGGCCAAGGCAACTCACAACATAATTGATGAAGGGCTTCTGTCCTTTCTCTCTTTGTAGAGTCCTGACAAAGCTCAATCCTAGTAACCAAAGCTAACTCTTACTTGAGTTCATGACTACTTCCTTCTCTCCTGACAGAGGTCCTGTTCCTGGAAACTGCTTTCTCCCCAGAGTGATGTCTTCTCCGTATTCATAACTATCTACATGTATCTCTGGATATTTGCTGGATGCACTGTATCTTTCTGGTTAAAAAGATCTGTTTCAAGGCAAGGTGGCTAATGCAGAGGGAGGACAGAGAAATTCCCTTCTTCCCATGAGGTCCATTCTCTCTGAACGACTCAGTTTCTCCTCCCACACTTCTATATCATGAATACTTTATGCAGGAAAAGAATCTATAAGCATTGGACAACGTGAACTCCAAATAACATCACAACAAAATGAAACTGATTCTATTTTAACCAATGGAAAATGAATCATAGCTGATGTGGGAATCATTACTCACACCAGTAGTGCACCATCAGCTCATTAGAGCAAACATCACCATGTCATGATGTCATGATGTCTAAAATCAACTCATTAAGGTAAGGTACACTAGATAAACAGCCCAAGTGCTACACTGTTATCCTTGTGATGTAAAGAGAAAAGGAGGCAGGCCCACTGAAAAATGGAGAGAAACTTTGTGGCCAATTTATGGAAGAATGTATAGGCATAGATAGATTTCAATCTGTATCCATGGAAAGGAAAAGAAGAGTTTATCTCATTTGGTCTTCACAACTCTGGGAAATAAGGGCTATTATTATTCTCATTTTACAGATAAGGAAAAGCAAACATAGTCTAGTGACCTGCCCAGGATTATACAGCTAGTAAGTGCCTAAGGCTAGATTTGAATTAAATTCTTCCTGACTTCAAGTCCAGTGCAAGCATGTGTATCTGATACCTTTTGTGGAATAGAAAAGTGTGCTTTCCATTCTTATTTACTTGCAGCACAATGTGAATTCAGTGATTAGCTGAACATTTGATTAAGTCCTTTGAGATTCTTTCCATTACTAAAGGCATGTCTAAATAGGCCCCAGATGTGACAATACCCCCAAGTGTTTACAGTTTTTTTTTTAACAACTTTAATTGACTTCACTTAAAATAAAAAACCCTCCTCCAAAAGAACACTTTTTTTGTGGGGTCAGGGAAAGGTCAGAGGAAGCAACTGTCACCTCAGTGATAGGATGTCTCATTATCTGTGTTCAAAATGGTTTAGCCAAGGGCCTGTGTTTATTAATATCAGCCCTAGATAAGAAGACTAGCATTGAACCTTCAATAATTCTGAGGGATTGTTTCTGGAATCTTCCAGTCACACCAAATATTAATTTGGATTTGGATAGCAAAGACTCCTAATTGACTTTATCTTTGATCCTTTGAATAGTAGAGTCAGGGCCAAAACAAATTCCCAAAACACTGCTGTCAAGAAGAAAAGGATCCTGGGGGGCCACTTAATCTGAACTTAAAGGGTCCAATCAGAACTGAAGAAACTTTGAGAATCCAGTGAGTTTAGGCTCCATACATTTAGCTCCATATGAAACAGTATTAGCTCTTTTCTACCTATAAAAAAGAATGTCAGGGATACAACGAAACTCTGTCACAATTTTCAGTTTTCAAACCTACCAATTCCTCAGCTTCCTTAAATCCCCTGATCTGCTCTCCACTTCATACACATTGGATCTCACCATTCCTCAGAAGTGTTCCATTTTCCTTTAAAAACTCTGACATTCCTCTATGTGACTACAACCTCGTATCCTTTCAAATATTTTTTGTGCTTCACTCAATACTAAGCCTATTCTTTGCTCTCATTAAGGCCTCTAATCTCTGTACCCGTCGGTAGTTTCTGACTTCATTTTCCACCCTATCCAACCTTAACCCTAGAGTTAGCCAATTCAATTCTATAATTAGGATTTTATTCTTTTGGATGACTTTTTGAAGCTTTCATCCTATCTGAACAAAATTTGCCCTTTACTGATTGGTTATCTGAAAAGATGCTGGATATCAGTGACCATGGATAAGACAAAACAAAATATAGCATTGATAGGAAGAATATCTCCAGTTGACAAAGGTAAGGAATCACTGAACCAGAGGCTTTGAAATTTTTTTGTTGCGTATATTTAAAATGGTTTGGGAGGAAATGTGGAAGAAATCATTCTCAAGTTACAACTAAGGTTTAGATAGAGAGGAAAAATGATTGAGGGGACAATCTGTTGAAGAAAGTGGAAGGGGATCAGATCAAGAGCACATCAAAGGAGGGGTCACCTCATTATCAGAATCTAGGGAAAGGAGCTGAGAGTGAGCAAAGATGTCAAGGGGTTTTAAGATGAAGAGAAGGGGGAAAGACTTAGGTCAATTCAGACAACTTTCATTTTCTCAGTAAAGAGGCAAAGTCTTCAGCTTAAAGAAAGAAGGAAGTCAAGGGTTGAAAAGGGAAATTTTGACAATGTTTTTGTAGGAGTGGCTAGACAATCAAATAGGGAAAACAAAAGGATTGCCTTGCTTCACTGAGAGTCAAATTGAAGTTAGACAACATGAATTTATAATATATGTTCACTCAATTCTATTGGGGCCACTAGGTGGTATAGTGGATAGAGCACCAGCCTTGGAGTCAGAAGTACCTGAGGTCAAACATGCCTTTAGACACTAGCCGTATAACCCTGGGCAAGTCATTCCACCCCCAATTGCCTCAAAAAAAAATCAACTCTGTTGTTTGACCTCCTTCAGTTCTGTACAGCAGCATGTGAGTAGGAATGGTGTATGTGTGTGTTCGTCCTTCGTTGCTGAAGAAGACCATGCCATCAGAGAAATGATGACATGACTTGCACTTGACTTTGCTTTGAATGAAGGAGGGCTGTAGAGGTCACCAGCCTCACTTCTCCTCCAGAGCCATGTGAATCCAGTGACCAGATATTCATGAGGATGACTGGAGATGACCCAGGATGAGGCAATTGGGGTTAAGTGACTTGCCCAAGGTCACATAGCTAGAAGTAGGAATGGAGGAGTTAGATGGAAGAAGTAATCTAGGACTGAAGTTTGGCAAGGGATAAGTGATGATAGAACAAAGGGCTAGTGATGTAAGAGTAGAGAAAAATGTAGAGTTGAATTCTAAGGTCAAGGTTGGATAGGGTAAAAAATGAAGTCAGAGCAAAGTTACTAAGAAACTACTGAAGGGTGGAGGGATTTGCCCACAAGGAAGACAAAGAATTATTTTGGGATGGGTTGAGGTAAATGAGATATGGAATGATAGGTTATAGTCAAATATGGGAATGTCAGAGTTTTTCGTTAGGGAAATGGAACACTTGTGGAAATGGTGGGAGCCAGTATGTGACCATCTCTGTGTGTGACTAAGATGGAATAAGGGAGTAGATTATAGGACATAAGGAGACTGAGGAACTGGAAAATTACGGAGCTTGAGAATGCACCAACTTGGATACATAATCTGTTTGTATAAAGTAGGAATTGGGAAGGAGAAGAAAGAAGGTGGTGAGTGAGATACTGAACTCCTTGAAAGGGAAGAAGGAGTGACCTGAGAGCCAGTACACAACAATCTCCATTATATGGATTGGGTGGAAAATGTTGATACTGTGGAGTTCAAAAGAACTTCAGAGGAGGAGAGGCTGATGGCAAAAAGAGAGTCTAGAAGTGGCAGTAGGGAGAAAGGAATATTTGGACTCTTCCATCAGCACTAGTGTGCTGCGGCATGTGGGTGAAGATACATGGCCAGAGATGTAGTGGTGTCAGTGGGGACCCAGGTGTCTGTGAGGGATACTAGATGGATAAAAGAAAGGGGTCCAGAACAAAGCGTAGTTTGTTCATGATGGTATGAGAATTCTTGAGGGCACAGTTAAAAAGGTGGGCAAAGTTGGAGGAAGATATGAATGGGATAAGATTGAGAAGAATGAGAACAAGAGTACTAGAGGTAGAGGTTAGGGATAGTTTTCTCTTATGTGGTCAGTGATTTATTAATAAACATTTATTAAGCACCTACTCTGTGCCAGGTACTGTACCGCATGCTGGAAATACAAAAAGAGGCAAAAGACAGTCCCTGCCCTCAAGGAGCTCATAATCTAATGAGAGAGACAGCAAACAAACAACCATGTACAAATAAGCTATATAAAGGATAAATATGGAATAATTAAACTGTAGTAAGATGAAAAGAGATTGAGAAAGTCTTCCTCTAGAAGATGAAATTTTAGATGGGATTTAAAAGAAGCCAGGAAGTCAGTAAGGAGAAATGAGGAAGAAAAGCATTCCAGGCATGGGGGAACATCCAGAAAAACAATACTCAGAACCAAGAGATGGAGAATCTTGTTCACGGGACAGCAAGAAGGCTAGTTGTCACTGGGTTGAAGAATATGTGTCAAAAATGAAGGTGTAAGATGCATGGGAAGTAGGAGAAGACTAGATTATGAAAGACTTTGAATGTTAGGCAAGATTTTTTATTTGATCTTGGATGTGATAGGGAGTTATTGGAATTAAAAAAACACATACTCTCCAGTATACATATATATGTATGTATATGTGTATGTATATATAACATATATATACATATATATGTATGTATATGTGTATGTATATATAACATATAATATATAGTAATCATGCATAGTAACATGCTGTATAATAATATATATATATAATAAAATATATACACATAGGGATATGGAGAGAAGCAGGTGGTTGGATATGATTAGTGATTGGGTTAGTAGATGGCAGACATAAATGAAACTCACAGTATCCCGTTGCCCCTAGGGAAGGGCATAGGCAAGAGGTATAGGACATAAATCACTCTTTCCTGTACATCCTTTGGTGGGAGGTGGAGTTGAGGGTCAGAAAGGTTGAAGATGTTTCAGGTCCCCATATGGTGATGAGCCAGTTTTGGATCTTGGGGCAACCTGACCTGGTGGTGCTCCTCCTTTAGCTTGAAGTTAGTGGTCATCCTATGGGGTGAGTTGAGCAGAGGTAGTGGGAAGGTGACAATTCAGGAATCAGAGATCAAAGAATGTTGGAACAAGAAAGTAGCTTACATGTCATCTAAACCAATATAGATTAAGATTAAGAAACCCAGAGATTTCAAATGATTTGCCCAAACTCACACTGGTAGTGTCATAAATTAAGGAACTGAACCCAGGTCGTCTGCCTCCAGATTCAGGGCTTTGCCCACTCTACCACACTGCATCCTTGTCTCCATTCAGCCACTTACTAACTGTCTGACTTTGGAGAATTTAGTTAATATCTCTGTTTCCTTATCTACAAAATGAAGGGTCTACATTAGACGATTTCAGCTCCTTTTCAGCTTGAAAATTCTATGATTGATTCCAATTGCTTTTCAAGGATGGGCATGAATTAAAGGAAAATGTCTCATACTGAAATCCAAGAATATTCAGCATTCACAGTATTGTAGTCTTTAATTTAGAATTTTGAAACTCTAGTAAACATATTAAGATTTTATGAAACAATAATTGTCCTCTTCCTATTGTAACTTTTAGGGGTGCAAAAGTTTTGTATATAGTAGGTTAATGAGTAAATAAGTGATTTAGTTTTTGCACCCAGGGGCCCCTCAACTCATGAAGTAGGTTCCCCTGGTACCTTGTGAATCTGCAACTGCTCAAAATCATGGCTCATAAGCTTTCACCAGTGAGTTTACCTTTAACTGTTAGTTAATAATTAGTTCAAAGCAATGGCATTTAATGAAATGGAAAGAGTAAAATAAATAGCAGGAAAAAAACATTTCTCCTATAAATATGGAGTACACTTTGCCAACAAATACATCAGTGGAAAGAGTTGATCCTGGTAGGACTCACATGTGGAGAGCCACTCATAGAAGCCATATGTGGGAAAAAACATACATGGGGAACATGTAAGGCCAGGGCATACATGCAAAGGGGGAATTAAGATCTCTTCATCAGTAACTACAGGACCAGTGATCTCTTTTAGTGATGTCACCCATCCTGGGTAGGTGACTATGGTGCACTTTCTGTTCTCAGCTTCCAGCTTTAGCTAAAGCCCTTGGCTATCTCTTCCTCAGTAAAGTTTTCATGACAGCATGCTTGCATGAGTTCTGGATAATGGATGATGCTCTTGCGCTTTTGCAGTCACCAGTGGAGTGAAACAGGGCTGTGTGCTTGCTCCCATGCTTTTTAGCCATGATGTTTTCAGCCATGTTGTCAGACGCCTTCAATGAGGATGAAAATGGCATCAAGGTCAACAAGGTAGCTGCCTACTGCACTGATGGTAAATTATGTATTTTGAAAAGACTGCAAACCAAGGCTGAAGCATAGGGAGAGTTGGTATGCAATGTTTTTTCACAGATGATTGTATAGTCAGTGGAGCCTCTGAGGCTGAGATGCAACAGCTTATGGATCAATTCTCTGCTGCCTGTGCTGATTTTGGCCTGACAACGAACACCAAGAAAACAGAGGTTCTCCATCAGCCAGCACTGCACCATCCATACATGGAACCATTGGTTATAGCAAACGGAGAAATTTTGAATACTGTGGGTAAGTTCACTTACATTGGCAGTACACTTTCTGGGGATGTCCATGTAGATGATGAGGTCGATGCATATGTTGTCAGAGTTAGCTCAGTGTCTGAGAGGCTCCAGATGAAGCCACCTACCAATCTGAAGGTCTACAGAGCCTTTGTGCTGACCTCATTATTATATGTGAAATGTGAAACCTGGACAGTATACCAGTGCCATGCCGGGAAAATTGAATTGCTTCTATTTGAATTTCCTCAGGAAGATTCTAAAAATCATCTGGCAAGATAAGGTATCAGATATTGATATCCTTTCTTGAGCTGAACTGCCAAACATTGAAACCTACTGCCATGGGTTGGTCATGTTGTTTGAATGTCAAACGTACATTTTCCTAGAAGACTATTATATGGAGAACTCACACAAGGTAAGTCCTCACATGGAGGTCAGAAGGATACAAGGACATTCTCAAGGTCTCTCTGGAGAACTTTGGAATCAGTTGTGAGACATGGGAGACACTGGCACAGGACTGCCCAGCATCACATGCCTACATCAAAGAAAACACTGTGCTCTATAAGCAAAGCACAATTGTAGTAGATTAAAAGAAACATAAGATGCACAAACTTAGAGACAACTCCACTCTAAATGTTCATAGGGACTATTTGTGCCCAACTTGTGGTAAAGTGTTCTGAGCTCATGTTGGTCTGATCGGCCATAGCTGGACACATTGTACCTTGATCCATACATGGTGATGCCATTTTGGTCCTCTTCGAGCACAAGGACTATCAATTCAAAATCCAAAGATGTTTTATATAGTTCTTTTAGAAAAACAACATCCTCAACTATAGGACCAATAAGAGTCCTACAGTTAGGGAATGACCCTTATTTCTTTTTTTTTAACCTTGCAGAATGATTTATCTTTATATATATTTCTTTCAGAATCTTAGCTTCAAATCTCCCTTGTGCAGCAGCAAAAGTCAGCTCCTGGCATTGAAATTTTAGGAAAAAAAAGAGTTGAAATACCCTACGTAGATAAATAGCTAGTTGGTCCCCACATTGTGACATCATTTTGGTCCTCTTTGAGAATGAAGGAAAACAACAATCCCAGTTGGTCCCCTTAGGTCTGTGTTTTCTTTGAGTCAAACTTTGAAATCCAAAGTCTTCTGTCTCTTCCTCAGAAACCTCACCTTACTTTATAGCAAACCTCTCTCATACCTCCTGATTTCAATCTCTGAAGCCTAGATGATTTATGATCATAATCCATATAAGGGCTATTCACCCTAGAACCACAAATCAGGTTTAGAGGTATCCCAGTTTTGTGACTTCAGATCTCTTCCTTTCTCCCATGCAAATGAATGGGCAGGGAAAATACAAAGCAAGGTATTTGCCTAGGTAGCAAGGTTGAAATTTTTTCTATTTGTCCAGCTATACTCTTGACTTGTCCTATGTAAATCCAGTCAGCTAAAAGGTTTATAAAATGAGATCATTTGCCTTTTTAAAAAATCTTTTTTATAGATGACAGAAGGAAGAACACCTAGGTGGCCAATGGATAGAACACTAGCCCTGATGTGTGTGACCATGGGAAAGTCGCTTAACCCCAGTTGTCTCCAAGACAAATAAAAAGGAGAGGGGAAGCACTAGCTTTTTAAGTGAAGTCATCTCTCACTCTTTAAGGCTAATAACAAAGCACCCTTAACAGGGTACAGACACCAGGACTATGGAATTTACTAGAGCGAAGAATTAAAAATATAAGACCTAAAAAATACTCATGAAAAACTAGTCATTCTTTCTTTCCTGAACTTAGAAAAATGGACTTTTCTTTAAATGGTACCTCCCAATAATAAATTGACTTTTAGGATGTTTTGTTTTGAAGTCCTCATTCCAAATGCCCTTAGGAATACCTAACCTTTTTCAAATGACTTTTCATTCACTGGTGGAGGGAGAAGTGTATTTTCCTAGACTATTACCCAGAACAGGAATCTTGATTTGTTAGACTTCCTTTTTTTCCTGAATTAAAATTATAATTTACATGACACCTGGTGTACTGTTTTGTCTGATGCTTAGTTTGGAAAGTTTTGTTGTTGACACAAGCACAGTCCAGGTGCTTTGGCCCCATGCAGGTCTGAGTTGCTTCAGCAGATGTACTTCCTTCTGCTCTAACCATGTGTTTAAATCAAAACACTTGGAGAAACATTCTCCCTTGCCACATGGACAGAGTCATAGCAGAGGAACACACACCCGGTTGAGTGACTTGTCCATTTTACATTGTAATTCTAATTTTTGGATACCAGAGCATGCATGAGCTAGGGGTTTATAAAATTATTAGAACAAAACTAATTTTAATAAACTTCAGTTAAATATACATGCACATATTTTCTCCACTAAAGTTTTGACTTATTGTGGTATGGAGGTGACCTTGCGCTCTCAGATAATATGCCAAGAGAGTACAAGCTTCAGCAGGTCCCCCCCAAATTGGAAAGCTTTTTAGAGTGTGGACCCAGTGATGGACTGTGTTTGTTTTCATAGGACTAGAATAATTACATGTATTTTGAATTTTCTTTAGTAAATAGTTATTTTATTTTTTATGTATTTTATGTATTTTACATGTAAAGAGAGTTTTCAAACTTTCCTTTTTCACAAGATTTTTAATTCCAACTTTTTCTTCCTCCTCCCTTTCATCCTCACTCCCCAAGATGACAAGCAAGCAATGTGACACAGGTTATATAGGTACAATCATGCTAAACATATTTTCACATTAGTCATTAGAACAAAAGGGAAAAGCCATGAAGAACAAAAAAAAAACCCCAAAAAGTGAAAATAGTATGTTTTGATCTGCATTCAGACTCCATAGTTCTTTCTCTGCACGTGGATAGCATTTTCTGTCATAAACGTTTTGAAATTGTCTTGGATTATTAAATTGCTGAGAAGAATTAAGTCAATCATAGTTGATCATTGAACAATATAGCCTAGCTACATTTAGAGAAGCACAGCACCAAGTTAGGTGTAGGGTGATGAAATTTTTGACTACCACAACTCTCATCTACCATCTACTAAGTTAGAGAGGGTTTGTGATCAATTTTGGTGGAGGAAGTACCTGCCTTGATAAAATTATTGATGCTTAGAGAATTAAAACGTTGTTGTTTGTCCTTCATTCTCAAAGAGGACCATGACATCAGGAAGGTGAGGTCATGACTTGCAAGTGAATTGGATTAAGGTGAGGCAGGGCTGTGCAAAGTCACTGACTCACTCTCTCCTCTGGAGCTATCTGGGTCCACTGGCAAAAACAGGATGACTAAAGATGTCCCCTGGTGAAATATGAATGTATATATCCCAATGACCTTTAGAGTGGAAAAGGGGTGGGAACAAGATCGTTGAATCACATAGTACTAATGTAGTACAACTCTAAAATTTGACAATCCCTGATACATGGATTACACTAACATGATTAATACAAAACTAAGGGCAAAATTTGGGTTAGTAACCTGATTATCCAGTTCTTCCAATATGTTGCCTGGAGAGTTGGCAACTTTTAGAATTGAGATGCCATCTTTATTTATTCACATGTGTGTTTGTCATAAAAAAGAGATAGATTCTTACAAAAGGCATTTTCTCCCAATTTTATTGATGTTTGTTTTTATATTACAAACATATTCTTCCCACTTTATGAAAGGTCTTCTTATAACAGAGTAAAACAGTTAAGTAAAATAATACAGGACCTTGTCTGAAAGTTCATACAATATTTTACATCTGTAATATCCCCTCACCATTCTATTTTTAATATTTAACAGAAATAGATTTTCTCTCCTTCCCCACTTTTTATTAAAAAGAAAAAAAGCCAGTTTCTTGTAACAATTATGCATAGTGAAGTAAAGCAAATTCCCTCTTATGGCCATATCAAATATATACACTTCATTGTGTACCCTAAATTCTTCACCTTTCTATAATGAATGGCATGTTTCATCATCTATTCTCCTTGACCAATCATGAATGGTCACTGTATTGATCATAGCTTATAAGTTTCTCTTTTTTAAAATTTTATTTTTATTTTCAGTTTCAAATTCTTTTTCTGTTTTATCAACTACACTAAAGCCTTTGTGTGAATCATGACAAAATGCAGCAAGTCCTCAAAGAGAGGGAAGTACCACATCATCTTACTTGTCTCCTGAGGAGCCTATTTATGGGTCAAAAAGCGACAGTTAGAACCAAACATGGAACAACTGATTGGTTTAAGATTGGAAAAGGAATATGGCAAGACTTTTATTGTCACCTTATATTTTAAAGTTATATGCAGAGCACATCATGTGAAATGGCAGGTTGGAAGAATCAAAAGTCAGAATTAAGGTTGCCAGGAAAAACATCAGCAATCTCAGATATGCAGATGATACTACTCTGATGGCAGGAAGAGAAGAATTGAGAAGCCTCTTAATTAGGATGAAAGAGGAGAGTGTAAAAGCTGACTTGAAGCTTAACATAAAAAAACTAACATCTTGGCAACTAGTCCCATCACTTCCTGGCAAATTGAGGGAGAAGAAATGCAAACAGTGTCAGATTTTGTATTCTTGGGTTCAAAGACCACTGCAGATGGCTCCCGCAGCCATGAAATTAAGACACTCATTGGAAGGAAACCTATGGCAAGTTTGGACAGCGTACAAAAAGCAGAGACATCCTTTTGCAGACAAAGGTCTTTATAGTTAAAAGTATGGTTTTTCCAGCAGTAAATGTATGGCTGTGAGAACTGGACTATAAAGAAAGCTGAATGCTGCAGAATCAACACTTTTGAATTGTGGTGCTGGAGAAGACTTCTGAGAGTCTCTTGGACAGCAATGAGATTAAATCAATCAATTCTTAAAGAAATTAATTCAGACTATTCATTGGAAGGGACAAACACCAAAGTTGAAGTTTAGTTCTTTGGCTACATGATGAGAAGATTAGTTGGTTGGTTCTTGTCTTTCATTGTCGAAGAGGACCAAAATGACATCACCATGATAAAGTCAAGTTTCAGTGTGTCGGACTCTGGCTGATCAGACCAATATGAACTTGGAATGCTCTACCACAGGTTGGACACAGATAGTCCGTGTGAATATTTGGGGTGAATACTCCAAATTTGCACATCCTACGTTTACTTTGCACTGTCTCAATTCTGCTTTGCTCAAAGAGCACATCAACCTTTCTGATGTGGGCATGCCATGCTGAGTGATCCTGTGCCAGGGTCTCCCATGTTGCATAGTTAAATCCAAAGTTCTTGAAAGAGACCTTGAGAGTGTCCTTGTATCCTTTCTTCTGACCACCATGTGATCACCTGCCTCATGTGAGTTCTCCATAAAATAGTCTTTTTGGCAGGTGTATATTTTGCATTTGAACAATGTGGCCAGCCCATTAGAGTTGTGTCCTCTGAAGCATAGTTTGAATGCTTGGCAGTTCAGCTAGAGCAAGGACTTCAGTGTCTGGTACCTTATCCTGCCAGGTGATCTTCAGAATCTTCCTAAGACAGTTCAAATGGAAGCAATTCAGTTTTCTGTCATGGTGCTGGTAGACTGTCCATGTTTCACAGGCATACAACAATGAGGTCAGCATAATGTCTCTGTAGACCTTCAGTTTGGTAGTCAGTGTAATACCTCTTCCCTCCCAAACTTTTCTTCAGAACCTCCCAAACACTGAACCAGCTCTGGCAATGCATGTGTCAACCTCATTGTCAATGTGTACATCCCTGTGTACATTACACTGCCAAGGTAAATGAACATATCCACAGCATTCAACACTTCTCCATTTGCTGTGATCAATGGTTTCACATATGGATGGTATGGTGGTAGCTGATGAAGCATCTGTGTTTTCTTGGTGTTAATTATTCGACCAAAATTAGCACAGGCAGCAGAGAATTGATCCATACTTTGTTGCATCTCAGTTTCAGAGACTGCATTGAGTGCACAATCATCTACAAACAAAATCATATACCAACACTCCCTCCACTTTGGTCTTGGCTTGTAGCCTTTTCAAACTGAAGAACTTACCATCAGTACAGTAGTTGATCTTGATGCAGTGTCCATCCTTATTAAAAGCATTTGACAACATGGCTGAAAACATCATGCTAAAAAGCATGGGAGCAAGCACACAGCTTTGTTTCACTCCATTGGTGACTGGAAAGGCACGAGAGCATTGTCCATTATCCAGAACCCAGGTAAACATGCCATCATGAAATTGTCGTGCAATACTGATGAACTTCTCCAGGCAACCAAATATTGACATAATTTTCCATAAGCCTCACGACTAATGATGATGATAAGACAGGATTATTGGAAAAGAAGTATTGAAGGCATAAGGAGAAGGGGAAGGCAGAGGATGAGATAGATAGATGGATGGATGGATGGATGGATGGATGGATGGATGGATGGACGGATAGATAGATGGATAGAAAGAAAGAAAGAACCACAGAAGCAATGAACATGAGCTTGGACAGATTTTAAGAAATAGAGAAGCACACATAGTCCATGGGGTCACAAAGATTCAGACATGACTGAATGACTGAACAACAAGAACAAAGTTTGCTTATAGTTTTCCAAGTTGTTTGTTTTCACCATGCTGTTTTCCTGTAAATGTCTCCTGTTTCTGTTTATTTCATTCTTTTTTAGTTTATATAAGCCCTTGAAACTGTTCATTTTTATGATACTGATAACAAATTCTTTCTGCTCATTTCACTCTGCATCATTTCATACAGCTCTTTCCATTTCTTTTTGAAATCTACTTGCTCATTTCTTACAGCCCCAAAACATGCTACCACACTCATATACCGCAACTTATTCAGTTATTTATCTTTTATTAGACACCTTTGACAAGACATTTACCATCATTTCAGAGGACATCCAGAACAAAGTCCAAGCCCTAGAGGGATTCCTTATAGATCTGACATCTTCTAGATGTTCTGCTTAAAGGTGACATTGTATTGATTACATCAAGCCCTGAAATTTAGCAAATTCTTCTAAATGAGATCCATAATCACTCTGCCCAGTTGTCTACATAGAAAAAATTAAGGAGTTGAGGAATGCCTATTGCCCTCACTATGCTATATAGCTAAAATATAGAGCTATTTCTCAGATTCTCCAAACTGACACTGAGGCAGGCCGTAATTGAACAAATGAAGGAGAGAGTGCTAATTTGCCTCTGGGCAATGGCATAGATTTTTTTTTTTAGTGACCCTAAACTTTACCCTGAAACAAAGGCCCATTTCCCACCTACCCCCAACACCAATATTCTTTAAGGAATGTTATGTCATATAATGCTACAATTTCCAAAGTACTGAAGTTGAGGATCACCCAACGGATTGATTCAGGGTGGGTAGATGCAAGTTGTGACAGATCACAAATGGGGAATTATAAGAAATGGTATAAAGGATGTCATCAGAGTAATATATGACAAGGGGAAAAAAAGAATGGATAATCAATCTTGAAGAAGAAGTGAGAAATTCAGAAATAACCACACAATGTGAAGAAAAATCAAGAAAGGTCCTGGTATAGGCATCGTGCATTCATTAGGCAGCTAAGTGGGATAATAGACAGTGTGCCGGACCTGGAGTCAGAAAGATCTGAGTTCAAATCCAGCCTCAGACACTTACTTATTACCTGTGGGACCCTGGGCAAGTCACTTAACTTCAGTTTCCTCCTCAGTGAAATGAGCATAATAATAGCAGCTATCTCCCAGAGATCTTTGGAAGATAAAATCATATAATAATTGTAAAATACTTTGCAAACCTTATAAATACTAGTTATTGTTATTTTTATGATACTTGGTGAATATTATTATTGGTGAATAATATTACTCTTATAATATTTGGTGAACCCCTCGTGGTGAATTTATGGGAGGACAAAAATTAGGGTTACATAATGTCAGGCATGGAGAATGGGTTGTGGACATCACTGGAGAGAATACTAACATTAGTGATACCACAAAGCCCTGGGGTACTGGGATTAGTGATGAAGAAGAAGAGGAGGGGGAAGGATGTGGCAGCTCTCCCTAGAAAGGAGACTAAAAAGGGGCCACTATCCACAAATCACTATTCTGAAAAAATATTGTGGGTCACTGGGATTTTTAAATCAAGAATAATAATACTGTGTGGTATGTGTATATGTATAACCAGTGCCCATGCATTTCCCACTCATCCATTTGAACTGTTGTCCTGTTACCCCTGGACCGGGAGGATATTGATGATGATTTAAAGAGAGGAAACATTAATGCTGATTCTAGCACTTATCTCCTTTCCTTCCCCCACCTCCCTTTATTGGGAGTCCACCATATCTCTCTTTCAAGCCCGGGAGTGCTCAGTCTTGACAAGCTAGAGGCCTTATAAGAGGACAAAGGCCTTGTGATTTGGGGGTAGGGTGGAGGGTGATGAATGTGTTTGGCCAAAGCTCACTGGCTGACTGCCAGTCAGGTTAATAACAGATGACTTTGTGAATTAGAACTGTTAGACCATGGAGGCTATTGTGGCCACAGCCCAAGAGACATCTCCTAGCAGCTATTTAGGTGCAGAAATAGGGAAAACCATAGCAGTCAGACCGGAGCTCCTAGTTTGGCAAGCAGCTGCTGGGATCTGCATTCCTATCTGGAGTCTGAGACACATCAGGGGTGCTGAGTTTGGACTGAGAACAGAGACAGGAGAGCTATATAAGACTGAAAGCCAGATCAGGCAGAAAGGACTAGCATAAAGTCTGGAGTTGATTCTGGACAGGGTGGAGAGCCAGGGGAGCTTACAAAACTTGAGTGTCTAATGAAAAGACTGGGAGACTTTTCTGACCCCCCATACCCGCTCCTGTTTTGTTGCTTGCACACTTTCCCAGCAACGAACCAAGAGTCAGGTCCTAAAGTAGTGCCCATCCCCTATATCCCAAATCATTTTCTACAACCTGGGGGTTCTAGAACAGAAATTCTTGAGGTGAAAGGGTTAGGACCTGGTCTAGAAGCAAGATAGCTAGGGAAAAGATGACCAGAGAACAGGATTTATCAGTGGGGATAGAACTCTAGCACATAAAATTATCCTATTTTTACAATCTGAAAGCAATGATTTCATAACTGAGTGAAGGCCACCCCTCAACATGCAGAGGAATCTAAGCTGAGTTAAAAGCAGAAAAGTTTTATTAGGAGGAAAATCAGACACTGGTGCAGAGGCACCCCAGTACAAAGTGCAAAGGATCCCAGAACCAAGGAGAGGCAGGGGCAATTTATGCTTGAAAACCACAAAGGAGGATTTGAGGAAAGCTTAGGGTAAAGAATTGAACAGTCTTCTCCAGGAACAGGTGGGACACAGAAGCAGGATGCTTTGCAGGAACAATTGACCACAAGGCTGTTTTAGGCCAGTTTGGGATGCACAGTTCAGTAAGGTCAGTCAGCAAACATCAGCAAAGGCATCTGGGAGTAAGAATTTGGCTCACTGATTGGCTGCTTTTGGCAAACAGGCTTACTCTGTGTTCAGTGCACCTGCCTGGTAAGGTAACATAGAAAATGGACATATTAATCTTGGGGTCCCTTTCACAATATTATAGATTCATTAAAAAAAGTTGGCATGATTTCTTCACTGCTGGTAATTTTGAAGCCAGCAAGGAGCTGGGCAGGGAATAAGAATTTATTAAGCATTCATTATAATCCAGGCACTATACTTTACCAATGTATGCTTTTTTGCAGTGTGGCAGGCTTCATGGACTTAGAGAAAATTATTTGAATACATGTCAAAAAGTGACCCCTAAACTGGTAGCTCCAGTAGACCATCATCTAATAGGCAAAATTATAAACTACACTCTTGCTTTGTTTTTGTTTTCATTTTGATTTCTATGATATCTTTTGTTTTTAAATTACCTACATTTCTCAATACATCATCCACCCTCTAGAGGGTAGAGGGTATTATCTTTTATAATAAATTTTTAAAAAGAGGAAAAAAATAATTTAGCAAAACTGACCAATACATTAACCAAGTCCCACATTATATGTAATGCTTTTCATACTTTCTATTCCAGTACAAAGTCCCCCATCACTTTGATGGAGTGCATTTTCATATCTCTTCTTTGGAACCATACTAGGTTGTTATAATGTTACAGCATTTAGTTTTTATTCTTTTGCAATTCTTTTAATTTGCTCTGTTGTAGTTATATGTATGCTGTTTTTGTGGTTCTGCTTGCTTCATAAGCTGATATTAGTTCATGTAAATCTTCTCATTCTTCTCTGTATTTATCCTTTTTATAGTTTCTTAAAATTCTTAGTAGTAAAATTCCTTTACATTCATGTATCACAACTTTTTTAGTCATTCCCTAATCAATGGATATCTACTCTGTTTTTAGGCTTTTCTACTAAAAAAAGTAGTAGTTATAAATATTTTGATGTATATGCAGGACCTTTAAAAATAATATTGACTTTCTTGAGACATATGCCTAGGAGTGGAATTTCTGGATCAAATGGTCTGGACTTTTTAGCTACTTTTTTAAAAAAAAACTACATTTAATTTTTTTTCGTTGAACTATTTCTATTTTCTCTCCCTCTCACCCCCCACTACCAACTATGAAGGTGGGGAAAGCATATCAAACTTGTAATAAACATGCATAGTTAAGCAAGGCATATTCATGTTTAGTCATGTGAAAAATGGGTCTCATTTTAAACTTTGAGGGATATCATATTTAATCTTTGAGCCTCTGGACTTAGAATTTGTTGTTGCTTTGATTAGAGTTCTTAAGTTTGTCAAAGTTGTTTTTACAATGTTGTCAGTCATTGTATGTGCTATCCTCCCATTTCTGTCCATTTCACTCTTCATCAGCTCATTCCAGCCTTCCCAGATTTCACTGAAACTATCCCTTTCATCTTTTCTTATGACACATTTTGTCTGTTATGTTTAAATACAATTATTTGTTCAGCCCAGCCCAGCCCATACTCCAGTTGATGGGCATTCCAGTTTTTTGCTTCCAGTCCTTTGCTGGAATAGCAAAAATAGCAAAAAAAAAAAAAAAAAAAAGCTATTACAAATATTTTTGTATATATATATAGATCCTTTCCTCTTTCTATGATCTCTTTGGAATATAGGCCTAGCAGTAGTATTACTAGGTTATGTGGTGTTCACAATCTAATGAAGTTTGAGGTGCAATTTCAAATTGCTTTCCAGAATGGTCAGACCAATTCATGACTCCCCATTTCTCTGCAGAATTGTCATTTTCCCATTTTATTAACTTTCTCAGTCTGATAGGTGTGAAATAGAATCTCAAAGTGACTTTAATTTGCATTTCTCTAATTATTAATGATTTGGAGTTTTTCTTTTTTTAGTACATCTATTGATAGCCTGAACTTCTTCCTTTGAAAACTAGCTATTTACAGTCTTTGACCATTGTTCAACTGGGAAATGGTCCTTATATTTTATAAATTTGAATATTTTGAAAAATTATATTTGGGAAATGATAACTTTATCTGAAGAACTTGTTGCAAAGAATTTTCTCCCAATTACCTTCTTCTCTTCTAATTTTAGTAGCGTTGAGTTTGTTTGTATAAAACTTCCTTAATTTTATATAATCAGACTTGTCCATTCTATCTTCTGTGAATCTTTGTTATCTGTTATTTGATAATGGTCGCTTCCATTATCCATAGATCTGAAAACAAATTGCTAATCTTCTCTCCACTGTTCCAATTTTAGCCTATGTCCTGTTAAACATAGCACCATTTTAGTCACTTTCTTGACTTTCCAGAATGGTTGGATCAGTGTAAAGTTCTACCAATAGGGCATTTGTTTTCTCTTTGCACAAGTTTCCCTTGCTTGATAATGGTAAAATGACAGTACTTTTCTGAGGGACTATAGATGACAGGTCATGAACCACCAAACTGATAAAGTTAAATCCTTCAACAACATCCTGGAGAAATGCTTCTCTACACCCTGCACTCTTGGCGGCAGAACCAGTCAAGTTCAGTAGCCCAGAAGCCAACATGCCTTACTACACAAAGGATGCAGTTTTCGTTGTGACTCTTTGAGTCAGAGCCCCACAAGTCCAAGGTTGCCACAGTCTCTAGACGTTTCATTGTGGATCCCTTATATTTTTGGCACAATTTTGCCCCAGACTTTGGAAATCTGTTTGTTTTTCACATTCAAGTACATTCAAGTGTTGTCATAGTAACTTTTTAAAAAGATTGCAAAGATGGACAGCAATGCTATTTGCAGTAATGGGTACTTGCCTGGAAGCTCCCCAGTCTTCTCATTTGTCACTTGCCCTACTCTAGCTACCTTTAGACTATCTTTCCTATGGGCCCTGATGGAGAAGAGTTTGAATGAAGAGAGAATCTGAGCCTCTAGTTGGATATGGTCCAAGAAGTACTTTGGCCAAATGTACTTAGTCTCTTCTTTGAGCCTTACTAGAGGATCCTTCAAGGCTTATCTATAGACCTTCCATGACATCCTGTGCAAAGTAACCCACTTTAAATCAGAAAAACATAGGGTTTAGAGCTTACATCTGATGTTTACTCCACAGTCAAACCTTCTGGGTCTCAAGTTTTCTTTTTTGTAAAATAGGGCTAATATCTCTGGTATCCTTCTCACGTAGTATGGAGCTCAAATAACATGTATGTAAAGTACAATACAGACTTTAAGTCAATATATAAATGACACTATTACTATGCTAAGTTGGATATCAACATGGGAACCAATGCCTTACCTATTGTAACACATGCTCCTTTATGATGAACATTTTATCTAAAGTTTAAAAACAAAATAATAATTTTTCTTAAAAAAGATCATCTGGCTCCTAAACTTGGGGCCAATCTCTTAGATCTAAAACAAATTTATCATGTCCTATTTCATGTGAGGAAGAAGCTGATCTATCCTAACCAGAGTTATAGGAATACAGGGTCACCTTTAAATAAACTGTTCTTTGAAAAGGACCTGTAACTGCACCATATGCTCAGGTGGCAGGTCTATCTCCCACTCTCTTCAGCATCTTTGCCAGGTGCTGCCAAATTTAGGTAGAAATTCTGCAATAAAGGCCTACTTTTTTCAAAATGCAGCCTTTTCAGAAGAGCTCTACCTTCTAGTATACCATATGTTGGATACTATAAATTGATCTTAAATTAAAAAAAAAATCTTCCTTCAAACTGAGGTCAACCTGTATTCATATGGGCAGCTTGGTTCCGCTTTCATTTCTGTTTAAGCAATTGCTAATGGGCAGAGATTAGCCCTAACTTTGATGTTTCCTGCCCTGACTTTGAAAGAAGCAACTAATAGGAACAGAGATCCTCTTTCTTTGTCCCTCATGCCTTGACTTCCTTAATCCAACACTATCCTTACTCTAATAGTATAGATCAGATGGTGGGGTTATGAGAAGGCTAATCATTATCAATAGGTTTGGAAATGCTGGCCTCCTGGTCAACTGTCACTTCTATGAGTTATATAATATAGTAGATAAAGCACTGATAAATTCAAAAAGTTTGCTTTCAATCCTGACTGCCATTTGTTTACTAACCTGTGCGACCTGACGAGACATTTCATCTCTCTGTGCCAGGGGCTTTGCCAACTACCTATTGGACATTTCCAAATGATTGTCTTGTAGATGACTTTTGAACTCAGCACATTCAAAATATAATTTTTTATCTTTCCCACCCAAACCCTCTTTTCAGCTTAACTTTCCTAATTTTGCTGATGGCATCCTTCTAGGCACCTATATTTCCAATTTAGGAGTCATCTTTGCCTCTTCAATTTTCCTCCCACACCATTTCCAGTGAGTTGCAAATTTGTTCAGTTCTACCACTACCATACCTCTCCCCTCCACCCTTTCACTCAATTCATACAAATACAATTCTTCTGACCTTCATCACCTCTCAGTTAGACTACTGCAAAATTTTCTTCATTGTTTTCCTGCTTCTAGTCTTTCTCCTTATCGGTCAATCAGTCAGTCAGTCAGTCAGTCAATAAGCATTTATTTAAGGGTCTACCATGTGCTAAGGGCTGGGGATACAAAGAAAGGCAAAAGACAGACCCTATTAATGAAGAGTGTACAATCTAATTGAGGAGACAACATACAAAGAATTATGTATGAAAGAGTTAAGAGAATGATTGGGAAAGGCTACCTATAGAAGGTTGAATTTGAACTGGGACTTGGATGAAACCAGAGAAACCAAGAGATGGAGATGAGGAGGGAGAGCACTCCAGGCAAGGAGAACAGCTAGTGAAAATGCTCAGAGCTGAGAAACAAATTTTTAGTATTTAATTCACATGTTTATTTTGAGTTTATTGTGAACCATGATATAAGATGTCAGTCTAGATGTAATTTCTGCCAAAATACTTTCTAGGTTTCCTATTAATTAGGGTGGACTTTCCTAGATAATCTGTTTTTGAGTTTATTGAACATCAGATTATTGAGTGCAGTTATTTCTGATTTTCTGTTTAGTCTGTTTCACTGATCATTTTTATTTTTTAACTAGACCAAAGAATATTGATGATTTCTACTTTATAATATAGTTTAAGGTCTGAAAGTACTCTTCCCCCTTTATTTCTACTACCTTTATCACTATTTCGTTTAATAGTATAAGATCTTTTTCCTCCAAATGAATTTCTGTTATTATTTTGTCTAGATTCTTTTTGCTTTCACCATCTCTAGTATAGAATTTACGAGGGGCAAAGAATACCATCAGCTCTTCTTCTAGGACATAGGACTATATTGTATAGGATTATAGAAGTATAAGATAGTAGAGGGTATCTATTCTTCTTCCTCATCTATCCTGGTCCTTTTTTGCCTATCCAAAACCTATTCATCTTTCAAGGTGGAGTTCAACTCTCATCTTTCTATAAAACTTCCTGACTATTCTAATACACATTGATTTCTCCCAGAACTCCTAGGATATTTACAATTTGTACCACACAATTTAATACTGGTATAGCATAGCTCTATAATAGTTCCATTTCTTGTCTGTCAAATACATTATATACTTCTTGAGGTTAGGAATTGATTTTATGCTTCCTTTGTATCTCTTATAGCCTGGAGCTGGGCACATAACCACTCAACAAATACTTATTAATTCAATCAATAAATAAGTAAATATTTATTAAGTGACTATTATGTACCAAGCACTGTGCTAAGTGCTAGAGATACAAATATGAGAAAAAAGAGTCCCTACCCTCAAGGAGCTTCCAATCTAATGGGGGAAGATAACACAAGAAAAGCAAGTCAAAAGTGGGAGAGGGGAAAGGGGGAAGACAAGGAAAAGAAGGTATCTACTCACAAGAACATGATAAAGTCAATCAGAGAAGTCCCAAAGTAGTGCAACCAGGTGAGAAATGATTGGTTATGAAGAAACCACCAACCTTTTCTATTCTGTCCTTATATATTTCTAGGCATTTATTGTTCTTTGTTTCCATAAGCTGAGCTCCTAGTTAACTAGGCAAATCGATGATTTTTTTTGCTGGGTTCAGACTCAGGAAGACATAAGTTTAAATCCGCTTGGGTCCTAGGCAAATCATTTAACCTGTTTACCTCATTTTCCCCAACTGTAAAATGGAGATAATAATAGTACCTACCTCTCAGGGTAGTTGCAAAAATCAAATGAGTTACAGTTTGTAAAGCTCTTAGCACAAAGGCTGCCATACAGCACTTAATATACGCTTGTCCCATTCTTCCACTCCTCGTTCCTACTCGGCTACCCTTTAGGCTTTCCATCAACTTAATAGAAGGTGTCAGGAGAACTAAATTCTGATAGCAATCAATAAATGTTTGCTAATGACAACAGCAAACATGATGTGGACTTTAGTAAGGACTGTACTGTTTGTCTGCCAGAAATGGCTATGCCACTGGCAGGCTTTATCGGAATTACTGCCTTAGCTATTAGTCACTACCAAAGTCCATTTTTCAGCATTGCTTCAATGAGTCATTGTCATCTTTAGCCCAAGAAAGGAAAAAAAAGAAAAGTAATGTGATAAGCAGGTTTCTGTCTGGTACAATCAGTATACAATCCCAGCTGGAATGATAACATCATTTTAGATGCTAAAAGAGTAAGACATGATTCATATTTCAGAAATAATCTGCAAATCTAACATTTTGAATTCAAAGCTTGCCTTCTGTTTACTAATGGATAGGGTCAGAATCATTTCAATTGTACCCTCAGGCATAAGAGAGGGCTGTAGCCCTCTTTCCCTACCATATTTTTTCTTTAGGTTACAGAATAAAGACCAGCATTTCATTGTAACCTAACTGGCTTTTCCCTAGGCCATCATCATCATAGCTGAGCTCTATTTATGCTGTGAGACAGCCAAAAGCTCTTTCTATATGGCAATTTTTGGCACAGAGACTATATACCAGTTTTAAAACCATAATAGGAGCAGAGTCACCAGGATTACACCTACCCTGGCTCCACCTCTGGACTCCCTTGAGCAGCCTTGCCCAAAGCACAGATACCCTGTGTGGGAATCTGCTTCCCCCATAGCCAGTCAGTCATCGTGTCCTATTTTTTCCACCTTCATAACATTTCTCATGTTTGCTCCCTCCTCTCTTCTGATACTAACACCTTGCTGGTACAGGCCCTCATCACCTTTTGCCTGGACTATTGAAATAAGCTGCTTATTAGTCTCCCTTGCCTCAGGCTACTCATCAATCCAATCCATGCTCCTCACCACGATGAGCATGTTACTTCCCTATTCAATAAACTTCAGTGGCTTCCTATCATCTCCAGAATGAAACATAAAATTCCTTGTTTGGTTGGCTTTTAGTCTTCTGTACAGCAATTTGGAACTGTACCCAAAGGGTGATAAAGCAGTGCATACCCTTTGATCTAGCAATATCACTACTGGGTCTACACACCAAAGAAATCATAAAAAGGGTGTGGAGGGAAAGGACCTACATGTACAAAAATAATATTTTTGTATTTATTTATTTTTAAGAACTTTTAAACTTCCTCTAACTTTGCAATGCAGATAATGATGTTTGCTGGCAGTGAAAACAATCCTTTCTGGGGACAAGAAGAGAGGGCAATAGTGGCAATTTTAACTCAAGTTACTCTCAACTTACAGCCAGTCTCATTGAAATTTTACAGATGTGTAACTCCATAATAAAATCAAATTAGGTACTGATTTAATAGTTACAACATTTTGAAAGTAACTCAAATTACAAGTTCCTTTACAAAAGTTTAAAAAAAACAGTAAATAAATATTTATTCAGTACCTACTGTTGTTCCAGGTGGGATAGCTAGGTGGCTCAGTGGATAGGGCACTGGATCTGGAGTCGGAAAGACCTGAGTTCAAATCCAGGCTCACACACTTACTAGCTGTGTGATCCTGGGCAAGTCACTTAACTTCCATTTGCCTTAAGAAAATATATCTTTGCCAAGAAAACCCCATAGACAATATGGTCCATGGGATCATGAAGAGTCAGACATCACTGAACAACAAATGTTCCAGGCACTGTGCTGGGCACTGTACTAAATATCCAAATATTCAAAAAGCTTAGGAATCCTGACAAGGATTACAAGATTAATGTGAAACTAACTAAGATCATGTAAATATTATAAAACATATAAGAGGTGTTTCAACTGAAAACATCTGTGCTTTTTACTTCATGCTTGGCCATCACAATTAATATGATTGAAAAATAACTTTAAATTAGCATTATATAATTAGTTGAATTGAAAGCTGATAGGATCATTGAGGTTAATAGTCTCAATCTGGCAAAATACACTTTATGTCATGGTTGATGACCACAGAAAATCCTGACCCTGGTTTTATATCAGCAAGGAGTACTCCCCTGAGACCAAGCTGAACCTATCATGTCTCACAGCTCTGCATGTCATCAACTCCTGTACCATGGGTATCATCTTTAGCCTCCTGCATTTTCCTTGGAATGTTCCACTTCAGGCATTAACCTCACTTAGTCCAGTCTCATTTAGCTAATGAGATCTGACCCAGATCCACTGAAATTGTTTTCAGAACCCCCTTAACAGGTGGTCTCCCTAGATACCAAGCACAGCTCACATATAATAGAAAAGATGAATGGATATGCCAGAGGCAGGGCTTGTGCTATGCTACGAGTTTCAATGAAACCTAATATTCTTTCTATTATTCTTTTTGAGAAGGATGATAATGGCCACATTTGGCATATAAGGACAGTCAGGCACACAGATGATTATGCCACCAATAATTCACACATAGCCAGAGGCATAAAGCCGGTAGTAGCAGACTGTAACAAGTTACAAACAAACAATTATGCAGGAGAATCAGTGTAAAAAAATGCCAAGAGAAATGTATAACCAGAAAGAAAAGGCAAGTGACTTTCATAGGAAGAGTCGGTCAGTCATTGAGTAATTATTAAGCTCTTACTATATGCCAGGTGTAGCATTAAACTCTACGAATAAAAACACAATCAGTACTCACAAAACTGATAACCAGTTGTAGCATGGTATAGACACAGGGTACTGGACTTATAGTCAGTACCTTGGACCTTGGATCTAATCCTGACTCAGATACTAGCTATATGATTTTAATCACTTAATCTTCCTGAGTCAAGCTTTCTTTTTCTATAAAATGGGAATAGTAATTTCCACTTCACAAGGTTGTTGTAAAGATGAAATAAGATCCTGTAGGTAAAGCACTTTGCATGCCTTAAAATGACATATGAGTATCAACTATTATTGTTATCAGTGGACAAAACATATGCTCTATTGTTATCTTCACATTGTTGAGAGAACCTAAGGAAGGCTCCCAGCAGGTCGTGTGGACCCTCTGATTTATGGAAGGCCATGGAGAAAAGCAGATGGGCAGACGTGGATGTCTCGTGATTTATATCACTAGAGGGAGTATCTGCATTAATGAGATCATAGATCCAGTGGAGCACTGGTGAATTTTTAAATGGAGAAAGTATCATTTAAAATAAGCTAAATCACTCTCTTTCATTAGGAATGACTTTGTGCTAGCTTTATACTCTGTATTCCAGATATATTTCTCCTTTTGCTTAACTTCTCTACTGTTTTAGCTGATGCTCAAATTGAGTCTTACTCCTTGTTTCCCTTCGCCAACTTCAGGAACCACAGGAAAATCAAGAACCTAAAAAAATTCTCCTACAAAAAAGCAAAGAAGTTTCCTACAGAAAATTCTCTTTTTGCAGTTGCTCATTCTCCCATTTCTTTGTAAAATTCTTTTCTGATTGGTTTTCCATATATATTGCTCAGACTTAGCATAATATACCCTCAGCTGTTGTTAGACTAAAGGACACTGGTTGACTTGCTCTCTCTCTCTTTTTCTCCGAAGCAACCACTTTCAGTCTAGTTCTAGGCATGTATGAACAAGTTTCAGTCCTGAGGAAACCTAGCTCGTAAAGAGAGGAATAGGGTTCTTTTTCTCAAACTTACTGACTCTTAACAAATACACAATGAGAATCTAGGGAAAAATTACTTAAAGTTTAGTTTTGATTTAATAACTAGGATTATCCCAAAAGTGGACAGTGAAAAGGCAATCAAGTATAGGACAGTTATTTTTTTTTGATAAATAGCATTTGGTTCCAATTTTAAAAAGATAAAAATGAGAGTTTCAACATTGATTTTTTAACATAAGATTTTGAGTTTCAAATTTTTTTCTTCTTCCTCTCCTATTCCCTCTCCCCAAGATAGCAAGCAATCCTGTGAAAGAAGAAACAGAACAAAAGGGAAAATCCCCCCAAAAGAAAAAAAGAGGGAAAACAGTATGCTTTTCTCTGCATTTAGACTCCATAGTTCTTTCTCTGGATGTGGATAGCATTTTCCATCATGAGTCTTTTGGAATTGTCTTGGATCATTGTATTCCTGAGAAGAGGTAAGTCAATTATAGTTGATCATCACACAATGTTGCTGTTAACGTATACAGTATTGTATACTAGCCCTGCTCACTTCACTCAGCATCAGTTCATTTAAGTCTAAGATTTTTTCTGATATCTACCTGCTCATCCTTTCTTATAGCACAATAGTATTCCATTACATTCATATACCACAATATATTCAGGCATTCCCCAATTAATGAGAATCCCTCAATTTCCAATTCTTTGCCAACACAAAGAGAGCTGCTATAAATATTTTTGTACATGTAGCTCTTTTTCTCTTTTTTATGATCTCTTTGAGACACAAATCTAGTAGTGGTATTGCTGGATCAAAGGGTAATTACAATTTGATTTCTCTTTGAGCATAGTTCCAAATTGCTCTCAAAAAGGGTTGGATCAATTCAGAACTCCACCAACAACACATTAGTGTCCCTATTTTCCCACATCTTATCCAATATTTATCATTTTCCTTTTCTGTCATATTAGCCAATCTGATAAGTGCGAGGTAGTACTTCAGAGTTGTTTGCATTTCTCTAAGCAATAGTGATTTAGAATATTTTTTTCATATCACTATGGATAGTTTTAATTTCTCCATCTGAAAACTGCTTATTCATATCCTTTGGCCATTTATCAATTAGGGAATGACTTGCATTTTTATAAATTTGACTCAGTTCTCTATATATTTGAGAAATAAGACCTTTATTAGAAACATTTGCTATAAAAATTGTTTCCCATCTTTCTGCTTTCTTTTTAATCTTGGTTGCACTGATTTTTCTTGTGCAGAAACTTTTTAATTTAATTTAATCAAAATCACCCATTTTGCATTTCATAACATTCTGTATCTTTTGTTTGGTCGTAAATTCTCCCCCTCTCCATAGATCTGATAGATAAACTATTGCTTGCTCTCCTAATTTGCTTATGGTATCACTCTTTATGTTAATCTTGTACCCATTTTTACCTTTTCTTGGTATATGGTGTGAGATGTTGGTCTATGCCTAGATTCTGCCATACTATTTTCCAGTTTTCCTAGCAGTTTTTTGTCAGATGGTGAGTTCTCATCCCAGAAGCTGGAGTCTTAGCTCTATAAAATAATTTTTTGGTGGTTTGACTGGTATGGCACTGAATAAGTAAATTAATTTAGGTAGCATTGTCATTTTTATTTTATTAGTTTGGCCTGCCTATGAACAATTAATATTTTTCCAGTTGTTTAGATCTGACTTTATCTGTGTGAAAAGTGTTTGTAATTGTGTTCACATCTTTCCTGGGTTTGTCTTGGCAAGCAGACTCCCAAATATTTTATATTGTCTACAGTTATTTTAAAATGGAATTTCTCCTTATATCTCATCTTGCTGAGTTTTGTTATAATATATAGAAATACTGATCATTTATGTCGATTTATTTTATATCCTACAATTTTGCTAAAGTTGTTAATTATTTCAAGTTGATTTTTAGTTGATTTTAGTTGATTCTCTTAGATACTGTAAGTATATTATCACATCATTTGCAAAGAGTGATAGTTTTGTTTCTTCACTGCCTAGTCCAATTACTTCAATTTCTTAAAACTAACATTATAATACAATATTGAATAATAGTGGTGATAATGGACATCTTTGTGGCACCCCTGATCTTTTTAGGAATGCTTCTACTTGTCCCCATTACATATGATGCTTGCTAATGGTTTTAGATAGATACTACTTATCATTTTAAGGAAAGTTCTATTTATTCTTATGCTCTCTAGTATTTTTAATAGGAATGGATACTGTATTTTGTCAAAAGCATTTTCTGGATCTATTGAGATAATCATCTGTTGGTTTTATTATTGATATGCTCTATTATGCTAATAGTTTTCCAAACAAAACCAGCCCTACATTCTTGGTATAACTTCCATCTGGTCATATTGTATTATCCTCATGATAAATTACTGTAATCTCTTTGCTAATATTTTACTTAAGATTTTTGCATCCATATCATTAGGGAAATTGGTCTATAATTTTTTTTTGACTTCCTGGTGTAAGTATCAGCATCCTATTTGGGTCATGAAAGGAATTTGGTAGAGCTCTTTTTTTTTTGTCTATTTTTCCAAATAGTTTATATATTATTGGAATTCATTGTTCTTCAGATGTTTGGTAGAATTCACTTGTAAATCCATCTAGCCTTGGAGATTTTTTCTTAGGGAGTTCATTCATTGCTTGCTCAATTTCTTTTTCTAAAATGGGGTTATTTAAATATTTTATTGCATCTTCTGTTTTTGTATTATTTATTTTAGTCTTCAACATTCATTTCCACAAGATTTTGAGTTTGAAATTTTCTCCCCATCTCTCCCCTCTCCTACCCAAGATGGCATGTATTCTGATTACCACCACTCCCAGTCTGTTCACTCCTCTATGACCCCACTCCACTTCCTGTCCCCCTCCCCCTCACTTTCTTGTAGGGCAAGATAGATTCCTATACCCCATTGCCTGTACATCTTATTTCCCAGTTGCATGTGAAAACAATTTTTAACATTTGTTTTTAAAACTTTGAGTTCCAAATTCTCTCCCTTCTTCCCTCCCCACCCACCCTCATTGAGAAGGCAAGCAATTCAATGTAAGTTATAGATGTGTAGTTATGCAAAACACTTCCATAATTTTCCTGTTCTGAAAGACTAACTATATTTTCCTCCATCCTATCCTGCCCCCCCAAATATTCTATTATCTCCTTTGACCCTGTCCTTTTTCAAAAGTTCTTGGTTCCAATTATCACCTCCCTTCTATTATCCTCCTCTCTTATCCCCTTCCCCTTACTTTCCTGTAGGGTAAGATACCCAATTGAGTGTGTATGTTATTCCCTCCTTAAGCCAAATCTGATAAGAGTAAAGTTCACTCATTCCCTCTCACCTCCCTCTTCTTCCCCTCCATTGTAAAAGCTTTTTCTTGCCTCTTTTGAGATAATTTACCCCATTTTATCTCTCCCTTTCTCCTTCCAATATCTCAAGCAAGTCCCTGCTTTTACTTTGCCATCCTAGCTCCACTCCCTCCTCTTCTCTTAATCTGGGCAATTTATGTTTTTGTATATATTCATCTATTTCACTTAGATTGTCAGATATATTGGCATACAGTTGGGCAAAATATTTCCTAATTAGGTTTTTAATTTCCTTTTCATTGATGGCAAATTCACCCTTTTCATTTTGATACTGATAATTTGGTTTTCTTCTTTCTTTTTTAAAAATCAAATTAACTGAAGGTTTATCTATTTTATTTTTTTTATAAAAGCAGTTCTCAGTTTAATTTATTAGTTCAATAGGTTTTTTACTTTCACTTTTATTAATCTCTTTGATTTTCAGAATTTCTAATTTTGTATTTAATTGGAGATTTTTAATTTGTTCTTTTTCTAGCTTTTTGTAATTACATGCCCAATTCATTGATCTGCTTTTTCTCTATTTTATTCATGTCAGCATTTAAGATATAAAGATTTCCCTAAGAACTTCTTCGGCTATATTCTGTAAATTTTGGCATGTTATCTCATTATTGTCATTCTCTTAGATGAAATTATTGATTGTTTCTATGATATCTATTGTCTGACCCACTCATTCTTTCAGGTTAGATTACTCACTTTTCAATTATTTTTTAATCTATCTTCCCATAACCTTTTACTGAATGCAATTTTTATTGCATCATCATTTGAAGAGGATGAATTTAATATTTCTGCCTTTCTGCATTTTATTGTGAGTTTTTTTATACCCTAATATATATGGTTAATTTTTGTATAGGTGCCACGTATACCCATTCAATTTTTTCTAGAGAGCTATCATATCTAACTTAGTTCTAACATTCTGTTCACCTCCTTAACTTCTTTCTTGTTTATTTTCTGATTAGATTTTTCTAGTTCTGAGAGAGGGAGGTTGAGGCCCCCACTAGTATAGTTTTGCTGTCTATTTCTTCCTGTAACTCACTTCACTTCTCTAAGTGAATTTGAATGCTATACTAATTGGAGTATATATATATATATTATATTATATTGATATTACTTCTTTATCTATGATACTTTTTAGGAAGATGTAGTTTCTTTCTTTGTCTCTTTTAATCAGATTTCTTTTGCTTTGTCTGAGATCAGGATTGCTACCCCTGTTTTTTGTTTTTTTACTTCAGATGAAGCATAATATATTCTCTTCCAGCCCTTCATCTTTGCTCTCTGTGTGTCTCTTTGCTTCAGATGTCTCTTGTAAACAACATATTGTAGGATTCATATTTTTAATCCATTCTGCTATACACTTCTATTTTATAAGAGAGTTTATCCCATTCACAGTTATGATTACAAAGTGTGCATTTCCCTCTATCCTATTTTCCCCTTTTTTATATTTTTCTCTCCCCTTTCACCCTGTTCCTCCTGACCACCATCTCCCCAAATCTGCCCTCCCCTCTATCAGCCCTCTTCCTTTTTCTTTTCTCTTTCCCCTCCTACTTCTGCCTTCCCTTCTAGTAGCCTTCCTCCCTTTTCTTTCCCCTTTACCCTCCTACTTTTCTATAGAGTACAATAGATTTCTCTACCCAATTAAGTATGTATGTTATTCCAACTTTGACCCAAACCCAATGAGAGTAAGGTTCAGACAATGTTCACCCCTTCCCTTCTTTTCCTCTATTGTAACAGGTCTTTCATGCCTCTTTATGTGATATAATTTACCCCATTCTGCCTCCCCCTTTCCTCTTCTCCCAGGACAATTCTTTTTTTCCCACTTCTTAATTGTTTTTTATCATCACATCAAAGTCAACTTATACCCACACCCTCTAAGTATATGCCTTCTAACTGTCCTAATAGAGATACAATTCTTAGGCATTACAAGTACCATCTTTCCATGAAATGATGTAAGCAGTTTAACCTTATTGAATACTATGGGTTTTTTCTTTCCTGTTCACCTTTTTGTACTTCTCTTGAGTCTTTAATTTAAAGATTAAATTTTCTGTTTAGCTCTGGTGTCTTCATCAGGAAAATTTGAAACTCCTCTATTTCATTGAATATGCATCTTTTCTCCTGAAAGATTATGCTCAGTTTTTCTGGGTAGTTGATGCTTGCATGAATTCCAAGCTCTTTTGCTTCCCAGAATATCATATTCCAAGACCTCTGATCCTTTAGTGTAGAAACTGTTAAGTCCTGTGTAATCCTGACTGTGGGTGCTTGATATTTGAATTGTTTCTTTTTGGCTGTTTGCAGTACTTTTTCCTTGATCTGACAGTTTGGAAATTTGATTAAAATATTCCTTGGAGTTTTCATTTTGGGAACTCCTTCAGGAAGTGATTGGTTCTGGGATATCAGGATAGTTTTCCTTGATAATTTTTTGAACAATGCTGTCCAGGCTCCCTTTTTGATCATGCGTTTCAGGGAGTCCAATAATTGTTAAATTATCTCTCCTAGATCAATTTTCCAGGTCAGTGGTTTTTCCAGTGAGGCACTTCCTATTTTCTTCTATTTTTTCATTCTTCTGATTTCGTTTGACTGATTTTGATGACTCATAGAGTCGTTAGCTTTTACTTGCTCAATTCTCTCCCTCCCTTCCTCCTTCTCTCTCTCTCTCTCTCTCTCTCTCTCTCTCTCTCTCTCTCTCTCTCTCTCTGTGTATGTGTGTGTCTCTAAACATTTGGAAATTTACTTTAAAAAAAATCACAACCATTAACATTGTTACAGTTAGTTCTCCTGGGTATCCACACAATGATATTTGAGCACGCTCAGAACAGTGGCTACTCATTGGCTTATTAGTCTTCATTAAACAACCATCTAAGAAGAAGGAAAAGAAACTCAAGGCATGGTCATTTAATTTGCATTAATGTTTCTCCACAAATGATGAAAAATACTAAAGCACAGACAAGGAATAATCATAATGTTGTGATCAACATTATAAATATGGAATTATAAATTTAAAACATCTTCTGGTTTAAAAAACAAATCTCATAGTAAATGCAGCTCTGTGGGGTTTCTACGTCTAGTAGGGCTGGTCTCTGCCCTCCTAATAGTACTTGCTTTTATCCATTTTTTCCAGGTCCTTCATGCCCACTTCTTCTGCCTCCCATCTGTTTCATGAGAGGCCCAGAAAGACCTCTATATCCTCTTCTTCCACCACCAAAACCTCCTCAATCCATTCCTTAACTTCCCTGGAAGCCATCTCTGTCTCTATCTTGGCCTCTTCTGAACATGCCACCAGGCCCTCCATAGTCCATGAGGCCACCTCTGCCATCCCTCATGCCATCAAGGCCACCTCTGCCATGATTGCCTCCTGGAGGTGGAAAGGGTGGTGGAAGAAATCCCTCCTGCTTAGGGGCCTTACACTGATTATGCTCTGTTCTCCAGGCAAAATTCTTATTCCATAGCTTGGATTAGGGCACCGCTAATCACCTTCTCTGTGCTAGATGTTTCCTCCTCCTGAAGGGTTTCCTCTGAAACCCCTGGGTGCTCTTGGTGGAAAACCTCTTATCTCCTCCTCTGCCTCCCATTTGACCTATAGGACTTCCTGGCTCCCCTGGCCCTCCAGGGCCTCCTTGGAGAGGAAGCAGCATCCTTCTGCCTGCATGGGGTGGCATGCTTCCTTGCATGCTGTTCATTGGAGGTTTCTTCCAAGCAAGAGACCCTTTGAATTTGCTCCTTTGGAAGTCTTTCCCATCAAACCGTTCTACTGCAGCATTTGCAGGAGGTGAGTCATTGTAGGATACTGTAGCATCTCCTTTTGGTTTTCTGGTTTCCTTGTCTAAGTAAATATTTATCATCAACTGCCCATTCTTTTTGTTCATCTTGACAACCCCACACTGGTTGAAAAAGTCTACCAGATTGTCAACAGTCACATTTTCATTCAGTCCTTGTACATAAATTGTACTGTTTTCCAAGTCTTCGCCTGGATCAACAGGTGGGCCTAAGTCAAGGTCTGGTCCTTCTTCCATAGGTCCACCAGGCTTATTGAAGCCACCTTGTTCTCCAGCACTGCCCATTCTACCTCTTCCTCCACCTACTCCTCTCTGCCCACTTCTGCTCAAGCCTCTACGATCAAATTCCCCTCTTTCACTACACTGGTTATCAGAACCCCTCATGTTCTGATTTTTTCCAGGTCTGAAAAAGCTTCCAGACTCCTGCCTATATACACCCATGCTACTGGGATGGTCCTGCCTAAATGCACTCTGCTGCCCATAGCTGCTGCTCTGTTGGCTATATTTACTTGGAGCCTGGCTGTAGGACGCAGTCTAAGAGGGAAACTAGTAGGGGGCCTGCTGCCCTTAGCTGCTCTGTTGACCATAGCTACTCTGCTGTCCACAACTGCTCTACTGCCCATAGGTATTTTGCTGGGAGTAACTGTTCTGATCATAACTAGTTGGCTGGATAGAGGAATAGCTGTTTGGAGGATAGGATGGTGGTGCAGTGACTGGCTGCATGGGATAGCTGCCAGGCAGCTGTGGGTAACTGTAGTTGCTCTGTATGCATCCTAGGCTGGGCTGATTGTAGCCTGCTGCACTAGATTGAGGCTGACTAGTCTCAGTGAGCTTTCCACCATCCTGGGGTCTCACAGGTACAGCATTGCTGGCTGCTGCCTGTAGGAGGGGTAAGTAGGCTGGGTACCATTAGCAAACTGTGCTGTGTAGGATGCCTGGGTAGTCATAACTGTAGCAGTGGTGATATCATATGGGCAGTATCCCATATTCTTGACTGTAAGCTTAGGTACAGTTGGTGTAGTCTAACCTGTTGGAGGTTGTCTGTAAGAGGTTGCATATGCAGTCTGCCACAGGTTGCAGTTGTCTGAGCCTGTATAGCTGACATCAGTAGGTTGCCCATAGGTGCCATAACTTCGTTGCCCATATACGTTGGTGGTCTGAGCATATCCATGAGTTGGCTGCGCTGTACAAGTACCATAGCTCTGCTGGGCTGCGACTTGACTGTAGGTACTGTAGTCCATGAATGCCATTTTCTCTCCTTCCCCAAGTCTCATTTTTAAGGAATTACTTTCTTTAGTTAGCTTTTGTACCTCCTTTTCCATTTGGCCAATTCTACTTTTAAAGGAGTTGTTTTCTTCAGTGAATTCTTTTTTCAATTTGATCAGTTCTATTTTTTTAAAAGAGTTGGGGTTTTTTAGTCAATTTTGGTGCTTCCTTTTCTAAGCTGTTGAATTTTTTTCATAATTCTCTTGCATAACTCTCATTTCTTTTCCCAATTTTTCTTCGACCTCTCTTACTTGATTTCTAAAATCTTTTTTTGAACTCTTCCAAGAGAACTTTTTGGACTTGAGACCAATTCATATTCTGTTTTGAGGCTTTGCATGTAGGCCTTTTGACATTGTTGTCCTCTTCTGAACCTGTGCTTGGCTCTTCTCTGTCACCATAACAACTTTCTGTGGTCAGGGATTTTTTTTTTGTCTTTTGTTCATTTTTAAAAGTTGAGCTCAGCTCCTGGGGTACAGTGGGCACTGTCCCAAGCTTCTTGCATGGGACAGTTATTTATTTCTTACACACAAAAGAAATATTTAGCAGAAGATACAAGTGTATCTTACAAGTAACAGTAACAACTTATAACTAATGTTACATTCTCCTGAGTGGCTGAGGCTCAAAACATTAAACACAAAGCAGTTTGCAGGACTGTTTAATTGATATTTCATCTTCAAATTGACTCCCTACTGTTTTTGCAAGGTTCATAGTGATGCCAAGGGTCTAGGTTCATCATCTTGCTTGTGGTTATCTTCTTTGGGCAACTAGGTGGTGCAGTGGATAGAGCACCAGTGCAAGAGTCAAGAGGACCTGAGTTCAAATCTCATCTCAGACACTTGACACTCACTAGCTGAGTGACTTTGGGCAAGTCACTAAACCCCCATTGCCTCATCCTGGGTAATCTCCAGTCATCTTGATGAATATCTGGTCACTGGATCCAGGTGGCTCAGGAGGAGAAGTGAGGGTGGTGACCTGCACAGCCCTCACTCACTCAAAACAAAGTTAAGTGCAAGTCATGTCATTATTTCTCTGATGGCATGGTCTTCTTCAGAACAAAGGATGAACACACATCTCTTTAATGTAAAAAGCATCCTCCCATGGCCAATCAGTTCTGAATGAGAAACCCAGGATAAGGCTTCCTCCAAGGCTGGATACCTTTATTTTGATGTCATTCTTCAATCACCTGTGCTCAGAGAACAAAACACAGATTGGAAAAGGTCTAGAAGCTAAAGGCCTAGATGCAGTTTACCTAACTCAGTTCACCTCTGCTTTAGCTTCCACATGAGAATAGTTTGACATTTCAGCTAGGGTTGGGGACAGGCACCAAACCCTATCCTACTCCTTCAGGGAGCATCTCAAAGGGTCATGACAGAGAGTCAGAAAAAAAAAGAGACAAAGGGCAGAGTTAATTTTTTTAAAAATCCCCTGAGTGGACCATTCTGCCTGATTTAGTTATTCTATACACTCTGATGAAACTTTGATACCTTCTCCCTACAACAATCACCTGGCTCAGGACCAACAGACCATTCAACGTTTGCTGCATCATTCAAAAATGAAAAGCTCTGCAAGAACTGAACCACATGTTTCCCTGTAAGTAGTTGTGGCATAGAGTCCCTGTGGATGTGCTCTAGCCAAAGAAAACCAGGAGTCCTGCTATTTACTCTTCCCCATTATATGTGTTATTTTTATAATTTTATTTTATTTTCAAATGAATTTGCACCTTCTTTTCATTGTATCTCCTGTCCCCCTTCCCAAATGAGAAAGAAAGAAAAAGAAGACCCCTGTTACAAATATGTATGCTCAAGCAAAACAAATGCCTACCTCGGCCATGTCCAAAAAAATATATCAGGATATGAGTGACATTTTTTTGTCACATACATTTGAGTTATGGGACTTCTGTTACTCAGTCTCCTTCTGTGCTTTTAAGCATCTTTGTTGCCTAGACTCTTGTCCCTCAGGTGATTGGTCCCAGATGCTTAGTCTGTCCTTCTGTTTTTCCTCAGTCAGCCCCTCCAACAGCTATGTGACACAGTATATAGAGTGCTAGCCCTAAATTCAAAAAGATCCAAGTCCAAATCCAGTCTTGGACACTGACTAGCTGTGTGAACCTGAGCAAGCCACTTCATCTCTGCCTCAGTTTCCTTGTTGATAAAATGGGGATAATAATAGACCTCCCAGGGTTGTTGTGAGGACCAAACGAGATAGTACTTGTAAAATAGTTAGCATAGGGTGTGGCACATAGTAGGTGTTATATAAATGTTAATTATTGTGGTAGTCATGTGAATCAAGAGAAAGGAGAGGTACAGAGAGATTGTGGTGGTAGAAGTGACAAAATTTAGCAATTGTTTGGATGAGGGATGAACGAATGAAGAGTCAAATATGATACTATAAGGATTTGGGTGATTAGAAGAATGATGGTGACCTTCTCACAAACAAGAAAGTTTAGAAGAGAGATGATTCTTTAGAGAAAGATAACGAGTTCTGGTTTTGACATTTCAAATTTGAGATATTTAGATGGGAGATGTCCAAGTAGGAGGTAATGTGAACAACCTCAGGAGAGAAGTTAGGTCTAGATATATAGATCTGGGAATCATCTGAGATAGTTATTGAATTGATGGGAGCTGATGAGATCAAGTGAGATAGTAAAGAGAGAGAAGAGAAGAAGGTCCAAGATGAAGCTTTGGGGGACACCTACAGTAAAGGGACATGAAATGAATGAAAATCCAAGAGGCTGAGGAGGCATCAGATAGGTAAGAAGAGAACCAAGAGACATCAGTATCATAAGAACCCAAAGATGAGAAAGTATATAGAAGGAAAGTGTGATCAACAGTTAAATGCTGCAAAGAGGTCAAGAAGTATGAGAACCAAGGAAAGGTCATTAGTTAAGTCAGTTAAATTAATAGGTCATTGGTAACTGCTTGGGCTTCTTTATTTCACTGCTGACCTGACATTTTGGTACTCTATCTATCTATCTATCTATCTATCTATCTATCTATCTATCTATCTATCTATCTATCTATCTACCTATCTATCTATGTATCTACTCATTTATTTATTCTTAACCTGCACCTGGTACTAATCCAATACTGGTCCTGGTCATGATATTTATATGTATCACAGACTGGAAAGACTGATCTGTTGCTGATTCCCACCCTCCACCCCCCCAAGTCTTACTCAGATTCTTAGTTAGTTTAGTGGGTAGAGGTAGAGGGAGGGCAAGGCAAATGGACCAAAGAGGGGGAATGGAGCAGGTGTAGCTAGCCTTTTGCACTGCATGAATGCCACTGGTTCCACACACACATACTGCCAACTGCAATTAAGCAATAGAAACTTTCTATCTCTGGTATATGTGATTTCAGACGAAACCCTGTTGTTCCATCTAGAATCACAATATCTTATAGTTGGTAAGGTGTTTCAGGGATTTTCTGGTTCATTCTGTACTTTTGGATAATACTCTCTGGGAGGGACAAGTGGAGACCCAATTTCCTTTTGAATGCCTATAAGTCATAAAGCTTATCTACTACCTCCAGGAGTAGCTGACTCCTTTTTTAGAAAACTCTAATGAGTACGACATTTCCCCTTTCATCCAGATAAAATGTGCCTTTGTAACTTCTATTGTGTGCTCCTACTTATGCCCAGTGGGCCTCAGTTTTCTCATTTGTCAAATGAGGAGGATAGATTGGGTTATTTCTGGAGTCCCTTCCAAGTCTGAATCTTTGATCCTGTAAACCTTTGTAAGAAAAAAACTAATACTTTTTCACGATAGCTGGTTGCTAAATGCCCCCTAAAACTTCTTTAGGCTAGAGTATAATTTTTCTCATCCTCATCTTCTTCTGTAAAATGGTGTTATTCTCAATCTCTAAGGTCCTTTCTAAATCTATTATATTTCAAATGATCCTTCTGTGGCATGGTCTATTGTCTTCTTCCCCATTCCATTTGCTCTTCTCTGAATGTTCTCCCATTCATCAGTGTCCTTCCTAAAAACGTGGTGCCCCACTACTAATACAATAGCTCTGACATGAAATGACATTGGGAGTGTATGACAGGATCATTGCTTCTTATCCTCAGGCTACTCCCTATACCTCTTTACTCTTTAAAAATTTTCTTGTTTTTGTTATGGACTTGACCAACTTCTACAACCATGAGCATTTCCACATATAAAGAAGAACCTTCAAAGATGGTTGGTTGTACATGAGGCCAAGAATTACATACAACTGTATTTGCTATATGCAGTACTAGCACTTCCTTGTTTGATTGTCCCCTTCTAGACTATTTTCTCCTCTCTTCTGCATATTTTAAAAGTGTTTCATTGACTCTCTTTTCTTTCTCTTTTTAATGTCAATTTTATAATCCTCTCCACTTTCCTCCCATCATTCCTTCTTCTTGGGAAAATCCCACACGGGGTCATGAAGAGTTGGACATAAATAAAAACTACTAAACAATAACACTTTCATAGTATAAATTGTTATCCTGGAACTGTTTGTATCATTCTGTATCAGTTTATACAAGTCCTACTAGGTTTCTTTGAAGCTATCTCCTTCATCATTTCTTACCTTCTGGTTACTAATCAGCCCGCTTGCATCTCAACAAGGGGTTGTTGCTGTTTCTGACACCAATACATAGTTGCCCCTAGGAGTGAAGGGCAGGGGCAAGAATTCATCCCAGAAAAAGAAATGCTGCCACTTTGGGAGCCAGGAGAGGAGATCAGATTTTCTCTTTTTTATGGTAGTTGTATTATAGTCTTGTATGATCTTGACTGTGGTGCCTTAGTACCACAGTACTCTTTCTTTGTGATTACTTACAGCATTTTATCTTTAACTTGAAAATGCTAGATCTTGATTATGACATTTCTAGCTGTTTTCAACTTGGATTTCTTTCAGAAGCAGTAGGTCCTATTCTCACTTCATTTTTATATTTTCCTTCAGTACAGAGAACACTTGCTTTCCAGATCCCTTTACATCCTTAAAAATCACTCAAGACTTCAAAAATATCAGCTATATCAATTGATATTTACTGTTTTCAAAATTAAAACTGATCAATTTTAAAAATATTTATTCGCTATTGATTAGAGAAATGAAAATTAGAACAATTCTGAGGTATGACCTCACATCTATCAGATTAGCTAAATGACAAAAATGGAAAATGATCAGTGTTGGAGAGGATGTGGGGAAACTGGGATAGTAATACTCTCTTGGTGGAGCTGTGAACTGATCCAATCATTCTGGAGGGCAATTTGGAACTATGCCCAAGGGACTTTAAACTCTGCACATCCTTTGATCCAGCTATGCCACTGCTGGATCCATATCTCAAAGATATAAAAAAAGGAGGAGAGGGCTTACGTGTACAAAAATATTTATATCAGCTTTCTCTCTCTGTATGTATGTATGTATGTGTATGTGCATATATGTGTATATATACATATGTGTATATATACATATATATACATACATACACACACATAAAATTTCCCCTCAACTACATGTTAAATAAATTTTTAACATTTTAAAAAAAGTTTTGAGTTCCAAATTCTATTCCTTCCTCCTTCCCCTCCCTGAGATAGTAAGCAATCATGTGCAATTATGTGAAACATTTCCATATTAGTCATTTTGTACAAGAAGACTCAAATAAAAAGAATGAAAGTGAAAATAGGATGCTTCGAACAATATCAGTTCTTTCTCTTGAGGTGGATAGTATGCTTCATTGTTAGTTCTTTAAGATTGTATTGCATCATTGTAATGATGAGAATAGCTAAGTCATTCACAATTTTTCATTATACAGTATTTCTGTTACTACGTACAATGTTCTCCTGGTTCTGTTCACTTCACTTTCCATCAGTTCACCAGTCTTTGCAGGTTTTTCTTAAATCCTCCTACTTGTCATTTATTGTAGCACAATAATATTCCATCATGATCATATACCACAGCTTGTTTAGCCATTTCCCCAACTGAGGGGCATCCCTTTGATTTCTAATTCTTAGCCAACATGAAAAGAACTATATAACACCAAATGGTATGGCTAAACAAGTTGTGGTATATGATTGTGGTAGAATATTATTGTACTATAAGAAATGAGAAGCAGGATGATTTCAGAAAAACCTAGAAAGACTTACATGAACTCATGGAAAGTGAAGTGAGAACAATGTATATAGTAACATAAATATTGTATGATGAAGAACTGTGAGTTGACTTAGCTATTCTCAGCAATACAATGATCCAAGACAGTCTCAAAGGAATGATGAAACATACTATCCACCTCCAGAGAAAGAACTGATATTGTCTGAATAAAGAATGAAGCATGCTATTTTTTACTTTCTTTTTCTCTCATTTGAATCTTCTTGTACATAATGACTAATATGGAAATGTTTTATATGATTGCACACGTATAATCTATATCTGATTGCTTACCATCTTAGGGAGTAGGGAGAAGAGGGAGAGAGGGACAGAATTTGGAACTCAAAATAAAAAAAAATGTTTAAAATTGTTTTAACATGTAATTGGAGAAAGAAATAAAATATATTTTCAAAAAATGTATTTATTATTTTATTCTAAAATAACAACAATAAATTCATTACATGTTAACATAGACAATATTTCTCAAATGAAAAATAACCATATATCCCAAAACAAAAACATTCTAGTAGTATTGTTTTACATATTTTTGCAGATCTCTTTAGTGTCTGACTTAATTGAAGACAGCTGAATTCTTACACATGCTTCTGTTCTCAGTCTGTTGGAATATGTTGTTTTGGTTGAAGAAAATGAAGGAAATACAGCTTCATGGAAATATATAGTTGGAGAATGGAAAAATATTTTAATAGGCAAATAATATCTTAATTCTATTACGCAAATAATTTTGAGTTCATGGATACGCTGAAAGGGTCTTGGGGATCTGAAGAGATCTTAGGACCACACTTTGAGAATGGTGGATCAATAAAGCAGTAACAGTGATTGAGCATAAACTCAAATTCCCGCCCCCTCCACCTTGTCGGTCTTATTTGAAAGGAAAACCCAGTGGGGAAGAGCCAAGGGAGTGGCTAGGGAGGAGAAGCTAGGTGAAACAGTAGGCAGAGTGCCTGGAGTAAAGAAGACTTATCTTCCTGAGTTCAAATCTGACCTTTGACAATTTACTAGCTGTGTGACCCTGGCCAACTCACTTAATCCTGTTTGCTTCAATTTCCTCACATGTAAAATGAGCTGGAGAAGGAAATGGCAAACCACTCCAAGTAGTATCTTTGGCAAGAAAACCCCAAATGAGGTTACAAAGAGTTGGAAATGACTGAAATGACTGAATGACACCACCATCTAAAGATGAGAAGGAATAGTTACACTTACAAAAATGGTGTGTAAAAGTTTGACTGGCATCTGTCTGCCTATTCACCAGTTCAGTCCAGTGCTCTAGTCATGCTAACCATATGAGAAGTAGCCTTGTGGACATGCCTAGGACACCTGTATTTACCTCACTCCAGATATTTTCAACGTCAATTCATCTCTCTTCAGTATCTCCATAAAGGTCCTGAACCTTGCTAGGGACAGTCAGTCCAAGTACTCACTGACTGCTAGATACATACATATGGAGTGCTGTAAGGAACCACTTTTCAGATTTACTTAGAATTCATCTGCCTGGTATGTCCCTAGAAAGCATTGTACCCTCAGGACCCCATTGCTTCATTTTGTTTACCACTGTTTATTGTTTACCATGTGGGATAAATGAAAAGGAAGTGGAAAACAATTATTTGGGGACAATCAATCAATATTGATTAAGCAGATATGCCAGACAATTTTGGGGTACCATAAAAGTACCAGTACATAGTACACAGCAAGAAAGAGCTGGCAGGGCCAGTAAGAAGGGTGTTTGTTTATTTTCCAGTTTTAAAAGAATATTTTTCCTCAAAATGATGTCATGATTCTGACCCTCCAGAAATGAATAATGAAAGTTTATTAAAACATTTAGTGTTGTTAAAACCACTATTTTTGCTATAAGAAAGAGCTTTCTATTGTTATGTGCCAATATACTGAAATAAACCTATGATGATGTGAGCCTAGGATGCATGACAGCAGAGACAATAAGATTATTCTTTCAATAGACTGACATCTATCAAAACCACTAATTGAAAGCCTCCATGTCAGGGAGAGCTACACTGAGGATACAAAGAGGAATAAATCCCCTGTCCTCAAGTGTTTGCAATGCAGTTAAGGAATATAGTTGTATATAGATGTAATTTTTGTAAATGGAATATTATTTGAAATGCAGGGAGCTTGCTGCTTATAGAAATCTTATAGTGAATCCTTTTGCAAATTGAAGAATCCTACTCGAAAGCAAAAAAACTATAACCCCTGCTCCCTCCTTAAATTAAAAAATTCACATATTAGGTAACTTAAAGTACAATATAGCCTATTTTACATTTCTCATTAGACAAGCTGCTTGTTTCACAAAGAATGAGTGACAGTGTTAGGAAAGGGATCTAGTTCTCCGGAGTCATCTCAATCTAGTGCTCTAGCCGCAGGATGGTATTTAATTCTAATAAACTCATTTAAATGCAAAGAAATGTTTTTGTTCAATATTTTTGCCATGACATAATTTTATTCTCTGTCCCTCTCTGTGTCTGTCTGTCTGATGTTTTGCTTTCTACTTCCATATCCCCTCCCCTCTCCACTCACTTCTTTACTTCTTCCTTTCCCCTCTCCTCACTCTTTCTCTCCTTATGTCCCTGACTCATCTCCCTTTCCCATTTCTCCTCTCCTTTCTCTTCTTTCTTCCTTCTCTTCCCCTTCTCTCCTTTCTCTCTTCTGCTTCTTTTCTCTTTAATCCTCTCCCTTCTCCCCATCCCCCTCTTTTCTGGTTCCCTCCCCTCTCATTTCCTCTTTCCTCTTCTTTCTTTTCCTCTCTTCTCTTCTATCCTACCTTCCCTTTCCAGTGACCAGCTCCCTGACACAACCTCCTATTACTAGATACTTGGAAGAAATCAAATGTAAGGTAAATAAAGGGTAGATAATGACAGGGACTTCTCATGTATAACAAGGCTGGAGTGAGGTTGAAGGGTAAGCAGAGGCTATGTGAATGCAGTATAGAGTTGAGCTATGCACTTATGTAGATATTCAGAAAAACTCCATTCCAAAATTTTCTTGTCCCTCATCTGGCATGAAGCTTATCCTTTTTGGGCTCAAATTTATTTCAAGGACTTCTCTATGTGTAGTCTACTCATGATTATGTTTTCGATTTATATTCTCTCCTCCAGGGGTGTGCTGGAGCCCACTTTAATTGGGGAGTCAATTGTTAAATTTTTAGTGAGAGCATTTATCCCTCAGAGATTATATTTCACAAAGTAGACATATCAGCAGCTTGATTTATAGTTTTATTGCTTGTCTAGACTTAAGGAAGTGTTAACAATACAGATTAGATTTTTGAAAAAATAATATTTTTATTTTCCCCATTACACATTAAAGTAATTTTTGATATTTTAAAAAAAGTTTTGGGTTTCAAATTCTATCTTTTCCTCTCTTCCCCCCTCCCTGAGACAGTGAGCAATCCAAATATAGGTTATATATAGGAAATCATGTAAAACACATATATTATTCATTTTGTGTAAGAAGACTCAAACAAAAGAAATAAAGTGAAAAATAGTATGTTTCAGTCTGTAGTCAGACAACATCAGTTCTTTCTCTGGAGTCGGATAGCGTGTTTCATCATGAGACCTTCGGAATTGTCTTGGATCATTATATTACTGAGAATAGCTAAGTCATTCACAATTCTTCTTCCTGCAATATTGCTGTTATTGTGTACAATGTTCTCCTGGTTCTGCTTATTTCACTTTGCGTAAATTCCTGTAAGTTTTTCCAGGTTTTTCAATCCAGATTAAATTTAAAAGTCTGTTTGCATTTCACTCCTCCCCAGTGCTATTAAATACTTACAAACTCAGTCGTGCACTCCTCTGTATGGCAATTCAGATGGACTCCTTGAGGGTACGGACTGCCTTTTCCCTTTTTGTATCCCTAATGCTTAACACAGTGGCTAGTATATAGGCGCTTAATAAATGTTTATTGAATTGAATTGAATTGACCTCTCAATACCTCAACTCTTGTTGTAAAGGATATTTTCTTTTTCTTTGAAGAGTCAAAGATTTCTTCTCTAATCTGTGTCTCCTTCTGGTATTAATTGTGTAAACATGGATTTAGATGGCCTGACTAAACTTTCCTTTTATTACACTCATGGATGGACATAAAAATTGTGAAGGAGTATAGTCAGGAAGAAAAGGCAGGGGCGATCTTAGGCCACTTTTGGCTAGGCAGCCTTGGAGAAATGGGTCCCTATCTCTGACCCTTTTCTCTTCCTGCCCAAAATGGGCAGTTAGTTAGAATAGTTAGTAAGTGCTTGTAGCTAGAATTTAACAGCTGGGCTAAGATTTAGAAGGATTTAAACTAATATATTTTGGTGGGCAGAGAAAAGGCATACAGTGCCCAGGCAGCTGAAGCCAACCATTCCCAGACAGTCTCTTGTTGTTTTATCACATCTAATCTCTACTGCCAGAGTTCCAGAGAAAGAGAGTAGGACAAGGGAGCAGAAGCCCAGATAACAGATATACCACTCTTGATCCTGCCCATTGCTCCCTCCTCTAGGCACTGTGCTACATGGATTTTTTCCTTGCTTTTTTTCTACCCAGAAGTCTCAAGCCAAGTTCAAAATGACACCAAAGTGATGAATTCTAGGACAAAGTCTGTTTGGCAATCTCTAGAGTCTGAAATCTCTCTGGTAAAGCCTTCAGGACAACCCCAACTTAGAAAATCAAAATGGAAGCACTTCACAGGTTTGCAGTTTCTTTTTTTCCTTCCCTTCCAATAGAGGGAAAAATAAAAGGATGCAAATGACTTGAAGTAGCTTAGAGGATTGTTTTATAGGAACTGCAATTTTTACAATTACAGAAATATTCAAATGAGGGGGTATCTAGGTGGGGGCACTGGATAGAGGGTTTCACAGAATGAGTTCAAAACCTGCCTCAGAAGTTGTGGAACCTTGAGCAAATTACTTAACCTTTTCAGCATCATTTTCCTCATTTATAAAGTGGGATAATAATAGAGCCTGAATTATAGAGTTGTGGTGAGGATTAAATTAAATAATGTGTATAAAGTGCTTTGTAAACCTTAAAGTACAATGTCAGTGCTGACATGTGAATGAAGCCAGAAGGAATCTGCTTAGATACAGCAGGTGCCTGAGAAATCTGGGGAGGAATCTCTTTATTCTTATATGAACTGCTCTAAGACAAAGTTTTTGCTTCTTATTGTGACATGACTAGAATTTGGAGGGTGGGAAGGGCATTATGGAGATCTGACAGAATGAAAGTGAAGTGAAGAGGAAGCAAGGAAAAGGAGCTATTCTAAGAGGTTCCTGACCTGGATAAATAGACATTACCAGTATCTAAGGAGAATACAGGCCCCTCTTTGTGCTCAGAATCTCAAAGAACAGTTGTATCAGGTATAATTTCTGGGGCATTTGGGAGCTGAGCTATAACCACTAAGATGTCAATTTGTACCTACCAGACTAAAAATATTGTGCTTAGATTCACAATGGAATCTAATTCCCTTTTAACCCAGCATCCCTGAACATCTTAAGCTTTGCTGAAAAAATAACCAGGGGAAGTCTTTCAGGTGGCTTTTGAGTAGAGATAATTTTAAAATGTACTTGTTATATATTTTCCTCTACAGAAAACATACAGATAAGAGTAAACCTTTGCACACAAATGGACAAATGTTAACCATTGAGACATTACTATAGTATTTAGAGAACTCTCAAGAATTTTGTGTATTGAAAACAGTTGTCCTTGTGAGGAGTTTAGAAGACCATTCATTCATTCAAACATTTAGAAAATGTTTATTAACTAACTGCCATGTGCAGAGAACTATGCTAGGGATTGGAGGGAGTATAAAGTTGAGATATGACATAGTACTAGCCAAGAATATGTTGACTCTCAGAAAAAGACTGGCCATATTTCTAAGTTTAATCTTTCTTATTAATACTTTCTCCATCACTTTCTTAAGTCTAGAGAGTCAACAAACAAATCAAGCTTGTTGATTTTCAAGGTGTAAATTCTCACATTGAAAATTTAATAGTTGGCTCTCATGAACTGGTCTCAAGTACACCCTTGGTACCAGGTCTCTTAGAGGTTAAAGTCCAGAGAGGTAGTATGAAATAAAAAACCTGTAACTATAATACACAAGAACAATGTGTTGTGTGAAATATGGAGGGAGGGGTTCTTGAAGGGTGTGACAGTTTAATTGGGTTTTAAAGAAAGGGTAGGAATTCAGTAGGTGAAGAAGAAGAAAGTATAACATTAGTAAGGCAGAGGGAAGGGTGACCTAGTATAGACTATAAAGATTATCAATCTATAACTGGAAAGGTCTTCAAAAGTCATCTAGTCTAACATACTTACTTTATAGATGAGAGAACTGAGTTCCAGAAAAGTTGTGACTTGTTCAAGGTAATATAGGCTTTGAAATCCCTCTCTCCTCTCCCTATGTCTCAAAACCTTTTCCCATTCTCCCTTGTTCTACCTTTTCTCCCTCCAGTTTCTGATTTTTATTAATTAATTTATTTTTAGTTTTCAACATTTCATAAGATTTTGAGTTCCAAATTTTCTCCCTATCTCTTCCTTCTGTTGACACCAAGACAGTGATCACCCCTTCCCCCAATCTACCCTCCCTTCTATCGTATCCTTCCCTTCTCTCATCCCCTTCCTCTCTATTTTCCTGTAGGGCAAGATAGATTTCTAGATAGATTTCTATACTCCATTTCCTGTATATCTTATTTCCCAGTTGCATGTAAAAACAATTTTTAGCATTTGTTTTTAAAACATTGAGTTCCAACTTCTCTCCCTTCCTCCCTCCCCACCTGCCCTCCATTGAGAAGGCAAACAATTCAATATAGGTTATACATATGTGGTCATGTAAAACACTTTCATAACAGTCATATTGTGAAAGACTAACTGTATTTTCCTCCATCCTATCCTGCTCCCCCTCATTTATTCTGTTCTCTCTTTTGATCCTGTCCCTCCTCAAAAGTGTTTATTTCTAATTATCCCCTCCCCCCATTTGTCCTCCCTTCTACCATCCCCATCCTCTGCTTAACCCCATCCCTCCTACTTTCCTTTATGAAAGATAGATTTTGAGTGTGCATGTTATTCTCTCCTTAAGCCAAATCCTATGAGAGTAAGGTTCACTCTTTCCCTCTCACCCCCCCCCCCTATTGAAAAAGCTTTTTCTTGCCTCTTTTATGTGAGAGATAATTTACTCCATTCTATTTCTCCCTTTCTTCTTCTCCCAATATATTCCTCTCTCACCCCTTAATTTTTTTAGATATCATCCCTTCATATTCAACTCACCCTATTCCCTCTGTCTCTGTATATAATCCTTAATACTTAGAAAAGTCTCAAGAGTTACAAATATTATCTTTTCATGTAGGAATGTAAACAATCCAACTTTAATAAGTCTCTTATGATTTCTCTTTCCTGTTTGCCTTTTCATGCTTCTCTTGCTTGTGTTTGAAAGTTCAATTTTCTCTTCAGTTCCGGTCTTTTCATCATGAATGCTTGAAAGTCCTCTATATCATTGAATAACCATTTATTCCCTTGAAGTATTATACTCAGTTTTTCTGGGTAGGTGATTATTGGTTTTAATCCTAGCTCCTTTGACCTCTGGAATGTCATATTCCAAGCCCTCTGATTCCTTAATATAGAAGCTGCTAGATCTTGTGTTATTCTGATTGTGTTTCCACCTTACTTGAATTGTTTCTTTCTGGCTGCTTGCAATATTTTCTCCTTGACCTGGGAGCTCTGGAATTTGGCTACAATATTCCTAGGAGTTTTCCTTTTAGGATCTCTTTCAGGAGGCAATCAGTGGATTCTTTCAATATCTATTTTACCCTCTGGTTCTATAATATCAGGGCAATTTTCCTTGATATTTTCTTGAAAGATGATGCCTAAGCTCTTCATTTGATCATGGCTTTCAGGTAGTCCAATAATTTTTAAATTGTCTCTCCTGAATCTATTTTTTAGGTCAGTTATTTTTCCAATGAGATATTTTACATTGTCTGCTATTTTTTCATTCCTTTGGTTTTGTTTTATAATTTCTTGATGTTTCATAAAGTCATTAGCTTCCATCTGCTCCATTCTAATCTTTAAGGAATTATTTTCTTCAGTGAGCTTTTGGACTGCCTTTTCCATCTGACCAATTCTGCTTTTTAAGGCTTTCTTCTCCTCGCTGACTTTTTGGATCTCTTTTGTCATTTGGGTTAGTCTATTTTTAAGGTGTTATTTTCTTCAGCATTTTTTGGGTCCCCTTTAGCAAGCAGCTGACTTGTTTTTCATGATTTTCTTCCATCATTCTCACTTCTTTTCCCAAATTTTCCTCTACTTCTCTTATTTGATTTTCAGACTCTTTTTTGAACTCTTCCATGACCTGAGACCAATTCATATTTTTCTTAGAGGCTTTAGATGTAGGAACTTTGACTTTATTGTCTTCTTCTGTTAGTATATTTTGGTCTTCCTTGTCACCAAAGTAAGATTCTGTAGTCTGATTCTTTTTCTGGTTTTTGCTCATGTCCCCCTTGACTTTTGAGCTCTTTGTCAAGGTAGTTCTCTGCTTCCAGTGGGGTTGGGGAGGTGTACTGTCAGCCACTTGATCCCCCCACAATCTGTGGGTCTGGAGCTCCAGAAACAGCAGTTGTTGCTGCTGCTGCCTCTGCTGCTGCTGTGGCTGCAGGGCTTCTCTACACTCTCCACTGCCCTGGGGTTGGAGCATTCTACTCTCTCACACAAGTTCCACAGGTTTTTCCATTGACCTTCTAATTTGTCCTTGGCATTTTGGGGTTGTGAAGTCTGGAAACCACTGCAAGTGTCAGAGATTCAGTTCCTCAGAGACCTGTTCAGGTCCCATCTGTGCCAGTATGGATCACACTGGGCTGTGCTCTGCTCCCAGCCCAGCAAGATAGATGTCAAATTTTTAGACTGTCTTAAGCTGGAGATTTTCTTCACTCTCTCATTCTCTGGGTTCTACAGCTCCAGAATTTGTGCTGAGTAATTTTTTACAGGCATTTGACTGGGTTTGGTAGAAGAGCTCTTGCAAGTCCATGTTTTTACTCTGCCATCTTGGCTATGCCCCTCCAATCTCTGATACTGAGGTGGTCCTTCTCTACCCTTCCTTCCTGTCCTATACACCATCAATTATCTTCCTTGATCTCTAATCTTCAGTCTCCCCTTATATGCTGGACAAAAATATCTTAGCAGTTGTCTAATCCAGTGCCCTGATTTTGGAGTTGAGGGAAGTCAGAAACAGAGAAGTTAAGTGATTGACCCAAGGTCATTCAGTTAGTAAGTAGAGATTTGAACCCTCATCTTGACTCCAAACAAAGCATTCTTTCCACCATACTACTCCCTGTTCTTTTCCTAATGCATACAGACATATATCCATGTGTTCCTCATTCTTTAATAGAAAACAAAATCACTGACCTCACTTGTCTTTCATCTATTGTCTTATTTCTCTCTTCTTTTTAATAGCCAAACTCTTAGAAAAAGTTGTCTAACCTTATTGCTTTAATTTCTTCTCCTCCCACTTTTAAACCAATGAAAACTGACTTTTGACTTTATCATTCCATTAAAACTGCTCTATTCAGTTACCAAAGATTTTTTAAAATTATGTCCAATAATCTTTGCTTAGTCCTTCCCTTTCTTGACCACTTTGCAGAATTTGATGTTGTTGACCATATACTTTTTCATTCTCTGAGTTTTTCTGATGCTGTTGTCCTCTAGTTCTCCTTCCTGTCTGACTATTGCTTCTCATTCTCTGTAAAAGGAAGCACCCCGACATACACAGGAAGTCCTATTGTACAAGTTATTAGATTTGTTTTTCTAAAAGGAAAGCAACTTTTGACGGGTCAACAATCACTTTAATCAAGCACCTATATCATTCATTTAGTTCAGGGGTAAAAGTCAGCACCCTGAGCTTCAGAGAAAATACAGAGAAATAAAAATCAGCAGGGCTTCGAACTGTCTGACCATAAGCAATACATATATTGCAGATCAACAGACAGATAACTGTCTGACCAGACATACATAGTTACCAGAGAGAGGAACACCAGCATCTCCTTAGTAGCTTCCCAGAGTCTCATCTGGCCAAACAAACACTTCCAATGAGGAAGCCCCAAAGTAAAACTTCACCTCAGTGTATTTATACATTTTTCAGAGCCAGAGAGCATCACAACCCTTGAGAACTAGTGCCTCATTAACAAAAGATGTGGGCCTTCCTACAAATCTCCCTAATCAAAGTCCCCATAATGGGCAGGTCCATTAATGGGTGAGGAATATTGTTAATCTCATTAGCATTATCGTCTCTTTGACTAGACCATCTTCCATATCATGTACCATAATGTACCCCACTCTCTGTCCTGGACTCTTCTTTCTTCTCTATCCTGGGTTCTACATTCCCTCACTTTTTGACATCATCAGCTCTTGTGGGTTTAATTATCATATTTCTGCAGAAGAGATCCACAACTATACATTTAGCCCCAGGATCTCTTGAGCTCTATCATATGTCACCAACTCCCTACTGGAACTTTTCAAATGAATATCTTGTAGGCACCTCAAATCCAACATGACCAAAATAGAACTCATTATCTCTTCCTGGCAAATTCATCCCTATTTGTGAAACTTCTTTTTTCTATCTAAGGCACCACCAAATTTCCAGTCATCCAGGTAAACAACTTTGATGTTATACTTGACTCCTCTCTCTCCCTCCCTTCCTGTATCCAAGCAGTTGTCATATTTGTCATTTCTTCCTCCACAACATCTCTACATCTATTTCCTTTCACTCTACTTAAATAACGACCACCCTATTATTTTTTAATTTTTTTTTCCTATTTTGTGCCCTTATCAATTTGGCCTGGACTATTGTAGTAGCCTTCTAATTGATCTCCCTGCTTCAAGTCTCTCACCAATCTAGTTTGACCTCTGTACGGTGGTTAAACTAATTTTTTCCCAAAAGTACAAGTGTGACCATATCACTCTGCTACTCAGTAACCTATTGCTTTTAGTATCAAGCATAAACTCCTCTATTTGAACCTTAAAGCAATGTGGTTCCGACCTACCTTTCCAGTTTTTCAATATATTGCTCCCTTTCTAATACTCTATAGACCATTGAAACTGATCTTTAGTATTCCCACACAAAGCACTCTTATTTCTCCTTTCTCACCCTGCAGGTTAGAGGAATGGTCTGTGAGAAGGCTGGCATACAAATACCTTGTTGGTAGACTTGTGTATTGATCCAATCATTGTGGGAAATAATGTAGAACTATTCAAGAAAAATCAATAGACTTTGTCTTCTCTGACCCAGTGATTTGATTATTGAATATTGAGGTTAAAGACAAAAAGGAAGTACATACTGAAATATTCATTACAGCACTTCTAGGGGAGAAAAAAATGTAAACAAAATGAGTGTCCATTAGCTGGAAAATGACTAATCAAATTGTGTTGTAGGAATGAAATGGATACTATTGTACCATAAGAAACAAAGAATATGAGGAATTGAGGGAATGGGAAGACTTATGAACTGATTCTTACTGAATAAATCAGAAACAGGAGAATAATATGTTTGATGACTACGAAAATAGCAAAGAGGAAAAAAAAACAATCAAAGGAACTGAATTCATATCAACAGTAATGACTAATCTTGGCCCCAGGCAAGTAGGTGGATAGAGCACTGGACTTGTAATCAAGAAGACCCATCTTCCTGAGTTCAAATCTGGATTCAGAAAGTTACTAGCTAGATGACCCTGGGCAAATCACTTAACCCTGCTTGTCTCAGTTTCCTCACCTGTAAAATGAACTGGAGAAGGAAATGGCAAAACCCCTCTAGGATCTTTGCCAAGAAAACCTTAAAATGGGGTCACAAAGGTTTAGGCAGGACTGAAACAACTGAACAAGAACAACAACCTTGGTCCCAGAGAACAGATAATGAGATACATTTCCCAGCTCTTGGTGGGAGACTTCAGGTATAGAGTAAAGTATAGGCTGCTGGACATAGTAGTTTCATCAATCAGTTTTGCTTAGTTGTTTTAAAAGAATATTATTATTACAAAAGAGGTTGTATATAAGTAAATGACTGATATAAATAACAGAAGGCATCAATAAAACATTTTTTAAAAGGATGTTAGAGAGTTCAAGTAGTAGGAAACAAAAGGCATAATGGTTAGAGCAAGACACTATGACCCTGTTTACAACTCTACTACGGACTTGTTATGCCATCATAAGCAACATAGCCTGAGAGGCATGTGATGAAATAGAATTGTCTTTGGAATATGTTTCTAGATGAAACTCTGTGGGAGTGTAATTATATTATATATTTAGAAAGCCAGGTATATTTAGCAGTTTTTGGTAACAAAATTTCCTACTTGGTGCGGCTTATCAATAGACTCTTTTATTTCTGTAAGTGAAGGCAGACTTCATTTGTAAGTATGCAGATATAAACTCGTTATTTATAATCCTTTGTATAATTTATAATCCCCCACACAATTCCTGTCACTTTTGTGGCAAGAGGTATGTGCTACCCTGTGTTGTTATTTATACTTCTAATGTATATGTGACTTGTCTCTCTAGATCCACTGATGCCCCTTGAGAGGAGAGACTAGAAGTCAAATGCCCAGCAGAGTTCCCTGTGCACAGAAGAAAGCTCTGTCATTTCTACTTAGAGATAGAAGACCTGGATGTAAGTCTTGAACTTTCCACTAACAATGTGATTGAGGCAAATCACTTTACCTCTCTGACCCTCAGTTTTTTCATCTGCAAAATGAGGGGATTGGAGTAGAACTAAATTATCTTTTAATACCCAATGGTCTATTAATTGGCAAATGATATGTGAAAAAATATATGGACATATCTGCCTATATGCTTGCTGGAAGTAATGTGGTATAAAGGAAGAGCATATTCCCAGAGCTTAGCATAATGCTTGGAAGTAGTAGGTGCTTACCAAATGCTTATTGATGTATTGATTAGACTTCAAGCCAGCCAGTCAATAAACATTTATTAAGCACCTACTATGTGCCAGGCACTTTGCTAAGGACACAAACATAAGTTTTAAAAAAAAGTCCCTGCCCTGAAGGAGCTTACAATCTAATGGTGAGAATACTTAGATTCAAGTCTAGCTCTTCTATTACCTTTCTCTGTGACCTTGAGGAATCACTTTTCTGAGCTATAATCTCTGTATCTAAAGGGCATACTAATTATACTTGACCTGCCTACTTAATATGCATGAAATGAGTTAATATATCTGTAAAGTGCTTTGCGACCATAAATAGAAGCAATTAGAGCTTAATGAATGTTTGAGGATGATGGAGATAATATTTTTAAGGAAGAAACTTTTACAATAGCAAGACTTTTAATTACATCAGTAGGCCTGGCTTTTCCTATAAATAATGCAGCACTCCCTCCAGGAAAGGGACAGGGGCCTGCTTGTTTAAGATATAGCTCTGTTTCTTCAGCTGTCTTGAACCGGAGGCTCTTATATCTTTATGAATTGGTAATGGATGTCTGGATTTGAGCACAGGTGCCTTGGCAGATTGGACATAGAGGAGACAATTGGAACAAGAATAGCTGGGAGCCCATGGAGAGGGAGGGTTTCTTGGTTCACTTACCTGAAATAAACTTCAGTCTGAAGTCCAGTGGCTAGCGTGGATTTCCTTAAAAGTCTAATGGACAATATAGACCCACTCAAATGTTTTCAGAATAGGATAGAATGTTGAGAGCTATAAGAGACTTTCAAAGTAATCTAGTACAATCCTTATTTTACAGATAAGAAGACTGAAGCTCACAGCAAGTAACTTATCCAAAGTTACACAGGTAGTAATTAAGTGGTGGAGTTAAGATTTTAACTCAGGTCTTGTGGCTGCAATTTCAGCATTCTTTCCACTGAAACTAGGTTTGGTTGGGCAAGTTCTAGCCTTGAGTTTGGGGGAGAAGATCTGTGACACACTTATCACATGCAATTATCTGAATTAGATTCAGAGGATCTGAGTTTAATACTAGCTCTACTCTTACCATCTTTGTGACAATGGACACAAGTCACTTAACCTCTCTGGGCCTCAGTTTTCCCATATATAAAATGAGGGAGTTGGACTAAATGACTTCTAAGGTCCTTATCAACTCTAAATTTGTGATCCTGTTATACCCTCTCTTTTTCCCATCTCCGTGAGCCTAACACTAAATACAAGAGAGGCCAGACTGTCTGAATATCTTTCATATATTGGGGTGCACCAGCCCCAGACACCAACCATGTGACCCTGAACAAATCATTTAACTGCTATATACCTCAGTTTCATCATCTGTAAAATGGAGATAATAGCATCCACTTCACAGGTTGTTGTGAAGATCAAATATGAAGAACTTAGCACAGTGTCTTGTACATAACTGGTGCTTAATAAATGCTTCCCTTCCCTTCCCTTCCCTGCCCTGTCCCTTTCCCTTTCCCTTTCCTTTTCCCCTTTCCATTCTCCTTCCCTTCCTTTCTCCCTCAAGGGTCTCCCTCTAGGTCTTGTGATTAATAAATTAATAATGGTGGCCAACTATTTATACAGCATTTGATGACTATAATACATCGTCTCATTTTTATTCATCTGTGTACATGTTATATTGTAAGGATTGTGTCACAGTTATTTTTTTGTTTCTCCCAGAGTCTAACCCAATATTAACGCACAGCACATACTAGGCAAATAATGAATGTTTTGAATGAATCAGATCATCACAATATACCTGCAATGTAGATAGTACAAGATTATTAATTCCATTTGAAAAATGAGGAAACTACCTCTGAGGTTGTCAGTCAACAAACATTTATTAAGTGCTTACTATGTGCCAGGTACTGTTAAGTACTAGGGATGCAAAGAAAGACAAAATACAGTCCTGGCCCTTATGGAGAATACATTCTAATATGTAAAGAACTAATTTTGTAGAAGCTACATACAGAGTAGATGAAGGTAATATGAAAAGGGAAAACGTTAGCAGGTATGGGAGGGGAGGAGGTAGAGGAACATAGGGAGAGGACCAAGAAAATCTTCCTACAGAAGATGGGATTTGAGCTGAGTCTTGAAAGAAGTCATGAAAACTAAAAGGCTGACATTAAGGATCAGAACATTTTAGGAATAGGGAAGAGCTAGTGCAAAGTCATAGAGATGAGAGGCGGAGTCCTGTTTGAGGAACCATGGAGCCAGGTTATGAAGGTCTTTGATTTGACAACAGAAGACCTTATATTTGATCCTGGTGTTGATAGAGAGCAACTGGAACTCATTGAGTAGGGCAATGACATGTCACCTACTTTAGAAAAATCACTTTGGCAGCTGAGTGGATTTCAGATTAGAGTGGCCAAAGACTTGAGGCAGAGATTCTAATTAGGGTATTGTAATAGTCTAGGGAAGAGATGATGGGGAAACTGGTCTAGAGTTGTGGTTATAAGAGTAGAAAGAAGGGAAAGTATACAAAAGATATTGTGAAGGCAGAAAAGACAAGATTTGGTCATGGATTAGATATGTGGAGTGAGTACAAATGAGGAATTGATGATGACACCTAGGTTGTAAGCCTGAGTGGCTGGGAATATGGTGCTCCCTTTGACTGTGATTGGGAAGCTTGAAATAGGGAAAGGTTTGATGGGAAGATGAGTTTTGTTTTGAACATGTTGAGTTTGAGATGTCAGCAGGACATCCAGTGAGTTGCATGTCTAAAGCTCAACAGAGAATTTTTCAGTTTTTTCACTGAGGTCATATTGATAAGACGGAGAAGAATCTAGGTTGTTTCACCAAAAGCACAGTGCTCTTTCCCCATAACAAAATGTCCTATAGGAGGACACCTAGTGGCTAAAATATGCTAGAGACCTTTCTAAGAGTAGTCACCTTTCATGGAAGCCTTGTGCAAAATCTAGAATGGATAAACATAGATAGAATTCTAGACTTTTAGTGTTTGAAAGGATTTTGAAGTCCAGCCTCCTAATTTTACAGATGAGAAAACTGAAGTCAAGAGGGGAACTGACCCATAAGGTTACTCTGTTAAATTATGTTGAACTGATGGCACAGCTATTAAATAGGGTAAAAGAAAATTTTATCCATTTTCCTATGTCTGAGTAATATTTGAATAGATAGCTCAGAAGCCTGATAACACAAAAGCATTTATGTGCTTTATGATTTCCAAAATTCATGTATTTAACATATATTATCTCATTTGGACCTCACAATAAATCTGTGAAGTCCACAAGGAAAGATATCGCTCCCATTTTACATGTAACCCCTTGATATGGAACTGAAGTTCTGAATTAACACAGAACAAGTCCAATATTAGGGGTTTCTTAATAATCATACTCTTTGGCTTATTCTCCTATCTAGGATTTCCTCTAGGAATAGCATAATTTGGCTAATGTATTTAGTACTTTTACACACACACACACACACACACACACACACACACACACACAAACACACGCAGAGGCAAAAGTATGATAAGTTCCCATGCGAGCATTCAGGCTAACAAAATATCAACTATGGGATGGACTTTATGTAAATTAACTGAAAACACAAAGAACTTGCAGCCAAACTCCTTAATCGTCAAGAATTCTTTTTTTCTTCAGGGAACTGTATCTTCCAAAGGACTCTTCCAGACTTACAGAGCTACTCTGGGTGTCTTTTTCCCTCCACAAAGGGAAAGATTTGCTTTCTTGGACCTACATAATACACATGATTCAAAGCACTAGTGGAAAGCAAGGCCTGGGTTTGCCCCTTAACATCTTGAATTTATTCCCTGTTGTTCCTCAGCTTCAGCTATGGCTTGGTCTGGGACCTCCTCCTTCGCTCCACTACTGCCTTTCCATTGCCACTAGCTTGTGTTCTTGCAGCTCTTGGTTAGGCCCAGAAATGCCTTCTCTATCTCTGTCTCTGCCGTACCCTCTATTCCCTTCCAAACACCAAGTTCACATGCTTTTGGTGGATGTTATTGTTTTCAGAGGAGAGGGGTTTCAATGGACAGGTTTCCCTCCAGGGAACTTAGTCCTTATAATTTCTCTCTGATTTCCTAGATCTTGTTCTCTGTTTCTGTCTTTGTCTCTCTCTCATTTTTCCCTTTCTTTGCTTCTCATTGTCTTTCTTTGTGTATGTTATGTCTCTCATTTTCCTTATCTGTTTCTTTTCTCTCTCACTCTCACCCTCTATCTCTCCCTCATTCTCTCTCTGTGTCTCTCTCTTTCTCTCTCTCTAATATTTTCTCTCTTCCTTCCCGTCACTACCCTTCTCCCAACATACACATTCTTCACCACCTTTAAAAAGAATTCCTATTCTAAGACTTGGTCTGGCCAAACTAGAACCTAATCATCAAAAATAATTAGGGAAAATATGAAGCTAATAGACGTTTCACAGGGGTGACCTCCCTCCCCTGCTCCCTTCCTTAATTCTTCTCCTGGGGTTTTTGTTTCCTCACTTTCCCCAACTTAGAGCACTTTTTCTGCTTCTTGCCTGAGGTACAAAAATTCCTATTTGCAGCTGTTCCAAGGAAAGAGCTTCATAAACCTTTTAACATTATGTAAATGTGATTTGTTGTTACCTGAATGCCCAAACCAAAGGAAATGCCCAAGGGCCCTTGTACATATATAGAAAATAGGAAGGCCAAAGGCATATTTTCACCTGCCTTTGAATATGCTTCTCTATTTTCCTATAATTATAATAACAATTCACATTTATTATACCTCTTTAAGGTTTACAAAATGCTTTTCTCCCAATAGCCATGCAAAGCAAGTATTGTAAGTACTACTAATGACATTTTACAAATGAGGAAATTGAGACCTAGATAGGAAAAAGTGATCTTCCCAGAGCCACACTGCTAAGTAGAAGAACCAGGATTTAGAATCAAGTCTTTTGTCTTTGAGATCAAGGCCTGTAAGCCTCATCTAAAAACACAAGCAGTCCACATGGTCTATCTCCATAGCAACATCACTGGCAGAAACCAGGAAGGACTGGTGGTCATGCTCTTGTTCCCATATAGGTTGTAAAAAAAAGATAAAAGATCAAAGGATTTTAGAGCTAGACTGAAAAATCACGTAGTTTCATCCCCTCATTTTACCTATGAGAAAGCTAAAATCAGAGACATTCTCGAAACCGTTAGGTTGCTATTCCTTGATTTTTTCGTTCTTTTCTTGACTTTCCTGATGCTCTTTCATCCCCCTCAGCAGAAGAGGACAGGATTGGGGTGGGGAAGAGATAGGAACATAAACCGGGGATTTAAGGGGGAGAAGGAATGACGAAAATGTGACTACACACACATTATCAACTCCACAGAGACACCCATATCAGTGGGATTCAGACAAGCAGGAAAGACGAAGAAGATAGTAGTGTAATAGGAGGGAGGGAGGCAAAGGAGAGAATATTACTGGGGAAGTAAGGGTGACAGAAGTCAAATGTGGAACCACCTGGGTTATTAATAGTCCTGGGATATGGATTGAGGACACTATGGCAAAGACTTTAAGGAGAAGAAAGATGAACAGAGAGGTCAGAAAAATGTAAGCTCCAAATGTCAGACACTCAGAAACTGAAAAAGAAGTAATTCCATCAAACCCAATTCAACCAGTTTTATTGGCAAGGCTACTTTGAGTAATGGATTCATGACCCTTTGTGTGTTCCTGCCTCCCTTTTCCCTCCCCCCTTCTCCACCTTCCCCAGATGCTGCCTCTGGAATGTCTGAGATTAGAGATGATGGTTACAGGTAATCTCTCCTAGGGAAACACAGAATAGCAACGAATGGCTCATATTCCAAGAAAAGTTTCAAATGGATACATGACCTAGATATAAAAGGTCATGTCAGAGACAAATTAGAGCAGCAAGGGAGAAAATACCTTTCGAAACTATGGATAGAGGAAGAACTCATCACCCAAAAAGGGATAAAGAGGATCATAGGAGATAAAATAAATAATTTCAATTATGTAAAACTAAAAAGATTATTTGCAAACAAAAGCAATGCAATTAAAATGAGAAGGGAAATATTTAAATGGGGGAAATTCTGTGCAGCAAGTTTCTCTGATAAATATCTGATACTCAAGATATATAATAAGAAACTGATGCAAATATATAAACAGCTATTTCTAAATATATAATTACTCAAAAGGAATAAGTTGGCAATTCTCAAAGGAAGAAATCCAAACTATCAACAGCTATATAAAAATATTCTAAATCATTGATATTTACAGAAATATAATTCTGAGGTTCTTACACCCATCAGATTGACAAAGATGACAAAGAAGGAAAATAACTGTTGGAAGGATTGTGATAGACATAGCAATGTTATGAACTGGTCCAAGGTGATTTCGAATTATGTTCCAGAAGTCACTACATCATACAATTTGAGCAAACAATACCCCTACTAGGCTATATTTCAAAGAGATCAAAGAAAGAGGAAAATGACTCATATATACAATAATGTTTGTAGCAGATTTTTTTTGTTGTTGTTATTATACCAAAGAACTGGATGCTAAGGAAGTGTCCATCAATTGGGGAATGGCTGAATAAATTGTGTTATGTGAAAATAATGGAACATTATTGTACTGTAAGTAGTGGTGTGCTAGTAAATGCTTAAAACCTGGTTCTCTGGAAAAAAAAATTTTATGCAAGATACACATTAAAGTTTAATCTGTATTTAACATTTTCTTCTTTACTTTCTTAAGTCCAGATCATCAACAAAACAATACATCAGGCTCTGATTTGTACCATTTGCCAACTTCTGAGATGTGAATGATCACACTGAAAATTTAACAACTGGCTGTTGGGAACTGATCTGAGCTGGCTCCAGCACTTCCCTGAGTATAAGAAAAGACAAAAGGGATAGTTTCGGAGAAACTTGGGAAGATTTACAAGAACTGATACAGGATGAGGTTAGCAGAACCAGAACAGTTTATGCAAAAATATCAACATTATAAAGAAAAAATACTTTGAAAGACTTAAGAACTGTGTTTGCTATAATGGCCAACCATGATTTTAGAGGACAAACAAGAAATCATGCTACTCACTTTCTGACAGAGGTGATAAACTCAAGATGCAGAATCAGACATATTTTCAGAGATAGTCAACATGGACATTTATTTTTCTTGACTGTGCATATTTGTTACAAGGGATTTGTTTCCCTTTTTCTTTTTTCAGAGGGAATGGGGAAGTTGGGAAAGAGGAGTGACAAAGAGTTTCAAAAAAAAAAAAAAAAGAAGAGAAGAAAGGAGTCTCATTGATGCATTAAAAAAAAAAAGTACATAAAGAATGAAAGGAAAGCCAGAAGAAAACAGACAAGTGGACAGATTTGAAAGTTACATGTTGAATTTATATCAGGAGTTATTATCAAGGGTTCTTTTTTGTATCTTGAACTCTAGGTTAAGAACTCATCTATTGTATATTTTAAAGGAAAAGAAGGAGCATACAACAAACTTAAGGTTTCATGTATAATCTTCTTCTGTTCTACGTTGCATATGGAAATATTCATTTTATTTTGTATTTGTAACGTTCAGAATAAGAAAAAATTAAAGGCAATTCCTGGCATGAGAAATGTATACAGAGTCAGAAATACTAAGATTGATTAGTCAGATGACATTTTTTGAACACCTGCTATATGCCAGGCATTGTGCTAAGCGCTGAGGATACAAAAAAAGGTGAAAGATAACCCCTGTTCTCAAGGAACTCATGGTCTAATTGGGTCAAGATATGTAACAACTAGGTATAATCAGGTACTTGAAGAAAACCAGGGAAGCCAGGGGGAAGAGATGAGGAGACACATCATAGATTTTAAACACAAATGTAATTCTGGCCAACTAGTATAGTACATGAAATTAGTTTCTTTCCCTACTAGTGATTGGTTTGCATTTTCTAAGCCATCCACACCCTTTCACCAGGTCTACCTTGTTTGTGACCAATGACAAACAGTGAGATGTATCTTTGAATTGAACCAGTTCTTCACATCTGCCTGATACACCCACATTTAGGGGGTACGGTAGGAATGATGACCCTGCAAGAGACACTATTACCAGGTCAGACAGGAGATGAACCAAGAGAGAAGAGTATCAGGAAAATACAGAGGAGAAAATGGTCACTGGTTTCAAATGCTATGGGGAGAGAGAGAGAGAGAGAGAGAGAGAGAGAGAGAGAGAGAGAGAGAGAGAGAGAGAGAGAGAGACAGAGACAGAGAAAGAGACAGAGAGAGAGACAGAGAGAGAGACAGAGAGAGACAGACAGAGAGAGAGAAAGAGACAGAGAGACAGACAGAGAGGAGAGAGAGAGACAGAGACAGAGACAGAGAAAGAGAGAGAGAAAAGGATGAAGACTAAGAAAAGACCATTGGATATGGCAATTAAGAGTCACTGGTAACTTTGGAGAGAGGAATTTCAATGGAAAGATGAAGTAGGAGCCAGATTGCAAAAGTTAGAAAGGTAAATGAGAAGAAGGGAAGGGTAATTAATGATAATAGTTTTTTCAAGGACTTTACTTGTGAAAGGAAAGAGGGACAAGAGGACAAGAACTTGAGAGGTTGGTAGGGGCAGGTGAGAATTGTTGAAGGATGGGGGATACATATAGGTCTGTTTGTAGAATGTAAGGAAGGTTGGTGATTGGAAACAGTGTGGGGAGATTTCTGCCATTTGGGGAGATTTCTGCCATTTCATCCCATTTGGGGGGATATCTGCCAAAGAAGGCTGGAGGGAATGAATAAAAGAGTACAAGTAGAAGAAAGAAAGGAAACACACATTTATTAAGCACTTATTATGTGCCAGATATTGTACTAAGTGCTTTCCAAATTTTATCTCATTTGATGCTCACAGAGCCCCTGAGATATAGGTGCTTTTATTAGAAGGCAAGAGACTTCTCTCAATTTCAGTTTCTGCATCTTAGAAAGAAGACAGTCAGACTAGATGACCTCTAAGGTCTCTTCTAGCTCTAAATCTATGATATTCTGCTAGGATTCTATTAACTGCATTGGTCTGTAAATTTAATTTAAGAAATTTTGGATGCTAAATCACTAATGTCCACATGGTGGCAGTTGTCTGCCATTGTGTTGAAGAACTGTGATTAGATTTCTTTCAAGACTCTAAGAGATCTTTTTTGACTGTGCTAAACTGATGGACTCAATCTTTCAACAAATTATGTAGTTGTGTTTAGTGTCCAGGTAGCAAAACTTCAAAGTATAATCTTTCAGATATGAAAACATCAATCACCATATCAGACAGTGGAGGAATGGATCTTAGTCATGGATTTGTATATTTTTGAATAGCTGGACAGTCACAGAACTGAACAGCACAGAAAGTCAACAGTGGCATGTTAGGCCATTCTAGGTCTGGTTCTAAAATAGCCTCATTTTTACTCAGATTGGATCATCAACTCCCTGTTAGACCATTCTGGAAAGACTGAGCATGGTCCTGGCTATAGATTCTGTCTAATCCCTAAGGTCCAGTCTATCTAAGTATGTTGAGGTTCATCACCAGTAAGTTTGACCATTCATTGGCCATGGCAACACATGAAATCAATCAAAAATCCTTTATTAAGGACGGTATAACAAGCACTATGCTTAGTGCTGGAGAGCCAAAGGGAAAAAGAAAAATGTTTCCTACCCTCAAGCAGTTTATATTGCAATGGGGAAGACACACATGTATGTATTCATGTATGTGTGTGTACACATACACATATATACACACATATACCATATATAATGTATGTCTCTCTGTGTGCATATATACACACATATCTGCCTGTCTATCTATCTATCTATCTATCTATCTATCTATCTATCTATCTATCTATCTATCTATTTCTCTATCTATCTATCTTCTATCTATCAAACTACCTATTTAATCTATCTATCACCAGAACCCCATAGCTCATTGGTTTGGGACTCTCTTCTCATTGGTGAAGACTGTTAATCATGAGAATGAACCCCCCAAACTGAAATAATTTTAGAAAGAAATTTATTTGGTCATTTAGTAGAGGAGGAAAGTCATGAGAAGTTTCTTTCCTCAGCCTCTGAGGGGTTTACATTGTATTGGGTTTCACAGAAGAGTACCAGTCCAGCTATTTTGTAGAGGGGGCAATTCCCTGGCCAGATCAATCGATTTGTATATTAGTAAGCATAAACATTCCTATCAAGTTGATTGAGAGGTAAGCAAAAACATTCAAACCTGGGGAAGTCATAACACAAGCACTGGGTGGTCCCAAAACCTGGATGAGATCAAAATATTTCCTGTAGTCTTCCAGTTTCCCTGGGGGTCTCTGAGGTCAGCCTGACTTCTTTTAGGTTAAATAATTTCAACCCCATCAAACTAGGTTCAAACAACATTAATAAATCAGATTTTCCAAAGAATATGTTATTTCCCTACAAGATGGGTGCCCTGTGCTCATAGGAGAAGTTGGCAGATTTGGTGAGGGTATGAGAGGGAGGAGCTTCTGTTTCATCAAGTCTCTGAAGTCTCTTTGGGCTCTTCAATCCCTTTGGGTGCTTCTGGCTTCTAACTTTTAGCTCTGAAAGAGAAAATGGATGATGCCAAACCCACCTTGGGTTGGTGAAGGGAGGATAAGACTCTGGGAAGAATCCAGCATGAGAGGAGCTAGCAGTTTCCTGGCAGGAATTAAACTGTCACTTGGAGGGAGAAGAGGATAGTGATGTCTATTCCACATCCCTGTGAGCCACATAAGCCACAGCACTATGCTACATAGGGGGGCAGCATAGTTATACACACACACACACACACACACACACACACTCCTGGATATTGGGGTACACCCACAGTGAGCATGACATGAAGGATGATTCAGAAATGGAGACTAAGAAAGAGTGATCCATTGTGCAGGGAGAACTAAGTATGAACAGTGTCATGAAAGCTAAGAAGTGATAGAGTATCTAGGTAATAAATAGTGTCAAGTGCTACAAAGACAATAAGAAGGATAATGATTGAGAAAAGATTAGATTAGATTTGGCAACTATAAGATCACTGGAAACATGAAAAAAAGAAAAATATAAACTGGACCTCAATTCTTATGACATCTTTCCATTTCTACAGTGACAGTAGCAGTATGCTTAAAAAAGTGTACAAAAGAATGCTAAGAATCACAAAGTTTTTCTACCTTTTAACTCTCGGTACTCTAAATGAGACATCCTCATTCAATGACCAATGAAAATCAGAGGAACTATGTTGTATTAATATTATTGTTCTCAATATAAATGAAATCAGAAGATATAGGAAAGTTGATGCTAAATAGAAAGATGGCTCATGAGGATTTATCAGAGAAACAAAAGTTGGCATGTTCTTCTCATGCATCCAAAGGAAAGAAAAGAATACTCACATTAGAGTGCTCATGATGAGCATAAATGAAAATGATTGTCATATATTGAGGCAGAAAGGCAATGCCTTGCCCCTGCTTCACAGGTTTCTTTTTGTTTCCTTCTTTTTAATCTTTCTTTCAGTTGCAGGAAACACAGAATCTTGGGCTGCAAGCAGTTGCTTCAAGGTTTAAAGGTTTTAACGGGTCTCTGTGGGTCCACACTCCTAGAACTATATCTAACAAGCCCCTACCTGTGATGTTGCCTTTAATAATCAACCAGTAGGCATAATTAGCTCAAAACAAAGCTATTTACAAATGTGAGAAGTGGACTCTCAACTGTGAGAAACATGCTCACCTTAAACAAGAACCATACTTCTCGTGAAATCAGGAAAGCTTTTATTAACCTTTGTGTTTAATCCCCCTGAATGAACGGGTAGCTCCTAAGGGAGTGCTACAATTATTCAGACCAATGCAAGCCTTCTTAAACTATTCCAATTCAAATCTCCCACCTCACCATCTATTGGCTAGATGAAGTCTCCTGAACACCTAACTTCATGTTTTCCTCTACAATATGATTTTTATTATCCTAGTGCTACTACAATTCAAATACAGACCCTCTGTAGGCAACAGTCATCAAAAAAGTTATCTTGTTTCTGCTTCTATCAAGGCAACTTTTGCAATCTTAGCATGAACATGAGACAGGCCATGTTGGAAAATATCCTTTACACAGTATTTTGCTCTATTCAATCAAGTGTTGCCTACAGAGGGTCTGTATTTGAATTGTAGTAGCACTAGGATAATAAAAATCATATTGTAGTAGCAAAAATAACTTTTATTGAAAGTGGTAATTTCATGTTCTCATTAGTAAGGGGAAGCTCCTGAAAAGAACTATAGGAAACTTCTGGAAGGCATCACTGACTTAATCAGTATGGAGGCTTCAATTCACCAAGGTTGGACTCCTCTTTATACAGACTACCCCTAGGTATGCAACCTAGAGAGTTACACAGGTCTTTAGGCAGTTGTTACAAATAAGCGGTCACAACCTGGCCGCACGTATAAGAAGTTCTTATGGTTGGGTTCAGCTGATGTTTTTACTAACATTGAAACACTTTGTTCACCTTGTCTTTCTGTACCATGTCTTTCTCCTCCGATGATCTTCTGATTATTCATATCATCCGATGCACAAAAAATACACAAAAAAGATGTATTCCCAGTAAACATGGTTGCCTCTATCATGAAGACCAGTCAGGACAGTCTAAATGGAAAAGAGATTTTTTATAGATAATGAAGTCCTACAAATGTTCTGTTGTACAGATACCATTGTTCTGATTCCATTAAGTTCTGGGAGATTACAGAGCCTACTAAAGGAGACCCATAATCACTGAAAAATGTTTGGCTTTATCTATACAATGTTATCCAAGTGGATAAAGAATGCTTATTGCCCATGTAATGATATATAGTTGGTTGGACACCCCATAAAACTTATCTATCAGTACATAAATCTTGTACAGACACTAGAGATGTACAATGTACTAAACCTAAAACTGAGTAGAAGGAAAAGTTAGATTGTTTGGGGACAGTTATATAGTACTGTCAATGATGCCCAGACTTCTCCCTGAAACAAAAACTCATCATCTCTAGTAACACTTTTTTTTCTGTATTTTTAGAGGAATTAAAATTGTGAGTCATCCAAAGTTCAATGATGATGATTACCAGTGATGACTTCTATGCAAAGATCAATACCTAGCTATTCACTTAGGAAACAGGCTTCTTGCCATCTACTATATTGCTGTGCTCTCATGCTTACCTGAAACAAATCACCCTCCAGATCTGCTCTCCAGAGAACTTGCTGTCCCTCCATAGAGAAATTAATCCGCTCAGCATTGGATCTCGACTTGGAGCTGAATTGCCTTGATTAGTGAGTGAATGAGTACAAATTCATTTAGTCCCACATACTTAGCTGTAAGAAGACCATGTTTAATATTCTATTCAGCTATGCATCAGGAAAACCAAGCCTATCTCGGTATTTTGTCATTTATCTTACTATCAGTAACAGTAATATAGTCAACAGTTGCATTGCTATCAGGCGAGACATTACAGTTGATGGACTTGTAATACCAGTTGCAATTCCTATGACTTTTCCCCTTCCCTAGCCATCACTGTACTATATATCTTTTCTCCCTCCATTACAATGTAAAATTCTGAACAATATGAAATACTTGGGAGACTGCCTGCCAAGACAAATCCAGGAACTATATGAACAAAATTGCAAAACATTTTTCACACAAATAAAATCAGACCTAAACAACTAGAGAAATACTAATTGCTAATGGATAGGCCAAAGCAATATAATAAAATGAAAATTCTACCCAAATTAATTTACTTATTCAATGCCATACCAATGAAATTGACAAAACATTTTATAAAGCTAGAAAAAATAACACAAAAAGTCAAGAATATCAAAGGAATCAATGAAAAAATGTGAAGTAAGGTGGCCTAATCACATAAGATCTCAAATGGTATTATAAAGCAATAATCATTAAAACAATCTGGTGCTGACTAAGAAATAGAATGGTGGATCAGGGGAATAGATTAGGTACACAATACACAGTAGTAAAAAAACCATAGTAATCCAGTGTTTGACTAATCCAGAGATTCAAAATTTCACTATTTGACAAAAATTGCTGGGAAAACTAGAAAGCAGTTTGGCAGAACCTAGGTGCAGACCAACATCTCACACTGCATACTGAGGTAAGATCAAAATAGATAAATTATTTAGACATAAAGAGTGATATTATAAGCCAATTACGGGAGCATGGATGATTTTGTCTGTTATATTTATTGATAAATAAAGAATTTATGACCAACCAAGAACTAGAGAACATTATGGAATATAAAATGGATAATTTTGATTATATGAAATGAAAAAGGTTTTGCAGAAACAAGACCAATGCAGTCAATATTAGAAGGGAAGCAGAAATCAGAATTTTTTTTAACAGCAAGTTTCTCTGATAAAGTATATCGACAAGTGAGTCAGATTTATAAGAATATAAGTCATTCCCCAATTGATAAATGGTCAAAGGATATGAACGGGCAGTTTTTAAATGAAGAGATCAAAGCTATCTATAGTCATAAAAAAACTCTAAATCACTAATGATTGGAATATTGCAAATTAAAACAACTCTGAGGTACCACTTCACACCTATAACATTGGCTAATATAGCAGAAAAGGGAGATAACAAATTTTGGAGGGAATATGAGAAAACAGGGACTCAATGCACTGTTGGTGGAGTTGTGAACTGATCTGTCCATTCTGGAGAGCAACTTGGAACTATGTGCAAAGGACTATAAAACTATGCATACCCTTTGACTTAGTAATACTATTAGGTCTGTACCCCAAAGAGATTTTTTTTTAAAAAAGGGAAAGGCTCTATATGTACAAAAATATTTATAGTAACTCTTTTTGTGGTGGCAAAGAATTAGAAATTTAGGGGATGTCTATTGATTGGAGAATGGCTGAACAAGTTGTGGTGTATGATTGTGATGGATTACTATTGTGCTATAAGAAATGATGAGCAGCATGTTTTCAGAAAAACCTGGAAGACTTACATGAACTGATGCAAAGTGAAATGAGCAGAACCAGGAGAACAATGTATACACTAACAGCAATATTGTACAATGATCAACTGTGAATGACTTAGCTATTCTCAGCAATACAATGATCCAAGATAATTCCAAAAGATTTATGATAAAAAATGCTATCTACCTCCAAGAAAGGACTGATGGAGTCTGAATGCAGATTGAAGCATACTTCTCAGTTGGTTTTTTTTTTTTTTTGGTTTGCCTTTTCTTTTTCAACATGGCTAATATGGAAATGTTTTGCATGATTGCACATGTGTAGTCTATATCAAATTGCTTGCCTTCTCAGTGAGGTAGGAGAGGGGAAGGAAAGGAAGGAAAGAATTTAAAACTCAAAATTTAAAAAATGTTAAAAATGTTTACATGTAACTGAGAAAAAATAAAGTAAAAATTAAATGAGAATAAAAGAATTTAAGATTCTTTTGTATACTACAGATCACATCCCTAGAAGATGATTAACAAATTCATTCATCCATTCATAAAAAAATTTCATTAAAAAGGCTTATGCAGTGGTCAAGTAGTCAGAAAAAGGAATAATAGATAGATATTCTATGGACTGCACTAGAACACACTTAATATTAGTTAAATTAATATTAAAAATTAATTATATTATATCATATTACTAATAATATTAATTTAATATTGAGAAACTTAGAAGAAGCACATTGGGTGAACCACCTCTCTCAGATTTATGGGACAACATAGGCAGGACTCATAAAGGATGATAAACTGTTTTTGTGTTCTGAACTGCATTGCTGGAGGAAGTAACCACATTAATGAGATCAATAAAGAGGGAAGAGTGCTGGATTTGCAATCAAAGACACTTGTACAAGTCCTGGTTCTACAATATATCTGGATGACCTTGGAGAAATCACCTAATCTCTTTGGGTCTTAGTTTCCTCATTTTCAAAATGAGGGGGCCAAATTAAATAACCTTTAGGGTTCCTTCTAGCTATGAATCCCTGAAACTGTGATCCTAAATTCTAAAGTATTTGTGACATTAGCTTCCTCCTCTGTAAAATGTGGATAATAATAACACCTATGTGCTAGAGTTGTGAGAATAAAATGAGATTAATATTTGTAAAGTACTTGGCAAAACTTAAAGTGGTATATAAATATATTTGTATTGTTTAACTTTTCATGTTGACTTAGCTCTTTGACACAGCTTCATTCATTCATTCATTCATTCATTCATTCATTCATTCATTCAGTTATTCAGCTATTAAGCAGCTTTTGTTGTTCAGACATTTTCATTTGTGTCCTCCTCTTTGTGAACCCATTTTGTGGCTTTCTTAGCAAAGATCCTGGAATGGTGTAATGGCAATTTAAATAGGAAGATCTTTCCCATTCATTCATCACATGGAAGCCTAAATCATATGCTGTAGGAGGAGCTTGCTGAATAGGTGGAACAGGAAGGGTGGAGCAGAACTGAGAGGGAGTGAGAGCAGTTAGGGTGGAGGGAGAGAAAGGACACCAACAAATAGATAGCTAGGCTTGTGAGCATTTGTTTGCTTGTGGGAAGGTGGGCGGGGGAGGATGGGAGAGGGGAAGATGCTTGGGCATGACTTTGTCCCCTGCAGTGCTAGTGTGTATTGACTTCTTGGCTACTATGATGAATTTGACTTTCTGGTTTTGGGATTTGGCTTTCTGGTGTCTGAATGAATGTTTTTCTTCTGCCTTCTATATGGAGAGTCTGTTATACTTTGCCATTGAGAACTATGCTGGCATTTTCATAGTCACCACCAGTGCTGTGAATATTGCCTAGGCAATACAAGTTTGCCATTTCTTTCTCCATTTCATTTTACAGATAAGGAACTAAGGCAAACAGGGTTTAGTGACTTGCCCAGGGTCACCTAGCTACTAAGTGGCTGAGGCCACATTTGAACTCAAGAAGATGAGTCTTCCTGACTCCAGGTTGGGGTCTCTATTTCACTGAAGATACAAAGATAAGAATATAACAATCCCTAATCTCAAAGAGCTTACATTCTACTGAGGGGAAAATAATATACACCTGGGTAAGTCAATACAAAATATTTACAAAATAAATCTAAAGGAATTTCCAGTGGTGTGTGTGTGTGTGTGTGTGTGTGTGTGTGTGTGTGTGTGTGTGTGTGTGTGTGTAAAGTACCCCTGGACAGAGTCTTGGGATATACCCATACAAAGGGTGTAGGACATAGATTATGAGAAAAAAGAGATAGAGAAGAATCACTTTCACCTAGAGAGTTTAGCAAAAAGCTCTTCGCAAAATGTGCCCAACAAATGCTGGTTGATTGATTGTTAAATTAATTTAATAATTTTTTTTAATATCAAAGATCTCAAAGAAAGTATGGTTTAATCATGGAGAGATATAGTTCTTCATCCTGACCTGTAGCCTGTGGAAACTACTAAGTGACTGGTTTCAAAATGAATACTATATATTCACTGACAATAGAACTTATGTTGCAGCAACAAGGATTTAAATTAGATATGGAAGGAAAAAATTCTTATCAAGATAGCTCTTAAAATTGGTTTGGGGGAAGATATGGTATTATTTCTCTAGAAACTTTTAAAAATAGGAAACATTCTAGAAGACAGTATAGTGTATAGTCAGGGCATTGGGCTATAGGTAGGAGATCTGTGTTAGAGTTAACTGTTTATATTGGGTTCTAATCTAGACTTGGCTTTGCCACTGGACAATTGTGTGACCTTAGGCAAGTATTATTACTTCTCTAAGTTTCAGTTTTCTCATCTCTAAAACTAAGTGGTTGGATGTCAGCCACTCTATCTCTAAAATTCAATGGTTCTATTCTCCTGTACTCCGAATGATTTAGGTTTGGTCTTGAATTACGGCTGTATGACATTTTAAGGCATCTTGCAGTCCTATGCCTATGTATTGAAAATTTATGATAATTTAAAAAATATATTTAAAAGGAATAGAAAATTGTTCATAATAGGTTTGCAGTTTCATGAGCAATTGTCTTTTTTATTATCCTGTGTTATGGAAATGCTTGTTTCATTCCATAAATTTAAAAATAAAATAAATACATAAAATAAATAAAAGTTTTAAAAAAGCTTTATTGATGCCTTTAAAAAAAACAGTCATTTTTAAAATTATACTCCACTTCATTTCTTCCCCTTATAACAAAGAAAAACATTTAAGTGAAACTAGTAAAATGACTTGCTCAGATAGTATATACAACATTCCCTTTCCCCATCTGCTGAGGGAAGGGAGTTTAATTTAATTTAATTCAATTCAAACTGCATTTAATAAGCAATAATTTGTTAGGTACTGTTCTAAGCTCTGGACATACAAAGATAAGAACAAAATATTCCCCTGTGGGATCAAAGTTTGTTACTGCATTTCATCTGAAGAATTTTTTATTTTTGAGGGTGTCTTTCACAAGTCAGTCTTCAAGATGAATGATATTCAGGATTTGGTAGTGTGAAAAGAACAGTCTTTGGAGTCAGAAACCCTGGGTTCAAATCAATCATGTGCTAGTAAATGTTTAACAACCAGTTCTCTAGGGAAAAAAATGTACACCCACAGTTCTTGAAATTTAATCTGCATTATTTACTTTTCTCATTGCTTTCTTAAATCTGGACAATCAACAAAACAATAAATTAAGCCTGATTTGTAGCTTTTGCTGATTTCTGAGAAGTAAATACTCACATAGAAAACTGAACAATCTGTTGTCAGGTCTGACTCTCCCACATCGCTGTTCAAAAGGTGCCTCTGATGCCAACATGTAGGCAGAAAGAGTAGATATTCTGACCAGGTGTTTTCATTTCAGTCCTGCAATTTTCCCACTGCATCATAGCTACTCCAAAAAGCTGCTGAAAAGTTCAAATGACTTGCAATGAACTTTGCAAGCCTTAAAGTGCTATATGCATATTAACTATGATAATTATTAGAACACTAATGAATCTTGAAATATTAAAGACATTGGGATACAGTCTTATACCTTATTTGCATATACAAAAACACAGTGCATTAAGATGTGAATAAGTAATCAAACCGTTTGGGGTTTGATCTAGCACTAGCTTATGAACTCTGCTAGAAACTTGGGCAGCCTTAAAAGAAAAAGCTCATTTGTTTTGATTTTTTACCATGTGTTATGTAGGTAGCAGTGATCCACAGTACAATCAACCCAACAGGAAAAGCTCAAGAGTGGGAGGCAAAATAGTAGGGGAAACCATGATTCATAATGATAACCATCACTCTAGATTTCCCTATCCCAATTAATCCCATAGCAAACTGGGTTTTAGATATTTCTATAGCTCTATAGGAAAGATGGGGACCAAGTTCCTGGAGAGCATCATTCAGTTTAATATAAGGAACAACTCTGAATCAGTTAGGGTCATTCCAAAGTAGTCTATTTGCAACAGTGAGCTCCATTCAATTCAATTCAATAAATACTCATAAACCATATATTCTGTGACACCTGAGATATAAAGCCAAAATGGAAAAACGTTGGAGTTGTTCAAGAGGAAACTGAACAACTGTTTGTCTCAGCTATTGTAAGGGCAGCTACGTGATGCAGTAGATGAAGATCTGAACCTGCAGTCGGGAAAATCCGTGTTCAAATCAGACCTCAGACACTTCCTAGTTGTGTGACTTTGCCTCAGTTTCTTCAAATGTAAAATGGGGATGATAACATCACTTTGTGTGTTGTCGTGAGGATCAAATGAGATAATATTTGTAAAGTGCACATAGTAGGCACTATACAACTGTTTATTCTTTCTCCTGCCTTGCAGAAGGAATTTATGACTCACCTTGGGCTTTACTTCCTGTTTTTTAATAGTCTTGAATATATAGTTGCCCAATTCAACAATGGACCATCCTCTGCTCTTGAACCTTATATTCTTGAACCTGTCCCTATCCTGCTAATCCCAAACCTGGGTTAACCCCATGTCTGTTTTAGTATAACAGTATCATGCTTATTAGAGAGACTAGGTGTCACAGAGAATAAAGCACTGGACTTGGAATCAAGAAGACCCATCTTCCTGGATTAAAATCTGGTCTCAGACACTTTCTAGCTGGGTGACCTTGGGCAAGTCACTTAACCCTGGTTGCTTCAGTTCCTCATCTGTAAAATAATCCAGAGAAGGAAATAGCAAACCAGTCCAAGTATCTTTGCCAGAGCATAAAGAAACTTCAAACCCATCTATCCCCTTTACAATTTTACATGAGTAAAGTGAGAAAAGTTAAGTGACTTGCCTAAGGTTATATAGGTCCTCTGACTCTGGTATCATGTTGTCTTTCCATTCCTACTCTCAAGCTCACCAATGCTGCTGGCTGGAGCAATTTTATTCCAAATTTGGGCTAATAAGTGTTTGAGGACAGAATTCAAACTCAGGTCTTTCTGACTCCAAGATCTTTACTCTATTCACTCTGTCACCTAAAACTTCATTTTTGCTGCTCCTACAGGGTTCCTTGGTCCTCTCTCTGACCTGAGGCAGCAGCAGTAAAGGGAGGGTGCTGTTTCAGTTATAAAGGAGACACAGCTTTTGGTTGTTTTTTCTTTTACCCCTCCAGGTGGCATCATCTAACTTCCAGTGAGGACCCGCCCTTCTTCACTCTGTTACATAGCGATTGATCCCACATAAGAGGCTAAAATGGGGAAAGTCAGTTAAGCTGGTTCCTAGGTTCCTATCTGCTTTTTCTGTTTTGTATTTCCTTTTTTTGGGGGGGGGGTGACCAAACATTTTCAAGATGGACAGGTTTAGACTTAGTGACCACTTTAGTGAGTTCAACAGGTTCAGAGATACTGGCTCTTCACTTGGTGTTGACCACACTTCAGAAGGATTCCCTTATATCTACTCTAGCCTTCTAAAAGATGACTACTCCCAGGAATATTAGTAATAATAATTATTTTAAATATATTCTATTTAAATATGAACATTATTTGAAATGCAATTATTTTAAACATACATATGTTTTTTTAAATATAAATATTTTAAGTATAAACATTTTTAAAAATATAATTATTTATTATTTTAAGCATTTATGTAGTAAATTTAAAGTTGGCAAAATGCTTTAGAAATATTTCATTTTATTAATACAATATCCCTGGGAGGTAAGATTTATTATTATACCCATTTTACAGGTGAAGAAACTGAGGAAGACAGGGGTCAAGTGATTAGTCCAGAATCATACAGCTAGTGTCTGAGGCAAGATTCAGACTCAGTTCTTTCTGGCTTCAGACCCAATCTCCTGATTCTCTTACCAGAAAATATAGGCTTTGAGGGGAGAACAAGTTAAATTCAAAATTCCTAAACACCTGTCCTGTAAATTATTTCATGTTTAATAGTTTTAAGTATCAACTTCCTGTTAGAATATAACAATAATTAGGATGTTTACTTAGTTTGTTGTGTCTGTCAAATGTATATTTGTGAGTGTTCTGTGTTTAGCATCTACTTCATGTATAGAAAATACGTAGTTGTCCCTTACAAACTAAAACTTCATCCTTAAGTATTTTGTCCTGGTATATAATGAGTCTAAGAGTATAAGAATGAATATAAGAAAAGGGAGTCTAAATCCATGTATACATATCTATCTATCTATATACTTATATACACATATACTTATATATATACACACAATATAAATACACATATATACATACATATATACACATTTTTATACATACATACACACATCTTTCTGGCATTTAAAGTCTTCATAACTTGTCTCCTTCCTACTTTTCCAGGCTTTTTACACTCTACTCCTCTTCACGTGATGTAGAATCCAGCAATATTAGCCTTCTTGCTCTTCTTTGCACACAAAACTCCATTTCCTGACCATGTCTTATTGTTTCCCTGGCTTGGAATCTTCTCTCTTCTCACCTCCACCTCCTTCCTTCCTTGACTTACTTCAAGATCTTCTGCCAGAGTCCTTTAGGGCAGCTAGGTGGCAGTGGATAAGAATGCTGGGCTTGGAGTCAGGAAGACTCATTTCCCTGAGTTCAAATTTGGCCTGACACTTAACTAGCTGTGTAACCCTGGGCAAGTCACTTAACTCTGTTTGCCTCAGTTTCCTCATCTGTTAATTGAGCTGGAGAAGGAAATGCAAACCACTTCACTATCTTTGCCAAGAAAATCCCAAATGGGGTCATGAAGAGTCAGAAATAATTGCACAACAGGAGGCCTTTCCTGATCATCTTCCCATATACTCCACTATCAGTGGTTTCCCTCTCAGATAACTGGTATTTCCACTGTAGGTATCTTGTACATTGTTATTTGCATTTTGAGTCTTGGAATTACGATGTGAACTCCTTAAAGGCAGAGACTGTGCTGTACCTTCCTTTGTACTTCCAGGATTTAACAAAATTCTTGGGATATAGTAATTGTTTAATAAATGCTTGTTGACTGATTGGCTGACTAGGGACAGTACATCAGTTCTTAATGTTAGGTGTACATAACTTATTCCTGTGTATTAGGTTTTAGATTTCTGAGGTATGGGCAATGATATTTTTCATTTTTGTATCCTGGCTCCTAACTAGGTGCTTCCATATAATAAACATAATATATGTGTGCCAAATTAAGCTGAATTGAAGTAGCTGATCTGAGGACTGTTCTAATTCTAAATTCCCATGATTTGATGATTTATTATTTCCCCCTACTACTAAAATTGAAAATTAAAATAGTCATGGGCAGATATTACTTTGTAGACCAACCAAATGTCGGAAACCTGACTCTTCTGCAATAATCCAAGAAATAAATTCTACAGAGAACAGGAAACAGAAAAAAAAAACCCTCAAGATTTAAGGAATGGTGGATTGCAGCAGAGTTGTTGTAGAATTCATTCTCTACAGCAAAGATTCTTAAGTTGGTCCACGATAACTTTTAAAATAGATAAACTATTTCAATAAAATTGGTTTCCTTTGTAATCCCGAGTATTTCATTTTCTTCATTTAAAAGCACTGTTCTGAAAAGAGGTCCACGGGCTTCACTAGACTGCCACAGGGATCCTTGACACCAAAAAGGGTAAGAAACCTTGCCTAAAAAAAAAAAGAAACCTTGCCTACCCAACACCAAGGACTGGTCTGCAGATGGGAAAGCTATAGACAAGATAATGTATATAAAATGTTAGACAAATGTAGACTATTTTTAACCTCATCATAGAGCAAGGGTTGAAGGTTTGAAGTGAGAAGGAAGTCGATCCACATGTAAAAACCACATGGAGGAAAAGAGTCTTTCCGCGTGAAGTGGAACCCTTGCCCTAGCACATCCTCAGGAGGCCCTTTAGGTGAAGTTCAAGAAATGTTCCAATTCAATTCCTTGCAAACAAAGAAACTGCTTTTCCCTTCAGGTTTCTTACTAAATCTGAATGGAGGGTGGCTTATTACCTATCAGAACACACCCTTCTCTCTTAGACTATCCAATGAAATTTGAGTTCTCCTCACTTGGGGAGGACAGGACGTTCACGGTTAATCGACAGGTGCTTCTCACCAATGGTTGAATCTGACACCGGCCAATGGGCTAGAGAAAAGGGTTGATCCATGGGTTTGAGAATGAGAAACCAGAAGGGGGGGCGGAGACTGTCCTGCGGAGGAGGCGTGCTTTTCATTAGGGATGGAGAGTAGATGGGAGGGGAGTAGTTGAGGGGCGGGTAGTACGGGGAAAGGATATTCCCAATCAGAACTAGTGTAACCTGTGGACCCAGGATCTCTGTGGCCAATGAGGAGGGAAGCTGGCAAAAACCGGGGGTTGGGGGGGGGTGGGGCAGGTGTCCCCGCCTTCCACCCGGTCCTCCGTCCCCGCCCCTGTTAGTCCGCAGGGTTGGGCGGGGCGGAGTGGGTGTCAGGTGGTCCTGGGCGTGCAGCCCAGGCTAGGAAGACAGGACGAAAGGGGTGGGGAGGGGAGTAGAGAGAAGAGAGGAGCGAGGAGCCGGGAGCGGCTCTGGGCAGCAGACCTGGGAGCGCTGGCTTCATGAACGGGTTATCCCCAACCCCATACCCCTCCCACCCCACCACCCCTGTGTGGTGGAGGTAGAACAGGAGGAGGTGGCGGAGGGAAGGCCGGGGATCCGGCCGGGCCCCCAAGCTACCCTGAGGGCTCTTTGGGCCGGGACACCTCGAGAGGTTCTCGCTCCGCATCCCCTGCCCCGGCCCCCCAGTCCTGCCCTATTCCGCCACCTTCCACCCTACCTGCAGCCGCCGCTGCCTTCGGGGGAGGAGTCCCCCAGCTTCTGCGGAGCCGCATGAACAATAGGCAGCGGCGGCTCCTGCGCTCCATGGATCTCCCGCTCCATGGATCCCTCCCGCGCGCTTCTCGGCTGCCTGGCGAGCGCTGCTGCCGCCGCCCCGCCCGGGGAGGATGGAGCCGGGGCCGGGGGCGAGGAGGAGGAGGAAGAGGAGGAGGAGGAGGGGGCGGCGGTGGCCGTGGCAGTAGCGGAGGAGCTGGGCTCCGAGCCACCGCTGCCCTTCTGGACCGCCGTGTTCGACTACGAGGCTGCAGGCGAGGACGAGCTGACCCTGCGGCTGGGCGATGTGGTGGAAGTGCTGTCCAAGGACTCGCAGGTGTCCGGCGACGAGGGCTGGTGGACTGGTCAGCTGAATCAGCGGGTGGGCATCTTCCCCAGCAACTACGTGACCCCTCGGAGCGCCTTCTCCAGCCGCTGCCAGCCGGGAGGGGAAGACCCCAGCTGCTACCCAGCCATCCACTGTAAGGGCCAGGCGGGACAAGCGGTGCCAAGAGAGGAGGGTTGGAGGTGCCGAGGTGGAGGGGAGGGGCCTGGTTCTAGTGGGGGAATTGGGGCAGAAAGGTTTGCTGAGGGAGGGGGGATACCCATGGGAAAGAGGGTAGCCGGTGCGCGCTTGCGCCGGGTGCAGGGGTTTGGTAGTGCCATAGATAAGATCCGTGGTGCGCAGGCCGATCCTCGAATCTCAGGCTTTGGGCCTTTTCAGTTTGGATGGGACTACCCCCTACTGTGACTTACCCCCACAAAGTCAAGTCCTCAGCTCGGGGAGCCCCTCACCCTTGACTGGGAAAGTGGGTAATAGTAGGCTCATAACGACTTAGGTATTTCTAAAAGCAACGTTAGAGGTTATCTAGTGCCCCACTTCTTTTACTGACACTGAGGATCCGTGAAAAGTGACTTACCTAAGGTCACACAGCTACTAACAGAGCCGGTGTCATTACATCAATATTGTGAGGATCTTAGTCATCAGGTCCACCAACCTCCTCTCCTCCCCCACCCAGCATAAGCATTTACTGTAAGGGAGATTGGGGAGTCCAAGACAGGGCTGGGTCGAAAAGTTCATTGAACCTCAGGTTTCCTCAAAACTGAAATTTCTGTGAAATATTGTATAGTTTTCTTGGCTCATCTCTACACCAAGGAAGCTAATATCGCTACGGGCCTCACTGTGTCAACGATGTCCCAAGAAGTGGTGAGTTGGGAGGGGGAAAATGTATCTGAAGTACAAAGTTCATTGCCTGAATTCCAGTTCTTTAACTTGCCTGCTGTTTGTTGTTGTTTTTAACCTGCTGTTTAATGAATCTTTAGAAATATTTCTTGCTCTCTCTGCCTTACAGTGGTTTTAAAACTAGTTTTTAACTAGTTTGCTAGACAGAACATGATTAATAGTTATCCATAGCATTTTTGTCACTGTCTTCAATCTCTCACTGATCCTCAATCCTTACCCACATCTGATAAGTAAATCTCATTAAATTCCAGGGACCTAAATTACTGCACAAAATTCAGCCAATGCTAGTCCTCTTTAAATGACAGAAAGCAAAAATTACCAACTTTTATTATCTGAAATGTTCCTTTGTATGCCTAGACTTTTTTGGAAAGATAGTGAGAGGGTCTGGGTTCAAATACCACCTCTGGTACTTATTACCTTGGTGGTTTAGGCAAGTCACTTAATCTTCTGGGCCATCAGTTTCCTTATTTGTAAAGAAAAAAAATGATGGAGTTGGATTAGATAGCTTTTAAGGTACCTTCAAGTTCTAAATCTATGATGTCAAGTACTGAATATTTTTACTTCTTAGTAATATTTACACAATATTTCATATCCTACTTGACCTTTAAAATAAAAGGAAAACACACTTTCTTAGCAAGAATGTTGTTATCAGTACTTCAGTATTCAGTGTTTAACTTAATCTCTATTGTGAAACTACTCTCTGCTTGTAACTTATTTCCACAAAAGTAGTTTGTAGTTCAGTCCTACCTCTATATTTCTACCCTCTATCATGGCAGAAATTTAGAGCAAAACCAGAAATCTTTCTTTCTCTTCCTTTTGTGCCCCCAATTTGGGATCCCCACAGTTCTAACCTTGCCCTCCATTATTTCCTTGAATTTTAAACTGCATATGGATATCAACATGTTGTTCTTTATAATTTTGGACTCTGAAAAGAGCTCTTGTGAATGATGTCCAGGTATGAAGTCCATTGGACCAAAAGCCTCAAAACTCAGCTGAGTGCTCTCAGATGTAGTTAGTGGTAAATATGGTGGTATGGCAGAGAAAGAAGTGAATAGGCATGTTGGATGACCCTGGTTATTTTAGTGACTAAGTCAGAGTCTGATGTTTTCTGCCAATGAAGGCTTTAATCTTTATTCAGGGGGTCTGCCTGAATTAGGATAGAGAGAACTTAGTATCCAACAATGCCTGACTCATAGCAGGTCCTTAATAAATGTTTATCTAATTGAATTGCACAGAAGCTCTTGATAAAAGTAAGTTGAATTAAGTATTTAGTCCATACTGAAAGTTCACTTTTCTTCAGTATTTTCCATTCCATGGCTTCTGAAATATGTTGTAGTGGTCTGGACTGGATGTATATGAAGATAAAAATGATCCTGAACTCTATGAACTAGGTAGATTTGCCCCATTTTAGGAGTTTTTCCTCTACTAAAGAAAAAAAATGTCAAATATGGGTCTTATAAAATTCCCCCAGGGTAGAACTGATTGAGCTTCAGTAGTAAAGAAAAGATAGAAAATAGAATAATCCTCACACTGTTCACAAAAGTGGAAAGAATGGACTTTGTTCAGAAGACCTTAAGTAATGTTGCTAGAATTGATACCTTTTGGAGACTGAAGTTACCTCGTGCCAGACAAGATCCCTGTGAATTCTTTCCTTTGGTCCTTATCATGGTTCTGGAGATTGCCAGCAAGTGCCCCTTTCATCCTTTAGAAGTTATCAGTTCCACCAGCTGTCTAGGTGGTCATTTAGTATTACATAGAAAATTAAAATGGACTTCTTTGTCCCCAGAGGCCTGGAGTGGAATAGAACTACTAATAATTCTCTCCTTGAACTACCTACCTACCCAGCCCCTCAGAATTTCTTCTGGGTACATGCACATTTGTGACTGAGCTGTACAAACGTTGTGTGTTGGATCTTAAAGAATTTGATGTGAAGGACTATACATTTTAGGGTAGAGACTATAGCTTTTGACAATGAAGACTATAGCTTTCTATATTTTAATATGTTCTAAATGTTAGTGTTTTAAAATGAAATTTTCTCATCATTAAACTCTATTTGAACATGGATGACAAGCATTCCCCAAGTTTTGTTCCACCAAAAAATTCAATTCAACTCTGTGCTAGTTCTGGGAGATACAAAAACAAACAAACAAAAAGTACACACGGCAGTTTTCACCCTAAAGGAGCTTATATTTGACTAGGGAATACAACATGAGTATGAGTACATACAAAATATACATAAAGTCATACAAGTAATTTCAAGAAGGAGTGAGTGCTAATGACCAGAGAGATGAGGAAAGGTCTTGTGTGGTAACTGAACTGTGCTTTGGAGGAAGGTAGGGGTGGTGAGAGACTGAGGTGACGAGGAAGGGCAGTTTGACCTTGGGGGCTACTTGTGAAAATGCACAGAGGGAGGAGATGAAATTTGTATGGGAAGCATGTACGTATGTACATATCATATACAGGAAACTGCTAACTAGCAGGCAGTTTGACTGAAGGAGATTCTGGAGAGGGGAATAATATGAAATAATGCTGGATAAGTACTTAGGAGCCAAAATGGGGAGGGCTTTGAGGGCTAGCCTGAGGAATTTCATATTTTTTTTCCAGAAACAATAGGGAGACATTGAGGATTATTGAGTAGGGTGGTGATATGATAAAATCTGATTTTTAAGAATATTTAGCACATGTGTGAAGATGGTTTGGAGAAAGAAGACACTAGGGAGTAGTAAGATCAATTTTAGGGGGCTATTGTTGATAATTAGGAGACTATTGATAATATCATCTTATATCAATATATTACTTTTAACTTTATGGAGTATGCCCACATCCACTATTTCATATGTAATAAGATAAGCCTTTATTTTAATGGTAGTCAGCAGAAGTAATAGAGTTTGGCTCCCAATAGGGTTGACATATATAGCCCAGGAGCTTTTCAATGTTCTTTCTCATTCTTAAGGATAAAAAAAATCCATTGTTTACATTGGTCTTATTGGGTGGTATAGTCCTGTGGACTAAATTTTTTTTTCTGTCAAGAAATGCTTTTCTTTTTCTTTCAAGCAGAACATATATTAAGTTTATTTGCTAATTTATACCTGTTTAAGTAGAAAGCGAAAAGGGAGGTTGCAATGTGCTTTAGATTTTAATTATGAGTATCCTTAGCCATTCCTTTGTAGAACAGGAAAATTCTGGGAATTCTGCAGCTCACTTGCTCTGAGAATGCTGAAATGTGCTTTTATTATTGCACATGAGCTCAGGGATGGGAAGCATGACCCCAAAGTGAAGCAAATATGGTTTTTATTTTATGAAAGTTTACTGAGCTGCATCTTGGGCTGAACACTTCATGACCTGATTCTTGTTTAAAACCAGCACTAAAGTTTTACAGGAACAGAAAAGAAAGGTTAGTTTCATAGATGAATAAGCTATAATCCCCTGAGAAAAGGAAACACCAGTGTAGTGTCTTCTCAGAAAAGTCCTTCTTCGGTATTATTATTTTCTGTGTGGCTCTTGTCTTCTGCCTGGACATCAATCTCAAAGCTGATACGGAATATATATAGTATTTCTCTAAAGTATGAAACAAGAAACTAAGGTTTTAGGTTGTAATCAAAGAGGTCATTATCATACTTCCCCATGTAGCCTTCTTTCTCTTCCTTCTTCTGAGGGATGGAACCAGAGGAGCTGTTCCTTCAGCACCATGAGTTAAGTATCATAAGACCATAGCGTCCTCAGAGGCTATCTGGTCCATATCTTTCATTTTATAGATGATGAACCTAAGACCCAGGAAAGTTAAATAACTTCCCTACACAAGTAGTAAGTGTCAGAGGTCAGATAGGATTCTGAGTGATGTGACTCCAAGATCAGTGCATCTTTCATTTTACCACCTTGTCATGATTCATATAATAAGTATACTTTGAGCACATATTATATTCCATGTACCCTGCTAGACACAATGAGAGATGAAAGAATAGTATAATGTATACTTCTTGCCCTCAAAAGAAATATAATATAATTGGGAAAACACAACATCTGCACAAAATTCCATTCAACAAATATTTCTTAAGGGGTACAATATGCAAGTAACTGTGCTAAGCCCTAGAAATACAAAGACAAAAGAAAAAAAACAAAAAAATTCCTGTTCTCAATGAACTTAACACTTTAGTAGAGGATAAAGAGATGAGACAAGTGACTATAATATAAATTAGAAAATGATTACAAATGGGATCAGATAGTAACTGAGAGCAGTAGTCTTCTAGGAGGAGGAGGGGGGATATGGTCTGATCCTAAGAGTTATATGAACAACCATTTGAAGGGTAGGAAGATGTATTACATTTCATCCTCCCTACCATAACCAATTATAGGGCTTATGTATACCCATATTCCCCCACATCTGCTCTCTGTCTCTCTGATATAAAACTCCCAATCTCTCCTTTATGATCGTGGTGTAAGGTCCCTCAGGGCAGTTATAATCTAAGCACTACCCAGGCACCCATAGCAACATCTGCAGAATCCCCATTAATAAAATTCTGCTTTTTTTGGATATCAGTCCATCAACAAGCATTTATTCAATGTGTGCTATGTACCAGATGCTGTTCTGGGTGCTGGGGATGCAAATGCAAAGACTGAAATAATTCCTAATGGAAGGAATTGACATTCTGATGGGGAGAAAATGTGTATGTATATGTATGCACGCACGCTTGCATGCTTATATATACAATGTTCTGAAATAATATAAAGATACTAAATACAAAGCATGAAAATGCAAAGTAACTAGCAGTTCGTTAAAGACATTAACTGAGTATTTAAGGAAGAGAGGGCATCTGTGAGGTGGAGGTGAGGACAAACAGTGCTCCACGTATGGTGGATAGCCAATACTGAAGTGTAAAGATGAAAGATGGGATATTTTGAGGAAGAGAAAGAAAATTAATTAACTGGATCTCAGAGTGTGGTATGGGAAGTAATGTCCAATGAAGCTGGAAAGGTAGATTGAGACTTGGCTGTGAAGGGCTTTCAAAGCCTTTATATTTGATCTTATAGGCACTTGGGAGGCATTGAAGTTGATTGAGCAAAGTGGTGACATATGTAGATCTGTGTTTAAGGAAAATACTTTGGGGAGAGTGTGTAGGATGGGCTGAAGCAGGGAGAAACTTGAGACAGAGAAACCAATTAGGAGGTTGTTACAATCTTCACAGGTTGCCAGAGTGGGTGATACCACCCCTTGGGATTGGTGGTCTGATCCAAGGGGGCAGTAGTAGCTTTGAGTGCAATGGGGAGGCCACTGAATATAAATAAGGGGGTAGTGGAAGCATAAGGAAAGAAGATAAGAAAAATCTGAAAAACCATTTGTACATGTTTCATCTGTTGTGTAACAGAGTTAAAATCATAGTGATTTCATTATTTTCCAAATAAACACACAAAATACAAATTATAACCAATCAGTGGTCAAGTCTACTGACAGGTCTTATCAAGCAGGTGTTGACATGAGAGTATATCATACATTGTTAGGAAGTCCAGCATGCACCAACAGGAATGTGTGTGTGTAATGACTTATTTATAATATGTTTCTATATGGGTACATGATACAATATTGTGTCATCAAAATTTTAATGCAGGAAAACCCCCACAGATTTATAATAAATTATTAAATTTAAGATATTTTTGAAATGATGCAAATTTAAAAAACAGTTAAAGGATTAAGGAAAGTAGATTTCTACGGGGGGGCACTGAGTAATTTTTTTTTTTGAGAAGGGGACTGTAGGCCAAATAAGTTTGGGTATCTTTGATAGATGAGGGGTGATGAGGACCTTAACTAGTAGTATGAGTAGACAGGAGCGATCAGTTTCTGGTGTTAGAAATGGCATAATTTGGCAGTTGATTAGATATAAGAAGCGAGGGAGAGAGACCAAAAAGATAATGCCAAGGTCAAAATTCTAAGAGACTTGGGCAATGATGGTACCTTTAGCAGAAATAGGGAAATAGGGAAATGAGTTCAGTTTTGACATATTTAATATGTAGAGCAAAGATTGGCAACTTACAACTAGAGAACCTGTCTGCAAACTAAGAATAGTTTTTACATTTTTAAATACAAAGAAACAGGCCCTTTGTAGTTTGATGATTCCTGTTTTGAGTTTGAGATGCCTCTGAGACATATAGTTTGAAATGTGAAATAGTCAATTGGCTATGGAGAGCTGAAGCTCAGATGAGAGACTGTGATATATTGATCTGTGAATCATCTGCCTGGGGATGTCAATTAAACACTTGGGAACTTAAAAGATTACCAAGAGGAGAAGAGGGTGTAAGACCCCTTTAAGGATCTTTCCTCTTTGGAGAAAATCTACAATTAGAGGCACTGATATATAGATGATGATCTGGAAAAGAAGAGAGAGAAGTGATGAGATAGGCAGAAGAATCAGGAGTAGTGTTACAAAAACTTAGAGAAGAGAATGTTTGTAGGACAGGATAGTCAAGAGATAGGTTGAGAAGGATTTTGATTGGAAAAAAAACTCCATTAGATTTGGCAATTAAGGAATTGTTGGTAATGTTATTCTTTTTTGTATTTTATTTTTATTTTTCCCCAGTTACATGTAAAAACAATTTTTAACATTCATTTTTTAAATCTTTGAGTTTCAAATTCTCTCTCTTCTTCCTTTCCTACCCACACAGTTCAATATAGCTTATACATGTATAGTCATGCAAAACATATTGATAATAGTCATGTTGTGAAAGAAGACAAAAAAACCTTCAAGAAAAATAAAGTAAAGTATGCTTTAATCTGCATTGAAACACCATCACCAAACACAACTTGTTCAGCCATTCTCCAGTTGATGGGCATCACTTCAATTTCTAATTCTTTCTCCTTACGAAGAAGCTGCTATAAAGGGTTTTGTACACATGAGTCCTTTTCCTTTTTTGTTTTTTATCTTTCTTGGGATACAGACATAGTAGTGGTATTACTCGGTTAAAGGGTATGCATGTTTTTATAGTCCTTTGGGCACTGTTCCTAATTGCTCTACAGAATGGTTGAATCAGTTCACAACTCTACCAGCAGGGCATTAATGATTAACTTTAAAGAGAACAATTTCCAGTTGAATGAAGATATTAGAACCCAGACTGCAAAGGGTTAATGAGTGAGAAGAGAGGAAGTGGAAGCTGGGAGTCTAGATAACTTTTTTTAGCGTTGGCTTAGAAAAGGAGAGATATAGAACAATAGCTTAAACAGATAGATGAAGGTTGTTTTAAGGATGGGGGAGATGTGGGTATGTTTGAGGACAGTGGAGAAGGAACCAGTAGTTAGTAAAAGGCTAAAGATTTAACAGAGAAGGAATGAGTGAGGTTGCATTCTGCTGAAGAAGTTGAGAGGACATGAGATCACATGCACACATAGAAAGGTTGAAAGGCTGTCAGACTTGAGGAAAGGAGGAGAGAGTAGTGAATGATATCAAAGTGTTTTGAGAAGAGGGAACTCCTGTAGAGTGGCCATTTAGAATGGTAAAGTAAGAGTCATAGTCCTCAGCTGAGAGAAGGGGCAAGGACAGGTTGGGAGATCTGAGGAGTATAGAGAAGGTTTGAAATAACTTCTGGGGGAAATGAAATAAGGGTTCAATTAGGAAGGAATAAAAGGATTGTCTTTCTGCAGTGAGGGCCTGTTGAACTTAGATAACATGAATTTATAATGTGCTCAGTCAGCTGAGGATTAAGAAAAGACCAATAGGTGTCTTTTCTTTCTTTTAAAAATAAGATTAGTAACTTTTAAGCATTTGTCTCTTTTTTGGACAAGGCATGCTGTCTTTGCTAAATGCAGAAAATGTCACCTAACTTTATTTTAAGAGTGATTTTTTTCAGAAACTACCAATTGTATAACAAAATTAAGATGAAAGGAAGGCAATGGTAGGACATAAGAGCTATACCTTTAACAAGGGAAGATGATTTGTAAACAATCTTTGAAAATCATCTGCAATTGGAACAAAAGAAAAGATGATCTCAATTGAACACTAATGGCCTTACTGACAGATGGATGAGGAGGGAATGACGTAGGTATGTAGGTCACATGACCTAGGAATAATTCTGAATTTTATCTTTAAATTTTGGATTTCAAGAGATTTCAATCTATTTATTGGTTGTCTTTGCAAAAGCTGAATTCACTAATTTTTTTCTAAGATAGGAAACCTCTAAGATGACTATAGGACTGGAAGGGACCTGTAAGATTATCTGACTTAATTCAGTTATTTTATTTCTGAGGAAATTGAGACTGAGAAATATCAAGTGACTCCCCCAGGTTCGCCAATGTGTTAAGTATCAGAGTTAGGACTCCAACCTAGGTTTTCTGACTCCAAATACAATGTTCTTCCCACTATCCTGATGGTATTTCATAAGCCATAAAGTGTGATGGAAAAGGAAACCATTATTCTTTTCTTAACCCTTGACTTTCTGTGTGGGGCATAGCAAATATGACTCTCACCCCAGATTTTCCTATATGAGTTTTATTGTGCCAGCATTTATTCACAAATCTTTTTGGAGCTAATAATATTACTTTGGAGAAGAAGAAGATGATAATGGTGGCAATTTAAATAATATATATGTGTGTAGATATGTATCTATTTACACATATACCATATATTAGTTTGCAAAGTATTTTATACAGTTTCATTGAACCTCACAACTCTGTAAGTTTGGTACTACAGGCATGATTCCCATTTTGCTGTTGAGAATATTCAACCTGAGAAATTAAATGATTTGTCCATGGTTACACACTTAGGAGGTATTGGAAGCAATATCTGAAACCAGGTTTTCTTGACTATCCATAATGCCATGCTGGCTCTCATTTGATCTTAAGAATCCTGTGAAATAGGTGCTATTATTATCCCCAATTTATTGATAAGGAGAGGTTTGGTAACTTGCCTAGGATCACTCAGCTAGTAACTTATTTAAATTTGAATTCAGGTTTTTGTTCCTGATTCCAGATCTTGCACTCTATCCACTATGCCACCTAGAGGCATAGTTTCTTCCCCTTCTAAATCTATAATCTCCTTAATTATCCTGGGTGCCACAAAATTAACAGATTCAACTCTGCAAGGGCAAGTATTAAGTCAGGACTTCTTATAATTAAATAGAAGGTCCTTTGTATTATTCCAGTTCCTTGCGGTGATTCTCTTAAGACATGAATATTGTACAATATGTGTAAGATTGTGCATTAAGGTTTTTAGCAACTATCAGCTCTGTAAGACCATTGCTTTGCAGCAGCTTGGCAAATAGCCACATCAGCTACTCACTAAGAGAGAACTGCCTAGGCAGCAACAGAGCAAGAAAATTTTGCTGATTCTGTTCATTTGATTGTCCACAAACCCACTGCGGAGGAACATGAGCTAGATTTAAAAGCCATTGGTGGCTCTTTGGATACATGTATGTGTGTATGTATATTTGCATATGTGCACTTGTGTACATATATATGCATATGTGTATAGGCACACATATATATGTATATTTATGTATCTACATATGTATGCATATAGATGTGTGGTGAGGGAGGAGAGAGACAGAGTGTATGCACTGTTTTACAGGAACTTGTATAAAGTGAGGCTCAAATGAAATAAAGTAGGTAGGTTCTCTCTCCTTTTCTTCCCCCTTATAATCCCTAGCTTCTTCCAGACATTGTTCAGGTGTTATCTCCCACGGTTTTTGAAGTTTAAATCTCTAGAAATGTGTCATCATCATCATCATCATCATCCTCCTCCTCCTCCCCTTCCACCTCATCATCATCATCATTCTGATTATTTATTCTGTTTACCATTCATCTGGGTTAGATTGAGAAATGACCCTTTTTTTCATGGAGGAGGCCTGTGGCTCTATGATTAACAGTAGGTGTTGGATATTAATTAACATAGCAAAATCAAAAGAAAGATTTGCGCAGAAAGAAAGACCTTACATTCTGACTGACGAAGTCTGATGGGACATTTTCTTCCTCCTCTCTTCTTAGAAAAGGCTTGGTTTCCTTCACTGGTCTTCTCAAGTATAACCACTAAGAAATTTTTCTGGATTCCTTCCCTCCTTACCAGGTGTTGGTACCTCCTCCTAATGCTTTTATTTTTGTATGCACTTATTTATATGTACATATTGTTTCCCTCGATAAAATGTAAACTCCTTGAGAGCAGAGATTGCTTTGCTTTTGCCTTCATATCTCTAGTGCCTACAAAATGTTTATTGATAATATTGATTGATTTGGAACTAAACATGTCTTAAACAGAACTCGTTATTACTTCCCTTTTAATATAGTTGATGGAGAGCTTGCCTTGGATTCAAGAAGACTTAGGTTTGATCTTGCTTCTGACAAATATTGACTGTGTATCCCTGGTCAAGGCATTTAACTTTTTAATGATGGAATAAACTCTTAGGACTATAAGTTGCAGATCTGCATTGGTAGAGGGAGTTTCCTCATTTGAGATTTCCTTACATCAATGAAATCGTAGATCCAGCCTCTACTGCCATTACCTCCCCATTCCCCCATCCTACCTCACATTTGTATCTTTTCCAGAATTTCCTATTTCTATTAATTTTCTATTTCCATCCTTTCAAATACCTGTCTTCCTCCACTCTTCCCTCTTTTTATCCTTAATGTCCAGTTGTCAAATCTTGTCAGTCCTACTTTCACAACAGCTACTTTCTCATATCTCTTTCTGAGCTGTCATGATAGCTCAGGTCCTCATCACACAACTCTAGGGGACGATTACAAACAGCTTCCTAGTTTTCTTTCTTTCTAAGACTTGTGTCTGAACATGTCACCTGTATAGTAGCTTTCCATAAATTTAAATTCTTCAGCTTGACATTTATTTATTTGTTGAGAAAATAATATTATAATTTTTCCCCAATTACATGTAAAGACAATTTTTGACATTTTTTTTATTTTGAGTTCCACATTTTTTACCTCCTTCCCTCCTTTCTCTTTCAGATGGTAAGCAATTTGATATAAGTTATACATGTGCAATCATGCAAAATATATTTCCATGTTAGTCATTGTTGGGATTGGAAGCTCAAATCCGTGTGGATGGTCTCGGGCGGGTAAAAGTGGGACTTCTAAATCTTAGAGTCTTACGAGGCCCTCCATGAACAATGGGGATTCGAGAAGGTCAGACTGAGCTAGCTCGGCTAGCTCGGGTATTTCCGCCTCTCCCCGGGAGATACGTGATGGGTGGAGTCTCCCTGCCCTCGAGATTGTCCTGGATTGGAGCACACCTAGTTACCTAACAGCACGGTATTGAGATGCAAACTGTGCGGCTGAAGGTTAAGTAGGATTGAGGAAGCCTGAAAGCTCTCTCTTAGCATGTAAGGAGCCAAGAGGACAGTAGGCTCCGTTTCTCTTCTTTCCTCTCTCCCCTCCCCCTCTCTCTCCGCTTGTACTTCTACTTCCAATCCTTAAGATCTTAACCTCCTTAGGAAATCTCCCCCTCTTCCTCCTAAGGAAGACTCCCCTGCACTTGTAACTAGACCCTGAAATAAAGCTCAACCCTTGTTCGACTCTGGAACGTCCTTTCTCTCATATGTGCATCCAGCGTGGCCAGCCGAAGACCTCGGAGGTGAGGTAAGAAAGACTCGGGTAGCCCAATACAGGCCTCTAGGCCTGGCAAGTCATGTTGTGGAAAAGGCACAGACAAAAAAACTCAGAAAAAAATGAAAGAAATGTGAAAAATACTATGCTCTTGTTCTTCAGCCTGACATTTAAAGCTCTTCATAATATGACTCCAGCTTACCTTTTCAAGCATATTATACATTATTTCCATTCATACAGTTTATATTTCAGCAAAAGGGACCTACATGCTATTCTCCAAACTCAGCATTACATTTCCCCCCTCCCCCACCTTTCTTTCTTTGCACGGTCTGTCACTGATTCTGATGAGCCCTCTCTCCTTGTCCTTCCCCCTTTTAGTGTCCTTCATCAAGGCACAGCTTAGGTATCATCTCCTATGGAAAACTTTTTTGGAACCTCCCAGTTGTTAATACTTTTTCTCTCCTTCTAAAATTATCATGTATATACATCTATTTTCATATAGTATCCCTTCTTTTCCCCTTCTCCCCAGTAGAAAATAGTGTCCTTTTTGTTTTTTAAAAATTTGTTATGTCTCCAGCATGTAGTACAATATTTTGCAAGTGATTAGTAAAGGTCTGTTGGCTTGTATTGAATATAAGCTATGTTCTGGGTCCTCCCTTCCCCAATCCCAGTTTGTCTTGTTTGAGGCCTGAATGTATCCTTTATGTGTAATTACTATGTATTTTTTTCCTTTGAAAAGATCTCACTTTGAGAATAGAGCTTACATGGAAATCACTAACTTTAGTTCGTGCTCTCAGCTCTACACAACCATTTTAATTCATCCTAAATGAAGCTGATGGTGTCATGGTCTCGGAAAGAAACTGTGTTTTTAAAAGAGAAATGTGGTTCTTGTGAAGTCTAGGGCTGGATTGAATAGATGGCACTAGTAACACAGGTTATTGCTGGCATATGATTTCTTGTATTAAATTTTAGAATTGCCCTTGCTGTTTCTCTCCATAGATCCTTGTGGAAATGGCCAATCACAATAAAAATCTCCATGTCGGATTTCCATGATTAAAATCATGTATTTGCATTTAAATGATTTATTCCAGAATGGTTTTGACTTAATGATTCTTTCTCTCTCTTCTTCTTGCCCAGTATTAGAGATTGACTTCGCAGAGCTGACCTTGGAGGAAATCATTGGCATTGGGGGTTTTGGAAAGGTATATCGAGCTTTTTGGGCTGGAGAGGAAGTTGCTGTGAAAGCTGCCCGCCATGACCCTGATGAGGATATCAGCCAAACAATAGAGAATGTTCGTCAGGAAGCCAAACTCTTTGCCATGCTTAAACACCCTAACATCATTGCTCTGCGAGGGGTGTGCCTAAAAGAACCCAATCTTTGTTTGATCATGGAATTTGCACGTGGAGGGTCCTTAAATCGAGTATTATCAGGGAAAAGGATCCCTCCTGACATATTGGTGAACTGGGCTGTGCAGATTGCCAGGGGCATGAACTACCTTCATGATGAAGCGATTGTCCCCATCATCCATCGGGACCTCAAATCCAGCAACAGTGAGTCTGGTGGAAGGGTGGGTGGAAAGAAGTGCATGGAGCCAAATGATAGTCAGGGCTAGAATGGATTCTGAATGTATTTGTGATGAAATTGCACGCAGGAAACAGCCTATCTGAGTGGGTGTAGGGTGGTTTGGGTACCAGGGAAGAATAGAGCACATATGGAAATGGAACAAATACTGTATATGATTGGGATTTATTTGATATTTATGTTGTATTATGCATATGGTATTATCAAATTCTCTTTGCTACTTTAGATTTCTTTTTCTGTGAATCATTATTTAAAGCAGACATTTGTGAATTTGTTTACATACTTACCAATAGGGACTAGGTACTTTATCTAAACCACCTAGACCCTAGCATGGTGCTTTGCACACAATAGGCATTTAATTAAGGCTGGTTGAATGAATCCATTCTTATGTGTTTGTTTGAATTGTCTAGTAATACATACTTGAAAAATTTTAGGTAGCCTACAGATATTATGTATTGTTATAAAGTACTTGGTAAGTATCTGACAGATAAACCAAAGATACTGTAACTTTATAAGACCATCAGAATTCATACATTGAAATAGCAAAATGAATGTTAATTTTGACTTAAATGGTGCATCGCATGTAGTTGTGTTGAATTTTTGGTGAGATTCTAAAATATGGCATTCTTTTCTTTGCGGTCCGGGCTAGATGAATTCAAGATTCTGTTGGGGTTTATGCTTTCTGTTCTCAAACTTATTTATATACATATATTTTCCTCACAACAATATTGGAAAGTAGATATCTCCAAATTGAGTCTGTGGGATCACTGGGTCATAGGTTCAGAGTTGGAAGAAAGCATGGAAAACATCTAGCTTAACCCCCTCATTTTATAGATGAGGAACTGTGACCAAGAGGAGTAAATGATTTACCCAGTGCTGCTCAGCTACTAGAAGAGTTTTGAGGTGAGATGTGAAGATCTTTCTGATTCCACTACACCATGGAATACAGAGGAAAAGATTATGATGTGTTCCCTTGTCAAGAGGGAGTTGAGTTAATTTTTCAGAGAGATAATCCCAGCAGTTTTCCTCTTCAGGTTCCAACTGTTTTGATTATATCCAGAATTTGACTGCCCAAAAGTCATTTCAGTAGATTTATTTCCTATTAATATTGGCATTGTTGAGATACTTTCTTTTCTTCCCCAACAATATCAGAAATATGAAAACTAGTGAAATCAGAGGATGAAGCAGTAATATAATTCATGTACAATAAAAGCATTTTCCCTTTCTTTTGTCAGGATGCCAGTGGTTTTTTTTTATACTTCTCTGGAGTTACCTGAGAAATTACATTTTTCAGATTCTTGGGAGATCAATTGAAAATTGCCATAGAGATCTTTTTACAAAGCCTTGACCTCTAGTTGCCTTTTTTTGCAGATCAGACAAGAAGAGAGACTTCTGTCTGGCACCTTCAGTTATCAGTGTTATATATATGGTGGCAGAATTGAGTTTTAAAATTTTTACTCTCTCTTTCACTCTTTGCCTTATGGTGAGATGTTGGACAATTCCTCTAACTTTTGTGCCTCAGTTACCCTATTTAAAAGGTCAGATAGTAATATGTGCTTCCCAAGGGGATTTTAATAATTAAGAATTTGCCCATTGGGTGTTTTAAGATCTTTGGAATTAAGGCATCATTGAAAGCTATAAATATAAGGTATAATTATTATGAGGTTTTTGTGCTTAGGAATGTAGGTTATTGTAAAGATGAAATCACCCTGTGGGTGATTCCATTCTTCAGGGGCAATTTCAAGAATCCTGATGTCTTTCTTTCAGCCAGGAGTCTTCTCACTTTCAGATCTAAAGTTCTTACTTTGCCCTTTGAGTATCCGATGAATCTGAGAGTTGCCATTTGAGAAAATGTTGAACTTCAGAGAAGCTGGGCTGCAGTGTAATATAATAGTGGGCAGAGATTCAGGGCGTTGCTTAATAAGTCCTGCTGAATTGATTTTTAAAAAGATGTCACTTAGGTTTTTGAAAATTTCATTTAGTTTTATTTATCTGACTGATCAATGATGTTAAAGCCCACAAGACTCTGCAGTTGGGGTTGTTGTTGGCAGCCAGGGGTCTCACCTGTGAGTTTGAGGCATTTGGTGGCTTTGGTGGGTGGGCAGGAATTAGGCTCTTATCTCATAATTCAGTATAGAACTTTGAAAGAAGCCATCAGTATCATGCCAAGCTGTATTTGGTTGGTTTACTCTTTTAGAAAGTGTAGGTTAATTTTTTTATCTATCATTTTTAGCTTTGCCTGCATTTTCTTTGTTCTTTGTAGACTTAAGGGGATTTCTTTAAGTTTTGTAGGCTGCTAAGATCTGCCAGGCTCTGGTCAATGTCATTTGGGACATCCCTTCAGGGATCGTTCTTGTTCCAACTGCCAAAGCAATTAGGGGTTAAGTATGTGCTTTGGAAAGGTTTAGAGGAAGTTTTTGGTAAATATGCATACATTGTACAGATTTACTAAAAGGCCTTTCCCTCTAACTTCCTTTAGCATCATCATAAAAACAAAACCTTTTTCTATTTGCTACAAATGTGATTTTGTATTCACTGTTCTGCAACTATAGGTTATCTTAATTTAGCCTCTGAGATCTGTATCCAGAGGCATAAAGTTTCAGAAAAATGAGTGGGGATTAGAGTCCACAGTCTTGGGCTCAGGAGAATTTTCCAATGGTATATTTATACCACTAGGACTCTAGTTTTCCCTGTATCTGTAGAATTACTTATCTTAAGTCTCTTAATGACTTATTTTTCAAAGTCTAAGTTCATTGTCATTGACTTTTATATCTCTGTGTCTACCCAATTAGTACTGACAAGACAGCTCTGTGTTTCTTAGCTATGTTAAGGAAATACTGAAATATGGTTTTGTGGTAGAAAAACCCTTTCCTTTGTCATTATGGGTGTTAGTGATTATAGGAATTCTGGAGGTGGTGATAGTGATAGTAGTATTTCTAATACTAGTTATAGTCCATATTTCTGTAGTGCATCAGAGCTTACAACATGCTTTCTTCACAAAATCCCTGTTAAGGAGGTTTTGTGACTATTGATGAATAAACTGAAGGTGAGAGCAGTGTAGTGACTTGTCTGATCATTAAGGTAACAGCTCTAAATCTGTGATTCTAATACCAGCACTTTGATTAGAACTTAATTCTTCTGGTTCCAAGATCAGTTTTGTTTCCCTAGCATCACACTATCTCTCAACTCTAAAGGATTATGGATATTCTTAGGGATCATCAGGTTTTTCCCTAATGAGATAGTGGACAGAATGCTAGAGTTTGGATGAGATTTACCTGAATTTGAATCCTGCCTCAGACACCTCCTAGCTATGTTTAAGCAGTCACTTATCTTTCAGCATCATGTATTAGAGATTAGTGCTTTAGATGAAATTTAGTTAGTTATACTGAATTCAGAATAACACATAATTCCTGTGATCATCCCTGTGTTATGGGTGGAAAAGTAACAGTAGGAAATAATTTCTCTACAGTTTCTTAGACAGTCAGGCAAATTGTCCATATTTGTACTTGATAAGAAGGTGAATGCATTGGTCCCCAAGTGTCAGCTCAGAAGATTAACATGTGGGATATAGACCTTAATTTGAAGCAAGTTAGAAATCACAAGCATCATTAAGACTTGTTGGACTGGGGATCAATGACTAGAATATAACCATAGAAGCATATATCTTGTTTGAAAAGACTAGAACAGTTTTTTTTTTTAAAGGAAGAGGAAGATTAGCAATGTATTTAGCATTTTTCTGTTTAGCATTTAGCATTTTCTTAATGAAACATGCTCATGTGAGACTATCCAGGGAAGCAGAGGGAAGAAGCATGGTGGATCTCATTTGAGTAAAGAGCTTCTGAGGATGAAACACCAGTGATATATTGTCATTGAAATATATCTACTATAGACCACTTGAACAGAAGGAGGAAATAGATGAGTAAAGTTAAGAAAGCAGACTATAATCCCAGCATGAAGGCATGCTATAATGAGGAGGGGAGAACTTTAGTTATCCAGACATGAGTTAGAGCTCTTTTTCTCTTGCAAAAAAGCATAGCACCTAATAATTAATTGCATTGCTTGAATGATGATTTCATCTTTCAAAAGACATGAGAAATAATAGAAGGAAATTCTATTCTGGATCTGATTCTTATCATAGAGAAACTGGTCACTGGGGTGGAAATGATAAGAACCATGGAGGAAAGTGATAGTCACTCCATCTTAGAATCTGTGATAGAATAGGAGAGAAAAGCTGAGCATACTCTAAAGTGTACCTTTGATTTTGGGAGAAAAGTTTTATAGTAGCAAAGGTAGGATCCTATAGCCTAAGATTCTGTAGGGGAAGACAGTCTGAGAGGGAAAGGAAGCTCTTAGGCTGAAATTTGGAAAATTAAAATAAACGCTTACTTTGTACCAAGCACTGTACTAAGTGCTAATACAAATTCAAATACAAGTGGTCCCTGCCCTCAAGGAGCTTACATATATGTATGTATGTATATGTATGTATGCATACACATATGTATGTATGCATGTATGTGTATGTATGTATATATGTACACATATGTGTGATAAAAGTGGAAAGTAGAGGGGATAGGGTGAAAGAGGGAGAAGTTACCGAGGTAGGACCATGGTGGAACAAGTTTGCAAAGTTAGGAGTAGAGTCTGCAGACATAGCTGGTCTGAGTACTTTCAGGGTCACAGGAGTCATTTGGACTTCCTGGGTGAGGAGACTGCTGTACATGAAAGAGAAGATCTGGGAAATCAGGAGTGGAGCCTGAAGAGGAATAAAGATTTGAATAGACTTCAGCACTCTGGAAAAGAACCAGCCAACCCAAGGAAGGAGCCTCAGGGACAGACTGTTAATTATGAAGTCATTATTATTCATTACTTTAGCCCAGGAGTTTTGTGGGGGGTTTTTTGGGGGTGGGAGGAACAGGAAATGGGTAATGGAGGTTAGGTAACTTGGCCAGAGTTACACATCTACGTGTCTGAGGCCAGATTTGAATTGCAGGGTGGGTGCTCTATCCACCGCGCCACCTTGGTGCCCCAGCACAGGAATTCTTCACCTGGGAACCTTGAACTCATTAAAAAAAAACTCATAACTGTATCTTAATATAATTGTCTCCTTTGTAATCTTATGTATTTTATTTTATGCATTTAATAACATTATTTAAGAAGAGGTTCATGGGCTTCCCCAGACTGCTAATGGTTCATGACACAAAAATGGTTCAGAACCCCTGTCCTAAGGCCAATTCTAAGCTATTTAAATCTCAATTATAGTTAGATGCTCTGCAGAGAACAGGGGTTCTTCCTTCACCTAGGGTCTGTGAACTAGTTTCTTTTATAATGTATTTCACTTTGTGCATTTAAAAATATTATTCTGAAAAAGGGGCATTGGCCTCAACATGCCCACCAAAGAAATCTGTGACATGCAAAAAAAGACTGAAAAGCTCAGCTTTGGTGGATTTAGATCTGGAATAGGCTTAGTTTGTGGAAATGGAATATGGTCTATTCTGTATCTTATTGTTTTAGATTCCCTGTTTTTGACTCATTGATTTCTATTCCTGTCCCTCTAGCTGCTGATTGAACCAGCATTTTTTTTTTTTTAATTAATGAGAGTTTTGGGCACCTTGGCTTTATCACAGGCTGGTAGCAGTTGACTGGCCAGTTCAGTCTTTGGCTGACAGTTTTGCTATTATTCTGCCCGATGTTCAGGATGTCCTAACTGGAGCTCAGTGGGCAGCAAGATGGACCAAGCCATGAGCCAGAGACTGGACATCAGATATCCAGAGGGATAGATAATTGGGAGAGGTCTGGATAGTAGTCAGTAGGAGGAATTCCAGGTAAATGTGTGAATAGTATAAAAGATTTATGATAGCAAAGACCTAACTTTAGGGCCTCAGGTTTCTATTGCAGGACTCTAGGTATAGGAAAGACTGGGAGACCAAGAAAAGACTTGTCTAGAAATGGCAGAACAGAGGTAGGGGAGGAAACAGACCAAGGACACCAGAATTGGAATACAAGGTGGCTTAGGCACAAAGGAATAAGACAGAAGACAGTTATCAGTACTGAGGTACAACACTGACCTTGGGGTCAAGAGACTAGCTCTGCCAGCTATTAATACTGTGACCTTGAGCAATGATCTGTGCTGGGAAGAGGACTGAATTTGTTGGGTTCCAGTTCCAGTAATGTCCAAATTCCATACCTGCTTCTTACCATCAGGGTAAATTTATGTAATATAGTTTCCTTCTTGGGGCCTTAGTTTCTTCCTCTGTAAATGAGGAATAATAATACTCCTACTACCAACTCCGTATAGTTTTTATTATTATCCAGTGAGGTGATGAAGTGCTTTGTAAACCTTAAAGAACTATAGAAGCACAAGATTATTGTTGCCATCATCTCTGCCTACTCTCACTTTCCTCCATCAGTGGGTTCTTACATATTTTCTTTCTTTAGGAAGAAGATTGGTTCAAGACTCCAAGTGATGCTGACTTTAAAAGTAGTTGCTGCATGACCCCAACCTCAAAAGTTCAAGGGATGCAGGGATGGGGAGCTAAGGAAATTAGTGCTTCCAGACCTTGGGGATTTGTTCTTCTAAACCTCTCCTGCTTTAGAGAAATAGTGACCCTGGGAAATCTTGCTTTTCTCTATCACTCAGAGTATTTTCCAGCTATTAACTCGATGGCTCATTATATTCTTATCAGCTATCTTAGAATTTGTTTTTTATGTAATGTGAGATAGAGAGATGAAATTAACTAACTCAACATGTTAGTGGATTCCTCCTTATTGCTCCAAGTTTTCTGACTACACCAGAGATTCTTAACTTTTTAATGTGTCCCAGACCTACACAGGGGTGGGTGAAGTTCAAAGACCCTTTCCTCAGGGTCTTTCTCACTCCTTCTTCCTTCCTTCCTCCCTCCCTCTTCCTGGAGGCAATCAGGGTTAAATGTCTTTGCCAGAGTTACACAGCTACTAAGTGTCTGAGGTCATATTTGAACTCAGGTCCTCCTGAATCCAGGACAGGTGCTCTATCTACTGTGTTGCCTAGCTCCCTTAGAATCATGTTTATAAATTCATGCAATAAAATACATAGGATTTCAAAGAAAATCATTTATTTTGAAATAGAGGTATCAAAGTATAAAACAAGTTCACATCCAGGCTTCTTTTTTAAAGAAAGGAAAGGATGTGACTTTTAGGTCCTGTGACTTTATTTCTTTACTTGGTGTTATCCTTCTGCTGCCTCCTAGCTGTGTGACCTTGGACAGGTCACTTTACCATTCCAAGTCTCAATTTCTTCATCTCAAAAATGGGAATGATAGTATTTGCACTGCTGATATCACAGAATTGTTAGGAAAGTGCTGTTAAACTTAAAATGCTATACCATTATGTTTAATTTTGTTGGTGTAGCTACTGTATCTATCAATGAGTACTGCAACTCCTCTATAATCTAATAAGTAGGTGGCCTTTGAGAGTCACTGGGATCAAAAAATTTTTCATGCTGTGGTCAATCTAGTGATAAGCATCTTCCAGTTTTTCTAAGCCAGTCTCAGAAAACAGATATATAGTCAGAGGTCAGCTCTAACCATCTCCCATCTTGCTAGAGTAAATTGTTAAAATTTCAACTTGGGAAATGTTTTGTTGATTGTAGAAACATAGGAGAATAAAGGAGAAAATGTTAAAAATGGAGATTAAATTCAAAAGTATGTCGCATACATTCCTCTCTCCCTTTCCTCCCTCCCTCCCCAGCTGACTTTTAAACATCTGCCAGCACACCCCTGCATATACTCTATTATCGAGCCTGTTTTACCCTACAGCTGGTATTTGGGGATTGTGATAGAGGATAGGATAAAGGCCATTGAATTTAGAGTCTGAAGACCTAAGTTTGAATCCCAGCACTGTCTTATTTTGTTGTTGTTCAGTCATTTCAGTTGTGTCTGACTCTTTGTGACCCCATTTGAGATTTTCTTGGCAGAGATACTGGAGTTTGTCATTTCCCTCTCCAGCTCATTTTTTAAAAACATATTTATTTCCACACTGTGCGTGTGGGTTCATCCTAGTCATGTTGTGAAAGAGGAATCAGAACAAAAGGGAAAAAACTGCAAGAAAGAAAAAAGCAAAAACAAAAAAAAGTGAAAATAGCATTCTTCAACTCGCACTCAGATTCTATAGTTCTTCTCTGTATGTGGATAGCATTTTCCATCCTGAGTCTTTCAGAATCATCTTGGATCCTTGTATTGCTGAGAGGAATTAAGTCTATTAAAGTTGGTGATTGTACTATGTTGCTGTTACTGTGTACAATGTTCTCCTGGTTCTGCTCACTTCACTCAGCACCAATTCATGTCAGTCTTTCCAGGCTTTACTGAAGTCTGCCTGCTCATCATTTCTTATGGAACAAGTGTTCCATTATATTCATGTACCACAACTTGTTCAGCCATTCCCCAATTGATGGGCATCCCCTCAATTTCCAATTCTTGGCCACCACAAATATTTTTGTACATGTGAGTCCTTTTCACATTTGTATGATCTCTTTGGGATACAGACCTGGAAGTGGTATTTTTATTGCCCTTTGGGCATGGTTCCAAATTGCCCTCCAGAATGGTTGGATCACTTCACACTCCACCAACAACATGTTAATGTTCTGATTTTCCCACATCTGCTCCAACATTTATCATTTCCCTTTTTCTGTCATGTTAGCCAATCTGTCTCCAGCTCATTTTTACAGATGAAGAAGCTGAGGCAAATAGAGTTAAGTGACTTGCCCAGCTAGTAAGTGTCTGAAGCCACATTTGAACTCATCTCAAGATGAGCCTTCCTGCCTCCAGGCCCTGCACTCTATCCACTGCACCACTTAGCTGCTCTTCTGTCTTCTTTACTAACTGTGTAACCTTGGGCAGGTGACAGCCTTTCTGCACCATGGGTTCATAATCAATCAATAAACATTTATTAAGCATGTGCCAGGCCCCGTGCTAAGCGCTGGGGATACAAAAAGAGGCAAAAGACAGCTCCTGCCCTCATTGCTCTAATCTAATCTAATTGAGGAGACAACAAAACAAACAAATATGAACGAACACACTATATGCTGGATAAATAGGAAATAAGAAACAGAGGGAAGGCACTAGAATTAAGAGGGGTTGAGAAAGATAGAATTTTGGCTGGGACTTAAAGGAAGCCAGGGAAGCCAGTAGATGAAGATAAGACAGGAGAGTGTTCTAGGCTTGGGGGACAGGTGAGAGAAAATACCCCAGCTGAGAAACAGAATGTCTTGTTCCTGAAGCAGCCCAGAGGGCTTTGTCACTTAATGGAGGAGTATTTGGCAGGGAGTAGCAAATAGCAGAGACTTTGAATTAGAATTGGAAGTCATTAATTCCAATCCCTACCTGAAGCTTAAATTTCCTGAAGAAGTGATCATGGGTAAAAAGGCAGGATTGAACTAGTGACCTCTGAGGGCCTTTCTAGTTCTGCTATTCTGTGGTTCTCTCTGTAGAGAGACTTTGGGAACAGGAGAGGTAGAGGGTAGGGGATGGACCAGGGGTTGGGAAGGACTGATTCCCTTTCAAATCTGGGACAGCTCTGGTAAAGTTCTTACTGCTGGACTTTGAGTCAGCAAGACCCGAGTTTGAACTTTGCCTTTGCCATTGTGTTAGCAATGTGACCCTGGGCAAATCACTTAACTTCTCAGTCTCGGTTTTTTCATTTGTAAAATGGGGATAATAATAGCTGCTACCTCATAAGGTTGTTGCGAAGTTCAAATGAGATAACATGTAAAATTCTTTGCAAACCTTAAAGCATGATGTAACTACTAGACCGCTATTATTTGCCATATGGCTGAATCTGTGTGATAACCTGAAATATCACTGGTACCTATCAGGGACAAATAGCTTGATGTTTATAGTTTATGGTGATAGCAGGGATTCCTGCTGCAGGTGCAGCTGACCCTGTAAACTGCAGTAAGAGGTTTAGTAAAGGCAATAGATAAAGAGAGCACAAAGAGTCTCCCTTCCCCCATCCCATTCCACAAGTGACAGATGGTGGCGGTATAGAAGGAAGGCACTCTCCATCAACCTAATAATGATGAGTATTTCTGTGAAATGAAGTATTTATCCCTCAAAGAGGCTGTATTTATTGTAATGTTTATTTATTTCCCTTTTGTCCTTAGGGTCAGGCAGGGACTTTCTAATTCCAGAAATGTTATGGCAGCTGTTTTATCCACTACCACCATATACCTCTTTGCTTTTTATTCTTATTTAAGTAAGGGTTTTTAGATAGGATGGAATGATGGGAAGAACACTGGATTTTGAGTCATAGGAATTGTGTTCAGTCCTTAGCATTACCCTTTACTTACCTATATAACCTCTCTGGGCCTCATTTTCCTCACCTGAATCAATTACCGAGCATTTATTAAGCACTTACTGTATGCTAGGCAGTTGTAATACAAAGACAACAGTGAAACAGCTCTTTCCTCCAAGCAATTTACATTCTGTAGGGGGAAAATATCAGTATATACATATCAGTATATACAAATATTAGTATATACAAAATAGTCTATCAGTATATACAAATTGTTATGAGGTGATTTTTGGTGGGGAGGGCACTAGCAGTTAGGGAAATTAGGAAAATCTTCAAGTAGCAGGTGGCACAAGAAATTACGATTTTCAAGAGGGAATACATTCCAGCCATGAGGACAGCCAGCACAAAAATGTAGAACTGGGAAATGGAGTACGTGAGGAGCCAGTTTGACCTGACTATAGAGTGTGAAGAAGAGTGATGTTTAATAAGGTTGGAAAAGTAGACAGGGCCAGCTTGTGAAGGGCTTGAATTGCCAAACAATTTTTAGTGGTCACAGGGAACCACTATTAAGTAAGGAAATGGCATGGTCAGGCCTGCTGTATTGCCAAGGCAATATTCACAGCACTGACAATGACTATGAATATGCTGGCTTAGTTCTGAATCACAAAGTATAAGAGACTCTCCATATAGAAGGCAGAAGAAAAACATTTATTCAGCTACCAGAAAGCCACATCTGTCATAGTAACCAAGAAGTCAATGCACATTAGCAGTGCAGGGGACAAAGCCATTCTCAAGCCTTCCTTTAAGCAGATCACATGGGGTTATTAATGAATGGGAAAGATCTTCCCATTTAAATTACCATTACAGCTGTGCTTTAGGAAAATCTTGGCAATTGTGTGAAATTTTGATTGTAATAGGAGAAAGACCTGAGGCAGGGCAGTTTACGTCCATGGTCCTGGTGAGGAGTGATGAAGATCTGAATGAGGGTAGTAGCTATGTGATCAGAGATAAGGGGATTGATGCAAGGGATATTGTGGAGGTAGAAACAATAAGATCTGGCAACTGATTGAATATTTGGAGCAAATGAAAGTGAGAAGTCAAGAAAGCCACCAAGATTGCCTTCTCTTACATTCTTTAAGGCCAGTCCTTTGGTCATTATAATTTTACAGCATTGAGTTTCCAATTTATTTTATTCTTTCTGTTTGCACTGTTATAGTCATTGAGTATATTGTTTTCCTGGTTCTGACTTCATCTCATATTCCTTATTTGTCATATCACAGTAGCATTCTATTACCTTTATATACCACAGTTTTTTTTACCCATTCTCCAGTTGATGTCCAATCATTTTTGTTTGCACTTTCTTGTTACTACAAAATGTTCTTCTATAAATACTTTGATGTATATGGGGCCTTTTTGTCATTGACCACTTAGGGTGTATATGGAGTGTATGTGGTATGTGTGAGTGTGCCTGGGTGTATATAGATTTCATTAACACTGAAATCTCTGGGTTGAGAGGTATGGACATTTCATCCCTTCCTTTACATAATTCCAAATTACTTTTCAAAATGGTCAGATTACTTCACAGTTCCATCAACAACCCTTCCAAAACTGGTTATTCTCATCTTTTGCCATCTTTGCCATTTTTCTGGGTATGAGGTGAAACTTCAGAGTTGTTTTGATTTGCATTTCTCTTATTGTTTGTGACTTAGAGCAGTCTTTCATATGGTTCTTAATAGCTTGCAATTCTTATTTTGAGAACCTTTTGTTCCTATCCTTTGATTCTTTGTCTATAGAGGAATAGATTTTTCCCATAATAGTGCAGGCTGTTGCTTAGTATCACCCTCCTCTCTCCTTCCCCTTCCCCCACAGAGATGTCACCTAGCTCTATCTCTCATGTCCTCAGGACTGATCCAATGGGAAAGCTGATCAGATTTATGGCTCCACTGGACTCTCACTCAGCTGATAATTAAAATGCTTTTGCTTCAAGAAGAGGGTAATATATCTCTTTCCCCTCCTTCCTCCTTTGCCTCTGATGCTGAGGGCAGAGAGAATGTATGATATACAGTTATGTCTTCTTTGTTTCTTCCCATCACCACCCCCTGTTCTTTAGCCCAAGGTAGTATTCTGATCACAGATTTTCTTTCTGGACTGTAGAATTTTGAGGTTGAGTGCCACAAGCCTTGATGGGTTTTCAAAGCTCTTGACTCTCATAGAAGAAAGACCAGAGCTACAGATACTAGTTGTCAGTAAGTAGCAGAGAATGCTGCCATTTTGTCAATAATCTCTTCTCACCTGTCTACATCTTAGCATCCTCATTTACTGCATGTTCCCTAGCACAGATTTTCTGTTTCATCTAGGCTAAGTTGCTTGAACCTTGCAAGTAATTTTTGTCGTTCACTTGTTTCACTCATGTCTGATTCTTCTTGACCCCATTTGGAGTTTTCTTGGCAAAGATACTGAAATTATTTGCCATTTCCCTCTGCAGCTCATTTTATAGATGAATAAACTGAGACAAACAGGTTTAAATGACTTATGCCACTATCAAGTGTCTGAAGCCAGACTTAAACACAGGAAGAGGAGTCTTTCTGACTCCAGGTCCAGCATTCTGTCCACTGTGCCACCTAGTTGCCCTTGTAGATAATAGGTACCTCATAAATATTGCATTTACTCTTTATTTTCCCTGAGGGGTAGTGTAGCAGAGTGGATAGAAGCCAGCCTTGGAATCAAGAAGACCTGAGTTCAGGTTCTGCCTCTGATATATACTGTGAACAATCATGAACAAGCAATGTTCTTTCATCCATTCTCTAAAACCGTTAAGTCATAAACGATTTATTGGTGTGCATCAATGGAAAGAATTTTCAAACCAGGATTTTTCTACATTAGTGAAATCATAGATATGGAACATCCTCTCTTCTTTCATTCCATACACACAATTGACATAAAACATATGTCTGCATGTATATGCATATACACGTACATTCATATATGCACATGTGTACATATACACATATGTACATAGGCACATTTTTGTTATTTCTTATTATTATGTTATTTATGAGTCACCAAAATATTTATTTTATGCAATGCTCTGCAATACAACACAATAAACATATATTAAGCACTTACTGTGTACTATGCTGAGCGCTGGGGATACAAATAAGAGAAACACAGTTGACTTCAAGGAGTTTAAAAATCTAATGGGAGAAGACAACATACAGTGCTAAGTGCTTTATAAATATTGTCTAACTTAAGTCAAAAAGATAGTTCTACTCTCAAGGAGCTCACAGTCTCATAGGGGAAATAACATGAAAACAACTTTGTATAAACAAGTTATGTACAGGATAAATTCAGGATAATCAGTAGAGGGAAGGCACTAACATTAAGGGGCATCAGGAAAGGCTTTCTATACAAGGTGGGGTGTGAAAGAAACAAGGGATGACAGGAGGCAGAGATTAAGTGGGACAATATTCCTAGGCATGGTGCCCAGCCAGTCAAAATGCCCAGAGTTGGGAAAAGAAGTGTGTTGTGTAAGGAACAGCAAGGAAGTCAGTGTCACAGTACCCAGCAAAGCACCCTGGAGGCTGGGGAGGGGAGGGGAGTAATAAGGTGAGCTGAGCTTTGAAGGAAAGTAAGAGGTGGAGGTTAAGATGGAGTGATAGGATGGAGTGAGGCCTGTTTAAAAACATAGGAGACCTGAAATAAATTGTTCCATAAGGAACAGGAAGAAGGCCAGTTTACTAGGAAATTATTGATTTAGAGAGTTGGAAGGCACCTTAGCGGCCAACTAAGACAATTTTCTCATTTTAAAGATAAGGATAAAGCGCCAGAGAGGTTAAATGTTACCTAGGGTTTCAGAACCAAGATTTAAACCCATATCATCTGACTCCAAACCTAGTCCTCATTCTTCATGCGTTTTTTGATTATCTTTCACTAAAGTCATAGAATAACCACAAAGCTGTAGAATTGAATCTGGAAAGGACCTCAGATATCATTCAGTTGAACCCCCTTATTTTACAGATGAGGAAGCATGCCCAGGGGTGTTAAGTGACTTGCCCAAAGTCATTGCGACATGGACATGACTCTGTGTTCTCAAAGGAATATGCCAGTGGAGCACAAATCTCTGTCAGTTTCTATCAAAATGCTAAGTACAGGCTTGCTTGGCAACTAACAGATATGTTTGTCATTGAGAGTCAGCTTTAATAAATTCAGAGAGGCTTATTATAGATGATGAATTTTTCAAGCACGGAAGTTCTCAAAGGACATCTTCCACGCAATAAAGGCATTAGGAGCTTCATGGGTCCTTGAAAATGAAGTACTAAAGAAAATGTTGTTGATAAAATCTTAGATTTTAACTATTTGGATTTTCTTTCCTAGGTTCAGTCATAGTGTTTTAGACTCTCCACTGCTTGATAGCAGGAACCAGAACTCTTCCATACTTCCCTCATCCCCCATCCGTATAATGGCACATTTTGCTCCATGTCCACTAGCTCAGGTATTTCATAAGAATTTCCTAGGCCTGAAATTCTGCTCTCGTCTGTTTTTAGTACCTCTTTTTGCAGGAGTTCAGAAGTTTTTGTTGATAGAATCTCATAGTCACCATGTTCTTGCCACCTTCAATTTTAACAAAACTTATTTGTGTGTAGGGCACTATGTAATGGCTATGGGAGGTGGAAAGGTTAGTTGACACAGTTCCTTGGAGACACATGATGGTAAAATGACAGAGTAGTTGTTTTCCTTAACGCCCTCCAATCCAAAAGCTAAGATAAGGAATTATATGCCAGATATAGAATATATAATAAGAAGTCAGAAATACTGCTCAAGGTGAAAAACAACACAAATGCTGTGAAATAACATCGGAGAGCCCAAATATCTACAGTTAGGTCTCAGTATCACCACCCCGGAGTGAATGCATATAAGCCTGAAAGCTTGTGCTTCTGGATAGGTTGGGTCCCTTTTCATTTCTCCCCCTACCCCAATGTTGATTGAGCCTGAAATCCTTTTCACTTCATAAAGGGCAGCAGTCAGTCAATGAGAATTTATTGAGCTTATTATGTGCCAGGCTCAGTGAGGAAAATAACATGTTAAATAAGTAGATATGTAAGCTATATAAAGAATAGACGCATGGTAGTTTGGAAAGGGAGACATCAGACTTTGATTTTGCCTAGCTGAGTCAAGGAAAGGGAGCATTGGAGAAGAGAGAATGGGTAGCCTACTGGAGCAAGGAACTTTTGTGACTGAGGGAAAGGGGACTGGTAACTTTACCCCATAGGGTATATTCTGGCAGGATCCTGATTTGGCTCCTCATATACTCCTATGTGATGAAGCCAAGGATACTGAGGTCTTTGGTGTGGGAAGGGGAAGAACCAAAGAATGAGAAGGTCAGAGACATGCTAAAATGAAAAAGAAAAAGGAGAAAAGCTGAGTAAAAATCTAATTCATAGGCATGTAAAACAAGAGAGAGGGTCATAAAGACAGAAAGAAGAATGAGGAAATAGTTAGAGGTGTCAAGACACTATGAACAAGCATTAAAATCTGAAGGAAAATGAATTAAAACAAGAATTTAGTAGACTCCCAAGAGATTATGGAACAACACTGAAAATCAAAATCCTGAATGGAGAGAGAGAAGAGAAGGGGAAAGCAGAAGAATTGAGGAATTAAATTAGGTCAGAAATCAGGGCTTTCAACATAGAATTAAAAAATACTAGGGTACAAAATTTAGAAGAGCTTCTGAGAGAATAATAAATTTGAAACACAAAAAATAAAGAAGTGGAAGAAAATTTGAGAGAAATAAAAACCCCCACAACTTTAAAATAAAACATGAATTCTACATAAACCAAAGAAACTGATTGATATTAAAGACAGGAATCTGCACAGTTATATAACTTAAGGAGAATATGAAAAATAAAAAAAGCCCTAAATATCATATCTCAGGAAGTAACACAAGAACTTTTGAATATCACCAACAAAAGAGTGATCCATCAAATTCACAAATCACTGCCAGAGAAAAATCCCATGCTTGAAAGTCCAAGTCATATAGTGGTCAAATTTCACAATTTCAATAACACCAAAAATTTTTTGCAAGTCTGCAGGAAAAAAGATAACCCAAAAACAACCTAGAACTACCAAAAGGAGCAAAATCAATTCAATGGATTTACAGGTAAAATCTGTTTAAAGTTTAAAGAACAACTAATACCCATGCTACATAAATCATTCTCAGGTAAAAAAGAAAATGTTCTACCGAACGCCTTTAATGAGACAAATATAGTCCTACTACCTAAACCAGAGAAGGATAAAGCATAGAAAGAGAACAAAAGACCAGTATCAGAAGTGAATATTGATGTAGAATTTTTATGTAAAATCTTAGCAAAAAGACAATGGTAATAGAGCCAGAAAATGATTTACTGTGATATTGTTTTTATAGGTGAGATATAGCTCAATATTAGAAAATGTTAACATAATAAATTACATTAAAAACAAAATACTCCAAACTATATAATTATAACAATAGCAACAACAAAAAAACCTTGACAACGTACTCATTTATACTAAAAGTCCAAAAGCACATGAAGCATAGAAGGTCCATTTTTTTATATGAAAAGCTCATGTATCTAAAACCAGAAACTAGCATTATTTCAATGGCAAAATACTAGGCACATTCTCAATAAATGCAAGAACAAAGCAAAGATACTCTTTTCCACACTACTGTTTTGGGTAGTTCTAAAAATATTAGTTATAGTGATAAGAAATTGAAAACATAAACATTGTGAAAAAAGAGACAAAATTAGCCAGAGTAGCAAACAATGGTATTATTTTCTTTAAAAGTCCCAAAATACCAGCAAAGAAAGTGAGTTAATTAAAAAATTCAGTAAAGTAGGAAGATATAAAATAAATCCACAAAATAGTCAGCCTTTCTATATAGCTATAACAAAATCCAGGAAGAAATAAAAACAAGGAAAACTCTATTCAAAATAACTACAAAAAGCATGAAATTTCTGGGAATTAATCTCCCCCAAATCATATAAGACATTTTAATATAATTACAAAGCACTATCTAAAGAAATAAATAATGTCAAACAATTGGAGGGATATTTATACTTCATGATTGATCTGTGCCAGTGTATTAAGATTAACAATACTACCTACGTTCATTCACAAATTTAGAAGTATGTCAATCAAACTACCAGGTTGGGTAAAATTAGAAAAAATAACAAAATTCCTTTGAAAGAGCAAAAGGTCTAGAATATCAAGGGAAATAGTTTTAAAAGAAGGAATTATGAGGGAATGGTGCTTCCAGTCCTCATACGTATGCTCATTTTGTTTTTTTAATTTTTAAAATTTAATATTATTGTTATCTTTTGTTTTAACATCATCTACATTTCCTAGTGTAACTCTCCCTCTACACAGATATATGTTCTTTATAAAAATGAATAAAAAGAGGAAAAATGTTCAGCAAAACTTAACAATATTTTGAAAAAGATTAACAGATAGTCATCTAATTCTTCAAAGAAGCCAAAGAAGCCTCATCTTCATATTTTATTATGAAGCAGAAATTATTCAAATTGTTTGTTACTGATAAAAACAATAAAAAAATACACCCGTGGAATGGATTAAGCAAACAAGAAACAGAAACATTTGATTCTTGATTTACTGTCTTACACACCTGAGAACATGAACTACTTTGTGGAAAACTCACCATTTGACAAGAAGTGTTGGGAACACTGGAAATCAATTTGGAAGAAAATAGTAGGTTTAGACCAGACCCCCATTTTACATGAGTTGTTACATGTGGATACTCTCTTTAAAGGACTCATAAGAAAAACGTGAAGGAAAATGAATAGAGAGATAGAGGAAATCTTTCACAGCTAGACAGGGGGAGAATTTTTTTTTCAACAGAACAAGGAATAAAGATCACAAAAGACACAACAGACAATTTTAATTGCTTGAAATTGAAAAGCTTTTGTACAAACAAAATTGGTGCAGTTTTCATAAAAAAAGGAAACTATTTATAGAATTTTTTTTTTTGCATCAAGTACGGTCTGATATTCAAGTTACATAGGAAGTTGACATAAATATAAAGGACCATAGACATCATGGAATAGTGCATAGAGAGGGCTGGTCTCAGAGCCAGGAAGACCTAAATTTAAGACCCAGCTCTGATATATACTGAGTGTGTGCTGCTTAACCTTCCAGTACTTGAGGCAATTCTAATACCAGAAGAAGGTGTCTCCTGGCATTGTAGAGGGGTTTCCCTATATTAGTGTTTTTATATCTATATATAAAACCACATAGAACTCTATTATACATACACACACACACAGAGTTATATAGAACTCTATAACTATATAAAAACTATAATGCATAATTATATCATAAAGTTGTAGCTATGTATAACTATATTACAAATAACTAGATATTATATAACTCACAGGTTTGTGTTCTTCCTTCGTTGCCAAAGAAGACCATGCCATCAGAGAAATGATGACATGACTTGCACTTGACTTTGTTTTGAGTGAGGGAGGGCTATGCAGGTCACCAACCTTACTTCTCCTCCAGAGCTATCTGAATCCAGTGACCAGAAATTCATCAGGATGACTGGAGATGACCCAGGATGCACTGGGGGATCTTGGCCCCTTTAGGCCAAGGTCTTTGCAGGTACTCACTTAGGATGAGGCAATGCCCATTCATTGAATAGTCCTGTTTAAGAGGTAGCCAGGGTGTGGCCCCTTTACTGAGGCAACAAAAAGAAAGACATCAGGCTGGGAGGGAAACACCAACAGTTAGTATTGATAATCACTCTGAAGCCCAGAGGGTCTAGAATTATGCATAGTTATATGTAATATAGTTGTGTATAGTTATATGATATAGAATATTATAGAATACATATAATTATATAGCTTATTATTATTAACATGGCATTAATTATATGATTACTTAGCATATAATATCTATATTAAATCAAGTATAATCATATGTACATGTATGTATAACTATGCTGTATAGTTCTAATTGTGCTTAACTATATTATATATAACAGCATGGTTATATGTAGCACAGTTATGTATTGCTCTAACTATACGTATAAATATGTTTGTGTGTATGTGTATACATAACTACTTATCGTTCAGTTGTTTCAGTTATGTTTGACTTTGTGATCCCATTTGGGGTTTTCTTGGCAAAGATACTGAAATGATGTATCTTTACTTCTCCAGCTCGTTTCAGATGAGGAAATTGAGGGTTGAGTGACTTGCCCAGGGTCACATAGCTAGTGTGTATCTGAAGCTAGTTTTGAAATCAGGTCTTCCTGACCCCAGGCCCAGTGCTCTATACACTGTGCCACCTAATTGTTCCTATACATGTATAGTAATCTCTCTCTCTCTCTCTCTCTCTCTGTCAGTCTGTCTGTCTATCTGTCTGTCTATCTCTATCCATCTCTACCTATCCATCCATCTACCTAAATATATACATATGTAGTTATAGTTACACATGGTTTTATATATCTATATATAATTACATGTGGTTTTATATGTATGTATATATGTATATGTGCATATATATACATATAACAACTATACATGTATAATATAGTTATAGAGTTCCCTTTATTAATGAGATCACAAATCCAGTCCCTGTCCTTTATCCTTAGAACCAAGAGTCATTTCTCAAAAGATAAATGGTCAAAAAACCTGAAAAAACTTTTCAAAAGAAGAATTACAAGCTATTAACCATATGAAAGAGTATTCTCACTATTAATATGAAGCATGTAAATAAAAGACAACTCTGAGATTTTATGTTACACTCAACCAGCTGTCATAGATGACAAAAGATGGAACAAGCTGATGTTCGAAGGATTGTGGAAGACAACTAATTCTTTACTGATGGAGCTGTTAATTTATTCACCCATTCTGGGTTAGGAAGAGTACAAGGGTACTGATTTCCCTTCCAACTCCAGATTCTGTGATTATTTTAAAGCAATTTGAAATTATGTTGTTGTTGTTTTCTAAATGGCAAACATGCCTAGAGTCTTTGTGCCAGAGATCCCACTGATAGACATGTACCCTTTGGAGGTGAAAGACAGGAAAAAAAGGTCCCATATATACCAAAATATTTGTACCAGCACTTTTTTATGGTATCAAAGAACGGGACCCACTGATTGAGAACTAGCTAATAAATTATAGTTTAGGACATGACTAAAATGGAATACTATTTTCATACTTTAAGAAGAATGTGAAGAATTCAAAAAGCATGGGAAGACTTGCATGAACTGATGAAGTAAGTAGAACCAGGAAAATTATATACAAAATGACTGCAACCATAAAATGAAACTGAACCTTTTTAAAAATATGACCAAACTTTGTCTCAGAGGAGAATTAAGAAAGTGCACCTTTTCCCCTTTGTTGCAGAAGGGGAGGAAGAAATGTAGGAACTGAATATTGCATTTGCTAGATATGTTAGTTTTGCTGGTATTTTTTTCTAATCTTTTGAAAAAAAAATTGCTGTCCCAAGGGATAGTTTGCTGGGTAGAGAGGGAGGAGGAGGAATATATTCTGAAATAAATGTGATATAACAAGAAAAGACAAAAATAAAAAATTTAAAAAGACAACACAGTTCTTGTCCTTATGTGACTTAAAACTATAAAGGGATAAGACCAACACAGATAGCTATTATGCATAATATTATATTATTAATGCCATTATATAAAGAAAAAGCATCCTGTAAAGTCTTAGGAGGATGGATATTATTGACTCTGGGAATCAACGAAGGCTTCAACTTGAATTTGGCTTTATAATATAAACAGGGATTCAATAAATAAAGATGGAAAATGAGGGCATTCCAGACACAGGAAGCAGCCAGAGTAAAGGCATGGGGATCTAAGTTTAATGCATGTTTGTGAGGCTGAGAGAAGTCCAGTTTGGCAGAAACATAGCAAATGGAAGGAAGTAATTTGGAATTAAGCTGAAAGGACAGCATAACACTTGACTGGAGTGTTTTGAATGTCAAGCAAAGGAGTTTGGACTTTATTTGATAGATAGTAAGGAAGCAGCATACATCCATTTCATGAGCTCATCCCAGAGAGCCAATTTTGTGCCAGTTTTAAAAGTAAAAAAAAAAAAGTCTTATGCTTGTCTCTAGAAATGCCTAGAGAAGCTAGATCTTGGTTATCTCATTATGGAAGAGTGGATAGAATGTACCCTCAGAGGCAAGAAGACATGAGTTCAAGACCTTCTGACATAGACTGACTGTATGACCTTGGACAACTGTCAATGCTCTAGGCAGTTCTCTGTGACTGTAAGTTACAGAGAAGGTGTTGACCTTCAATGGAAGAAGGAAAGGAAGGGAAAGGGAATAAACATTTATATAGCCTCTACTATGTGTCAGGCATAATGCTGTGTTCTTTACAAATATCTCATTTGATCCTTAAAATAACTCTGGAATGTAGATATTATTATGATCATTCCCATTTTATAGATGGGGAAACTGAAGCAAACAGAGTTTAAAAGATTTGCCCAGGTTCACACTAGTAAATGTATGATGTCAAATTTGAACTCAGGTCTTCTTAACTCTGGCTCCAGCATTTTATTCTATACCTAGGAGTTCCCTATATCAATGGTATAACAATTTTAATCCCTGTAAATGGACAAGCAGGACTTTGGATTTCTTCAGAACCAAGTAAGATCTTGAAGGCTGAATTTTTTTTCTTCTGGATACTCCCAACCCCCAAGTTCTTAAAACGGTTTAGTGTCAAAGAGTAAAGAAGAGATAGTGACATGAAGAAAACTGATGACCTTTAGTCTTTGTCCTGCCCCAGAGGTCTGAACTAGGAACAATTTGTGGAAGTCCAGATTTAGGGTTAATAAAAGGAAAAGTACCCTAATAGTGAATTATAAAAAGAATAGTCTGCTTTGTGTAGTAGTGAGTTCCCCATTACTTAGAGGTTTTCAAGCAAAGGCTGCATGACCACTTGTCTGATAGTTTGTAAAAAAGGATCCTTGTTCAGTTTTGAGTTGGACTAGAGGGACTTTGAGATCCTGTCTTCTTGTTTTGTAACTTTCCTTCCTTCTATTTGTGATTTAGCTATTCCTGAAGATTCAAAATGTACCAGTCACAAAACCTAGAATCCTAGTATTTGTGCTTAGAGATCATCTATTCATTTTACAGATGCAGAAACTTGAATACAGAGAAAAGGGAAATGACTTAACCAAAGTCATACAGAGAACCAGATTTCCTGACTTTTAAGTCTGTATTTTTTTCCAATATACCATGGAAGAATAAATCATTACACCCTTTACACCCATTACACACTTACCTGAAAGACTTGGAGATGAATGTAGGATGGATGGATGAATAGATGAGTGAATGATTGAAAAACTGTTCATCAAGGGCTTACTATTTATCAGTTACAGTGTTAAGTATTGAGGATACAAATACAAAAGCAAAGACAGTCTCCCTCATGGAGCTTGTATCTTAGTGGTTGGGGGAGATAACACACATTGGAGAATAGTGACCAGGGAGGGTCCACTTTGGAAGGTTACTGGGATGCTGAGTGGGGCCAAGGGGAATAGATTGACAGACATCTTCCTGATTATAATGGCAGCCTGTTCATGGTTCCAGAACTGGAGGGGAGCAGGAAAGGTACTACTGGCATGAGAGCAAGCCCTATTGAAAAGATTGTTGAGAAGATGGAGGAAGCAGTCAGGTTGTGGGTATGTGTGAGCCATGTCACTCAGTTAGTCATCAAGCATATATAAACCCTTAGTGCTAGGCACTGTGAACACAAATATAATACAGGGGAAAACAAGATAGTCCCTGCTATAAGGAACATATACTCTAATGGGGGAAGACAACTCATAAATTAAAAAAAAGGGGGTGAGGGAATTAATGAAGCTACCTGAGCCATAGTCATGGTAGAGAAGTCCAGAGTGCAGCCTAGTGTGAAATGAAGACCATGACTGGTCTGGGCTCTGGGAGGAGCAGCGTAATCAGAGGGAGAGGCCATAGGAGGAAAGGGGATTTTCAGTCTGGGAATTACAGGACCACAGTGAGCTTCCACGCAGAAGAAATTTCTGGAGCATGCTAGAGAGTCCAGATTCCAACCCTGTGAGAAATTAAGGCAGGTCAGTAAGGCCTTCAGGGTGTGGAAGTTCAGGAGATGAAAGAGTTAAAATCTCGGGGGCATGTTTGTGGTCCTGGCTGATGGCCAGGTCACTGTAAAAAGAACATGCCATTCAGGGAAAGGGTATGTGACCACTGGGTACAGATGTGGAGTGTCCAACCTATTCAAAAGCAGCAGTGAGTTGTTCCTGGTTCACTGAAGCTAACATTTTATTCCCCAGCCATCCATCTCCTTGCCCCCCACCTCCTTTTTGTTCTTTGGAGCTTCACTGATTCCTTTTAAATTAGTTATTTCTGGATCTGCTACCCTCCCCCGTTTCTCTACCAGTCAGGAAACCTCTTGTAATAAAGAAAAGCAGTTACACAAATCCAACCAAAAACATGTCAACCCATTCCTTCCCTTAGATTCTTCAAGGATAGGAAGGGGATCCATTTCCCTCCTTGTTTCTCAGTCTGATCCAACGTTGGCCATAAAGTCACATGGCATTTGTGTCACTAACATTTTAAAGTAGCTGTGTGGGATGAGTAATGGGGCAAACAAGAGACTAGTGTGGAGAACTCACTTGTAACCCCCAAGTAACATGGCTCTGTGATCTCCATCATGGAAAGTATCCATGGAAACCACCAATGACTTCATCTGTAACCTGGGCTGATTACTTCCCTGGACATGTGCTGCTGATTTCACCTGACAAAGGAGAATAACCACATTAAACAATCTTAAAAATGACCAGGAAAAAGAACCAATGCAAACCAATTTTAGGCCCTTTCCAAATATGAAATGCTGTGCAAGCAAGTCTTGGTCATGATAGTGGGAGGAAACAGTGGTGAGGAGGATCCAAAAATAATTTCTCTTTGGCACTGACATAGTTATTTTCTTCTTTGCAGCAGATTTAACCTTCCTAATTATGTTTTGATTAGTCTAATAGTAAAATTAGCTCATCCTTCCCTTACACATACCAGCTGATGACAAGAAAAAGTAGCTCAGTCGCATGCTGTAGGTGGCAGAAGGAAACCAACTAGGGATTTAAAATCTGCCACAGATAATCTTACTGTAGATAATTCATTGTATCTTGTGGTTTCTTATTGATCACAATGTGAAAAATAGCGCATATATTATCTTTATAAAATCCTCTAATGTTAGAGCCGGATGGGGACCTTACTCAGGGGTTCTTAGCCTTCTTTGTGTCATGGACCCTCTTGTCAGGCAGGTGAAACCTATGGGCCCCTTCTTAGAAAAAATGCTTTTAAATACATAAAATTAAACACAAAGGATTACAAAGAAAGCCAATTTTATTGACATAGAGCTGTCAAAATGTTTTTTAAAAAAGTTCGTAGACCCTGTTAAGAACCTGACCTAATCCAACCCCTTTATTTTGTGGTTGAGGAAATTAAGGTTTAGGGAGATGTACTGATTTGCCTAAAGTCAAATGCAAGTAAGTGGTACAGGTAGGACTTTAATCTAAGTTTTCTCTTCCTATTACATTGGATTTTGTTTTTGTTGCTTTGAATTTGCTGGCAATCAGGGTTAATTAAGTGACTTGGCCCTGGGTCAAACAGCTAGTAAATGTCTGAGGTCAAGATCCTCCTGATTGGTGCTCTATCCATTGCACCACTTAGCTGCCCCCCCAGTGCATGCTTGTTTATTTGTTTTGTTTTGTTTCTACTACATTGGGCTTCTTCTCTAAGACTAGATTAGACTATAGTAGGAATCCCCTTTTAGCAGTCTGTTCTTCAAGACAAATCTTTCACAAGTCATCTGTGTTCTTTCCTTCTTGTTTTTGCTCATAATATTCCCCATACTTGGAATGTTCTCTGCTGCCTGAAGTCCTATCCATGCCTATATGTGACGCTTGGCACCAGCTCCATGCCCTGTTCTGTTGGTACAGGAGACCTGACAACTAGAATTGAAGGCAATGGATCCTTAGATGCTGGCCATGTAGATTTGGAGCTTAGTGAAATTTTAAAAGCCTTAAAGGTGACAGCACCTCTTTTTCCTAACCCCTTTCTCAGGGACCCCACAAGAGGTTCAAATTCTAACTCCAGCTTTAAAGCCCGAGCTTTCTCTCTAGGAGATGTTCCTTTCCTTAAACAAGTCTCTCCCCATTTCATTTTTTCATTCATTTTCAATGGGTACATCCTCATACCCCATCTTGTCACCTCTTCAAACAATCTGTACAAAACCTACCCTCTCCTTGCTGTATCCAACAAGGTACTCAATACTGGGCGTCTCCTTATCCTTTGTACTCCTTGTCTTCTATCTTGTGTTTCGCAAACTTAAGAGGATTGAAGTTGAGGTGACAAATATTTGATCAAAACTGAAATGAGAAGTTCAGTGTTTCAGAGGGAGCTTGAGTTGCTAAAATTTTCTTAGCTTAACATTTTACAAATCTTTTTTTTCGCAATATAGAAACTACCCAATTCAGGTAAAGTACAATGAGATTATATAAAACTTGTTGTTGGTAAAGTTTTTAAAAACTATTAAAACTATCTGGTTTTGTACTGTTTTGTTGGAAGATCTATAGAATGGATACCCAAAGGGTTTGGTCTGTGGGAAAATAAAACCTAAGGATAGACAATGTGTGAGTTAAAAAAAAATAAATTAAATTGTACCTTTATTTATCAATAAAATTGAGGTTCGAGGTTTATTGTTTGGCACAAAAATATTCCATTACATTTATATATCAGGATGGATACTACCCAACTTCTGACAGAGATGGGGTGGACTCAAAAATGATACATATTTTTTAAAAATTCAGTTTTTTTTTATTTTCAGTTTTGAATTTTCTTTCTCCTATCTCCCATTCCCTCACCCCTGGAGAAAGCAAGAAAAACCAAACCCATTAGGCAAGCAAAATAGTCAAGCAAAACAAATTCTCGCATTAACCATGTTAAAAAAAATACTTCAATCTGCATGCTTAGTCCAGCAGTCCTCTATCTGAAGGTGTAGAGAACGTTTCATCAGGAATTTTCTGAAACATATTGGTTCCATTGGTAAGACACATTTTTGAACATTTTGTTATAAGGGTTTTTTTTTTTTTGTTTCTTTTTTCTTCAGTGTTTAGGGTCAGTGGGAATGAAAGAAAAAATATACTTATCAACTTAAAAATTAACTTTTTAAAAAGGAACTACTCAAGTTACAATCAAATCTAGAAATGTAGATTTGGGGAACCCCTCCTCCCATGCAAATAAAGCCACAGGAATGACCCTTGCTTAAATTTCAGGATGCCCAAATAATGTTTCTCTTGAGACAAAGGACATCCCTTAAGAAATCTCAGAAGAAACTGGAACAGTATATGTACAAGAGACTGCGCTCAAATCTGGACAATTAGTTAATCAACAGGCATTTGTTAATTTCCTGCTGCTTGCCAGGTATATGTTACAAGAGGAGGCAAGAATCGGACCATGGTGGAGACTGCATATAGTATTGTAGGGAATCTAGCAATGCACTCCAACCTCAAGTGCTTGATAATGACTTGTGCATGTACTTATTGTCTAGAATGCTACAAATGAGAAACTTCAGGCTTTCCAGCACAGTTATAGATGTATAGAGAAATCACTGGTCATCCTGTATTAACTGAGGCTGTTAATGAGTATATTGACTGCACTTGGATTCAAGCTTTGTTAACTCATTCCACAAGGAGAGAATGCCTGGGTGCAGACAGTTGTTTGGTTATGGGGGAGAGGTTTATTTAAATGTCTGTACACACCTTCATTGGCACTCACAGGCTGTACCTGAACAATGGAAAAACTTGTCTCCCTGGAATAGGTTGTATATTCTGGGTAGGGTGGAGTCCATGGATGAAGAAATATTTGTTCACCATTAACTAGCTAAAATAGTGCAATCCATGTGAACATTGACACCAGTGGTGTTCTGGCTTGGTTAGTTGATGAAAAACAACTGATGCTGGATGAATGGGAAAGGAATATAATACGGGTCTGCTCTATAACCTAAATGATGATCCACTGGAGACAGAGCCTCAGAGTCAACCCTAGAGCTAAAAGTTGTTCTACACGGGCCATCAATGCCAAGGATCATCCTCCCATTGCCAACTGTGATAATACAATAGTCAACCCTTTTGTTGAATTCAAAAGACCCTGACTGTAATCAGAGGCACCCTTCATTCCCATTCCACCCCAGTCCTAGGGCTTAGGTTCCTGTAATCCCTAGTAAAGATTTGTACATTGAAGTTTTCAAATTAATTTTATTTCTATCTTTGTTTTTACATCATCTGAATTTCCTAATGTATTTACTCCTTGCCTTCTCAAAAGCCATCCTGTATGATAGAGAATAAAAGGGGTGGGGGGAGGAGGGAAGAGAAAGAGTTCAGCAAACCTAGCCAAATAAAAAAATTGACATGTACAGTATTCCACACCAGTCTTTCATCTCTGCAAAAAGTGGAAGAAAGACCCATAAATCTTTTTTGGAGTCATGATCATTTTATAGAATTCAATTTTGACTGTTTTGTCGTAATCATTGTGTATATTATTTTCCTCGTTCGACTTACTTCACTATACATCAATTCATATACATTTTCATGTTCCTTTGTATTCAACTTACTAATTTTTTCTTGCAGCCCAGCAATATTTCATTACATGAATATATCATACTTTGTTTAGCCATTTCCCAGCTGAGAAGCACCCACTTTGCTTCTTGTTCTTTGCTCCCACAAAAAGTGCTGCTGTCAATATTTTGTATATATACAGCCTTTCTTTTTGTCACTGATCTTTTTAAGTATATGCTGTGATGTAACATCTCTGTGTATTTTAGTCACTTTCTTTGCATGATTCCCAATAGCTTTACAGAATATGCAGACCAATTCATAGATTCACCAGCAATGCATTGTAGTGTCAACATTTCCACAAATTTTCCAACATGGACTCCTCTTGTCATCTTTGCTAATTTTCTGGGTGTAAGGTGAAACTGTAGATGTCCATTTCTATTATTAGTGAATTGAAGCATTTTTTCTTAGGGTTACTAATAATTTGCGATTCTTATTTTGAGAACTGTTTATTCCTATCCTTTGGCCACTTATCTACTGGGGAATGGCTTTTGTCTTACATGTTTCATTAGTTGTAGATGTAATGTACATGACTTGGGTGTTAGACCTTTACAGAAATATTTGATATAATGGTCTTTTTCTCAGTTGAGTGCAGTCCTCCTTAACTTGGTTGCATTACTTTTGTTCATGCAAAACCTTTTCGATTTCACATATAATCAGCTGCTGTCATGGTAGAGAGAAAAGTAGACTGAGAACTTGATTCTCACTCACTCCCTTCTCTCTTCAGGGAAAGGGATAGAGAGGATTCTTTCAGATCATGTTTATCTCTTTGCCTTGGACCAGTTGGAGGTGAAACTTGCCCTTCTTATAACTGACTTCTCTTCCCTCCTTCTTGAAGGGAAGTATTGAAACTTTTTACCTGAAAGGTCCAATGCTGTGCTCTCCTTCCCTGCCCTTACCAGTTTGGGATTGGGAATTTAGCCATGCCCATAGTAGAGTAACAGAATCAATAGTCTAGAGCTGGGGTGGGGAACCTGAGGCCTTGAGGCCACATGTGGCCCTCTAGGTCCTCAAGTGTGGCCCTTTGACCAAATCCAAAATTCATAGAACAAATCCTTCAAGTGCGGCCCTTTAACTGAATCCAGGTTTTACAGAACAAATCCTTTTAAGGGGATTTGTTCTGTGAACTTTGGATTCGGTCAAAGGACAGCACTTGAGGACTTAGAGGGCCACATATGGCCTCGAGGCTGTAGGTTCCCTACCCCTGATCTAGAGACAAGAGGCCCAGATTCTGTTTATAGGAAATATATAGAATTATTAAGAAAATCAAATGACAACCTGTCATGCCCCAAGGTGGCTTCTAGCCTCCAACATAGAAAGTAACCTCTTAGACTCTTGAATTCTGTGAAATCAAATAGTTCAAGGATTCCTCATTTGCATTACTTGGACTTGACCAAAGTACAAACAGGAAATTCACATTTCTAGGTCAACCATAGGTGGTGTATGAGAAGAGAAACAAATTGAGAATAAAAGAACATTTTAGAACATAACAGGGAAACCAATTGTAAACAGAATTCTGATGGTAAACAAGGACGTGGAAGAGAAGAGGACATGGAGATGAAGAGGCTTCCTCCCATTCACACCTCCCAACAGCCACAGTCAGTGTTTCTTGTTATAAAGCAGTAAGGGAAGGCTGACTGCCTTCAGTTTCTTGAATAAACAGTCTCAATTGCTATAGCAATCTGCTGGCTCTCTTGCTACCAAGCCAATCCCCTATTCTGTCCCCATTTCTTTCATTTTTTTGTACACTCTCTCCCAACCTGTTCAAGCTTCCCCTAGGGTTGCATAATCCTTTCCAGTTTAGTCCAGATTGCCTTCTGTCTTTTCTGAGCCAAGAGGAGACTGCTCTTCAAGACATAGGACTTTAAATCCCAGGCGTCCGTGATGCCTGTCCCTGGAGATTTATTCTGTCTTTAGCTCTGTCTCCAAAGGGCACTATACATGTAATTAAGTTTAGCTATTTCATCTTTTATAATCACCTCTTTCCCTTGTTTGTTTAACAAGTTGTAAAAGGGACCTGATCCTAGTTTTCTTCCAGTTTTTTATAGTTTGAGCTTCAGTATTTAGGTCATGTGTCTGCCTTGAATTTATACTGGTATATGGTGTAAGATATTGATCTAGATCTAATTTCTGGTAAACTGTTTTCTAGTTGTTGTTTGTCAAATGAGGGGTTTTTTCCCTAGGTAATTTATGTTTTGGGGATTATGAAATACTGGGTCCTAAAGTCTTAGAGTTAGGGGACAGGAGTATCCATAAGGCTTTTCAGGACTGTATAGCACAACAAAGAAGGTGTTTGCTGATCTGAGCAGTCTAGCTTTACACAGGTCTTGGTAGTTGTCACTAAGGCTGTTTTATATATTAAATGAGTTCCAAAGGGACACTTGAAGATGTTTTGGCCCAGATCCAGTATAGATTTTAAAAACAGGAGGGTAGTAAATCTGGATATAGATTAGTCTAGAGATGTTTTCAAAATGGTGCACAAATTTCTCAGGATGACCTCTTGAGGTTGACAGTATGGCCCTAGTACAAAACACTAGACATGGTACATGGAGAAAGTTAAATCTATCTTTTATAGACAAATGACTAGTATCAAAAGATAGTATTTTCTTGATTTTAGCTGACCAGGAAGGATGTTTTCACCACTTTAAGGTACTAGTGTCACCACTGATCAGAGACCCATGGCCCCAAATGATTTTTAGCATAGATTGAGAGGATGCCTGGGTCTCTAAGCCATAGTTTCCAGTACCCTTCCAGTACCTTACACATAATGTTCATTTGTATGGCTATGTGTAGATGTAGTTTTTTGTTGTTGTTGTTCAGTTGTGTCCAAATTTTTGTGACCCCATTTGGGGTTTTCTTGGAAAATACTGGAATGGTTTTCCATTTCCTTCTCTACCGCATTTTACAGATGACGGAGGCAAAAAAGGTTAAGTGACTTGCCCAGCATCATATAGTTAGCAAGTGTCACTCAGGAAGATGAGACTTTCTAACTCCAAGCCCAGCACTCTGTCCACTATGCCACCTAGCTGCCCAATTTTGTTTTGGTAGAAGGCCAAATAGCACTCTGACTGATGATCCCTTGGTGGAATGGGTGCATGAGAACAGTTTGTTCCAGTGGCCATAAAAGTGGCTTTAGCCTGTGGAGCACTTAGAGCTTGGTCAGACATCAAAGATGTCAAGCTTGTCCACTGCCATCACCAGTTGTCTTGACTTTTATCTTGCTGCCAGACTTTGATGCCTCTAGAAGAAAGAGTGAGGCTGACCACTTTGTTCAACTCTGCCTCACTTAAATCCAATTCATTCATGAGTTAAGACATCACCTCATGATGTCACTGATTGACTTTGAAAATGAAGCACAAACAATAACAAAACAAACTGAAAACTCCCAGCAGCAGTAGCAGCAGCAGCAGCAGCAGCAGCAGCAGCAGCAGCAGCAGCAGCACCAGCACGAGTGTTCTCCACAGTAGCCATCCAGTAGTTGATGTGTACCTCAACGATTTCTTTATTCAATACCTCTGCCAGGGTGGAGAAATGGCCACAGAGTCTTATTTTCTCAATGGCTTTACTGGAGTCTATAGGGATTCTTGATCTTTTTGTGTATGTGTTATGGATTTCTTTGACATTCTAGTAAAGCCTATGAAACTCTTAGAATCATTTCTTAAGTGCATAAAATAAAATACATTTTTGTATTGTAAATTATTTATAGAAATAAAATTAAAATTTAATTAATAAAGAAATTAATTGTATTGAAAAACACTTATTAAATATTTTTTAAACATTCATAGATGGAAGGGTAAGAAAGTACAGTATAGTAAATGGTTTGAGGGTTGCCTTTGAATTTCATGATTGTTGTTTTTCCCACAGTTGCACTATCTATTATTGTGAGCAGAATTCTGTAACCAAGACTACTGTAGAGAGTTTTTTATAATGAGACTGTTGTCTAATTACAGAATCTTAAGAGCCAAAGTATTAAAGTGAAGATCATCTGGTAACACAGACAAAGCTGCTGTGGAAAGATCCTATCCATCAGTTCTATAGGAAATTTGAGCCTTGGGACACCCTTCCTGGGGGAGTCACACAAATTATCATAATGATTAACATTTATATAGTGTGTACTATGTGCTAAGTGCTTTATTAATATTAGCTCATTTGATCCTCACAACAACCCTGTAAAATAGGTACTATACCCATTTCACAGATGAGGAAACTGAGGCAAGCAAAAGTTAAGTGACTTGCCCAGAGTCACACAGCTAGTAAATGTCTGAGGCTGGATTCGAACTCAGGCCTTCCTGACTCCTGGTCCAATGTTTTAGCCACCAAACTACCTAGCTGCCATTCATCTGTACTGTATTGCATAATGAGAAGAGAAGGTGATTTATGACTTTTTTAAAACCATTATCTGTTTGTTAAATAGATCAAGTACTACCTGCTTGTTGGTCATTTGAACTTGATTGTGACAATTTGAGAGATCTCTGGACTTCCTACTTGGGTTAGTGAAGGTAAAAGGTGTATTCACCAGTGAGTTTGATCTCTCTTGTCCTGCTATCCAAGATGAATGGCTTGCTGCTGTTAGCACTGCACAGAACCTGTCTGAAGAGATGATAGTTAAGAGCCCCTGAGTTATGACTACAAGGAATAAACTTTAAAGTGAACCTGGTACACTGTGGAGCTGAATGTCACTGATGGTAAATTGGGTAGAACCTTGGACTTGGAGTCAGGAAGATCTGAATTCAAATCCTGCCTCAGACATTTGTTAGCTGTGTGACCCTGGATAAGTTATTTAACTCCTATCTGTTTCAGTTTCTTCATCTGTAAAATGGGGGTGATAATAATAGCACCTACCTCTCAGGGTTATTGTGAGGTAACTCAGCCATTAAATATAATAGGACAAACTTGAATTCAGGTCTTCCTGACTCTATGGCTGGCCCTCTATACACTGCACCGTGTGTTCTCTCATCATACCCTTGGCATATACTTTTTCAATTTAATTTTTATTTAAGCCTTTTGTTTTTTTTAATGTCACAATAATATTCCTGCATCTGACCCCACAACGAACCCTAGTACTTAGGCTCTATACTGACAGAATGTCCTATACTGACAGAATGCTCACCAATCCTCATGGGACATCTTTGTAACACTTTTCAAACTTTAAAGTGCTGTATAAATGATAGCTATTATCGTCATTATTGTTAGGTGTAAAGTTCGGCATTTTTGGAAGAGTTTCAAAAACCTCTTTAGCAGATATATCTATATCAGAAACAGAAGACTTCTGATTTCTCCTGTTGATATAAAATGCCTAGAATATGTTGTCTTCCCTGCCCCCCCCCATTAGAATGTAAACTTTTTGAGGCAGAAAGTGTTTTTGCTTTTTCCTTATATGCCCACTCAGCACGTAACAGTGCTTGGCACCTAGTGAACACTTAATAAATTTCTAGTGATTGATCTTTCGATTAGGGACTGCACATAGAAAACTACTGTAGCAAAGACTCAACCTTGAATACCTCTGAGTGAATCATGCCAGGAGGCAGATTGCAAAATTGTTTTAAAATTTATTTCAAGGTAAATTTGGCCAGCAGACTGACCTCCCTAAAATAGTTATCATGAGGATACCCTCATAACTTTTCAAGAATATCTTTTCATCTTCCTACAAGGTCTCCAGCTATGATTTCCTTCATGATGCCATGCCTGTGAATTATTGGAAGTATACTGAGAATTAATACATGGTAGAGAGGACCTCAGGTACCTTCCATTTTTAGTGGCTAGAGCACTGTACCTGGAATCAGGAAGACCCGAGTTCAAATCCTGCTTTAGACCTTAATAGTTGTATGACCCTAGAAAAGGTCACCTATGTCTGTCTTAGTTTCCTCAAATATAAAATGGGGTCAGATTTCTTTATAAAAAAATATAAAATGGAGATAATAATAGCACCTACCTCCCAGGATTGTTGTGAGGATAAAATGGGATAAAGTGTTTGGCACATTGTCTGGCACACAGTAGGTGCTTAATAAATGAATAAATGTTTGTTTCTTTCCTTCTTGTTCATTCCAGCAGGACTGTCTTTACTATGGCACCTATTTATTGATTTTCAGTAGCTAGGAAAGGGAATGGGGTCCTCTCTAGGGATTACCTGGGTAAGCTGACCAGTGAATTGCCATCAGGGGAACTAATCATATAGTTCATATTCAGAACACAAACTCATAGGCTTGTAAGACTTCAATTCCTAAGTCAAGGGAATGATATTGAGGGAAGAGTGTGAAGATCAGTTTTGATGAAAGGAAAGGAAAGGAAAGGAAAGGAAAGGAAAGGAAAGGAAAGGAAAGGAAAGGAAAGGAAAGGACAGGAAAGGACAGGAAAGGACAGGAAAGGGAAAGGAAAAAAGGAAGAAAGAAGAAAAGGACCTGTTTTTTCTCTCCTTCCCCTTTTTCCCTCTCTCATCTCCTTTTCCCCTCCTTTCCTCTTTTCCTTTCCCCTTTCCCCTTCCCTTCCATTCTCTCAGTACAGGAGCTCCTGGTATGGAAGCTCCCTCCGCTAACCCAAATCAGCAATTCATGTAAGACTTATGGTCTTATATAGTTTCCTGGGGATATTGAGAGGTCAAATGACTTGCCCATGGTAACCCAGCTATTAAGTATCACAGGACAAACTTGAATTCAGGTCTTCCTGACTCTATGGCTGGCCCTCTATATGCTGCACCATGTGTTCTGTCATCATACTCTTGGCATATACTTTTTCAATTTAATTTTTATTTAAGCCTTTTGTTTTTTTAATGTCACAGTAATTTTCCTATATCTGACCCCACAATGAACCCTAGTACTTAGGCTCTACACTGACAGAATGGTCACCAATCCTCCAGACATACCACCAATAAAATCACAACAAGCCTGGTTGAAAAAAAGGATGGGGTGGTTGGTATGGACTGTCATTGAAATAGGATACCTCTGAGTGAATCATGCCAGGAGGCAGATTGCAAAATTGTTTTAAAACTTATTTCAAGGTAAATTTGACTAGTCCAGCTTCCTTATTTTGTTGATGAAAAAACTGAGATCCAGGGAAATGAAGATAAGATTTTGAGGGAAAGGACAGGAGGAAGTGTATTCCATTTTGTCCCTAAAGGCAACCTTCCTAGATCTACAAAATGGAGCCCAGCAGCGCTGTAAGGGGAGCCATGCTGATTTGGGATTTTTTTTTTTCCTGAGAAGAGTCAGGTTTTTTCTGCTTCCCCCACTTCCTTCCCCACCCCTTTTTAGTTTTGACCAATAGCATTTCCATTTCTGGCAGCAGCAAATGAAAAGGGGGGGCAGATGTATGTGTGATGCTACTGTCTGTACTCCATAAGAGGAATGTTGGATTGACTGAGTCCAGAGAAACAAAGGGTTGAAAGACTGACCAGATATTCTGAGAGGTTCTAAAATGACTTTAGCATCACTGGATGGATTCCATAGAGGAGGGAGATATGGGCAGGAGGCCTCCATCCCCCAGGGCAGTGAACCGTTCATTGTAGAGCAGCCACCAAAGGTCTGGGGAGAGGCTAATGGAGACCGATGTCCCTGTGCTACTTTTTAGTGATGGGGTATTCATCTTCTGCAGAGATATAGTTGTGGTATCTCTGGGGCACAGCTGGGAAGCACTTTAATAGGCATTTGGCAGATCATCTCTCTCATCCTGTGTTGGCAGTTGAAGAGGGGAGGGAGGAGGAGAGGGATTTGAAGAATGGCTCTTTAAGAAGGACAAGGGCTACTCAGAGCATGCCTGCCACAAGATTTCTGAGGCAAAGAAATGCCCAGGACCTTTAGTTTCTGTTTCCTACTGGGGCCAACTGTGTGTGTCTGAGAGTGGAACTTGAGCTCCAACTGTGCTATTTGGGAAAAATTCAGGCAAGACAGCAAATGATGTAAAATGCCAGACTGTTTTAAAGTACAGGTGTATTTTAGGAAGACTGAAGAGAGATAAAGATGAACTCTTGAGGCAAAAGGCGACACCTTACTTTCTTGTTTTAATCCAGAAAACACTATTTATTCCTCAGGCCAGTGGGGGAGAGGATAATGTCTTTAGGGATTGAATCATACGATCAGCAGTAAGGCAGAGTATTTATTTTCTATAAATCTCTCTATGGTAGGCCTTGACCAGGTTCTGTTACAGCTGCTAGCTCTCAGTTGTGTATGTAAAGTCAGAATTAGTAAGTACCCTGAGGGCTGGAGTTCAGGAAAACAAGACTGTAAAAATAAAGTAGGAAAAGTCCTTAAGACAGAGTACTATGCTTGCTTTAATACCTGTTTTTCTGACAATTGGCCAATTGACCCTGGACCTATATGGCAGGTGAGATTTGAGGGGAGATAAAAGGAGGGGCAACTATGTAGTGCAGTGGATAGAATGCCAGATCCAGAGTCAGGAAGAGCTGAGTTAAATTTGACCTCTAATACTTACTGACTTTGTGACTCTGGGCAAATCACTTAACAGTGTTTACTTCAGCTTCCTCAGAGAAGGAAGTGGCAAACTACCTTGCATTTTTGCCAAGAAAAACCCAAAAGAGGTCACAAAGAGTTGTACACAACTAAAAACGACTGAACCACAACAGCAAAAGGAGTTTAGGAGAGAGTGCGGGGGTTCTAGGTGGATCCTCATTTTCTTACAGATTATTACTGGGACCTTCTAGCATGATTTCACAAGAAAGAGAGAGCCATCAGGAAGATGTGTACAACATTCAGTTTCATGTCTCCTTGCATAACTAGGCAATTGAATCCTCTACAGGAACAAGCAGAAGGAGTGATGAGAAACAATTGCCTCAGTTCTCATTTTTGTCAAATCTAACAGCCATGGGACTTCTCAGCTTAATTCACTCTCCAATTAAAAAAAAAAAAAACCTTAGGAAAAGGAATTAAGTACCAGATATTGAGTAACAAGGTGAGAACCCAGATTCATTCTAAATGGTACAAACCTCATGAAATTGTATTGATCAATTGAAATACTTAAAAATCCATGTCCCCATCCCCAATCCATATCATGTGTCAAGTGTAGCCAGTGTGAACAACCCCTTAGGTTTGTGCTTTGGATAAAGTTCAGTTTGACCTCATGACAATAACTTTAGCCAATACTTTTTCCTGAACTTCTCCTTACCCCAAACCTGTGAGAGGAAGTGAAAGTAACTGGGGTAGACATAAGGCAGTGAATGTGTCAGTAAAGAACTATCTAGTGAACAAAGAGCTTCTAAGCCCAAAGGAATCAGGACTAGAAACATAACTGAGTTTAATTTTCTCTCCATAGAGTTTATTCTGCATAGGAAGCTGGATGAGACCCTTATGAGGTCTCATCAGAAGGCTGCCAGGACTCAGTCCCAGGGGTCTTTGTAGTGGTAGAAGGGATAAAGAACAAATAGTGAGGAGGGGCACCTGAGAAGATCTCATGGGAATACAAGAGAAAAATGGAAAGACCGAAAGACCCAGATAAAGCCTGAATAAACCCTAAACTCTTAAGCAAAGAAACTAACAGAGAGACTCATTCCAAAAGATAGAAAGATGAGTAAAAATTCAAAGAGGCCAGACCACAATGAAAAAACATATTATAAAGGAAAAAGTTTAAAAATCCTTGATGAAAAAGAGAATTCCTTAGAGTTGCCTAGAGCAGTAAGAGATTTGGTGATTTGTGAAGGTCCCATAAGATGGTATGTGTCAGAATCAAGAACTGAATCCTCTTCATCCTGTCTCTAACACTGGCTCCCTGTCCTGTACTGGGCTCTCTCTTTTTTTTTTCCTCTCTCTCTGTCTGTGTCTCTGTTTCTCTCCCTCTGTCCCTCTCTCTGGTATGTTATTTTATTTTTTCCCAATTATGTCATGCTGCCTCACTTGAAAGAAGATATTAGCAGTGAAATTAGGTCAAAAATTTGAACCCTTTATTTAGGATTAAAGAAAACAAAAAGAAAAATAAAAAAGCGTGATAGAGATTCCATCCAAAGAGGCAGAGACTTTGAAAGAGAGAATAAGTATTTGGAACATAAAAACACTAAAGTGAAAGTAAATTAGGATGAAGAGAAGTAAAGGACAACAACTTTAAAAGAAGATGTGAATTCCATAAAAGTCAAGCTGACTGGCCTTGAGGATATAACATAAAGATCACAGGTCTCTAAGGACATGTTAAATCAAGAAGCATGACTATCTTGTTATCAAAAATAATGCAAGAAAATTGCTCAAACACAGACAACAGTGCTTGATGACATGAATCCACAGAAATAAATACTATATTGAGGAAAACACAAGCCTAACAATCATAACCTTAAGTTTGAATGGTTTATACAGCCCAAGAGAGTAATAGAAAGGATAAGAAAACTAAACTCAGCACTTTGCTAGAGATAAGAAACACACCCCAAAATAAACCACTTACAGAGTGAAAATGGGAGGCTGTAACAAAATTAACTATGTAAGGACTGAAGAGGAATAGGGCATCCATTGGCCATAGTAGCTACTTCAAGGTGTCACTTCCCATGCCTATGATTTTTGCTTATGACTCATCACAAAGCTCATATCTTATGATCAATAGTTATAGCATGCCCCTGTCACATTTTGGTCTACAATGGTTGGCCAGTTGCTTTTCAGTTGTGTCTGACTCTTCATGACCTCATTTGAGGTTTTCTTGGCAGGGATCCTGGAGTGGTTGGCCATTTCCTTCTTGGATTCATTTTTACAGATGAGGAAACTGAGGCAAATAGGGTTAAATGATTTGCCCAGAATCACAGAGCTAATAAGTATCTTAGACTGGATTTGAACTCAGGAAGATGAGTCTTCCTGATTCCAGGACCAGCACTGTATTCACTGCTTCTACAGTTAGCATGGTGCTACTGATGCACCTGAAAAGGATCCTATTAACTCATGGTCATGTACTTTGAATTGGTTTGCTAGTAGAAGAAATTGATTTATACTACTTATTTATACACTTCTGTCTACCCCTTGCTTCTAGGCTCATGCATTTGTAGGACTGCTAGTTGGGGTCAAGGCTGTCATTTTGAAAAAGAGCACAAAAGCTAGCTAAAGGACACAAGCATTAGACTTGTGGCAGGAAATCAGTTCATATCAGAAGGATTAAAGAGTTTTGGGGTGATAAGACCTGAGACATCATCTGGCTCAATGCCCTCATTTTGTAGATGAGGAACCAGATGCAGAAGTGATTCTGTGACTTGCTTATAGTCACAGCATAGTCATGAGCAGGCATTTATTTAGCACCTACTATGTGCTAGTCACTGTGCTATGCACAGAGCACAGAGGTAACACGTTGCTGAACTTAGTTCTGAATGCAGAATTTTTTGCCTCCAGATTGGTGCTTTTGCCACTGGAGGTTATGCTGCTGTTTGCCTAATTCCTTACGATGATGTCTCAGTAGTGCCATATTGAATTTTTAGCTCCCTTCAAGGTCTCACCTTCACGAAACCTTTTCTCATCCCTTCAGTTTAATAGTCTTCTAGGAGAAAGGGAAAAGGAAGGGAATACATATTTATTAAGTGCCTACTATATTCCAGGCACATAAATGGGGCAACTAGATGGTTCAGTGGATAGAGTGTTGGCCCTGGAGTCAGGAAGACCAGAGTTCAAATCCAGCCTCTTATTAGCTTTGTGATCATGGACAAGTTTTTTAACCCCTGTTTGCCTTGGAGGCAGCTAGGTGGCTCAGTGGATAGAGCACTGGGTTTGGAGTAAGGAATATCTGAATTCAAATCCAGCATCAGACATATACTAGCTGTGGCAAGTCACTTAACCTCTGTTTGCCTGGATCCACTGGAGGAGGAAATGGCAAACTATTTTAGTTAGTATCTTTGCCAAAAATCCCACAGACAGTATTCTTGTACCATGGTCCTTGGGGTCATAGAGAGTCTAACACAACCAAACAGCATGTGCCAGTCACTGTTCTAAGCACTTTCCAAATATTATCTTGTTTTATCCTCACTCCAACCCTGAGAGAAAGGTGCTATTATTATTCTCATTTTACAGGTGAAGAAAGTGATGCAAACAGAAATTAAGTGACTTGCTCAGGGTGACATAGCTGTAAAGTGTCCGGGGCTGGATTTGAACTTGGGTCTTCTTGGTCTAGGTCCAAGCTCTATCTATTGGCTTCCTAGCTATGCTCTCCCTACCCCCAACTACTTTGTATATATTTTAAATTTACTTATCTGTGCTGTGTACTGGCTGTCCTCAGTGTATAGCACAGTGCCTGGTACGTTTTGTTGTTGACTCATTTCATTCATGTCTGATTCTTTGTGAATTTAGTGTTTTCTTGACAAACGTATTGGAATGGTTTGTTGGTTTGTCACTTCCTTCTCCAGCTCATTTTCCAGATGAGGAAATTGAGGCAAACAGGGTTAAATGACTTGCCCAGGATTTCACAACTAGTAAGTGTCTGAGACTGCATATGAATTCAAGTTCTTTTGAGCCCAGGGCCAGCGCTCTATCCACAGTGCCACCTGGCACATAGTAAGTGCTTAAAAAATATCTGTTGAATTGAATTGACTAGCTAGCCAGGCTAACAAGTTGCTTTACACCATGTGATCAGGTAAGGAAAAACATTAGAGCAGTTTTGGCAATGTGTGGCAACAGTGCTGCAGGAAGAAGGAGAGCAGATTCTGTGGGAATCTCTCCCTTTAGGGGCCTGACTTCCTTGATCCTATGTATTGTCCTGGCCTATACCTATTCTCCTTGCTGCATGTCCCCAGTTGATCTTACAAAGTGCAGTGCTCTGATATTTGATGCTTACCAGCTGATCCCAGCTGAATGCAAGCCGGAATTACATTAGCAAATAGGTTTCTGGCCCCCATGTGCCAGAATCACTAAGCTGCTTCTTTTGCCTGGGCAGCAAAGTAAAGTGAAATGAAAATTAAGGCCTAGAACCTGACAGGACTCTGTGTGAGCTTTGCTGTAAGACTGGACCAGGAACTGGGTCTGTTCTCCTTAGAGAAGGGAAAGGGAGGTGGAGGGGAGATGTTGGCATGGTTTACCTCTTTTTGTAAGGGAGTGTTTCTGAAATCATGTCTTATTTTCCATTCACATATTATAGTTCAGGGTGCAGCATATGGGGGCTACCTTCCATTTTCATGTCTTTGAGCTGAGCATGTCAGAAGCCCATAGGGAAGTGTCTGTTCAGTGAGAGGGGTATATGTATACCAAAGATTAAGAAAAGTGAGGGGGGCTGCAAAGGATGCCAAGATCTGAATCATTCCAGAACTTAGATTCTTAGAGTCTACTTCAACTGGACTCTGAAGGTGATCCTATCTACAGTGTACCTGACAGATAGCTATCCATCCTATGTTTGAAGATGTATAGGGAAGGGAAGCCAAGTAATTCTGATGGCAGCCCACATCGCTTATGTGGCTCTGATTGTCAGGAGGTTTTCTCTGTTGTTGAACCTAACAGATATTTTCTGTTGTTAATTTTCTATTCCCTCTTTGCAGCCTCCCTCCATTGTTCCTTATTGTGCCCTTTTGGGCAGAGTGGAAGACATACAATCCTTGGTTCACAAGAGAGCCTTTTGAATACTTAAAGATAGCTGTCATGTCCCCCATAAGGCTTTTTTTCTTCAATTGAAATGTCTTCAGTCCCTTCAACCTGTTCTCCATAAGCATGAGCTCAGTGCCTTTCACCATCTGGGTAATGCTTCAGTCTGTATTCAATCAATTTCAGTTCTTTCTCTGGAGGTGGATAGGGTACTTCAACATTAGTCCTTTGGGATTGTCTTGTATCATTGTATTGCTGAGAGTAGCTAAGTTATTCTCAGTTCTTTAGCATACAATGTTGCTGTTACTGGATACAATGTTGTCCTGGTTCTGCTCACTTCACTATGTATCAATTTATATAAGTATTTCCAGGTTTTTCTAAGAGCATCCTGCTTGTCATTTCTTGTAGCACAATAATATTCCATCACAATCACATGCCACAACTTGCTCAGCCATTCCCCAATTGACTGGCACCCTCTTAATTTTCAATTCTTGGCCATCATGAGAAGAACATCTATGAATATTTTTGTATGGTTCCTCATCCCTTTTTTAAAATGTCTTTGGGATACAGACCTAGCAGTAGTATTGCTAGATCAAAGGGTCTGCACAGTTTTATAGCTCTTTGGGCATAGTTCCAAATTACTCTCCAGAATGGTTAGCTCAGATTCACACCTCCACCAGCAGTGTATTAGTGTCCCAGTTTTCCCACATCCCCTCCAACATCCAACATTTCCTTTTTTTTTTTTGTCATATTAGCCAAGCTGTGAGGTGGTACCTCAGAGTTGTTTTAGTTTGCATTTCTCTAATCAGTAGTGATTGAGAGCATTTTTTATGTCTATAGGTAGTTTTGATTTCTTTGTTTGAAAACTTTGATCATTTATAAATTGGGGAATGATTTGTATTTTTATAAATTTGACTCAATTCTCTAAATATTTGAGAAGTGAGGCCTTTATCAGAGATACTTGTTGCAAAATTTTTTCCCCCAGTATTCTGCTTTCCTTATAATTTTCATTGCATTGGTTTTGTTTGTACAAAACCTTTTTAATTTTATATAATCAAAATTACCTATTTTGCATTTTATGATGCTTTCTAAATCTTCTCTTAAATTTTTTCCTTATCCAAAAAATCTGACAGATAAACTATTCCTTGCTCTATTTGCTTATGGTGTTACCCTTTATGTGTAAATCATGTGCCCAGTTTGATCTTATCTTGTTGTACAATGTGAGATATTGATCTATGCCTAGTTTCTGTCCTACTCTTTTCCAGTTTTACCAGCAATTTTTGGTCAAATACTGAGTTTTTGTTCCAAAAGTTTGGATGCTTGGGTTTACCATGTACTAGATTACTATGGTCATTCATTATAATGTAATTTTTACCTAATCTATTCCATTGATCTACCACTCTATCTTTAAGCCAGTACCAGATTGTTTTAATAATTTACTGCTTTATAATAGTTTCTCATTATTGCCCCAGGTTTGAGTGGAAGCTGGATTCCAACAACTTAGTGGCAATTGGAAAGAAAAAAAAAAGTATCTCCTTCAATCTGACCTGAGACAAATGCAGGCTAAAAGTACTTTTGGCTTTCTGGAAGCCTTGGCTCACTGAGAGGGTGGTTATAGTACAGGCACAGTGCTAATAATCAGTCCACCCTGGACATGAAAATATGTGAAGAACCTTCCAGTTTGCTTTGGCTGGAGTGATCCTTGATAATATACCCTAATGCAAAGTCAACACCACTGTTGACTGCGAGGTCAAGACTATGGTACATTGACCTAGGTTGTTTCTAGACTATTTGATATTGGGAAGGAGAGATCTGGGAAAAGAAAAAAAAAATCTCTATTTTTAACTCTTTGAGGAGAGAAGAGAATTCATTCAGGAGTGTCCCAGTTTTTTGTTATTGTTCGGTTGTTTCAGTCATGTCTGACTCTTCATGACCCCATTTGGGGTTTTGTTTTTTTTTTTAGCAAAGATATTGGAGTAGTTTGCCATTTCTTTCTCCAGCTCAGTTGACAGATGAAGAAACTGGGGCAAATAGGGTTAAGTGACTTGCCCAGGGTCACATAGCTGGTAAGTGTCTAGGGCTAAATTTGAACTGAAGTCTTCCTGACTCCAGGGCTGCCACTCTATCCACTATGCCACCTAGCTGCCCTATGACTCATCTTCAGAACAAATAAATTTTCGTATTTTACTAGTAAAGGCTGTCTCAAATGTGTCTGGGTCCAGGATCCAAGATAAAAAGCTCCTGACTTAAAACCCCTGTGTAATGTAAAGAATCCTCTCACCATCCCTTTAATGCCACACTTTTTCAGCTAAAGATGATTTTTAACCTTTTTTTTTTTCAATTAAGGATCACTTTACAGTTTGAAGAAACCTATGGGCCCCTGCTCAGAATATTGCTTTTAAATGCATAAAATAAGATGCAGAAGATTGCAAAGGAAACCTATTATATTTCAATATAGATATCAAATGTTTGTTTTATAAATATTCACAGATCCTAGGTCAGTAAGCCCTAATCTAATCCATCCTCCTGCAGCTCAACAAGATAGGTGGGACATAGGGAGCAAAGTATAACAAGCCATTTATTTATATTTTAATGGTTTTAGTTTAATTTAGATTTGACTGAGGCAAACTAATCTATCATATGAAAAAAGACTACTGGATTATGTCTTGTTATATAGCAAATTCCAAAATTCTTTGATTGCATTAGAATTTTGTTTTATCTGTTGTTGCTTGAAAGGAATGGGCCTAGGACTTAGAAATCCTTTCATTATACAGAGATTTTTGTCATAATAGGATTTGTTCTATTAGAATTCTGTTTCTAATAGAATTCCTTGATAAAAGAGACCATAGACAGGATTGCTGATGCAGCAAATCATCTTTGCTGGCTTTAAATTCTGTTTCTTATTTCTGAGCAATTCTAGGATTTGTCCATTTGCTTCATTACCATCTCACTGCATCCTTTCTGTGTCAGTGGAGGTTTGGGGACATCTGCTGGGAGTATGGTAATCTTATAGTCTTGGTGACAGAAATAGAAATCCTTTTTCTTGGGAGTAATAGATTCCTTAAAGATTGTCATTCCAACTCCAGTAGATAATGCTGTAGCTATGAAAGCACACACGCTTTCAATGCTTATAGGCCACAGATTTTTAGATGGAATGTTCTAGATTGAGTGTGTTTGCCCAGCAGAGTGTTTTCCACAAGGGATTTCAAAAGTCATAGTGAAATTTAAACTTTAATTTCTTGAAAGCTACTAGTTATAAGCTCTAGCTTATAACTTAGAGAATAGCTGTGAACCATACTAATGACCCCAGTTAAATGTGTAGAAAACTATGGCTAATCCTCTTCTTGCTGGAGAGGTGATCAACTTAAAATCAAGAATGTGAGATATGTGTTTTAGACTTGGCCACCATTTGTGTTATTGCACTATGTATATTTATTTTGAGAGGGTGTTTTTGTTGTTGTTATATTGAGGATGGACAGTCCAAAATAGAGATAATAAACTTTTGCAAAAATAAATTTAAACAAAATGCCTCCACCCCTCTCCAAATGTCATTTGCCATCAAGTTCTGAATTTTAACCTTTAGTAATTTAAAAGTGCAAGAAGACTTTTGAAACACCTGAATTAAACCTGATGCTCTCAGCCCTTTTAGTGGCTGGGTGAATTTGTTTTGATAATCAAATATAGAATTCTCTGGTTTTTTAAAGTCCTCACAATCTTGTTCCTTGTTCTCTTTCCTGACTTCTTACAATTTATTCCCTTCCACATAATCTCTAAAGATCCATACATCAATACACAGACCTTTTTGCAGTTCCTTGTGAAGGTCACCCCATCTCCATACCACAGGTCTTTTTATCCTGATTTCCATTGTCTGGGATGCTCTCCCATCTCATCTCCACCTTCTGGACCTCTAGACTTCTTTCCCAACTCAGCTTAAATACTATCTTCTACTTTAGGAGGCCTTTCCCTGTCAAGCTTCTCTGCATCCCACCCCCTTCCACTGTTATTGCCTTCTCTCTGGGTTACCTATCCTTTATACTATCTATGTCTTATAGAAACTTAGTTATTTGCACGTTCTCTCCCTCATTACAATATGAGTTCCTTGAGGGTAGTGACCTTATTTTTGCCTCTCTTTGCTTCTTCAATGGGCATTCCTGACACTTAGGATATGTATGTGTGTATGTGTATATATATATATGTGTGTGTATGTATATATGTGTATATATAAAAATCTCAATATATCAACCTTCATTGATTGTATACTATTATATATATCTTGTTTTATTACATAAACATATATATTATATATATCATATTTTGTATTATTTATATATCATATATGTATATGTGCTATATATAATGGTATACAATACTGCAGGTTATTTATACACATATACACATACGCACAATCCTACATATATATACAACCATACATAATATATGCAAGACATATGTAATAGTATACAGTTAATGCAGGTTGACTTATTGATTGAATCTGAATCAATTCTGTCTTCAGGGTCACATTTTCAACATCTATAAAATTAGGGAAATGGTCTTCCCTTGGGATTGCTATATGCTTTGGACAGTTTGGGGGTTAGATATTCTCACCAGTGACTAGTGTGGGTTGGGATCAGAGTGAGACATTAGTGGGAAATGCTTGGAAATATAGTTTTTTATTCAAATTGGGTCACAGGATGGCAACTTGGCAACTGTGTTTTAGAGGTCAAGGAGGAAAGTAGGAGAACAGAACTGTGAGCCATATTAAGGATAGCAGTTAAATGGGGTTCGGAGAAAACCATAGCCAATTCCTCTTTTTTTAGATAGGTGATATACTTAAAGTCTAGAATGAGATGTATGAATATTTGGACATTACCAAGGTGGGTTTTGTTTTGTTGTTTGAGGTTTGTTTGTGGGGGAGTTTAATATTTTATTGTCCTATTGGCAATGGACAGTGAGAGAAAGGGAGAAAGGAGAGAGAGAGAGAGAGAGAGAGAGAGAGAGAGAGAGAGAGAGAGAGAGAGAGAGAGAGAGAGAGAGAGAGAGAACGAATTCTTGTAGAAACAAATATTAGAAACAATTTTTACCCCACTCTATGACATATTATTTATTATAATATTTGGAATTGGTCTCTAAATCAATATAATACGCATTTTGAACAAATAAATAGAAAATTATAGTTAATTACCAAGTATTTGAATTGCAGTAACACTTGTCTCAACTGGACTGTTGCTGTACTTAACACCAAGCTACTGGACTCAGCTTTCATGTGATTGCTGTTACTGCACTTTACCTTCGATCCTAGGGGTTCAGTGAACTTGTTTTCTGAGCCCATCATTGGAACACAGAAAAAAAGAGCAGATTAATTTCTGGAATGTCCTTGGAGCAACTGGACAGAAAGGAATTCTACCAGGACCAGTCCTTTATATAGTTCATCATCCCTATTATTAGACATACTAGAATCATAGAACATCAGAGCTGGGAAAGAGCTTTGAGGTCATCTTGTCCCTACCTCTCAGTTTATAGGTGAGGAAACTGGAGCCAGAGAAGTGAGGTGATATGCCCAAAGTCACATAGCAAGTTAGTGGCAGAACAAAGACTAAATCCTACATGTCCTGATTCCCAGAGGCAGCTGGGTGTATCAGTGGATAGAGTGCTGAATCTGGAGTAAAATATGATGTGAGTTCAAATGTAGCCTCAGACACTTAATAGCTATATGACACAGGGCACGTCTGCCTCCATTTTCTCAACTGCAAAATGGAGATGAATAGCACTTACCCCCCAGGGTTGTTGTTGGGATAAAATGAGAAAATACATACAAAGGGCTTTGCACACCTTAAAGTGCTTATATAAATACTAGCTGTTGTGATTATTGTTACTGCCATTCCATTAGGTCATGCCAATCATAAATGAAGAAATTTCTTGCTTTTTGAAGGTCATTAGGTACCCTAGAGAACATCATTAGAGTCCATGGATCCCAGAGGTTTGAGAGGATTAATGTACTCTTCTAAGATGAGTAGTCTATTCCCTTGTCATTGGTGGAATCAAGCCTGTTATGTTCTGTGATTAAAAATAATGAATATCCTTCAATTTGTCAGCTTGGGCTTGGAAGAGAAAGCTAATAGGTTGGGAAAGTGCAGCAGGGTTGTTAGACTTTATGGGATAGACTAATGGGGGAAGGAGGCTATTTACAGGAAGGTAGGATCCAAGGACACATGGCCAGGAGAAAATGATGAATTGCCTTTTCACTTTCAGTGTTTCTTCAGAAGGGTTAAAGTAACCACAGTAGTCTTAATGATTACAAGATCTTTGGCAGATAACTCTGTGGATAACTCAAGACTTCATATTGAGGGGTCTCTGGTCATCAAGCTATGTGACCTTGGGCAAGTTACTTAACCATTAATTTGCCTCAGTTTCCCCATCTGTAAAATGGAGATTATAATAGCACCTAGCTCCCAGGGTGGTTGTGAGGATCAAATGAGATAATATTTGTAAAGTGTTTAGCACAGTGCCTAGCTCATAGTAGCTCATATCACCCTGTATTGTATAGTAGTTAGCCATCGTCATCATCACGCAGTAGTCTCATAGGAAATGGTAGCTATGTGACTAGGGTGCCATTTTCCTATTCCTGTCCCTGAGTTAGAGCCATCAATAAAGCAGTTACATGATGATGAGTTTCCAGAGGCATGTAAGACATGAGAGAACATCAGCAGGGATTTGCTGAGAAAGAAATTTGTCAACTTCCCAACTTCAGTCTCACTTAGTTTTTAATAGAGCAACCTGTTTGGGGAAGGAAGTAAAGTAGCTGTATGGGGAGTTGCTCTTCAGTAATTGAGGATTTGATATTTGTGTCTTGTTGGGAAGTGGCCAGTCATACAACCCTGCCCCTCTACTTGAGTAGAGATGGATTTAGATGGCATCTGAGAAGATCTGAGAAGTTTTATGGATGTCTTTTGTTATTGTTGTTTAGTCATTTCAGTTGTGTCTGACTCACTGTGACCCCATTTGGGGTTTCTTGGCAAAGATTCTGGAGTGGTTTGCCATTTCCTTTTCCAATTCATGTTTAAAGATGAGGAAACTGAGGCAGACAGGGTTAAATGATTTGCCTATGGTCATATAGTTAGTAAGTGTCTGAGGCCAGATTTGAACTTGGGAAGATGAGTTTTCCTGACTCCAGGCCTACTACTCTATCCCCTGTGTCATTTAACTGCCCTATTAAAAAAAATATTAGTCATTTCTTGAAGCATCCTAACTTACCTCTAGTTACCCCTGCCAAAAGTAAAATCCTCCCTTGCAACAAAAAATAATTAAGCAAAAATCCTCAGGATGGCAACTGTATCTGACTACATCCTGCCCTAGTTGTCTTCTGCCTCCATTCTATTATCTTTCATTGAGAAAGTTATTGCTGTGTTTTTTCTTTTAATTATCCAGAATTTGACTTTCTTTTATTTGATTTTCTTTTATTTAATTATCCAGAATTTGACTTTCACAGAAATTGTAGCTATAGCATGACTTCCAGTTCTTTCTTCAACTTATTCTTACAGATTGGATGCCAAGAGGGCAATTGCTATTGTTCTCTAGGGTCTGGATTCTGAACACACTCATGAGCCCCCACTGGTGTGCTTCTCATTAACAATCAGTCAGTAGATATGATTTAGTCTTAGCAAAGGCACCTTTTAAGATGGCATAAGAAAAGCAGTAGTTATGAAATATTTACCTCATAAACCTGGGGAACGCTATTCTACAAATATACAAAGTGTTTGTAAGAAAAGTGGGCTCAAGCTTATAGTACAATGGTAGTAAGGCATACATGTAGGGTACTATAGACACAATAGGCAAGTAGGTGGCACGGTAGATAGAGCTCCAGGTCTAGAATCAGGAAGACTTGAGTTCAAATCTGGCGCTAGACACTAATTATGTGATTCTGGGCAAGTTGTTTAACCCTGTTTGCCTCAGTTTTCTCATCTGCAAAATGAGCTTCAGAAGGAAATGGCAAATCATGCCAATATCTTTGCCAAGAAAACTAAATGAGGTCACAAAGAGTCAGATGCTACAGAAATGACTGAAAACAACAACAACAAAAAGAGGTACAACTTTTAGAAATTTACCTGGAAGTTCTTTCTTCACAGAGCCCTTACATAGCTTTGAGGATGCCATATCTTTGGTAATCCATTTGCTCAACTGAGTTACCCAGATTTGCTCTTCTCTGCAGGTCAACTATCTTCTCTTTTGCCTGGTATCACACTCCTTGAAGTTGTGTCTTCCCCTAGATGATCGCCTTTCTCTATGTATGTGTATTTGAATTATTTATCTCTGCTCCCTATTAGATGCTTTGTCACCTGATGGTCCAATAGCTCTTTTTCAGAGATCCATGGCCAGTGATGGGAGGGAAGAGAAGAAATTCCTTTTTCCTCTCTCTTGCAGGGGTTTCTTCAACAGTGAGTTCCTAGCTTGCAATTCTCCCTCATTGTTTTTTTTTTTTTTTCTTTTTTTTTTTTTATTAATTTTTTTATTTTTTTTAATGTTTAACAATCACTGCCATACAATTGCGATTTTATCCCTCCCCACCCACCCCCCACTACCTCCCTCCCTCCCCACGACTGCATACAATTCTGTATAGATTCTACATATACTTTCCTATTGAGTATATTTTCACTATCGTCATGCTATGTAGTCAGACTAAGATAAATGAAAGAATCCGTATAACAAATCAGAACATGATACACAAACAGATACACATACACATACATGATCTGCTACATTATGTGAGTGACTTCCATATTTCTCTCTCTGAGTGTGGAAGGCTTTTTGCCTTGAGGTCCACCATTGGGATTTTTTTTTTTTTTCAGAAGTTCTTGTGTTATTACAAAAATCTAAGTCTACCAGAAAAAACTCTCACACACTGTGGTTGTTGCTGTGCATAAAGTTCTCCTGGTTCTGCTCCTTTCACTCACCATCAGGTCATATAAGTCCTTCCAGGCCTCTCTGAAGTCTTCTTGTTCATCATTTCTTATGGCACAATAGTACTCCATTACATTCATATACCATAATTTATTCAGCCATTCCCCAATTGATGGACATCCCCTTGACTTCCAGTTTTTGGCAACTACATAGAGTGCTGCTATAAATATTTTTGTACATGTGGGACCCTTTCCCATTTTTATGATCTCTTGGGGATATAGCCCTAGTAGCGATATTGCTGGGTCAAAGGGTATGCACATTTTTGTAGCCCTTTGGGCATAGTTCCAAATTGCTCTCCAGAATGGTTGGATGCGCTCACAGCTCCACCAACAATGAATTAGTGTTCCAACTCTCCCACATCCTCTCCAGCATTTATCATTTTCTTGTTCTGTCATGTTTGCCAATCTTATAGGTGTGATGTGGTACCTCAGAGTTGTTTTGATTTGCATCTCTCTAACCAATAGTGATTTAGAGCATTTTTTCATATGATTATAGATAGCTTTAATTTCTTCCTCTGAAAATTGCCTGTTCATATCCTTTGACCATTTATCAATTGGGGAATGACTTGTATGATTATACATTTGGGTCAGTTCTCTATATATTCTAGAAATGAGGCCTTTATCCCCGAGCTTAGCTGTAAAAATTTTTTCCCAATTTACTACATCCCTCTGGATTTTGGTTGCATTGGGTTTGGTTGTGCAAAAACTTCTCAGTTTAATGTACTCAAAGTTATCCATTTTGCATTTCATAATGCATTCTATCTCTTCTTTAGTAAAGAATTCTTCCCTTCTCCATAGATCTGATAAATACACTATTCCTTGCTTCTCCAGTTTATTCATGGTATCAATCTTTATACCTAAATCATGTACCCATTTGGACTTTATTCTTGTGTACGGTGTCAGGTATGGGTCTATGCCTAATTTCCGCCACACTGTTATCCAGTTTTCCCAGCAATTTTTGTCAAACAATGAGTTCTTATCCCAGAAGCTGGGGTCCTTGGGTTTATCAAACAGAAGGTTGCTATATTCCTTGCCTACTGCATCTTGAGTGCCAAGTCTATTCCACTTGTCTACCTCTCTGTTTCTTAGCCAATACCAAGTGGTTTTGATAATTGCTGCTTTATAGTACAGTTTAAGGTCTGGTAGCGCTAGGCCACCTTCCCAAGCATTTCTTTTCATTAGTCCCTTTGATATTCTGGACCTTTTGTTTTTCCAAATGAATTTTGATATTATTTTATCCAGCTCTAGAAAGTATTTGTCTGATAGTTTAATTGGTATGGCACTAAATAAGTATATTAATTTGGGTAGAATTGTCATTTTTATTATATTAGCACGGCCTACCCATGAGCAACTAATGTTTTTCCACTTACTTAAATCTGAGTTTATTTGTGCAAAAAGTGTCTTGTAATTGTGTTCATATAGTCCCTGGGTTTGTTTTGGCAGGTAGACTCCTAAGTATTTTATACTGTCTACCCTAACTTTAAATGGGATTTCTCTTTCTATCTCTTGCTGTTGAACTTTGTTGCTAATATATAGGAATGCAGAGGATTTGTGTGGGTTTATTTTGTACCCTGCAACTTTGCCAAAGTTGTTTATTAATTCAAGTAATTTTTTACTTGAATCTCTGGGATTCTCTAGGTAAATCATCATATCATCTGCAAAGAGTGATAACTTAGTTTCTTCTTTGGCTATTCTAATTCCTTGAATATCTTTATCTTGTCTAATTGCTACAGCTAACATTTCTAGTACCATATTGAATAATAGTGGTGATAATGGACAACCTTGTTTCACCCCTGATCTTATTGGGAATGCATCTAGCTTATCCCCATTGCATATAATGCTTGCTGAAGGTTTTAGATAGATACTGCTTATTATTTTATGGAAAGTTCCCTTTATTCCTACATTCTCCAATGTTTTTAGTAGGAATGGATGTTGTATTTTGTCAAAAGCTTTTTCTGCATCTATTGAGATAATCATGTGGTTTTTGTTAGCTTTGTTGTTGATGTGGTCGATAATGCTAATAGTTTTCCTAATATTGAACCAGCCCTGTAGTCCTGGTATGAATCCTACCTGATCATAATGTATTAATCTCGTGATTAGATGCTGTATTCGTTTTGCTAAAATCTTATTTAAAATTTTTGCATCTATATTCATTAGGGAAATTGGTCTATAATTTTCTTTCTCTGTTTTGTCTCTTCCTGGTTTGGGTATCAAAACCATATTTGTATCATAGAAAGAATTTGGGAGGACTCCTTCTTCCCCAATTTTCAAGAATAGTGTATGTAGTATTGGAATTAACTGTTCTTTAAATGTTTGATAGAATTCACTTGTGAATCCATCTGGCCCTGGAGATTTTTTCCTAGGGAGTTCATTGATGGCTTGTTCAATTTCTTTTTCTGAGATGGGGTTGTTTAAGTATTCAACTTCCTCTTCTGTTAATCTGGGCAATTTGTATTTTTTAAAATATTCATCCATCTCGTTTAGATTATCGAATTTGTGGGCATAAAGTTGGGCAAAGTAGTTTCTAATTATTGTTTTAATTTCCTCCTCATTGGAGGTGAGTTCACCCCTTTCATTTTTAATGTTAGTAATTTGGTTTTCTTCTTTCTTTTTTTTGATCAGATTAACCAAAGGTTTATCAATTTTATTAGTTTTTTCATAAAACCAACTATTGGTTTTATTTATTAATTCAATAGTTTTCTTTATTTCAATTTTATTAATCTCTCCTTTGGTTTTCAGTATTTCTAATTTGGTATTTACTTGGGGATTTTCAATTTGTTCTTTTTCTAGCTTTTTCAACTGCAAGCCTAAGTCATTGATCTCCTCTTTCTCTATTTTATTTATGTAAGCATTCAGAGATATAAAACTTCCCCTAATAACTGCTTTTGCAGTGTCCCATAAGTTTTGGTACGTTGTCTCACTATTGTCATTCTCTTGAATGAAGTTGTTGATTGTTTCTATGATTTCTTCTTTAACCCAATCCTTCTTTAGAATTAGATTATTTAGTTTCCAATTGATTTTTGGTTTCTCTTTCCATGGCCTTTTATTACATGTAATTTTTAATGCATTATGATCTGAAAAGGATGCATTGATTATCTCTACCTTTCTGCACTGGATTGTGAGATTTTTATGTCCTAGTACATGGTCAATTTTTGTAAATGTTCCATGTACCGCTGAGAAAAAGGTATATTCCTTTCTATTCCCATTTAATTTTCTCCAAAGATCTATCATATCTACCTTATCCAGAGTTTTATTTACCTCCTTAACCTCTTTCTTGTTTATTTTAAGGTTGGATTTATCTAGTTCAGAGAGGGGGAGGTTGAGGTCCCCCACTAGTATAGTTTTGCTATCAATTTCTTCCTTCAACTCCCCCAACCTCTCCTCTAAGAATCTGGATGCTATACCACTTGGAGCATACATGTTTAGTAATGATATTGCTTCATTGTCTATGGTGCCTTTTAGTAGGATATAGTTTCCATCCTTATCCCTTTTGATTAGATCTATTTCTGCTTTTGCTTTGTCTGAGATTAGGATTGCTACTCCTGCCTTTCTTACATGAGCTGAAGCACAATATATTCTGCTCCATCCTTTGACCTTTATCCTATGTGTATCCCCCCGTTTCAAATGTGTTTCTTGTAAGCAGCATATTGTTGGATTATGGCTTTTAATCCATTCTGCTATCCGTCTCCGTTTTATGGGAGAGTTCATCCCATTCACATTCACAGTTATGATTACAATCTGTGTATTTCCCTCCACCCTCTTTCCCACCATTTATGCTTTTAACTCTCCCGTATCCCTTCCCCTCCTCAATAGTATTCACTTTTCTCCCCCTCCTCCTGCAGCCTTTCCCTCCTTCTTTTAGCCCCCCTCCCTTTTGGTCCCCTTTACTCTTATTGCTTCTTTCCTCCCTTTTAGCCACCCTCCCCTTTCTTCCCCCTTCCCCTCCTACTACCTATATAGCTAGTTAGGATTATCTGCTTAAGGTTATTGTTCCCTCCTTTGAACAAATCAGATGAGAGTACCTCTCAAACAATGCTCATCTCCCTCCCCTCCTTCCCTCTACTATGGTTTTGTACTTCTTCCTGTGATATAATTTGCCATTTTCTGCTTCCCCCTTTCCACACCTCCTATTACATTCCCTTCTCATACTTAAATCATATTTTTGCCATGACATCATTTACTTTATGCCCGTTCCCTCTACATATATCCCTTTTATCATAATAGCTGCACAGTTCTCAAGATTAACAGGTATCATCTTCCCTTACAGGGAGGTAAACAGATTGCCCTAATTGAGTTGCAAGTTTTTGTTTTTGTTTTTTCCCCTCTGTTTACCTTTTTATGATTCTCTGGAGACCTGCATTTGAAGATCAAATTGTCTATTGAGTTCTGGTGTTTTGGTCAGGAAGCTCTGGAAATCCCTTATTTCGTTGAATGACTTTCTCCTTGCCTGAAATGTTATGCTGAACTTTGCTGGGTAGTTGATCCTCGGTTGGAGTCCCAACTCCTTTGCCTTACGGAATATTGGGTTCCAATTCTTTCGATCTTTTAATGTAGAAGCTGCAAGGTCCTGTGTGATCCTGACTGTGTGACCTTGATATTTAAATTGTTTCTTTCTGGCTGCTTGTAGTATTTTCTCCTTCACTTGATAGCTCTGGAATTTGGCAACTATATTTCTTGGGGTTTTGAGTTTGGGATCCCTTTCCGGTGGGGAACGGTGGATTCTTTCGATGACTATTTTGCCCTCTGAGTCTAGTACTTCTGGGCAGTTTTCCTTGATGATTTCCTGGAAGATATTGTCCAGACTCTTTTCTTCATCATGGGTTTCTGGCAGGCCAATAATTCTTAGATTTTCTCTCCTGGATCTATTTTCCAGGTCAGTTGTTTTTCCAATTAAATATTTTAGATTTTCTTCCATCTTTTCATTCTTTAGATTTTGTTTGACTGATTCTTGTTGCCTCATTGAGTCATTAGTTTCTACTTGCCCAATTCTAATCTTGATCGAATTGTTTTCTTCAGTTAGCTTTCGCATCTCCTTTTCCATCTGGCCAATTTTTCCCTTTAAGGAGCTATTTTCTCCATTTAATTTTTGTACTTCTTTTTCCATTCGACCAATTTTCCCAGTTAGGTTTTGGGTTTCCTTTTCCATCTGATCAATTTTCCCTATTAGGTTTTGAGTTTCCATTTCCGTTTGATTAACTCTTCCTTTTAGGGAATTATTCTCTCCAGTTAATTTTTGAACTTCCTTTTCCATTTCTTCAATTTTCTTTTTCAGATTGATGTTCTCATCAGTGAATTCTTTTTTTATGGTTTTAAAATCATTGGCCAGTTTTTCTTTTATATCCTTCTTCAGACGTTCCAGGTAATCTAGTTGTGCTTGCGAGAAATTCATAGTCCCATCTGAGGTTTCCGATGGAAGTACAGTCTCAGCTCTGACCTCTTTGGTGTTTGTGTTTTGGTCCTTATCCCCATAGAAAGATTCTATGGTTTTTTCACTTTTCGTCTGCTTTTTCCGATTCATGATGTTGGCTGAGTGTTGTAGCTTTTGGTTCTTTCAGTCAGAAGATACAGATCTTTTAAGTTGAGTTGATGTTTGTCTAGGCTAAAAGCAGGCTTTTTTTGTTGTTGTTGTTGTTGTTTCCCAGATCAACCCTGGGTTTAGCTTGATAGGTGTGTGGGAGGTGTGGTCTGGTCTCAGGCTATCTCCTCAGCTGGCCTGAGGCAAAGGCAAGGTCCAGGGGGATGGTGATCCCAGCTTCCCTATTGTCTTCCCTTTCCCCTGGAGGGCTGGGGCACGCCTAGAGGCTAATGCGTGTTCCCGCCCCTCCTGGGGCTCGTCTCCCGGGCTGAGGCTTGCTTGGGTCTCAGTGCGAATTTTTCTCTGCCCTGGGTCGTCTGTCCCTCCAGACAGCCTCCACCACGGTAGGAAGAATCCCCCTTTGCCACCTCTCCAGCCTCTGGTGTTACGAGACCACTCGCCCCTTTCTGCTGCTCCCACTGATCCAGGATCAATCTGGGGAAGAATTTTATGGTTCCCTCACGGTCATGGGGGGGAGGGGAGAGCACTTACTGATCACTCCGGCATCCCAGCTTCTGGATGTTCAAGTAGTGAGCCACTGAAGTCCCGTCTTTAGGCTGAAGATTTCAAAGGCTGTTGCGCTGATATCGTTGGCTCGGCCTGGCTTATCTCCTGCTCCGCTGGTCTCGCCCGCCACTCTCGGGCCCCTCGGGTCGCCTCCGCCCTGCCGCGCCGACCGCGCTGCGCTGTGCGCCGGGCTCTTACCCCCGCGGAACAGATCCCTCCCGTGGACCTTCCAGTCCAGCCTGGGCTCCGAATCTGTCAAAGTCCGTCTCCCACTGGATTCTACACCTCCAAAGTCTGGTCAGACTCTCCCCCCAGAAATATCCAAAGGAGTTTTTCCAGGAGCTTAGGTGAGTCGTTGCTTTCACTCCGCCATCTTGGCTCCACTCCGCCATCTTGGCTCCTCCCTCATTGTTAAATTGCTGAAATTAATCTAGGGTTAGCTATTTGAAGCATGAAAAGTTGTGGTTAATTTGTTCACTTGACCAATCCTGGGGTTCCCTTCTTGATTCAGTGAGGTGTTTGTACTCTATGAAAGCATCTTATCATGTTGCTAATGTAATAGAACCTTGTCTTTGATGACTACATTCTGTAACTGTATCAACTGGGCTTGAGGGAAGAGGAACCACAATCTTAGTATTATTCTTTTGGTTTTACTCTTTCACTTTATGGGCCAGGTTATATATCCATTTCTTTCATATGATACAGACTATCTTCTATTGGGTGAGAGTAAAACTTGCCTGGGAGGTGTCTGGGGGTTGGTGGGCATCCTCTGGGGTGGCACTGAACTGTGGTGGAAAAAAACACCAGACTTGGAGTCATGGGTTGGATACTTACTAACTATGTGACCCTGGTCAAGTCATTTAACTTTTCTGCAGGAAAGAGTACTATTAACCATAAAGTCTTACATAATTATGAATGAAGAGTTCTGATAGAAGAAGAGGATGATGTTTGAAGTTCCCATCTACCAAGCTTGCTTTTTCGTTTTTACAAACTTGACAAACATGAACAAAAAAAAAGAAAAAGAGGATTATATATGATACTGTGTATCTCTAGTAGCTATAGATTGGTTTTTTGAATTAAATTTTATTTTCAAATTCATAAAAATGGGTTTTTGTGAATTTTAAAATGGATAATTGGTTTAAATAGTATATACTAAATTTAACATGTAGTTCCAAAATTGCCCTGCTTGTCTGTGTTCCCTTTTGAACCTGCTTGTCCTTTCTTCTCTGTTTTCAAAATGCTTCCTTGACACTATTTTTAAAAATTTTTCTCAGTTTTTAAGTATCTTTACAATAATGTTGGAGTCATCGTATGCATTATATTTGTGGCTGTGTTCACTTCACTTTGCATCAGCTTATGTAAATCTTTGCTGGTCTTCCTGAAACCATCCCTTTCATAATTTCGTATAAACCTAGTCATATTTCGTCAAATTCATATGGTATAACTAGTTTAGCCATTCCCCAATTGATGGATACCCTCTCAAATTCCCATTCCTTGCCACCTCAAAAAGAACAGTTTTGTATTTATTTGTCTTTTTCCTCTTTCTTTGATCCATGGTATAGATTATATATAATTATGGCCTTTGGCAATCCTTAATCTGTCCCCAGTCTGTTCCTTCCCATTACAATGTTGCAGGTGGTTGGATGAATTAAATTCACTTTAGCCCATATTAAGTACCTACTATTTATTCAAGGCATATAGCTTTATGCATAGAGGAGAGAGACCCCAAAATAACACTGGTACTAAAGAAGTAGGGCCCTACCAAAAATGGTCCCACAACACAATTGTGTCTGCATGTAATAAGTGCTTAATATTTGTTTGAAAGGGGAAGAGAATAAGCATTCATGTAATGCCCACTATATGCCAGGCACTGTGCTAAGTGATTTTTTTTTACCAAATATAATCTCATTTGATTGTCACAACAACCCTGTGAGGTAGATACTATTATTATACCCATTTTACAGTTGAGGAAACTGAGGCAAATAGGGTGAAGTGACTTGCCTAGGGTCATATAGCTAATAAGTTCCTGAAGCCACATTTGAACACAGGTCTTCCTATGTCCCATGCTGTATTCACTGCACCAACAACTGCCTCTAAGAATGGAATGTTTGTCAAAATTGTTAATAATTGGGGAGTTTTGCAGCTTTTGACAATTCTTTTCATAGTTTTTTGCCTCTGCTCCAGGACAAGTCTGAATATAGGAATCCACAGGAACTTTTTAGAACATAGATATGGAAAGAGAAAGACCACTGAGAATTCAGTTACATTTCAAACTGTGTGGTATAATGATTATAATCATTGCTATTACTGCTGACATTTATATGACATTTTCGGTGTTCTTAAGCTTTTTACATACATTATCTCAGTTATTCCTGATAACAACCTTGTAAGGTAGGTGCTATTACAGATTTTACATCCTACAGATAAGACTTTGTGACTTGCCCAGGGTCACACAACTAATAAGTATCAGAGGCACTATTCAGAGGTAGGTTTCTCCTGACTATTTCCACTACATCTCACTGACTGTTGTGAGTAGAATGAGTGATGGACTAGGAATTCTGAGTTTATCTCTTCCACTAGTAAGCCGTGTGACTTTGGGTTTGTCAGAAACTTTCTGAGTCTCAGTTTCCTCACGTTTACAATGATGGGGTTGGATTAGATAATCTCCAAGGTCACATCTAATTTGAGCATTTTATGATTCTACACGGAAGGCCTCCGGTTGCATTAGCCTATGTGATTGTACAAAGTCTGGCAGTAGTCTCCTGTGGAGCCCTGTTGATGTGCTGGGATTAGGTTAGCCCAACCTCGTTTGATATCTCCTGTCTGTCTCTGGCATGCATCACTCCTCTGAAGAGAGGGAGAGTCTGAGAGATTGGGAGTCTGGCACCTCTGAGCCTTCCCCAAATAGCAGGAGGTGGAGACAGCAGTGGGCCAACAGCCAGGGGAGGCTAGGGGAATTTGTGCTGGCTTTGCCCTCTCTGGGTGGCAATGATGGATGAGTCATGAGTTCAGTCAGCCTGCTCCTGCTGAGTCAGCACGAGGCAGCCCAAGACCTGGTTCTGCACGTTGGCAGCTGGTGGGTTGGTCTTTCTGGGATGTCAGGGTGTAGACCAGCTCTGAGCTTTTCCATGCCTGCCTTCTTTATCAGCCTGTCTGTCATTTAGCTATTCATCTAATTTATTTATTCGTTTGTTTAATTATTTTGTTTTCATTCACAAGAGATACTACAGTGAGACTGGCACCTTCATTTCTATGTTCCCTGCTTGTCTTCAATGAATGGGATATTTTTTCCCTTCTCTGACATTTGCCTACCCACCTCCCTCCTCATTTTCTTTACCCCTTACTCCAGAACAGTCTCCTCTCCTGGGGGAGAATAATCATATCTAAATCCCCTTTGCCTTCTGACTTGGTGGTTCTGCTCTTAGGATGCTGAGGAGGTTCAGGGGTTTGGCTGTCCTGAATATGTAGCCATGCTGTTAATAAAAATGAAAAAAATATTGTTGTCATAGGATGGTAGATCACTTCCATAAACTGTAAATTTTCTTCCTATCTCTCCCCAAGATGGCATGCAGTCTTATATGGGTTCTACACATACATTCTTATTATACACATTTTCACATTAGTCATGTTGCATAAAAGAATGGAAATGAATGGGTAACCCCCTCATTTTAGTGATAAAAAAGCTGATGCTGAGAGAAGGTTATACAGCTGGTAGAAGACAGATTTTGAACTCAGGTCCTCCTGACTCCAGTGCCCTATCCCCTGTACCACTTATAGGATGACCTGAGACTTGAGAGGGACCTTAGTGATCCTTCAGATTTTTGTACCTATAGATGGAGAAATTGAGGCTTAGAGAGAATTCTTGCTCACTTAGGAATTGTGACAAGATTTTCTCTGAGGTTCCTTTCAACTTGGAAATTCTGAGATTTTCTGAAGTGCCCTCAATCACATAGAATCCCAGTAGCTTAATTGGAAACAGAACTAGGCTACTTATAGTTGTTAGGATGGAAGAGGACTGTGGTATGGATACAGTGATTGGCCCTAGATTATAATAGGAAGATATGAACATGTCTGTGCACATTGGTGGATTTCTCTTCTTACATACTCCTTAGTGTGTTTTTCCATCAGGAGGGTCACCAGCCATGCTCAGAGGGAATGCCTAGAAAGGCCGATCCTCAAATAAGGCAGATCCTTGCAGGTACCAGTTTTTGTTTTTGTTCCTGACTTCACATCTCTTTACCCCAATTGAATCCTTGTGTGTGTATGTATGTATGTATACACATACACACATACACACATATATATGTATACATATATATATATTTGTGTGTGTGTATATATCTTTATTTTATTTTTAATTTATGAAATAAAACAAGTATTTCCATAATATAGTACAACAATAAAAAGATGATTGCCCATGAAACTGCAAATCTATTATGTACGATTTGCTGTTCCTTTTAAATATATAATTGTATCACCAAGGCAATATTCACAGCACTGGTAGTGACTATGGACATGCCAGTGTAGTTCTCAATAGCACAGTATAACAGAATCTCCATACAGAAGGCAGAAGAAAAACATTTATTGAGACCCCAGAAAGCAAAATCCGTCATAGCAACCAAGAAGTCAATGCAGGTTATCACTGCAGAGGCAAAGCCACTCCCAAGTCTCCCTGACCCCAGCTGGGACCTTCCCACAAACAAACACTCAGGAGCCTAAGCTGCACCTGCCTGCCTGTGTCCTTTCCAGCTCTGACTTGCCTGACCAACTTCATCCCTCCTATTCCACTCATTCAGCAAGCTCCCCCCACCACATGTGACTTAGGCTTCCATGTGATCTAAGCAGGTCACATGGACCTATTAATGAATGGGAAAGATTTTCCCATTTACATTACCATTACAATAATAAATATAATAATAATAATAATATATTATGTACTTTCTTTTTTTTCTCTCCTCCACCCTAGAGATGGCTACCATTAGACATACAGATAGTCAGACAGACACACACACACACATATAAATCATTCTTATTTTTTTAATTTTTTTTTTTAATTTAACTTTTAACATTTATTTTCACAAAGTTTTGGGTTACAAATTTTCTCCCCTTTTATCCCCTCCCCCCCCCAAACCCAAGCATTCTAATTGCCCCTGTGACCAATCTGCTCTCTCTTCTATCCTCCCTCTCTGCCCTTGTCTCCGTCTTCTCTTTTGTCCTGTAGGGCCAGATAGCTTTCTTTACCCCTTAACCTGTATTTCTTATTTCCTAGTGGTAAGAACATTACAGTTGATCCTAACACTTTGAGTTCCAACTTCTTTAGCTCCCTCCCTCTCCACCCCTTCCCTTTGGAGGACAAACAATTCAATATAGGCCAAATCTGTGTAGTTTTGCAAATGATTTCCATACTAGTTGTGTTGTATAGGACTAACTATATTTCCCTCCATCCTATCCTGTCCCCCATTACTTCTATTCTCTTATGATCCTTTCCCTCCCCATGAGTGTCGACCTCGGATTGCATTCTCCTCCCCATGCCCTCCCCTCTATCCTTCCCCCCACCCTGCTTGTGCCCTTGTCCCCCACTCTCCTGTATTGTAAGATAGGTTTTCCGATCAGAATGAGTGTGCGTTTTGTTCTTTCCTTTAGTGGAATGTGATGAGAGTAGACCTCATGATTTTCTCTCGCCTCCCCTCTTTATCCCTCCACTAATAAGTCTTTTGCTTGCCTCTTTTATGAGAGATAATTTGCCCCATTCAATTTCTCCCTTTCTCCTCCCAATATTTCTCTCTCACTGCTTGATTTCATTTTTTTTTTTGAGATATGATCCCATCCTCTTCAATTCACTCTGTGCACTCTGTCTCTATGTATGTGTGCGTGTGTACTCCCACCCAGTACCCAGATACTGAAATGTTTCAAGAGTTACAAATATTGTCTTTCCATGTAGGAATGTAAACAGTTCAACTTTAGTAAGTCCCTTATGACTTCTCTTTGCTGTTCACCTTTTCATGCTTCTCTTCATTCTTGTGTTTGAAAGTCAAATTTTCTTTTTAGCTCTGGTCTTTTCATCAAGAAAACCTGAAAATCCTCCATTTCATTGAAAGACCATTTTTTCTCCTGAAGTATTATACTCAGTTTTGCTGGGTAGGTGATTCTTGGTTTTAGTCCTAGTTCCTTTGACTTCTGGAACATCCTATTCCATTCCCTTCGATCCCTTAATGTAGAGGGTGCTAGATCTTGTGTTATCCTGATTGTATTTCCACAATACTTGAATTGTTTCTTTCTAGCTGCTTGCAATATTTTCTCCTTGACCAGGGAATTCTGGAATTTGGCCACAATGTTCCTAGGAGTTTCTCTTTTTGGATCTCTTTCATGTGGTGTTCTGTGGATTCCCTGAATATTTATTTTGCCCTCTGGTTGTAGAATCTCAGGGCAGTTTTCCTTGATAATTTCATGGAAGATGATGTCTAGGCTCTTCTTTTGATCATGGTTTTCAGGTAGTCCCAGAATTTTTACATTGTCTCTCCTGAATCTATTTTCCAGGTCAGTTGTTTTTCCAATAAGATATTTCACATTATCTTCCATTTTTCCAATCTTCTCGCTATGTTCTGTGATATCTGTCTTTCTCATAAAGTCCTTAGCGTCCATCTGTGCCATTCTAGTTTTGAAAGAACTATTTTCTTCAGTGAGCTTTTGAATCTCCTTTTCCATTTGGCTAATTCTGCTTTTGAAAGCATTCTTCTCCTCATTGGCTTTTTGAACCTCTTTTGCCAATTGAGTTAGGCTAGTTTTCAAGGTGTTAATTTCTTCAACATTTTTTTGGTTCTCCTTTAGCAGGGAGCTGATCTGCTTTTCATGCTTCTCTTTCATCCCTCTCATTTCTCTTCCCAGTTTTTCCTCCACCTCTCTAACTTGATTTTCAAAATTCTTTTTGAGCTCTTCCATGGCCTGAGCCCATTGGGTGGGCTGGGACACAGAATCCTTGATTTCTGTGTCTTTGCCTGATGGTAAGCATTGTTCTTCCTCATCAGAAAGGAAGGGAGGAAATGTCTGTTCTCCAAGAAAGTAGCCATCAATAGTTTTATTTCTTTTCCCTTTTCTGGGCATTCTCCCCAGCCAGTGACTTGACCTCTGAATATTCTCCTCACACCCACCTCACCTCCTGGTCCTCCCAGCCAGCGTTTGGGGACTGGGATTCAAATGCTGCTTCCCGCCTTAGGGCTTTTGGCGGGGGCAGGGCTGCTATTCAGTGTGAGAATTAAGTTCAGGTGGTCAGGTCGGGGCAGGGCCGCCTCTCAGGCTCAGTTCCCTCAGGGGGTTTATGTACAGACCTTCCACAATGGATCCAGGCTCCCGCCCACTTGGGGAGCCCCTGTCTGCAACCGCCTCTCAGCTTCTATCTCCCAGGGGGGCCCGAGCCATGGGGGCACCCCACTCCCCTCTCAACCCACCAAAGAGACTCTCTCACCGACCCCCGTCACCTGTGGGTAGAGGGGCTTGTGCCGCCGCTGGAGATCCCGTCCCTGAAGCCTGCTCGGATCTGTACCTCTCGGAGCCGCGGCCGCCGCAGGTCTGGGCTGGGCTCCGTGTCTGCAGCGCGACGGACCTTTTGCGAGAGGTTTGCAGGTCCCTCTGTGGGTGGAGGGACCCGCTTGGCCGCTGGAGATCCCGTCCCCGTAGCCCGCTCGGATCTTTTCCTCACGGTGTCGCGGCCGCTGCAGGGCTGCACTCAGCTCCCAGTCCCGGCGCCCAGTCCGCAGCACGAAGGACCCCCCGCGAGAGGTTTGCAGGTCTCTCCGGAACAGAAATCTCCCTCGCTCCAATATTCCACGGTCTCTGGGTGCAGAATTCACCGTGAGTTGGTCCCCTCTAGCCATTCTGTGGGTTGTGGGTTCAGAGCTATGTGTATGTGCGTCTTTCTACTCCGCCATCTTGGCTCCGCCCCCTAAATCATTCTTTACATACTTCTATTTATCAGTTCCTTCTCTGAATGCAGATAGCATCTTCCTTTGTGTACTTTGTGGTTAATTTGGGTATTTATAATAATCAAAATGACTCAGCTGCTCAAAGTTGTTCTTAAAACAGTATTGCTGTTACTGCGTACAGTGTTCTCTTGGTTCTGTTCACTTCATCCTTCATATTTCATGCACGTCTGTCCATGCTTTTTGTAGATCACTGAGCTCATCATTTCTTACAGCATAGTAATATTCTATGACAATCATACACCACAACTAAGGATCACAGGATTTGAGACTGAAAGGAACCTTAAAGATCACCTGGTTGCACTCTTTTTTTCTCAGTTTACAGGTGAGGAAACTGAAGGCCAGAGAGGGCAAATGATTTCTCCCAGGTCACGCAGGTAGGAAGTCACAGAGCCAGGATTTGGATCCAAAGTATTCTTATTTCAAATTCAGTGTTTTTTTTTTTTTTCTTGGGGAAAGTCTGAACCAAGTATTGGAGTAAGGGGTAGAAAAGAAATATATTATCTTCTGGTTGTATCTTGATGTCATAGCATCGTTTAACCATCAGCACTTCCAGGACTTTCATGTAATGTCAGAACAGAAGCAGAACTTAGATTTTGTAGATGGGGAAATGAAACCACTAAGAAGATAGTAAGGTCACACAATGAGTTAATTGCAGAGATGGCACCAGAGTCCAAATCTTTCGACTCCTGGTTTAGTGTTCTTATCTTTGTACCACATTATTACGCCTTTGTGCATACTGGGCTACACAGAGTGATTGCTTCCCTTTCCTACCTACTTACATTTCACTTTTCCAGGTTATAAAATCCTTATACTAAAGCTATTCCTTTCTCAAGACTGTAGATGTGTCCTCTCTCCTAGGAATACCACTCTCCTGTCTCTGGTCTTTGCCTGAGTCAACTGGGTGGCACAATGGATAGAGCTCTGGATGGAGAGTCAGGAAAATGAGTTCAAATCCAGTCTTAGACACTTTGCCTTTCTCAAGACTAGGGGAAAAGCAGCCACTCTGCCAAGGGGAGCCCTTCAGGCATAGAGTAAACAGTTATAGAGTCCAAGATTGGGGATGAATAATACATAAGTAAAATCACAAAATGATAAATCATTAATCAAAGTTAATGTTCCCATTAGATTCCAATCTAAACTCTAATAAATGAGGCCTCCAAATAACAATGCTAACTCTAAGGAGGTATAGTCTCCCTTCCACCCCCCTCTCCCCTTTAAGTCTTTCTCCCTGATCTAGAAATTGGACCTGGAATCACTGAGGTGCCTAAGGTACTCATCCTAATACTTTCCATTCCCATCCCTTGTTGATGTTAAATTGTTTTCAGTTCTGTCTGACTCTTTGTGACTCCGTTTGGGGTTTTCTTGGCAAATATAATGGAGTGGTTTGCCATTTCTTTCTCCAGGAAACAGGAAAACTGGGTGAAGTGACTTGTCCAGGTCACATAGCTAGTTAGTGTTTGAGGCCAGATTTGAACTTAGGAAAAAGTCTTCCTGACTCCAGGTCCAGTGATCTATCCACTGCATCACCTAGTTGCCCCAATTAGCTCACCCAATAGAGGGACTATCAACTATTTATTCCTGATACTCCTGCCTCTTAAGGCAAACCAAGAATGAAGCCATATCAATCTGATAATTCATATTGAGATTATAGTTCACAAAAAACCCCACCTATGTCTTTTTTATAGAAAACTTCTAACCATAGCTCTCTATCCCATACTTGTGAACTTGAACCCAAGAATGAGAATTCACATTTGTCCCTATTGAATTTCATTTGATTAGATCTCACTTTATCTTGTGCTTTTTGGATCATGACTCCTTCAGTATGTTAACTCTCCCTCCCAGGTCTGGGTCACTTGTAAATATGTTACCCTTGATACAAGTCATTGATTAAAATGTTAAACAGAACAGAGACAAGCACAGATTACTCAGAGAACTCCTTTGGAAATCTACTAAATTGGCATTGAATTCTTACAAACTTGTCTTTGTGGGCCATTTAACTAGTTCTAAGTCTATTGAATTGTATGTTTATCTAATCTACATCTCCATCTTTTCCACGAGGATACTAAGAGATACTTTATTAAATGGTTTATTGAAATGTAGGAAAAAACTATATCTACAGCCTTTATCTGATCTACTAGTTCAGTAACCATGTCAAAAAGAAAATAAGGCTAATCTGGCATGATCTGTTTTTGGTAAAGGCATGCTAACTCTTTCATACTAACACCTCCTTTTCTAGATGTTCACTAATGATATTTTAAAAATTTCCAAAAATTTTTTCAATAGAAATAAACCTAATGAAATGTAGTTTGCAAACTTTATTCTCATCTCTTTTTTGACAATAGAAACATTTGCCTTTTTCTATGGGGAAGCATATTTTAAAACCTCATTTATAGTGAAACTGAAAATATTAAAAAGTAAACCGTGGTCTCCTGGGAAAAGCTCATTAGAAAACTGGGTGATAGAGGGAGAAAAGGTTTTTGTAAGGGAAGCACATTAAGGATGATATTAAAGAATATCCTCACCCACATGGAGTTGCATGGCATCTAGGACCCACCCTTCTCCATTGGGAAAGGATTATGATATCAATGGAAGAGAGGAGCTCATGGAGCTCATGGAGTCTGAGGAATCGTCCTGAAGGAATGGGATTGAATTTGCTGGATTCTGAAAGGTCAACCCAGGCTGCATCCTAAAATATTTTTTCCTATTCAAGATTCCTATAAATGTTACCTGAAATCTTCTTGGAGCAGATATTTGTCTAATGATATGGGGGACTATGCCACTTTAGACCTATCTCTCTTCAAACTACAATATTTATTTGATATTGGATATAATGGTATCTCTCTCATTCTCCATAGTCTTTTTTTTTTTTTAGTTCTGTCAAATGAGAGGGGTTGAACTAAAAAAAAATCCATGATCTTTCATATAACTGGGACTAATAGTCAGTACAGTAAACATTTATTAAGTACCAGGCACGGTACTAATAGTTCTCCTTTCCACATTGTGACTTTCTCTGCTATGATTTTGCTAATCATGGATTGGCATAAGAAATTAAATGAGAATTCTGGGGGAGTTTTGCAGAAGCTGCAGACAAAATGGAAGGCTAGCAGATGACAGAAAAAGTTTAGAAACTCAGAAATGCATAAAATATTTATATAGTATTATATAATATCAACCCAAATTTTATAATAAGGTATTGTAAACACCCCATAGAAGAAAAAGGAAAAAAAAATAGAGTTCTTCTGTGGTATGAGGAAGGACCAGAAAAATTTACCTGGATTTTCCAGATCTCTGGGGTGGAGGGTGGAGTTGGGGCACCCAGGTCTTAACTCCTGCATTGTAGAAGTTATAACTGTATGAAGCACCAAATGCTTGGGTCTGGTTTCAGGAAGACTCATCTTCCTGAGTTCAAATCTGGCTTCAGACACTTACTAACTTTGCTACCTTAGACAAGTGACTTAACCCTGTTTTTGCCTCAGTTCCTTATTTGTAAAATAAATTGGAGAAGGGATTAGCAAACCTCGCTCATCATCTTTGCCAAGAAAACCCCAGATGAGGTCAAGAACAGTGAAACTATTGAAAAGACAACAGTTACATCTTGGTGCTAAGCTCAGGGAATATAAAGAAAGGTAAACAGCTAGGTGGTGCAGCGGATGGAATACTGGGCTTGGAGTCTTCATAAATTCAAATGCAACCTCAATTACTTACTAGCTGTGTGACTCTGGGCAAGTCACTTTACCTTGTTTACCTCAGTTTCCTCATCTGTAAAATGAGCTGGAGAAGGAAATGGCAAACCATTCCAGTGTCTTTACCAAGAAAATGGTTGAAAAGCAGCAATAGCTGTCACAGTGTAATGGAGTAGACAACATGGAAGCAACTTTGTGGAAAAACGGCTACTTACAAGAATCACCGTATGTAGTAACTGAGCACTTAGGTCCACCAGTCCCTTCAGTGTCCTATAGTTCATCTGGGTTAGGTGGTCCAAGCCCATCAAAGGCTACTAGTACCTACTCTCCTACTGTCTCCTTACTTGTCACCTCCCTGGTAGATATATTTCTTCAGTTCTTTCTAATTCAACAGTCATTCTCCTTGGCAGAGGAAAGAGAACCAAAATAAGAAACAGTTTTGCCTTTTCTCTGTTGTCAGCTACAATCATCCTTCCTTTTCTTTCCCCAATGTACCCCCCCCTTTGCTTCTGTCTCAGACCCTGATTGGATGCCCTCTTTCTTGACAGTTTCTGTGGCTCTACCATATCAGTTCTTGGAGAACAAATTGCATCTTCCTCAGAATGTCCAACTTCCTCTGATATAGGAAGCACCTCACATTTTTATAAGGACACTTTCTCCTATGGGAAACATTCTTCCACTCTTCCCCCTCCTGACAGGAGGGTCAAATTGCTTTTCTGACACCTCAGATTCTTTCCGCATATTGAAGTCCCATTTCAGTTGTATGGTTTTTTTTTTTTTTAATAAAAAACTTCATTGTCTTTAGGCATTCCTTATATCCTTTCACTTTCTCTCCTAGGAGGGAGATCAATTCACAACACACTTATCTAGTAGTAGCAGAATACAAATGTTTCATATTAAGTGAGAATCACTGCAAAATTCTCTTTACTTACTGAATGAGTCATTTAGTTTTTAGCTTAGATTTAGTGATATCTTTTGTTTTTACATCATATTTTTTCCTGTATTTCCCCTTACCCAACAAACTGTCTCCCTTGTAAGGACAGAAATCAGTCAATGAAGAAACATTTGTTAAGTGTCTACTATGTGCCAGAAACTGTGCTAAGTGCTGGGATTACAAGAGGCAAAATATAGTTCCTTTCCTCAAGGAGCTCACAAGCTAATGAGGGAGGCAGTATGCAAGCAAATATTATATGTGTGTGTGTGTGTGTATATGTGTATACACATACTCATATATATGAATATACATATATGTGTATATATCTTTGTGTGTAAATGTGTGGATGTATATACACACACACACATACATAGACATATACAAACACACACAAAACAGGATAAATTGGAAATAATTAACAGTGGGAAGGCTTCCTGTAAAAGATGAGATTTTAGGGGGAGGAGCCAAGATGGCAGAGTAGAAAGATACACATATGCTAGCTCCAAACCCACAGCCCACAAAATACCTGTAAAGAAGAACTCCCAACAAATTCTGGAGCAGCAGAAGCCACAGAACAATGGAGTGGAGGAGATTTCTGTTCCAGAGAGACCTGAAAAATCAACACCAAAGGTCCATCACGCAACGGACCCGGAGCAGAGCCCAGCCCTGCCTTGGCTGCCCAGCACCAAGAGGAGTGGGATCCGAAACAGGCTTCAGGGATGGAGTCTCCAGTGGCAGCATGGGTCCCTCCACCCACAGGCACCAAAGGTCATTGAGAGGGTCTTCTCAGCTTGCAGAGAGGGGAGTGGGGTGTCTCCATAACTCAGGCCCCCTCAGGAGGCAGCAGTGGAGGCAGCAGCAGACAGGGGCTCCCAAAGCAGGCAGGAACTTGGATCCATTGTTGAAGGTCTCCTCATAAGCCCCCTGAGGGAACTGAGCCCCATGAGGGGGCCCTGTCCCCACCTGAGCACCTGAACTTAATCTCACACTGAATAGCAGCCCCGCCCCCGCTGAAAGCCCTGAGGTTGGGGAGTAGCATTTGAATCTCAGACCCCAAGTGCTTGCTTGGTGGATCTGGAGGCAAGGTGGGTATGGAGAGAAAACTCAGAAGTCAAGTTACTGGCTGGGAAAATGCCCAGAAAAGGGGGGAAAAAAATAAGACCATAGCAGGTTACTTTCTTGGTGAACAGATATCTCCTCCCTTCCTTTCAGAGGAGGAAGAACAATGCTTACCATCAGGGAAAGACATAGAAATCAAGGCTTCTGTATCCCAAACATCCAAAACAAATATTCAGTGGGCTCAGGCCATGGAAGAGCTCAAAAAGGATTTTGTAAACAAGTTAGAGAAGTGGAGGAAAAACTGGGAAGAGAAATGAGAGAGATGCAAGAAAAACATGAAAAGCAGGTCAACACCTTGCTAAAGGAGACCCAAAAAAATGCTGAAGAAAATAACACCTTGAAAAATAGGCTAACTCGATTGGCAAAAGAGGTTCAAAAAGCCAATGAGGAGAAGAATGCTTTCAAAAGCAGAATTAGCCAAATGGAAAAGGAGGTTCAAAAGTTCACGGAAGAAAATAGTTCTTTCAAAATTAGAATGGAACAGATGGAGGCTAATGACTTTATGAGAAACCAAGAAATCACAAAACAAAACCAAAAGAATGAAAAAATGGAAGATAATGTGAAATATCTCATTGGAAAAACAACTGACCTGGAAAATAGATCCAGGAAAGAAATTAAAAAATTATGGGATTACCTGAAAGCCATGATCAAAAAAAGAGCCTAGACATCATCTTTCATGAAATTATCAAGGAAAACTGCCCTGATATTCTAGAACCAGAGGGCAAAATAAGTATTCAAGGAATCCACAGATCACCACCTGAAAGAGATCCAAAATGAGAAACTCCTAGGAACATTGTGGTCAAATTCCAGAGTTCCCTGGTCAAGGAGAAAATATTGCAAGCAGCTAGAAAGAAACAATTCAAGTATTGTGGAAATACAATCAGGATAACACAAGATCTAGCAGCTTCTACATTAAGGGATCGAAGGGCATGGAATAGGATATTCCAGAAGTCAAAGGAACTAGGACTAAAACCAAGAATCACCTACCCAGCAAAACTGAGTATAATACTTCAGGGGAAAAATTGGTCTTTCAATGAAATAGAAGACTTTCAAGCATTCTTGATGAAAAGACCAGAGCTGAAAAGAAAATTTGACTTTCAAACACAAGAATGAAGAGAAGCATGAAAAGGTGAACAGCAAAGAGAAGTCACAAGGGACTTACTAAAGTTGAACTGTTTACGTTCCTACATGGAAAGACAATATTTGTAACTCTTGAAACTTCTCAGTATCTGGGTAGTGGGTGGGATTACACACCCACACCCCCCCCACACCCACACCCCCCCCCCCCCACACACACAGAGCACAGAGTGAATTGAATAGGATGGGATCATATCTTAAAAAGATAAAATTAAGGGGTGAGAGAGAAATATATTGGGAGGAGAAAGGGAGAAATGGAATGGGGCAAATTATCTCTCATAAAAGAAGCAAGCAAAAGACTTTTTAGTGAAGGGAAAAAGAGGGGAGGTGAGATAAAAACATGAAGTTTACTCTCATCACATTCAGCTAAAGGAAGGAATAAAATGCACACTCATTTTGGTATGAAAACCTTTCTTACAACACAGGAAAGTAGGGGAGAAGGGGATAAGCAGGGTGGGGGGGATGATGGAAGGGAGGGCATGGGGAGGAGGGAGCAATTTGAAGTCAACACTCTTGGGGAGGGACAGGATCAAAAGAGAGAATAGAAGCAATGGGGGGCAGGATAGGATGGAGGGAAATATAGTTAGTCTTATACAACACGACTATTATGGAAGTCATTTGCAAAACTACACAGATATGGTCTATATTGAATTGCTTGCCTTCCCAAAGGGAATGGGGGAGGGAGGGATGAAGAGAAGTTGGAACTCAAAGTTTTAGGAACAACTGTCGAGTACTGTTCTTGCTACTAGGAAATAAGAAATACAGGTAATGGGGCACAGAAAGTTATCTGGCCCTACAGGACAAAAGAGAAGATGGGGACAAGGGAAGGGAGGGATGTTAGAAGAGAGGGCAGATTGGTGATAGGGGCAATCAGAATGCTCGGTGTTTTGGGGTGGGGGGAGGGGACAAATGGGGAGAAAATTTGGAACCCAAAATTTTGTGAAAATGAATGTTAAAAGTTAAATAAATAATTTTTTTAAAAAAGGTGAGATTTTAGCTGGAATTTAAAGAAAGCTACCAGTTATCTTGACTTGTCTTAATGCTGGGCTACTCGGGTGACTAGGGAGGAGAGAGTAAGGCTGAGGACTACGCACAGCTCTGCCTCACTTAAATCTAATTCCCAAGCAGGTCAATATATTATCCTGTGATATCACTGCTCCTCTTCAGGAATGAAGGATGAACAACAATAAAAACAAAGGAAATCAGTTCAGGAAAAGCAACCAACATATCAACCATGTTTGATAGTATATGCAGTGTTTCATACCCAATGAACTTCACCTTGGCAAAGAGGGGAGGAAGGTTTCTGTTTCTGTTTCTTCTTCCTTTTCTTCTTCTGTTTGATTATGTATATTTGTTCACAAGAGTTTTCTTTCTTTCTGTTTTCCTTCCTTCCTTCCTTCCTTCCTTCCTTCCTTCCTTCCTTCCTTCCTTCCTTCCTTTTTTTCCTTCCTTCCTTCTTTCTTTCCTTTCTCCCTTGCATATTTGTTACAAGGACTTTCTTTCTACAAGCATGGATGAGGTAGGAGGGAGAGAAAATAGATTTTTGGTGATTAAAATTTTTAATTAATTTTTTTAAAACTAAAAGATTAGGTCAGAAATGGTTTCCATTTATTGCAGAGATGTGACTGAAACTTGTGTCAGGTTTTGTGTCTGTGTTCATCTATCTGATCCTGGTAGCCATTGGCAACTGTTTCCTGATAGTCTTCAAAGGTTGTTGTGAGGTTCAAGTGAGCTAATTTATCTAAAACACTTTGCAGACCTTGAAATAGTATATAAATGTCAGGTGTTATTAGTAGTATTGTCTTTATTATTTTATTTTATGCACTTGTTGTTATGTTCCCTAAATCATGTTGATTTCTGGTTAATGATGGTGAAAAGTTTATAGGGTATAGATAGGGGTAGGGAGAGCAGCGTCATTTATGTAGCATGATTTGAGGGACTCCTGCCCCAGAATATCTTCCTTCCTACCTGTCATGGTGTCTGAAGTCCTTCCATCAGTTTATTTCAGTCTTGAAAGAAAGTCTTCTCAGTAAATATACCTGAAGGGGAAACAATTTGTGCTGGATTCTTTTTTTGGAATATTGAAATAATGAGGCAGACATGGGATTTTTGCTTTCTAATGCTAGGATTTATTTAAGGAAAGCTGTATAATTAAGCAAAGATATTCAGAGAAGGATCTCTGAACAGCTGGCTGGTATTGTACATGCAGAGACACATTTGACCAGACCCTCAATAGGAGAGTAGATTGTGTGAGGAGGTGTCATCAAATTTGGGAAACTGTTGGGTGCTTCCTGTTGGAAGCTTGTCCACCCAGATGCTACTGTGGTCATTATTAGGGCAAGTTAGCTACATATTCTGTTTTGTAAGCTGTTCAGGATAGCTTCCTGAAGTGCTTAATTAGAGCAAATTTGTTGGCAGGAAGAAGGGGGTTATCTAATAGGGTCACCTAACAGATGTCTCCTGGAAAAACCTTCTCCTTCCAGCCAGGTAAACCTTATTTTACCTCTGTAAGGATAAATTGATAGACAGCTGAAAGAAAGGCTCTCCTGGGAGAACAGGACAGAGAGCAGGCTAAATAACAGGGCATTGGTCAAAGAATGATTTGGTCTGCTTCAGATGTTTTGCTTAGATCTATGCTTGCAGCAGGGGCTAGATCATTATTAATTTGATTATGAGGTCTCCTAGTATATTCCCTCTGCCACCTAGGTAGTTTTTGTCCCCATTGTAAGCAAGGAGGCAGATTTTCATTTCTTTAGTCTGCTGATTGGTTTCCTTGTCCCAAGTTCATTCTCCCTTCAGCTGTCAAAGTGATCTTCCTAAAATGTACATCTTACCATGTCACTCCCTTACTCAATGAACTCCACTGGCTCCCTGTTACCTCCACAGGATCAAATATAAAATTCTCCATTTGGTTTTAAAAGTCCTTCACCATCTGACCCCTACCTACCTTTCCCATCATTTTATGCTGTACCATCCATATACCTTTCTATGATCAGTGACACTGGGCTGGAGACTAAGCCATGACCATTCTTTCTCCCTCCCAAATGATTCTGGGGGAAAGCACATTTCCTTTAAGAGGAGCTTTCTTGCTTCTTCTTGTTTCTCATATTTAACACTTCATCTCTTGTGATGACTTTTCCCCGTCTATCCCACATGCCTTGTATGCTCTCCCTCCTCACCTCCATCTCCTGGGTTCCCTGGCTTCCTTCAAGAGTAACTCAAATCTCTTCCTTCCACGAGAGTCCTTTCTAGTTCTCCTCACTCCTCAATGCTACTGCTTTCTCTCTGAGATTACCCCCCGTTTAATCTTAATTTATGCACAGTTGTTTGAATATTTGTCTGCCCCATTAGAATGTGAATTTCTGGAGGGGTGGTACTGGTTTTTTAGCTTTTCTTGCATCCCCAGCACTTAGTACCATGCCTAACATTTAATAATTGCCCATTGACTAGCTGACTTTGAGATTTTTGAGAGTTTACTGTGCACAGGATTCCAAGGGACTGATGCTTGTTAGTGATCAAGGTTCTTTATCCTTTCCATGATGGAAAGATCTGTGTGGTAGTTCTGCCCATTTCCTGCCTTTCAGAATTTTAGAGGCTCTTGCCACTGATGCTTAGAGCTAGTTTTTTTTTTCTTTGCAAGCTAGCTGCCTAGCTAGGGAAAGTTTCTTGAACACTGGTAGTTTGTTTGTTTTCCTAAATATGCCAAGAAAGTATTTTTATGTAACAAGTAGTATTAAAGCAGTGCTTCCCATGGAGAATTTTTCAACTCTTCCTAGCTTATTGCATGTAGCACTTAGTTTCCATTAGTGCCCCAGGGTGTTTTTGTCTTGAAGAAAGCTCCTCTCAGAGTAATGTACCTTCCACTGGAACCCTTTTGGTAGGTGAAGGAGTGGTCTTGGCTTAATCCCAAGTACAGTTCTGAGTGCTCCCTGGATGGTGCTTTTCCAAGAGGATAGTTAGACTAAAAAGATGAGAGAGGAGGAAGATAACAGAATCAATTAGCCCTGGAAGGAACCTTAGAGAACTTTTAGTTCAGTGTCCTTATTTTAAAAAATTTACATTTTAACTTTAAAACATTTTTACTCTTATCTATAAAAAATGTTAAAAATGAACAAAAACAAATGTTTTAATAAAAAGACCTGAAAAGATGATTGTATATGAAACTGTGAACTTCTCTTATGTAGCTTTAAAAACACATGTTAAATTTAATGTATTAACAGAACTACCCTGCTTGTTTGTTTGGCCTCTCTTCTAATTTTCCTGCTGCTTTCCACATTTTAGAAATTGTTTCCTTGATGCTCTTTTGTGGCATCACTTTTACTACCTACCAACTCTTCCTCCTCCTTCATAACAAATAAGAGTTAGCGAAAACAAATCATTGCATTGTTCTTGTTTACCAAGAGGTAGGGATTGCGGTTCATCAACAGTCTTCTGAAGTCATGTTTGATCATTGCATTATCTGAGTTCTTGAGTCTTTCCAAGTTATTTTCTTACATTATGGTAGTCATTGTATAAAAATCGTTCTTCTGGTCTTTACTTTGCATCAATACATATAAGTCTTTACAAGTTTCTTTGAATATATCATATTAATAATTTCTTATAGTACAATAATAGTCTATTATATTCATCAACCATTCCCCTATTAATATGAACCCCTTTTCTTTCTAGTTCTGAGACCTATGGTAATAAAATCAGGGACTCTATTGTTAGGCATGAATTTAATGTTTCTGAATTTATTTATGAATTTAATTTAATAAGGAATTAATAATAAATAATACTTAATTTACTAATACTTAATTAGCTAAATTCTCAATTCAGTCTTTCTTGAAAGAAGGGTCAGGTCTGATCTCAGTATATCTATTCCATAGCATATTGATTAAATATTTTGGCCTCTGAGATATTGGTGTTAAATCATGAGTCCAGGGCTCCTTGGATCTCAGAAGATAATTTTTTAATCAGTTTTTTGGATGGAGTGACTCATTCTGTAATGATGAATAGTGAGGTATTAACAGATGGAAAGACAAGAGATTCTAGGTAGGCTGTGACATTTGAGGCATCTGGGGAGGTGGCATGGTACAGTTCAGGGTGTCCTCAAGGTGATAAGAGGAGCTTATCAAGGAAACATAGGGAATATTTGAGAGATGACCATATTTTCCTACTGAAATAGCTCCTAAGTAGAAATGTTAGTGAAAAAATGTGTGTATTAGAGAACAATTTTATTACACTAAAAATGTTATATAGAAGTAAAGTTTTCTTTATGGAAATTAGTCTTTTAAAATTTTACTTCTTATAGGTGTATGCATGGAAGGTTCTAGAATTTATTCCCTTTCTTATTGAATAAGGGGTATGGGGAAGGTTCATTAAAAGCCATAGGGCATGGCTATTGGAAAAATTGGAAAACCTCTGGTATAATAAAAAAAGAGTCTGACTTGGAGACAAAAGAATTTGGTTTGATTCTCAGCTCCACTAAGCCTTGCATTTTGTGCAAGGCATTTAACTTAATTATGGGATAGTAATGAGGATAATACTTGAGTTATCTCCCCATAGGACCGGTAATTTTTGTCCATGTGAATTATTATTTAACAGGACTGGTTGTGTTCAGTATGCTGATTCTTTCTCATTTTTTCTCGCTCTTTTCTTATCCAGTATTGATCCTCCAGAAGGTTGAGAATGGAGACTTGAGCAGCAAGACTCTGAAGATCACGGATTTTGGTCTGGCCCGGGAATGGCACAAGACCACCAAGATGAGTGCTGCTGGAACTTATGCTTGGATGGCCCCTGAAGTCATCCGCTCCTCCATGTTCTCCAAAGGCAGTGATGTATGGAGGTAGGGGCAACTATGTTCTCAAGTTCATTTCAGTTGCCCAGACTCTTGCAGAATCTGAGTATTGTTTAGGAGCATAAGATTCTCCAATTGGAAGAGAATCCAAATGTAGATGGATGATCTTCAAAAATCATGCAAAGCAAATTTCCATTATTCTAGCTAGGGAGTAGGATTTCTAAGGATTGCTCCATCATATGGATATACTGTAATCCAGACAAGATATCTGGTTACCTTTTAAGAAAAGATGCCAAGTAGTTATATATCAACCAGCACCTTGCTTCTAGAGCAGGGGTTCGTAACCCTTTTTGTGGGCATCATGAACCCCTTTGGAAGCGTAGTGAAGCCTATGAACCCATTCTCAAAATCATTTTTTAAATGTTTGCAATTAAATTCTTAGAATTTGCAAAGAAAACAAATTATATTGAAATGGAATTCTCAAAAAAAAAATTAAAACCAAGTTCATAGTCCTGAGGTGAAAAAATTCTTATTCTAGAATTAAAAGCCCAAGACTACTCTGTTAGGGTATATCATTACTACTATTAGGATATATTTAATAAATTCCAGTAGGTGTATTTTTTCAAGCAGCTATTGTTTTTAGATATAGGGAAAATGGAAGTTGGATTTTTCATTGTGGTACAGTAGAAAGAACTGCAGTTATAGGACCTAAATTCAAATTCCAGTTTTGTTTCTTCTTACCCGTGTGACTTTGGACAGATCATTTCTAGTCTGTAGATTAGTTTTCTAATCTGTAAGATTAAGAGGGCTGAACTAGATGGTCTAACAAGAAGTCATTAGCATCATTATATGCAAGAAAATGTAATGTTATCAGCTTTCTACATTTCAGAAACAGTTTCATGTTAGGTGAATCTCTGCATGTCTAATTAGGCTTTTCCATTGTGAGGTAGCTAATGTAAACTAATATGTTCTTCTCCCCGAAAGAATCTCAATAGCTTTTGAGTTATGGACCATAGGCAATTATAATGTACTGGAAAAAGCACCAGGAGGCCTCAGTTCAAATCCTCACTCTGTTTGTTATTCACTATAGCTGTATTTCCTGTATGATCACTCTGAATCTCAGCTTCCATGTAAAATGGGGATGATTGGGTCAAAAGATCATAGCTCTAAAATGAAAAGGAAAGTTGGAGGTTGCCTAGTCCAACCCTCTCATTTTATAGATGAGGAAACCTAGGCCCAGAGAATTTAAATAATTTGCTCAAAGTTACACTAGTAGTATGCATCAGAGCCATAGGAACTCATGTTTTCTGACTCCAGAGCTAGAGCTATATCTATTGTTCCATCATACTTTACATGCTCTCCCCACCATGAAGTCATTTCCCCTCTATGAACTTTATCTTTCTCATTATAAAAAGAAAAGAGGGTTGGAGTAGATCTGAGTTGTTTTCCAGCTCTAACTTCTATTATTTTTTAATTCCCCTCTGGCATTGTACGTGAGGTTGTAAATGAGGACCATCCAAATGGGGTTTGATACTAAGGGAATGCTTTCTGGCCCGATTTAGCCAGAATTAGATGGTCTTGACAATATTGCCCATCACTCCTTGCCTCCTTTTCCTTCCCTCCTGTTCCTTCTACTCCCCTTATTGGCCTGCTAATGGAATTCTTTTAAGAAATTATGTTTTATTAAGGGGGTTGGAGCCAAGATGGTGGATTAGAGGTAGTAACCAGTTGAACTCTGTAAATGTTCCCCTCTATATAACTTTAAAATAATACCTTAAATTAGATTTTAGAGTAGCAGAGCCGACAAAAAGTCAGGGTGAGACATTTTTTCAGCCTAAGAGAATGTAGGAGGTACTGTGACACCAGGATGAGGACACTGCCACTGGCCTTTGCCATATTTTCTGCATTCTATAGCTTATGGAAAAATTAAAGCTAAAGAATGAGAGAGGTGGGCAGAGCCAAGATGGCAGATTAGAGGCAGCAACCTGGCAAACTCTGCCAACATTCTCCTCCAAATAACCTTTAAATAACGCTTCAAATTGAATTCTGAGGCAGTGTAGACATATACTGCAACATTAGCAGCAGCAGCTCTGGGAGCTCTCAGCTCAGAGATGGTAATGGGGTCAGAGATAGTAACTAGTCAGAAAGAGATAACAGAGGACCTTTTGCTGGCATTGGGTGCAGCTAGTGCTGATTGGCACCTCTATTGTCCATATGCAGTTATAGAGTAGAGAGGAACCCTTGTGGCAAGTCACAAGGGAGCAGGGGCCTTGGTTGCAGTTCTAAAGCAGAGAAGGGCACTAGCACTTGCAGCTACAGGAGAGCAGAGGACCTGGTCACAGCTCCAGAGCCAAGAGGACCTCTAGCACACTTGTGATTGCAGAGAAACAGGGAGTCTTTCTGGATAAAGCCTAGAGCACAGACCAGGAAATCACTGACCACACTTCTCCCTGGATCATACCACTTTGGAAGCACTAAATTTCTAAACCTTTGTAACTAACCCTGAAAACAGCAACACAAAGAAGCCTGAAGCTCAGGACAGTGCCTCCCCATCCCCAGGTAAACAGAGCCCAACTGGAACATAAAGTTCAAAGTCAAAAAATAGGCTAGAAAAGCAAGCAAACAACAAAAGAGAACAATAATAAAAAGCTGTGAAAAGGAACATAAGAATATACTTAGAAGCCAATCATGTAAACATGGCTAAAAGCCAAAGACTCAAAGAAAAATGCTAACTGAACGTAAGCCCACTGGAAAAGGTAAAGAGATAGGAGTGGTAGAGGAAAAATTGGGAAAAGAAATGAGAGTGATGCAAAAAAAATTAGGAAAGAGAATTAACAGCTTGATAAAATAGGAACAAAAAAAAAACATCCTGAAGAAAACAATACCTTAAAAAATAGAATTGGCCTCAGGATAGAAGAGGCAAAAAAAATTCACTGAAGAAAAGATCTCCTTAAAAAAGCAGAATTGATCATGTCTCTATCTCCAGCTTTGCTATGCTAGAGACTTTGGAGAGCTTCTTCTTGAGTGAAATCTGGGATTCTCTTGGTTTAACTGTATTACCTCACTCTCAGTGAGAGAACTCCTTGTTTCTGGTGTATATGTCTGGTATATGTTCTCCTCTGTATTATTTCTCTGATTTCCATTTTGCTATTGAATTGTTTAAATGGATTTATCAGCTAAAAAAAAAGTAAAATTGACCAAATGGAAAAAGAGGTACAAAAGCTTGTTGAAGAAAATAATTTCTTAAAAATTAGAATTGCCAGATGGAAGTAATGACTCCATAAGAAATCAAGAAACAATAAAATAAAGTCAAAAGAATGAAAAAATAGAAGAAAATGTGAAATACCTCATCAGGAAAACAACTGACCTGGAAAATAGATTGAGGAGAGATAATTTAAGAATTATTAAACTACCAGAAGCCATGGTAAAAAGAGAGCCTAGACATTTTATTTCAAGAAATTATAAGTGAAAAACTGCCCTTAAAGAGGATAAAATAAAAATTGAAAGACTCCACTGATTAGCTCTTGAAAGACATCGCAAAATGAAAACTCCCAGGAATATCAAAAAACAAATTCCAGAGCCCCCAGGTCAAGGAGAAAATATTGCAAGCATCCAGAAAGAAACAATTCATATAGCATAAAGACACAGTCAGGATCACATAAGATTGATTAGTTTCCACTTTAAAGGAGAGGAGACCTGGAATATAATATTCTGAAAGACAAAGGAGCTAGGATTATAACCAAGAATAAATTTATCCAATAAAACTAAGTATAATCCTTCAGGGGGAAAATGGATATTTAATGAAATGGAGGACTTTTCAAGCATTTCTGATGAAACGACCAGAGCTGAATAGAAAATATGACTGTCAAACACAAGACTCAAGAGAAGCCTAGAAAGATAAACATGAAAGAAAAATCACAAGAGACTCAATAAGGTTAAACCATTTACATTCTCATATGGGAAGATGATACATGTAATTTCCTAAGAACTTTTTCAGTCTTAGGGCAATCAGAAGCAGTCTACATAGACAAAGGGAATGGGTATGAGTCACTTATGTTGGGATGATCTAAAAAAATGAAGGGATGAGGAAGAGATTCACTGCTAAGAGGGGAAAGGAAGAGGTAGAATGGGGTTAATTATTTCACATAAAAGAGGCACACAAGGAAGAGCTTTTACAGAGTAGGGGAAAACGGGTGGTGGTGGTGAGCAATGAGTGAACATCACTCTTATTGGAATTGGTTCAAAGAGGCAAGAGTATGTGTGTATGTAAATGTATAGATGTGTATGTATACGTATATATACATATATATATATATTTGTGTATGTGTGTGTGTGTGTGTATGCACACACTCAATTGGATATAGAAATCTATCTTACTGCATAGAGAAATAGGAGGAGTAGGGATAAGATAAAGGGAAGGAGCTGATGATAAAAGGGAAGACAGATTAAGGGAGGCCATGGTCAGAAGCAAAACAGATTTTTAAGGAGAGACAGGATAAAAAGAGAGTGAGAAGGATAAACAGAAGAAAATAGGATGGAGGGAAATAAACAGTTATAGTAATCATTACTGAATATGAATGGGATGAGCACACCCATTAAACAGAAGTGGATAACAGAATGGATTAGAAACTAAAACTCAGCAATATGTTCTTTACAAGAGACACACTTGAAACAGAAAGACAGACACAGAGTTAAAATAAGAGCTGATTCAGAATCTATTATGATTTAGCTAAAGTGAAAAAGGCATGGGTAGCAATCATGATCTTGGACAAAGCAAAAGTAAAAATAGACCTAATTAAAATAGATAATCAGGGAGACTACATTTTCCTAAAAGTTACCATATACAATGAAGTAATAATATAAAAAATTTTATGGCAAATTTCTCCAATAAAGACCTCTTTTCTCAAATATATAGAGAATGGAGTGAAATTTATAAAAATAAAAGCCATTACTCAATTGATAAATTGTCAAAGGATATTAACAGGCAGTTTTCAGAAGAAAAAAATCAAAGCTATCTATAGTCTTTTTTTTCTTTTTTTTAAATTCTAATTTATTCATTTATTTATTTTTAATCTATAATTTATTTATTTTTCAGTTCTCAACATTCACTTCCACATGAATTTGAATTCAGAATTTTCTCCAAATCTTTCCCTACCCCCCACCCCAGGACAGCATGCACCCCATCCACCCCTGCCTCCAGTCTGTCCTCCCTTCTACTACCCACCCTTCTTCTATCCCCTATCCCCTCTATTTTCCTGTAGTGCAAAACAGATTTCTATACTCCATCGCCCACATATATCTTAATTTCCAGTTGCATGCTAAAACCATTTTTAACATTCATTAGCAAAGCTTTCAGTTCCATAGTCTCTCCCTCCTTCCCCACCCATCCCCATTGAGAAAACAAGTAATTCAATATAGGGTATACATGTATAACAATGCAAAGCTCTTCCATAACAGTCATATTGTAAAAGACTAACCACATTTCCCTCTGTCCTATCCTGCCCTCAGTCTATTCCATTCTCTCTCCTGACCTGTCCTTCCACAATAGTGTTTGCTTCTAATTATCCCCTTCCCCAATTTGCTGTCCCTTGTGTTATCTTCCCTCTCCTATCCCCTTCCCCCCTGCCTTACTGAAGGGTACAATAGATTTCCATATCCAATTGAGTGTGTGTTATTCCTCTTTAAGCCAAATCCCATGAGAGTAAGGCCCACTCATTTCCTTTCATCTCCCCCCTCTTCCCCTCCATTGTAAAAACTCCTTCCCTCTTCCATGTGAGATGATTCACTAAATTCCACCTCTTCCCTTCTCCTACTCCCAGTACATTACATTCAACAGTAAATTTTTTTTGGTATTTTCCCTTCACATTCAGCTCACCTTGTGCCCTTTGTCTATGTGTGTATATGTATATGTATGTGTATATATATATGTATGTGTATATATATATATATATACACACATACATACATATATACATATACACACATGTATAAATACATACCCATACATGCCTACATATATATTCCCTCTAACAACCCTAATACTAAAAAAGGCCTCATGAGTTACAAATAACATCCCATGTAAGAATGGAAACAGTTCAACTTTAATGAGTTCTTCGCTTTTCTGTTTACCTTTTCATGTTTCTCTTGATTCTTGTATTTGAAAGTAAAATTTTCTATTCAGCTCCGGTCTTTTCAACAAGAATGCTTGGAAGTCCTCTGTTTCATTGAAATTCCATTTTTTTCCCCTGAAGTATTATACTCAGTTTTGCTGGTAGATGATTCTTGGTTTTAATCCTATCACCTCTGACCTCTGGAATATCATATTCCAAGCCCTTTGATCCCATAGTGTAGAAGTTACTAAATTCTGTGTTCTCCTGATTATGTTTCCATAGTACTTGAATTGTTTCTTTCTGGCTGCTTGTAATATTTTCTCCTTGACCTGGGAACTCTGGAATTTGGCTACAATATTCCTAGGAGTTTTCTTTTTGTGGTCTCTTTCAGGAAGTGATCAGTGAATTCTTTCAATTTCTATTTTACCCTCTAGTTCTAGAGTATCAGGGCAGTTTTCCTTGCTAATTTCTTGGAAGATGATATGTAGGCTCTTTTTTTGATCATGGTTTTTAGGTAGACCAATAATTTTTAAATTATCTCTCCTGGATGTATTTTCCAGGTCAGTTGTTTTTCCAATGAGATATTTCACATTGTCTTCTATTTTTTTCATTCTTTTGATTTTGTTTTATAATTTCTTGGTTTCTCATAAAGTCATTACCTTCCATCTGCTCCATTCTAATTTTTAAAGAACTATTTTCTTCAATAAACTTTTGAACCTCCTTTTCCATTTGACCAATTCTGGTTTTTAAAGCATTCTTTTCCTCATTGGCTTTTTGGACCTCTTTTGCCAGTGCTCCTCCTCACCCCAGAACCGCCACTCAGGGCTGAGATGCAGATCAGCTGCTCAATTCTCCCAGGGTCTTTAGGTCTGGTCTCCAAAAGTGGCTGCTGCTGCTCTGGGGCTGAGACTGGGGCCAGACCATGCTCCACTCTAACCCAGGTGAAAGAGCTTTCTTACTGACCTTTGAAACTGCCTTTGGTGTTTATGGATTGAGAAATCTGGGAATCACAGATGTTGCTGTGATTCTGCTCCCTGAAACCTGCTCCAGTCCTGTTCATGCTGTGCCACATGGCCCAAGGTTGGCTGCACTCCAAGCCTGGTGTGATAGACCTTTCCTTTCAGCCTTCCAGGCTGTCTTGGACTGGAAATCTGTTTCATTCTGTCATTCTCTGGCTTCTACTGCTCTAGAATTCATTTAGAGTCATTTTTTACAGGTATTTTATGGGCTATGGGGGGAGAGCTAGAGGAGGTCTGTCCTTCTACTCCACCATCTTGGTTCTTCCCTTATTTATTTATTTTTAGTTTTCAACATTCATTTCCACAAGATTTTGAGTTCCAAATTTTCTCCCCATCTCTCCCCCTTCCAAGACAGTGTGCATTCTGATTCCCCCAATCTTCCCTCCTTTCTATCACACCCCTCCCTTCTCTTATCCCCATTCTCTCTATTTGCTTAGAGGATAAGATAGATTTTATACCCCATTGCCTGTATATCTTATTTCCCATTTGTATGTAAAAATAATTTTTAACATTAGTTTTTAAAACTTTTAGTTCCAATTCTCTCCCTTCCTCCCTCATCACCTATCCCCACTGAGAAGGCAAGCAATTCAATGTATATTATACATGTATAGTTTTGCAAAAGACTTCCATAAAAGTCATGTTGTGGAACACTAACTATATTTCCCTCCATCCTATGCTGCCCCCCATTTATTCTATTCTCTCTTTTGACTCTATCCCTCCTAAAAAGTATTTATTTCTAATTACACCCTCCCCTCATTTGCCCTCCCTTCTATCATCTCCCCACCCCCATTTATCCCTTTCTCCCCTACTTTCCTGTAGTGTAAAGTAGAGTTTCATAGCAAATTGAGTATACATGTTATTCCCTCCTTAAGACAAATGTCATGAGAGTGAGGTTCACTTTCCCCCTCTCACCTCCCCTCTCTTCCTTTCCATTGAAAAAGCTTTTTCTTCCCTCTTTTATGTGAGAGATAATTTGCCCCATTCTATTTTTCCCTTTCTCCTCCCAATATATTCCTCTCTCCTCTCTTACTTTTTGGATATCATCCCTTCCTATTCAACTCACCCTGTGCCCTCTGTCTATATGTATATAATTCCTCCAACTACCCTACTACTGAGAAAAGTCCCAAGAGTTATAAATGTGATCTTTCCATGTAGGAATGTAAACAGTTCAACTTTACTAAGTCCCTTATGATTTCTCTTTCCTGTTTACCTTTTCATGATTCTCTTGATTCTTGTGTTTGAAAATCATATTTTCTATTCAGCCTTGGTTTTTTCATCAAGACTGCCTGAAAGTCCTCTATTTCATTCAGTGACCATTTTTCCCCCTGAAGAATTATACTCAGTTTTGCTGGGTAAGTGATTCTTGGTTTTAATCCTAGCTTCTTTGATTTCTGGAATATCATATTCCAAGCACTCAGATTCCCTTAATGTAGAAGCTACTAGATCTTGTGTTATCCTGGTTGCATTTCTACAATACTCAAATTGTTTCTTTCTGGCTGCTTGTAATATTTTCTCCTTCGCCTGGAAGCTCTGGAATTTGGCTACAATATTCCTAGGAGTTTTCCTTTTGGGATCTCTTTCAGGAGGTGATCAGTGAATTCTTTCAATATCTATTTTACCCTCTGGTTCTAGAATATTAGGGCAGTTTTCTTTGATAATTTCTCAAAAGATGATATGTAGGCTCTTTTTTTGATCATGGCTGTTAGATAGTCCTACAATTTTTAAATTGTCTCTCCTGGATCTATGTTCCAGGTCAGTTGTTTTTCCACTGAGATATTTCACATTGTCTTCTCCTTTTTCATTCCTTTTCTTTTGTTTTATGATTTCTTGATTTTTCATAAAGTTATTAGCTTCCATCTGCTCCATTCTAATCTTTAAGGAATTATTTTTTTCAGTGAGCTTTTGGACCTCCTTTTCCATCAGTCCAGTTCTGCTTTTTAAGGGATTCTTCTCTTCATTGGCTTTTTAGATCTCTTTTGTCGTTTGGGTTAGTCTATTTATAAATGTTTTTTTTTCAGCATTTTTTGGGTCTCCTTTAGCAAGCAGTTGACTCGTTTTTCATAATTGTCTTGCATTGCTCTCATTTCTCTTCCCAATTTTTGTTCCACTTCTCTTACTTGATTTTCAAAATCCTTTTTGAGTTCTCCCATAGCCTGAGACCAATTCATATTTTTCTTGGAAGCTTTGGATGGAGGAAATTTGACTTTGTTGTCTTCTGTATGCATGTTTTCATCTTCCTTGTCACCAAAGTAAGATTCTATAGGCTCATTCTTGTTTTGGTTTTTGCTCATTTCCCCAGCCATTTACTTGACTTTTGAGCTCTTTGTTAAAATATATCTCTGCTTCCAGTGGGGTGGGGAGTGTACTGTCAATCATTCGATTCCCCCACAATCTGTGGGTCTAGAACTCTAGAAACAGTCACTGTCTCTGCTCCTGCTGTTCCTGTGGCTGCTGTGGGTTCCTCCATCCCTCTCCCCCTCTGCCGCCCTGGGGCTGGGGCCAGACCACTCCACTCTCCTACACTGGTCCCACAGGCTTTTTCCACTGACATTCCAATTTGTCCTCAGCATTTTGGGGTCCTGAAGTCTTGAAACTGCCACAGATGTGAGAGAATCAGTCTCTCCAAGGCCTGCTCAGGTCCTGTCTGTGCCAGTGTGGCTTATGCTGGACTGCATCCTGCCCTTTGTGTGGCATGATAGATGCTTCTCAGTGACTTTCCTGGCTGTCTTGGGCTGGAGATTTGCTTCACTTGATCATTCTGTGGGTTCTGCAACTCCAGAATTTGTTTAGAGCCATTTTTTACAGGTATTTTTCTGGGCTTGGGGACAGTGCTCTAGAAAGTGTGTGCTGTTAGTCTGCCATCTTGGCTCCACCCCCTAGCTGTAGTTTTATAAGAAAATGTTCTAAATAGCTATTGATTAGAGAAATACAAATTGCAACTACTTTGAGGTACTGCCTCACACTTATCAGAAATGACAAATCCTGGAAGGGATGATGGAAAATAGGTATACTAATGAATTGTTAGGGTTGTAAACTGGTCCAACCATTCTGGAGCACAATTTGGAACTATACCCAAAGGACTTTAAAATATTCATATTCTTTGACCCAGCAATACCACTACTAGCTCTGTACCTCAAAGAGATTAAAAAAAAGGAAAAGGACACATATAACAACTCTTTTGTTAGTGGCAAAGAATTGGAAACTTAGGAGAATGCCCATCAATTGGCAAATGGCTGAACAAGTCATAGTACGTGATTGTGATGGAATACTATTGTGCTATAAGAAGTGACAAGGGGGAGGGTTGCAGAAAACATGGGAATACCTATATGAACTGAGGCAATATGAAGTGAACAGCACCAGGAAATCACTGTACACAATAACAGCAGTATTATAATGATGATCAACTGTGAAAGACTTAACTACTTTGATCAATACAATAATCCAAGACATTTTCAAATGACTCATGTTGAAAAATGCTATCCACTTGCAGAGAAAGAACTGATGAATTCTGAGTGCAGATTGAAATATAGTTTTCTCACTTTATTTTTCATGCTTTTTCATGATATAGCTAATATGGAAATAATGCTTTGCATAATTTCACGTGTATAATTGGCATCATATTGCTTGCAGCAGGTGGGAAAGGCTGGAGAGAGTGAGAGAACTTAGAACTCAATATTAAAAAACAAGAATGCTAAAATAAATAATAAATGTTTTTAAAAATGTTTTATTGGTTGATATATTGTCTTTACTATCTAGATTATTGTCTTTATAGGGGCTGTTAGGTGATACAGTGCCAGCTTGGAGTCACAAAGACCTGAGTTCAAACCCAATTTTAGACAGTTACTAGTAGTTCAAATATTAGAATATTTAAAAGTTATCAAAATATTTTAAAAACATGCTCATGGGTCCCACATTGAAGAACCTCTACAATAGATTCTCTCATTTAGTATATTTAAATTAAGACCCCAAAGGGAAGAGAACATGATTTATTGGAGATACTCAAAGGAGTGAGAGGTAGAAACAAGAAGGAAAGGTAGTAGGCAGCCCAGTGTTCCCAGTTGTGCATGGGATCCATGATTAACACCTATAAACTCAGGTAACTCATTGAACTATGGTAAACTCATTAATCTAACTATGGTTAGGACACTAACATCTCCAAAGCAGGACTGGGAAAGGATAGAATTAAGGATGTTGCCAGGGAGCATGATGGATTTCAGGCCATGGCAGGAAGAGAGAGCCCATGATAGTTTAGAACTTGTGGATCCAGGTCAGTAATATAGAAGTAAACAATAAGAGAGAGGAATAAAAAAAATGAGAAGAAATTTAAACCTTTTAATTACTCTATCATCTTGTTCCTTACCAGCTAGATGATGCATGAATAGAGCTCTGGATTGGGAGACAGGATGACCTGTGTTGAAATTCTGCCTCATTTACTAACTATGTGAGCCTGGATAAATCATTTAACCTCCTTGTACCTCAGTTTCCTCATCTGTGAAATGAGGGTGTTCAATTCAATGGCCTTTAAAGTTCCTTCTAGCTTTAAGTCTACGATCCTACTAGTTTCCTGATACTGTTCTAGGGATGCAAAGGTAAATCAGACATTTTTTGCTAACAGGGAGCTTACATAGTGTGTGTGTGTGTGTGTGTGTGTGTGTGTACAATACTTGTAAAGGAAAGTCAATTTAAAATACAGAAATACACAAAATAATTCATTGGGTCAGGGTAGAAAAGCACTTATAGGGGAAAGGGGAGTGATTAGTAAAAGCCTTCCAAGGAACCATTGTCTACCATGCGTAGGAATTTGTGGTCTAAACTAAGCATATCAAGAGACTTTCTTGATTTCTGGTTCAAAACTGAGCCACAATGGTAGCAGGTTTGGATGAAGGCCCCTTTTTCTTTTACTTTTTCATGATTTGTTAGTCATAGTTGTAGACAGAATGACTCATCTGTGACATTCTGTCATTCTTCCCTTAAGGGATATGAGAGTAAAGACTCAAGTACAGATTCAGATATGACATGAATTGTAGCAAGAGTTTGTCTCTCACAGCTGTTACACCTGGGTCCTAGAGAGTAAAATTTACCGATTATGTTTAGCCAGGCAGAGATACCACCATTGTTAAGAGACTAGCCTAAAAATGATCTCTTTAGTATCAGTGACTACATATGGGAAGTTTTTCGACTAGTGGGCATTTGATATCTCTACCCAGACTTGCTTATTTTGGCCTGTTCTGTAGCTCATACCCAAGAGCATGCCTTTAAAAAAAAAAAATTTCAAAATCTAATTTAGTATAGCTGTGGGTAAAATTTTTTTAAAAAAGTAACATTCAAAGAAATAGTAGATGTTGCTGACATCATTCAGTACTATTTTTACAGATTCAGAATCTTAAAATTGAAGAGACCTTAGGGATCTATAGAGACATTTTTTTGTGTTATGGACCTCTTTGGTATAAGTGAGAATAATATTTTCAAATGCACAAAATATAATACACAGGATTACAAAGGAAACCAATTGTGTTGAAATACACTTAGCAACACATTTTTTAAAACCAGGTTTTTGGATACCAGATTAAGAATCCCTGACCTAATCCAACCTTCTCATTTTACTGATGAGAAAACTGAGGCTTAGAGAGGTGTGATTTTTCCAAGTTCACTTAGCCAGTATATGATAATATCAGAAATAATATTTATATGTACATTGTATTTTAGTGCTTAGAAAGTACTGTCTTCATAACAAATTTGTGAAGTAGGGAGTAGAAGCATTATTACTTCCTCCTTTCATTTTATAGATGATGAAAATAAGACTCAGAAGAAGCTAAGTGATTTGCTCAGGGTCACCTGCCTAAGAAATTAGTCAGTCAACAAGCACTGATTAAGCTCCTACTCTGCACCAGACATTGTGCTAAGTGCTAAGGATAAAAATAAAGGTAAAAAAGATAGTCTCCTGCCCTTGAGGAACTTACATTTTAAGGGAGGATAATGCTGGATCTAGAACTCAGGTCTCCTGACTCTAAGACCAATGTTCTTTCCATTGTACCACATTGGCAACAAGTGTTGCCAAGAGTACCATGATGAAAATCATAATATCATAAATCATTTCATCATTCACCATGATAAAAATCACAAAATCATGATATGTCATCCATTAGCTCCCCATTAGAATGGGATCTGTTTCTGTTTTTGACAAGGTCATACAAGCTATGGTAATTGAGTATGATATGTGATTTCCTATGGAGTCTCTGTCTTTGCCTCTCCTTAGCTATGGTGTGCTGCTTTGGGAGCTGCTGACGGGTGAAGTACCCTTCCGAGGAATAGATGGCTTAGCGGTAGCCTATGGGGTAGCCATGAATAAGCTTGCCCTTCCCATTCCTTCTACATGCCCAGAACCTTTTACCAAGCTCATGGAAGGTAAGTGGCCCCCTGGCTGGAGGAGAGTAGGAGAGTACTGTGACATTGCTGAACTTTTACAACATCAGTTATCACAAGAGGAAATTAGTTATTAGTCATCCCTGTGTGGAAATCCTATGGATAATGGGAATAATACCCATTTTGTAATCTTTACAATGTCTTGCTAGATTAAGCTTGTAAGTGCTTCTTATAGCTGACCCCTCCCCCTCCCATGATAGAAAGGGTTGACTTAGTAAGCAGCGAAGTCTGTGAATGAATACTTTGAATGTGTGAAACATTTGAGCCAGAAGGAGTCATTCAGGTAAGGAAACTGAGACCCTGGGCTCAAGGACCTAAGGACAGTCACACATTTAGTGACAGAGCCTTGATGTAAAGGCAGCAGTGGAATGAAGGGAAAATATCACAGGATTTGGAGTGAAGAGACCTCACTTCAAAGTTGATTTCTGCCACTTTGTACCTATGTTTTTTGAGTAATTTACTTTGGGACTCTGTTCCTAACTCTGTCAATTGAGGTGGTTGGATTAGATGACCTGTTAATTCTCATCCAGCTCTAAATCTATGATATGATGCTAGGAAGCCCTTGACCTCAGACCAGCAGTTTTGAGTCATTGATTCAAAAGCACTAGACTGGGAATCTGGAGAACATACATGGATTTGCTGACCTAGGCAAGTCACTTAATATCTCTTATCCTACATTTTGTTTAATTGTGAGAAAATGGTATTAAACTGGGAGATTACTCTGGTTCCTTCCAGCTGAGACTTTGACAACAGGAGTTTGCATTTTATCTTAGAGGAAAGAGAGACCCTTTGGACCTTCTTCATGATGGGGAGTGATATGTATGGTGTGTGTGTTTGTGTGTGTGTGTATGTGGTGTGTGTACATACACACATACATGCATACATATTTATGTTTTTATGTAAATATATAAGATGGTAGAGACAAGAACTCCTCTATCTTAAAACATGATGAACATGACTGTGATACTTACTATTAGGAAAGATCCCTTGTTTTAATTTTTTTCCTGTTAATTGGTCTGGAAATTAGGACTCAAGGGTTTAATTTTAAATGCTATTCTTGTGACTTTGGGCATTTTATTTTTTCCTGCTTAAGTCCTTGTTCCTTTTCCTAGGAGTTATCATTTTGATGTAATATCATAGACCAGCATTTTCCCTATTGTTTGTGACAGCATTTTCCCCATATTCAGGAGTTTCAGGAGGGAGGATAAGAGGAAGCTTTAGGGTAAGCTTGGTCAACTCAAATTCTATTTCTAACATTTACCTCTTCCCATCCTTTTTGCCTATCTATATCTACCCTGGTTAGACTGCTGGAATCCTGACCCCCATTCACGACCATCTTTCATGAATATCCTGGACCAACTCACCACTATAGAAGAGTCTGGCTTTTTTGAAATGCCAAAGGACTCCTTCCACTGCCTGCAGGATGACTGGAAACATGAAATTCAAGAGATGTTTGACCAACTCAGGGCCAAAGAAAAGGTAAAGAATGAACACATCCACCCATCAATGGGCCATCCCAGGTATGGCTGGAACCTGGCCAGATCTCACTGGCTTTGACAAGTATATCTCCTTATTCATTACAATGTGATCACTGATTTTTCCTAGGAAAGAGGAAAATGTCTAGGCCTCAGGTTTTGCTTGAAATGGTATAGAATATGTTTTGTCTTCTTAAGATATGGCAGGAATAAAAGGGCAAAACAGTTAGCCACAGTCTGACCTTATAGGATTGTCCACTTATGATCCAAACTGAAAGGAGGCAACATGGTGAAAGGAAACTAGATGTTTCAGCAGATTGAATGCTGGGACTGAAGTCAAGAAGATTCATCTTCCTGATTTTGAATCTGTCCTAAGACACTTACTAGTTGTGTGACCCTGGACAAGTCACTTAACTTTTTTTGCCTCGGTTTCCTCATCTGTAAAAATGATCTGGACAAGGAAATTGCAAACCACTCTGGTATCTTTGCCAAGAAAACCCCAAATAATGTCACAGAGAGTCTGGCATGACTGAAAACAACTCAACAACAACAAAGGATGGAATGAGCACAGAATTTTAATAGTGTCAGAAGGACCTGAGTTGAAATCCTGCTCCTAATACTTATTAACTGTGTAACCCTGGGCAAGGAGCCTAATCCCTAAGTTTCAGTATAAGACCACACAAGTTGCAGAATGTGTCATTCATAGAAGTTTTCTTATACCCATGAAATCAAAAATTCTGGTCCAAAAGGAAAAAAAAAAGACTAATGTTTAGAAGTGACTAATTGTACCACTTTAAAAAACATTTTCATTATACAATATCAATTAAAATTCTTTACCATAGTATGATCTTACATACTTCTGAATAAACAGAACACATTTGTAAAGTGAATTTTGAGGTATAATTTTATGGACAATGTACTTCGTCTCTATGAGCCTCAGTCAACTCCTTAAGACTTCACTATTAAGGCAGGATATGATCTGCCTTTGTGGATGGAGTTCCAGACTGATAAAATCACAGTTCCTTAGGTATTTGAAAAGATAAGGAAAAGATCTATATTCTAGGCTTCTTGTAGTGAGAGATGTACCTTTCCTCATTCTGTATGTGACAAACGTGGTTTGAGTTGCTATGCAACTCCATTTACCGAAGTGCTCCATAATAGGCTTTTACTCATATGATGTTAGCATTTCAGATTATAAAATTACTGTGGCCCGGTAGTGCTGTTGACTTACAATGATGCCTTCTTCAGGCAGGTGGCTTCCTTATTGTCAACAATGAGTCCTATCTGCTATCGCTAATTATTACTGTTGCTGCTATTTTAGGTTCTGTTGGGATGAGTCAGGGTCTGTGGAAGGGAGAAGTCTTAGGTTCGTAGAGGGAAGGGACTCAAATAAACTCAAATTCTTGCCACTCAGAGGAACCAACAGGAATAAAGGAATAATGGATCTATGATGCTACAAGCATCCTGAACTTTTCAGCTTTTCATTTTAACAGTAAAATCCACCAACTGAGCGTAATGGTTCTGTGATTTCCAATTCCTTTTGTTCTCCGGTAGAGAAGGCGAAGAAGTCACACAAGAGACCAAAGGATTTGAAGGGCTCAGGATAATTATTTGTAATGGTTTATTTCCCCAAAGAAGGAAGAAGTTGAAAAGATATATAAAAAGATTTTTGATTTTATAAAAATCCATTCTATTTATTCTTTCCTTTCTCTTCCTCTTTTCTTTTCCCTCTTTCTCCTTTTTTTCTCTTTTTTCCTCTCCTCTTTTTCTCCCCACCATTTTCTCCATCTTCTTTTTCTCCTTTTTCTTTTTCCTCCTCTCTTTTCCTCCCTTTTGCTTCTTCCCCCTCTGTCTCTTGTGTAATGGTAACCATCTCTAGGGTGGGGTGGGGGAGAGAAGAAAATAATAAATAAGTAGATTTACATGATATCTTTTTTATATATTTTAAAAGAATAGCAAATTGCACATAATAGATTTGCAATTTCATTGCAATCATCTTTTTTATTATACTATGTTATGGAAATGCTTGTTTTATTCCATACATTAAAAAAAAGGAAAGAAAAATACTATAATAAAGGAAATCCTTTTTTTAAGGATGACGTTGGAGAATCTATTTTTGAGGGCAAATTAAGAAGAAGAAATAGTGTTTATAGCTTCTCCCCTTTTGTATGGTCTATCTCTTATTTTGTGTGTGTTTTATTCCCCTTTCTCTCTCTCTCCTTTTTCCCCCTTTGGTCTCTATACCTTATCTTGTTTCAGGTCTAGCTCCCTACCAATGAAGATTTATGAAAATATTTAAATTCCAACAATTAATGTTTTGCCACAGAAACTTTACAAACTAAATCTCTTGGTCTCTCTTTGGACTTACTTATCTTATGTAAATTACTGTGTAGACATTTTAGTGTTTTGTGTTTTTTTCTCTGTCTTGATGTCATCCTTAAGAGAATAGACTTTTTGTGGGCTCCTAAGGCTGTTTGCTTCCCTGAATTACTTGCTTGTCTTCTCAGCTCCCCTGTTCCCTGATGTCTTCCCCCACCTGTCTGACCCCCTGCCTTCAGTACTGAGTTCCCATATAGAACCAAGTATCAGAGAAAGACACTGTCTCTGGAGTCAAGAAACCCTGAGTTCAAATCTGGAAACAGTTCTCTTGACTACCTTAGTCAAGGGAACCAATCTTTTTATTTGAATGTAATCTCCCTGAGTTATTGCTGGTTCTTGGGTCAAAACACTAGATTCCTAATAATAGATTCCTGTGCTTCCTCAGTTTCTTAACATTCATTTTAAAAATTTTGAGTCTCAAATTCTTACCCTCTCTCCTACCCATCCCTCATCTGCTGAGAAGGCAAACAATGTGAGATTAATTATTTGTGTGAATTTGTTCTCTAAGTTTCATCATTGAATGACTCATTGAAATTTTAGGGAACTTCTTTCTGCCTCAGTCTCACACTCTGGACATTGGGCACCACCTGATCTTTGACAAAATGGATACTTAGAGGCATGATGCCCCAGAGGTTCAATAGCCCTGTTCATGTGACTGTTACCAATTAAATCTAATTCAATTACAAGTCAAGGCATCACTCCCTTGAAATCATTGGACCAACAGCAGCAATGCATTGGGGCTCTGGAATTCTGCTTGCTGGTTTATAGAGCAAATGATTTCAGACTCTCAGGAAACATTATCCTTTTCTCTTCCTTGTTATGTAGCACTGTTTAGGACAATGCCTGGCACCAAGTAGGCAGTTAAGAAATGTTTATTGATTGACTGAACAAGAGACCAAGAACTTTGCAGGAGAGGTTAAAGCTAATACTCCCAGTCTCAGATTTATTCACTAGAATAAATAATTAATAATTATAATGATTATATTTATGCAGGGTATCCCCAAAGTCTTAGTGCAATTTTAAGCTAGCAAAGCTTGAAGCTAAACTGAGACTTTTGAGGATATTCTGTACAGTGATTTAAAGTTTGAGACATTTTGTATAGTGATTTAAAGTTTGCAAAAGAGCTTTATATACATTATATCCAGATTTCATTTGCTCTTCACAATCTTGGAGGGTGGGTACTATGAGTATTCCTACACCCATTTTATAGATGAAAAAAACTGAGGCTCAGGGAAGTGACTTGGCCATTGTCACACAACTAGTTAAGTGTTAAAGGTGGAATTTGAACCCAAATTTTACTGGATTCAGATCCATCAATCATCAACCATTTTTTTTAACAAGTAAATTTGTATTATTTTTTCCAATTATATGTAAAAACAATTTTTGACTTTAATTTTTTAAAATTTTGAATTTCAAATTCTCTCCCTAACTGTGTCCCGTTCCCTCTCCTTGAGAAGGCAAACAGTTATTTTTAAAAAATGACTTTTATGTTCTAGGCACTGTGTCAGGTGCTAGAGGTACAAAGACAAAATTGAAATACCCCCTGGCCCAAGGAGCTTACAAATCTAACACTTTATCCACTTAGCCTGATTCTCTTACGATATAAAAACGTGTGCTTCTTTGGAAAAAAAAAATCACTTAGTTGCTTTCTGCCTCACTTTCCTCATCTTAAAAATATGAGGGGAACTAGACCTAAATGGTCTTTAAATCCTTTGCAGTTCTAACATTTTTGATTCTATGAAGGACTCTCCAGTAGAGTTTCATTGATTATGGGTCAAAGATTATGCCACTCACACTTTCCTTTGCCCATCCTTTTCCTTTTCCTCTGTCTCTTGTAGGAGCTTCGTACATGGGAGGAAGAGCTGACCCGGGCAGCCCTTCAGCAGAAGAACCATGAGGAGCTACTGAGACGCCGAGAACAAGAGCTGGCAGAGCGGGAGATCGACATCCTGGAAAGGGAACTCAACATCATCATCCATCAGTTGTGCCAAGAGAAGCCCCGCGTGAAGAAACGTAAGGGCAAGTTTAAGAAGAACCGTCTGAAACTCAAGGATGGCAACCGCATCAGCCTTCCTTCAGGTGTGTGAGTACACGTGAAGCCTAGAGGGGGATCTGTGGAGCACATGGTGCACAGAGCACTGGAAGACTCACCTTGAGTTCAAATCCGGCCTCAGATACTTCTTAGCTGGGTGACCTTGGGCAAATCACTTTACCCTCTTTGCCTCAGTTTCCTCATCTGTAAAATGAGCTGGAGAAGGAAATGGCAAACTACTCCAGTACCTTTGACAAGAAAACCCCAAATGGGGTCATGAGGAGTAGGACGTGATTGAAATGACTCACCAACAAAGCCTAGGAAGCACCTATAGCACATTATAACACTACACAAACATATATGTGATATATACAACATAATATACACACATACAAATACACACATATGTTTTGCGGTGTTATATGTCATATTACAATAAGCATAACATCATGCATGTGCAATGTTTCAGCATGTGTATACAAGTACAGACATAAATTTATATATATATGTACACATATATAAGTTTGTGTGGTATTACAATAAAGCAAAGGCACTGTGCTCTAAGGAATTTGCATTAGGGGCAGGGTGGGGAGGGGGAGAGGATATATGTGTATACATGCACACACATATGTATATACATGCACACACATACACATGCATGTACATACAATACACACGTGCATGTATAGATGCATCTGTATCTATCTAGGTATATGTGTGCATATGTGGGTGTGCATGCATGCACACATATATATGGGACAGCTAGATGGTGCAGTAGATAGAGCACTTGGCCTGGACTCAGGAAGATCTGAGTTCACATCCAGCATCAGACACTTCCTAATTATATGACCCTAGGCAAATCACTTAATCCCTTTTTGCCTCAGTTCCCCATCTGTTAAAATGGGGATACAATGGAGGAAAAAATGGCAAAGTTCATGGGCTCACACAGAGTCTGACATGACTCAACAGCAAAAATAAAGCATATACAAGGTACCAAGGTACCACTAATAGTGGTAGGTTCTAGGTGGTGCTTGATCTGAGCGTTGAAGGAGACCAGGAAATTCCAAGGGGCAGAGGGGAGAAAGGAGTGCAGGGATTTAGAGCAAAAAGCCCAGAGAGGCCCTAGGCTGATTAGATTGATATAAAGATAAAGATATAGATGCAAACTTATATCTATATCTAGATGTCAGGTATATGTAGGTATATGTAGACATACATATATGTATAGAGGGATTAGATATAGATTATAAACTTATTCTGTATTTATCTTGTGCTTTCTTATTTATAGTCGCTATCCCCTCCTTAGATGGTAAGTTTCTCGAAGGTAGAAACCTTTTTTTGCTTTTTCTTTGTATCCTCAACACTTACCACTGTGCCTAGCCCTCAGTACATGTTTAATAATTTATTGAGATATATAGCTATACATATGGGTGTATACATGTACATACATTTATATGCACACAAGCATGCTTACATACTTACAAATGTGTGTGTATATATTGATGTGAATCCAAACCTATATACATATGTATATCTGCATGTATTTTACAGTGTGTTTATCACTATAGTAATATTTGCATATGATTTATGCATATATTACAGCACGTGCTTTTTTTTTACTAATAGAAATTTTGAAAACCATTGTTTTATTTGAACACCATACAAATAAATAATATATTATGTAGGACATGTATACATACATATGTGTGTATATATACACTAGTTTGTTTATATACGTATGTATTCAAATATTGGTAGAAACATGTATACCTACATGTACATAATGCATATATGAGTACATATGCACATATTCTATTGTTGTTTGGTCATTTAAGTTGTGTCCAACTTTTCATGACCCCATTTGGGGTTTTCTTGGCAAGATACTGGAATGGTTTGACATTTCCTTCACTGACTCATTTTATAGATGAGGAAACTGAGGCAAACAGGGTGAAGTGGGCACCCAGCTGGTAAGTGTCTGAGGCTGGATTTGAACTCAGGCCTGGCACTCAATCTACTGTACCACTCTGCAGTGCACATATATGTAGGAGCTATATGTGTATACATGTGGCCCATTTATAACACTGCACAAACACATATGGGCATATAATAACACAGTATGCACACACATGCAAATATACACACCTATTTTTGTGGTGTTATATGTAATATTCCAGTATGTGTAATATCATAATGTATAATGTTTCAGTGTGCATGTATACATGTATAATGTGCACATATACATATATGAACACACATATGTTTTGATCATGCACCCACCCATATCACGAAAAAGTTTTCAAGCTTGTACTATGAGATATACATATTTATTTGTAAATCATATACAAATATTAATTTAATAGTACATTGCATATATTGTGAAACACATACAAATTAATAACTAAAAGGGACAAGATGAAAATAAAAAATGTTTAATTTAAAATTATTATTCATTAATACCACAAAATCACTTTTTGCTTTTGAGGATTTTGATCAGACGTGCTTCAATATCTTTGAAAAATTCCTTTGTACTGGGGGAGAGAGTTGACTTATAAAAGAATAATTGTTCATTAGTAATTAAGCATTTAATTAATTTGATCAGTGTGATGAGCCAGACAAATAAATTCCTTTTTGTTTTTGTTGTTTTAGAACTTTTTTTTGTTAAAAAGTTCCCAATATAGCCATCAAATCATAGGTAATAAGAGCCAGGGAACATCACAATTCTACTTGAGTTAGGTTTCTTTGTGAAGCAGTTCCTCATGGACACTGCACAAATAAACAAAAGTGGATTATCTCTGATTTCAGCAGAAAGTTTTCAATAGAAATCCATTCTTCTTTATTTACATAGTCCTGCCTAATGGGCTGTATCATACCTTAGTTTTCTATTCATATCGGGACATTTTAGTTGTGATTTTGTATGGGTTTGAGTAGTAACAAGAAAGCCAGTTTGTCTAGACTATAGAGTACAAAGAAGGGGAGTGATATATAATAACATGGGGAAGGTAGGTTGGAGTCAGTTTGCAAAGGGCTCTAAATGTGAAACAAAGGAGTTTTATATTTGATCCTAGGGAAAATAGGGAGCCAGTAGAATTTATTGAGTAGGGAGATGACATGATCAGACTCGTACTTTGGGAAATTCACTTTGGCAGCTTTGTGAAGGATGGATTGGAGTGGGGATAGACTTCAGGCAGAGAGACCAATTAAGAAGCCATGATAATAGTCCAAATGAGAGGTGATCACTAGGGTGGTTGCTGTATTGGTAGAGAGAAAGTGACAAATGCAAAGAATGTAAGACAGAAACAAGATTTGGCAACTGATTGGATATATGGAGTGAGTGAAAGTGAAGATGACATTCAGTTGGCAAACCTGGGTGAGTGAAAGTGAAGATGACATGAAATTGACAAACCAGGGTGATTGGAACTTTGATGGAGCACTTAGGAGGTTTCGAATAGGTGTAAATTAAGGAAGAAAAATAATGTCATGACATCTATGATGCAGAGTGGAACCCATCCATGCTTACTAAGTCTGACCCAAAATAAAAAGGGTTGTGGAGCTTTTTATTTATTGGTCACTGCTTCAGAGCACAGAGTCTGCCATCTGAAGCATGCCTGCTGCAGCTGCATGGTGATCTGGGAGACAGAGAGGAAGTATGCTGGGAGGAAGGATTTTTCCTAATGAAATCTATGCAACTGCTGCTGGGGGTTCCAGGGCTAAGCTTAGTATGTGCTAATTAGTATGTACTAATGTTCGTTAGTAAACTAACACCTGACAGAGAAGAGAGGATGAGCAATGTGAAGCAATGTAGTTGGGGAATGGTGATGGAAATGGGGAAAGGTGTGGTTGCATTGGAGAGAAGTCCCATGATTGACTATCTTGGGCAAAGTGGGATATAACTCATCTTCTCATCCAACAGTGGATTGATCACTTACTCCTTGAGGGGCGTGGGTCATATCATGGTAACCCAGAGGCATTTAGCCGCCATTTTGGAAGTTATTGCTATAAAGCAATGAGACTGGTTTTCTTGTGTGATGTGTTAGAAATCAGCTTTACTACATCTAAGCATACCACAGTTGTCTCTTGTCATAGGTATGTTTATATACTACATTTATCCATTTCTAAGATGTGCCAAAATACAAAATAAAATTATTTTTAATTTTTTTTTCATTTTTGAACCTTGGGAAACATCAGATTGTAAAATTCTTGAAGATAGGACCAGGGTCTTATTTGTCTACACTGGGGAGAGCTGATCAAGAGACTCCTGATTTTTTTCCCCAATCCAGGTGATAAAATCCCAGAAAATAAGGAACTGGTCACAGAGACAATGAGGGGTGAAGGATATAAGCAAAGTCATGTCAACATTCTGTTACACCTTTACGTGTGAAGTAATTCTCCAATCAAAACTGATAAAATTAGGAGGCAGTTAACCATTGGCTGGCCTTCTTCCTGGTGGCCCTTTTGAAAGCAAGACATGCCCTAAGGATCTAGCCAAGTCAGGAACCAGCTCCAAGGAATGTGATTCTTGACAGCAGTCAAAAGAGTCAGCTCTAGGAGAAGTCAGCCCTTGAGAAGGAAAACTGTTCATTGTCTCTGAGGAGTGGGGGTGGTGGGCAGGATATCTCTCTCTTCTCTTCTCCCCTCCCCACATTAGCCATGGTATCTTGCAGTAGAACTATTCATTTAGTTGGAGACATCACACCCAATAGGAAGTAGGCCTGACAAATGGCAGCAAGAAATAGCTCTGAGGAGTGTGAGAAGTGCCCATCGGGGCTGAGCTACAGAGAGAAACAAACTCAAGGAGTCCAGGGGAACACCTTCAGAGAGTATCAACAGGAGGACACCATGGGAAGGGAAAGGAAGTTGGGGTCTCATAGTGCCAAAAGGGGTGTGTGGCTTTGGTCACATGTACCTTCAGTGTATGCATCACCTCCCTGATGTCATGGCCCTCTTAGAGAACAAAGACAAGCAACAACCTTTCTCTTACTCTAAGTCTGTGCCCACTGTTTTCACACTGATTCTGTGTGAGAGCTGTTGGAGAGAATTTCCTACTAACTCAGTGTGTAGTGGTGGGAAAGTACAACTGAGGTTTACAGGACTAGTTTTTTGTAGTTATTGTTCTTACAATTTTAGTAAAGGTCTTTACTTTGAGCTAATTGTGTCTGTTGACTGACTAGTAAAAATAAGCGCATTGGTAGGAGCTCATGAATTTTAGGAATGTGGACTCACAGGTCATCTTAACCTGGGGTAGTTACCCTTTAGAACCTGAGTACAAATAAAGGGGGGCAGCTAGGTGGTGCAGTGGATAGAGGACCAGTGCAGGAGTCAGGAGGATCTGAGTTCAAATCTCACCTCAGACACTTGACACTCACTAACTGTGTGACCTTGGACAAGTCGCTTAAACCCAATTGCCTCATCCTGGGTTATCTCTAGTCATGCTGATGAATATCTGGTCACTGGATACAGATGGCTCTGGAGGAGAAGTGAGGCTGGTGATCTGCACAGTCCTCCCTCACTCAAAACAAAGCCAAGGCAAGTCATGTCATCATTTCTCTGATGGCATGATCTTCTTTGGGAATGAAGGTGGAACACTCACAAATAAGGGGGAATTTCTTTAAGGGGATGTTTCATGTTTAGCAAAAACTACAGTGCCTTGCCAAGTATATTGCCTCAGAAAGAAAATAAACTCCAAGAATCAAGTCTTTGAGTTATCACCATAGATGTATGCATTGGGTACACATTTGATAGATAGTTCTTGACTTGTCTTGCCTCTGTAAGCACATTGTTCTTAGAAAGCATTGGAAGTTGGACCGTTAATCCCAGGTCAATATAATTGGAAGGCAGTCCCTGTCTTCATGTTCTCTGACCCATATCCCCCATGTTATTCATTCTCTACGCTGTTAGGATTGTATCAAAGGACAAAGTAATCATTCTTGCAAGCCACATAAGCTATAGAAATACAGTTGGTTCACTTCTACTTCTAATAGAGGTTGAAAGCAGAGCTATTGAAAGGATAGCCTTTTGGATAATTTTTTCCCAGAGTAAATATAAAATATAATCCTTTTTAATAACTCAAAATGCTCAGTTTCATATTGCATGTGTGTAGTCATTGGTTCTGATGCCAAGATTCTTACCTAAATTACACATAATGGTGTCCCTAATGAAATTCAATCCAGAAATGAATTTTCCCCTTTCTCACCCTTTTCTCATGTCTCTGGACTCTAGATCCTGGGGAAATAAGATAACCAAACTGAGAAGGACATTTCTTAGGTAAAGAGAGACAGAATGAGCCTTTCAGGAAACCAATGCCTGACCCTTGGGCCTGCTGGGAAATTTCATTTCTCTTGTTTGGATTATTTGATTATAGAATAATCTTCCTGACAAATGAGATTTTTGTATGTGTCATCTCTAATTAGATTTCCAACACAAGTTCACCGTGCAGGCGTCTCCAACCATGGACAAGAGGAAGAGTTTGATCAGTAGCGGCTCTAGTCCTCCTGCAAGTCCCACCATCATTCCCCGACTCAGAGCCATCCAATGTAAGATGGTGTTTACCAACTTTACATGGGGTAGGCCATGATGTTCCTGTGAATTTTCCAGTATACATTTGACTGAGGAGGGGAGAGGAGTTGTCTTCTGACCTGTCTAGTCATTTACTGGTTTAGCCATTTGTCCATGGCTCTGGAGGAGAAGTGAGGCTGGTGACCTGCACAGTTCTCCCTCACTCAAAACAAAGCCTCTTCCAAAATCCACAAACCCTCCTCCCATAAATACATTCTATCTTTCTTCTGTTATCACTATCACCACTCCCTCCATTTATTACTTTTTGGTCAAAAATTGTCAAAGAGAAGTAGAAACCAAAAATATCTTTGAAGCTCATTTATTTGTAAATGGTGTAAGAGGCTATCTGATACAAGATCTAAGACCTCCTATTATGGTCCCTTCTTAGACTGGGAACACACTGAAGTTATGTTATCCTTGCCCAGGGAACATAGAGTCCTCTCTCTGTCTAGTCTGACAATCCCTTTCTCCTATTCGTGCTAATCAGAGAGGTAGTTTTTTGCTGAGCTCAATTGCTGAGTAAATGTGACAAACATTTCTGTATTTCAAAGCCATACAGTACCAATAGGTACTAAGACTGTCTCTCTTGGCTTGTTTTGTTTCCTCCAACCTCTGTTCCTTTCTTTTCTCCTGGTACTGTCTTGTACCCCCTAGTGCCTTTGATAAACTTTCAATTCAATTCAGCAAACAATATTTTAAGCCCTTACCACGTGCAAGGTGCTGTGCTACTCACTGGAGGTACCAAGACCTGCTTTCCAAGGAGTTTACATTCTACTGAGTGCTCTGTGATAGAGCACTGTATCTAGAGTTAGGAAGACATGAGTTCAAGTCTACCCTCAGACATTTACTAGCTGTGTGACTCTAGGCAAGTCACTTAATCCTACTTGCCTTAGCTTCCACATATGTAAAATGAGCTGAAGAAGGAAATGGCAAACCCTTCCTGTAACTCTGCCAAGAAAATCCCAAATGGAGTTATGAAGAGTCAGACATGACTGAAATGATCCTACTTGTGAGACCTTAGTCATTTAACCTCTTGTGGGTATTAGTTCCTTTTTCTGTCAGATAAAGAAGTTGAAGAAGCTGCTCTAGGAGAACCCTTCCTATTCTCACTTCTATTATCCTTTGATTGATTTTCCATTTTTCCCTTAAGGCTTCAGTGGAAATCATGCTTATCAATATGCAAAATGATAGAGATCTACAATAAGAGGAGCATTGGTAGATCTAGAAGGGAGAGAAAGCCTTTGATTAAAAAATATTTGAGACAGAATAAAAGGAAAGGAGGTCAGTCTTCTCTGGGAAGGATTAATAAAACTATAGAAATACCAAAAATATCTCCATAAAAAAACCCTAAGACTCTTTTCTTCCTAGTGCTTATCTTGTACTAACCTTTGTTTCATCCTAATCCCTCCCCCACCTCCACCTCCATCTCCCAACCTGTAGAATTAACCCACCCAAGTCTTAAGCCTCATAGTTGTTTCAGACCCTGTTGCTGGTCAGATTTCTCTTCAATTTTTATTGATAATTGTGGGAATTAAGAACAAATTTGAGTGTGATTTTGAGATCTCTTAATAGTCAAGGACTCACAATTCAGCTATTTTCCTGACAAGTTCAGCAGTGGGATAAGTATTTGATTTAGATCAGGGCTTCTTAAACTTTTTCTACTCAGGTTCCTTGTTCCCCTTTAGGCAGCTTTCTCTTGGTGTTGCCTGGCCTGAAGGCATGTGCGGTGCAAAGTGGGCATGCTTTATGTTCAGAACCAACGCTGCAGTGAAGTTGTGTGATGCAACACAGGCAAGCGCTGCCAGAAACACCTAGAATTCATTACCTATTTGATTTTTAATTAAGTTTTGGTTGTTGCATGTTCAGAAACCTTTTACTGTTGCCAGATTTTTCACAATCAAATATGATGTAGAAACCCACAGTTTAAGAAGCACTGAATTAGATCCTATAATCACAGATTTAGAGCTGAAGAGTACATATTATATATTATCTTGCCCATCTTTATGAGGAAACTGAGTTCAAATGTAGCTTCCATATGTCACCAGTCCAAGAAGAGTCTATAATAGGAGAAGTCGTAGACCTTATATTGAACAGTCTCTTACCCCTTTACAAAGTGGCTAACCCAGAGTGGTTAAAAAATTTGCCCAGTATCATCAGAGAGGTAAATAACAGAGGCACAGTTTTGAATCCAGGGCTCTCCAAATCCAAATGTAAGCTTTTTTCATGCCACTCAAAAGTCCAGCCCACCGCTTCCTTCTCTGAATCTTCCAAGTGTGGGATGTGGGAGATGGATATGAAGGGAGCTTGGCTTCTAATCCTTACCTGATAATCTCTCCTGTGGTTCTTATAGTGACACCGAGTGAAAGCAACAAAACTTGGGGTCGGAGTTCAGTTGTCCAGAAAGAGGAAGGTGAAGAAGAAGAGAAGAGGGCCCTGAAAAAGAAAGGACGTACCTGGGGACCAAGTACACTTGGGCAGAAGGAAATTGTCTCAGGAGATGAAGGGTAAGAGCATTATAGGTAATAATAACAAAGCTTTCTTAACATTGATAAAGCCTGGACTAAATTACTTCTTTGAGAATAAACTCGATTATTATCCTTACAATAAATCTACATAGGAGAATAGCCATGGGTCGGTCAGTGAACAATATGAGTATGAGGTGTTTCCCCAAGTCCTTTTCTATAAGGTTCTCTATAGTCCCCACTTTAAAAATATCTCCAGAGCTGAATTTTCTGTTTGATAAGGGACAGATAATCTGCGTTGGGTTTGCGCTCTTGACCCAGGTCAAGAGATCTAATCTCTTTCAAACTCAACATATCTCATTAAGGGAAGGAGAGAGGCACAGATTACAGAGAGAGGCTTCATTTTACAGAAGAGAAACCTGAAGCCTAAACAGATGAAATAACTCAGCCAATCACCTTGAGAATCACCTTGAGCTGAGAATAGGTTCCAGGTTCACCTGTATCTATTTCAATCCTCAATTCTCTAATCCAGAGGTTCTTAACCTTCTCTGTCTCTTGGGTGCCTTTGACAGTCTGGTGAAACCCTGCACCTCTTCTCAGAATCATGTTTTTAAATGGAGATAATAAAATATATAGGATTACAAAGACAGCCTATTATATTGAAATACAGTTATCAAGATGTTGAAAAGACAAGTTCATAGATGCCCCTGAACTCCACTTAACTCCCTCCCAGGGAGTCTGTGGATCTCATGGTAAGATTCCCAGAAGGCCTGAATTGTCATTCTTCACTGACTGAGACATATCTTCTCATCCTGGCCCTTGAATTTCCCCTCTCCAATGCAGTGGACAGTATACTGGGAAGTCAGGAAGATGTGTTCAAATGTGGCATGAGGCATTTACCAGTTGTATGACCTTGGGCAAGTCATTTAACCATTATCTGCCTCAGTTTTCTCAAGTATATAATGGGGACCACAGTAACACCTACCTCCCATGGTTCCTAAGAGGATCCAATGTGATAATACTTGTAAAGCTCTTAACAGAGTGCCTGGCATGTAGTAGATGCTTAAGAGAACCAACCTTCCTTCCTCCCTTCCTTCCTTCCTTCTCTTCCTCCCTCCCTCCCTCCCTCCTTCCTTCCTTCCTTCCTTTCTTCCCTCCCTTCCTTCCTTCCTTCCTTCCTTCCTTCCTTCCTTCCTTCCTTCCTTCCTTCCTTCCTTCCTTCCTTCCTTCCTTCCTTCCTTCCTTCCTTCCTTCTTTCCTTCCTTCCTTCTTTCCTTCCTTCCCTCTGATGCCCAAGTGAATAACAGTTGCCATGTGCTGGACATTCTTCTATGTACCACATCATACTTTTAAAACTAGGTCTAAGTTCTGACCCAGGAAAACTCCTCTTGGCTTGCATGGCCAGTAAGGATGAATTGACTTTTTTTTTCTTTTTTGAATAATAAATAACAATGTAGTTCAAATGGTCCATAGCTCCACGGTACGTCAGGTGTGGGGTGGGGGGGTAGCTGGTCTGGGTGTAGCCTACGTGGTTGTTGCTGATTCTCTTTATTCATTGAAGATCTCCTCAGAAGCGAGAGAGAACTAATGGTTTGTGTGCCCTCTCAGAATCTCCACATTTTCACTTGGGGTGAGTTTTCGCTCCACCCTTTCTATGCCTTTGTCTTGGTATCTACTCCCATCATCTACATCCTTTTCCTTATTTCTGTAACATTTCTTAAGGGATTAAAGTTTCAATCATCTCAGGACTGTGCTTCCTTTTTAGTTTATATTTTGGTTTGTTTATTTGTTTAAAGTAGTGTTGCAGTGCACCTTGGGAAAATATGGAGAATCACCAGACTCATCAGGATTTGGCCTTGCTTTCTTCAGCCCTTTATCTTCCTTGGCCTGGAGTCCAGCTGCCCCTTTTTGTACAGGTCATGATGTCATTCCCTGTAGAACCATGGGAGATTTCAGACAGTGGTATCACTCAGTAAGTTTAGGTTCAGTCATGTTCACTCCTGGAATTATTTTTTATTATAACAAGTGATAGCTTGAATAATTTTTAGCTAGTTGGAATCTCAGTAGAGACTCCATGTAGGGTAGGATTCTAAGATGTAACCGGAAGAAGATAAAGCAGTTTCTCCCCTCTTCTTACTGGGCTGTAATTCCAGAGTGGAGCAGGAATAGTGGGATTGGTCCTTCTTTTGCCTGAGGGTGTAGTCTTACTGATATCTTGATATCAACAATTGTATTAGACAAATTCTACTGTCTTTCTCCCTAGGGGAAAAAACAAACAAAAAAACATCTCCAAACTGTGTAGTCTAATGGATTGCCTGGAGTTGAAGCCAGGTCTCTGATTTCCCTCTCTCTTGAATGAGAGGAGCCCTGTTGGATACCTGACCTATTTCCTGGGAGTGTCACTAGTACATCACCACAAGTTAATGACTTTGAAATGACTTGGAGGAAGGGTTTTGGGAGGCTGGTTAAAAAGAGAACAGTGTCATTTCTGACCTGTGCGTTATGTCCCAAAGTGCACTGGGGTGAAGATACAGCTCAAAGTGCCTTTTTTTGGGTTTGCTGGGTTTTTTTTTTTAAGCTGATTGCTTTGAAAAGCTACCTAAGCATGCCATGAACTTGGCTGAAAAATAAGATGCTGCTGAAGTGAACTGGGGTGGGTGCTGTAATCTCTGCTGAGCTGTTTCCTGCTAGAACTTCTGTTTGCATGGGGCTTGCCTATAGTTTACATTTCAGCAGAGATGAATTAGTTGGGTTCGTTCTTTGTGGGTTTGTTTTAGCCACCTTAAAATGGGCCCAAGAAATAAATACTCTGGAGAAGCAAGGATAGCTGGCTTGGCTGGGTCTTCTTATTACTCCTGCCATACACCTGCATCCCCTGCCTCAGTGTCACTGCTACTCTTATACCTTTCCACAGCTCATGACTCTTTTGCCTTTTCCTGTCCTGTAGCATCTGATTCATTTCACTTTGACAAATAACCAAGTTCCTATTGGCCTTCTAGCCCTGGACTTTAGGGCCCCCAGAAGTACAGAACTGAGTAGTCTATGTGGTCAGATGAAGGTAGACGGATAGTTTGGGAGGAGTCCAGGGAGGGAAGGGGTAATGACCTGTTGTAATAATTTTCCCTTGTTTCCTTTATGCAGCCTGAAATCCCTGGTGGATGGATACAAGCAGTGGTCAAACAGTGCTCCAAATTTGGGGAAAGGCCTGAGGACAACCCCTGCCCTTCCAGGGTTTACTAGCCTTGCCGAGATGGGTAAGGGCAACATATTAGTCATGCTTGAGAAGCAGTATGTCCAGCACAAGAGTCAGGGTTCAAATTATGTCTCAAACCATGACTAAGTCAATGACCCTGAGCAAATTTCTTTATTTCTCAAAGACTTGTTTTCCTCATCTGTAAAATGGGGATAATGATACTTGTAATTTCTACCTCATGTGACTTTCAGGAGAAGAAAGCAAAAAACCAAAAATCTTAAAGCATTACAACTCAAAGCATTGTCTTCTACTTAATTCTTCAGGAGGTATCTGGTCACGCTTCCTAGACTCCTTTACTGCCATTAGGCAAACATTGGAACATGGAAGCGTTTCACTAAATTTTCCATTCCTTGTCAACTCTTTCCTTCCCTCTTTCCATTATTTTCTTTTTCTCTAATTCCCAAACCACAGTTCTCTTCTTCAATTTACTTCATATTGTTGAGATTTACTAGCTCTTCATGACCTAGTCAACGCAATAGGACAATGAGTGAATCCTGTCACTTTAATGGACCTCAGTTTCCTCATGTATGAAATCGGGGAGTAATATTAAATAATCTCTCAGGTTTTTTTTTTTTCAACTTTGTGATTCTGTCAACAGCCAATCAGCAAGCATTTATGATGTACCTACTCTGTGCCAGGTGCTAATGATGTAATAAACACAATTGAAACCAATCAAATGATCCCTTCTCAAACAAATCTTACATTCTAGTGAGGTTGATAAGGATGTATATACAGAATAAATACAAAGAGAATCAGTATAAATAAATACAAAGTTATTAAATGCAAGGAAATTTTATTTAAAAAATTTTTTTTTAAAATTTATTTATTTATTTATTTTTAGTTTTAAATAGACACTTCCACAAGATTTTGAGCTACAAATTTTCTCCCCATCTCTCCCCTCTGCCCACCCCAGCATGTATTCTGATTACCACTTTCCCAAATCTGCCCTCCTTTCTATCATACCCCTCCCTTCTCTTATTCCCATCCCCTCTATTTTCTCGTAGGGCAAGATAGATTTCTATACCCCATTGCCTGTATATCTTATTTCCCAGTTGCATGTAAAAACAACTTTTAACATTCATTTTTAAGACTTTGAGTTCCAACTACACTCCCTTCCTCCCTCTCCACCCATCCCCACTGAGAAGGCAAACAAATCGATATAGGTTATACATGTGTAGTTATGCAAAACACTTCTATTACAGTCATATTGTGAAAGACTAACTATATTTCCCTCCATGCTATCCTACCCCCATTTATTCTGTTCTGTCTTTTGACCTTATTCCTCCTCAAAAGTGTTTACCCCCTGCTTCCATTTGCCCTCCCTTCTATTATACCCCCATTTTCCACTTATCCCCTTCCCCCCTACTTTCCTGTAGTGTAAGATAGATTTTCATACCAAATTGAGTGATGCAAGGAAAATTTTGAGGGAGCATACCTGCAGTTTCAAGAAGGCTTCATGTAGCAGGCTGTGCTTAAGTGGAATCTTGAAGAAAGAGATGCTGTGATGAGGAGTGTTGGTAGTGCATTTGAAGAATTGCCCATGTATACATATTTTAATTATCTTAAGACAACAGAGTTTAATAGCACTTTTTTGATCGCTGACTACATAGGATCTCGGGCTTCTTGGGGCCTGTTTTGCTGTGTGAGTGAGGTTTCAAGAAATGAAAGAACCTTTTCAACTCTTCCATCAGCATAGAAAGCTGGATGATATAGTGGCCAGGGTGCTGGACATGGAGTCAGGAAGACCTGAGTTAGAATCCTACCTCAGACACTTGACCCTGGGCAAGTCACTTAACCCCAGTCTGTTTCAGCTTCCTCCTTTGTCAAATGGGAATAGTAATATCATCCATCTCCCAATACATGTAAAGTACTATGTAAATGCTAGTAATTATTATTACTATTATTCTGGAAATATCTTCAAGCACTGTATAAATGATACTAATTATTACTATTATTTTGGAAATATCTTCAAGCCAGTGGAATCCCAGTGTACCATCAGTCATAGACTAGGGTACCTGCTTACCGCCTAGGATGACCCTTGTCCTACTCTCCTGCAGGGAAAGGGTATTTTCAGGCTATCTGGATTGTTCTAGTTGGATCATGTCTGCTCCTAATCAACAGGACTATTTGAAGACAATCACTTTGGATTAGTACTATTTGTTGTTCATTCATTTCAGCCACGTCCTACTCTTCATGACCCCATTTAGGGTTTTTAGAGATACTAGAGCGGTTTGTCATTTCCTTCTCCAGCTCATTTTACAGATGAGGAAACTGAGGCAAACAGGGTGAAGTGACTTGCCCAGGATTACCCAACTAGTAAGTATTTGAGGCTATATTTGAACTCAGGTCTTCCTGACTCTCCTCCATCTACTGTGCTACCTGTCTGCTCCTTGGATTAGTATAATAGCATTATTAGTAATAATGATAGATATTAGTCCCAAGAATGAACCCCCAAACCTAAAACTGTTTTAGAAAGAAATTTACTTGGTCATTTGGTAGAGGAGGATGAGCCAGAAAGAGTTGTGACTCTTGTCCAGTAGCAGCAAGATTTACGTTATGTAGGGTTCATACAGGTGTACCAAAGAACTGTTCTTAGGCATTCAAATTAAGGTAGATTCTGATGTAAGCATAAACATTCAGATTTGGAGAATACAAAACACAAACATGGAGTGGAACCTAGACCCAACTGGAATCTAAGTATTCCCTGCAGCCATCTAGCTTTCGTGATGCATTTCTGAGGTCAGTCTTTTAGTAAGCTAGTAAGCTTTTAGGTTAAAGATTTCTGGCCATATAAAGCTAGAATCAAACAATAGTAATAAAAAATGAATAATATGTAGTTTCCCCATGTAAATCACATTCACATACTGCTTTAAGGTGTGCAAATTGCTTCCCAAATATTATCTATTCTATCCTTACAACACTCCTGGTATGTAGGTACTATTGTTACAACCATTTTTTTGATGTGGATATTCCAGTGCAAATAATTTAGATGGTCAGACTCACATAGCTAGCAAGTATCCAAGACAGAATTTGAACTTGGGTCTTCCTGGTTTTGTCATTCTATCTATCCACTAACCAGATCCCAAGAACATTCTGCTTCCATAGGAGGGTGCCAAAGAGAGAGAAAAATTCCACTTACTTCAATTCATTAAACATGTCCTAAGCCTACTATGTGCTAGGCACTGTGCTAAATTTTGGGAATACAATAAGAAAAAGAAAGATAGTCCTTGCCCTCCAGAAGTTTATAATCTAATGAAAAGGGGAGTGATTGCTAGATGTCCTTTTCTCTCCTTTATGAGATGCTTAAGAAATTCCCTCAGGCATAATGTAGTCTCTTTGCTGGGCTCTTTGTAGACCTGTGAATCTACATCTAGTCTGTCCTTGGCTCCTAATTCATACTCTATTTCCAGACACTGTTGATGGGCTGATCCTGATGGGAAACTTCCAAGGTCTTCCTCCCACCCAGGGGCAGGAAGAGAAGCCAAAGTGCTCTCTCTGCTTTTCCCTGACCCACGAGAGCCAGGTCAGGGGTTTTGGGAGTGGGGTTTCTAACAGAATGCAAAGCACACTTAGAGTTTTACCTTGAAAGGGTCAAATTAATCTGACATTAGGTGATCCCCATCCCTTGGCCTGCTGCGACCTGCTATTTTTTTTTTTTAATTCAAAAGTCCCTAGGGAAGGAGGTAACAAGTTGACTGATCTCCCTTTTAGGGAGATGGGAAGGTGATGTGCTGAGAGGAAAGATAATTTCCCCTTGTCAGTCACTGGAAGAAATCACGGAGAAAGCTGTAGAGTCTAATACTTATTTTCTTGTGGCAGCCACCATACTATACTGGGTTTTTTTCCCCTTATTTGTTTTGGATTACTATTACTCAGCTAGGTCAGGAGAGAGGGAAGGAGTTAAGTTGCCAGCTCAATCAATTTGGTCTTGTTTTTTGCCTCTCATCCATCACCCCCCACCCCACAGAGGATGAAGAGATCGAAGGCCTGAGGAGTGGGGAGAGCCGAACAATCCATTCCTCCAACCAGTCTTACCTCTGCATTCCATTCCCACGAAGTGAGGAGGTGGATGGCCCACCCATTGATGGAGCCCATGAGGAGTCCACCCCAGTTAACTCAGCTACCAGCACCCCACAGTTAACACCCACCAATAGCCTCAAGAGAGGAGGAACCCAGCATCGCCGCTGTGAGGTGGCTCTCCTGGGTTGTGGGGCTGTTCTGGCTGCCACAGGCCTAGGGTTTGACCTGCTGGAGGCAGGAAAGTGCCAGCTGCTACCCCCAGAAGAACCCGAGCTGCCACCCCGAGAGGAGAAGAAGAGGCGTGAGGGCCTTTTCCAGAGGGCAAGCCGCCCCCGCCGGAGTACCAGCCCCCCTTCCCGCAAGCTCTTCAAGAAGGAGGAACCAGTGCTGTTCCTGGGGGACCCCTCAGCTTCTCTGACACTACTTTCTTTGTCCTCCATCTCTGAGTGCAACTCTACTCGGTCCCTCCTTCGATCAGATAGTGATGAGATTGTGGTGTATGAGATGCCAGTCAGTCCAGTTGAGGCGACTCCCTTGCCCCCTCGCACCAACAACCCACTGGTCAATGTCCAAGTTGAGCGTTTCAAGCGTGACCCCAACCAGTCCTTGACTCCCACCCACGTCACCCTCTCTGCTCCCACACAACCTACTGGGCACAGGCGGACTCCTTCTGATGGGGCACTTAAGCCAGTAGCACCCCTGGCCAATGGCAGTCCATCTAGTAATGGGCTGAGTGCCACACCAGGTGCAGGTGAGCCTAACCACCAGTACCACCCATTCCTTCTCTCCCTTTCTCCTCTTTTCTGTGGAATGCTCTGTGAATGAACCAAGGTAAGCTTCTATTCAGTTGTTGAAGAAGAGCTGGAGCTGAGGTCTTAGGGAAATATAGTGAATTTTGCCCTTGCTCCAATTAGGTAGAGTAAGAACATCTCCCAATTTGGGTATTGGGTTGAAGTGAAATTTCCTGGGGCCTAAAAAGAATCAAACACAGGACCCATATGGAAACTTGAAGTTATCATAGATTGTGTAATGTGTAGGGCAGAATGTATCTAAGTCTAGCTTCTGGCTCTTGTCAGAGTTTTGAGGAGTTTGGATTTAAAAACTTCAAATACTCGAATTTTTAGGAAGTAAAACTTCCTATAGTGACTAAGGGCTATTTCCTATCATGTGCTAGGTTTCTGCATTTCATTCTAGTGTTGACTCAGATGACCTTTCAGTAGTTAGATCTGTACCCATTCAGGCACATCCTCCCCACACATACCCTACAACCCCTCATTGACATTTGCTTAATCTGATGTTGTATTTGAACATATATACAGGCATATCTTTGCATACGTATGAGTAGGTCACCACCACCTTTTGTCCGCTTTTCTTCCTCTCTGCCTTCTCTTTACAGAGACCCACCTGCTTAATACTTGATGCTCATACCAACGTGTTGAGTATCTGAACCTTGTCATTCTTATATAATGATCCTTTTCACATTGGAACTTTCCCCATTGCAGGTTTTGATATATCATGGGTTGGCATAAGAAATTAAATGGGAAAAAAGAAATTTAAAAAAATTAAATGGGAATTTTGGGGGAGTTTTGCATAAGCTACAGCCAATATACGAAGGCCAGCAGATGACACAGAAAAAGTTTAGAAACTCAGAAATGCATAAAATATATGTATAGTATTGTAAAATATCAACATATTTTATCTTTTAATGCCATAAGTATAACCAAATTTTATAATAAAGGACTGTAAACACCCCATAAAAGAAAGAGAAAAAAATTCAAACTTCTTTGGTATGAAGGGAAAAATTTGACATGGATCTTTTAGATCACAGTGGCATTACATCTCTCCCTAACCCTTGCCATGTGGAAGGGATAACTGTATCACTCTACTGCTTTTCCTTCCAGTCCCCTATTGATCACCTTAAGCTCTTTAGTTATTGAGTGAGTAGGCAGAAGGGCTGAGAATCATGCCCATTGGTTGGAATCACTTTGGTGTCACTTTTCAACTCTTTTCTGGTTGACACTCTCTACTCCTAAGACCCATTATACTCTTTGCTATGCATTCCTCCACTGTGGATTGTTGACTGCCAATGCAAGGTACCCTTGCTTCATGCCCTTCAATTGGTTTTTTTTTCTTCTCTTTGTCCAGGGATGCTGAAAACTCCGAGCCCCAGCCGAGATCCTGGTGAGGTGCCTCGCCTGCCAGACCCCAATCTGGTCTTTCCCCCAACCCCACGACGGTGGAACACCCATCAAGACTCCACACTGGAAAGACCTAAGACTCTGGAGTTTCTTCCTCGGCCCCGCCCTTCTGCCAACCGGCAGCGGCTGGACCCCTGGTGGTTCGTGTCCCCCAGCCACGCCCGCAGCGCCTCCCCCGCCAACAGCTCGAGCACAGAGACACCCAGCAACCTAGACTCCTGCTTTGCAAGCAGCAGTAGCACTGTGGAGGAGCGACCAGGGCTTCCTGCCTTGCTCCCATTTCAGGCAGGGCACCCTCCTCCTTCTGAACAGGCCCTTTTGGATCTGGATGCAGAGGGGCAGAGCCAGGACAGCACTGTTCCACTGTGTAGATCTGAACTAAACACACACAGATCCGCTACCTATGAAGTTCAGCAAGAGTTTTGGTCTTAGCATGAGAGGAATCTGGGGTGGGGATAGAGGTCTGGGCAAAAGGGAAGAGTTGACCTGGGAGTACCTGACTAGGGCGTATCTCCCACCATGTGGCACCCCAAGATCTAGTCCTACTTCTTGCACTGATAATGCACTTTGAAGACAGGAGAGGTGGGGAGGGCAGCTGCTCCAAAGGCCCCAGTCAACAGTGAGCTCTCCTGTTTAGAACCACCATAATTGATGTAGCCTGTCAGCTCTGAGTGATTGTGTGTGTGTGGGAAGGGGGAGGTGTGTGAATGACCTTCCACCTCTGCAGTATTCCTCACCCTTGGGTCATGGCATGACAGCCCAGTTGCAGCCAAACCTGTCTGCTGTCCTCCAGCACTGTTAAGTAGGGCATGCCCAGGGTCTGTCCCAGAATCTCTTGGTCATCCCAGAGTTCTGTGGTTGTAAACACCAGTGTTGGATATTCTTCTGCTACTCTCTAACCCCACTCTTGTCCTTGAATCCAGTTCAAGGTCATTATGAGGCCTAAAGCTGGCTGTGTCTCATGCTATCAGAAATGCTTAGGGGCAGGGTGGTAAAGGCATATGACTTGATGGACCTACCATCCCCCTTGACCATCATTTTACTTGCCTGATCTCTTTATTTGAGCCTAGAGGTGGCACTCTGATCCACCTCCATGGGACTTGGGGGTGGGAAAGGCAGAGGGATGGGGAAATGTAGTTGAGTTGTGGTGAAGAGTCTATGTTCTGGCTTCTTTTAGCAAGACTCAGCAAAGGGTGGAGACTATCACATTGTAAAGGCACTGACCTCTCTGTGGTCGGTGTGGAGTCAAGTCATGTTGGTAGAAAAACACTTACCTAGCCCATGGGTAGGTTCTTAGGAGAATCCTTCATTGGTGCCACCTTAGGTGCTAGAGACAGTCTTGTGTCTGGCCCTTTTCTTGTGAAATGGGGCTTCCTCTTGGAGTATATCCAGAGTTGTACTAATTGGTTCTGGTCAGCTACATTTGCTAGGTCAGCATTAACAGATTTAGATGCTTTGGGGATGCCAAAGCCCCTTACTATTTCTGGCTGGTTGTATGTGACTCATTGCTGAAGGAACTGGTGAGAGTAGGCAGGCAGCTCTGTGTATTCTCCATGGGACGGCCCTATTATACTCCTTTGATTTTTTCTGTTATGTCCTTTCCCCTTGTTCTTTACTCTCTCTTCTCTAGGGACCAGTAACTGCAAGTCTTCAGGTATGGTTAGTAAAAATCTCTCAAACTCTAAGAGATTTTCTCATAAATTTTAGCAGAAGTAGCATCCAGTGGTAAACCTAAGGAATGAGAATCGAGATTCTGGAGTTACTCTTTCAGTTCAAGCAACCACCCTTATAACCTTCAGCAAGTCACTTCACTCCATATGTCCATGTCTGTAAATTGAGGTTGTGAAATGCCTAAATGGGACATCATAATAGTTCAATGATAGGATCTATAAAGGCATAGGATGTCCCTAATGTACATAACATAAAAATTGGCCAGAGTTTTTCTGTGCCTTCTCTCCTCCACATACTGTGCCTCTTGACATAGTGGGCTTTGGACCATGGGGGAGCAGCAAGTGTCTTTCAAGTACAGCCCAATCTTCCTGACATGAAGAAAGAAGAAAAAAAAACTGATAGCAGCTTTGACATTTATGAAATTTATTTATTTACTTGAATAATGAACTTTAACTTAAAGTCTTCTCCATCTATTTCTTTAACCACCCTCTCCCTCTCTCCCAATCTGTTTCTCCATTATGTTATGAACTGAGTGAAATCCATCTGTAACTTTTAACGGTACACTGGGCCTCTGCTGAGACATCCTTGAGCCTGGAGGTGGGGTGGTGTTCACAGTCTCCTATAAGTTTCCTTCCTTTCTACAAGGATGAACAGAACCTCCTATAAGCAAAGAGCAGAGAGGGAAGCTTCTTCTTGGTCAGGCTCAGAGTGCAGACTAGAGAGTACTGCTTTAGTCCCATAAAGATAGTGAATTTTCACAATGACATTTTACCTCCAGCCCAATGAACCCAGCTCCCTGCTTCTCTTCTGTACCAGGGGCAGGTGACCTCTGCCCTACCTCATTGTCTTTCCATCATGCCAGCCCATGGCAAGGCAGTGGAAGGAGTCATTGTTATCCTCACACCTTGGCCTGTCATCCCTGGTCTAGGGAGGCCATACAACTTTTGCTGGGGACATCAGGTAAGAAGCCAGTTGGGAATGACCTTTTAGTTGATATTTCCCCTTTAGCTTCATGCTCTCCGTGGTTCTGAGCAGGAGCTGACCTCAAAGCTGTGGGTCAAACTACTTTCTTTGAGAGTAGTTGACCTTCTCTAGGGCTACCTAGGGACCCTAGTCCTTAACACTATGCAATGTGTTAAACCACATGGAATGTGGTGTCAGAAAATATTTATTTCCTAAGGTTCCTGCTCACATCACTGACTCAGATCCAGTTCTCATCCACTTCCTTGAGAGGCTAGCCAGCTGCTGGGCATCTGAGTTGCCTTTCATACTACCTTGTAATTCTACCCAAATAGCTTTGAAGGATACTTTTTTAATTGTAGGCATTTTTCACTCTCAAAGCCCTCTCTCAACTTCCTCTTTTATGTGAGATTCAATTGCAGGTCCTGAAATGTCCGATGAAAAGCAGCTCTGATTTTTTAAAAGTTTTTTCAATTTCCTTGAAAGTAGAATATGTTTGCTGGTGGAAAGGGAGAGGCTTTCACATTTGAGTATTCAAGCAAAGAAGAAATGATAAAAGGCCTTGGTCATCTAGATCCTCAGGGGAGTAGGAGGAGATAAAGTTTAGGCTCTTTTTCTTATTCTGATACTTACCTTGTGACCTTGGCGGAATCACTTAGCCCCTTTTGAAAAGACATCACCAGCCGTCCTTCCAAAGCATAGGGTGTGAATGCTCACAAGGCAATATTGATCAAGCACTTTGGACTCCTTGGCAGGAAGAGATTAATTTTCAGCTGAGAAATAATGTCAGTTCCTGAAAGAAGCTTCCTTTATTACTGGCTGAGGTGTAGAGGGCAGGAAATTTGTACAATATGTCAAGGGATAACCCCTTGACTCTGAGAGATGTCTAGAAGAAAACTGATGAGAAGGGGCTCCAGACGTAGTGGGAGTCATTGCCAGACACGAGCTCTTCTGAGGCATTTGAATATTTTCAGAGTGCTTATCTACTTTAAAAAAAATTATCTTTTACTCATCCCAACCAAAAATCAGTGAGGTTGGCACTCACCTCATCTTTGTCTTACAGAGAAGCAAATGGAGACAGAGAAGAGGTTATTCACAATGCAAGAAGTGAAAGGTGTCACCTTTGAGGTGTTGGCCTTTTGACCTAATTTTTTTCCTCTTAGTTTGAATTCCATCCAGATTTGGCATAAGAAGAAGTCTGGCTAATGTGGATCTTGTGGCTTTTCCCAGATATACTGCTAACAGTGCCCTTATTTTATGGATAAGGAAACTGATGGTGAGAGGTTTAGATGTACCACAAGGTCACCTAAGTAGTAAGTGGCTGAGGCAGGATTCGACTCCAAATCTAGCACTCCTTCTCCCTCATAGAACCACCTACTTCCTTAATTCTCTTCCTAGTTTAGATTAGACAATTGTTATCAGCAAAAACTTCTTAACAATTGGAGCTATCCCCAAGTGATAGCTAAGTGATGCTGGGCAGCTAGGTGGGGCAATGGTTAGAGCAAGGAGCCTAGAGGCAGGAAGACTTGAGTTCCAATGTGACCTCAGACACTTATTAGCTGTATGACTGGCAAGTCACTTAACAAGGTTTGCCTCAGTTCCCTCATCTGTGAAATGAGCTGGAAAAGGAAATGTAAAACCACTTCAGTGTCTTTGTCAAGAAAACCCTAACTGGGGTCACAAAGAGTCAGACACAACTGAAATGGCTGAACAACCCTCAAAGTAGAATGGGCTGCCTATTCAAGGAAAGGCTATATGATTGCTTTTTGAATAGACTGTAGTAGGAATTCTTTTTTGCAAATGGATTGGACTATCTAAGGTCCTTCCAACTCTAGAATTCTATGATTTGTCACAAAGTCCTTTTTTCTTCAACCTACCATGTCTTAGGGACACAACTTAACGTTCAAAAGGAAGGATTAATCAGTCCTTTGTTGAATTTGTTTTACCTCCAAGTTTTAAGCCCAGGTCTCTAGTACTAGTGGGGAGAGAAGAGATGACCAGTAACAGTTGGCCTTAGTTCTTCACTGGGCAACCCCACATGCTGACCTCCCCCAACCCCCATCCATAAAGTCCATTGTTGCCCTTATCACAGAGGAGAGACACTGGGATCAGGAATAAAGGTCTATTAACAGATTCAGAGATCTGATGTCTTCCTAACCTGCATATGCATGCATGTCCCATTAAGTATCACAAAATGAGGTACCCAGCCAGTTGGGTCCTATCTGAGAATCTTAATTCAGAAAGCCCCTCAAGAGTTCCCTCTTTATAGTGCCTTCCTTTGAAAGAATTTGGATAGAAGGGAAACAGATGTCATTATTTCATACTGTGCCAGATCCTCTGGGCAAGGCAGCTTTGTACTTGTAGGTTGCTACCTAAAGGGTGCTCACAAATATGAAAAGCGGGAATAGTCTTATGAAACTCTGGTAATCTAAAGGCAAGGCAAGTCAAGAAGCATTTATTAAATATCTACCATGTGCCAGGCACTGTGGTAAGTGCTGAAGATGTAAAGAAAGGCAACATGCTCTCAGGGAGCTCACAGTCTTAGGGGGAGACAACATGCAAACAACTACATACAAACAAGATATCTCAAAGGGAAGGCACAGAGATTAAGGGAAAGACTTATTGTAGAAGGTGGTACATTAGCTGAGACTGGAAGGAATCCAGGAGGCAGAGATGAGAAAGGAAAGACCTCCAGGTCCATGGCATTTTTATAGAGGAGGAATCTTTGTTCCAGATTTGGGAAGTCATCTGCTGGTGCGATCTGTCCTGCTCCAGCCACATTTGGAAAACTGTGGTCAGTTCTGGGTACTACATTTTAGGAAGGACTTTAAAAAACTGAGGAGATTAGGATGGCAACAAGACTCAGCTCCATGTCAAAGGAGGATTGGGAGACTCTAGGGATATTTAGTCTGGAAAATACTTTGGGGGTGAGGACAGGGGAGGGGAAGGATATGACAGCTACCTTCAAATATGTGAAGTGCTGTCACCTGGAGGAGTGATTACGCTTGACCAGTTTGGGCCTTGAGTGTAGAACTAGTGGACAAGAGGTGGAAGGTGTAGAGAGGCACACTTAGGTCTAATGTAAGAAGAATGTTCCTAACAATCCACAGGCTGCTGTGGATGATGGTGGGTTCCCCCATCACTTTGAGCAAAGGCTGGATGACTTGTTAAGTTGGGATTCTTACATGGTTTGGACTAAGTGGCCTCTGAGGTCTCTTCTAAGTCAAGATTCATAAGATCATAAATTTAGAGCTGAAGGGTACCTTAAAAGTCATTAAGTCCAATCCCTAATTTTACAAATGAAGAGCTAAGGCCAAAAGAGGTTAAATGACCAGCCAGGATCATACTACTAGCAAGTGTCTGAGGCAGAATTTGAAACCATGTCTTTCCAAGAATGAGTCTAGTCCACTACACCAAGCTACCCCTCAGACTTCCACTATCCTGGGATGGCAGAAAGATCACTGTCCTTGGAAGGAGGAAACCTTAGATTCTCATCCCCTGCCCCTCACTTACCAGCTGTATGACCTTGGGTAAATCATTTAACCTCTCTGATCCTCAGTTGTCTCATCTATAAAATAGGAATAAAAATGCCTCTTTGAAGTTGCTTCCAGATTGAAGATCTATCATCATGGAGCCCCAAGTCCAGCACCAGTAATCACCCAAATAACTTAATTCAACATACATGTTTTGCATCATTTTGAGAAAAGACTATGGCACATCATATGCTACCCCTTTCTACCCCTTCAAGGCCCAGAAACTGCTCTAGGTAACCAGCCTCCTAGGGAAATATGGTGCATCAGGAACCACCACTCCTAAATAACATCTTTTGTTTTAAACAAGTCAGTATTTGCCTGAGTTGGAAAAATAAAGAAATGTATGTGTATGTGTGTGCGTGTGAGCACATGTGGGTATGTATGTATCTGTATCTCCTGATATACTTCTGGGTGGTGAAGACACTTTAATCTTTTCAGTGTATGGGGTTCACCATTCTCTACTCTTGTGTGGCCTTTGAAGGAGGATGAAAATCAAAGATTAGAATGCTGTCCAAAGTTAACAAGTGGGGGATAGACTAGAGCCATTATCTGACTACAGAGCATGAACAATTGTTCCTATGATTACTGTGTTCTCAAAATATGAAAGCAAGTGAGAATTAGAAGGATATTTAGGGAGGCAAAGTGCCAAAGGTCACATCGATAATTAATGGCAAAGTCGATCTAGAACTCAGGTCTTCAAACTCTAGGTCCAGACATTACTCTCCTAATCCCTTCCTACATTGAGTTGAAAGCCTTCTGTTCTTAAGTGTATGTAATTTTCTGTATTCTCTCCATAGTTAATGTTGGTTCAGATATTAAGTTTGGGTGGGCAGCTCTCAGGAAAAGGGAATTCATTTTCTGGGCCTGACTGCAAAAGCAGGAAACTTGTCCACTTTCATCAGAGTTTTATTTTATCCTTTCTGTACCATTGTAAATGGTCTTCCCTTTCTACTTCTGTACACCTGAGTCTCCAATGGCTGATATGCAGGTTGGGACAGCCACCCTGGGCTTCCTATCACAGGGAATTGGAAAACAATTTCAGGATCCTAGGACAAAATGTTCCCCCCAGTAAATAACCTTTTCCAGATGTGGGATGGGCACTGCTGGGGCCTGCCTAGAGAAAGTGAATCCTGGGTTTCTGAATTGAAAATATGGTTGGTATGTAGAGTCAGTTATTTCTCTCCTGACTTCCCCTTCCTCACACCGCATGAGAACTTGGTCTTCCCTGGTGAGAAGAACCCTAGAGAGATGTGTTACTTGCTTTACTTTTCTTAAAACTTTTGTATCTGAAATGATAGATTTCCTATCTCCCTGGAAATTATTTCACCTCCTAGCCCCAGCTCTGGGCAGCTAGGCAGTGCAGTGGATAGAGCACTGGCCATGGAATCAGGAAATTGAGTCTTCCTGAGTTCAAATCCAGCCTCAGATATTTACTAACTGCATGACCCTGGGCAAGTCACTTCACCCTGTTTGACTCAGTTTCCTCATCTGTACAATGAGCTAGAGAAGGAAATGGCAAACCACTCCAGTATCTTTGCCAAAAAACCCCCAAATGGGGTCATGAAGAGTAAGATGTGAGTAAAATGACTCAACAAAAGCCCCAGCTCTGCTAGAATCTGGATCTAAATAAGAGCTGTGGTGTGGAGCAGGTCTTTTTAATACTCCTTAACTCCTTTTGCTTCTCTCTCTATTATGGGCCTAATTCCTATAGTTGAGATATTCCCACATTCTCCAACTTCCCTCCCCCTCCAGATGTTAGTTGATAAATGTGTTATTCCTCAGAAAGGTATTTGCATTTCAAACCATGATAGTAGCATTTCAGGCCTTAGCACAGACTGGTGGAAGGGATGCTAATTAACTTGCCGAGACAGTTTGGGGAAAGTGGGGTACTGATATTCCCTAATATTTTTCAATGGTCTGCCAGGTCTTACTATCAGTTAGCATTTATTAAGTACCTACTATGTGCCAAAGTACTAGAGATATAAAAACAAATGAAATTGTTGCCCTCAAGGAACTTACATTTTATCAGAAAGATAAAAGAGAAAGAAAAGGGAAAACTTGGATAATGTGTGTAGGATAAAAATAGAGTATATAGGAACTTTCAGGTTCTTTATTTGATATGTATATTCTAAGGAAGGTGAGGACTTCAACCACTTGCTGAAAGATGGTGTACTCATTCTTCACAGTTAAGAGTGTTTAATCTTTGACTCCTCCACCACCTTCCACATGAAGCATGAAACCCATAGGTTATGGCTTTTTTTTTCAGTGCTGTGGGAGTAGAGTTCTTGAGAATGTCCTAGACAAAGTTGTGGTGATAGGGGATACTTTGGAATGTCTATAAACCTCTGTAAGGCACAAATTCCTAGAGTCTGATTCTCCTTTGATGTTTAGGCCTAATGGATCATGGGAATTGTGATCCTTCCCCAACTGTTGATTGAACATATCCTTGTGCCATTTATTTCTTCCCACTCCAATGCTAAAGGTTCTTTTCTTTGACCACATCTACAGGCTTCTTGTCCCATCTGTGTACCACTGCTTTATGTCCATCTTCCTTAAGATTTCTTCCAGATCCTAAATTTGGAGCCCTTAGTGTAGCAAATCTTCACTCCTCTCCATTTCAACTCCCCCCTCCCCCATCCCCCAAGCAAATTTGGGGAAATTGAAATCAGGTTTTGTCTTGGTGTTGTGTCAGACCCAGACATCCTTGGGACATCCAGGGACTGTTAGGATTAAGTCAATCATTAACAATCTTTCTGCAGCAGTTAGGTACAGTTACTGTAGGGTCTCAGAATTAGTGAGCTTTTCCAGAAGACTAAGGAAAGAAACTGAAGATGGAATTTAACTTATTTTAATTTCCAAAGAAACTTTCTTTAGGACATCCCCTTTACACCTGGATGCAGGAGTTGTCTGTTTAATTTTGCTGAAACTAACGATGAGGAAATTGACCAACAGGTCTCTCTGTCCTTGACTGGGTCCATCTGTCCTGTCTTGTTCTCTGCCATTCTTTCTTCACTTTTGCATTCAAGTTATTTCATTTCCCTAATAATGTTTAAACACAGAAGAGTGTTGATTAAAACTGGTCAGGTTTTTTTTCTTCTGGTTTTATTTTTTTTTTTTTTGGATGTACTGTAAATTATTAACCAAGGGTGCCAAGCAGGCTTGGTTCAGTGGCTAAAATTCTTATTGTATTACAGTGTAATGCTGATCTCAGCCTTGTCTCGACACCAGAGCACACACAGACTTGAATAAAACTGTTATCACAGTGACCTCTGGCTTGCCGCAGTTGTTTGTAAGCTAGCTCACTTCCTCTTTTTGTCTTAATTAAACTAGGGTTTTCCAAAGTGAGGGTTTGAGATTATTCCAGTTTATACTTAGGATATATATATATATATCCTAAGTATATCTTAATTATGGACAGAAGTACTTCTGTAGATCTACAATTTCATCAGCTGAGTCTTCCCTACACTGAGGCAGATCATAGCCTCTCTATTGTACACTAGACAGTTTCATGAGTTACCATGGGGGCAGCTAGGTGGTACAGTGGATAGAGTACTGGGTTTAGAATCAGGGACCAAAGTTCAAATCTGGTCTCTGGACACTTACTAGCTGGGAAAGTCATTTAACCTCTATCTGTCTTAGTTTCCTTATCTGTAAATTAGGGATAATGGTAGTACCTACCTCCCAGGATTGTTTTGAAGATCAAGTCAATTGATAAAAATGCTTAGCACAATGTCTGGCACAAAGGAAGTCCTATATAAATATTAGCTATTATAGTCCTCAAAAAAAAAAATCTACCTTCTGGTCCTCTCTGCCCTTAGGCTGGTCCCAGATGAGACAGTAGTATCTCAGGGCCTATATTCAAAGCTTTTATATCTTGGTGGGGACTACTAGAACTTACAGGTGATGCAGTGACTGAACTGTTGGGCTTGGAGTCAGGAAGACCTGAGTTCAAATCCTGCCTCAGATACTGGCTATGTGACCCTGAGCAAGTCACTTAACCTCTCTGTGTGCCTCAATTTCCTTATCTGAAAAATGGAGAAAATGATAGCACCTACCTCACAAGGTGGTGTGAGGATCAGATAACACTTAAAGCATTTTGCAGACCATAAAGCACTATATGAAGGCTAGGAATTATTATTACATTCCGCTTAACCTTTGAAAACATAGGATCATCTCCATATTAAGCCATTGTTGCAGGACTTTCACAGAGGAAAAAATAATTAATTGGGGTCCGGAATGTGAATCAGATGTTAAGAACACATGAATGAACCATTTGTGCTAGAGTTCAGTCCCTATAATAAATATACTTGTTGACCCCCCCAATACTGAGATCTCGCTACTTTCTCCCCTAATGTTAGTCTCCTGATACAGATAACCGTTTTTGGATGCCCAGATCCACCACCTGCAACTCAAATGTTAACTGTCTCTTCACTTCCCAGTCCCCATGTTCATCACCCCCATTCTTGGTGGAACTGCTTGCCAAAGGCAGCATCAGGGATTTTGAACATGACTACACGTACCAAACTCAAGAATGGTTGTGATATTAGTAAGAAAGACTGATTTCCAAAGGGTAGAGAAGGCCTTCCAGATGAGGATCAGATAGAGAGAAAAGGAAGCCATTTACTTACCCTGGACTCTAGACAAGATATTCCTTGTGACTCCATAAATAAGCCACCACTTAGTGCTCAGGCAAGTCACAACCCCTCTGGATCTTCAGGACACAGAATCCTCAGTCTCCTCATTTTACAAATGAAGAAACTGAGAACCAGAAGAGTGACTTGCCCAAGGGTACACAAATTGAGTAGTTTCCTCATCTGTAAAAGAAGGGGTTAGCTTATCAGAAGTGGGGAACCTGCGGCCTTGAAGTTTGGATTCAGTCAAAGGCCCACAGGACCTAGAGGCCCATATGTGGCCTTGAGGCTGCAAGTTCCCCAGCCCTGGTTTCTAAGATCCTTCTAGCTCAAAAATTCTCTGATCTAAGCTACCAATTAGGGTAAGAAGGTTCAGTGAGCAGACAGTGAAGGAAGAGTAAGAAGTAGGGACTTGTTTAAGGTATTCCCTATGCTGCTGAGTTCCCCATCTTATGTTTTCTATGGGGTTGGTAAGATTATGAGATAGGGCAGCTAGGTGGTACAGTGGATAGAGCACTAGCCTTGGAATCAGGAAGACTCATCTTTATGAGTTCAAATCTGACCTCACACACATACTAGCTGTGTGGCTAGTAGGGGCAAGACCCTGGTCAAGTCATTTAACCCTGTTTGTTTCAGTTTCCTCATCTGTAAAGTGAGCTGGAGAAGGAAATGGCAAACCCCTCCAGGATCTTTGCCAAGTAAACCCCAAAATGGTATCATGAAGAATCAGTTACAACTGAAATGAATTAACAGGAAGATTATGGTATAGTAGAATTTGTAATTAATTAAGTCTGAGAACCTGGATTTAAATCCCAACTCTATTCCTTATTACCTTTTAATATTGGCTGTCACTTAATTTCTATGTATCTCAGCTTCCTCTTCTGTAAAGCAGAGATAGATGACTTCTCAGGTTCTTTCTAAATTTAAATTCTACAGTTCAGTTATAGGTAAAATGGTCTTTTTGATGTTTGTAAGCCTTAAGCTTTAGAGCTACCCTCCTATCTCATTCTTTACCTCTCAGTCCTCTCCTTTCTGCTATGGGAGTTCTAATCTTGGGTTATAATTGTATACTAACTATGGGCTGACATTTTACTTAAACCCTGAAGGGAAGTATCACAGTTCTCTCTGGTCAACCTTTATAGTGTCTTTGATGACCTCCTCAAAGAAGGATAGGAGAACTCCCATAATTCCAGGCAATTAGAAGAAGACATGAATGGTATAGGAAAAAGAACCCTGGAATTAGGGTCAGAGGACATAGGTTCAGATCCCACTGTTGTCACTTTTCCTCATCAGTAAAATGAAAGGGTTGGACTGCTAAGGTCCTTTCCAGGTCTAAACAATCATAATGTGAATGAGGCAAACTTTTCAGAAGCTCAGGGCATTTCTGCTTCCTCCTTCCCTGTTTCTTTCCCACTCTAAACAGGGCAAATTGCCTCATAGGCAGGGGTGTGCTAGAGCTGATTCCTAGATGATTTTAAGGCAAATGCTACAAATCAGGGCTTGATTTATTGTTTTATTGGTTGTCTAGATTTAAGAAAGTGATGGAGTAAATGTTCAAAATACAGATTAAACTAAATTTGTGTTGTGTATGCATTTTCTTTCTAGAGAGTCAGTTATTAAACATTTAGAAAATGCTAGAGATAAACTCACAGGACATGGGTTTGAATTCTGATACTGCTCCTTAATTCATGTCTGATCTTGTATATGCCACTTACCTTTCACAGTTTTAGTTTCTTCACTTATAAAATGAATGGTGGTGGGGAAGGGGGGCTTGTAGTAAAATCAGAAGATGATTTCTAAATTTCCTTCTAGTTCCAAACCTGTTTAATAACTTCCCTGTCTGGGGAAGAGTGAAGGGAAGGGACAGTCAAGGGAATGGCAAGGACTGATCCCAGGATTTTCATAGTAAAAATGGGGAAAAACATTGCCCAGATGCCTTATTCCTATGGCAACCTCAAAAAGGGTAGAAGGAGATTCTGTTTTTTGTGTCTTCTCTTTCCTGAACCCCAAATCCTACCTATCTTTGTTACATGAAGAGGAAGCCAGGCTAATGAGTAACCTGTGAAGAAAGACACATGGGCAGTGAAAAATTCCATGGAGGAAATGTTCTGCAAGTCACCTGGTTGGCTGAAAAGTAGCATATTCCCTTAGTTAGGGAATGCCAGGCTTTGGGTGTGGCACGTGGCTGACTGAGCCTCCCCTGAGGATAGAGCCTCCCCAGTGAGCATCGGGGCTGGGCCTGGTTATACCTACTCTGGTTTGTTTGTGTACAGAGGAATGTGCTTCCTAAGAGACTGGTGATCCTCAACTCAGTATCTTCCTGCCCTGCCCCATCTGGTTAGGCCAGCTTAAGTTGGAGAACTTGTTTTTGCAAGAGAAAAGTGGAGAGACATCCTTGCTGTCTGGCTCAGTTCCATGAAGGCCTGTGGAGTCCTGGCTTTTATCTGGAAGGGCTTTTCATGAGCTTTTACTGGAAAGGAACAGAAATTTAGTTTTAATGGATTTTGTGGTGGGAGAGGGTTGGGCGGGGAACGACAAGAACAGGGCTCACCCTCCCGCAAAAGTGGGAAGTAATATTAATAGCCACATTTGACAGATGGGGAAATGGCGTCACTCCCCTGCCTGACTCCAAACAGTTCATAAGCAGATGATGTGGGACTGAGCATCCAGGTGTTCTGACTTCAAATCTGGTGGTCTTCATTCCACACCATCTACTGCCTAATCAAATCTGGCTTGGGAATTTGTTTTCTTCCCATTGCTAGTGGTAATAGCTGGAAAGATTGGGGTAGACCTGAGCATGATATGACTTTAAAAAGTAAAACTATTCAACAACAGCTAAAAGAGTAATTATCTATACAATGAGGTGCAAGAGGAAGAACCAATACAAAGGAATTAGATGGGGGAGGGGAACTGTTAGTTCTAGAAACCTACTCTCATCAGGAATAGATTTAGGAGGAGAAAATACATATACATCCAGAAGAGTACAAAAGTCTTCTAAATTTAAAAAAAGAAATAAAACTCTCAGGGGATAGGGAAAGGATAAAGGAGGGATCTTTAGAGAGGAGGGTGAGGTAATGGGTATCCCATCTGGACTGGCCCTCCAAGATTCTCTGCACTCCAAAATGATGTCTTCCCTCATCACTTTCTCACTTCTGTCACAAAACCCTTCCCAAACCACTCCTGTTTTTTGGAGTCCTACAATAGTCTAATACATACTAAGATATTAAAAGTCATTAGCAGCTTTAAGAAATCTTAGTTGAAATTAGTGAAATTAGTAATGTTACCTCTCCCAAAGGTATCTGTATCTTAAAAAGTAAGGCAATGCCTTCAATCCAAAGGGAATGAATTTTTCATGGTGGAATTGCAAGTATTGGTGATAGAGGAGAAGCAGAATAGGAAGACCTAGGATTGAGGCCACTTGGAGGGAGTAATTTACTTTCTTCTAATCTTTTCTACTGACTACTGACCGAGTAGCAAAATCTTCCACTTATCCAGGTTAACTTAGTAAGTTAACTTTGAATACTCACTATGGCACTATACTGTGGTCTACAACTAGGGATGTGACAGGGGCTGGTTTGGGGGAGGGGTAATTAGGGGTGAAGTGAAGTCATTTGAAATATAAAATGGAGAAGCTGAACAGGGGGGAATAGCAGTAAATGAAAGATGACTCTGTGTGTGTGTGTGTGTGTGTGTGTGTGTGTGTGTTAGAAAAGTATAGCAGCTAAGTGCTGAGTCAGGAAAACTCATTTTCATGAGCTCAACTCTGCCCTCAGACATTTACTAGCTGTGTGACCCTGGGCAAGTCACTGAGCTCAGTTCCTCATCAGTAAAATGGGCTGGAGAAGAAAATGACAAACCACTCCAGTTCTTTGCTAAGAAAACCCTAAATATGGTCACGAAGAGTTGGATGTGAGTGAAATGACTGAACGACAACAAATAGAAAAGTAAAGAAGAGAACAGACTTTTAAAACTGCCAATGACTAGTGGGAATAAGAGATTGATAGTACATAGCATTAAGGGGTGTGATTAGTTGAGTGGGAACCAGTTAAAGAAAGAGTGACTCTCCGTCATGTCCTATGCTTCTTCCGGTGGGGGAAAGGATGACCCAGGCTTCTGACCTGCCTAGACCCTGAGCCTGGGGGAGAGGAGGGTAGAGAACTGTAGCATCTGCATCGACCCATCCAACTTCATTCTATTCTACTCTGAAATCTTTAGGGGTGTGGGATCCTTAAAGAGTGAATCTGAAAAATACTTTAGGGGCCTTAGATCTTCCCCCCCCCACACACTAGGATATAAAATATTTCCATATTTCAGTGCTTCAAAGACACAGAATGTCCAAGCTAGAAAGGAATTCCAAGCTCATCTAGACCAACCTTGTTATTTTTAATAAAGAAAAGGGTTAAGAGGTCACTGAACTAATAAGTGACTGAGCAGATATTTGAACCCCGGCTTTCTGATGACCATTTAAGTATTCTTTGCACAGTACCACGCCTCTTAAACTCATTGGACACTTCCCTTATGGAGACTGAATAGTGAGGTAGGTAGAGTTCTATTTTTGATTCTGACTGTGTGACCTTGAGTGAGTCACTATCTTTTTGTACCTCCAATTACTCCCACCCCACCTAACTACCTTAGCTGTGCTATGTGTGGATTTCAGTTACTATATAAATGTGGGGGTGTTAAATTGTGGGGATTTCTATTGTTCCTCACATTAACTCTGTGAATGAAGGACAAGATTAGAACCTCTCTCCATTCCTTCAGCCATCACGAATTAAACAAACAGTTATTAAATGTAATTCACTTAATGCATTTAAACAACCATGCTGCAGGGAAGCAACGTCCTTGCCCGCAAGGAGTGAACAATCTAGTAGGGGGTGGTGAGACATATAGACAGATAAATATAATAGAAATTAGGATATTATAAATATGAGCTCATGAGTCTCATGGGCCTCCACACCCAGGAAAAAAAACTTTTGAGTTGATTCACATGACATTCTACTCTGTAGCTTCATCTGCAGGGCCATGTGAAGGTAAGTTCAAGGTCTGGGAAGGTAAAGGTCAGAAATAGACAAAAAGAGATCGGAAAGAGGTACAAGTTGGAATGCTGACAAAAAGTCAAGTGCCATTAGTTTTCTCTTTTTATCCCAAAGCATCAATGTGTCCTGGTTGCTGTACATTCTTCATTCTCGAAGAAATATCAGGAGGTGATGTCTTGACTTGCAAGGGAATTGGATTTAAATGAGGCAGAGCTGTGTAAAGTCATCAGCCTCACTTTCTCTTCCAGAGTCATGGAGTCCAATGGAAAGACATAGATAGGATAACTGAGGATGACCCCAGATGCAGGGGAAGATGGTCTTTCCCAGGTCTCTGTTTATCTTTGGCAGCGCCCATTCAGTAATCAAAGGCTAGGTAAGAATTGAGGCAAAAGATACCCTAGTTTGCCTTCATAAAACAATCAGTCTGAGAGGGGAAGACCCTCGGAGTTTCTGGCCAAAGCAAAACAATTACTATTTACCCAATGTGCCCTAGAATGAGGATGAGAAAGCTGAGGGGAGGGGAGAGACAAGGAAAATACAAAGTTCATTCCCATTCAAACCACCAGATGGCGAAGATGACAACGCAAGGATGTCCCTACAGACATGTAAGCCGTTGGGTTTGTATTAGTGAGTTTCATGTCAACAAAGACTTGAACACTCTATGGATTCACAATCTAAATTGGGCAGAAAGATTGATACCAAATCATGGCCAGGGCTTTCCCTCACCCCCTGCCCAGCCAACAACATTGTAATTATTTATTTTCTTCTAATACGAGGCCAGAACATTCCTCTTAGCAGCCTTGGAGACTGAACAGAATAATCTTAGACTTAACCATTTTATATTCCCAACAAGATAGTATTGATCTTTGTGTTTTTAAGTTAATTTAGGGAGGTTTATTAAGGATAGGGAAAGCACCTGTGATTTCACTGATCTAGGGAACTCCAAGGTGAAGAAACTCTCTACCGATGCAAGAAGCAACCCTTATAGTTTTAGAGAGTTGCCTAGATCATTAAATTCCCCCAGAGTTAAGGAACTCTGGGGGGAAAAAAAGACAGGATGGGGAGTGGGAGGGACAGAACATTCTCTGAAGCCAAGCATTATAGCAATCTCTCAGACTCAGACCTGTTCCCATTGTCTTGGTGGAATTTGCTAGGAGTTAGAAAGGGGGGAGGAAGAGTGGGGAAGAAGCTGGTATTTGAGAGTGTTGTCCTGAGACCCTGTCCCAGCAGCCCTGAATTTTAATGGATTTTAAGCAGAACTTGAAACCAAAGCTGTTTTTTTTCTTCTCTCAGTTGGATAAAGATACACAATACAACTTAAAATAGTGCATGCTTTTTTTCCTGTCTGAGATTCATTTTAGGTCACATACAGGCTGTGTCTGTCTTGGGACCCTGGACAAGTCAATTTCTGAGTGCTCTAGGGAAGGGCTCTGTTCCCTAAGACTAGAAATTACCACAAAAGGTGCCAACCTGCATTGGTAGAGAGAATTTCCTTACCTGGGTGTTCCCTATAGCTGCGAAATCAGTCATAATCCCTACTTCCTTAAAGTATTACCAATAAAAAGAACTAGATATGACATTCAGTGAGATACCAGAAAAATCTGGGCCTATGAGAAAAATACGTGTGATATATTATATTATGAACTGTTCATCTGAAAAATGGCCTCTCTACAATGGCCTCTCTATACATGGCTCAGTATATGTAGTTATATGACTAGATTCTCTAGGGGACAGGCTCCCTTTTCTCTCAGCATGTTTACATGCAGGGTTAAACCGCACTTTTCTGTTCCCCCTTTCCATCCTAAACTGATTTTGCCATAGGTACAAGATCCTAATCATGGTTTTGTCATGGTGTTCCACTATGGTAAAGTAGAAGGAATTGGCCTTTAGAACAAAATATCTAGGCTCCCATATTTATTAACTGTCTGATCTTAGAACATTTTTGAGCATTACTATAAACTGAAAGCAATAAGATATCTGAGGGGAATTTAGCCTCACAAATAGAGCATTGGATCTAGAGTCAGGAAAACCTGAGTCTGAATCTTGATTTAGATACTTATTCCCTATGTGACCCTGGGTAAATCACTTACCCTCCATCACTCTCAGGCTCCTCATCTTTAAGATGGGGATAATAATAACACCTACTTCCTAAGGTTATTGTATATCAATTGAGTTAATATATGTAAAGCACTTTGCAACATTCAAGGAGTTATAAAATGTTAATTATTCTATATGTCTACCTTCAATATTTTCACTCATTCTCTTTTATTTCCTTCTTGAGCCATATCATCAAACGAAGTTTAAATACTCTTTCCTCTCTTTCTGCCTACACTTCACAAATGACTTGCTCAATCAACCAAGAGATATTTTCTTGAAAATTATTTTTATTTGTTTCATTAAATATTTCCCAATTGCATGTAAAAAATTTTAACAATCTTTTTAAATTTTATTTTAAAATTTTTTTCCTAAAACTTAAATACACAAGAAAAGAAAAAGAAATGTAAACTTAAATATGAAAACTTAAATACAAGATAAGAAAAGAAAAAAAAGCATGTCATGCACAGCAGAATGTAAGAGAGGATTCAAAATATATAGCAATAAATTTCCATTTCAAGAAAGCCGATGAGATAAATACTATACATTGTGTTGAGAGCTATTTATCTTGTCTTTGCTTCGTTGTAAGTTTTCTTTTGTTCTTTGCTGTGTACTTTTTACTTTGTTCTTTTTCCCCCTCCCTCACCTCCCCTCCCAGAATGCTACAATTAAGCATGGATATTTTTATATATAGATATGTACATATACATATTCATATACATACATGCAAATGTAAACATGTTCTTTCCCTAACAAATTCTACTCCCGAGCTATGTTTTATCTTTGTGCATATCTCTTATTTCCTATCCCTTCAGACTCCTCTACTTCACTTCTGCCTTTCTATTACTTAACTTACCCTCCCTCCAAGGATCTCTCCTTAATCCTCCCATTCCCATTAATTTAAATACCTTCTATACCTCCCTTAACCTATTCTCTCACCCTCCCCCCTAGATATCCCTCCCTTATCCTCTCCCCCTCTCTATCCCCTTAGCATTTTATTTCTTTCTGAATTAAGAAGACTTTCTCTAGATATACATGTCATTGTTCCCTCTTGAACCCATTTCCTATGAACGTAGGTTTTCAGAACTAACAGTCCTCCTCCCCCATCTAATTCCTGTGTTGGTTCTTCCTCTTGCATCTCATTTGTACATGATAATTACTCATTTTAGCAATTCCTAGACAGTTTTACTTTTAAAAAGTCATATCATATCATATCATATCATATCAAGTCTACCCCAATCTTTCTTACGGACGACCCAATTACTAATAACAGTCTTAGACATATGTTTTACATTTTACGTACATAAAAGGTAAACAATCTAGCTTTATTGACTCCCTTATAATTAGTCCTTGTTATGTACCTTATAATTTCTCTTGGCTTTTGTATGTCAAATCTTCTATTAAGTTCAGTTTTTTGGTATTTTTTTTTTACAAATTCCTGAAAGTCTTACAATTTATTAAACGTCCATTTTTTTTTCATTCAGAATTGTGCTTAGCTTTTCTGGGTATAATATTTTCAACTAGAACCTCAGTTGTTTTGCTCTTTGATATATAGAGTTCTAAGACCTGTGATCTTTTAGTGTTGCTGCTGCTAGGTCCTGTGTGATTCTAATTGTGACACTGCCATATTTAAATTAGTTTCTTCTTGTTGTTTACGATATTTTGACCATGATATTCCTGTGAGTTTCCTCGTAAGATCTCTTTCAGTTGGTGATCAGCTGATTTTCTCTATTTCTACTTTCCCCTCTTTCTAATGCTTCAGGACTACTTTCTTTAATCATTTCTTATATTATTGTATCAAGATTCTTTTTTTGATCATAGCTTTCGGGTAGTTCAATTATTTTTATGTTTTCTCTTCTTGGTCTATTCTCCAGATCAATTATTTTTCTTATGAGATGTTTAACAATCATTTTTTAAAAATTTGACTTCCAAATTCTCTCCCTCCCTCCTACTTCTTCCACCTCCTTGAGAAGGCAATTTAATATTGATTATACATGTGCAATCATGCAAAGCGTATTTCCATATTAGCCTTGTTGTAGAAGAAAGCACACGCACAAAAAACAAAAATAGAGCAAAAAAATTTGCTTAAATCTGTATTCAGAGTTCATCAGTTCTCTCTCTGGAGGAGAATACCTTTTTTCATTGTAGGTCCTTTGGAATTATCTTGGGTCACTGTCTTGATCAGAGTAACTAAGTCTCTTATAGCTGATCATCCATATAATGTTGCTTTTACTGTGAACAATGTTCTCTTTGGTTACTCATTTTACTTAGCATCAGTTCATATAAGTTTTCCCAAGTTTTTCTGAAACCATCCTGCTTGTTATTTTTACTAACACAATAATAGCATTCCGTCATAATCATATACCACAACTTGTTCAGTCATTCCTCAATTGATATGATCCCCTAAATTTCCAATTCTTTGCCACCAGACAAAGTTATATATAGGTTCTTTTCCCTTTTCTCTGATCTCTCTGGGATACAGACCTAGTGGCAGTATTTCTGGGTCAAAGGCTATGCATAAAGACTTATAGCCTTTTGGGTGTAGTTCCAAATTGTTTTCCAGAATGATTGGACTAGTTCATAATAGTGCCTTAGTGTCCCAATTTTTCCACTTTCCTTCCAGCATTTGTCATTTTCCTTTTCTGTCATGTTAGTCAATCTGATAGGTGTAAGGTAGTATCTTGGGGCTGTTTTAATTTGCATTTCTCTAATCAGTAGTGATTTAAAGCATTTTTTTCCCATGTGACTATTCTTCTGAAAACTGCCTCCAACAGATATCTTTTAAGCACCTATGATATTCCAAAGACTCTGTTAGAAGCAGGACTTAATAACTTTCAGCCAGCACCAGTGGATAGTACTTATCACAAACAGCATAGCAGATATCGCACATGGGTGTGGAGAATGGAGTGGCAAGGAGAGCTTGACAATAAATGAGCAGGGGGTGTTCTTTGGCCTTGGGTCAACAAGAGGAAGGAGACCCCCTTCATCCTGACTCCCAAGGCCTTATCTTTATGATCTAAGGCCTTTTTCTCTCTAACCTTTCAGCCCCTGCCACAGTGGCTATGGGTAGCCAACAAGTAAAAATTTGAACTCAGTTATTTGACACCCTTGTTTCTAGTGACCTGGATTAGAAGCCTTCATAGGGGCTCAAATCTGGATTGGGATATTTTTGGATGATGATTTATTGTTCTTTCTGTTTCTCAGACCAGGACCAACCCGGAAAAAAAAAAAATTCAGTATTCTTTCATAAGATTGTACTCTAAGAGAAAGCTAAGAAGAGAAATGAAAGTTAATTTTAGCGCAGTGAGGTTGTCAGACTTTAATTCTTCTCAGTCCATATCCTTGGCAAAGTGAGAGACCTAGAGAAGGGATAAAAAATAATACAACACTTGAAGGTTTGCAAGAACTTGTTTTTCAAAATGTTTCTGCAGGTACTTATAGTATTGTTATCCCCATTTTACAGATAAGGAGACTGAGCCTCAGAGGTTAACTAGACCTAGCAGGTTGGTGGTTGTTCTTTAGTTTTGAAGAGGACCAAAAAGGCATCACTATGTTAAAGTCAAGTTACAATGTGTCCGACTGTGGCTTATCAGACCAATACAAACTCGGAATGCTCTACCACAGGTCAGGCACAAATAGTCCATGTGAACATTTGGGGTAGACTTTCTAAATATGTACACATCTTGTGTTTCTTTTGAGTTCTTTCAATTCTGTGTTGCTTATAGAGTACAGCACCTTCTCTGATGAGGGCACATCATGCTAGATAGTCAGGTACTAGTGTCTCCCATGTCATGCAATGAGTTCCAAAGTTCTTAAGAAAGACCCTGAGAGTGTCTTTGTATCACTTTTTCTGACCACCATGTAAGTGCTTGCCTTGCATGAGCTCTCCTAAAACAGTCTTTTGGCAAGTGTACATTTGGGATTCAAACAATATGGCCAACCCATCCGAACTGTGCTTTGGTAGAATTGAGAACTCAAATCTACTGACTCCTAACTAGTAAACACCTTAGTCTAAACACTGCATGCTTTTCATTATATTTCTCAAGGAATCAGAACTACCTAGATGTCACCTGGTCCAGGTCTACAGCCTGTACAGCTCCTACTGGTCTGGGTAACTCTTGGACCAGCACCCTGGTGTCTAAGGTGATACTATTATTCACAATATCATGGGAAGTGAGAGAAAGCTAAAATTGAAATGATGCGGTTCAACAGAGCCAGGAGCAAGGTAGAAAAATTTAATTGGATATATTTAAAAAAAAACAAAAAAGCTTCCATTTTTAACTTAAGGATATATTTGGAGCCCCAGTAATAGAAGTTTCAGCCATCTATAGCTTAGTAGTCTATATAGTCTCAGGGAATTTCCTGGGAGCACATGGAGATCGCTTGATTTGCTCAGTCAGAAAAAAATAAAAGAAGCACATTTTGAACTCAGTTCTTCCTAATCCCTAGTCCAGTGTCTGATCCACTACTATACACAATGTTCCCTCTGGTGGCCCAGGCAAGAAAGGCTAAGGTTTTTTTTTTTTAAAGTATGTTTAAGCATTTTTAAAGACGTCATCAGATTCTGTTAAGAGAATTATTAATCAAGAATCACTCAAGAGATACGTACTGAAGTTCTATATAAGATGGAAGGAGTTGGTCTTTAAATCAGAAAGTCTAGGCTTGAGTTCCAATTCCCACATTTATTAGCTGTCTTGATCTTGAGCAAATAATTCCACTTCTCTGAAACCTTATTTTTCTTCCCTGTAAATTGGAAGTAATAAATTTATACTAGGTTAGTCAGTCAGCAGTCATTTCTCACTCTGTGCCAGGCATTATGTTGGGCTGTGTTGTTCTCAAAGAGGACCATGACATCAAGATGATGACATGACTCGCAGTTGACTTTGATTTGAGTGAGGGAAGGCTGTGCAAGGTCACCAGCCTCACTTTCTCCTCCAGAGTCATCTTGGTCCAGTGGCATGGTATTTACCAGGACGACTGGAGATGGCCCAGGATGCAGTGGGAGACCCTTGTCATTTTAGGGTAAGGTCTTATCAGATTTTCACTTTGAGTGAGATATACCCTTTCAATGAATAGGCCTTTTTAAGTAGTTACTCATGGGATGGTGCCTTTTAATAAATAAAAAAACCCAAACAAACAAACAAACAAAATCAGACTGGGAGGGGAAGACTTTCAGGGTTTCTGGGTAAAAGAGAAACAGTTACTATTTAGTATTTACCTTCACTCTGTGTTAGGTGGTCAGGGACCTGTTGTCCAATCTATGAGCTCCAAAGCACAGTAAGAACTGGGATTACAAATGCAAGCCAAAAGAAAGAAAGTCCCTGCCTTCAGGGAATTTACATTTTAATGAGAAATGGGGGTTTATAAAAAGAAGCTAAAAAGGAAGGAAATGGGGAAGGTATTTGGAGAGAAATGAAGAAAATAGAAAAGAAAGAGAGAAAGGAAGATACTAACCAGAGAAACCTTCTGAAATGTAGGATCTGAGAGGGGCAAAAGGTACTTCTGAGGTTTGAATTCCAGGGTTTAAGTGGTCTTCTAGGATGAAGAAGTTACTGGGCCATGGTGGACAAGTCCAGATTACAGTCTTGTGAGAAATGAAGAGTGTTGTGAAGTAAGCACTTTATAAATTTTAGAGTGCTGAATAATTAAATTTTTATTTTTGGTTGATGGTAATGACATTTCTGTCAATACAATTTAGGCATTTTATTCTATGCACATTTGCATGTGTATATGTTTGCTCATGTGTCTTCATGTATATTTGTCTAATGGGCTTTAGTCTTCAAGCTACATAGGAACTGTAAAAGATAATTTACTAACTGTGTGAGTACCAGACAGGCTGAAAATATACTTCCTTTGATCTTAGGGTAAGGGAGTCTTCCAAGACTGTAAGGTTTCTTCATGAACACCCTACTGACTTTTCACTCTGTAAGAACTGTCATATGCTGACACTGCCCATCTATGGGAAGAAAACTACAGTTAGGAACCAGGCAAAGTGCCAGCATTAGTGGTTGTGCCAGGCCTGAAGGAAAGGCCATGGAAACCTAATAAGGAGTAGTCCTGTTCCCACAAAATGTCCTCAGGGCAAGGCCCTAGGCCAGCAAACTATATCACCCAACAGGAGGAGGCTGAGGCAGCTTTGTTGCTCACATTAATAGACTCTATTCATCAACAAAGAAGTTAAAAACAGAATGATTGGGAAATGAAAAAAAAAAAAAACCAAACTAAAACACCACAGATAGCAAGAGAAAACTCTGAGTAAAAGTCCATCACACGAGCAGAAAAATCATTGGAGAAGAACCTACTACTAGAAGGAAGAATGAATAAAACACCAAAGAAAAATATAAAATTTTCTTATCAAATATTACAATATTAAGGAAAATGAACCAATGTCCCAAGAAAGACTGAATACTAGGGACTTCCCAGAAAGCATGAACAACAAGAAATTCCATGATGGTTCAAAAAAAGAAATTAAATCCATAAAGAAGGAATCAGGAACGGCTATAGCTAGGTCTCAATTAGTATGAGTAATGAATCATTAGACGTTGTCCCATGTATTTGAATTCACACTATTCAAAGTTATAATTACGTAAAATATGGTCATTGATTCAGACCAATGGAAATATGCAGTAGAAATTTGAATAATGTGACCACTTCAGGGGACTAATTATTAAGCAATAATTATTTATTATTAATTATTTACAATTATTAGTAAAAGCAGAGTTTTCAACATAAAAATTAAAAATACATTAGCAGCTTAGAAGAATGTGAATCTGTGTTGGAAAAAAATTCCGCTAAGAAAGTGAAAGAACAATTAATAGGTCTGGAATTTAAAATACTGAAGTGAAGGAAAATTTGTCAGAAGGAAAACAAAAGACAAAAATACTAAAAGAACACATGAACTCTACACAAATCCAATCAATCAATCTGTAAACATTTATTATGATCCAGGCAATATACTAATCAATTGATCTTGAAGACAGAATGTGCAAAGATAACTTCTTTGAGAAAGTTTCATTTTAAATCTTATTTAATATTTTATTTTTCCCGATTACATGTAAAAACAATTTTAATATTCCTTTTCCCCCAAATTTTGAGTTCCAAATTCTCCCCCCCTGCATTGAGAAGGCAAACAATTTGACATAGATTATACATGCATAGTCATGCAAAACACATTTCCATGTAAGTCATTCTGTGAAAGAAAATGCAGACAAAAAACCCAAGAAAGATAAAGAAAGTAAAGAAAAAAAGTATCTTTGATCTACATTCAACCTACAGACAGTACCTTTCATCATAAAGTCCTACAAAATTGTCTTGGATCATTGTATTTCTGAGAATAGCTAAGTTATTCATAGTAGATCACCATACAATATTGCTGTTACTGTGTACAATGTTCTCCTGGTTCTGCTCATTTCAGTTTGCATCAGTTCATGTTCAGTCTTTCCACATTTTTCTGAGAGCATCCTGAGGGAGTTTCATTTTTAACTTAAAGAAATGTTAGGAGCCCAGGTCATGGAAGGTTCAACCATCTATAGCTTAGTAGTCTATATAGTTTCAGGGAATTTCCTGGTAGCACATGGAGGTCACCTGACTTGCTCAGAGTCAGAAAAAAATGAAAGAAGTGGATTTTGAACCCAATTCTTCCTAATCCCCAGCCCAGGGTCCAATCCACTACTGTACACCATGCTCTCTCTGGTGCCCCAAGTAATACAGGCTTGTCCTCTCTGTTTCTGTACCAGTAACCCTTCTCTGGCTCCACCCTTGTAATTCTTCAATATGCAATTAATGAATAGACTGTGACTTGAGTCACAGAATCCTTCTGCCATCTATAGGAGTCTATATAGTTTATGAGAGACAAAAAAAATGGAATTACAAATATCTTAAAGAAATAGAGAACCTTGTATAGAAAGTGTATGACAATTAGGTAACAGGAAAATGGGAATGGAGTTAAACCTTGATGGTCCTTTTACTAATCTCAAGGAATAATAACAATTTTCCAATAATTAGCATTTACTATGTGTCAGGCATTGTGCTATCATCTCTTTTGAGCTCATTGTTATTGTATTTGATCCTGAAACCAGGGAGGTATCTGCTATTATTAATCCCATTTTACAGTTGTAGAAACTGAGACAAACAGAAGTTAAATGATTTGCCGAGGGTCACATAGCTAATAAGAGTCTGAGGCTGGATTTGAACTTAGGTCTACCTTACTCTAGGTCTAGTGGTCTATCCACTGCATCACCTCATGGCCTCCAGTCTCAGCCCTGTCTAGCCACCTGCACACTTACAGAGTTTTTAACAGAAAGTTCCAGCCATGTCAATAACTTCTGTTTCTATCTCTTCACTCCAAATGTTAATTTCCATTCCAAAGCACCACTTTGCTACTCAAAACCCTGATTTTGGCTGAACTTCATGCTCAGTTCTTTGGCTCTTCAAGTTCCTTCTGCAGTGTCAGAAACATACCCCTCCAATTGTGAGGAATTTATGCCATCCTTTCAAATGAAAATTCCCATCAGTCCATGGAAACATGCTCTGAAGTCTGGTTCCACTAACAAAATTTATAGACCTGTAGGCAATTTGATTAAAAAGAAGAAAGATAAAAATTAAAATAAAAAATGAAAATGAATGTGGTGAAATCAACTACTAAATTGGAATTAAATGTTTACTATATTCTGGGCCCTGTGCTATGTGCTGGGATACAGAAAGAGGAAAAAAATAGAGACTTAAAAAGAAATATCAAGACCTAGTCAACAAAGTTGCATGCTAGAAAACCTGAGAATTTAAAAGAAATAGGGGGCTATTTACAAAAATATAAAATGTTGTACCCAAGTGAAGAGAACACCAAATAATGATGTTAAACCCTGTGTGTGACCCTGGGCAAGTCACTTACCCCAGTTTGCCTCTGTTTCCCCATCTGTAAAATGAGCTGGAGAAGGAAGTGGCAAAACACTCTGGTGTCTTTGCCAAGAAAACCCCAAATGGAGTTACTGAAAGTTGGACACTACTGAAATGAATGATCAATAACAACAATCCAGTTTTAGAAAAGGAAATTGAACTAATAATAAAGGGATTACCAAGGGGGGAAAATCTATTTAATGTGAACTTATAGGAAATTCTACCAAACTTGTAAAGAACAATTAATATTTATAATACATAAATTATTCCAAAAAAATTGAAAAATAGAACATATTCCAAATCCTTTTACAAGACAAAGTCTTAATACCCAAACCAGTCAAGAATGAAGCAAAGACAGAGAACTTTAGATAAATATCACTAATTAATATCAATTCAAAACTTTTAAATAAAATTCTGGCAAAAAAAAGACAATAGCTTATATCCAACAAATTAATTACTGTGATTAACTTCAATTTATTTCATAACTGAAAGAATGATTCACCACTAGAAAAATTAATATAATCATATTAAAAATGAAATCATTTAAAACATGACTATGTTGATAGATACCAAAAATTCCTTTGACAAACTATGATATTTATGCTAAAAATCCTGCAAAGGAGAGGCCTAGAAAGACCCATTTTCATATGATAAAAAGCATATCTCTAAATTTAATATGCATTATATGCAACAGGCAAACTCTGGGAACGGTCTCTGTAAAAGTAGGCAAGAATGCCCCTTTCTCTCTTTCTCCCCCCTACTCCTGTTATTTGGCATGGTTGTAGGAGTGCTGGTGATAGCAGTAAAATAAGATAAAAAAAAAAATAAATCAAAGGCAGAAAGACAGGTAAAGATAAGTCAAAACTACCTCTATTTGCTGATGATCTATTGCTTTATTTAGAAAATTCTAGAGAATTCGCACACAAAAAAACCCTCCTTGGAAAAAACTGCCTTACTAAAGTATCAGAATACGAAGCAAAACCCCAAATTAATAAGAATGTCCTTACAATAAAACCACAACCCAGGAGCAAACAACAGAAAGGAAGTTCCATTCAAAATAACTACAAATGAATAAAATATCTAGGTGTCAGTGTACAGGGACATGCTCAAGACCTAGAGAAATACAACTGCAAAATAATCCTTACAAGAATAAGAAATTCTTCTTGAAAGGAATAATGACTTAAATAACTAGACAGATAATCAGTGCTGATGTGTGAGATATGATAATTTAATAGAAATGATGTTGGTCCCACAATTAATTTGGAGATTTAGTACTATGCGATCATTCTACTAAGGAGATACTTTATACTGAGAGACAAAATAATAACAAAATTCATGTAGAGGAATAAAATACCTAGGATCTCAAGCAAAATGAAAAAAAAAATAGGAATAAAGGAGAAATGGCAATTTCAGACCTTTAACTACACTATAAAATAGAAATCTAACTATTTAGAACTAGTTAAAAAATAGAAAAACAGATCAGTGGAAAAGATTAGGTAAAGGAAGAATGAGAAATTCTTGAACTGAGCTCAATTACTCAGTGTTTGATAAATTTGGGAACAAAAATTTCTTAGGAAAGAATTCCCTCTCTGACAAAAATTTCTAGGATAACAGAAAAGCAGTTTAGCAGGAATCAGATTTAGATCTCCATCTTATGTGACCTGAATAGTAAAGGTCATACCATCACAAAATTAGAAAAGAATCAAAAACAATTGTCTTCTGCAGCTGCGGCTAGGGAGTGAATTCTCAACCAGACAAGGATAGAGGCTATCACAAAAGATAAAACAGATGATTTCAATTACATGAAATTGAAAAGCATGAACTCTTGAAATGAAAGAAGATGAACAAAATTAATCCAACAAGGATAAAGCCGTTGCCTGGGGAAAATATTTGCATCAAATATCACTTATTAGGGTCTAATATCAAAAACACATAGTGAACTAATACAAATATTTAAAGAATAAAAGTCATTACTCTGACAGATAAGGTGAAAAGATATAATCAAACTGTTTTCAATAGAATTACAAACTGTTAATAACCACAAAAAGATTGTTTTATATCACTAATAATAAAATAAATTCTAATCAAAAGAACATGGAAGTTTTATCCCATCCCTAGGCAACTGGCAAAGATGACAAAACATGAGAATATCCAACACTGGAGAGGGGGTGGAAAGATAGTCACATTAATAATGAATATGATTGTATCACTGGTAGATTTGTGAACTGATCCAACTATTCTGGAAAGTAATTTGGAATTATGCTAATGAGGTGGTGGAGGGGGACATAATAGTGATATCAAAAAAGGAATAAAAGAAAGAAAAGAGAACCCACAAATCATTAAAAATGCAGGATAGAGCAAAATGAAGTTCACAAGGAAACAGAGACAAACTGGAAGAGCAGGAACTTTCACAGCAAATTTGAATGAGGTGATTAAAATGTCCTTACCCTTTGAATTAGTGATTTCACTGGTAGGCATATCCCCAAGAAGGTCAAGGATAAAAAAAAAAAAGGTCTTATATATACCAGAACATTTATCGCAACACTTTTATAATAGTAAAGAACTGAAAACAATCTGGATACCCATCAATGGAGAACGGCCAAAGAAGGTTTCTGTTTTGTATTGTTTTGTGCATAAAAGTAAGGGAATTTAACTGTGTCATCAGAAACAATGACTGTAATGAATACATAGATAAATGAGGAAACACATAAGAATTGATAACAAAATGAAGTAAGCAGATCCAAGAAAGCAGTATACAGAATGTAAAGGGGAATATCAATAACAAAATGAATGAAACTAAAGGCTGTATAATCAAATGTATGATTCCAAGAAGAGTTATGAGAATCCACTTACCTCTCTTCTTTGCAGAAATGGGGGATTATGCATGGGAGGACTACATATGTCAGATTTGATGTATTGGTTAGTTTTGTTAAACTTGTTTTTCTTTCTGTTCTTTTTCTTTGGAATGGATGGGAAGGAAGAATGATATCTTTGGAACAGGCAGCTAGATGGGGCAGTGGTTAGGGTGAACAAATTATGGTACACGAATATAATGAAATATTAGTGCTCTGTAAGAAATAATGAAAGGGACAGATTCAGAGAAACTTTGGAGAATTTTATGAAGTGAAACCACATGAGGTGAGTAGAACAATTTATATGACTACAACATTCTAAGGAAAACAATTCTGAAAGACTTAAAGATTATGATCAATATGATAGCCAATCATCACTACAGAAGACTAAAAATGAGTCACACTTCTCATCATTTGGTAGAGAGGAGATGAACTAGCCTAGAGCTATGGACTGGACATGGATACATAAATGAAGTGGCTTTGTATGAATATTACTTTCAGGATGGCAGGCAGAGTCAGAATGGAAGAGGAGGACATAAAAGTGATATCAAAAAAGGAATTAAAGAAAGAAAAGGGCATCCACAAATAATTAAAAATGCAGGAGACAGCAAAATGAAGTTCACAAGGAAACAGAGACAAGCTGGAGGAGCAGGAACTTTCACAGTAAATTTGAAATATATAAAAGAGACAAACAAGCTACATGTAGTGGTGATTCAGAGTTTCATGCTTTCTCCTTTTTTTCTATTCTTTTGTACAAGGCAATGCTCAAGTTTGTGGATGTTTCTCAAGTTCAGGATGATAAAAGGGGAGAAATGTAAAAATAAACACAGGGTTATCATTATGAGGTAATGGGCTAGTGCTTATTCCAAGAAAAGAGGAAATTTCTCATCTCAGGGGTTCATTCCGTTAGTATGTCCATTAAGTAAGAACTGGTCAAGGATGGAAAGACTCCTTAGTGGTTTAAAAAGCGAGAAGTTCTTCCTTCCTTTTCTCTATTTATTTTTTTGCTTCAGAGCGATGATCTCCCTGCCTTCCTCCAGACATGAGAAGTCTCTTGAAGAGAGGCTGTTTTCATATACAATAGTTACTATAACTCCCTGGAGGGGCAGTTTTGTGTTGGTAGAAATTTAAGAATAAAATATCCTTATTCTTGCCCACTACAGGAAACTAATGGAGGGGAGTGAGAAGTGACAAGGAGAGGAAAATCTTCTCGATGATAAGAGATTCAGATGATAGTAGAACCTAAGTCCTTGAATCCAACCTGACTCTTGAGTGTGGTTTCATATGCTTATTTCCAAATCAAATGTAGTCAGCCTTCTTCACCAGATCTGTTTATTTCCTATATTATGGGAGAGCAAGTTTGGGAGGAAAGGTCCCAGATGCCTTGAAGTAGCAGAATAATAGCACTCTTCTTCACACATAAAAGGGGCAGCTGAGTGGCACAGTGGATAGAGCACTGGGCCTGGAGTCAGGAAGGTGAGTCTTCCTGAGTTCTAATCTGACCTCAGATACTTACTAGCTGTGTGCCCCTGGGACAATCACTTAATCTTGTTTGCCTCGGTTTCCTCATCTGTTAAATAATCTGGAGAAGGAAATGGCAAGCCATTCCAGTGTCTCTGGCAAGAAAACCCCAAATGGGGTCATGAAGAATTGGACATCAGTGAAAAAGACTGAACAACAATTCCCAACACAACAAGATGGGGGATGCATCAGGCACAAAAACAAAAATGAAACCATCAAGTCATCTCTGATCTTAAGGAGTCTATATTCTACTAGGGGAGAAAAGCATGTACATAGATGTCCAATACAAAAATATCCAAATAAACATGTGTAAAATACCTAATATGTGCCTCACATGAGTGGCAATGTGGTAGTATGGATAAAGTACTGTCTTCAGTGATAGGAAGCACTGAGTTCAGGTCCTGCTCTATGGCACATGCTGGCTATATGCCTTCTTTCGCCTCTCTGACCTGCAAAAATTTATTCCTTTTTCTCCCTGGACCCCCTTCATATACCTATTTGATTTTCATATTTAAATATTTTTTTCTTGGTTCCTTAACCTCTTAGAGCTTGAGACAATGGTCCTGGAGCTCTCAGTTTCAGAGAAGGTGCTGACTTGCATCATTGGAGGGAGTTCCATTACCTGGACGTTCTCTGTCATTGAAATCGCAGCTCCAGTCCCTATCCCTGTGTACCAGCTGGTAAAAGTACCTGTACAAAGACAAATACCAAATCCAGTGACAAAAATGTCCCAGCCTTTAAGGACATTACAGTCTATCAGGACAGACAACATGTAACCCATATAAGTAAAAACAAAATAAATCCAGTCATCGTGGGTTTGGGAAGGGAATTAACAACTGGGGGAATCAGGAAATGCCTTTTGGTGGTCTTTGGATCCTGAAGACAGCAAGAGGATCTAAGAGATTAAGCTGAGGAAGAAGAGTATTTCAATCATGGGGAATGCATATCCAATGCAAAATAATGGAGGTAGGGTATAGTATGTAGTGTACAGTATATGCAGAACAGCATTGATACAGTTCCGCTGTAACATGGAATTTAGAAGGCATTGTGAAATGAGTCTGAAATAGTAGTTTGGGGCAAAATTATAAAGGACTCAGAATGTCAAACAGAAGAGTTTGTATTTTATTCTTAAGTATAATAGAGAGCCACCAAAGCTTCTTGAGCAAGGGAGTATCCTGGTCAGTATGAATATAAACATGACTAGAAAAAAAAAGATGCGAAGACTGGGAGAGCAAAAAATTCTGTATAAAATTCCAGGCCAAGCAGGAAGGAAACTCTTTGACTCATTTTTGCTGTTTCCTGTTTTGTTTTCCAAAGGCCCTTTTCATATTGGCGACTTGACAGTCAGGGAGACTGACCCCATCTGTTTCCTCAGCCTGTAGTGCAGATAAACTTGGAGCCAGTTTCCTGCTGCTCCACAGTCTACTAATGTTCAGTCCTCAATTGAATGAATTGCAGGAATCTTTGCAGCTGTCTCCCCACCCCCTCTAGTTTCTCTGGTGAGGGTCCCACTGGAATCTTATGCCAATGGACTCAGGAAAGGAATTAAGAACACTGAGTGTCACCAGAACCTGTAACAGAGGCCAGGTTGGTAAAAGGGTCAGTAGCAAATTAAAAGGCCCAGAGAACAGCAGAAACCTGAGAGATCATTTCAATCTCCTCCCCTCCTCTGCTCTCCTCTCCTCTCCTCTCCTCTCCTCTCCTCTCCTCTCCTCTCCTCTCCTCTCCTCTCTTCTCCTCTCTTCTCCTCTCCTCTCCTGTCTTCTCCTTTCCTTTCTTTCCCTTCTCTCCCCTCCCTTCCCCAGTAAGGGTAATTCCTTATCATCCCACCTTGGCATCTCCCATCTGCCTTACTGCTCCCCTCAATTAATAATGATAATAACAATACCTAACATATATGACGCTTTATGGTTTACAAAACATTTTACAAATGTGTTTTTTAGCTATTTCAGTCATGTTTGACTCTTCATCTCCCCTTTTGGGTTTTTTTTTTTTTTTTTGGCAGAGACAAAAATGAAAACATCTCTGATCTTAAGGAGTCTACATTCCATTAGGGGAAAATAGCATGTACACAGATATTCAATACAAAAATATCAAAATAAACAAGTGTAAAGTACCTAATATGTACCATGCATGAGTGGCAATGTGATGGCATGGTGGAATGCTTTGTCATTTTCTTCTCTAGCTCACTTTACAGATGAGGAAACTGATGAAAACAGGGTTAAGTGACTTGCCCTGGATCATACAGCTACGAAGTATCTGAGGCCAGATTTGAATGCAGGAAGACCAATCTTCATCAAAGATGACAAAACTGAGGCTGACAGAAGTTAAGTGAGTTACCCAGGATCACACTGGCCATACAGCTAGTGTTTTAAGCAGAATTTGAATTCAGGTCAACCTGTTCTTCTTCCTTTGTTACATGCCCTAGCCACCCCTCTCCCCTTTATTCTTTATCCATTTCTTTAGATCTTTCCTTTATGTTGGCCAGTGGTAAAGGGCTTACGGTTTTTCTTCTGCCCTTTCGCCAAACCTGTTTCAGGCATCCAGTGACCTCACACTGTTTTCCCATTTCCCTCTATTAAAATCCATCTCTAGAAAAGGGATTTAGGTCAGTCATTTATACCTGTATGAATTAAGTGACTGTTACTGAAGTTGTCTTTAGGATGGAGAGGGGCTAGATTTTTAAAAACCTTCTATCTGTGATAACAATGACAGTAATAGAAATAGCTAACATTTATATGGGCAGCTAGGTGGTACAGTGGATAGAGCACTGGGCCTGGAAGACTGAATTCAAATCTGGCTTCAGACACTTACTAGTTCTGTGATCCTGGGCAAGTTACTTCACCCTGTTTGCCTTAGTTTCCTCATCTGTAAAATGAGCTGGAGAAGGAAATAGAAAACCGCTCCAGCATCTTTGCCAAGAAGACCCACAAAGAGTCAGACATGGCTGAAGTGTCTGAACAAGAACAAAACATTTATATAGCTCCTAATATGTTTCAGGTACCAGGCTAAGCACTTTCCAAATATCTCATCTGATTCTCACAACAGCCCTGAGAGTTAGGTACTATTATGTTCCCTATTTTACAGTTGAGGAAACTGAGGCAAACAGAGGCTAAATGACTCTTGTCTGGGATCACTTCACTAGTAAGTGTTGGCCTGCTAAAGCCCAGTGCTGGCCTAACATGCCCCCGTGTGCCTCTTTATATAAACCATACAAAACAAGTCAGTCATGATTCTTCATTCTCTAACATTGTAAGTATACAATCCTGATTCAGGGTTGGACAGCATCTCTGCACAGAGGAAGAACCCCATGTGTGGAATGAATCGAATTCTTGATAAGTCTCTGCATTATACAGTCCGACTTTGACAATAGGAAAGTCTACCAAAATTTTCAGCATCTGCCTCCTCTTTCCCTTGCTGCTGCTGTCCTTATGGGATCACTGCTTGGCAGCTCTAATTATTCACTGCAGCCATGCTGCTGGAAACTGCGTATTTACTTCGAGGTCCTTCAGGCAAGTATTGAAGCCAGTGGGGTGAGAAGACCTGTAGGATTGTTTGATTGTACCCTAATAGTAGCCAGCATTTATATGGTGACTCATATGGGTTATCTTATTTGATCCTTACAGCAATCCTGCAGGTTAGGTGCAATTATTATCCTCATTTTACTGATCAAACTGAGGCCAAAAGAGATTGAGTAACTTGTCCAGGACGAATCATATGGCCAGTATGTGTCTGAGGTAGGATTTGAACTCAGGTCCTTCTGACTGCAGGTCCAGTACTCGATCCACTATTCAGATCTAGTTGCCTAAAGAATGATAATATCTACCATTTCTGAATAAGAAGTGCCTTTCAAAACTAATTCTTTTGCAAACTGTTTCTTCTTTCACAACATGACTAATATGGAAATACACATGTATAGCCTATTACCAAATTGCTTGCCACCTTGGGGGCCGGGAGAGGAAAGGGAAGGAGGGAAAAAATTTGGAACTCAAAATGAATGTGAAAAATTATCTTTACAACTTGTATGAACTGATGCAAAGTGAAATGAGTGGAACCAAGAGAACACTGTACACAGTAACAGCAAGATTGCACGATGATCAACCGTATACAGTGATCCAAGACAATGGTGAAGAACTTAGGATGAAAATGTTATCCATCCCCACAAAAAGAACTGATAGAATCTGAGTATGAATTGAGGTATACTTTTTATACCTTCTTTTTTTCCTTGGGTTTTTATTTTGATCTATCTTTTCTTTTACAACTTGATAAATATGGAAATATGTCTTGCATGACCACACATGTATAACCTATATCAAATTCCTTGCTTTCTCGGAGAGGGGAGAATTTAATTTTAATAATAAATGTTCAGAATTGTTTTTATATGTAATGGGGGAAAAGATAAAATACTAAATTTAAAAAATTGTCTTTACATGTAAATTAAAAATAAAATGCTATTAAAAAAGAAGAAAAGAAATGCTTTTCATTTTGACTTATTTCATGGTCCCTTTCTGACTTTTTAGTTAATGTCACCGTTCTAGATCAAGTCTGGGACTGGCTGCTTCTGTTCATAGTGACCATAGTGGGATGATTTGAGTAGCAGCAAATAAAGGGCATTTGGAAACCATCAAGGTCCTACTTATTAACTACTCTTTGGAAGTATCTCTGGAAAATAAGAGATACCAGAATGGGGATTAGGTAGCCTATGTTAGAAATCATAATTTTGCACTGGAAGTGGTCTGCATATCTCTCTACTAAGAAAAACCCTTAGGCTATGAATGGTGTCTTCAACAGGGGAAAGGAAATCAGCAAATTCGTGGTGGTGCCTATGCACTGGCCTACCTGTTTATATAACAGAGCCAGAGACTTGAGCTTGAAAGACATTCCTTGCCCACTTCAGGTCACCTCAGAATTCTTCATGTACAGCAGAACCTCGATTTACTAGTAACCTGGTTTATGTGTGCTTCATTGGATGAGGAAAACTTTCTCGCAACATTTGTCTTGCAAAAAGAACAAAAATTATTTAACATTTTCTCCATTACTTTAAGTCTTGATAATCAATAAGACAATTCAAGCCTTGATTTCTAGCATTTGATAACTTCTGAGGTTGTAAAGGCTTTTGCTGAAAATTCAACAATCAGCTCTCCTGAGCTATTATAAAATGGTTCCCGCACACCACTGGGAAGCATCCATATGTTTAGCAAAATCCAAGGTGGCGCCTCTGCAGGACTCAAAACAAAAGTTAAAAGCTGGGCTTATTGCTCTTTAAAACAGATTTCCTCCAATGATAACAGCAGCTGCAGAGGTTTTCTATCTTTAGTCATTTCTTTCAGCTAAGAGCCTGAAATAGCATCTTTTATTTAGTCCTCCACTGGATTTCTTTTAAACAGCAGAGGGAGTTATCTCCATAACCAGCTTCTCTCTCAGGAGCTTCCCTCTAGCTTCTTCTGACTCTTGTACTCAGCTTCTGGCTTCATCTGGTATCTAATGGCTCAGAAGGACATGACTGAAAAACCACTGAACAGCAACAGCACACATGTGAGGTCATGAAAAACATATTGGGACAGCTAGGTGGTGCAGTGGATAGAGCACCACTGCAGGAGTCAGGAGGACCTGAGTTCAAATCTCACCTCAGACACTTGACACTCACTAGTTGTGTGACCTTGGACACGTCACTTAAACCCAATTGCCTCATCCTGGGTCTTCTTCAGTCATCCTGACGTATATCTGGTCACAGGATGCAGATGGCTCTGGAGGAGAAGTGAGACTGGTGACCTGCACAGCCCTCCCTCACTCAAAACCAAGTCAAGTGCAAGTCATGTCATCATTTCTCTGATAGCATGGTCTTCTTCGGCAACGAAGGATGAACACATACACAATGGCTCAGATCAGGGCCTCCTTGGGAGTGGTAGTCAATCTCTTATGTAGGATGAGAAACTCTATTATTCTATCATGTATAAGAGGTGTGGGTAAACTGACCTGTTGGCCACAATTTGCCAACCTTTGACATGTAATCCCTCAATAATTCTATGATTTATATCAGATTTTTGTTGGACAAATTTGCTACAAAGATTTTTTTTCCTTCTAATTCTAACTGCATTGATTTTGTTTGTGAAAAAAATTTATCAAGGTTATATAGTCAAAATTGTCCTGTTTATGTCTTGCATTCTTCTCTATCTTTTGCAGTATAGGGGTGAGCTGTTGATCTTAAACCTAATTTCTACCTGACTGTCTTTCCAGTTTCCCTAACAGTTTTTGTTGAATAATGAGTCCTTGCTGAAGTAGTTCATTGATCAAAAACTGTGGTACTCTGACTACTTCTAGGTTTTGTGTTATCTGTTCCCCTAATCAACTTTTTCACTTTTTAAACTGTACTTAATCGTTTTGATGATTGCCATTTTGTAGCATAGCTTTAGCTCTGGTACTGTGAGGTCTCCTTTATATTAAAAAAATATTTTCCTTGAGATTCTTGAACTTTTGTTCATTCAGGTGAATTTTGTTATTATGTTTTCTAATTCTGTAAAGTAACTCTATGGTAATTTGATTGGTATGGCACTACATCAGTAAATTAATTTAAGTAGCATTGTGATTTGGATTGTATGGGCACAGCCCAACCACGTACAAATACTATGGTGTTAATATTCTACTACTTCTCATTCTGTTAGTCTCATTTATTAGTTTTACTATATATTTGGATAAAATATTTTTTAAAATTTTGTTTTTTCTCTTCATTTGTTGTGACTTTCTCTGTTGTTAATATGTTCTTACTTTTTATCAGATTAGTCATTGGTTTATCTATTTTATTAATTTAAAAACTTTTAATTTTATGTATCCATTTAATGGATACTGCATTTCAAATTCAACTCTTCTGCAATTTCTATTTTCATGTTTTTTAGTTTTTTTGGTTGTATGACCAGTTCATTGATTCTTTGACTCTTTGGTTGTTGAAAAAACTTTGTGATATAATTTTCTCGCTAAAGTTTGCTTTTGCTTTGAATGCATCCCCAAAATTTTGGCATGCTTTCCCATTGTTGTTCTTTTCTTTGATGAAAATTATTTATCATGTCTATGTATTGTTTGTTGATCCACCACTTCCTTAAATTATTTAGTCTTCATCTAAAGTTTGCATCCTTTTTCAAATATCCTTTATTGATTATAATTTTAATTATATTTTTATTTGTAATTTATTGACCAGAAAGTCAATAAAATGTGTTTAATATTTCTGATTTTAGCCAAGAATTAAGTATATTCCTTTGCATTTCTGTTCAGTAATTGCCAATAATCAATCATAACTAACTTTTCTAAAATTCTGTTGAGTTCCTTAACTTCTTTATATTTTTGTTATATGTGCCTATTTCTGAAGGTGGCGTTGCTATTTTACCTTTTGATTTGACTACCTTTTCTTTTAAAATTTTAGGTCAGGGACATTGTGTGTTATGGACCCTTTGGCAGTCTAGTGAAGCCTATGGGCTGCTCAGAATAATATTTTTAAGTGTATTAAAATACACAGATTATAAAGGAAACAATGTATGTTCAAATATTGTTATCAAAATATTGTTAAAGTTCACAGACCTCAAGTTAAGAGCTCCTGATTTAGATGTTATGCCATTTAGTGCATATATAATGAGTATTGACATTATTTCACTATTGATGGTGCCCTTAAGCATAATGTAGTTTCTCTGCTTATCTCTTTTAACTATATCTATTTTTACTCTTGTTGTGTCTGAGATCATGAGTGCTACCCCTGCTATTTGAAGCTCATCTGAACCATAATAAATTCTGCTCTAGCCCATCATTTTAGCTCTGTGTGAATCTTTATGTCTCTAGTGTATTCTTGTAAATTACATGTTGTGGGATTTTGCTTTCTAATCCATTTTATTATCCTTGTTTTATGGATGAGTCCATTCCATACACCTTCAAGGCTACGGCTGTAAATTGTATATTTCCCTACACAATATAATCTTATTTTTTCCCTATCCTCCCCTCTTCTGTAAAGAAAAAAAGTTGGAGAAACAGAAGGAATCTGATAAACTTTAGTAATCAATAACTGGTGTGGTCAGTGATTATTCCACTGTTCTGCCATTCACCTAGCCCATACTCTTCTCTCTTGTTCTTATGTTTTCTTTCTCTCTTATTAATTTCTTCTTTATGATGAACCCTCCAAAGTTGATTCTGTTTCACTACTGAGAAGAGATGGGCTGGTAAATATTTAACGATTGGCCCTCTAGGAAAAAAAAATGTCCGCTTGGCACACTTTTTAGTTTAATCTGCATTATTAACATTCCTAAGTCTAGGCACTAAACAAAATAATAAATGAAACTCTGAAATTTGTAGCATCTGTCCATTTTCAAAGTATAAATGCTCACACTGAAAATTTAACAATGCATCTTGTGATCTGACTCTAGGAGACCCCTGCTTGTGACTATTTATTCCCCCACTGTGTCTCACCTTCCTCTTTAATATCTCTCTCCTTTCCTTTCTTTGTTTTGTTGTTGAGTTTGATCTATTTCTACACCAAACTGTTTATGTGCATGTGTGTATGCACATTTGTGTGTGTGCATTTTTTTTACTCTCTTTTGCCTGGTTCATATATGAATAATGATAATGATGGTGATGATGATAATGATAGCTAATATTTATACAGTCATTATGTTTCAGGAACTGTTAAATACTACAAATATTACCTTATTTGATCCTCACAACAATTCTAGGAAATAGCTGCTTTATCATGCTAGTTTTATAGATAAGTAAACTGAGGCAAAAAGAGACTAACTAACTTATCCCAGCTCCCACAGCTAGTATCTGAGATCAGATTTTCACTCAGGTCCTCCAGTAAATGAAGCTCAGAAGATGCCTGCTCATCATGCTTGTATTTGCTTGTTCTTGAGCATCCCAGTTATATGAAATGTTACTTCTCCTTTACCTCTTCTCTAGAATACTTTTTCTCTCTTTCTTTTCTTCTTTTAAGACCAACAAAAGAAAACAAAACCACACTAGTCTCTCTGGGTGTATGTTATTCAACTCCCTCTGTCACCCTTGGCACCACTGGGATTCTTCTCTCTTTTCTCCCATTAGACGATAAGCGCTTCATAACTGATCTCCTCCTAAGTGTTCATATGAATTTAACTTTCTAGTTTTCTCTTGATTCCTAGATTTTCATTTCAAAATTTCTGCTTAGCTATAGTCTTTTCTTCTGATGTCTTTTAGTCCTGATTTTAGAAAAGTATTCAAAGAATCATAAGATTATGGGATAATAGATTTAGAGCTATAGTGGACTTTAAAGATCACTGAGACCGAACCCTTATTTTATAGGTCATAGAAATAAGCATTTCCATTCAAACCCAACTTCAAAATAAAACAATAAATCAGACTCTGATTTGTAGTATTCGCCTATTTCCACAGCATAAATGCCCACATTAAATATTTAAGGAAGCACACCCCTGTTTGTGACTATTCCTTCCTCAATTCTCTCTCCTTTCCCTTTCTCTGTATTGTTGTCAGGAATTCTTGAAAGTCCTCTATTCTATTAAAGGTTCATTTTTCACCTATAGGATTATGTTAATTTTTGCAGGAAAGCTAGCTTTATCTTTCATCTTTAGGGACATTGTAGTCTAAAACTGTCTTTCCTGCACATTAGTTTCAGAATATTCTTATGTGGTTTTGACTCTGATTTCTTGGTATTGAAACTTTATTTCTGTTTTTTTTACTTTGACTTGTAGACTCTGCATTTTAGCCATTATATCAATGGGTATCTTCAGTCTGGGGTTTATTTCAGGAAGTGATTGTAGGATTCTTTTTCTTTTTACTTTGCCTTCTGCTTCTAATAAATCTTTGGTGTTTTATGATTTCTTCAAATTTGGTTCCAGGTTTTTTGTTTGGTTGTGGTTTTCAGGGAGTCTGATGATTCTTAAATTATCTTTCCTGAATCTATTTTCTAGGACTATAGATTTTGATGGTAAATACCTTTAATTTATTTAGTTTTTCATTTTTAAAATTTTATTCAAACATTTCTTATTTCAGGGAGTTAATGAGTTCTGTGGCTCCATTCTATTCTTCATGAAGTCTGTGACTTAGGCAAGGTTTTCCCTTTTCTGTTCTAAATGAGTTTCCTCCTATTTTCTTCCTCTTGAGTTCTTATATAAATTCTGATTTAATTTTTCATCTCCTGCTTAATTTCTTCCAGTCATTATTATAGTCATTGTTTTCATATGTTTTCCATTTTTCTATATGATTCTAAGTTTTTTTTTGTGGAATTACTTACTCTTCCTGGGTTTTCCTCTTGGGCTTTACTTAACTCCTAGAATTTCTTCATTGTGTTCAGTAGTCATTTTGTGTATGTTTTCCCTGGTAAATCTCATCTTTCTGAACTTGTAGATTTCAGATTCTTTTACCATGGTTTGCATTTACTTTTCTAGCATAATCCCCTTCCTAGTCATTGATGGCTTCTTACTGACTTTTTAACTTGAAGTCATGAATTGGATGAAGAAGCTTTCTTCTATGATCTGTAAAATAAGGGGTTGTACACAATGATCTTCTCCCCCCTTTTAAAAAAATTATTTATTTTTAGTTTAGTTTTAGTATAACATTCAGTGCCACAAGATTTTAAGTTCCAAATTTTCTCCCCCTCCTTCCTATCTTCCTTCCCCAAAATGGCATGCAATCTGACATAGGCTCTACATATACATTCACATGTACACAATGATCTTTAAAGACTCTTACAGCTCTACAAGCTATGATCTTATAATCCTATGATTCTTTGGATCCTTTCTTAAAATCAGGAGAACTTCATTTATTTCTAGTTCAAAAGCATCACAGTATTTCTCAAACAGTTCTGTTTCAAATACAACAGTCCTGTTCTACAGAGTAATATGTGTGAGTATTCAAAAAACCATGCTCCTAAAGTAAAGCTAAACATGCAATATTATACTACAACGATATTATAGCACAATTTTCTAAGAACCTGTATCAAATTATGGTCAGTCAATAAATACGTATTAGGTACACAGATTGTGCCAGGCTTTGTACTGAGCACTAGCAATTCAAATACAAATAAAAGTAATGACAGTCCCTACCTTCAAGGAAGTTGAAAAGTTGGGGGTTGGGGAGGAGGTATTTGGTTCCAAAGAAGTCCAAAAGCAGTGTACCTGGTGGGAAATGAGGAGAAAACTGTGCTGAGCACCCTATATACATAAAGGTCCTGGAGCAAATGGCCCTGCCTTTCAGTCAAAGGGTCCAGTCAGAGGGTCAGAGGGTACTGATGAGATATACTACCAGGCAGATTCTATCTTGTAACATAATGAGATTTCCTAATGATGAGTCTCTTGGAGAAAAAAGGCATGATGCAGAATTCCAAAGAAGATCAAAACCAGTATAGCTGGTGGGAAATGTAAAACATACATACAAATTACTAGCAATGTAGAAACACAACCATACTCACATCGAGTATGTAGGTAAACTACAACACTTAAGTAAAATTCACCAGCACAGACATATAATTCCAAAATTATTAGGAACAAAGAACCATAGATTTTTACTTCTATATTATAAAAGTAAAGCAGACTGAGTGAGGTCAAGAGGAGTACCTATTGAAGGCTGGAAAAAAATTACAAAACCAAAGATGTAGGGGTGCTGACTGCACGCCACTTAGGACACCACACTGACGGACATCAGGTAAACTGAGTCCAGTGCAGGGAAGTGTGAACAAGATGGCGCTGGAAGGGATGGCCCCACCCTTGTTTTTACCTGAGATTGTATGAGTATGGCATTCATGTGCTACATGGCATATCCAGGTACAGTTCCGGGTGCTGGGTATGGGATTATACCATATATGGTAAAATGCTATATGATAGATCCTAGGAAGGTGGATGAAATGCTTACGTATACTGAATCTATATAATCAGAGTGCTTGCTTGAATAAATCGGAGTTGCTTCCTGATCCGCTCTCCTGCCTCATGCTTTTACTTGCGAGCTCCACAGGAGGATGAGTGGCCTGCTGGACAGGTATAAGACTTATTCCTCTTGGCTTGCCAGGCTGTTACCATAGCACAAAAATAGGAAAAAAAGACTTTTTAAAGACTGTAAATGTTAGTGAAAAGGAATGAAAGTTTTTACAAATTGCATTTCAAAACCATAAAATCCTAAAGAAGGTCTTCCAAAAATAGCAAAAAAAGCTGAGCTAAATTCAAAAGCATCAAAGGAAAAAAATAAATAAAATTTCAATGACGGTATCTTCAATGTGCGCAGCAGTGATGCTAGGAAAAAAAAATCTGCTTAAAAAGAAATAGGGACAATGAAATAAAATAATCAAAATTCCCCAAGCAGAAAAAATTCTGGAAAAAAATACCCAGATCAACTTCCTCTTGTACAGTGGTTTGCTATGTTCTGGTCATTATGAGCTGGCATTCAGGCTCATCAGGTACTTTACTCCTTCTATCCATTTTAGTAGACTGAATTATTTTGCTCTTGGTGTATGACTTTCTCCTAATCGCTTCCTCAGCTCCTTTCCCCTAGGAAGTGGTATCTCCTTTGATGACGATGATGATGATGACAATGACATAATATTAATTTAAAAAACTTTGATTTCCAAATTTTTACCTTCCCACTAGCCTCTTCCCACACCCATTGGGAAGGCAAGTAATATGATACTCATTAGACGAGTGAAGTCATGCAAAACATATTTCTACATTAGCCATGTTGTGAAAAAAAGAAGAAGCAAGAAACATAAAGAAAATAAAAAACAATGTACTTCAATCTGTACTCAGAATTAATCAGTTCTCTCTCTCTGGAGGTGAGTAGTATTTTTTATAAATCTTTTGGATTTGTCTTAGATCATTGTCTTGATCAGAGTAACTAAGTCTTTGATAGTTGATCATGGTTACAATATCATTACTGCTATGTACAGAGTTCTTCTGGTTCTACTCACTTCACTTTTCATCAGTTCATTTAAGTTTTCCCAAGTTTTTCTAAAATAATTTTTTTAAATTAATTTATTTGTTTTCAGTTTTCTACAATCACTTTCATAAGTCTTAGATTTTTTCCCCCTTCCTTCCTCCTTCCTCCCCAAGATGGCATGCAATCTTATATGGGTTCTACGTTCTTATTAGCCACATTTTCACATTAGTCATGTTGCATAGAAGAATTAAAAGGAATAGGAGAAACCATGAGAAAAACCAAACCAAAGCATAATATGACGCAAGAGAAAACATTCTGCTTTATTCTGCTTTCTGATTCCGTAGTTCTTTCTCTGGATGTGGAAGGAATTTTGCTTCAAGAGTTCTTTGGGAATATTTTAGGTCCTTGCATTACTGTGCAGTGCTAGGTCTACCAGAAACAGTCCTCACACACTGTGGCTGATACCGTGTACAGTATTTTCCTGGTTCTGCTCACTTCACTCAGCATCACTTCATATAAGTCCTTCCAGGTCTCCCTGAAGTCCTCCTATTCATCATTTCTCATAGCACAATAGTATTTCGTTACATTCATATACTACAACTTGTTCAGCCATCCCCCAGTTGATGAACATCCCCTCAATTTTCAGTTCTTTGCCACTACAAAAAGAGCTGCTATAAATATTTTTGTACATGTGGGGCCTTTTCCCATTTTTATGATCTCTTTGGGATACAGTCCTAGAAGCAATATTGCTAGGTCAAAAGGTATGCACATTTTTGTAGCCCTTTGAGCATAGTTCCAAATTACTCTCCAGAACTCCTCCTCATTTCTTATAGCACAATAGTATTCCATCAGAATCATGTACTAGAACTTGTACATTTGATGGACATCCCCTCCATTTTCAATTCTTTGCTAAAGTGATCTTTTAAACTATACCACGGATAATGGCAAACGATTAACTTAACTATCAACCAATTAATTTCTTACCTTATTACTATCTTGTTTTGATGGACAGAGAAAACCTAGTGGATGTGTTCTCTCTGCCCAGGGAAGTTGCAAAAATGAATCCATCCATTAATTCTCTGCCCTTGATCAGAAATATCACTCTGGCAGATACAACAGTTTTAAATTTCTCTTCAGATTACTCTCAGTTGTCCCCTTCAATGCTGCATTCAAACAACAATACATACTGTTTAGCAATTCTTTTGATCAACAGCTTTATCACATTTGCTGATTTAAGAAAACAAAATTACCTTTAAATACCAAAACTTGAGGGAAGCATAAAGTTCAAAGGAAGTGACTCACTCTTCTGGGAGAGAGAGCAAATGAAGATGACAGGCCTCCATGAGATGGCATGCAATCCTATATGGGTTCTATATATACATTCCTATTAAACACATTTTCACATTAGTCATGTTGCACAGAAGAATTAAAACGAATGGGAGAAACCATGAGAAAAACCAAACCAAAGCATAATATGATGCAAGAGAAAATAGTCTGTTTCATTCTGCTTTCCAATTCCATACTTCTTTCTCTGGATGTGAATGGCATTTTGCCCCAAGAGGCCTTTGGGAATGTTTTAGGCCTTTGCATTGCTGTGAAGGGCTAAGTCTATGAGAAAGTCTTTGCACACTGTGACTTTTACTGTGCATTATGTCCTGGTTCTGCTCATTTCACTCAGCATCAGCTCATATAAGTCTTTCCAGGCCTCTCTGAAGTTTTCCTGTTCATCATTTCTTATAGCACAGGAGTATTCCATTACATTCATATACCACAACTTATTCAGCCATTTCCCAATTGATGGGCATCCCCTCAACTTCCAGTTCTTGGCCACCACAAAAAGAGCTGCTGTAAATATTTTTGTACACGTCATGGACAAATCTTAAGAGAGCAAGTAGATGACCCTCCAATAGTGCAGCCTAGACATGACTCATGCATACTTCTTCCTGGCTCAGGAGAGTCCTCCACGGCCACTACTGACCTACCATCTACTCCCCAGGGTGACAGTTCCCACCATTCTTTCTGCTCCTTGTTCTCACAAATCTGCTCAGTTTCAAGGTCAGGCAAAATTCTGAGGGGTGAGAGTTGAGGAACAGGATAAGGGAAGTACTGCCATGACTCACAGGCAAACATGTCTAGTGTCTTAGCATCCTTGATGATGCATACTTCTTTTTTTAAAAATTAATCTTTCGTTTACAACATTCACTTTTCTAGGATTTTGAACTCGAAATTTTCTCCCTCTCTTTTCCCCGTTCCCCAAAATGGCATGCAATCTGATATAAGTTATACATGTGCAATCATACTAAACATATTTCCACATTAGTCATGTTATGAAAGAAAAATCAGAACAAAAGGGCAAAACCATGAGAAAGAAAAAACAACAACAACAAAAAAGAAAATAATATGCATTCAGACTCCATAGTTCTTTCTCTGGATGTGGATGGTATTTTCTATCATGAGTCTTTTGGAATTGTTTTAGACCATTGCATTGCTGAGAAGAGTTAAGTCTATCAAAGCTGGTCATTGTACAATGTTGCTGTTAGTATATGAAATGTTCTTCTCGATCTGTGATGGATACTTCTCTTTTCCTCCCTCACTGATTGAGAGAAGATACCCTAAACTTCACTAGTAATAATAAAGACAGCATAAGTATGATTTTTAGGATTAATAAGTACTTTTGCCCACAACAACCTTATAAAGTAGGTAGCACAAGTATTATTTTACAGATGAGACAATTGAAGATCACAAAGGTAAAGTAATTTACCCCGTCACACAGTGTAAGTGGCACAGTCTGATTTTGAATCTGGATCTTAAAATCTTAGAATTAGAAAATTCTAAGTGCAACGGGACACCACATAGCACTCATGTGAAGGAACTTGCTGAGGCAAGTCAATTTCTTCTGGTTCCCTGTCGAAATCTGAGAGTAGCAAGAGAATCATGGGAAAATGATCTATGTCCATCAAACTGCAGCATCAACCATTTTGCTGCCCCAAATTCTAACTTTTCCTCCTCCAACATTCCCATCTCTTGTTGCAGGGAAGCATTAGACCAGTTGCCTCGGTCTTTCACTTTCTGAGACCTTAATGGTGATAGCAATACCCTTTGATAATGGTTTTGGTGCTCTTGAGCTAAGAATGGGGGAAGAAAAGAGATCTAAAATAGGGTTTCCAGAGCAGCAGCAGGGACATGGGAAGGAAGCTGAGAGAAGAAACAAGAAAGCCACTTTTCTCCCCCCTTTGAATGTTCCTTGAAGAATCAGAGCTAAGTCAGGAGCCATTATTTCAATGCAGACAAACATGGCTGGTAAGGCTGTTAAGTTTCTTTGTATTTCCTGTTCTCTTAGCGCACAAATAGCACCAAGTATAGTTTCAGCCTCAGTGAGCCTGGCAATGTTCTGGAAAGTGTTAGAGAAAGAATCTCAAAGACAGCTCCTGGCAGATTTAGCTCAGTAATTTTTCTTTCTAATGAACCAACCTAAAGCTGGTTCCATGGGGTATATTAGTCACCCCTTAGCCAGCAGGCAATTCATCAATACCAGGGAAGTGTTGTTCCCCCTGAGGCTTCAGGAACCAGCAGTTAGCAAGAATGCTGTTCCTGGATTGGCCAGTCACAACTTGTTCTTCAGGAAGGAATCAGCCTCTCATATCTCCAATTAGTGCCCTGCAGCAATGGTTGTTCCTAGCCATGTCTGAATTCAACTAGAAGTCATCATCTTTTTTCCTTTTTGTTGATGAAATGGAGCTGGAATTCAGTATAGAGGCATGAGAAGAGGAAATGTTCATTGGGTTTTTGCCCATATCTTGCCTTTTAACTTGAGAGTTTAGAAGGGTAGTTTATCAGACTCACTTGGGTGGCTGGAGGGCCAATGGTATAATGGAAAATGAGTGGACAATATGGCTTAGTGGAAAGATCACTGGTCTCAGAAAAAAGAGAATTAAGTTCTCCTTCTAGCTCTTCACTGACCAGTTATGTCACCTTTGGTCAGTTCCTTGACTTCTCTGGGCCACAATTTTTTTACCTGTAAAATTAAAGGCATTGAACTTGACCTCTAAACTTCATTTTAGTATTAAACTCTGTGACTGGGGGGAGGGGGGAGGTAAAATAAAGGAAAACTAAGAATCAGTGCTTCTGAGAGCCTTAAAGGTGTCATTTCTAGAACCCTGGAAAGGAGGACCCCCTCTCTGACACTCAGACTTGAAAGATACCTTAGAAGTCATTTAGACCAAATCCTATTTAAATAGGAAATTCCTTTTCTACAGTCCTAATCAGGCAACAAGAATTTATTCAGTACCTACTAGGTTCCAGGCACTGTGGTAAGTGTTGGGTTACAAGAACAAAGAATGAAACTCCCTATTTGCAAGAAGTACATTGTAACTGAGAAGACAATAAGGACATATATGTTACCAAGGGCTCAAAGTTCATTTGGATAAACTCTTCTCATTGATTGTTCAATGTTCCAAGCCTGCATGAGAGTGGTAGGATTGCTAAGAGTTTGGGAGAACAGAGATCTTGGTTTCTAGGTTCCAGATTCTCTTCAAGGAAAGGTCTCAGAAGAGAAAGACTCTGGGTAGAAGTTAACATGTAGAAGACTAAGTTGCTCAACGATAACCCTATTCTTAACAAGACTTTGAGGAATTACCCCTTGGGTGAGATCTGGTACTCTCTCTTAGTTAAGCAGAAATATCTCATTCCCAGTGGGAGAGCTCATTCACTCTGTGCGTTATCCAGTATATTCTCATCTGTGTAACTTCTCTAATTTTTCTTTGCTATTTGTTATGAATCAAAACTTGACTCTCTAGCTTGAGGTATCTTGCTCCATTAAAAGATGGTGACTGAGAGCTTAATTTAGACCTCATAATTATGTCACCTATAGGTGAAATTATTTCAACATGTAGGGGAGTAGATAGATATAATGCTAGCTGAGTATCTCCTCTCTGAGGAGAGCAGAATGGCCAGGTTTTGGGCTCCAATCTCCAACTTGCCTCCCATCAAGAATCAAAGTCTCCCTTGGACAAAGGTGGATAGAGGAAATTCTACAGATATCTATTCATACTGCCTGCTAATCACATGTAGATGGATCCAAGTGGATGTATATGTATAATCTATATTGGCAACATACATGCAGACCCTACATATATACATATATACATACATACACATGTATGGAGAGACAGAGGATATGTATAAAATCAACACATACACACATGTATGCCCATAAAGCAGTTAATTACAAGGTTCTTTGGGAAAGAGGACACTAGAAGTTGAGAAAAATCAAGGAAGGCTCAGTGTAGAAGACAGTGATTGAGTTATATGTTAAAAGAAGTGAGGAACTCTGTGAGGCAGAGGTGAAACAGGGAGTGCATTCCAGGAATGAGACAGCCAACACAAAATCACAGAAATGAGATGGAATGTCATACCCTGCCAAGCAATCGTTCCAGCTGCTACTTACTACCGATGTGACTCTGGGCAAATTATTTAACATCTTTGGGCTTCAGTTTTCTCATCTGTAAAATGAGGGATTGGAGAAGGGATATATAAGGTCTCTTCTCATGCTAAATCCTATGATACTTTGCTCAAAGTCTTCCAGTGAGGAAGAACTCACTATCTTCCAAAGTAGTCCGTTGCCTTTACAATATAGCTTTCATAATTAACAAGATTTTCCTTTAAAAATCTGCATTTCTACAACTTGAATTCCTTAATTTTTATCTTCTGCAATCAAGCAGAACAGCTTTAAAAGGGGTTTTTTTGTTAAACAGAGTTGGTATAGATAGCGGTCCACTGGAGTGGATTCCTGGGTTTCTGAAAGAGTCAACTCATCACTCTTAGGTTGTTAGCCTAGGAAGGAAGGGATGAGGGCAAGATGCCTCCAAGAGATCTGACCTAAGTTCAAACCCCAATCAATATTTTCATAATGACTTGAAAAGTGGAGTACAGAATGTGCTAATTAAATTGGTAAAGTATCTAGACCTGGGATGGACAGCAAACATTTAGGAATGCAGCATTAGAATGCAAGCCATTCTTGACAAATTGAATTTCTCAAAATGCTATCCAATCAATCAATCAATAAGTCATTCAATAAAATGAAGTTGAGCAGCAGTGGGTTTCAGTTGGTCCAGTGCTCTTGAGCAACTGAACAGCACAGACTTTACATTTTTTCCTCTGGGTTTCACAGGATACAGTTGCTCCTTGCATAGGATCGAGTGCAAATATAGTATAGTAGAAAGGACCCTTCATTCGGGGTCAGTAGCCTCAGATTGGAGCCACTTAATAGTTGCGTGACCTTGGGAAAGCCATTTCATTTTTCTGTATCTCAGTTTCTTCACCTGTAAAATGGAGGTTATAATATTCATACCATGAAATCATCAAGATGGAGCCAGGTCTCAGTGAGTGCTGCTGTTCCACCTAGCTCCACTTTAGTTAGTAGAGGCAAGTAGAGGCGACGTATTGTGGAATTACAGAGCAATTTGCATTAACGGAATACAACAGTTCATAAAAAGTGAATAACTATGCACACAAAATTTTTAAACATTCAATCACTTAAAAAGAAAATTCACAGATGTATGGTAGAAAAAAACCGTTAACTGACACAAACTATGGGACTCATCAACAATCCATCTTTTGGTGATAAAACTACCATACTGGGCATACTGGGAAATCAAAAACTCACTACTACTATGACAAGTCTGAAAGTTGCTTAAGGAAATAAACAGTATGAACAAGAATTCCCTTACATAGCACAGGTCCTAGATATATGCGTATTTATACACACATCACTGTGTTACACTTGGTGGAAATTATTTCCATTTTCAATTTCACATTAATTTATGTAAAAATAACTTGAGCCCACACAAACAACCTTTTAAAAGTAATTCATTGTTGTAATTTCATAAGTGTCAGAGGTATTGAAGCAAAACAAAACAAAGGCAACTTCTGACAGAGGATATGCATAAAATACATTTTTTTCTGGACAATGTCGTCTCCCAAATTAAATGACACTATATAAAAATGTTGCTGGAAGAATGTAACAAAACTGAGCCCTGTATATTTTACATATACTTATATTTACATAATGTATTTATACATATTTACATGAGTCAAAACCATTTGGAACATGACAGGAACCCAGAGTTTGGTTACCTTTCCCAGTTGACTGATGTGTGAGAATTTTCACTGCCTGTGGGAGAATCCTCTCTTTCATTTGCCACACTGAGTTGGTTTATGTAATTACTATGTCTTCTGCCAGTCCTGTCTTCAGAGTTATTGGATACCTTATTACCATTCCCTGGAGATATAGAAAAGTAATTTTCGATTGTGTTATCCTCCCTAAAAAATCCATGCTCAGATGTCCTCTGACGGGAGCAGCTGCTGTTATTTGGTCCATTAGCCAGATGGCTGCAGTCTATACCCATGATCTCTCCCTGATCTAAAGGGTAAGAAAATGGAGTTCTGCAGATACCTAGGGCTAAGACCTCAGACGGCTATTGCTGGTATTGAGCTAACTGATGGTGAGTCTCTTTTCGTTGTGGCTGAAAAACTAGAATGGTCCTCTGCATTCCCTCTACCTCTTCATCAAGCTGAATGATGAAGTCATTGAGTTTATCCTGACTGCTCTTAAGTTCTCCACTATATTTCTTCTGTAAAGCCAACTCTGCTTCAAGCTCTGCAATTTGTTGCTGAGACAGTTGCCCTCTAAGCACTTGATTCTATTTAGCATTCTATATTTCACCATTAATTTGCCTGTCTAGTAATCAGAAATAAATTTCAGACACTCAGTTCATTGCAGGCTTGTTCCTGGTTTTTTTTTTTAATCTAGTTCCAGTTCACCTTTTATTTTTAGGAAAAACAAGTCAACTGCTGATCCACCAATATTGATCTCATTTGGGCAACGCTAAGCCGCTGTTGGAGGTACTGGATTTCTCTTACATCTCTTGTTTCTTGGTTGCCAGTCTCATAAGCATATTTTCTCTTCTTGTAGACCCTTGTTGCTGTTTCTGCTTTTTTTCAGACGTACTCAAGCTAGTTACCTCATTAGATTTCAAGTCTGTGTGCTTGCCTTCCAAATCTTATTCATATTGCTTCCACCCTACGATTAAAATTCATCGTTTGCCATAGCTTTCAAGTTTATTTGCTGAGTCAAACTGTTTTGGGGAGAGGGTCTTCATCCATCACTTTGCTTTTTTTCCACACTGAGGCTGCTGCTGCTGCCAGTTTGTCATATAGACCGATTAAGAGGCTGATGCCCTCATGGATGCATGAACCAGGTTCAGTTGACCCCACCACTCCAAACCACCTAGGTGCCTTCAACCCTAAAGAACAGCTCCTCCTCCTCCTCTCCCCATGGAGACAAGCTCTCTACTTTTTTTTTTTATGGGACTCACTGCAACAAAATAGCTGTGGAGGAAGAAATCAAGGATTTTAATTTTTAAAAAATTATACACATAAAAGTCATTCTTCTGCTACTCTGCCCTTTGGTTTATTATGATTTATTCTCCATTTTTGGTTCAGGTTTTTTGGAAAAGTTTTATTACTGCCTTTTGTTTTTACAATATTTTCATTTTCCATTATATTTCTTGCCCCTTCCTCAATCTCTCTAACCGCAAGTGGTCTTCTGAAAGGGAGAAATCTAATTTTGAGCCACTGTTCCTTTGCCTTCTCTTCTTCTCTGTTTAGAATAGATTAGTCTAGCTAATTAAGTTCATAAAAGCCCCATCACTTGGTTGCCTGTAGGGTAACAAAATTTTGGGTCCCCATGACAACTGTTTTTTTGGGGGGGAATAGAAAAAGAATATGTTTATTTAAGAAAATTATGAACAAAGAAAGGATTTGTATTCAAGCCTTTAAGAAAGCATTTAGTAGATCTCCTTCCAGTTAGTTCTGTTTCCCTTCCCCTAAATTCAGCACAATATATACATACTCATGATACCACATTTAGTGGAGTCCATGGCTGCCAGAAGGTAATGCTGTCTACTACTGCCAGCATTAACTTCAGTACTTCTCCTCAATTGGTGGCAGTTCTGTGATAAACTTGCAGCCTCCAGGGATTCCCTTGTTTAGGTCCATTCCTAACCATACTCTTAACTGGTTGCCACACAATATGTTCCTGGGCCATAACAAATCTTAGTAAGTTATAGAAGCATTATGATGTGCATCAGGGGAGACAAAATCATGGATACCCTAAGTACTGAATTATTTTTTCCTCTCAGTGCTATTCAGACGCCCTCTATCAGCATTTTACATTTTCCCTGTACCACTATCTTCTGTCAAGGAAACTTAAAAGAAAAGGGGCCTTGGAGAGAAGAGGCCAGAATGTGCACAATGAATTGATGTTCAAAGAGGGTGGATGTCGCGTTCTAGCTGGCAGGGTCCAGTAGGTCACTGGAAGCCCAGGAGACTGAGGCAGCTGGATGTTATGTGGGTCAGTGAGCTAAGTCAGAAATCTATGATTCAAGGGTCAGGAGTAACGGATGGGAAAGGGCTGTGGCCAGGGAACAATGCTGACTATCAGGAGCCAAAAACTCACCCGGAGAGGAAGAAGAAATTATGAGTGCTGAGGTGAACTGACATGGATCAATCAGACAGAATCAGGAGCTAAAAACAGAAGGCCAAATCCCGGAATCATCATCACATGACAAGGGGTCATTGAAACTAAAAGTACATAAAGCATCTAAGTGGAGAGCAGCCAAAAATGGAGAGATATTTTCAATGCGTTCAGTGCACACACTGGCAGCATGGCCTCTAGAGATTAGCTTGCTCGAGCCCATCACGTTATGAAATTTTGGTGTTTGATTAAGGGAGAACAGTCCAAAATCTGGCCATCATAAATAATAATAGGTAATATTTATAGTGTTTAAAATTTGAAAGGCACATTATATATATATATATCTTTACAACAATCTTGTTAAGTACATGCTATTGTTATCACATTGTAAAGATAAGGCAACTTAGGCCAGGAGAGGTTAACTGAGTGGTCCAGGGTCTCGCAGATAGAGAGCAACTGAGGCAGAATTTAGACTCAGGTCATCATCTTCCAAATCCAGAGTCCTGGATCACTCTCCAAAACTTTTAACTTTTTTCCCAGTCCCAGGAAGGAAAACTCAAGTAAGCTAAGCAATCAAATAAGGAGCATTTTGAGGCACTTTGCTCAGTGCTGGAGATACACTGACATAAATAAAATTAGTCCCTATACCAAAGAGACTTACCTTCTATAGGGAAGGCAACATATACACATTCAATATAGACAAAATCTGTACCATTTGTTGAGAGTTGTTTCTTTTCCCCTCCTCGTCATCTCACATCACTCAGAAATTTTCCTGTACCATCTCTTCTTTCACTACTGTCTAACATGAAAAAGTGGCTTTTTTCTTTTATGTGTACCCTTGATCCCCTCCCCCGCCATCTTTTCTAGGAGATTGTTTCCATCATCATGCCCTCTAATCTTCAATTTCTCTCTAACCATGAGCCTCTTCCTTAATGTCTCCAAATATGTTCATGTTTCTCTCTCCCTTAAAGAAGAACTTCTCATTTGATCTGATCATCTCTACTAGCTATTGTCCTATATCTCTCCTGTCCTTCTTGGCTGAATTCCTTGAGAAAGCAATATACCATTGGTGTCTCCTCTTCATCTCTTCTTCCTTGATTCTAGCTCTTAGTTGCCCCGGCTTCTTTGAAGAGTCAGCTCAAATTTCTTCTGCACAAAGCCTTTCCTAGTCCCACCTTTTGCTAGTGCTTTCCCTCTGAGATCATCTTCCATTTACACTGCTTATATCTAGTATGTACAATTTATTTTGCTTGTCTACCCCATTAGAATGTGAACTCCTTGAGTAGAAGGACCTGTTTTCATCTCTCTTCATATCCCTAGCACTATGTCTGGTTCTTAGTAACTACTCAATAAATGCTTGTTGACTGGCTAAAATTTGGTTGGAGATGGTAGGAAGCTGCTGGGGTTTATTGAGTGATATAGTCAGATCTTGTTTTAGGAATATAACTTTGGCAACTATAGATTGAAGAAGGAACCAATCTGAGAAAGAGAGATCTAGTAGGAGGATGTTGAAATAGTCCAAGTGAGCAGTGATCAGAGGCTGAATTAATGAGGTGGCTGCGTGACTGGAGACCCCAAGAGTACCTTGATAGTTTACATTGTGAAATCTGCAGTTCCAGTATTTGAGAACCTTTGCAAATTGGATGTAATTGCTTACCTGGAGATAGAGATTATATTCAGAGATTCCAGGACATTGCCCCACCCCCACTGGAATTGTAAGCTCCTCATGAGAGGGATTGTTTCATTCTTAATACATAGCTCCTCATCATCTTACAAAGTGCCTGGTGCATAGCAGGAACATGATAAATTCTTGCTGATTGATTGGATATAGTTTCCAAATGATTTCTCTTGGCACCTTGGAGTAACCTATATTCTATACCTGATCAGAGATCACAAAGGTACAAGTAGCCCTGGGCAGAGAATAGTTGTACATTTGTGTGTGTGTATGTGTGTGTGTGTGTGTGTGTGTGTGTGTGTGTGTTCTGTGCCAATGGAATTATCTGCATGTTAATAGAAAGCACAAATTAGGAACAATGCTGAAAATACCTTATGGCTAGGAGATGTACCATAAATATTTGATAGACAAATGAAGGAGCAAGTGAGTGCATGAATGAATGATCAAAGTAATAAAGTAATTTAAACAATGGATCTTATTTACAAAAATAAAGCAACTTCTATATGATGTATCTCTATCTAAACCATTTTACCACTTTAGGTTGGAAAATTGTTCTGCATCTATCATATCTGATTTATGGGCAGCGACTCAAATTCAAAGGGGCATTTTTACATGATTCAGATTAAGAGCATGGGAAACAAATGTACAAATTAACTTATAGAATTACATACTTTATTTGCTTTCACTATTTCAGGAATTTGTCAACTCTCTGGTTTGGAAGGTCATGTCTGAAACCCAGGAAACACCTGAGAACTTGTTGTTGTTATTCACTTGTGTCTAACTTTTCAGGACTCAGTTCAGAGTTTTCTTGCCAATGATACTGTAGTGGTTTGCCATTTCCTTCTTTAGCTGATTTTACAAATGAGAAACTGAGGCAAACTGGATTAAATGACTTGCCTAGGGTCGAACAGCTAATAAATGTCTGAGGCTAGATTTGAACTCATGAAGATAAGTATTCCTTATTCCAAGCCCTGTGCTCCATCCATTGTACCACCTAGCTCTCCAACCCATCAGTAAAGAGGAATGCAAATGGCAGAACTGAGACGTGGAGGAAATTGGCCATCACAGTGTTTCATTTCCTTTTTCCAAGCAGAGCTCAGTTTCTTATCCTCATGTTTCTATTGAATACTTTTTTGCTTTTTATTTTTTTAGAGAAAATGAGCCTTTTTTATTGTGTCCAAGACAAGTGCCAAAGCAGAGAATCATTTCCGCTCTTGACACAGATATAGTTACTTGCTTTGTGCTCACTAGGTCATTCTTCCACAATCATTTCACTTCACTTCAATTCAATAGGCTTTCTATGGAAGCCCTTAATTCTTAAGTGCTTACTAGGTGCAAAGCACTGTGTTAAGTACTAGAAGACAAAGAGAAAGAGAAAATAGTCCCTTAAAGAGCTTGAATTCTGCTTTTTTCCATAGTAGCCCTGTCTGTCTGAGAATATAAGAGAATAATAAAAGGAGAAAAAAAAGGCAGATAGGAAGGGGCATTGCTATCTTTGCAATGTGGCTAAGTCAGGGCCCAGAAAAGACTCAGCTTCTTTTGTTGGCATTTGTTTAGGCAATGTTAACTTCTCTTGTAGCCCAGAATGAATAGCTTTGTCTGACATCTCTGGCCACTAATTATTTTATGTCCATTGGACCCTCAAAGCTTCTTCACCCTTTCCTTCTCTCTTCTACTGCTACCAGTCCTTCAAGGATTTCTGATTCAAGAGAGCACAGCATGTAGTCTTTGCCAAGAGGCTTTCCAGTGATTTTGGGGTCACTGCTAGGTGTCTTTATATCAGTTTTATGGGTATAAAGAGATCTTCTCTTTGCAATAGACTGTAGGTTTTAGCTGTAGTCCTCAAAACTACCTCACTTCCTATTTGCTAGGCTGTGTTGACTAGGAAGCTTCTCCTCAAAGAAGGATGTTTGATAACTCTTGGTCATAATCAGAGACTATGAATCACTATACTCACCAAAGAGGGATGATGAACAAGGACTGGGTGAGTGCTCCCAGTTTAAGATAAAGTCTTTTTAACTTCTTGTGTCTGGGATTGAATGGTAGTTGCTTGTCCCAGGCAACCATCTGACTTAGGGTTTGAAATTACCAAGATCCTCACCAGCTTGGTATGCAAATGAATTTGAGCTATAACAAAAGCTATACAAAGGTGACAAAATCATTGTCTTCTACCTACCTGTCCCACATTCCTCCCTTTATATGTATATGTCCTGACAACAAACTCCTAGGTTTTTTTTGCTATCTTACATGTTTATTAAAACTATATACAAGATTCAAGACATAAAGACAATTTTAAAAAAGTTTTTGTCCTGGGGGTAGAGTCAAGATGGCAGAATAGAAAGATGGAACTGCTCTAGCTGCCCCCCTTAGTCCATAAAATAACTGTAAAAAATGACTCTAAACAAATTCAACAGCAGCAGAAGCCACAAAATGACAGAGTGAAAAAGATTTCCAGCCCAAGATAGCCTGAAAGGCCAACAGGAAAGGTCTATCACACCGGATTCAGAGCAAAGCAGAGCCCACTGTGGGCCATATGGCATGGACAGGACTGGAGCATGCTTCAGAGTGCTGAATAACAGGCTGCTGCTGCGGTTCTCAGATTTCTCAACTCACAAACACCAAAGATAGCTTCTAAGATCAGTAAGAAAGTGCTTCCATCTGGGTAAAAGGGGAGTACAATCTGCCCAGCCCCAGCCCCAGGGCAGCAGCCAAGTCCACTTTTGGAGCCCTCAGCCTAAAGACCCTGGGGGAATTGAGCAGCTGATCTGCATCTCAGCCCTGAGTGGTCCTGGGGTGAGGAGGAGCACTGGCATGGTGAAGCTGGTGGTGGCTGTGGAGATGGAATCCTACTCACAGTTCCAGGGCAGAAAACAGTGATTTTGGTTGCTCACTGACCAGAATGCAGGCCATGAGGGGGGTAAACTCCTCTCCCTTGATTGTGCCATCTTGGAGGAACTGAGAACTTACAGATCCTTAGAGATATTTCAAAGAACAGCTGTACAAAACCTCTGAAACACAGGATAGTATTCCCTCTACTTGACAAAGGACTCAAAAGTCAAGTAACTGACTGGGAAAATGCCTCAAAAGGGGAAAAAATAAGACTATAGAAGGTTCCTTTCTTGGTGGAAAGGTATTTTCTTCCACCTTTTCAGAGGAGGAAAAGCAAAGCATACCATCAGAGGAAAACAGATCAAGGCTTCTATATCCAAAGTCTCCAAAAAAAAAAAAATGCTATGGTCTTAGGCCATGGAAAAGCTCAAAAAGGATTGTGAAAATCAAGTAAGAGAGGTGGAGGAAAAATTGGGAAGAGAAATGAGAGTGATGCTAGAAAATCATGAAAAGCAAGTCAACAGCATGCTAAAGGAGACCCAAAGAAATGTTGAAGAAAATAACACCTTTAAAAATAGACTAAAACAAATGGCAAAAGAGGTCCAAAAAAACAATTGAGGAGAAGAATGCCCTAAAAAGCAGATTTAACCAAATGGAAAAAGAGATTCAAAAGCTCACTGAAGTAAACAGTTCTTTAAAAATTAGAATGGAGAAGATAGAAGTTAATAACTTCATGAGAAACAAAGAAATTACAAACCAAAGCCAAAAGAATGAAAAAATAGAAGACAATGTGAAATATTTCATTGGAAAAACAACTGACCTGGAAAACAGAGCCAGGAGAGGTAATTTAAAAATTATTGGTCTACCTGAAAATTATGATAAGATAAGAGCCTAGATATCATCTTTCAAGAAATTTTCAAGGAAAACTGCCCTGATATTCTAGAACCAGAGTGTAAAATAAAAATGGAAAAAATTTGCTAATCACCTCTGAAAAAGATCCTAAAAATAAAACTCCTAGGAATATTGTAGCCAAATTCCAGAGTTCTCAAGTCAAGAAGAAAATATTACAAGTAACCAGAAAGAAATAATTCAAGTATTGTGGAAATACAATCAGGATAACAGAGGATTTAGCAGCTTCCACATTAAGGGATTGAAGGGCTTGGAATATAATATTCCAGAGATCAAAGGAGCTAGAATTAAAACCAAGAATCACCTACCTAGTAAAACTGAGTATAATACTTTAGGGGAAAAAATGGAATTTCAATGAAAGAGAGGACTTCCAAGCATTCTTGCTGAAAAGACCAGAGCTGATTAGAAAATTTGACTTTCAAATACAAGAATCACTAGAAACATAAAAAGGTAAACAGAAAAGAGAAGCCTTATGGAACTCATTAAAGTTGAACTGTCTACATTCCTACATGCAAAGATGTTATTTGTAACTCATGAGACCTTTGTCAGTATCAGGGTAGTTAGAGAGACTATACACGCACGCACACACACACACACACTATATACATTCATATATATGTATGTGTGTGTATATGTATATGTGTATGTGTATACATATGCATACATATGTATATAAGTATGTGTACATGTATATATGTAGATGTGTATGGATGCATGTGTATATTATATATGTGTAGGTATGTATATGTACATTGGAGTATGTGTGCATGTATATGTGTATGCATGTATATATATACATGTATATGTGTATGCATGTATATATATACATGCATATGTGTATATATATACATATATATGTATATATATATGTATATATGTGTATATATATATATATATATATATATATATATATATACACATAGACAGAGGGACAGGGTGAGTTGAATGTGAAGGGAGTACACCTAAAAAATAAAATTTACTGTTGAGTGGAATGTACTAAGAGTCAGAGAAAGGGAGAGGTGGAAGTAAATGCTGAGAAATGAAAAATAGATAAATTATATATTTAAAAAAAAGAAAAAAGATTAAATAACAAAAGTTTAAAATTAATTATCAAAAAAAAGTTTTGTCCTCAAGGAGTTTACCTTCTACTGGTGGTATATAATACATAAATAAATAAATATAAGATAATTTGATGAAAAAGAAAGCATACTAAGCATAAGGGGGATCAGGGAATCAGGAGAGAGCCCTGGAGAAATCTCCACACTTAAGAGGTTTCTGCAATAGTTCAAGTCAGAAGTCATGAGGACCTGAACTAGGATGTTGGCTATGTGAAGAGAGAAAAAGGGACAGATGAAACAGATGTGGAGGTATAATCAGCTAGACCTGGCAATTGATTAAATACATAAGATAAAGGTGAATGAAGAGTTAAAGATACTCCCTAAGTTCAGAACCTAAATAACTAGAAGGAACTGTAATGGAAATGAGCAAGTTTATTATGTTTTTAGTGTTTTCTTCTTTTCTTATTTTTATTTTTCTCTTTTTTTATTTCTAGTTTTCAACATTCACTTTAACAAGATTTTCAGTTCCAGTTTTCTTCCCATCTCTCCCTTCTGCCCACCGCAAGACCATATGCATTCTGATTACCACTTCCCCCAGTCTGCTGTCCCTTTGATCACACCCCTCTTTTCTCTTATCCCCATCCCCTCTATTTTCTTGTAGGGCAAGATAGGTTTCTATATCCCATTACCTGTATGTCTTATTTCCCAATTTCATGTAAAAACAATTTTTAACATACATTTTTAAAACTTTGAGTTCCAACTACTGTCTCTCCCTCCCTCCCCACCCATCCTCACTGAGAAGGCAAACAAGTCAATATAAGTTACACATGTGTAGTTATGCAAAACACTTCCATAACAGTCATATTGTGAAAGACTAACTATATTTCCCTCCATCCTATCCTGTCCCCCATTTATTCTATTCTCTCTTTTGACCCTATCCCTCCTAAAAAGTATTTACTTCTAATTACTCCCTACACCCATTTGCCCTCCCTTCCATCATTCTCCCCATGCCCCCGCTTATCCCCTTCTTCCTTACTTCTCTGTATATATATATATTTTCATACCAAATTGAGTGTGCTTTTTATTACCTCTTTAAGCCAAATCTCTTGAGAGTAAGTTTTACTCTTTCCCTCTCACCTTCCCCCTCTTCCCCTCCATGACAAAAACTTTTTCTTGCCTCTTTTATGTGAGATAATTTGTGCCTTTCTATTTCTCCCTTTCTCCTTCCAATATTTCCCCCTCTCACCCCTTTATCCTATTTTTTTAGATATCATCCCTACCTATTCAACTCACCCTGTGTCCTCTGTCTATGTGTATATGATCCCTCCAATTACCCTAATACTGAGAAAAGTCTCAAGAGTTACAAATATGATCTTTCCATGTAGGAATGTAAACAGTTCAAGTTTAGTAAGTCCCTTATGATTTCTCTTTCTTATTTACCTTTTCATGCTTCTCTTGATTCTTTGTGTTTGAAAGTCAAATTTTCTATTCAACTTTAGTCATTTCAACAAGTATGCTTGAAAGCCCTCTATTTCATTCAATGACCATTTTTTTCCCCTGAAGCATTATACTCAGTTTTGTTGGGTAGGTGGTTCTTGGTTTTAATTCTAGTTCCTTTGACCTCTGGAATATCATATTCCAAGTCCTTCAGTCCCTTAATGTAGAAGCTGCTAGATCTTGTGTTATCCTGATTGTATTTCCACCATACTCAAATTGTTTCTTTCTGACTGCTTGCAATATTTTCTCCTTGACCTGGGAACTCTGGAATTTGGCTACAATATTTCTAGGAGTTTTCCTTTTGGGATCTGTTTCAGAAGGTGATCAGTGGATTCTTTCCATATATATTTTACCCTCTGGTTCTAGAATATCAGGGCAGTTTCTTTGATAATTTCTTGAAAGATGATGTTTTTGATCATGGTTTTCAGGCAGTTGAAAAATTTTTTAATTGTCTCTCCTAAATCTGTTTTCCAGATCAGTTATGTTTCCAATGAGATATTTCATATTGTCTGCTATTTTTTCATTCCTTTGACTTTGTTTCATAATTTCTTGTTTTTTTATAAAGTCATTAGCTTCCACCTTCTCCCTTCTAATCTTTAAGGAATTATTTTCTTCAGTGAGTTTTTGGACCTCCTTTTCCATTTGGCCAATTCTGCTTTTTAGGGCATTCTTCTCCTCATTGGCTTGGTGGATCTCTTTTGTCATTTGGGTTAGTCTATTTTTTAAAGTGTCATTCTGTTCAGCATCTTTTTGGGTCTCCATTAGCAAGCAGTTGGCTCATTTTTCATGATTTTGTTGTATCACTCTCATTTCTCTTCCCAATTTTTTGCTTTACTTCTCTTACTTGATTTTCAAAGTCCTTTTTGAGCCCTTCCATGGCCTGAGACCAATTCATATTTTTCTTGGAGACTTTGGATGGAGGAGCTTTGACTTTGTTTTCTTCTGTTTGCATGCTTTGGTCTTCCTTGTCACCAAAGTAAGATTCTATAATCTGATTCTTTTTCTGGTTTTTGCTCTTTTTCTCAGCTATTTACTTGACTTTTGAGCTCTTTGTTAAGGTGGTTCTCTGGTTCCAGTGGGGGTGTGGGGTGTAGTTAGTCGCTGGATTCCCCCCACAATCTGTGGGCCTAGAGCTCCAGAAACAATAGCTGCAGCTGCCACTGCCCCTGCTGCTGCTGCTGCTTCCTGGTGCTCCCCCTCCTTGGGCTCCTCCACCCCCTCTGCTGACGTGGGGCTGAGGCCTGACCACCCTAGTCTTTCACACAGGTCCCACGGGTTTTTTACACTGACCTTCCAATTTGTCATTGGCATTTTGGGGTTGTGAAATCTCGAAACCATCACAGGTGCTTGGGATTCAGTCCCCCCAAGGCCTACTAAGGTCCCGTCTGTGCTGGCACTCTGCTCCTAGCACTGCATGATAGATACTTCCAGGTGACCTTCCAGGCTTTCTTGGGCTGGAGATTTGCTTTACTCCATCATTCTGTAGGATGATGCTCCAAAATTTATTTAGAGTCATCTTTTACAGGTATTTTACTGGGCTTTGGGGAAGAGTGTTGGCAGGTCTGTGCTATTACTCCACCACTGTGGACAAAATAAGTAATTTAAAGGAAGGATGGGTTTAGAAGGGAAGGGGTGAAGATGAGTTCTGTTTTGAACTTGTTGAGTTTGAGCTGGGGGCAAACAACATGCAAAAGGAAGATGGAAAGTGTAGGGAGCAGTGCCAAACAAAGTGCCTTGAGTGGAGGATAATGGAAAAGTCCAAAGGAATATATTCAGGTAGGGATGAGCTGGACTGGGCTTGCTCTTTAAATGGAGAGAAGAGAAAGAGAATTGGAGCAGAAAATTTTATTTTCTTTAAAGTCCACTGAGTGGGAGGTCCTTCCTACTCAGTAACTTTTCCTCTTCAACACAACCCTCTTTCCAGAGGCAAGAGACATTCTTTAGTGAGAAGCCAGGCCACATGCCTCCTCCCAAGTGGCTTCATCATGGTGCTACCAGAAAAGGCCAGGGAGTGTTCTCAGCTCTGTGGGAAGTAACCAACCCAGAAGAGACTGGCAAGACTGCTTTTATTATTCCCTTTACACGACTGTAGTTAGTGTGTACTTGGTTCTTCCTTTTAAAAATTTGCTTTTCACAAAGGTCCTTCTGGAGTTCTTTATATTTCCCATACTTGTCTCTTTTAATTGCACTGTAGTATTCCATTATGTTAACATACCACTATTTATATAAGCATTTCATTGTTGTTGAACATCTTAAGTGTCTTTTTTTTTCAATTCCAAATAGGACTTAGTTCTGCTATGATAGTTTTTGAACAGTTAGTCCTGCTTTTTGTTTGATTTTGATAACATTTGCAAAACAAAGGAAATCTTGGGTCAAAGTTCATGTTTTCATTAACTTTCAGTGTTTATACTGCCAGATTACTTTCCAAAAACATTTTCAAGTCTGTAATTCCACTGGCATTGAGTGGGCACACCAGTTTCTCTGCCAACATTGTTTCATGGGTTTCTATTATTTTTGCCAATTTGAGGAGGGAAGTGGTATTTCAGCTGTTTTAATTTTTATCCCTTTGACTATTAACAAGGTTGAACATTTTTCAAGTGATTATGAATAATTTAAAAAAGAAATTTATGCTGTCTCTCAGTTTTGTCAAGGTTAGAAGTGAAGAGGTAATTCACAGGCCTAATCCTTTTGGTGATCAGTATATTCCATTTTTGACCTGGATCAGCTCATCCTCTCTTAGGCAACCTGGTTCCTTACTACTAACCCTTTTGAGGGGTTAACCATGACAATAGACACAACTAAAAATGTAGGATCTGAACTTGTGACTACAAAGATTTTTGTTCGAATTCTACTTCAGTTACTTAATAGCTGTGTGACCTGGAACAAATCATTTGACCTCTCTGTTGCAATTTCCTCATCTGTAAAATGGGGTTAATAATAGCCCTTACCTCACAGGGTTGTTATGAGGATCAAATGAAATATTAAATACCTAAAGCATTTTGTAAACCTTTAAGCACTATATAAATGATAGTTATTGTTTCTTAGTTCTATGATATAACTCCTATATTTTAATGTCAAACATATCTTTATATTTGCCATAAATATTGCCCTGTCTATTCATTTTAATTCATATTTTGTTCTGCAGAAATTCTTCATTTTAACATAACCAAGCACACCTCTATTTTCCTAATAATTCTTTCTATTTCTTGAATGAGAAAAACAGTCCTCTGTCCTCCATGATCCAGATAAGTACCTTATTCTATATTAGCTTATTTTCCATAGGTTTTCAAAAATGTTTAAATCTGTTATCTATCTGGAATTCATTGAGGTGTATGGCTTATGATGTGGATCTAAATCCATATCACTCCAAGTGGCTGACAATTCTTTCAACATACATTTGTTAAGTAATAAATCCTTTCCCCAGTTTTGATTTTCTATCAGTTTAAGACTGTGTAGATTTATGTTTAGATGTTTTCTGTATCCTATTTGTTTCTTGCTTTTTCCCCATAACCACATAATTTTGTTGATAACTGCTTTGCATGTGTTTTAAAATCTTAAAGATCACCTTTATCAGCACTGTTTCTGTTTGGTCCCTAATGCTTCCCTCGTTATTTCTCATTTAAATTTTCCTATCATTTCATCCAGTTTGATAAAGAAATCTCTTGATAGTTTGATTGGCAATGCATTAAATATATACACTGAGTGGAGAAATATTCTCATTTTGACTATATTAATCCACCCCATCCATGCACATTGATTTCCCCTGCTTTGTTTCCTTCTGTCATTATAATTTTACAGGTTTATAGCTGTAATGTGTATTTTAGGTAAGTCCATCTATAAATAAACATCTGATCCTTTTCAGAATTGCTGTAGATGGGCTCTCCTTTTAAATACCTTCTTGAAGTTTATTGCTGGTAAATTAGAATACCTTCTAATACAGATGTGCCATAGACCCAGAGCATATCAAAAATTAAAGCCTTGGATGAATCTCTCAAGAAGTTTTTAATCCTCATAATTAAAGATTCCAATCTTCTCTGCCTAATTCTCAGTACTGGAAAGAGGTGACAGAAAAACAGAGGAATACTGTTTCTGTGAAGTATTGGAAAGAACTGAGAAACCACATTTGAACAAAAGGATGCTTAAATTGCCCACTTAAAAAGAAAAGAATAAAGAACTAGGAGAAACAGCAGGACATATGCAGTATGCAGTAATTGATAGGATGGCATCCGTTATAGAGATAAAGGCTGCCTGGGCAGCCAGTCTTCAGATAACTTTGAGCCATTGATCTAGCCTTTGAAGAAATTGATTCTAGTGAGGAAGAATCAGGCAGAGAAATGCCTCTTTAACAACAAAGAGATGACTACGTGTGTGTGTGTGTGTGTGTGTGTGTGTGTGTATGCTATAGAAAATATATTTAATTATGGATTTGACATATTTTATATAACATTTAATTATATATTATATATAAAAATAATTTAGTTATGTTATATATAATATATTTAGTTATATGTTATATATTACATATTTATTATATATAATCTATTTTTTAAATTATGTTATTTAATTTTTGGCTGTTGGGAAATACACTGTCAAGGTTTACTTATTTGTCTTTAGGTTTCTTTTCTTAAATTATATATTTTTAATGAGCAAAGATCTACCTTCTCACATGTCCATTCATCCCCCCCATCCCTTTTCTACCCCTTCTCACTGAGAACAAAAGAAAAACCAGACTTTAGGTTTCTTTGGTGGTAGTTTGCTTTTGGACATTTCACTAAAATATAAATGTAATCGAAGCAATCCCATTGCAGAATGGGCTTTGGCCCAGCACGTAGCATAATGCTTCAGGGACATAGTAGGCACTTTATTAAGTTTTGCTTGTTGACTGACTGGCTCTGTAGCAGATGGAATAGAAGTTTCTGCCCCTTGCTAAAGAGCATGCTGAACCAGAGTCTTCTGGTTGGTCATTCATTTCCTCCCTAGCTTACCTTTGCGCATCCCCTTCCCTTGCAGTGGGGAGGAGGGAGAACTATGGAACTAGGATTGACCAGGGAGTCAAGTAGAGGTGAGTGAGTATGCCCTCTTTGGAATTCCATATGATTCCACCTTCTCTTTCTGTTTTGGCAACCTCTCTCTTGAACTTCTCATGAGTAATGAGTACATGTGCTGCCCAAGTGAGCCTGAGTCTAGGCCTCAGGCCTCTCTGTTTCTATCAAATGATTCATCTCGTCCCAACTAGATGTCTGCCAACTCTGTAGAAGGCCTACTGTATGCCTTACTGACTCCTTCATAGACGTCCTCAGGAGAGCAAGAATAATTTCCTGAAAAAGTTCTTATCTTGGGCTTATTGTGTGAACATAGATTTAGAGTTGGAAGGGACCTTAGAGGTCACTGAGTCCAATCCCCTCATTTTACAGATGGAGTAGCTGAGGCTCAGACAGGTTAAAGTAATTTGGCCAGTGTCATAGAGCTAGAAAGTGCTTGAGATAGGATTTGAACTCAGTGCTCTATCCACTGTGCCATCCCAGCTGCCTTTTATCCCTTAGTGGAGAAGGAGTGCCTCAAACAATTTTTCCAGGGCTTGACTCCCCTCTCAATAAAAGCCACTTACACAAGGATCACATGTAGAGAATGGCAAAGAAATTCATTTATCCAAAGAAATCAGAGAAGTTAAACAAATGAAAATGTAGGGACAATGCACAGAGTGAACGAACTTGTCCACTGGGAGTGTGAATGTGTGTGTGTGTGTGTGTGTGTGTGTGTGTGTGTGTGTGTGTGTGTGAGAGAGAGAGAGAGTGAGAGAGAGAGAGAGAGAGAGAGAGAGAGAGAGAGAGAGAGAGAGAGAGAGAGAGAGAGATTTCCAGTCCTCAACCAAGGGGAAATTCCCAGAAGTCTTTAGAGTGGAACACTAAGGATAGTGGTGTGATGGAAATGCAGGTTGTTCTAGATGTTAGCTTCTTCCTAGAGTCTTTCTTTCCTTTCAGGGATCTCTCTGTGAAGAAAATTTGTAACTATGTGTTTTCTCTCTCAAAGAGGAAGCCAGAAGACAAGAATCTCTCTTCTCCCAAGCTCTTGCCAACTCCACACTTCATGTTGGCTTGGAGCACTGAGTAATCCATCTCTACCAACAATGAGAGTCTTATACAAATGGACTTAAGCCCCTGGTTACAGATATAAAGTTCGGTACTCTTCAAGGACTGCGTGTCATTTGTAGAATCTATAGAACCATTGCTGTTCTTTCTCTCTTCTCTCTCATTATTCTCCATGTATCCACTCATTCTGCTACCTTTGAGCACTAAAAGAAATAAGAAATGGAATTCACACAAGCCCTAATTCAAACTGACCCAGAGTTGGACAAGTGTATGCCCTTTGTTTCATATTTTTATTTGTATGCCTAATATCTAGCAGAGCACTTGGTGTGCAATCTTTAAATGTTGACTTGAGATAAGTTGCATTCATAGAATCATATATTTAGAGCTAGAAGGAACCAAAGAGCCCATCGGGCGGCTAGATGACACAGTGGATAGAGTCCTGGAGTCAGGAAGACTCGTCTTCCTGAGTTCAAATCCATCCTCAGAAACTTGCTAGCTGTGTGGCCCTGCACAAGTCACTTAACTTTGTTTGCCTCAGTTTCCTCATCTGTAAAATTTTCCAGAGAATGAAATGGCAAACCACTCCAGTATCTTTGCCAAGAAAATCTCAAATATGGTCACAAAGAGTCAGATGTGACTGAACAGAGTCTCTCTAGATCAGCCCCCTCATCTAAAAATGAGGAAACTGAGGCACAAAGAGTGACATGAAACATCCTGCATGTGATAAGTATCAGAGGTAAAATTTCAACCTAGATCTTCTCATTCTAGAACAAAAGGTTTTTCCTCTGTGCTGTACTACATTTCTCTGATGAATATGAGATGTTCACAGAAGCATGGGAAGACACACTAATTGATTCTGAGTACAACCAGAAAGATGAGACACCCAATGATTACAATACTACAAATGGACAGCATAGCTAAAAAAAAAAAGGCAAACGTAATTGAATGCTGAACAATTATAATGAACTGTTTTTATAATGTCTCTGAATAAGAAATGAGAAAATGGAATTCCTCCCTTCACTAGAGAGATGGGGGACAATGGATACAAAACATTGTTTATACTATCAGACTCAGATGGTATATTGGTTAATTTTGCTGAACTGCTTTCTTCCCCCTTCTCTTTATCAATTTTTTGGGGTACCATGGATGCTTACTGTGGAGGGAAAGGGTAAAATATATTTGGAAACGAAGGCAAAGTAAACATCAAAGATATTAAGAAAAAAATTTTTTTTTAAAAAGAGAAAAGACTTTTTGTTGCTCATGTACAAACAATATGAGAAGATCCATATCAAAAATATTTATTGAATACGTATCCTGTGTCCAATGCAGTGGCAGGCACCACAGGGCTTGGGGTGGATAGTAAGAAGTAGTAGAAGATATTGTCCCTGTCTCAAGGAGAAGCTTCTAATCCTTTTGGTCAGGCAAGATTTACCATGTAACAACCAATTAGAGAGTAAGTACATGGTAATAAGTAATTGAGAGGTAACACCTGTTGTGCATACTTGAAATGCTGGCAGAGTACAGAGAAGGGGGTTATCACTGTGTACTACGTGCTAAGTGCAGACTAACTCAAGGGCTTAGGGTGTTAAAAACAGGTGCAAGAATTTTTTTCCCCTTCACAGTCTCTGGCAACTATTTAGAAGAGCCCCTGGCCCCTTGAAGGGGACTAGATAGCAGGAATAAGAGAGGTGTGGTATATTGTAGAGGAATCAAATGTGAGTTTGAACCCGATTAAAAAGTAATCGGGAAATATTTAATAGAATGAATAAAAATGTAATAGATCATAGATAATATTAATAGGTAATTTTCTAAATCAATATGACACTTGTAGGGATCTTGATGAAGAGTTTAGGGGCCTCCATTTCTATTTGAATTTGACATCACTGGGAAGTCAGAAGGCCTGGGCTACAGAAATAGACACTGTCCAAGTTGGAAGTTGAAGTTTGGGTTCAGTCAAAGGGCTGCACTTAAGGGCCTAGAGGGCCACATGTGGCCTTGACGATACAGGTTCCCCACCCCTGGTTCAGCCCACATATTCCACTTGCATACCCGTCATATCAGGAGAAGGTAAATAAAGCCCCAAGGAAACTGGATTGGGGTAGGCAGGAGGGGGAACCTGTGGCAAATGTATTAAAGACATGGATAAGAGTCACACTGAATGAGCAGGCGTGTATAGATTATGGTGGGCATCATAGTGAAAGAGTAACCAAACAGAAGAAGTCTCAGATCCACTTGAATATTTAAGGCATGGTCTCACTTCATCAAATGCACCTCTAAAACAGAGGTATAATACAGCATCAGCTATATTTTGGACAGGAACTCTAATCTAAAACTTGTAATATGCCTGGAAGAATTCTCTAGTCCAAATAAATCTCTGGCTTCTCACTGTGCCCGGAACCTTCATCATTAGAATAACTCTTTTGGACTATGCTGTCTACGGAAAGCCCTTGTTAAGATGCATGTAACTCATTTCCTGGATGATTAAAATTTCAATAGCAATTATTAGTTTCTTATATCTCTGAGGGAATGGGACACAGGACAGGTATGTTTTAGTAGGAGATGAAGGATGCAGAAGAGTGTAAAGGAAAGGACAAAGGAAAAATCAATTATTTGTCATAATTATGTGCTTTGCCTAAAACACAGATAATCAGGGATCCTAGGGACAACTTTACTCCAGATTGCCAAGAAATTGGGCATAGAAACATATTGGGAAGTGAGAAAATTCTTTCCAAATATATGAAAAGGCAACAGTTAAAAAAATATTTTGCAGTTTTAAGAAAAGGGTATAGAAATTTTGAAAGAACTATGTGAGCATATTTCACATAGCTGTAATGAGTAATTTCAGAGTAGGTAATATTTATCTACCAGGTTCATTTGTCATTTCACCCATGGTTAATGAGGTCTATTGGTCTTTTTTTCCTCTGTAGATTAATGCAGTTCCAGACTAAGCAAAATTCATAGATATTAAACTATTTATTTTTTCTGACATGTTTTGGAAGGCTGCCTACTCTTCCTCAGAGTCAACTCTTCATTAGATTAAAAAAATGTTTTTCCCCATTTATGTAGTATTTTAGGCTAGGTGAAACCCACATGGGTGATCAATTTTAATTCAGATGGTCAATATGGGAATCAAAATGCCCACTTTAGAGGAAGAGTGCTGGAGCAGGCTAGACTTTTCCTTAAAGTAGGGAAGAGCAGGATTCATGTCTTGCCTCTGCTATAAACTAATTGTGTGACCATGTGTGACCAAGAACAAGTCACTTAACTTCCCACTATCCAAGGCATCTTCCTAAGACTATGAGTTACAGACAAATTGCTGGTTTGTCTTGGGGGTGGGAGTTTCCACACTACACTTCTTTATGTAATGATATCACAGGTCTAGACAAAAAAAGAAGAAAAAGACACTCATTCCTTCAGGATGCAACTGAGCATGAAAGCATGATATGGACAAGACAAAGGAATAAGTTGAACCACCAGATCCAATGCCATTCAACAGATCGGTGATGTTACTACAATCAGGGATTAAGGCAATTGATATAGAACACAGTAACTGCTGCCAATATCTTTAACAAGGGAATTAGCTCTTCTTGCTCTCTAGGCAGCTAGATGACAGAGGGTAGATAGAGTGCTGAAAGAGGAATCAGGAAGACCTATGTTCGTATCTGGACTGAAATGTTGCTGTTGTTTCAGTCATGTTCAACTCTCTGTGATCCCATTTGGGATGCCTTGGCAAAGATACTGGAATGATTTGTCATTTCCTCCTCCAGCTCATTTTCCATATGGGAAAACTGAGGCCCAGGGTCACACAGCTAGCACATGTCTGAGACCTAACCTGAACTCAGGTCCTCTTGACTCCAGCACTGGTACGCTATCCACTGAACCACCTAACTGCCCCTTTACAATCTTTTTTTTTTCCATCCTCTTATACCTTTCCATATTAGTCATGTCGTGAAAGCAAAAACAGAATAAAAGGAAATAACTACCAAAAATAAAGTAAAAATAGTATGCATGATATATCTGTATTCAGATTCCATAGTTCTTTCTCTGGATGTGGATAGCACTTTCCATCATGAGTTTTTTGGAGTTGTCTTGGATCATTGTATTGCTGAAAAGAGCTAGGTCAGTCATAGTTGACCATCACACAATGTTATTATTACTGTGTAATGTTTTCCTAGTTCTACTAAATTCACTTTGCATCAGTTCATGTAAGTCTTTCCAGGTTTTTCTGAAATCCACCCATTCATCATTTCTTATAGTATAGTAGTATTCCACCCCAATCATATGCCACAATTTGTTCAGTCATTCTTTAATCAATAGATATTCCCTCAATTTCCAATTCTTTACCACCACAGAAGAAGAGCTATTACTTTTTCAGCATATAGCTGAGAGCTGTGATCTACCACTCACCCAGCAATAATCAACAGAATAGCCCAGGGCAAGATTAAATCTATTCTTTTGACTGCCTTTATCTGCTGCTGATTCAAGGTCATTAGTTCCAGACAACAATCTGATTTATGGTTAGGAAAGTCCTCTTAACTCTTATTAATTCCCTGATTGTGAGTCTTCCTCACTGAAACAATGTTTCTTGAAACCTCATTGGAGCAGTGTGGGGCCTTGGACACTGAGGTAAAATGTGGTCCCAGGATCCTCCCTGTTTTTCATACAGATGAACTTAGAGGCAAGAACAAATGCTAAATGAAGCCAACAGGGACAGTCATGACCCTCCACTACCTGGCACACGTCCCTGCCTTCATTATGCCTACTTGCTAGCAACAAACTCCCCACCAGCACAAAAGCTTCATTGCTCTTCCTAGACAGAAGTAGTAAATGTCAGAGCCTGGCTTCCAACTCAGGTTTTCTCACTCCATATCAAATGCTTTCTCAACTATACTACAATGCGTTTTCTAATAGTCTGCAAAAATGGTTAGGGGTGGGAAAGGATAAGACAAGACAGGAAGGAGGAGAAATAATGGGAAATGTGAATGTGAAGCAAGATTGGCAAGGTAAGTTGGGAACATATTATGAGAGAGTTTGGATGCCAGGATGCATTGAATTTTATCCTGTAGGTAATGGAGAGTCACTTAAAGCTATTGATCAAGGAAAAGAGTGATGTGATCAGACTTATGCATTAGGGTAATTGCATTTGGAGCAGTGTGAAGAGGGTACAGACAAGGGACTGGAGACCAAGAACCCAGCAAGGGAATGCAAGGGGAGAGGAATATAAACAATATTTTGGAAGTGCGAGAGAGAACTCATCACTTATTGAATGGAGGGAAGGAGGGAAAGGGAAGTATCAGAGATGATTCTGGAGTTATGAGTCTATGTAACTGGGGAGATGATAGTACCATGAATAGGAATTAAGAAGTAATGAGAAGGAGCAGCTTTGGGAAAGAAGATAACGAATTCACTTATGGATATGATAAATTTGAGGTGTCAGCAGAGCATCTAGGAAGATACGTATAGCCGTCAGGTAGAAATGAAGGAAACATGCATTTTTAAAGTGCCTACTATGTGACAAGCACTGTGCTAAGTGCTTTATAATTATTATCTCATTTGATCCTTACAACAACCGTGGGAGGTAGGTGTTATTATGATGCCTACTTTATAGCTGGAGAAACTGAGGTACAGAGCAGTTAAGTGACTTGCCCAGGGTCACACAGCTAGTAACTGCTTGAGGTGAGAATTGGACCCAGGTCTTCCTGAATCTAGGCCCAGACTCTGTCCACTGTGCCACCTAACTCCCTCCTGGTTCTGTACATTTTTGAATTTACCAGATAGTAGTGGTCATCAAAATGATGGGAGCGGATAAAATTACCAAGAGACTACAAAGGCAGACAAAAGGGGGTCAAGAATGGAGCTTTGTGGAAGTAGGAAGAAGAAAGGAGTGGTCAACCATGCCAAAAAACAAGAAGGAGGAAGAATGAGAAAAGGCCATTATAAACAGTATGGTATGGTGGTTACAGTACTGAACAAAGAGATAGGAGAACCTAGGTCTGAATCTTGCCCAAGATACTAATTAGCTAATTGACCCAGGGTAAGTCACCTAACCTTTCAGCCTTAGTTTCTTTATTTGTAAGATGGGGATAATAACACCTACATCTCAAAGTTGCTGTTGAGCATGAAATGTATGTAAAATGTTTTGCAAACCTTTAAGCACGATATTATTTTGATCTTTAAACATTATATAAATTTGGCAGCTAGGTGGCACAGCGGATAGAGTGCCAGCCCTGGTATCATGAAGACATCCTCCTGAGCTCAAATCTAGCCTCAGACACTCACCAGCTGTGTCATCCTGGGCAAATCACTTAACCCTGTTTGCCTCAGTTTCCTCATCTAAAAAAGGAGTTGGAAAAGGAAATAGCAAGAAAAGCCCAAATAAGGTCACGAGGAGTTGGACGTGACTGAAGTGACTGAACACTAACAAAATTTGATATATAATTATTAATTAAAAGATTGCCAGAAAGAGAAGTTTCAGAAGAATGATAGAAACAAAGAGCATTGCAAAAGGTTTAAGAATAAGCGGGTGGTGAGGGTGTAGAAATAGCAAGTATAAACCGTGTTTTTGAAACTTTGGCAGGGAGAGAAGAAGATTATAACTTGAAACGTTAGCTTGGTGAAGGAATGATTTTCTTTTAAGGAAGAGGCAGGGAGGAGAGACTTATTTGTTGGTTAAGTGGAAGACCAGTAGCGAGGGAGAGATGGAAGAATAAATAAATAAATAAGCAAGATTTTTGAGGGGATGCAAGGAGAGGGAATCAAGGACTCCAGTAAGAGGATTACCTTGGGCAAAGAGGTAGGCCACATCATCCTCTGAGACAGAAAAGAATGAAGGTAGAATATAAAGATGGAATGAGTCACAACAGAGAGGCTTTGAGGCATGTGTGTGTGGGAGTGGAATATGAGAGAATTTAAGATGGATGTTCTCAGTTTCCATTGTAAAGGAGGAGACAAGGTCAGCTGCTAAGAGAGAAGGGTGGATGGTTACAGAATGGGGAGCTTAAGGAGAAGATAGCTTTGAACAGCTGCTGCAGATAGTGTTATGGTAAGTGAAACAGAGATGACTGAAAGGATTGTCTTACACTCACAATGAGGGCTTAGTGGAAATCAGCAAGAACAAGTTTGTAGTAGACTGCACACTTTGCTGGCTTTTTCTAGAATCATTTGATTTGGGAGTAGGAATGGAAGAAGTAGATGGTAGAGGTTAGCAAGGGCTGGAGTTTATCAGGGAAAGGAAAATAGAAAGGAGTTTGATAAAGAAAAATGTGTGTGTACATGTATATATATATACACACATACATACATATATATACATACACTCACACACACACACATATGTATATATATATATATATATATACACACTTGTATTTAATGGTAACCTTCTCTAAGGTGGGGGTGGGGAGGAAGGGAAGAAAAAAAGAAAAAAGAAATTTACATGATCATTGTATTTTGGAGAGAATAGCAAGTTGTACATGGTAAGTTTGCAGTTTCATGTGCAATCTTCTTTTTTTTATTGTATTTTGTTATGGAAATGCTTGTTCTGTGAAATGAAAATAAAATAATTTTTTAAAAAAACAAGTGGTTAACTCTAATATTGACATGAAGAATAGAGGAAATGAAGTCAGAATGGGGATAATTGATTAGGAAAACAGAAAGATCAAAAGACCAGAGGTCCTGAATAGGGCAAAGAACAGATTTGGGAGAAAGGGGGTCATGGAAGAGGTGGGGAGATTGTGGTGAAAAAAAGAGAATCGGCTGCTTTTTACAGGAAGTCTTTCATGGTACCCCCAATTGTTAGTGTTCTGTTTGTTCTCAAATTATCTGGTAGTTTTATATGTATATGTATATATATGTATATGTGTGTGTATAAGATGTATGTATGTGTGTCTGCGTGTATACACATATGGTAACCTCCCAGTAGAATGACAGGGACCCTTGGTCAAGGACTAATTTGTTTTTGCCTTTCTATTCCTAGCTTCTTGCCCAATGCCTTATATTTCATGGGAGATTAAATGTTTAGACTCAGCTGAATTTCACAGTTCAAGATCTGCAGAGTGGAATAGATTCAAAATTTAAAATGTGACCACTCCATGAATGACTGTGGTTGAGAGAGAGGTGATAGGAGTTGAAGAGACTGAGGAACCCAGAGGCCACGTTGCTAGAAGGATAATATCGTGAATATTGAAGTCAACTTAATAAACATTTATTAAACATCTACTGTGAGTCAGGCACTGTGTTAAATGTTAGAGATACAATGGAAGGCAAAAGAGAGTTCATGCTCTCAAGGAGCTCACAATCTAGTGGGGGAGACAACAGGCAAACAATTGTATATAAACTTTATACGGATTTATACATACATATATAAACTATATGTACATATATAAACTATCTATAGAATATATTTATACTATGTATACAGGTTTACAAATTATATATGTGTAGATATGTGTATTTATATATACGTGTGTATATATGGAGGGGGGGGGGAGAAGGGGAGAGAGAGAGACAGAGTGACAGACAGACAGACATTGCAAAACCAAGTCAGACATGACCAAACAACAAGAGGGAGGAAGAAAGGGATCGAGAGTGGAGGGCTGAGTTCAAATAGGGTTTACACCAAGGAAAACAGATTGTTTGGGATTACAGAAATTAAGAGGTAGAGAATAGACCCTGGAGAGAACACAAAAATATTAATCTTGTTCCGTTTCAAGGGTTGTATCCAGTGATACATACACACATACACACACTCACACATACATGCACACATACACATATATATTTATGGCACCGGAGCCAAATTTGCGACCCTCATTAACCATTAATGACCATTAACATTGTTACTGTTTGCTCGAGTCAGAAAGGAGCGATCTCGTATAATGGAGATTTGGCATGTACCTAGACTACCTTAATGATATCAATCACGTGGAAATGGGTCCCCAGTACCTTCCACATGTGTAAGGTCCTTTTTTCCTACATTTAAATCTGAGGGTGAAAGTGACTTCTTCATTCAAGGACCATGACAGTATGGAGAAAGGGGAGTGGACCCTGAGGGTCACTTCATTTCTTAGCTTTCACTTAGGCCATGTGCCCGTGGGAAATGGTCATGGGATTTTGGCTTTTTCTTTCATTTTAGGTACAGGGAGGGGAGTCTCTGATCCAGTTCAGAAGCACAAACCTCCATGATACATGAGTCCAGGGATCTGGGCCAGATGTTGTAAAAAACCTAGCAGTGAAGCTTTGAGGAACAAACGTCCTGGCTTTGGAATTGAACTTGGTGGGATTAATGGTCTTTAGGAACTGAACTAAAACTGTGAGCTTAATCCTCCACCCACCCCCAAGATTGGTATTGGATAGGGCTATTCCTATATGTACTGGGAGGAAAATGTTTGAAATGGAAGACATGTGAAAGTGTCTGTTCTCACTATAGCTTTGAAGTAAATACTCCTCTGTGAAAGGTAATTCAATGTTTACTTAAATTGAATTAGGGTGCTAGTCACTGGGCCCCTAAGAATGAGAGGGACGTAGAGCCTGCAGAGGCTTGAGCCATTAGCTAAGGATTTAGCAATTCCTCTACTCCTTCTTCAAGGTATCAGAGAATCCTTGGGGTAGAAGTGGGGGAGAACAGGAAGTAAAATGAGAGAGTAGGGCCAGAGTCAAATACCAAACTCAAGCAACTGAGCTTTATTGTCTGTGGTCTACTTACTACTCCCAAACAAGTCCCACTTTTCCATCTCCAATCTTTTGTTCACTGTTCTTTACATCTAGGATGCTTTCTCCACTATCTCTACTTACTGAAGTGAAGTAGAGGGTGAACCTGTAGGCACCAGGGCTGTGCTCCAGGTTCTAACATCCTGGGGTGGGGTGGAGGGTGCTTTTTGCCTATTACCCGATCTCAGATCCAGCCTCCCAAACTCTGGTTCATTCCCTTTCCTCAGGGTCACTGTTAGGTTGGGTATGCTCCCACTATGGAAGGGCAACATGCTTGATCAGATGCAACACTTAAGATTTACTAAGTGAAAAATGACACTATCTCTACCTTCAAGAAGCAAGCATTGTACTGGGGAAGATATAACAGGTACAAAAAGTTAAGTGCGCACCTTCAAGGCTGAAGGTGATTGGAGTGAAGGAAGGGTCAGACAAAATGATCCAGGATAACATATGGAGGAAGAAATCATTTTTACCTGCCAGGAGGATCAGGTGTATTACCTGATGGGTCCCCATGCACTCATCACCCCCATCTACACCACTCCACCCCCAGAGCTGCTAGAGACAGGCGCAGGGCACTGGGCTTTCAGTCTGAACACCTGAGTTCAGATTCAGTCTTTACTAGCTGGGTGACCCTGGTCTAGTCACTTGAACTGTCTACCTCAGTTTTCTCAACTGTAAAATGGGGATAATAACAGCACCTACATCACAGGGTTCTTGTGAGTCTCAAATGAGATCATATCTGCTAAGCATTTAGCACCATGCCTCAGGAACTTGTTTCCTTCCCTTTCCTTTCCTACCTCTGTTCATCTCTGTCTCTGTCTCTCTCCTTACCCCACCCTTGTTCCCCTCCTTCACTTTTTCCCATCCCCTCCCCACCTGTGGTTTCACTGATATACGGAACACATGGTGAAGAAACTTCCTCTCCCAATGCGGATTTGCGCCTGTAACTTCCAGTCTCAGAGCTTTTGCTGCAGCACTAGAAATGACTTATTCTGAATCACAATTCCAATACGTGCCCAAGGCCGGACTTTAACCCAGGGGTTCAGAGTTGTCTCTCATGCTAACTCTCTAACTACAGTAGTGTTAGCAAAAGCAAAATGGCTCAAGGGCCAAAGGTCATATAAAGCAGTTTAAAGCTTCATACTGACTTCCACAACCCTATTTCAATTCAGTAGGGAAGGGGCATTTTTATGAACATTTTCTGCTTTGCCTTAGTTCCACCTGGCCTCAAACTGATCATGCTCTGAAACTGTTAAAAAATAGATTTTTTTTTTTTTAAAGCAAAAACATCTATAGCAAGGGAAGTTTTCAAATTTGGGCTCACCCTCAACGGAACAATTCAGCCCAGCTGCTGGAGGTCTCCAGTCTTTGGCAGGAGCCTCTCCCTTTTCCTTCCCCTAGCAAATATTAATAGCGATGGGCCTCCATGAGTGTGGTTTTTAATAGAATCCAATTCCATTCCATTTAGAGTGGGGGAATATTCTTCTCGCTGACTCTGTATTTTGAGACTGGTCATGCCTGATGGACCAAATACATTTTCTCTTCCTCTGCTGCCTGGCCTGTGTTTGGGCATGAGTATGGGTTTCAGGGAAGGCTGCCTTAGCTATATCAAAGCTGTCTGAGAGTCTCTTCAGATTCCTTTGTCGTCCTTTGTAGTTCTTGGTTCTCCAGCACTCAAGGACATTTTTAAGAAGGGGAGGAAGGGCAGAGGGCAGGAAAACATAAACTGATGCCTAGAATATATGATTCTCTTTACATGGAAAAACACAAGCTGATAGCCTGGAATAAGTGGTTTCTTTCATGTCAAGAGGAAAAGTAATATACTCATGGGATCCAGGCACCTACATGAGGAGACAGTAGATAGAGCTCTAGATTTAGTCAGAAAAGACCTGAGTTTGAATCCTGCCTCAGGTGCTTACTATCTGTGTAGCCCTGGACAAATGACTTTACCTCTGTCATCTGGTTTCCTTATCTGAAAAATGGGATAAAAATAATACCTAAATCAAAGGATATGAGGATCAGAGGATGTAGCATGTGTATAAAACATTTTAAAGCAACTCTCCTCTCCTTTTTCTCCTCCTCTCCTCTCCTCTCTATCTCCTCCCTTCCTCCTCTCTTCCTTTCTTTCCCTTCTCTCCTCTCCTTTCTCCTCTCTTCTTCTGCCCTTTCTTCATTTTTCTCCTTCTCTCCTCTCCTCCTTTCCTCTTCTCCCTCCTCCTCCCCTCCCCTCTTCTCTCCTTTCCTCTCTTTTTCTCTCCTCTCCTCTTTCTTTCACTTCCCATGAGAGGGAGAGAGGTAGTGACTCATAGATGGCAGCAGGCATATATACTGTCTAGGTCAGCCTAGGACCTTTGGTACCTGGTTCTCTCTATTCTTCTTGTGTTTCTTTTCCATGAACCCAGATGACCAAACAGCAATCCTGAGATTCTTTGTGAGTGGCTACAAGAAGAATTCTGTAGCTTCTTGGTTCCACAGACAGAGCTGACTGGTGGCAGCAACAGTTTTCTACAACTACACCCCTCTTAGAGAAGTTGGCTAACAAGAAGATGTGCCCTGGCTCAGCAGAGGACATGGTTCTCAAAGTAGTTCTGATAATGCAGAGCTGCGGTGAATATGAAAGGACGGGTTAGCAATTATATCAAGTAAGAACTGACTTCTGCTGCCCCAGGGAGCTAAGGCACCTTCTCCCACTAGGAGGCTCCAGCTTCTGGACTCAGACCTGGAGTAACATGGTCTCTAAAAACAGTGATCAAGGTCTTTTATATTGTCTCTTGCCCTTTATATCCCCTCATGGAATCCTAGGTAAAAATCACTTAAAATTTAGGGTTGGCTCATGGCTAGGGTATCCCCAAAATGGAATAGAAAGGCACTCAATGGACAATGTAGATCAGGTATAGGACAGTTATTTATTTCTTCCACACAAAAGAAATGCTTAAAACAAAAGACTGACGAGCACACATTAACAAAAAGACTGAAAACATTAAATGTTAACCCACAACTAATATTACCCTCTTCCTGGAAGTTGATACTTTAAATATCTGCCACAGGATCCCAAAGTCCTCCTGGTCCTAGTTTGTGTGTACTTGGAAGTATCCAGGAAGAAGCCTGACTCCATGGAATGTGCTCTACTTAACAGATGGGGTGTGTGTGTGTGTGTGTGTGTGTGTGTGTGTGTGTGTGTGTGTGTGTGTGTGTAAGGAAAGAGTAGGGCTTCATTACCCCACTATATAATATATGTACACAAATCAATCAATCAACAAGCATTAATTCTCTACTCTACGCTAGTTGCTGGGATGAAAAGAATGACTGGTGATGGGGTGATGGGATCTGAACCCCTAAAAGGAAAAGATTATGTCTTTGAAAGTAGCCCAGTCCCTGAATTTTGCCACACATTTCAGCAGCACAGATCACTGGTGGCTCTCCTGAGGCATCTGGCCCATCCCAGCCCACCTAGATACTTAGCAGTCCTTTCATAGTGGCTCTTGACCCACTCCAGATCACTTAACTCCTTTCATGGTTGCACCTGGCCCACCTCAGGCTATTTGTCACTCTTTAATTCCACCAAGATCTCACTGCCTTTCATATATGCATATGTATATATGTGTGTATATACATATACACATATATGTGCATATATACACACACACACACATATATATGTATATGTATACATATGTATATATAAATGTATCAATCTCACCCCCATCAAGTTGCAGATTCATTAGGAATCTTGCCTGCTCTGTTGGTGGTACAATAAACCTTGCTACTTTGACTGAAAGAAGGCTTGAGTGATTGAATTCTTTCCAGGCAGACCCCCTGCCTCCCGACATTCAGGGTTCCCAGCAACCTCAGACCACCTCAGTCTGAGAAAAGTATCATTCACAAACTGTTGTTTTTGCCTGATACATAATGACAGGGTAACCTGTCTTGTTAAAATTAAAATTATTCAAAATTCATAAAATGAAGTAAGCATAAAATAAATTTAAATAGTTATTATTTTGATGATGGTTTTGGGGATAACTTTGTACCATTTATACTGCTAAAGTCTAAATAAAGCTTAAAAATGAACTGCAACTTTTGGGACACCCTCGATAGTTTCTTCGGATTTGTAAAGCACTTTCCTCACAACAAGCCCATGAAGTAGGCAGTATAATTCTTATCTCCATTTTATAGAAGAAGAAACAGAGGTTCTGAGAAGCTAAAATGACTGTGTCTGACTTGGGAAGCAAATTCATTTGTCTTCTGGGCCTGGAGTTAAGAAGAAATGAGTTCAAACGTGGCCTTAGACACTTAGATTAGCTGGAAGAATTATCCTCTCAAATCTAAGAGCTCTTTGTTAACAAATTATTCTTCATTCCAGATCTCTTCTTTTCTTATTCCTTCCATTTTCTAGTTCTCATGGAAACCTAGCTTTCCATGTGTTGACAATACATTTCTTGGCATCCTCTCTAAAGCTGGCTGCTCCTTAAAACACAGGGCCAGGGGGAGGAGCTGGCAAGCTGGCGTGCCTCTTGGTCTCTGTTGTCACTATTACTGGGCCAGAAAAGCTCTTTTTTTTCTTCAAGGGGCTGGTCTGAAGGTACCCTGTGAAGGAAGCCTAGGGTTCCTGCGATGCTTGTCAGAAGTTCTGGCCCTTCTCCACCCAGTTTCCAGTTCACAGCTTGTAATCAGTGGTTCACTCGGTATGTAAGATTCCTTTGGCATTATTACTTGTTGGTTACAAAAAAAGGATTTGGTTCAGGAGAACAAAACCACCACACAAGACCCTTAGGTGGTACGATGGATAGAGTACCAAAATTGGATACAACGAAGGAGTTCAGCTCTGACAAGCTGTGTGACTCTGGACAAATCACTTAACCTCTGCCTGCCTCAGTTTCCTCATCTGCAAAATTATCACAGAGTGATAATAGATTACTTCCCAGGGTTGTTGTAAGCATAAAATGAGCTATTTGTAGAGTGCTTGGCAAGCCTTAACACACTCTGTACATTCCATCACCATCATCATTATTCCATCATTATCATCATTATTAATTATTACATCAGGATGATTCCTTGGGAGATGTAACACTGCTTCTCCTTTTAAGTTCATTTTATCCTGTCCAAATACTTGCAACTATCCTTAATGAACCTTCAAATGATTCTCCTACCTCTCCAGTAAGTACAATGTTCACATCAGTCTTCTTTCCATCCAGCCCCAACTATATTACCATAATAATATTTAAAAGGAATATTCTATCAGAGAACTCAGTAGTAGGATTATAGCTCCAAACACCTTGGCTTCTTAGTTTCCCAACTTCCCAACTAGCCATGATTTCTGCTTCCAGTCCATCTCAACCATGTACAGCAATGGTCATCATCTCTTAGACACAATCCTCATTCCCTCTTCCTTCTTCCATTACCTCTGACTCAAATGAATTTTCATCAGGTACCAGAAATTCTAGTTACATCTGTGAGCTGAGGACTGTGTGAAGGAGGGCTAGATCTTCTGAGAGGTATTGTAGAACCCCAGGTACCCCTCAGAAAGTTGGACTGACTGATGAGGATAGGACTTGGAATCCTAAAAGGAAAAGACCATGTCTTTGTACTTGAACTTTCCCACACACAATCCAGTCCCTGATACTTTGCCTGAGGCATCTGGTCCATCCCAGTCCACCTAGATACTCAATAATTCTTTTAACTCTCTTTCACTGTGGCTCTCAGACCACTTAACTCTTTGCACTGTTTGCCCCTGGCCCACCCCAGACTACTTACCATTCTTTAATCCCATGAAGATCTTTTCACTGACCCTTTTCCCCTTTTTCTGTATAAAAGTGTCAATCTTACCCCCATTAAATTGCGCAGATTCAGTTAGAATCTCACTTGCTTCTATTGGCAGTACAATACAGTACAATACAGATTTACTAGAAATCTTGCACACCTAACTAGTGTTATAATAAAGCCTCACTGAAAGAAGGCTTGAGAGGTCAAATTCTTTCAAGGCAAACCTGCCCTGCATGCTTGAATTTTGGGGTTCCCAGCACCCCAAACCATATCATGACCACCCTCTGAAGAAAAAAAGAGCTTTTCTGGCCCAGCAATAGTGCCTCAAACATCCGTCTTCTCTTCTTGCCTCATAAGGTACACAACACAAGCTGCCAAGTCACTCCCAGTCTGGGCCAGACTAGCAAGATAGATGGTGGGAAGATGCACCCACAATTTTATTCCTGAATACAGATTGAAAGAAAGATGAGGGGTGAGAATGGGGCCAGAGCATTATTCTTGATCTTGGCTAAAGGCCAGTACATTCCTCTGAATAGAAAGAATTTAAAGGCAGCTTTCCTGGTGGGGATTTCTGCCTGGAGAAACTGACAGTCAGGATAGGGGAGGGATGTCTTCCTTCTTTTGTTCCATAACATGTAACTAGGAAACACTCACATCTGACTCCTGTGGAATCTGATCGAATTTCTAAACTGATCAGTAGGGGAAGAAGGGGAAAGATTTAAAATCAGTACAGATGAAGAACACACTCAGGGAACAAACTCACAGCCAGTATGCTCATCTAGTGGCTTCTATATTCTTACAAAACTTCTCTTCGTTGCTCTTTCCTTGCTCCCTCAACCTGTCTAATTCACCCAACCCCAGTGTCATGGGATCCTAGAGCAAATATTGTCATGTGAATCATGCCTTAGATCAACGGCATTGTCGCTCTCTAAATTTTGGCACCTTAAGAAAAGTCATGTTTACCTCACCCCAGTTACAGCTGGTTGGTGAGGGGAGTTGAATCTAGCTCTCTCTTGATGTGTGTTCCTAGGATGTGACTACATAGATGGCATATCAGAAACACTATGGAGAAGCTATACAATACTCAGTGGGCTCAAATTATCTACCCTGCTTTTGTTTTTTTTTTCCTCACAAACTCAGGGAGTCATTAATAAACTACAGATACAGTTCCATGGTTTGCAGGTAGTAACTAATGGATGCAATGCTATGGGTTTCAATCTGTATGGAAACTGCACCAATCTCCCAGATTGTTGGAACCACAGATGATTTGTATCTTTGAGACTTACATACACTGGATGCGAAGGAGGACAGAGGGAACACTGAGTTAGCTTCCAGTGTTAGGTGGGTTTAGATTTTAGACTGTGATAGAGAACTTTGGGGAACATGATCAGGGGCTAAGTAATAGCTGTACATGCAAATGAACTTTGAGGTAAATTCTGTTTGGATTGTATCCAGGTCAGTGCTGATGGTGCCAGGATACCAAGGAGGAATTTGTAGTTTGATCTTCATTCTTGAAGAGGACCAATGACATCATGAAGGTGATGTCTTGACTAGTGAGTGAATTGGATTTAAGTGCATCAGAGCTGCCTCAGTTTCTCCTCCAGTCATCGAAGTCCAGTAGCAAGACAAAAGTCAAGATGACTGGTAATGGCTGGGATGCAGTGGATGACCTTGATCTTTCTAAATTAAGGTTTTTTTCCCAGGCCTCAGTTGGTTTGAAGTGATGCTTATTCAATGACTAAGGATAAGGTAAAGACAAAAGATGACCTAATTTACCATCACAAAAATATCTCTTATTCTTTATCCTTCATTCTCAAAATAACTCAAGTGAATTGGATTTAAGTAAGGGAGGGCTGTGCAAAGTCATCAGCTTCCCTTTCTCCTCCAGGGCCATCTGGGTCCAGTGGTGAGATATAGATCAGGACAACTGGAGATGGCTCTCACAGGGTTGGACTAGAAAGTCATAGAGGTCACTTCAGATTGAGAGATTCTGCCTTCAATTCCCCTCCCTGACAAGCCTGTCACTAGGGGCAAGGCTCAGCAGACTGGTCAGGCTGAAGGCATTGGTGGAAGCCAACTTAGCCTACATCTTCCAGCTGAGTAGCTTTAGATTCAATTTGAATGTATACCCCATCCAACCTTTGAATTGATCGCAAAAATATCAATCTGTGAGGGGAAGACCCTCAAAGTTTCTGTGCAGAACAGAAAACAGTTGCTATTTACACTCATTCTAAATCATCAAAATCTAAACAATGAGCCGCTGAGGTTTGGGCTGGGGGCTATTATTGACGAAAATCACTCCAGCTTCCAAGTAGGAATTTGAAGCCATTTGAGAGGCTGTGAGATAAGAGACTTGGAAGGAGCACTGAACTGTGAATGAAAGGACTTGAGTTCTTGTTTCAGCTCCATCTTTTGTAACAGTGACTCTAAATTTCTTGTACGTAAGTACTCAAATCATCTGTGATGGCAACAATTTGGGAGATTGGTCCAGTTTCCATATAGGTTGAAAGCCATCATTATCTGTCCATCCTGGGATATTATTACCCACATCTTCCCATAAAGTCTCCACAGTGGATCCACCTAAAGTGCTCAGAAGACTTCTCTGTTTTCTTCTGACATCAAGTGGAGTGGAGCACGTGGTCTTTCCAGTTATTGTACCTTACCCTCAGTAAGTGACCAGAACATTTTCCTTTTTTATCCTACATTTCCTTAATGACATATTTTAATCCTGTTCTTCAAAGTTACTCATTGGTTCCATCTTGCAGCCTGCTTGTCACAACTTGTCTATCCAAGGGAGTTAATAATCCTGTTTTTCCTACCTCATAAGTTGTTTTGAAAATGATATAAATGTGTGAAAGTCCCTTGAGAACTCTAATGTCTTCTATAAAAGTAATAACATATATACAATATCATTAATATCTCTCTGACTCTATTATAACCTCCTTCCTTCCCTTCCCTCCTATTTACCTTGGGCCAGGAGTCAGCATCTTTGAGGATTCTAAGGTTGCTGTCTTTCTCCCACAACCAAAAAGGAATAAAAACGTCATACTTTTACCTTACTTTGGTGACACAGAATAGTTTTAAATGGAATTGGGGCACTGAATATGCAGGCCCATATGACTTAGCCCTCCTTCTCTGTGCACCATTACCCCTCCCATTCCATCCTACATTCCCCCTCCCCACAAAGGAACACTTTCTGTTTGGATCCCAAGTTTTTTTTGTGACTGGGAAGGTGAGACTAAGAAAGAAGGGAAGAGATAGAGAAAAGGGAGGGAGGAGAGAAGGGAGGGAGGAGAGAGGGGAGAAAGGCAAGAAGACAGAGCTTCACTCTGTCTGCTACCGGACTTATCTCAAAGAGGCTTTCAGTGAGTCTACAGAAGATGAATTTGCATCCCAACACTTTAATTCAATTACAAAAAAATCAATCATTTTATCTACTTGCACAATAGTAGGTGAACATTAAACATAAAAGCACAATAGTAGTGAGATAGTGTGACTTGTTCTAGGACTGTTTCTATCTGTACTTCATTGAACATAAAGATGAAAACATCATTATTATCATCATCATCATCATCCACCGTCATTGTCATCAATAAGATCCATAATAATTGGCTCAGATGTTCCATAGGAGAGCATGAATTATTAGCAAGGCACTTTACCAGCTTAACAGAAAGCATCACGTATCTATTACCAGAAGATGAGAACAGCAATGACTCCCTCAAATATAAGTGAATTACATGTTTAAGTACTTTATAAAAAGCATTTACAGTATCATGAAAAAAATTTAGAGACACATAAGAAAACAACATATTGACTGAGCGAAATGTGTGCCAAAAAGTTGTAGGGTCGTAAAAAGAAACTTATTAGTGATTCGGTAATTATTGAACAAACTACACGAAAGTGCTAACACATTTATACTGCATTTTGTCGATAGGTATCTTAGAGCACATAATTTACAGGTCAAAAACCTACAGAAATACTTTTGGAACAAGCAGACATCACTTTGCTGAGTAAAGGCTGATAACAGGTAAATGCTATTGGATCTATTGAGTGTAATTGAAAGTGATTTACCATCAGATGGAGTCTATGAGACAGCTAATATCTAAAACAGAATTAAAAAGTGCTTCATGGATGACGTTTATGTCAACTCAGTGAACAACGTCACCAAGGAAGCATCAAAGAAATGGCTGATTTGGGGTGGGGGGGAGGTAGGGTAATGGAGGGGTTTAAGATAGCATTTCAGAAAAAGAACATTGCCACCAGAAATTACTGAATGGTTATCCTATAGAAGTTCTGACTTAGTGATCAGTGTAAACGACACAGGGAAATGGCATAGAAACTATGGCACACAACTATATAGACTGTAAAAATGTAGCACCTACTGAATACTTAGCAAGGCTTGACCTGGTGGCTAGAATTATGCATCAGAAGCTTGCTCAGTCTTTTGCAGCTTGATAGATGACAAATCCTCATACTACAAATACAGGACTTGCCTCCCCCAGCCAAAAAAAAAAAAAAATTCTTGGTGATCTTAGCCAATAAACTGTTGGAACATACCATTTTTACAGACTGAACTGTTGCCCACAATCACACAAATATAACAGTGATCGATAAAGACTCAAGACCAATTTTAAAAAATAAATGTCATAATATTCGATCTATATGGAACAACATGCTTTCAAAATTTAGAAATGCAGCAGAGGAGATAAAATTCATGTGGGAGCTGGAATGGGTTACATATCACTGCCTTCATTCTGTCTGCTACTGGAATTGTCTAAAAGATACTTTCAGTGAACCCATGGAAGATAAGCTTACATTCCAATATTTTCATTCAATTACAGAGAAAAGTATTTTATCCACTTGTGCAAGATTTCACAAAACATTAGATTAAAAAACACAGTAGCAGGATAGTGGTTTGCCTCAGGATCCTTTCTATCTGAACTGTATTCAAAAAGATGAGAACAAAATTCTTATTATTAGTTGTAATGTTAATAATGATAGCTGGCATTTACGTAAAGCTTTAAGATTTGCAAAGCACTTTACATTTCTTATCTCAGTTGAGTCTCACAACACCTCATGAATTAAGTACTCTAGGTATTATCCCATTTTTCAAATGAAGAAACTGAGATTCAGAGAAGTTTAATGATTTACCTATGGTCACACAGTTAGTGAGTTTCAGAACTCTAACTAGTTTTTGTGTCTGTGTGGGGAGAGCTCTCTGGGGATACAATGTCCAGAAAGAAGATAAGAAGAATGACTCTAGGACCATGTTATTTGCACTCTTTTAAATTTTAGCCCCCTGGAAAAAATCCCAGTCACCTTGCCCTAACTGTGTGCGTGTTCATCCTTTGTTGCCAAAGAAGACCATGCCATCAGAGAAGTAATGACATGACTTGCACTTGACTTTGTTTTGAGTGAGGGAGGGCTCACTTCTCCTCCAGACCCATCTGAATCCAGTGACCACATATTCATCAGGATGACTGGAGATGACCCAAGAAGAGGCAACTGGGGTTAAGTGACTTGCCCAAGGTCACACAGCTAGTGAGTGTCAAGTATCTGAGGTGAGATTTGAACTCAGGTCCTCCTGACTCTGTACTGGCGCCTTTGAGCTATAATATGATTTAAATCCATCTCTCTCCAGACTCCAAATCATGTATCAAATTGTTTGAATTGGTTGCAAAACTTGGTAATCACACTGGTCCCATGGGATTCACCACTCCTGAATCCCTCTGTTACCTAAGCATCATGTGGTAAGAATAACTGATTGTTGATAATCATTTCACACACTAAGAAGAATGCTGGATCAGAGAAAGTCTCTATCGTTCACTTCCTGCGTGTGTCCTTGGACAAATCACTTAGACTATCTGGGCCTTGGTGTCCTCACCTCTTAAAGAAATTAAATCAGATTAGATCAACTAATCCAAGTGTTTTCCATCTCTAAGTCTATGATACTACAAAGACTGGAATCATGCTGGATACTTTTTTGTTGTCAGCAAGTACTCACTCAGGACTTGATTGTGTTTCTGTACCACACAACTCCCAGCAATCAAGTTTTGAATGAGTGTTTAGTGATAGAAAGAAGTATTGGGAGAAAGAAGTCAGGAGAACTGGGTTCTAATTAGGTTTTGTGCTGAGCTAGCTGAGCTTAGACAAGTTCACCCTCTCTGATTTGCCCTTCTAAAATGAACAGCTAGATTAAGATGATCTTTAGGGTCACTTCTAGGGCCTAACATTTTATTTTTCCCCATGCCCAGCAAATGGACTTGAATTTTCTACCTGACTCAGTTCCTTACAGATGATTCATATGTACTCTGGCTCAACCATGGGTCCTAATACACTTCATAGAGAAGGGGAGGGGGCAATCGAGGACATCACATGGATTTTGGTCGATTTTCTCCAATGATAGGTGATGGTTTTCTTAGTACTAGTGGGCCAGGTATAGTGAATGCTCATCCCTGAGAGCAACCCAGGCATTTGCTTAGAGACCATGGTTCTGTCCTTTGTGTACATGGAGAGTTAGATGAAGAAATGGCAGCAGACTACTCCCTCTTTTAGCAGAGGGCTGGTACCTTGGGGTTTTACTTTGACCCAGATTTGGGTTTTTTTCCTGAGGCTGTACAACAGGATAGGGAGTGGGATGTGATGGAAAGAGGCTGGACCTCAAATCAGAAGACAATAAATCAATCAACAATCAGTTATTAAGTACTTCCTGGCTAAGCATGAAGCAACCAAGGCTGGCTGTGACATTTATCTCCAACTCTTAGAATCCTTTGTTGTTGTACTTTAGTCATTTCAGACTCTTCATAACCCTGTTTTGAGGTTTCCTTGGCAAAGATAATGGAGTGGTTTACCATTCTCTTGTCCAGCTCATTTTACAGATGAGAAAACTGAGGCAAACAGTGAAGTGACTTGTCCAGGGTCACACAGCTAGTATCTAAGGCCAGATTTGAACTCAGGAAGATGAGCCATCTTGACTCCAGGCTTGGCCCTCTATCCACCGCTCTTAGAATTCTGACCTTCTTCAAAGCTCAGCCCAAATACAACCTCCTCCTACATATCATCTTCCCAGATTTGCTCAACAGCTAGGACCTCCCCTAAGAAAATATCTTTATATTTGGGAGAAGAGGAGAAGTTTTATGAGTGTTTCTGTATCCCCAACAGGTTGGTACATAATAAAGAAGCACTTAGCAAATGCTTACTGATTGATTTACCTTGGCAGATGTTTAATCTTCATGATTCTCAGTTTTCTCATCTGCAAAATGGAGATAACAGTCCTTGCACTATCTATCTTATAGGATCTTTGTGAGGAAAGTACTTTGTAAACTGTGAAGTGCAATATAACCATGAACTACTGCTAAACTTGAGCTAAGGAGAAGGAAAAATGAAACTCAATCTCCATGCTTTCGTTTGCTCGCAATGCCTCTATCATGGCTTAATGCTCTGGTTCTCAGAGTGTGTTCCATGGACCTATGAGGGGACCTTGTAATCCTTTCAGGAGGTCCTCAAGGTCAAAGTTATTTTCATAATAATACTAAGATGTTATTTGCCTACGAAAGTACTCCTTCCTATTTCAACTACATATCTGTGTGAGCGCAGATTTCCTTCATAAACTTCAACCCAAACAACCTATCCCAATAAATTGAATGCAAAAGTCAATATGAAAACCAAGCACTTTTCTATTGTCAGACATTAAAAAGATTTGCAAAAACATGTAATATAATGCCACTCTTCTCAATGAATTTTTTTGTTTTGGAAAATAGTATTTTTCATAAAAATTTGTCATTTATGTTATGTATATTGGGTCTATTACTATTTCTAATAAATAAATATTTTAAAATTTTATTTATTTTTACTATTCTAATACAGTAAATAATGATAGCTATAACCCACATAAACAAAAGCTCTTTGGGGTCTTCAATAATTTTTAAGAAGGTAAAGATGTCCTGAGACCAAAATGTTTGAGAACCAGTGGGCTATAAGCATGATTTGGAAAGACAGAACTAATATCAGTGTCCATG